>NC_090926.1:107505893-108755893 GCF_040938575.1 Ambystoma mexicanum | reverse complement strand
TCAGCCAGCCCAAGAGCACTTCCTCAGCTGGAAAAAGCAGATGAGGGAGTGCTGAGTGTTTCACATGGCTGGCTCCTCGGGTTCCTCCATAATGGATGAGGGGGTCACTGGGTTGATGCCCCTCTCCCATTATAGATATTCACCAGGATCCGACTGACCTATAAGGCAATAGGGCAATGCCCGTGCCAAAAATGCAAAATGCTAGTGTGGGCCAGTTTTTTAGGTCAACATGGGCCACTTCTTTGGCCAATGTAGTTCAGTTTGGTGAGTTACTTCACTAGGCAACTAGTAGTTTTGACCATTGTTGCTGAACAAATATTCTTGAAATATCAATTTGCTTACATTTTAGCAAAAAAACAAGCCTTTGGGTACTATTCAAACAGTCTGTCATTAAAGGAATGAATTGCCATTTGCAACTGTGGGACCATTTTTCATTGGTGCCTGAGACATTTTTATGCTCCAGTTCGACCCTGTGAGCCGCCCCTGCCCATTTCCTCCATTTAAAAACATATATATATATATATATATATATATATATATATATATATATATATATATATATATATATATATATATATATATATATTTATATATATATATATATATATATATATTACATGGCCACGGTAGTGGCCATGTAGTTATGGTTAAGTTGCTGTTTCCATAGGAAGAGGACTTTTTGGGTGGCTTATAACTTCGCTCTCCCTGGACGGATCCTCACCAAACTTTGCAAAAAAAGTATTTGGGTCACTCTGAATTTTTTTTGCAAAGTTTGGTGAGGATTCGTCCTGGGGGGGCAAAGTTATAGGGCGGGTCCCATAGACTGAATGGGAAAAATGTTTTGCTCGCGCCTACAGCCCAAACCGCTGGATGGATTTCCACCAAATTTGGACCAGGAGCAGCGGCTTGGTCCCGAAAGCGTGCTTTTGCAAATTTGGTGAAAATCCGTCCAGTAGTTTTTTTAAAAATGACCAAAATGTAGGGCAAAAAAAATTAGTGATATCTGTGTTCGGTTCGCGGACACAGTTCCCTGTTCGCTCCGCGGACAGTGTCCTGATTGGCCAATCGTCTTGCGTGATGTTCGCGGACATGCAACGTGTTCACTGATTGGACGGCGTGGAGCGTGAAGCGCGTCAGATTTTTCGGTAGCGCCCGCCATCTTGGATTCGCGGACATCCGCGGACAGCGCGGTGAAACTTTGTTCAAAATGTGTATTTAGTAGAGTGTGTTGGTGTGTAGGAGTGTTTGGGGAGGGTGGGAGTGTATGAGATAGGATGAAAGTTGTGTTTTTTATGTGTTAGACGTTCTTTTTGTGTTCGATTTGTTTGCGGACATCATGGCTGTTCTGAAATGTTCTAAATAAACTGACTGAGGGGTGTTCTAAGGACTCAATATGTGTCTGTTTTGTTCGTAAGCAAAGTGAAACTCTTCTAAGAACACTTGCGGTGTCCGGGGAGTGTTCATAGGGGGTGTCCTGAGGACGCTGTCTGTATTGTTCTCTGTCAAGTTGAATGTGTTCTAAGAACACCCGCGGTGTCCTGAAATGTTCGCAAATAAACAAAATGGGGGTTTTCTGAAGACGTTTTTGAGAACACTCCCGGTGTTCTGAAATGTTCGTAGGGGGTGTCCTGAGGACGCTGTCCGTATTGTTCTCTGTCAAGTTGAATGTGTTCTAAGAACACCCGCGGTGTCCTGAAATGTTCGCAAATAAACAAAATGGGGGTGTTCTGAAGACGCTTCTAAGAACACTCGCGGTGTCCGGGGAGTGTTTGTAGGCGGTGTCCTGAGGACGCTGTCCGTATTGTTCGTTGTTAAGTTGAAAGTGTTCTAAGAACTATTGCGTTGTTCTGAAATGTTTGTAGGGGGTGTCCTGAAAACGGTGTCCGTATTGTTCGCTGGCAAGTTCAAAGTGTTCTAAGAACACTCACATTGTTCGCGGACATTAAAAGTTTCCCATAGATCATAGTTGAAATGTTTGACTCTATGGATGTGATATGCTGCGGTGGTTGTTGCCAGGGCATAGAGTCTTGGGTGCATGGCCATTTGGCCATGCACCCAAGACTGTATGCCCTGGCAACAACCACCGCAGCATATCACATTCATATTTGCTTATAACTTTGGGTGAAAAACAAATGTATGGTTCTCTGTCAAGTTGAATGTGTCCTAAGAACACTCGCGGTGTCCTGAAATGTTCGCAAATAAACAAGATGGTGGTGTTCTGAAGACGCTTCTAAGAACACTTGCGGTGTCCGGGGAGTGTTTGTAGGGGGTGTCCTGAGGACGCTGTCCGTATTGTTCTCTGTCAAGTTGAATGTGTCCTAAGAACACTTGCGGTGTCCTGAAATGTTTGCAAATAAACAAGATGGTGGTGTTCTGAAGAAGCTTCTAAGAACACTCCCGGTGTCCTGGAATGTTCGTAGGGGGTGTCCTGAGGACGCTGTCCGTATTGTTCTCTGTCAAGTTGAATGTGTCCTAAGAACACTTGCGGTGTCCTGAAATGTTCACAAATAAACAAGATGGTGGTGTTCTGAAGACGCTTCTAAGAACACTCGCGGTGTCCGGGGAGTGTTCGTAGGGGGTGTCCTGAGGACGCTGTCCGTATTGTTCGTTGTTAAGTTGAAAGTGTTCTAAGAACTATCGCGTTGTTCTGAAATGTTCGTAGGGGGTGTCCTGAAAACGGTGTCCGTATTGTTTGCTGGCAAGTTCAAAGTGTTCCAAGAACACTCACATTGTTTGCGGACATTAAAAGTTTCCCATAGATCACAGTTGAAATGTTTGACTCTATGGATGTGATATGCTGCGGTGGTTGTTGCCAGGGCATAGAGTCTTGGGTGCATGGCCGTTTGGCCATGCACCCAAGACTCTATGCCCTGGCAACAACCACTGCAGCATATCACATTCATATTTGCTTATAACTTTGGGTGAAAAACAAATGTATAAGGAACAAAGGTATTAGATACTATGGATGTGATATGCTGCTATGGTTGTCCTTATTATTGTATACTTACTGTTTGGTCTAGTAATGGGAGTCCATGTTTTTCTTCTTCATTTCTGTGATAAAAGAAAATAGCATGTTAGTATTAGTATTTTGTAATGACTTATTACATTGTATAAGCAATATACTTTTATTTTTTTTCGACCCTCATATTTAGTAGAGTACAAATCAGAGTACTGTGCAATTTGCTCAGTTTCTGTATTTGTTGCTAAAATCATTGGGTCTGTGGGAGAAAAAAAAATCCATGTTGGATTAAAAAAAAAACCTTTTTCTGTTATGCTACAGTTTATTTGTTTGTTTGTTTTCAGTGTTCACTTGTTTTTCTGGCTAATGCTTTATACTTTGCTTTGTTGTATTTTTTTTTTGGAGCAGTAACAGATTCTTCATTTGTTTTGATATTATAAGATTTTGGAGCAGTTAGATACCAATTGGCGTATTCTAACTGTCTATTTTTTTAATATATTTTAGTGGTTTTGATTTATCTTTTTGGATATTGTTAAATTTTGGGACAGTTAGATACCAATTGGCGTATTCTAACTGTGTATTTTTTGGCCTAATTTAGTGGTATTCATTTATCTGATTAGTTGTTGTAGAATCTTTGAGCTGTTAGATAGCTTTTGGAGTATTCTAACAGTTTATATTATTTTTAACACAAATTTATAATTTTGGGACAGTTAGGTACCAATTGGCGTATTCTAACTGTGTATTTTTTGGTCTAATTTAGTGGTATTCATTTATCTGATTAGTTGTTGTAGAATCTTTGAGCAGTTAGATAGCTTTTGGAGTATTCTAACAGTTTATATTTTTTTAACACAAATTTACTTAAAGGTTTAAATACAGTTTATTTATCAAATTTTGGTTTTAAGAACATCAAATAAGCGTTTGTAAGATTTGCTGGTAATCTCTGCTTTAGAGTAATGGTACTATCATTACATTCAAACCATCCACATTTCTTTTTTATATATGCCGTGTAGTTCCCTGAATTGGTTGTGGCTCCTGCGTGGTAGATTATACCTATTGTTGTGAAGGTTTTCTTACCAAGTGATATTTGACTATGTGTGAATCCAGTCAGCTTGCAGTTGTTTTTGGTACCATCTGCATTGTAACGTAGGAGCATTAGTATTACGTATTTACTATGTGTTTGTATTACTAACGTGGAGCGATTATCTGAATTGCAGGTAGAGCATAATCTACCATGGTTTGCATTTTGTACAAGTTGCTGAAATGGAATGGATTCACAAATTGGTATTGATATATATATGAAGCGTTCATTGGGAATTTCCTCTTGTGTCACATTGTTGCACAGAGTGCATGTATGTTTCCACATGTATGAAATCTGTAAGATTTCCTTTATAGGTATGTTTTGTTTTCCAGTACTTGTAGTAAGTACATTAAAAATTCTTGTGGATTTTCCTGTGAGTTTACAGTGAATTTCACCATTCCAGCACAGTAGTCCAATTGTTGCCTTATTCCATAAATGTTGTCAGGATTGTTTTTTGCGTTTCTATGAAGTACTAACATTTGCATACGCAATGGGTCTAAAGTGTAAGTAAATGTTGTCAACAATTGGTGGTAATTGAAATAGAATATTCATTGCAACATTTGCATAGGAATTTACACCAACTATATTTGAGAATTTAAATGGTCCAGGTAGTTTTGTATCTAACTGCTTTTTTTGGAGTTTGTCTTCCTTCCTTAAAGAAGTACCTGGTTTACTTTCTCTAATTGATTCTTTTTTGTTTGTGGTACTTGATGAAGTATTAGTTTCTTTTACTCTCTTTGGAGGATTTGCAGTGACGTCCTGTTGCATTTCTGTTTGAGTTAGTTTTCTTTTACAACGTTTTAGTTTTTGTGGAAAAAAATATGTGTTTAGATGGGGAGTGTATAGTGAGCGAAGTCTATTATATTCTAAAATGCAAGGAATATCAGCGTTTACTTCACTTGCATCAAAGTTGATTAGAAATAGACCGCCAAGTGTACATAAGCGTGATAGTGCTACGTAGCTCATGCCTTCTTTAAAGACTGTGTTACCAATATCTATCATTGCTTTGTCTAGGGTAATACCTTGTGATTTATGAATCGTGACTGCGTATGCAAGAGTTAGAGAAAATTGTTCTCTGCGTACATACATATCTTTGAAGAGAAGGAATCTAGCTGTTGAGCGTCCTATCCGTTTTACTTCTGAAAGTTTGTCAAAGAGTATATTGACAAACTGAATTTTGTTGTCACGTGGGTATGTTTGAAAGCCAACAACTGTACCCAGTGCTCCATTAACTAGTCCTGGGTCCACGTCAAGGTTACGTTTAAGCATTACTCTGCAATTTAAGTTTAATTTTAACATCATTTCTAAACCTGCTGTGTTTGAGATTGATTTTTCTAAATTATTTAGTCTTGTTGTGGCTTGGTCACAAATGGGTAGTGTCATACCATGTACATCTAGTTTGTCTGTGGCGCTAATTTCCATTATTGGTTGCATTTCTTTACTTAAAATTATTTCATTGAATTTGAGACAGCTTGCATGAGTTGGCATTAAGGCCATACAATTGACATTTTTGTGGGCTAATTGTTCCATAACATCTGTAGCACATGCATTATCGCCATAAAGTGCATTAATGTGCCGGGTTTTCAATGTTGCTTCTGCTTCTTTAGAAAGTATACCAACTCTCAAACTTTTTAAAATGTTGGCATAAGTTAGATCTGCAGATTGGCGCATGTTTTCTGTTAATTCTCTGTATTGGAAATGTTGCCAAAGGTTGACATTTCCAATGCTGCCAACAGTTTTACGGCAGAGTTTGTGCCCTAATGTTTTAAAAATAGGTTCACCTTTTACTGGTGTTAATTGAAGCAGATCTCCAAAAACAATAATGTGTTTTCCTGCAAAGAGCTCTTCATAGTCTGTTTTCAGTACTTCTTGTAATCTGAGGTGAATCAAAGCTAACATCAGGTTGGAGACCATGCTCACTTCATCTATTAGTAGCATTTTCATTTGTTTCAATACTCTGCGTAATTCCATTGCAGCTTCTGCAGAAAGTTTGTAATAGTCTAATTTGTTCTGGTGTTCTACTGGTAATAGTAGTAATCGGTGTAATGTAACACCACCTATGTTGTAGTCAGCTAAACCTGTGGGGGCAGTGACAACAGCTGACAGTTTGTTGTTTGTCAATTGTTGAAGGAACTTACTAATGATTTTGATTGGGAATGTTTTGCCAGAACCAGCTTCACCACTGACGTACAGTAGTATAGGTTTATAGTTATGGCAGGAACATTCTTTATTTTCATGTTTTACACCATGTGCAATTTGTTTTGTTACTTCTTGAAAAATGCTACTTTGCTCATTGTTTAGTTTTGATTGTAGTATAGTTAAGTCTTCCTTATCTTCATACTGACACATGGTGTTTTCTACTTCTATCATAGCTAATTCTGCCTCATTTGTTATTAGTGGTTCTCCCAGTGGTTCTTGGCTTCCTGTTACAGAAGGTTGACTACTGTCAGGAGTATCCTTATCTAGTTGGGCTTGGAGTTCTTCTTCATGTTGCTGTTCATTGTGCAACATTGTTTTGTACTGTGTAAAGTTTACATCAGTTATAGTGCTTTCATTTGCTCTGAAAGCATCCTCATATGAGTCATAGTTATCTAGTAATTGTTCTTCTTTTCTCCATGGTTTGAAGAGTTGTAGCAGGGACATGTAATATACTTCTTTATGTTGAGGAGTCTTCAATGACAATTTGATATGATTAATTAAATTTGGTTTAGTGAGTTTAACTAAGCTGCCTTCACAGTCTGTCACTCTATATTTACCTTTTTTTTAATCAGGTTTCATATTATTTTTGTATGTGTAGTTTTGGTCTATTTGGTATAGACACATGTTTTCCAAAGTATTACTTCTGTTTGGGTAGTATGTGTCCAATAAATTGTTTTTTAAAATGTCTTGGCTGTTGGGATCATGTTTGGCTATTGTTTCTATATCTTCATATGATTTTAGAACTCTTTTTCTAGATTTAGCTGGACCAAGACTTAGCCATACTATATTTTCAGATTTACCATACAATGAAGTACCAGTTAAACGATCAGCTGCTTCATAAGATCCACATTCTCTATGGGTGAGCATTTTTATGCCCAAGCTGTATCATTTCTGAGATACTGTTTTATCTGATGACAGGTCATTCCAGAGGTCTTGGAGCTCTGTCTTTTCTGCTTTAGTTAAGTATGCTGTGACATATCGTGCAACTGCAGTAGAATTGTCTGCAATGTACTGCACATCTATGTTTGCATTCCATAAGTGGGCAATGATTGCATTATAATCATTGATATATTTTTCTTCTTCTTTTCTTTTTATGTAATATGTATTTTTAGGTGACTTACCTTTAACACTATGTCTAACTGAAGACATGAGGTTGTTTACTTGACCTGTATTTGTAACTGGTCTAGGGAAACCAAATCGGCATTTGGTGTAGTATTTGCCTTTGTTTCTGTATTTGCGACAACAATATTTTCCACATTTGTGTCTTTGAAATTGTAAAATTTGTGCATGAGATCACTATGTGTGGCTTCTGATGGAATTTCACAAGTGACATATTTTTCAATAAACTGTAAAACAGTGGCATCACTGTCTTGACCAAATTTAGGAGCATCTTTAATCCATAAAAGCATGTGGATATGTGGTGCTCCTCTGGCTTGGTATTCTTTTCTCAAAAAGAAGTGTTGCACTTCTCCAAGGGGAGGAACAGTTTTATTACAAATAAAATGTAGCATAGCAATGAAGCGACGGTGAAAATATCTTGAAACATTAACAGGATCCAAAGAACAAAGTTCTCCAGGTGTTAGAATATCTATGTTTGTTTTGTTTTTATTTGATATGCGTAGGAAATCATGTAAATCTTCCCATGCATATTCTGCACAACTTAATGTAACAAACCAAGTGGGTGGGCCAAGGTTTCTGATCATGCAACATACATCTCCATGACATCGAAACCAGTACTCTTTAGTACCACGCATATTTGCTAATAGATTTGTAATATTTGATTGTAAAACCCCATCCTTTTGTTGCACTTTCTCTAATAATTGTGTAGCTGTCATATTTTGAAAGTGTGATCCTGATTTTAATATGTGTGCAACTCCGTAACATAAAGTTGCTAGTTCACTTTCAAAGAGTAGGTGGAATATGTATTCCACATTTTGTCTAAATCTGGGATCTTCAGAATACATCCGTAATGAGCGGTATTCTGAAGCTGATATTTGAATGGGTCTATCATCATACCTTCCTCCTTTGCCAGTAGGAAAGAGTAGAGGAAAAGCACATGCTTCTATACTTTTTTCCCATATACTGATTGGCGATCCTTTTGTTTGACGCATTTGGTAAGTTTCCAGTACATCTTGTACGGTGTCATTACAGTGCAAAGGATGAATTGTATAATGGTCTAAAGTATTTGATATTGTAGCAGGATCTAGTAGCTCAAATTGACCAGTTTCTTCAATATTAATTTCTTTGTAATATTCATTATTCTCTTTAAGATATTGGAAGGCTTGTCTAACTTTATATAAATCTACCAGCTGTTGCCATATTTTTTTGTCTTTTGTAGGTACTCCATTTACTAATATAATTAAAGATTGCTGCATTGGAGGTTGCACTCCTAGAGTATACACATTTTCTTTTAGATTTAATGGTAAATAAACTACTTTTCCACGAATGCCTTTTACCAATTCAGAGGGAGGTAATTTTGCTGTTTTTGGTTGAAGGCATATTATTGCTTGAAATGGGTGTACTGTTTGAATTATGATGCTCTCATATAAATTAAGTTGTTGTAGAGGTTTTGGTACTGGGTATAATTCCAAATTATTTGTGATAGAACGTGAAGGAGTTTGGTTGTTATCAAGTTTTGTAGTCCAATAACTGCAAAGTATTAAGGGCTCAGTTATTTCATATTTGTTTTCTGCTACAAGGTAGAGAGCTAATTCAAACCATTTAGAATATTCATTGTCTTCTATTTTGTACGATAGGTCCACAGTTTTTGTGTTACTTTTATAAAAAATTCTACGGCAACATACACATACATGGTTTGGTACTTCAGCTGATGTACTTTTACATTTTAGTATTTCTTTTTTGTATGTGTTTAGCAAAAGGTTGCCATGTGTAGAATTGTTGCTTAATTGGTTTAAAGCTATTTCATTCTGTAAATGGCTTTCACTTCCAAAATATTTTTTCTGGATATAGTGAATTTCTTCAAGTAGGTCTTTTGCTGTACCATGTAGAAGGATGTTATTTAACTTTGCTAGTGCTAAAGCAGGACTTTTAGCATAGTACAGTTTATAGACTAGATTTCTTATAGTTGAATGATGTGTTGATATCCTTTTGATATCATGGAAAGTGGTTTTACAAGTAGGTCCTGTAATGCAGGCCAATTAATGTCCTTGTAGTCCTGTGTACTTGCGCACTGGACAGGTATCTATATTTTGCAGTAATTTAATTTTGATTTTGTCTTTGCTTTTTACATATTTATTGATGAATTGGCGTAAAGATTTGAAACATTGTTTGGGAATGTTACACATTGACGTGCATGGCCATTTGTACACTAGACGTTCTGATTCAGTTGAATGGAGGGGTAATTCTAAGTTTTCAGGGCATATTTTTGTAAGAAGTACTTCTTGTTCCATTATGGTATTATTCACTTTTTCATAACCTCGACCACTGCTATGTATGGCAATTGTATTTGTTTGCTTTTGTTTGTACGCTTCTTCATTAAAATATGGTTCTGTGCTTGTAGTGTGATTCCATTCACCTCCGCTGATACTTAAGAAGTTCTTTCTGTTGATATTTCGCTTATTGAGAAGTCTTTTTTGTTATTTTATTTATTAGTTTTGTTAGTGGTTTCATTTTGTTTAACAGTAAAATAAATACATTTCTTTTGAGAAGAATTGCACTGTCCATCAATGCTTCTAAGATTAATTTCCTACGATAGGTTTTAAGCTTTGAACCTGACTTCTCTCCTGTTTTTATAAGATTTTGAAGGACTTTGTGACGGTATATTTTGGCTAAAATACTTTTCTTGGTATGCTTACTTTGCACTATATTAAAATTTGAAGAAGTAGTTTTATCTGTACTGATAGCTGATTTTCTGTTAATTGTTTTTTGGTTTGTTTTACATTTTGATAGAGGAAGCGAAGTTGTTGTACTTTGCGTTGCTTTCTACGGACTTGACTTTTGGTAGGCATTCTTTAGGGTCTGTTGAAAAAAATAAAGAAGATATGGGTGTTCTGGAATGTATATGTGCTGTGTGCATGAGTGTTTGAGTAAGATGATAAAGATGTATGTAATAGTGTGTGATTGTGCATTGGGAACTAAAACTAGTAGGGATAGGTATTCTTGAATTTATGTGTTACTAAACTGGGGTTCAGATGACAAAAAAAAGTAAGCTAGTGGTGTGGAAAAGTACAAATAGTAAATCTAATGTATACAATTAAAACAGTTGTTTGTTCTATAATATGAAAATTGTAGTGGTTCAGTTGGGTAATTTGTGTGTCCAAAAATAGAAATTTGTGGGCCATTCTGGCTGTAAATCGCTGTTTAAGACATGGAAATTTTTGGACAAAATGGTACAAAATCTCTATTTTTAGAAACCGAAATAGCTCGTATTAACGTTATAGTATATTTGATTAATAATACAAATATTATGGTGATATTTTACTTACTTTTTTTTTAAATTAACAGGTAACTTCTTAGTTTTTCTTTCTTCTTCGAATTCGGCTGCTTCTTTTCAGGAAACTGGTCTTCACTGCAATTGTAAAAGCTTCAAATTAGTAACTTTGTTTGTATATAGCACTGTTTTTAATTTAGATATTGATTTTTTTAATTGAAATCCTCAGTGCCTTCTTTAAAACCATTAAACTAATTTATTTACATAAGATACATTGCATCAGTTCAGTACATATGATATGTTCTTAATGAACAAATTGTATTGAATGACTAACTGTAGCAAAAAAAAATATCTTTACTATGTCTTGTGAAATTTATAATATATTAGTGAATACCACTATTTCTGTAAGTAAACTGTTCTAGGTAATAGTGCCTCAATGTCATGTCTAATTTAAAGTAATTAAGTAAATAAATAAATAAAAACAAAAAATATGAAATTGTATAAGTATTTTTATAAAGGTTTAAACATAGATTGTGTTTGCATGCAAATTTTGTTTGAATATATGTAGTCTATATATTTCATTTAAAAATATTAGTTTAACATGATTTGAGTGTGTGTGTATAAAGAAAGTAAATAGTATAAAGGTTTATAAGTGATAGTTGATTTTAGGAAATTGAAAAAAGTACAGTAAATTCATTTTACAGATTTTACAAGGTAAAAGTCTGTTTGAAAATGTGTTCATCTACTATACAGAAAATATGCATACCTGAAGTTTGTGTTCATGCATATGGATATGCATGGAGCTGCAAGTAGAAATCTTGAAGACGTGTACATTATTTCTGGTAGATGCTGCTTGCCAATGATATGACACTTGTACTCAGAGAGATTCAGAGTACATTTGCAGTGCTGATCTATGATGATGCAGTTAGATGTAGAGGTCTTGAATGTGATTGGTGCATGGTCATGTGATTTTTGAGGTACATCCAATGAGGGAATGGCAGAGAGAGTGTAGTGGAAATGGTAGAAGGGCTGTTCATGTTACGATATGTCCGCGGACATGGCAGTAGTTCGCGGACATCGGGAGTTACAGCCGGGGATTTTTGGGTTCAGAAGTCATGCAAATGAGAATAAGCACTGAAAGGGATTGGTCAGGAAAGTTTGGTGGGTGTGTTGTGCCAGGAGAGATTTTCTCAGATACTCTTTTTGCTGAGAGAACAAAAGATAGCTATGGCTGTGTGTTTCAGAAAACAGATTGTTTGGATTTTAGGAGATTCGTGGATACATTGGTTGAAGGTGCATGCAGAAAGCTGTGGAGTAGCTGTAGATCTTGGATTCCCACATGTGGAAGTACACTGGCATGGAGTACGTGGAATGAAGTGGTTGGACTTGCTACCTCTCTGTGCTACTTTGGAGACAGAGCAACATCCAGACATAATTGTAATTCATTGTGGAGGGAACAGTTTAGGACATGTGACTGGAATTATTTTGCAATTTGCTATGAAAGAAGGACTTAGGAAGGTTATGGACATGTTTCCTAATTCTCAAGTGATATTTTCACGGATTGCGCATAGACAAATGTGGCTTCGTTCTTCTTCATTTGGTCCACAAATGGAAAAAGCAAGGCGCAATGTTAATAAGGCTGTTTGTGCCTTTCTAAAAGATTTTGGCATGTCTTCTTTTCACAATGAAAATATTATGTTTTGTAGTACATACATTTTTCGCAGAGATGGAGTCCATCTTACTTATGCTGGCAATCAGATTTTTCTGAGAAATGTACAAAATGCATTGCAACCTTTTTTGGAATTACAACAACGATTTTGAAGTAGATGTTAAGCATTTACAATTTTTGACTTACAAACACCACCCAAAGGCTCTTTTCAGAGCCACCACTGCTTTCCAGAGAAAATTACAATGTTTGCGATGGAGTAGCAACCCAATTTTTTTAATGTTCGCGAACTGTCTGCGGACTTCTAAAAAATACAAAGAGCCCTGCTTCATTTATTTTCACTTGTATTTTTTTACTGGGAAAGGCGGCTCTGAAAAGAGCCTTATTTTTTTTTTATTTTTGTAATTTTGTATTTTTTTTGGTTTTTCAGACATGACACACTAGGAGAGGAGGGTAAAGGAGGGTAAAGGGGGGGGCACCAACCACAGGGATAAGAAAGGGCGATCTGAGAGAGGAAGATGTAGAGTGGGTTTTATTTGGGTAGTGAGCAGGTTTTCTCGTGCTCTGAGACGATAGTCTCAAAAGCACTCCGAAGTCGCTCCCCCCTGCAGAGTACTGTGTCACAGTACATACATACAACTGTGACCCTCGAAAGGTAAGGGTCATCAGCATTCTGTATGGCCTGTGAGGCAGCTTCAGGAAGACGCTGTCCCACAGAGGTGGTCCTTGTGGTGACAGGATCAGAAACAGAGGATGAAGTAAAGGAAATCAATCTGCTACGTTCTTCGCAAGGTACAACCCTGCGAATAGCCCCAGAGTGAAATGACCTCAGGTGTCGCTTCATAGTAGTGGTCCCAAAGCTGTACTTACCGTGCTTCCCGCGACTGAGTATCATTTTGCACTCATTGCAGGTAACATGGTACGCACGAGCCTTAGGAACATTACCATGAATGGTAAATAACTGCCACACCCAAGACTCACGCCTAGTGCGGGTAGTAGGGTTTTCCTCTACCTCATTCTCATCATCCTCTTCTTCCTCCTCCGCATCCTCACTCCTGTTCTCCTCTTCAGGCCCTTGGGGAGGTGGTGGTGGTGGAGGGGTTGGGGGTGGTGCTGAAGCAGGTGCAGCACCAAGTGGCAGTTCAGCAGCCAAGGATGCCATCTCGATGATGGTGTAGTCTGCAGGTGGCAGCAAAAATCACTGTGTTCTGAAGAATAGCCAGAAACACAATGGGAATAAGCTCTTGGGCGTGGTCTTTTATAGGGGTTCTTGTGCGCGGTTTGCAGACATGCGCACTGTCCGCTGACAGATCGAACACAAAAAAAGGATCGGAAAGTTTCAAAAGGTATATAGAAACTCAAGATTGCTATGTGGGACTTGTGCCATGGTGAGATTGCTTTCATTATTCAACATATTAACATTATGAATATCATACCTTCATCTTGTACGCTGCACACAATGTTATGTTTCTGTATGAGTAGCTTAGTATACTAGTAGAACCCCATAATAGGATGCTATTTATATCAACGCATCGTTCAATGCACTTATTAGGGTATATTTCTTGCAATGATTCTTGACACTTTTTTCGCAACATAAGAATCCCTTCTACACATATTTCATGAGAAGTACATACACATGTGATGTCATCAGTGATGTCATCAATGAAATTTGTGATGTCATCTTTGATGTCCTGGGTGCTAGTCTTAGCAGTGCACGGTGGTGGCGCGAGTTATGGTTGCTTAGCTTACCATAACTGGCGAATTTCAAGGGTTTTTCGGTTTTACTTGGAACCATAACGTCCCTTTAACAAAGTTTTTTCACTGAATTTGATAGGTTTTTAGTAGCGCAACTTAACCATAACGTCCCTTTAACAAAGTTTTTTTCACTGAATATATATATATTTTACCTTTTTTTTTACATTTTTACATTTCAGGCTGGGGTATTGCATCACCCCCCCCCCCCCCCGGAATAAATGTATTTATTTATTGTTTGCTTGTTAGGCACTTATACAGCAAGTACATACTGTTTCAAAGCGCCCATAGGGCGAGGGAGCAAGGAAGTGATATATATTTCTACACAACAGAGGAGGGGAAATGATAAAGGAGAAACCTACGAGGCCCTGTGAGTAATTCAGAACATGCAAGTGCGGTAAGGAAAAGGGCAGAGAGGGTAGGTGCTGGAGTGTCAGTGCTCGTGTGTGAGCAACAGATGAAGTGCATGGTGAGGTAAGTGCTATATGCCAGGAGCCCTGTTGGGTATAAGTGCGAGCCTCCAAGACGGAGGGAGTGCCAAAGCAAGTGCTGAGAGTAGATAGAAGCTGGGGCAATTTGGTGTGGGAGGTCAGAGGCCCAGTGATGCATAAGGGCCCAGGATACCAATCACAGCAACTGTTGGATTAGCAGAGGAGAGAAGATGGGAATGAGGAGGTAAAGAGGAAGGTCTTGAGGAGCTTCTGGAATTTAAGTAAGCACTGTTCAAGGCGTAGAGGGAGGAGTAGGCTGTTGCATAGTATGGATTCAGCTGAAGAAAGCGATCGACCCCCTGCCCACTGTTTAGCAAAGCGCTTTACACACAAAGAGTTGGTGCCAGAGGAACGTAGAGGTCTGGAGGGGGGGAGTATTTAGTGAGATAAAGTTGGAGATAGTAAGGTCCCTGGGCCCAGACAGCCTTGTGGATGATGCAGAGGGATTTTAATTTAATCCGTGCAGCAACTGGGAGCCAGTGAAGACTTTTTAGGGCAGGAGAGATGTGGTCCCTGGGCTTTCGCCAAGCATAAGTCTTGCTGCCCTATTCTGGATTAGCTGGACAGGTCGCAGAGTGGAAGAAGGTAGATTCAGGAGGAGGCTATTGCAATAGTCAAGCCTGGAGAGAACCAGGGCTTGGGTAAAATTGAGCCTCTAGGGGAAAGTGAGAAAAGGGAGAATTCCTTTGAGAAGGAATAGCTGAAAATGAGACTTCATTTCAATGTCCTGAGTTTGAGGGAGGAAGGAGAGAGAGGAGTAGAAGATGAGTCCAAGGTTTCTGGCTTCAGAAGAAGGAGCAGGGGGAGAGCCCATGGAGGACGGCCACAGTGAAGAAAAGAAAGAGGGTGCAGGGGTCCCGATGGGAAGGATCTCAGTTTTACAGGTGTTGAGCTAGAGATCGTTGGAGATGCAGCAGGACTAGATGGCAGATAGGCAGTCATGGATGATGGAATGTGCAAGGAGGCCAGAGGAAAGTTTGAGAAAGAGTTGTGTATCATCTGCAGAACACTAGAAGGAAGAGATGGAGCATGCCAACAGAGCAAGGTTGATGTGAAAGAGAAAAGGGGAGAGGATAGAACCTTGGGAGACACCACAAGTGGAGAAGGAAGTAGGAGAGAAAAAGGAGCTCAGGATGACTTGGGATGAGCGGTCAGTTAGGAAGGATGTCAGCCAGACCAGTGCCCAATCTGAGATACTCAGGGTATCGTGGAGTCTTTGTATGAGGATGGAACGGTTAACCGTGTCAAAAGCTGAGGAGAGATTAAGTAGGATGACGACAGCTGGGGAGATATGAGCAGTTGTGAGCAGTTCTTCACAGGTGTTGAGAAGAGCAGCTTCTGTGCCTCTGGATGCTTGGAATCCAGATTGATGGTCGTGGTGACCACCTACAAGTTTGGTGTGAGAGTTGAGTTGAGGCAAGACCAGCTTCTCCAGCAGTTTTGCGGCCATGCCGCGCCCCACAGTTTGAAGACCTATGCCTTACAGAGACCTTCGATTGAGCACTCATGCAGTGTCAGACCACTTTCTCAAAGGTTTTGTAGCTTGCTTTAAAGTTCAATCACTCATCAGCAATTCAACTTCACTTGCATCTCTTATCACACGCGTTTTAACAATGTTCGTTCCAGCGCTTGCCGTACAATATTGCTGCTTGCAATCTTGGCTTCAACACACACCGGTCTTGTATCAGTCTTCCCAACTCACAGGATGTGTTGACTTCACTGAAGTTGCTTTGCACTTGGAGCCAAGGACAGTGCCACAGCGGCTGGTGATTCTCCCCCTGCCTTGATTATTGATGCAAGAGGACCCTGTGTATCTCTGACACACAATGCAGGATTCTTCAGCCTGGTTTCCTGGTCTTACGCTTTCTATTCTTGAGGTCTCTTGAAAGTAACGGTTCCTTTTCGAAAAGGTCAAGGGAAATTCCTGCCTTGCAATCCCCTTTGGTTTTGTCGTCTTTCCTCTCTTGCTCAGTTGCCGTCCCAAAACTGCTGTTTCCTCATGTGCCTTGCCTCGCTCAGAGTGTGCTCTCGTGCTCCGCCTTTTATCCGTATGGGGAAGTGTAATGGAAGTCAGGTGTGTGTGATGGTCAGTAATTGCCTGACCTCGCCTGACCATTGTATTGGGACACAAGCAAGTGGTGCCCTTGTGCAGCGTCCATTCACCAACTCATGAGGAGTTATGTGGTGATCTGAGCCAGGCTGGTTTCTCAGGGCAAGCAAAGCAAGGGGTAGGCAATGTAGCCATCCCTTTTTCAGAGTAATTTTGATTTTTGCTATTCTTTCTTTGCCAAGACCATTTAGCCTCTCACAGACACCATTTGCCTTTGGGTGATAGGTGGAGGAAAACTTGGGTTTTATGCCTAACAGAAGAACTATTTGCAGTCCATTATCAGACCGCATTGCAGTCCATTATCAGACCGCAGGACTACGCACACACCCCACCTAGGAAATATCTCACGCACAAGAAACTTGATACATCTGGAAAAGGCACATACTACTACTAGCATGTACCAGTAACCGTTGCATACATGTAACATGTCTACATAATCTATATGTAGATGGTGAAATGGACCATTGGGTCTAGGGATTGCTCCTCGCACTGTTCGTAAGGTGTGCCCTGCTGTAACTTTCTGGCACACAATGCAATTTACAATAAACTGTGCAACATGTTCTAACAGATTTGGTGTGAACCAGTCTTCTGCAATCATTGCAGCAAGACTCTGGTGGTGTGCATGGGGTACTGAAGCTACTCCAGCGCCACCTTCAATAATGCTAGCTTTCCGGTGCTGTCCTGTCTCCATATAGCCCAATTGGAGATAAAGAACACCCCTGTCTCTTCCATAAATCCTGCTCTTCCTATGGAGCCCAACCTTGCTCAATTAACTGCACAATGGATAATATATTAAACCCTTCCTGCATTTGCATGCATCATTCTGACCCCTGTTTAACTTCCTCTAATACAAAATACAAAATAGTTGAATAATATGCTGCTCTTTTGGCCTCTACATCTATGGCTTTGTTACTATGAGAAATCAGGTCTGCCCCTTTAGTATGGACTGCGCATTTCATCATGGCGTCAGCCAATGGGAGCTTTAGTACCTTAATGAGCTTGCCCAATAGGGACGCATGTTGCACTGGAGTGCCATCTGCATGGAGGAATCCCCTCCTTTTCCAATTTGACAGCCATGCGTGTACGGTTGTCATGACGTAGGAGGAGTCAGAATACCCCATCACTTCCTCAGCATCAAATCTTTAAAGCACAGTGATATGCGCCACTAATTCTGCAGCCTGCACTGAACAATGTGAAGTCAATCTCGCACTTGTCACTACTTCAGATTCACCATTCTTTTTTACCTTCACTACTGCCGTCTCAGTATGCTTTTCACCAGTCATTTGAATTTTTGAAGAACCATCAATGAAGAGAATTTCCCCCCTCCAAGAGCACTTTCTGTAACATGGGGAAAGTTATCATAGAATTTGGTATATGTTGTGCTGGATTCACTATTCTGCATCTAACAATTTGGACTGCTGGATTTGAAATAATCACTTTGTATCCAGACACTCGTTGTGTAGTCATTGTGCTTTTGGGTTTCTCCAAAATGGCAAATAGGGAAAGCTTGACACATGATGTTATTGAGCATCCCATTGTGATACTGATACATTTTTGTATCGCAAAAGCAACAGCAGCTAGCGCTTGTTCGCAATGGTAATGTCCTTTCATTACTGGGTCTAGAATCCCACTTTAATAAGCTAATGGTTTGAGTACATGTCATAATGTCGCCTTTTGAGTAAGTACTGCTGTCTTCACTTCTCCATTTGAATGCGAGAATAAGTAAAACTCTTCATTATAGTCTGGTTTTCCTAACACAGGGGCTGTACAAATCCCTCTTTTCAACTATTCAAATCCTTCAATCATGTCATCTGCCAATGTTATCTTACTTTTACCTATCTGTACTTCCTGAGTCCTTTTACAAAGTGGTTGAATATATATACTGTAATCAAAAACCCAGGCCCTACAATAATTACATAGGCCTAAGAGCTGTTGCATTTCTCTTACTGTTTCAGGTTTTGGAGTTTTAATGATTGCTTCTGCTCTTTCAGGTTTCACTTTTCTCCCCTCTTGAGCGATGAGCTGTCTTATATACAGGACCTCTTCCTGACAATATTGTAATTTTTCTTTGTCTACTGTGAGAAACCAAGGGGTGTCTCACCCACTAGTCCTCAGGGACTTGTCATTCAGCTGGCCAGGACACAGCCATCGCTTTTGGATCCAGTTCCTGGGAGTGGACCAGTGCGGGAGGATCACCTGGGTGAGTGGTCTTTGGGGAGTGAGGGTGAGGCAGCCGATGGTGAGACGCAGTATTCCCCCCTTTTTTCTTCATCTACCCCATCCTATTTTGTAGGATATCCTGAGGTCCTAACCCCCCCCCCTTTTTATATAAACATTGGGGTGAGGACGAGGGTGACTGAGAGCAACAAGACTAACTCTCATACATCATACTGGACATGTCCCATTAATCGGGTCAGGCAAAGTCAGGCACTTGACTTCAAGTGCATACACCTGATACCAATTAGCTCTCCTCACACGGATAAAAGGCAACACCGAAAGACACACTCTGAGCAAGGCAGCAAACCTACTGGAGCAGAGCGACAGACCAAGGGATGAGAGTAACAGGTTGAAACCCCTAAGAGTTCCCTACTGGAGGTTGTTGCCTCACAAGAGAAGGCTGCATGGGTGAGGATGAGATGCGAAGAAAGGCAATCGTGTGAATTAACTTGGAAGTAAAGACAGCTGCCAGATTAGTGATACAAAACAACAGCATGGTTCGGTGAAAGGAAGTAGCCCACTCGAAGGTCTCCATGAAAGGTACATTGTTTGAAGCAATAAAGCGAATGAACAGCACAAGTGAAGTAAGCAATAGTAAACGTGAACTTTGAGTCAAAGTGGTCCGGCGGGGGTCTGCAAAGAGAACCACGCACATTCAAAAGTCTTCGACATCCGAAAGTGGTCTGAGCCCTATTGAGGGAGACCCAAAGTATAATAAGCTTGGCAAAGGGATCCCCTTTGCATGTTTGTGTTGAACTTTGGAGTGAGAAGTCTGAGCCCGACAGAGGGGGCCTATGTGAACTGTATGGTGAAAGGTCTGAGCCCTACAGAGAGGGACCTCTGTGAACTTTGTTTTGAAGTGTTATTTTTGGAAATCAAGAAAAGAGACTTTAACGTGGAAGTCCAGGTGGGCCTCAATGCACGGTTTGGAACTATTTATAGTTTTGGAAACCAAGCCAGAGTGTCTCATCCTGCCTACAGGGACAGCCTTACTCCATGAGGTATAACGTGGAGAGGAGAGCTGGTTCAACCACATTTATCCTTTGAACATTGATATTTCCTTTACATACATGTCTCCTTTTTACACTTTAGGGCAGGCATTACGTTTTGTTAGAATAGGCCATTTTGATTTGACGGATTCCACTAGAACTGTTTTGTTTATCGTTTGATGTTCGAGACTACTCCCATCTTAGTTATAGGGCAAAGTAGGAGTTTCTCCAGCCCCAACATTTTCAATAAGGGTTTTCCAAATTGTACCCATTGTGTCAGTGTCATACTTGAGATACCATGCCTCCCCTAGAGCAGTGACCTGTGCAGGGTGCTGTGTGCGCAAAATGCTTGCATTATTGCTGCAACACGCTCATAGAAATGCCCTTTTCTGAAAATGCAATGGTCATATTTAATTTACTCATTATGTCGTTCACTAAAATGTTGATAGGCATGTCTTTTGAATACAACAGGGCACTACTATTTGCTCTCTACCTATTGTGAGTGCCAAGTCATTTGTGATATGAACTGTTACAACAGCCCCAGAAATTCTTTTGTGTCCATTACTTTGTCCGACAAGAAAAAGACACCCTGCTCAATGCAGCATTTGGTGGCACCTGTGTCACCAAAAATAAGAAATACTTTTTTCCACTCTTCACTGCTACCTCAGACTCCTCTTCTGTGTCTTCAGTTACCAAAAGTATTGGGTATACACCTGTCCTCTGTGGGCTGGCCTATTGGACATTTTGGCCTTGTCCTGGAAATGGGAACGGGTTATCTCCAAGTGCAGTCACTCCCGTATAGTGTGGTACTGTGGTCCGTGCTAACAATGTACTGTCCCCCAGTGTATATATTTGTGCTTGAGCCTGTAAGGCATTTTGTGGTACTGTCGTATTCTGCTAGGTGTTTGTCTGTGAAGTCTGGGTCATTCTGGGTCCTGGCAGCTGCACTGTCTGCGTGATTGGCACCTGCTGTGGTTGCATCTGTTGCTGCATGGGCTGTGTGTGTTGCTGCATGGGTGGCACATATACCTGAGAACCCCTTTAAGCACCCTCGCCATACTTCAGCTGTTGCCCATATGGGCACATCTGTGCAAAGTGTCCCCTCTGCCCACATATGAAACATGGTCCTCAGAATCTGATCCCTGCACCTCCATATCCATATCCCCTACCTCTCTGTGCGTATCCTCTGCCCTGTTGATAATTTCCCATCTGTGGGTAATACCCCCTTGTTGGTAATACCCTTGTTGCTGATACGCCCCTTGTGGGGCATACCCTCCCTGCTGCGAATATACCCCTCCCTGTGGCATGCCCCCTACAGGAAACCCCCCTTGCAAGGTGGTTCCTACTTTAGCTGCCCTGCAACAATGTTTGTAAGTACAGTCCCTTCCATGGATATTTTTCCTAACTTCTTTTGCCCCACTTTCACCTCTGTCTTCACTGAATTGTACACCATGTCTTTCTCTCTTTCCTGTTTTCTTTTACAAAAGTGTACGACGTGGGGCTGTATCTCTGGCAACCGCCTTCTCTAGGGATGCTTGCACATGCTTGGGGAGACCCCTGAGCAGTATTTGATATAATATTGGTATGTTCACATCCAATGATTGTCGTGTCCCTAATGTCCACATCTCCTGTATTTGTTTGACATATTCTGTGGGGTCTTCATCTCGTTTCATTTTGCGTGCCAAAATGGCCTGCATGTCTGATGTGTCTGGGTACATAGTTCTCAATACTTTCCACATGTGTGTGTGGCACTCAATTTAACTCCATCATATCCTACCCGTTCCCATATTTTGTCCCCCAGCTCACCCTATATGGCTGCGAATAGGCTCTTTATGTATCTTTCTCAAGAGGGTATATCGACGCCTAGCCCTGCGGCGAGGGATAGCAAGCTATACATCAAATTGTCCCTTTCCATGCTCTGCCATTTATTTCTTTATTTCATTTATTTATTGAGCATTTGTTAGGTGCCTATACAACAAAATGGTACATACTGCGCTCCTGCCGTGCCCTTCTGCAATGGGGCAGCTGTGTGGCACTGGGGCGGCCCGGGCCTTGGCTGTGCTTGCTTGCTCCATTCATCTTGTCCTATTCCTGAGGGTCTGGGACCAGTCCCTGCTAGTTTCCAATTCTATCTCCACTGTTCTCCTTTTCTCTCTCTTTGCCTCTCCTCCTCTCTTTCTGTGTCTCTGTCCTCATCCGAATCCCCCTTCATCCCACATCCTCAGTTTCTCATCCCCTGCTCCTCCATTTTCGTTGGTGTCCTCGAGGTCCACCTTGGACCCACCAGAATCCTCTTCTTCCTTCCCTGTGGTACTTTTGTCTAATTTAAACATTATCTTTCCACACGTCCAGGCACCTGGTGTTCCTGCCGACCCTCGCTCCTCCTCCTTTTTGCTGACCACCCTTTCTATCTCATCCTCTGCTGACTTGAATTCTGTCTCAAACGTTCGCTGCATGCTTTTTCCTATGTCAGCTAAGTACTTCCTGTTGTTTTCTCACTAGTAGTCATCCTAGCCTCTGATGTTTCCCTCCCTATTTCTTTATTTTCCCTACTTGGGGACACCCCTCGTAGGTTTGTGTACTCAGCATTGGGTACAGCCCATAGGGAGGGGGCAGTTGGTGGCACTGCTGTGTCACTACCTTTCCCCACATCTTTGGGGGGAGGTCTTCTTTTTTCTCCTCATACATTTTACATAGCCCTAAAATGTTTTGTTTGCTCTTCACTTTGGTGCCTTTATATGTCACCAATAAATATGAAAACATGTTTTCGATCGTATCGCTATCCAACGTCCCTTCTCCTGGCCATTCGCAAAAACACTGCCCTTTTGCGTCCTGCACCCATTGAAAATGGTATTTTAATATTGTATCTCTATATTGGAGCAATTTAGTACAAAGATAGTCCAGTCAATGATCAATGTCTAGTGAATGATCTTAATCAGCTCAATAAATCCCCTGTTTTTCCACTCTGACTCAATTATCACAGTCAAGAGCTCCTCTCTCCAGCCCTCGTGCTATTTTAGCATCACTCCCTAGTGCAAATCTCAATTGCTTCACTTGTACAAGTCTCCAAATTAACAAAAAATAAACAATACACCCAACCATATATGCACAATCAAAACCATACTCCTCACAAAACACTACATATCCCACTCAGCTAATACCCACTCCATCTCTCCCCACAACCACACCTTCAACCCCAACCTCAATCATACAACACAAAACTCAATGGCCCTCTCCAGAGGCCCATACAATTCTAACTACCAATTTATCTTATTATACAGCTACCTGGCCTCTCCACCTTGGTCCACAAACTACTTAAACAATTATTAAGTACTATTATTACCAGAAACACTCTCGTGCCAGCCCTTCCACCTCAGCCAACACGAGATACCACAATATTTGTAATCTACTCTGCATGCTCCTGATCAGTCAATTATCTCTTACCCCACACCCCATAACAAAAGGAAAGAAATGTACAACCATGCAATCACCTGCACTACACACCACTACATCTACCGGAGGTCTGCCACTGTCTATTAATCATCTATTCTAATGTAGATGTGCCCGCCACACACCCTCTCCCTATCAGAGGGGTGGAACTAATATCTACGACTACTACGGCCAATCATCCTCCCCCTGTAGGATGCGTCCTATACACCATAAACCACCCCTGCTGCATGCACGCATGCATGGTGCTGCACATTCATGCAAGGGTACACTCAGATACTCTAGAGATCCTCAAGTCCTCTCGATGCGGAGTCTTCCCTCATGGCATGTGCCTCCCTCTGAGTGTGGTGGCGCTCGTGACCAGGCAGACCTTGCAAACTTGGCGTCTGCAGGGCCTCCTCATTACTTCACTTCAAACTGGACTCAGCCTGCCTGCCATGCACCCCCAGAAGTGCGGCAAGAATACCCTCAGCTCACCACAGGAACTGAGGATCTCACTGGGGCCTCCACAATGTACATGCGGCCCCCCCACAACAAGTAATCCCAAGAAGGAAAAAGTAATCCACAAAAGGGGGGTACACCAAGCAAGAAGTAACACAGATCTATTGGACCCACACAGCTGGGAACTATGGTTCATACAGCCCTGTGACTGAACTGAATGAAATGAGCTGGACGCTGCCCACTGCGGCTAGTCTTTTCATACATGAATTCCAAAATTGCCCTAGAGCATTTTAGTTTCATTTTTGGGGCTAGTCACAGGAGTTACATCTGACCCCATCGTAAGATATAGTATACTTGACCCTGATTGGATAAAACATTTCTTGGAACACAATCACTTTAACACCCCTCGTAAGGTCACAAACCTTCCCAAACTACCCTACGATTACGCGATTGTGCTGATCAGGCAAAAATACGTATTTGCCATTGGTTGGCACTGTTCAATGTACAAATGGATAAACTGCTGCGTACTGATTGTACATGGCATCTTGAGATGGCAAGGCGCAAGACATTCTCACAGAGTCTGACCAATGATGTGCTCGGCGGACAAAAGTGAGGGTACTT
Organism: Ambystoma mexicanum; assembly: GCF_040938575.1. Taxonomy (NCBI): domain Eukaryota; kingdom Metazoa; phylum Chordata; class Amphibia; order Caudata; family Ambystomatidae; genus Ambystoma; species Ambystoma mexicanum. The sequence continues at coordinate 108,731,533 of NC_090926.1, read as the reverse complement.
TACAATGTTGCACCCTCGGGACACAAAAACCCTCCCTTCGCTGAATGGTTGACTGTCACACGCCCTGCAACCCACTGCCCCATTGCTCTGATCCCCTCGCTCCAAGTCTCATGCCTTGCTGCCAAATGTACCCTGAAAAAAATGTATCACAATGTGGTTGGATTATAATTAACTGAATGTGGTTTCTATTTCTCTGCTAATTCTTCTCTGACACCCAGGTACCTAGCTCAGTGGCCTTGAAAGTATCTCTTAGAGTGACTTCGATGACACTGCGTTTTGCAGGGAAACTTCAGTCTTGCAACAATTCTTCGGACTGTTTCTGCTGAATATTCAAGAAATGCCCATTACTGTCACAAACGCCTGCAGCCCTTTATTATGAATTGTCTACACACTGCTTTTCTAGCCTCAGCCTACAAAGCATGGCTTCTCTAATGTTCAGATATTGCTCGAATTGCCCCACAGCCCCCTACCATACTACCCCATATAACACCATGCATCCCTACCCATGCCCATGTTACACCAGTTACCCTACCTCTAAATAAACTACACATGCCCTTTGCCATTCCTCTGTGTCTTTCTGCGCTGCACCACCACATGTGTCTTAACAAAGTATAGCTATACTACCTGTGCAGTGACGTCATCACTCGTGATGTCATCTACCATGTCACTCTTTACGTCACCACGGTACTTGCGTAACTTGTACATGAGCCCCCCTTGGCAGCATTGGTCCTGAACCCTTGACTGTTGCCACCAAGCTGCGCCCCATACCTTTAGTGTTGCATGACAGGGCGAAAAAGCAGTTGAACAATGTGTGTGAAATAGGAATAATTTAATGGGCTGGCAGTGTGCAATGGGTTTTGCTGCTTGTGGTTGTAAAAAAGCAAAGTGGCAGGTTGCGTTTGTGTGTGGGCATTAGGGAGTTAAATAACTGTGTGGTCGTTGAGAGGCAACCTTTACTGATTATGGCAAACATGTTAGCAATGATTGGCAAGGGAAAGATGTTCACTAAATTGGTCTTGGCGTATCAACAGGTTGAGGAAGAATCCAGGAAATTAACGGCTTTCATATCGCATGAGGGTATTTTCCAGTTTTAAAGGATGCCGTTTGGTCTAGTGTCAGCACACTCTGTGTTTCAAAAGGTGATGTACAAGTTGTTTGATGGGTTGGTTCCATGTGTTAAATAACAATAAAATGTTGAATTGTTTTCTCTTTTTTAATTTGGGGTTTCCCCCCTGAAACCCACTGTTTGCCTAGCTTTATTATCCCACCCCAAACCCCACCACCTTTTATTAATCCTGTACCCCACCCCCATATATACTTTTAACCAGAAATTCGAAATGTTTTAGTTATTTATTATTCGCTATTAAAGTTATTCATTATATGTATTTTGTTATAATCACTGTATGCTGATGGGTTGTGTGGAGTATACTGTTTCCAGGAAGATATATTGGTTGTTGGGGAGATGATGGGAGAGCACGAGAAGATGCTGGGACATGGTTGGATATACTTGAGGCAAGGGGGATGTCTATAAGGGAGAAGTGTGTTTTCCTGAAAGAATCAGTGGAATATTTGGGCCACGAAATTTCGGCAGTGTGGTTGAGGCCCAAGAAAGAGATGATGGAAAGTATCAGGGTAGAATCCCCAAAAACGAAAGGGGAATTCTCCCAAATGTGTGTTAAAAACTTCTCTGACAAAGTGTGTGAGATGAGGAAATTGTTAAAAAAGGGGAGGATTTTTATACAGATGTAATTGATAGGATTGATATGGTTTTTGATATTGTCATGCAAAGGTCGGCAGCAAATGTGATCCTGCTTCTACATAGAGGAAGGTGTGTGAACACTAGGACATATAATATCTGGATAGATAAAGCTGTAATGGTGGTGATTAAGCTAATCCTTAGGGTCTGGAAGACTAGAAAGAAACCTACTGTTGAGGACTGGTTGGTAGAGCTGCAGGTTCTGTCCAAATACTAAAAGGTCTCAATGAAGGATAAATGTAAAGAGGGAGATTATCTCTCATTATGGGGGCCATCCAATGCTTTATATAAGTGATGAAGTAGAGTGAGGGTGGAAGGGAGGAGTGAGGGGGCACCCCCCATTTTTTTCCTGTTGCCTTTTGTGGCGTTTTATGTGTGTTGGTGTGGATTTTATAATTGTTTCATTTTTGCTATTTACATAGGGTGATAGTATATTGATATATTTGGGTAAGGGTATATTGGAAATTTTGGATAATTATTACTCGTTTTATTGAATGGTTATTGTTGTTGGAATAGATTTTATTGTTGTAATTCATTGAAATCTATCTGATGGAATTATATTTTGTTGGAAATCTAATAAAAAGATGTAACAAAGAAAAGGGGAGGATTTGTGTGGAATGACGGAAGGGAAATAAAATGGCAAGCAATAAAGAGGCAGGTTGGTATGGCTAGAGTGCTGGAGCAATTTGATACAAGGAGAAAATCAATTATAACTATTGATGCCAGTGATGTGGTTATAGGAGCAGTTTTGTCTCAGGTGTATGAGAGAGGGCACATGTGTCGAGGGTACTGTGGTCTGGAAAAAAGGTACTCGGTTATAGAAAAAGAAGCTTTGGCTTGGCATTGGGCGGTTGAAAAATGTAGGAATTCTGTGTGCGCTGCAGAATTTCTTCATAGACCATTGAAGGCTATATTGAGGCGAAACGACTGGATAAGGTGTCCAGGAGGGTAGCTAGTTGGGTTGCCAGGATGCAAAGTCATGTGTTTACCATGGAGATTATTCCAGGAAACAACAATGTATTGGTGGATCATTTGTCTAGGTTAGATGACTGTGAAGAGAAAGGTGAGGATGGGATAAGGGATTTGGTGTTTAAGACGCATGAAGGTGTAATTGGGAAGGCAGAGTGGGAGGCAGCAATAAGAGATGATAGGGGCATGATGAGAGCAGCACTGTGTGGTGTCGGAATGGCCAGATAAGTGGAGGTTGGAAGGGGATGAGAGCACATACTGGGAGGTGAGAGAAGAATTGAGTGTTGAAGGAGGTATATCGTATTGGTGGGGCCAGGCAGTGGTGCCCATGTCGCTGAGGGAGAAGTTGGTGAGCATGGCCAATGAGGGGCATTTAGGAGTGACGAGAACAGAGGCAGTGTTGAGAGTAGATTATTGGTGGCCTGGATTTGGCTGTGAGGTGGAGAGGAAGTTGGAGAATTGTATTAAGTGTCTCAAAGCTGGGAAAGGAGTAGTAGTACATTTGCAGCCCATGATCAAAGTGGAGGTGCCCCAGGGCATGTGGGATGAGTTGGCAATGGATGTACTAGGGCCTGTTGATGTTGGTGGCAGCCATGGGTACACTTATGGTTTATGGATTTCAGTTACTTGAGGCTTAGTACCCTTACCCTTCACAGCCTCATCCCTGAACCCCCAAGGGGGTTCCTTATGATACCAAATAAGGGCAACCCAAGTTGCTAAGGACCGATTATCACAGTTAGGACATTGCAGAAAATGTACTCTGCTATAATTGTTAGTCCATCAATAAAATTCTTTTTTTCTCTCCCAGGAAAAGAGATATGGGCCTTGTAGTGATAGGTCTGGAGCCGAGACACGCACACTATCTCCCTGTGGTTACATTAATTTCCTCTTTGCATTCAACAAGCAGCCTTTCATCAATTTCTGCCCATTTATCCACTAAGGAATGGCAGAACAAGCTACACTTAGCTTTACTGAACAGCAGATACAAGACATAATAGAAGGGCCATCATTCTTTGACTCACCAACAGGCAACGACCCGACAGGGGGGATTAGCAATACCGGTGATGAGATTTTGAAACTAAAAAAGAAAACATTCAGAACTGAATTACATGCCCACTTCCTCAAACAATATTTGAAAGCAAGTATCATTCCGAACAGACTTATAGTACGCAACACCCCATGTCTGTTCTTAGATGACAAAGAGTATGTGACAAACTTCAGCTACATCGCCACCAAATGCAGCAGGGACTTAATGGTCCTAACAATTAACACAGCGCAAAAAATTAGTCATCACATGCAGAAAGAATTAAAAACAGAGGAAAATAAATTCAAAGCCAACACTACTATCACTGACGCACTGAAGCAGCTGGCAGATCTAAACCAAACTTTTGAAGACTTTAAAACTACTACTCTGTTTAGAAAAACCAAAAAACTACAAAAAGATATTAAGGATTTCCAACTAGATAAAGTGTACCCCTACATTGCTGACAATTACCTGGCAAACATAAATCAAGGTTCACAATAGGGTCCCCAAACCACTAGACCACAACGCAATAGACGCAGAGGGGTCAACTTTTCAAGATCTAGTAGTGGATCATCCTCAGACGATCAAACTCGCCAACCCCCTAGAGCTGGTCATCCGAGCTTCCAATTCCAATTCCAATAGTTTTTTCCTTTTTTAGGGGGTGGGGGGTTTGGCAATCCCCCATGGGGATATCCCCAATGGGCACCTACCCAAAGAGGAGGAAGGCAAGGGTACAGACCGAGACGAGGGAAACAGAGGTAATTGTACCAAATAGAGAACAGCAGCAGTCACCCATGTTTAATTTAGCCAACATCGAACTTACACAGGGCCAAATATCGGTCCTCATGAAGGGCCTGTCCTTCGTCCCCACCGTAGAAACGGATTGGTATGACTCAGAGATGGAGGTCCGTAAATTTCTGAGGAAAGTCAGGCTCTGTACTTTCTTCAAAGAAAGTACAGACCCCATGGTTCAGGGGGACGAAACTACAGACACAGGCCTCCATACACCCTCGACTTTTACTCCAGCAGATGGACAGATTCCCAATGAACTGCTAACATTCTAAAGATGTGTTCTACAAGATTTCGAGAAATTAAAAGACAGCAAGAACACCAGACTTTCGGGTAGATACCACAACCTTACCGGGGCTGAAAAACAAGCACTCCTGGATTTACGTAACAACAAGGACATTATTATCAAGCCAGCGGATAAAGGGGGCGGGATAGAAATTATGTCAACAATGCAATATAAGAACATGGTATTAGCCATTCTAGGATATTGTGAATGTTATTCCCCTCTCCGCAAAGACCCGACGAATGCACTAGGTCTGGAAATATCGCAAGCAGTGAATTATGCACTGGAACGGAATTGGATTTCCCCCAAGGAAGCAGATTTTCTTACAACACCGGGAGGTAGGACTCCATGCTTTTATGCCCTACCAAAGATACACAAGGACTCAATCAACCCACCAGGGAGACCGATAGTCTCAGGGTGTGGATCGATATTAGAACCATTGAGCAAGTTTGTGGATAAATTCCTGCAACCACTTAGCATCCAAACAAATACCTACCTGAGGGACACGGCACATACCATCAGCATATTAGAGAACTTACCCTTCGATCCTGACACCCAATACCTGGTTACGATGGATATAAAAGTCCTTTACTCCGACATCCCACAAGAAGAGGCTATAGAGTGCATGAGGAAGTGGCTTACCAGCAACCCTACCCAAGACAGGGTCCCAACAAACTTTATTATTGAACTGATGTCTTTGGCCCTCCAGCGCAACTTTTTTACATTTGACAAACAAATATATCTTCAAACTTAGGGCACGGCAATGGCCATTTTGTACATGGCGAAGTACGAAGCACAACATGTATTCTCCCAACAGAACCAATGGAAAGAACAGATACACCATTGGTATAGATACATCGACGATGTGATCTTCATTTGGACAGGGCCATTGGACCAACTTTTACAATTCTGGGAATGGTTGAACTCGTGTAACAGCGACATACAGTTCACCATAGAACACAATAAATCCCAGATAACTTTCCTTGACCTCACGATCCAACACCACGTTGGCAGACTGATTTGCAATCTACACCGGAAAAGCACAGATAGGAATACTCTTCTCCACCACACGAGCAACCACCCGATGCACATTAAACAAAATTTGCCCTATGGTCAATTCTTAAGGATACGCAGAAACTGCACACAGAAAGAAGACTTTCAAACACATGCAGAGACCCTATCCGTGAGACTGAAAGACAGGGGGCATCCTAAAAGACTTTTAAATCAATCCATGAAGAGAGCCTTGAACATGAATAGAGAACAGCTCATTCAAATAAGAGAGGAAGAACTCAACAAAGGAGAGGACCGGCTCACATGTGCCGTGACACATGGCAAACACACTGCAGCAATCAAAAGAAAAGTGCAGAAACACTGGCACATTGCCAAACTAAACCTCCCGGAGGAAGAACCTCCCAGATTTGCCTATAAGAGGGCTAAAAACCTGAAAGAACACCTTACACACTCACTATTTCAGGCCGAACCATCCTGCACAGGACAGAGAACACTACGACCCGTACAGGGACATTATCCATGTGGTAACTGTGTGGCTTGTCGTTTTACCATGAAAATGAGATCTTTCAAGATTGACAAAGGAACTGGATTCTAAAGGACTTCACGAACTGCAAAAGTGCCCAAGTGATTTACTGTATTGAATGTCCATGTGGTCTTAAATATGTCGGACAGACAATGAGATCTGTCCATTTGAGAATCTCTGAGCACAGATCTAAGATCAGGTGCAAAACACTGACAGCACCACTGGTCCCACACTTCTTAGAGGCTAGACATACGCCCAATGATATTAAGTGGTGGGCTCTAGAAAAAGTCAAAGGAGGACCGGATTTTACACATAGCCTACTGCATAAGGAATCGCGGTGGATACACTGTTTAAATACATACCACCAAGGACTCAATGAAATCTTCCATCCGGTCATTTAGCTAATAGCCACAGAGTACACAGGGAAATTTAGCTCCCACATACAAATTCTTGCACACAAAGGCACGAGTTACTTGCCCACCTACAATAGGAGAGGACACATATACCAGCCCCTCCCTTTCTCCCCGTAACCGTAGGTTCCACATTCAGTCTCTTTACAGCTAGTCAATAGAGCTCTAACGTGTCATGCTCACCGGTACACTTGCATCTACCGTTATTGCTTCCCTCAGGTAACCTGCTACCTCGGATAAGCAGGATGCGAGTCAACCACGACGCTTTGGCAACTACAATAATCAAAGCTACCACTTAACTCCCAGGCAGCAATCACAGTGCCATAGGCTCTCACAATGCCCACCTGTGAGTTGCACACACCCGCAGCGCCCAGCAACAAGTGTTCACCGCCTTGGACTACAACTCCCTATGAGTACTGTAGTCCTTTCGCCACCAGGACCTTCGGGAACACGTGCCCCAATCAGACACGCGTTCCCAGTTCTCATGGCAACGAACACCGCGTACGCGTACGCGGCTTTCGTTTACATGACAACGCAAGCCGCTCAGCAACACCATAGCTGACGGCCGTAGACAGAGACACGGAAAGGCTTTGTTCCCCTTGCGAAGAAGTTACTGCCACGGACAAACAAGTAAGTGATATGCCCACGGCAGTCTCTATGCGCACAAACACACAGAGGAAACATGCAACGAAGCACTCTCATGGCACTAACACTTCCACGCTGAGTTCTGCGTTGTCCTTCTGCTGCAATAAGCGATGCACACGCTCACGGGGCAGATGTACGTGTCCTCCTGGTCACCTCACCGTTTCACTATGCCCGGTCACAACTTTTAATTAGCTGAATACGCTCCGTAGTAGTATGCGCCAAGGAGACACACACTCACGCATTTAAGCACTGCCGCCAGCTACTATATTATTTGCCAGATAACCAGCGGCTTACAAACTTTTTTATATATATTCATATACATACATACCTTTCTCTCAGGCCTATGCAGATGCGAGTATCAATCCCGGGAAAATCAAGAACCCCCACACAAGACGCATACACAGCGCCAGAGCCACTTGTCGGACCTTAACGGCCAGCATATCGGATCAACCCCCGAACAAGGGCACAATTGTTGTCTTGGGAACAGGTATGTCCTTTATGTGCACAATGGATTCCAGTTACCTACACGCAGAAATCAGTGTTACACTAGGCGTTGACCAGCATTCCTCTTTCATTGTTCTTTTTCTTCTCTTTCTTTTTCTTTCTTGCTACCCCCTTGGTCCCCTACAGATCCACACCAATCTGAACCAGAACCAAGGAAGGGATTACGGACATCTCACTCCAGACCACTAGTGCCTACATTAGGCATAGCAGTAACTCCACGGGAAGACAAGGGGTGTCTCGCCTCTCCAGTCCACTCTACAACGCAGACCTTGGGATTAGCTCAAAGGCAGGTATAACTACTGTCATTAGAGCAGAGAAATATTTGTTTAAGTATTATTCTGACAGGTAATATGAGGGATTACCTCAACCTTATTTTTTGTTTTTTCCACACCTACACAGGGTCCCGAAATAATACGCCCTGACGAAGGCGGATGCATGCGTGAGCTGCAAGACCGCCGAAACGTGAATAGCTGGGACATTCCCACCCAGCACCATGTTGGCAAAGAATTCTCTTACCGCACAAAGACCCACAGGTTGGGCAAAACTGAAGCCCAAAGAAAATAAATGTAGCCAACCCTATGGACAAAGGATCAGTTTAGTCATACCTATCCATACAGGCAATCAAGGGAATCCAACTAGAGAAGAATTTCCCATACACCCAGGGGCAACTACCGTTTGAGTTTCCCCCTAGTTTTGTTGTGTGTTTTTCGTCCCCCCGTATTTTTCGTTGGATTATATTTAGACGCACACTTGTTGTAATTTTAACTTTTGTTTGTCAAGTTGTTCTAATGTTTTGAAACAATTTCATAATGTTTCTCTTATTTTTCTTGCACAATGAATCATGAAATTGAATGATCTCTGTTATGTGTATTCATGTACTATACTTTGAAGCAATCAATATAAAGTTTTTTAGAAAATGTACAAATGTGCTGAACTAAATTACTTCTCCGAATGAGTACTTTGCTTATGATTTTGAATCCTTCAATGATTATAGGTCAAATACAGGATTGTGGTTTTCTCCCTCAAACCAGCTCAATCTCACTAAAACGAGGACAAATACTAGCATTAGTGAATTGGGACAATTTATAGCACTCTCGAAAAGAAATTGTCGTTTTTTTGCTCCTCCAGAATTTACTTTAAATCAGATTGAACCAAGGGGGTAGGGTACACTTATGGTTTATAGCCATGGGATGTTTATCATGGTAATGGTGGACTTGTCACAGTGCGTTGAATTTAAGGTAGTGAGGGAAGCAGATGGGCGTGCAGTAATGGTATTTTTGCATGAGATATTTGAAAGGGAGGGTTTTCCCATGAGAATTGTGATGGATAATGGGAGACAATTTGCGGGGAATGTCGTTGGAATATATTTGAGAAGTGTCTACAAGAGGATGTCGCTATAATACCCGGAGAGTAATGGTGCGGTGGAGAGAGTTAATAGGTGCATTATGGATGTGATAAAGATGGCTGGTGTATATGGATGGAGTAGGAAGGAGGAGCTAAGGGAGCCTTTGCTGGCTCTCAAGATATCGCTGCATTCCGTCATGGGTGTGAGCACATTTGAAATGCAAGGTAGAAAGGGAAATACTAGAGTTTTGCCTCTGTGGTATGGCCATTCCAAGGCATCAGATTGCGTGGTGGAGGATGTGAGAAGAGAGATGGATGGTAAAATGAATGTGTGGTTAAGGAGAGTGAATGAGAGAAAAGGGCTGAGAGTACCTGAACTACTGGAGTGTATTTGAGAAGGGAGGTGCTCTACACAGTGAACCGGTGCAGATTAACAAAGTTATGAAGGGTGCTGTGAGGACTAAAGGAGGACAGATATTGAAGTTGGGCAGGGTGGCAAGAGTGAGGAGGAAAGAGAGGGAGTCTGTTATATTGTGAGCTGGGAGTTGGGCAGAATGTGCGGGAAGAATGTAAAATGTTAAGTGTGTTGTTTGCAGGAATTCCAGGTTGTCAGTTATCCCAGTGGTCGAAAGAAAAGAAGGAGCTGTGGGTTGCTATGTCTCATCTGAACTAAGAAATACAAATTTACTCACGATTATGTACATTGCCTTTATAAGAAGTTTGTAGATAATACGATGTTTTAAAGAAACTTATGGCCAACACGATTTACTAAGCTAAATAAATAGTGCGAGTTATCCTTGCACCAAAAAATGGCTCAAATGCTACTTAGATTATCTGTCTCAGCTTAGTAAATTTAGTTTTACTCACACTCTTTCAATTTATTTTTATGATGAAAATCCTTTATTTTGTATATAATACGAATATTTTTAAGAAACAGATGGACAACATGTAAAATGTATTGATGTAAATTTAACATTTAATCCCTTTGCTTCTAACAAACGTATGTATAGTTACTTTTTGTAAATACAGTTCCTGGGGTTCAAATAATTTTATTGGAACATAAAGTTATTTGTAGAAAAACAAATGAAACAAATATAGGTGACGTATGTTCTTTATTAAACTTTATACAAATAAACGTTATGTTATAAATTACACAATTTTAAAACCAAGTAGTAACAAAATAAAATATTATAAAATGTAAGCTACTTTCACATAAGACAATTTTACAAAATGTGAAAAGGTAAAAAAATTAGAAAACCATTGAAAGGATAAATAAGAGAGGTTGCAACATGCATTGTTTTATTTTAAAATAAATATGGTGAAGTACAAACATGTTAATACAATTATTTACATATTTATAGTATACTGCATACTCTTTTTCAAAGTATGTCATATTTGGTGGTACTTCCATTTCTGCAGAAAATTAGCAACATTTGTTCCTCCTACTGCAAGAATAGTTCCACATGTTCCACATCCTAAAAAAGAATCAAGATATTCTGCATCAATGGCTGGAAAAGTTTTGAGTATCACTGAATCACCAACTTGATAAGCTATAGGAATTTCTGATGGTAGAGGTTTCGTAAAAAAATGTACTGCTTATTTTTCTACATGTTTCCTTTTTCTAGTAGGTATTTCAGTTGTGGTGACTACAGTTAAACAGCGCTTTTTACTTTTACTGCCTTGATTTGTTTTATTTTCATAAACATTTTTGAAATATATGCGCTTATTTATTTATTTATAACGCGCCCCGGAGCCCACAGGCATCAGGACACACATGCACACAAGGACAACAAGCAGGGCTTTCCGATGTTTTGAGATGTGTTCCTTCCATTGGATGTTTTTTATAATTCGAACTGCATCATTTTGGGTTTGATGATATTAATGGTGTCACGGTATTAGTTTTATGACGATACGAAAACCTTCTTGCCAAATTACGGTATATCATGGTTATCGCAGTATAGCAGGTGGAGTTAACTAATCTTGACAAATAATTTCTAAAAGGTCATAAATTGTCAGATTTATCATCACAAACAAAACCAGGCACCTGGGTCCAGAATTGGGATTTTCAACATACTTTCCACTGAAATGCCACCCCTTGCTTCCACCAAACACACGTGTGGAGAGGAGGAGGGTGCCCTGCTGCGACTGGCAAAGCAAACTGAATAGCTTTTCTTAAGTGGTCATTTAGGCTTTTAGCTCCCCCACTGGCTACTGGTGAAGATGAACATGTTGCCATCTTGATAACCTGCATGCCACAGATCAATGGAGGCTGATGGTAGTATACGCTTGTGCGCACGCACACACACGCACACACACTCTCTCTTTACGTTACAGCCTTTAGTTTACTTGCGGGCCAAAAGGTGTTCATTAATCACGGACATGTTATGGTATGGCAGCAGGGAATACCCACAGAGTTGAGTGAATTTCGCAGTGTCACTTATTATATGTAAATTCAATGATGGAACCAGGGAAATCCCCCGTTGTCATATGTTTAGCAAACATTATCCATTATAAATATATAAACCCCCAAAGCCGCCATCCCAAAGTAAACCCTTTTCCTTCTTGGCACTGTATTTATTCTTCCTATTGCTACATTAAAAACTGCTCCAACTGAAACTACTTGGCAGACGCACATCCAACAGTGCAAGACCAAGACTGCGCAGCACTTGCTTACTGCAGCCTTTCCAAATCAGATTGAAAAGCACACTTAACGGTATAAATGGTGTACCGGTATAAACAATGTGACGGTTATTATTGTTCAATTAAGTGGTTCACGGTATCTTTAACGGTATACCGTTATACCGTTACATCCCTAGCTGATATCTTTTTAGACTGGTGTTATTAGCCCCAAGAAACAGTGCATTACAGTAGTCCAGCCTAGATAAGATGGTGGCGTGACCGATGGTGGCTGCATTCTTTTCAGTTAAAATAGGGCTTACATTTCTGAGAAGTTGTAGGTGGTAGGTGGTAGTTGCTGTTTCTACTAATCAGATTGGTGTACTCTTTCAATTTTTCGGACATCCAAGATTCAATGTGTCAGAGATGTGAATGTAGTCTGGAAGAGTCCAGGGAGTGGTCCCCCACTAAGTTCCATGCCAAGTTGCGTGTCGTCCGCGTAGTTAGCAAAGAAGACGCGAAGGCTCTCTAATAGTGAGCAGACAGGCTGGATGTAGATATTAAATAGCACTGGCGACAGACTGACGCCTTGTGGAACTCCACAGCGGATGGGCGAGGAAGGTGAGAAAGCATCTCCCCAATGGATTCTGGAAACACGATGCAGCAGGAGGATTGAAGCCATTCGACTGCTCCAACTTAACAATTACCAAAGGATTCAAGGGCATGGAGGAGGCGTTGGTGGTTGAGCAGATCAAAAGCTGCAGACAGGTCCAAAAGAACCAGCAGACCCATCTTGCCATTCTCCATGACCCCTAGCATATGGGATCGTAAGTCAATCAAAGCCTTTTCTATACTGTGTGCCGGGCTAAAGCCTGATTGGCCCACATGTAATTTGTTACTGGCTTCTACATAAGATTGAAGTTGTGTTGTGGCTAATTCATCTAGTATATTCAAAAGAAAGTGACAATTCATTATGGGCCTGAGATTAGTGGGATCTCTGGGGTCAAGGCCTACTTTTTGGGGAGAGGTGTTACTGTAACTGCGTTGATGGAGGATGTGACCTGCTTGTCCCGAAAGGAGGCATTGACAAAATGTGTCAAGAAGGGGGCGAATATGGCTCCATGTCCGAGAATAATTTTTGGTGGAAGGTGGTTTTCTGCACATGAGGAAGGTTTCATTCCTGAAAGTAGCTTATCCATATCTGATATCTCGATGGAGCTGAGGGAGAAATTAGGGAAAGTCTGCGAGGCCCTCATCATCTCCGAGGGATTATCAAGAGGTTTAAGGTTGGACTGTGCGAGGAGGACCTGATCCCTTGCTTTGGTTATTTTTGCTTCCAATGCGGCCTGGACCATCCTGCAGTCTGATGCAGTAGGCACATGAGGGATGGCAGTAACAGCAGGTTTTTCCAAGGTTTCGCCTATTTGGAAAAGTGTTCCCGACTTGTTAGATGCTTCTTCTATTTGGGAGTTGAAGAATTTATTTTCTTTTTAGTGTCAATTATTTTTCAATTATAGTTCTTATCTGCGGCTTTCCATAGATCCCTATTCTCTTCAGACGGCAGTTTCCGACATTTAGGCTCAAGGGAACATTTGAGCTTCTTTAACCAATGTTGGTGTCTTGGGTTAACTCTGACAAGCTTCGACCGAATCGGAGCAATATGAGGGATTTAGTGTAATGGTTGGCCAAAACATCAACGTGGTCTTTGGCAGGGGTGTTTAGCATGACTGCATTCAGGCAAGATTGAATATCGAGGGAACAGATCTTTTAAAATTCTGGCTCAAAACTCTTGTGCTGGGGCTTGAGGGTCTCTGAGTATGAGTCTTAATTTCAATGAGGATGTTAACTATGTAATGGTCAGACCAGATGCAAGGGATTGTGTCAAAGTTATGAACAGTCAAATTTCTGGCCATCACCCAATCCAGTATATTCCCTTTGTCATTTGTAGGTTCATTATTCATGACTTGATAGTCCATATTAGGAAGTGATTCTTCCAGGATGGTAGCCTTCTGATCCGTAGGGTTACTCTGCCAGTAATTAAAATCACCCAGGAATGGTGTGGAGATGCTAGAGTCGCTAAATTTGCTCTGCAGTTGAGTGATTTCATCAAGGAAGTCGGGCATAGTTTGCAGGGGGCGGTAAATAAAAATAAAATTAATGCATGATTGAGGGGTAGGTGTCATCTTGAGATGCAGTTTTCACAGCCCATGCATTTGCATGGTGATGGGAAGAGCTGGAGTTTGGATTTGGCTATAATTGCTACCCCACAGCCTCTACCATATTTCCTGTTCTTACTAAAGATTGAGTAACCTATAGGAATGGCCATGTTGCTCCTAGCAACACTAGAATCTGTACCCCATGTTTCTGTGAAGCACATCAAGTTGAGGTCCCCTTGGGTAATGAGGTTGTGGACATTTTGGGCATGACTGTTAAGCGAACCTTGTGTTTAGGAGGGCAATCTTAAGAGTTTTAGTGGATGCTGCCTGGGGAGAGTTTTTTTTTATGGCACGGGTAGGGTTTAGGGGCTCCCCTGGTTCAGTAACTGGGGTGTAAACACAAGGGATGATGCCTCGCGGAACTATAATTTCTTCCAATTATGTCATGTTCAGGACTCAAAACAGTGATGAAAAAATGTGATGGGTCAGTGTAAGCTGTTAATTCATTATAGAAACGGTGTGTTTTATCTTAAGATATGCATTTAATAGTTCAAAAATAAATTACAAATCCTTCTGAATTTCTTCTAAACTATTCATGTCTAAAACCACCTTTTTAATACATATACAAATTAAAATAGCATACTTATATTATAATGTGCAAAAGATGCAGAGCATATATGTGCAAATACACATATGAACAAATATTAACTATTATCTTCCTGCACTGTATCAACTCTATTTGTGTCAATCTATAACAACTGTAAACTAAAAATCTATTCCATTCTTTATCACAACCACAACTCATTTCAAGTGTAAGTCAACTATAGGAATTTAAGAGAAGTAGCTACATATCCAGACTCTTCTGTTTTTGATTTGTGAATTTCCCTTTTTACATAATTTCGATGGAATTCTCATCTAGCTCCACTAGAGCTGATGTCTGTCTTCCTCAGGACTTGAAAATTACAGATAATGTATACATGTTTAGACAACAAGAAAACGTTTTTTATATATATATAAATCGTCTTTTTCTCTCTTTATCTTTTTTGCACCATCCTGCGATAACGTCTAAAAGATTAACTGTGTTTCTTCCTTTTTTTATATATAAGGTGGGGTGTCTCTATACTTAATCAAATGTGTAGGATAAACTTTAGTTATCTCTACTGTATGTATCTTTTTCTCTTTGTGGCCTTGGAATCTACTTCAGAACGATGAGCGAGCGATTATTCTACTTCTTGTCTCATATGGTTCTGGCTTGCATCTCTTAAATCTTTTTGTGCAAATGGAAATGCACCCATCAGGGGCCGTTGCCGCGTGTCCAATCGTGTTCCAATCGGACACGTTCCGATCAGACACACGGTGATGCTATAAAGCTGAGCCGCTGACAAAAGTCCTAATGGCACACTGGAAATCACAATTAGGCAGTGTAGTCAAGTTAATTATTCTGCAAAATGTAGGTGTCATAAACAGCCTACTGGCTGCAGAGTTGCCAGTCAATCTGAACAGGACTGAGCTCAGATGCTTAAGTAGGGTCGGCGGGACCGGTGAAGACCGGCTGGTCCCTGAAAACGCCGGCGCCTTGCGTCTGAGGTATCAATAAATACCTATGCCTACACATGCCTATTACACATGTGACAGCATTGATGAATTTCCCAAACTATATTTTTGGGAATTACCTCTTTTTACATATGATTTACAGATGATGCAGATGACTTCAGTCACATTTCAGACATCATCCGGGTGAGGAGTTTCGCAGTAGTCCCAAACCCAAGATTTTGTGTTTCCAAATGGCATAGTTCCAGAGGTTGGAATATTTGTTTTTGTTAAGGTTTTACCTGTAGTAATGAAACCACTGAAAATGGGTCTATTGCTGTCACTGGTGGGGAAATTTAGTTTTGATATTTCTTGTGTAGGTGACGTTTGACATGTAGAAACAGAAGACGAATTAGTAATTGGTGAATTGTCTCATTGATTTTTGTGGTCAACAGATGTACTAACATTTGAAATACTAATACCTTTAATAGTATTAGGTTTCAGGCCTTTTTTGAAGGTAAGAGAAGTTGTCCCACTTTGAATATGACTTAAATTTTTCAGACCATCGGTAGAATGTTTTTTCAGTATCTTCAGGTGTGACAAGCCACAATATCGATATGGTGTGTGTGACAAATCTAGGGAATTCGTCCCTTCGACGTAGAGGGGAGCCACTCCCTTTGAGGCTAGGGAGATGGGCTTGCTAAGCAAAACCCTCCCCAGTAGTTTCGGAAAGTGAGACCTCACTGGGAGTGACTACCCTCGAGGGAGAAGGACTCCCATTCCTGTCAGGAACTTCCTATAAGAAATACCTTGTCTGCTGATATAGGAGTAAAAAAAGACTGATGTTATATCCGTCAATAGAAACTCAAAACATACAGAGATTGCTTTTGTACCTTTGGCACACAGTAATGCTGAACTTCCCCAAAACACAAGAGTTGATATGAAGTATCACGCCTGCTGGAAATATGCTGGTGAGGAAAAATGAACTGCCAATCAGAAAAGAAGAAAATCCTATGCTGAGGCAATCCACTAACGACAGAATGTCGTGGAGGGGAGGCTCCATGCTGCTCTGCGGAGCTTGTGGTGGAG
The DNA here is from genome assembly GCF_040938575.1 of Ambystoma mexicanum. Classification (NCBI taxonomy): domain Eukaryota; kingdom Metazoa; phylum Chordata; class Amphibia; order Caudata; family Ambystomatidae; genus Ambystoma; species Ambystoma mexicanum. The sequence continues at coordinate 108,714,884 of NC_090926.1, read as the reverse complement.
TGGAGGGACTGAGATGCGGAAGAGAGACATCGGGAGGCCAGCATAGAGAAAAGCAATCAGGGTCGGACTGGGACAAGAAATAGGCACAGTCACCCAAAAAGAAGTGTCCCACCCCTCGCCTCAAAAAAGTGGCCTACCCCTCGCCTCATGACCCTTGACCTCTGATGACATCACCGGAAGTGATGTCATTTCACCCCAAAGTGACATCCTGGTAAGCGATGAAACATGACCTTTCACCCCTTAACAAAACAGGAAGTGGCATCAAATAGCATTGTTCCTAAGTACACTAAATTGCTGTGAATCCAAGCAGACGTCCAAGGCCAAATGATGTTATTGTATAGCACTTACGCTTAAGCTCTTTTTTATAGAACAAATATGCATACAACATCACCCAACCTGTGTTGGTACTCATTTATCGACATAAGAAGGATGAAAGGCTTTTTTTCCTTCCAAACCGGCCAAGGCATGGCCAGAAACCACCTCCCACTCCCCAGGGACGATTTCGGCCCGGCTATGGGCCGAAAGGGCGAGGGGCCAATCCGAACATGAAAGCAATATCACGGAGGTGAAGACGGGAGAAACCTCATAGCACCTGGTGGCGTGACCACGCTGCAGCCATGTTGGGCCTGGGATCAGCGAATGAGCGCAGACACCATAGAACGGCTGAGGAATTAATCCTCCATTCCCGGTGCGACAACCGACCACCGAAGCGGGCTGGAATAAGGAAGCCAAAAGCTTACTTGACGGAGACGCTGGGAACAAGGATTGTCAACGTCCTTGCAGAGATGCCACCCTATGGAACACACCCAAAGGCAGTGAAAGTACCAGGATGGCCCACGGCGGGCCGAACAAAACCTGAAAGGGGAAAGAAAAGCCAGTGGGGTAAAACCACACACGGGTCTGTTCGACCCACAGACCAAGGATTGGTCAAATGACTGATGTAGCAAATAATGAACAACAAACTGGACATTTTACACCCTAGCCAGAAGCCCCAATGATGAACAAATAATCCTGGAAGAGAAAACACGTACATAAACACTAAGAACACCATATAGCTAATTACTATAGATAGATAAAGGACCCAGGGATCGTTATCAAAAGTGAAATCACAGATATTTGTCAAGTGGATTTCACTTCACCATTGCACTTGTTTATGTAATGCATTTCTGAGATTTGCCTGTGTATTAGGTTACATGTGATGCTAAAAACAGAAGCAGATATAGAGAAAAAGCACCAATTATCAGAAGATTAGATTGAAGTTTGAGTATAATGCTTGTCATGTATCTTTGTAAAATTGTTTCACTTTCTCCCAAGAGCAGCACAGTAAAATGAGAAAACACCAACCTGGTTTTTAATGAAAATTGAGCTAGTACTGTAGAGGAGCAGCCCAATGCCTCTGCAGGAAGTCCCGGCCCCCTCCTGCCTATATGCTTGAAGCCTGAAATTGGGCCATGCACAACACCAGTGGTTATGACTATTCCGCAGAGAGCCATTGAGAAAAGCTATCCCCTAAGAAAACGCTATCTGATGTGTCCCTGTAGAGATGACAATCTCTTGGAAGAGATCCCCGAAGGAATATGAAGGTGAAAGAAAGAGAAGCTGGTGACGTCACAAGACATGAGCGTGATGCACTGAGAACAGTGACTGAAGAAGAGGATGTATAGACCTTATGGAATCTGATGACGAAGTAAAGCATCGAGTAAACTTTCATGTGCGAAGTGAAGACTGCACGTGTGAAAAGCATTGCAGAAAATGCAGGCCTTTAATAACTGTACAGATGCAGCAGTGTAAGTAGACTAAGTCATCTTAGAAGCTGGCTATATTTAGTGACTAGACCGCACGCGGTGCAGCCATTATATAGAATCTAGACTTCGGTGTCACAATTTTAGTAAATTTAAGCCCATGGAGAAGATGGCTGAAAGTTGTGGCCCAGCAAGAAAGCAGCTGGGATCAAGAAAGGACCGTGAAAAGCTGTCTGGCCTGGTGTCAAAGACTGGAGCAGCCAATAACTGCTCATCTATCCTTGAAGAACAGTGAACGTGAAGAGCTGAGTCATCCCTTGTTAAGGTACAAAAAAGAACACTATGAGTGGCAAGTTTCATTCATTTAATACAATTAAATGCTAGAAAATGAGCTGAATTGCGGTCTCCTGTCATGTGGGCTATGGATGGAAATAGAAGTGGGCATGCAGCTCTAGACTTATGATAGCATGTGCTCAAACTCCCATATATTCCCAGGAGCGAGAATGCATTGCAAGGCCAACTTCAAAGGCAATCTCCATGGCAGAAGGCATGGACAATGAGAGATATTGGGCTAATTGGGTAGGGAGACACAGTCAAAGTCCACCCACTGACACCTGGGGTACCAGCTTACATGCTGCTAATGAGCCGAATGTTCTGGAAGGGTACAAGTGTGCCAACCAATTATAGGAGGCCATATAACGAAGAGACTTATAATTTGATAGCCAATGATGAACTGTGTTTCAAATAACTGTTGAAGATGACTTGAACTAGGGGTGGGCATAAGTTGTCCACCTGACAAGTAGGAATCCAATCACAACCCGATCCCTTATAGAAAGTATACTTAGATATTCCCGTTGAGCCTCTTACAACCCCATTTATGTTTTACAGTTTGCCACATAGTATGACATCACGTATGACAAGTTTTTACTATATAAGTGTCATTTTTTATGAAATGTATTGAGAGCTCGAGCAAACTTCCATTGATGTCCGTTGTAACTCCCTGTTTTAGACAATTGATAATAAAACAGTCGAATGAGACTTTGCCAACTTTCTGAGTCGGTCTGATTATTTGGTGTAAGAGTTACACTGCATCCCATTTACTGCATGATATGCTACCTATTTAAGGGCCAAAAGCTCACAGTACCATTTCTCGTGAATATGTTAAAAGTAAATAAAACGGGGCAATGAGAAATGCCCAACTTGAGAAATGTTTACAAAATGAATTTTTTAGCACTATGCATGTCAAAAAAAAGAGTAGAAGGCGAATGAATTGTAACTACTACAGATAGATTAATGAAATAGCATGAACATTGATGCCTTTGTATTTTGACCATTAGGACACTTTTTGTTATAGTAGTTCGACCCACAAAGACGGAATATCCTAGAGGGTTACAGGATCCCTATAAACCCAAGTAACAGACATTGGCAGAGGCTCCAGAGACTGCCCCAAGGACTACAAAAGTGGGAGGGCTAGAGTGGTCTACAGAGTCCTGTCGAAATAAGTGTAACTTTGCAAGCTATATGTGAAAGGGAACTTGAAGGATTCATTCAAACAAGTCAAGAGGAGAAACAAGGAGAACTGTAAACTGCCTTTGTATACAATCAGAACATGAAAACGAGCGACCCAACAGGTGGAGGCAGATCATCCCTCAATTTAAGAACTTGAGAAGATTGGTTTCTTTAAAGACTTACATTTTTCCTTGATGAGCCCAGAGAAAGGCTGAGGAACTTTTCTTTGATGAACTGCAAAAACAAACATTGGGAAGAAATCCTGAGACAGCAGATTACAACTGTTATAAAGATGCCTGAGCAGAGGACATAGTACTCTAGCTTACATTTACACTTGTTCCCTTAAAGTGGTAGGGCAGGTAGTTAATAGGTTTTGGACAGAGGACTATTTTTCATTTTGACTAAAGACCAGCACTGAGAGGGGTCGGAAATGAGAGCCGGACACAAGGTAGTCATGTTTTCAAACAATTACATTTTATTAAATAAAGATGGGTTGAGAAAACGCCTCTCTAATGCTATTTCTAAAGAGAAATTTCCCTACCTAGAAACTAAAACTAAGGATCTGGTGCCAGGATATCAGTAACTGAAAAGCCGTCCTTTCCTGACAATCACACTATAAACACCACAACAAAAGATGCAAGGAAATGTCTTTTACTTGATTTTGGCAAAAAGTGTTAAAAATCAAAAGAATAAGAATTACTCCAACGAAAAATGTTCTCCAAGGATGGTCCTCTTCCCCTGGATTCTTAAACGGGTTGGTAAACATTGTCTCTTTAACTAACAGTTCCTTTGTGTCTTCTATGGACTTACAAAGTTCTTGTTACAAATACATTCTGCAACAGTCTTTCTGTAGAACTTCTTTTATCTCAACAGATTGCTGTATATGCTCCCCTGCCAGGAATCTCAATTCAATTTTAGCTGCCTGGTGTACTCACCTGCCAGGACTTCTTATTAATTTCACAGTTCTTTGATTGTACCGCAATAGCATATACAGTGAGGTGCTTGGCATATCTTTATATGGTAGGATTTGTTCAAACTTCTCCCCCAAACTGGCATTTCATGCACCTGTATTGGATTGGGCTTTACCTTTGTATTTTGCCTGGTCTGCATTCAAACATTCTTCTTATTGGTTGTTCAATTTGTACTTTGCCGTGACTGCATTCAAACATACTTTGGGTATTGTCTGCATCAGTGACTTTGCAAAATTCAATCATTTGCTGGCGCGTTTGTCTGCCCACCCTGGAGTACCCAGCTACTTTGGGCACACTCAACAGTTCCTTCCAGCATGTCCAATGCTGCTTGTGCCTCTGCTGTGTGGTTCCTTCACCCGCACTCCAGTTTTGAGTGTGCAGACCTTCCTCCAGCGTCCTGGCCAAGAATGCAGAATGCTGCTTCCTGGGGGTAGCCCCATATCCAGGAGCTCCTACATATCTCCACAGCCCTTCTTGCTCACATGCGGCATCTCTCCACCTGCTTCAGTGACCTTCTCCGTTACTGTGTGCTTCGCGTCCATGAGCCTCAGTCTGGGGATTAACATAGTCTCCTCCACTGCTCTCTGCCACAGTGCGATTGCCATCTTAAAATGTCCCGCGCACTGAAGGCTTGGAATAACTACTAGCCTGCACTTTGTACTTCGAGCTCCTGTCAATCTGCACAAACTCCCTCATCCTCCTCCTCGACTCAGTACCGGGGTAGTTATGGGAGTTGGAGTCTATGGATATCTTTGGACTTTTAACTCTTAGATGATTTCTTACAGAGGTTTTACATCAAGGCACATCCGAAACCAAAGATGTTATGTGTGAGTTGTTGGTGTTTGAGTCACAAGTGAGGACCTTATCAGAATAGTGTAAAGAAAGTGTGTCTTGACTTGCTCTAGAAGGAGGAACTGTTAACTGACAATATGCCATTACGGTCTTGGGTTTTAGAGGATCTTTGTCGTGGGAAAGGGGGAATACTGTGTCTTCTCTAATGAAGTTAACACATCTCCCCATTAGTTGTCGCCTCCCATGAGATCCTCCCTCATATGACCACCCCCAGGGTCAGGATCAGGTAGCGGCTGCCGACCCCTGGCCACATGGGAGGAGATTCCTGCCGGGGTACCCATGATGACTCAGTTGAATTGATCACAGCACCCTTATGATAGGGAGGGAAATCCCTTTAACAATAGGAACAGAAAGCTGTTTTTCTTTAAGTTTAACAAACATTCTTGGAATTATATCCTTGAGTCTGACTCCTTCTTCTGGTTCACCATATGTGCTAGTGTTCTATTAGGTTTGTAATAATTAATTCACTCACTTTCTATTTGTATTAGGGTCAGAAACGCAAATCAAGTGTTTGCTTTGGAGTGTGGGTACAAAATCAGTGTTTTAGGAGCAGTCATGATGGATAGTTATGTCTTTTTATGATAAAGGAGACACGCATCTATTTGAGGTAATCGAGGATGTTCTGTTTGGGGGATATGAATTGCTGGATATATTTGGTTAGGCAAGAGCAAGCCTTTCATTCGGAGCCAGTATGTGGCATGTCCACTGGCTATCTCAGAAGGGTTTGGCGATGTACCTTCCATTACCACCACCTACCAGTACTGGGTGTGGCAGTATTATTATCTGCCAGAGGGGAACATTATCCAGTGGAAGGCATTCATCATGCTGCAAACCATCAAAAAGAAGGCAGTCACAGTGGAGTCAGAGACCAAAGTGTTGCACTGTGGGCACAACTGCCTTGAACAACCACATTCGGCAGTGAAACTGTTACACCTAAACGTTCTGTATGCCCCTGACTCCAAAGCACCCTCCAGTGGTGGGGGTGTGGTGTCTAATAGAAGAGCCAAGGATGCTTGATGCACACTTTATCATTGGGTATGCCACTCTCCCTAAGGCAGACTTCAGCCTGATGTGTAGAGCCACTCCCAGTACTAGCAGCACTGTGAACAAGCATGGATGTGTTGCCACCTTAGAACCGCCTGGGATGGTGGGATCAGTTGATGAGTTATGCATGTGTGTTTTGCCTTTATATACTTCTGTTGCTCAGTCAGGGAACGTGGAACACGCAACCATTGAAGATGCCATGGAGAGGCTCATGCTCCAGCAGCACCCTTCCAGCTTATGGTTGGCTTGGCAAGAGCATTAACAAGAGGGGGGAAAAAGGAGCAAACATGAAAAAGAAACTCTTTTCTGGGGAACAGCAACATACAATTAGGGGAGTGGCTAATCTCTCTTGGTGAGCAGGAAACATTGAGGGAGTGGTGCTTGTCAGCACCCTGTGTGAAAGTTGGAAAAAGTGAGGGGATGGCTCTGCTCTGTGAGACAGAAAAAGTGAAGGAGTGGCTCTACTCACACTAGCAACATTTCACCCACCTAACCCGGAATAATCCATTATGGCCTGACTCTCTGCTGTTAGACACACATGCACGCCATTTTTATCTTGCCCAGTGGATGTTAAAAACAATCATTATTCTTCATACTATATTGCATTCACTGACCTTTGTTTTCCTGTAACTCTTCACCTCTGTCAAAAGCAGAACTAGCATCATAATCTACACTCACATACCACCTGATATATACTTGTGCCCCCACACCCTCCTGGGACTGCCATTCAAGCATACTCATGTTTTAGAAGCCTCGCCAAGAGTCTTCAATTTTCACACAACCTTGTCCACAGATGATTGGCGCCACACCACTAAATATGTTTACACTTTTTGTTGACACCAGCAGGATCAAAATCAGAACCACACTTGCTTGACTCGACGGTATCAAGGGGCTACTCTAAGATGGGGGAAGTGAGCAATGTCCCACTCTCCTGAGGGTAAAATCCGTACCCTCCTGCCACCTCCTGCGGTGAGCAGCCAGCTCAGTGGTTTGGATGCATGTGTTTTCTTTGTGATTTTCTTTAAAAGCTCCCTTCACATCACAGATGACACCATGATACAGATGTGGGGCGACATGTGTAATTACAGTATAACTGTTCCCAGAACTGTATAGTGCTGTGGTGCTTAAGTGCACCGTCATCCAATACCCAATCAGCCACTTACTGTGCATCAATCAGCACCATCACGGCACTTTGCTCTAGATCCGGTGATATGGCCTGGTGACCTCAACTCGAGGGACATACAGGGTTAGAGGTATTTCACATGAAGTAACTTTTCGGTCCCCCACCTCCCATCCCACAAATGTCACCACCTTGTGTCTCTTGATATGAGATTGATGATGATCACCATGAGCCAACCACAGAGGCCCAGGCTAGAGTAAATAAAAGTGTACTTAGGTGAATGTTTGTGCGAATGCACCTGTTTTTGTCCGTGGGTTTGAATGAGTTTATGTGCATGCGAGTGCTGTGTGTTTGAATGCATGTTTGTGTGAACGCCTTTAAACGAGTATGTGTGACTGAGTGAGTGAGTGAATGTGCAGGTGATGAATTATGTGCATGTGCTTGGGGGGAGCTGCCATGGCAGCATGACAATGTAATAAGAAAGAATCAGCCATGTGCTATAGCAACATAATTTACTTGCTACTCACTGACCGCACGGCCTAATGCCTGCTGTTGGCTTTCAGAAGCAACCTTCTTACTGTGACACTAACAGTTTATGCTGCTAATGTTTGCCATCTGCACCCTACTGGCCATGACTCTACTACCCTATGCTGCTTGCAACTTACCTTACACTTCAACATCAGTACTTCTGTTTCTAAGGATTGTCAATGCCAACTGTGATTCTACAAGGGGCATGCTGCTAATATATGCCAGTTTTAACCCTCCTATTTGGTCCTTTATGAACTGCTAGACCACACTAAATATATGTGCAATATGAGGTGGGGTTGTCTAATTTGCTCAACCGTAACAATGTCGCTCTTTACCTACCTGTAACTGTATACTTGTTGTAACCCCCAGCACCAAGAGGGTAGGCTTTCCAAACTGTGCACCCTTTTCAATGTCGCTTTTTGCCTACCTGGAACTTAATACTTGATGGAGCCCCCGCACTAAGAGGCGAGGCTTTCCAAACTGTGCACCCCTACCATTGTCACTCTTTACCTACCTGTAGCTGCATACTTGATGTAGCCCACCGCACCAAGGGGTAAGGCTTTCCAAACTGTGGACCCTTACCAATGTCGCTTTTTACCTACCTGTATCTGCATACTTGATGTAGCCCCTCGCACCAGGACAGGAGGTTTTCCCAAACTGTGCACTCCTACTATTGTCACTCTTACCTACCTGTAACTGCATACTTGATGTAGTCCCCACACACCAAGAGGTGAACTGTGCATCCTTTTCAATATCTCTTTTTACATACATGTAACTGAATACTTGATGTAGCCCCCCGCACCAAGGGTGAGGCTTTCCAAACTGTGCACCCTTACCAATCTCGCTTTTTTACCTACCTGTAACTACATACTGGATGTAGCACCCCCGTACCAAGAGGGGAGGCTTTCCAAATTGTCTACCCTTACCAATGTCACTTTTACCTACCTGTACATGTGCACCTGATGTAGCCCCCCAAATTCAACTTTGCACAGCGATGATATTAGGGACGCTTCTGAATTCAACCAGGGCATGCTATTAGGCAGACTTCTAAATTCAACCAAGGCAGGCTATTAGGCACACTTCTAAATTCAACTTTACACAGCAATGATATTAGGGACGCTTCTGAATTCAACCAGGGCATGCTAATAGGCACACTTCAAAATTCAACCAGGGCACGGTATTAGGCACACTTCTAAATTCAACCAAGGCATGCTATTATGCACACCTCTAAATTCAACTATGCTACAGGGAACACTTTCTAAATGCACTTTCTAAATGCAATTATGCCACATATATGCTATAGGGCAGACTTTTTAAATGCAATTATGACACAGATAAGCAATATGGTAGACTTTTGGACTTCTGCTATGTTAATGTTAATGTTAAAGGATATTTGTACCGTGCACTATCACCACCGCAGGGTCCCCTGGCGCTCTGGCGGCTCTGAAAGAGGGAGGGTGGGGTGAGTTAGTGGGAGTAATCTGGAAAAGTGAAAGATAGCAGTGATGTGATGTTGGCAGCCTCAGCCCGGTGGGTCTGTTGGCTGGGCGTCGGGTGTTTTATGGTCGGTAGTCGTTGTGTGCTGTTGTGCCGTTTGTTTTGATGTTGCAGTGTAGTGAAGTTTGTGCAGATTGCTGTGTTTTAGGCTTGTGGTTGTGTTTGGTTAGAGTTTGAGAGGTGTATGCAGAGGGATGCAATTGTTAGTGGATTGGTTAGTTGGCATTGTTGTCCTTGCAATTATGTCTAGGTGTGACGCTTGCTATCATTCACTATACCATCGGAGTGTGGCACTTGCTCATTCCAATATTCTGTCTAGATGTGAGGTAGGTTAGTGATTGCGATTCCATTCCAGTGTTGCACTTGTCATTATTCACAGTTTCATCTAAGTGTGGTACATGCTAACATTCACATTTCTGTCTAGATGCGACGCAAGCTAAGGTTGAGAATTCCATCTAAGTGTGGTACATGCTAACATTCACATTTCTGTCTAGATGCGACACAAGCTAAGGTTGAGAATTCCATCTAAGTGTGGTACATGCTAACATTCACATTTCTGTCTAGATGCAACGCAAGCTAAGGTTGAGAATCCCATCTAAGGGTGGCACAACGCTAACATTCACATTTCTGTCTAGATGCGACGCAAGCTATGGTTGTGAATTCCATCTAAGTGTGGTAAATGCTAACATTCACATTTCTGTCAAGATGCGACGCAAGCTAAGGTTGAGAATTCCATCTAAGGGTGGCACAATGCTAACATTCACATTTCTGTCAAGATGCGACGCAAGCTAAGGTTGAGAATTCCATCTAAGGGTGGCACAATGCTAACATTCACATTTCTGTCTAGATGCGACGCAAGCTAAGGTTGTGAATTCCATCTAAGTGTGGTACATGCTAACATTCACATTTCTGTCTAGATGCGACGCAAGCTAAGGTTGAGAATTCCATCTAAGGGTGGCACAATGCTAACATTCACATTTCTGTCTAGATGCGACGCAAGCTAAGGTTGTGAATTCTGTCTAAGTGTGGTACATGCTAACATTCACATTTCTGTCTAGATGCGATGCAAGCTAAGGTTAAGAATTCCATCTAAGTGTGGTACATGCTAACAATCACATTTCTGTCTAGATGCGACGCAAGCTAAGGTTGAGAATTCCATCTAAGTGTGGTACGTGCTAACATTCACATTTCTGTCTAGGTGCGACACAAGCTAAGGTTAAGAATTCCATCTAAGTGTGGTACATGCTAACAATCACATTTTTGTCTAGGTGCAGCGCATGCTAAGGTTGAGAATTCAATCTAAGGGTGGCACAATGCTAACATTCACATTTCTGTCTAGATGCGACGCAAGCTAAGGTTGAGAATTCCATCTAAGGGTGGCACAATGCTAACATTCACATTTCTGTCTAGATGCGACGCAAGCTAAGGTTGTGAATTCTGTCTAAGTGTGGTACATGCTAACATTCACATTTCTGTCTAGATGCGATGCAAGCTAAGGTTAAGAATTCCATCTAAGTGTGGTACATGCTAAAAATCACATTTCTGTCTAGGTGCAACGCATGCTAAGGTTGAGAATTCCATCTAAGGGTGGCACAATGCTAACATTCATATTTCTGTCTAGATGCGACGCAAGCTAAGGTTAAGAATTCCATCTAAGTGTGGTACATGCTAACAATCATATTTCTGTCTAGATGCGACACAAGCTAAGTTTGAGAATTCCAACTACGTGTGGTATGTGCTAACATTGGCTGGTGTGTTAGTGGGTCATTCAATGCAACATTTACATTCCAGTCTGGATTGGCTTTAGGCTGATGACGAAAAATCTCTCTGGGTATGCATGTTGTAATTCTATGACAATTACGTTATGGAGAGGTAAGGTAGAGTGGTAAAGGCTTTCTGGAGTAGAGTGATTGCTCCATACCCCACCCATAGCACACTTACAGTTTTGTTGGTGTCTGTTGGCTTCCTTTGCTTCCCCAGCTGACATCTGCAGACACATCTTGGAGCCACCTCTGTTGGAGCTGCCCTTTGCCTTGGGGCCCTTAGCCGAAGGGGCTGCCGGGCAGGGGGCTGCCCTGGGAAGGTGGATTAAGAGCGCTGGAAGAGCCAATCACGGTGAGGGGTGGGCAGGGAGGCGGGCAGAGGGATGGAATCTGTACAGGTGGCTGCACTCGAGTCACTAGACCCTGGCAACTGCAGACTTTTGCCACTTGGAGGCCGTGGGAGGGACGGGTGGCGGGAGGGAGACAGGTAGGGAACAATGGGGATTGAGCGATGGGGGGGGAGGCGCAAAGGCCAACAAAACACTATTTTAAAATTGCAAACTCCAAAATGGAGCAGCAACGAGGCCAGCACTCACCTGCTTCCCAGATGGAATGGGAGCAGGTGGCTGCACTCGGGTCACTAGACCCTGGCAACTGCGGACTTTGGCCACTTGGAGGCCGTGGGCGGGACGGGAGCTGGGAGGGAGAGGGAGACAGGTAGGGAACAATGGGGATCGAGGGTTGGGGGAGGAAGGTGCACAGGCCTACGAAACACTTTTCAAAAAACAATGTCCGTACAAACATAAAATTGATAATGCTGAATATGCTAAAAAATGAAGCATTCAGACTGAAAACTCGTGCCTATGCGATCTTTGTGGACCTCCAACAAGCTTTTGACTCTGTAAATCGGCACAAATTATGGGACAAATTGAGATCGTGGAAATGCCCTAAAGACATTAGATCCCATAATTGCACTTCACTCACAAACAACTATAAAGGTGCGACTATCACAACAGGGAGCTATGTTATCAGAAATTACGACAAAGAACGGTCTTAAACAGGGGTGTCCTCTGGCAGCCATGTTGTTTGTTCTATACATATCAGACCTAAGAAAAAGTGAAGTAGCCACAACCGGAGACCCTCCAAAACTGAACAACATCAAAATCCCTAACATGCAATTTGCAGATGACATTGTCCTCCTGTACAAGACAGAACATGGCCTACAGAAGAGAGAAACAGTATTTGTACAATATACAGAAAGAAACAACTTAAGAATCAACAATAAAAAAATAGGAGTGATGGTGCTAACATACTGAGCCAACCCAAGAAAGAAATCTCTAGCAATATTCATAAAGGAAGAAAAAAATCAACCCCGCAACCACAGTAAAATACTTAGGTGTATGGGTGAATCAGTCAGAAATTGACACAAGATGGGCAGAACACCTCAAAACAAAAGCCCTATCGCTAGCACATCAAGGGCTTACAATTCATAAGAAATATGGGACATTTTCACTTAAGTCTTTGTTGACCTTCTATCATCAAAAAGTTGTACCCATCTTGACGTATGGAAGCAAAACAGCACTGAACAAGTTCCCCCAAATTTGGGCCCAACAGGAAGCTACCTATTGGAGGAACATCTTATCATTATCTGCGGCTTACCCGATCTCACGAATAAGTTATGAGTTGGCCCTACAATCGTTAGAATCAATAGTCACCTGGAAGCATTTAAACCTATATAGGAAATGCTCACCACGGACAAGATTCCGCCAATTGACATCCTGCGTGAAAAGCCATCAGCTTCAAATGACACAACAACAACTAGATGGGGGAAAACATGCAGACACTAATGGAGAACGCAGAAATAACTTCTGAGCTACTAATCAATTGTCCCTCCAAAGCAAAGTTGAAAATCCAACGTAATGACTGGATTCACACAACAACAGAAGAGTCTAAATACCAACTAAATATACATCCTGAGGTGGAAACAAGAGGATTAAATCAGCTTCCAGCATACTTAACCCTCTTTCCAGACCGGCATATCAGAGACAACTTCCTAAGACTGAGATTAAATGTAATTCCGACCCGAGAATATCTGATGACTACCAAGCAAATAAGTACAGAACAAGCCACTTGTAGATTTTGCAAGCAACAAGATCAGAAAGAAACTATTAATCATCTCATGATGGAATGCCCAGCTGTAAAAGACAAACGATAACTATTTGCAAACAGGATGTCCCAACACGTGAGACCAATGGACTGTCATGATCTCTGCTTCCAAAAGGTCAGGGTTTTCCCAACTCCCTTGGAAGCAGATCCATAACCCAGGTTCCGAGTGCCAACCAGTCCCAATTGGGACCTTTTGGACCCAGTCCTGGCGCCAGTGGCACCAGGCTCATAAATATGCCCAGTCCCAGCGCTGGAAGCGCCGGGCTCATAATGCTTGGGTGGACTTACCTGCAGCAGACCATGCTGCTTACTTGCCTGCCAGTTGAGCCTCTGATCCTCTTCTGTTTGGAACTACTTTTCCTGTTGGGTGGGGCAGGAGCCACTCCCTAGATTCAGAACACTGGAACTCTTCTGGAAAGCAGGAACTCTTTTCTTACCTAGGCGTGGCTGTGGAAGGAGACACCTAAGCACTACAGGAGGCTATTTAAACCACACCCGATGGATGAATCTTGCTTTGCGTTATTCTGCATCCTCTGCAGCAGAACGCTCATCGTGTCTTCTGCATCTGATCCTGGGCCTAAGGAAAAAGGCTTACCATCCTGAATCCAGTCTTCAGCAACACCTATAAAGACAAGAAAGAACAGGTTAGCATTACGGACTTCAGTGACAGATCTTCACTTACCTGGTCCATCGGCTGTCACCAACGCCTCGCGCTGCATTCTGGCATCTGAAAGACAAAGGCTTACCGACTCTTCGTGCGCTCCGGAGGTCTTCACACTGCATTCCTGCATCTGAAAGACAAAAGCTTACCAACTCTTCGCACGCTCCGGAGGCCTTCGGCGCTGCATCCCGCATCTGAAAGACAAAACAAGGTGCGTTTAAAGACATTGGGGAACTTTAATACTCACGTGCCATTACTCCTTTCCACATCTAACCCAGTGGGTATTCCGGCACCCTGCAGCCGCTCCGAACTTGTACCTGCAAAATAAAAAGACAGTTAGAGCGCATCGTGAAGCAGGCAACAAGCGCTTACTTACGTGCTTCCAGGCGCTTCTATTCATCACACGGGCTCCATCTTCAACTCACTTCAGCCCGCCATCCGCCATCGCCGGAACCCTGCAAAACAAGAGACATCATTACTAAAGACTTTAAAGACATTAGAATTACTCGAAACTTACCGTTCGTGCAGTAAACGACGGACAGCAGTCCTCTGAAGTCAAGAGGCCTGCTCCCCTTATCCAGTGAAGAAACTGGTTACAGCACCCTGCCCCGAGGCAGATGGAGAGCACGGCGTTCACTTACCTAAGGTGAGAGCGTTAACCTTTGGGGTTCTACAGGAGAAGAGAAAGGGAAGAAGAGAGAGACATTCAATAACCCAGTTCCTTAATCCCATATTTTCTATCTGCAGACATCTTACCCTTCGAGTCAGACATACAGTGCACAGAGGTCCAGCTCAAAGAGCCAGCTGTGTGTTACACATCACCTTTGAAAATACGGTATACGCCCAGTCAAGACCGGCGCCTCTACGGGAATCAGGTGAGCGTTACAGAACGCAAAGCCTACCACAAAACTCCCGTCCAGGCGCTATGGAAACCTCGGATACCGACCAGCTAGCCCAGTTACTTGGGGAACTAAGGGCAGAAGTGCATGCAGCCCGTCAGGAAACGAATGCTCTAAGAAGGGAACTGATTATTTCCAAGGAGCGAACAGATGATCTCGCTAGACAATTGCTACAGTCACAAGCCAGACAGACCCCGTTACCCGCATCTGGGGGAAATCTTCCTTCTACATCCTCTATGAATCCAGTGCAGATCAACCTACCTGGGAATGTACCTCTGGCTCCGCCCGAACGATTTTCTGGTGACCCAAAGAGGTTTGCAGTATTTATCAATCAGTGCCGGTTGCATTTCTTATGCCGGCCAGCAGCCTTTCCAACTGATCAAGCTAAAGTAGCTTTCGTGCTTTCGTACCTTAGTGGCAATGCGGCAGACTGGTCGATCCCTCTAGTAAATCAAGATGATCTGGTCCTCCATGATTTTCAAGCTTTTCAGCTCAGTATGGAAAAACTGTTCGCAAGACATTCACAGGGGCAGGCCTTGGACAATAAGCTTCTTTCGTTGCGACAAGGGAATCAAGACCTTTTGGCTTATATTGCATCTTTCAACAGACTGATAGTGGAAACTCAATGGCCTGAGGACAAAAGGATTATGCTGTTTTATAGAGGTCTACGTGGAGAGCTCAAAGATGTGTTAGCCCAAGTAGTGAATCCCCCACAAGATTGTTCAGACTATATAGACTTAGTCGTTCAAATAGATCACAGACTGCAGAACAGGAAGGCCGATCGTTCCAAGTTTGATGCTCGAGTATTTTCCAAACCGCCAACTCCTTCCAAAGGAGTAGACTCCGGGGAACCCATGCAAATAGGGGGTCTGAAAGGTCCTCTAACACAAAAGGAGCGGGAAAGGAGAAAACAGTTGCAATTATGCCTCTATTGCGGAAACTCAGGGCACTTTCTTCGAGACTGTCCGGTGAAACCTGCCAAGAAGGCAGTAGGAGCTGCAGTTACCAAAGTTACAAACTCTGAGCAGGGAAACGACCTCGCCCGACAAGAATAGAGGTCCTCTTGCCAAGCGTGAAAACCAGTTCCGTGACCTCGCATTTCGTGATACCTATGGTCCTCATTAGCCCTGATAATCCGGATCGATTACATGCAATTGAAGCTTACGTCGACAGCGGTGCCATCGGCAATTATGTGTATCATGAAATGGTTTTGAGGATGAATCTAACTCTTTGTCCCAAGGCTGTAAAGGACGTCATTACTACGGTGGATGGTACGGAGATAGCCTCCGGGCCAGTAACGCATACCACTCAAGAGGTGACGCTAGTAAGTCAAGATGGACACCATGAGAAGATCGTGTTCGATGTGATCAAGGCCCCTCAGTTTCAGATTATTCTAGGAATAACTTGGTTAGAGAAACACAATCCTCTGATCGATTGGCGAGCAAGAACGGTCCAGTTTCCAGAATGTGTCTCTACTTGTCACCCTCCACCTGGTGTTGCACTGGCAGCAATTTCTTCAGAGACTCCCCAGTTACCTCCTGAATACCTAGAATACCAAGATGTTTTCCGGAAGGATCAGGCTAACTCTCTACCTCCTCATAGGTCTTATGACTGCCAGATAGACCTGATACCTGGATCTACTCCTCCTTGTAGTAGAATTTATGCCCTCACCGAGCCTGAGAACCTTCACCTTCGACAATACCTGGATCAATACCTGGCAAATGGGTTTATTCGTCCTTCCAAGTCCCCTGCTTCTTCAGCTTTGTTCTTCGTTCCAAAAAAGGAAGGAGACCTTAGAACTTGTATAGATTATCGCTCCCTGAACCAGATCACCGTTAAGAATAGATATCCGTTACCTTTGATCCCTGAACTCCTGGACCAAGTCAGAAAAGCATGCATATATACAAAGCTGGATCTTAGAGGAGCTTACCACTTGGTACGAGTAAAAGAGGGCGATGAATGGAAGACGGCCTTCCGCACCAAGTATGGGCTATTTGAATATCAGGTCATGCCCTTCGGACTTTGCAATGCCCCGGCCGCCTTTCAATATTTTATGAACGATGTCCTCAGAGAGCTCATAGATGTGTGTGTTGTTGTTTACATTGACGATATCCTCGTTTATTCTTCATCGGAATCTGAACATCGGAAACACGTGAAAATGGTCCTCGAAAGATTGCGTCAACACAAACTTTTCGCTAAGTTGGAAAAATGTGTTTTCAACGTGACTCAAGTTGAATTCTTGGGATTCATATTATCACCTGGCGGAGTGCGTATGGATTCAAAGAAGGTCGATGCAGTTCTCAAATGGCCATCACCATCCTCCGTAAAAGGTGTGCAAAGCATGTTAGGCTTCGCTAACTTTTACCGCAGGTTTATCCCCGAATTCTCTCGAATAGTCCAGCCCATCACTGCCTTGTTAAAGAAAAACAAACGTTTTGAATGGTCTACCGAAGCGGAACAAGCTTTCCAGGATTTGAAGACTAAATTTATCTCTGCACCAATCTTAAAACACCCTCGCCCCAAACTCCCCTACATCGTGGAAACTGATGCTTCATGTAACGCTCACCTGATTCCCGTAGAGGCGCCGGTCTTGACTGGGCGTATACCGTATCTTCAAAGGTGATGTGTAACACACGGCTGGCTCTTTGGGCTGGACCTCTGTGCACTGTATGTCTGACTCGAAGGGTAAGATGTCTTAGGTAAGTGAACGCCGTGCTCTCCATCTGCCTCGGGGCAGGGTGCTGTAACCAGTTTCTTCACTGGATAAGGGGAGCAGGCCTCTTGACTTCAGAGGACTGCTGTCCGTCGTTTACTGCACGAAGGGTAAGTTTCGAGTAATTCTAATGTCTTTAAAGTCTTTAGTAATGATGTTTCTTGTTTTGCAGGGTTCCGGCGATGGCGGATGACGGGCTGAAGTGAGTTGAAGATGGAGCCCGTGTGATGAATAGAAGCGCCTGGAAGCACGTAAGTAAGCGCTTGTTGCCTGCTTCACGATGCGCTCTAAGGGCCTCATTACGACCCAGGCGGTAAGTTACCGCCTGGGCCGTGACTTTACCCCCATGGCGTAAACTACGTTTACGCCATGGTGGTTGGCAGACTTACCGCCCCATTCCGACCTTGGCGGGGCGGTAAGTCCCCAATCCCCATTTACCCTTCCCCATTCCCATTTTTGCCCCATAGGGCATAATGGGAGTGGGGAAGGCGTTAATTACGCCACCGTAAATTACGGTGGCGTAATTAACTCCATGGTCCCTTAGCGCCATGGATTTTAACACCTGCTAAAAGCAGGTGTTAAGTCCGCCATGGCGCTAAGGGACCTCGTACTCAGGCGGTAAGGGTCGGCGCTGTTAACGCCGCCGTAAAACCCTTACCGCCTGAGTCGTAATGAGGCCCTAACTGTCTTTTTATTTTGCAGGTACAAGTTCGGAGCGGCTGCAGGGTGCCGGAATACCCACTGGGTTAGATGTGGAAAGGAGTAATGGCACGTGAGTATTAAAGTTCCCCAATGTCTTTAAACGCACCTTGTTTTGTCTTTCAGATGCGGGATACAGCGCCGAAGGCCTCCGGAGCGTGCGAAGAGTTGGTAAGCCTTTGTCTTTCAGATGCCGGAATGCAGCGCGAGGCGTTGGTGACAGCCGATGGACCAGGTAAGTGAAGAGCTGTCACTGAAGTCCGTAATGCTAACCTGTTCTTTCTTGTCTTTATAGGTGTTGCTGAAGACTGGATTCAGGATGGTAAGCCTTTTTCCTTAGGCCCAGGATCAGATGCAGAAGACACGATGAGCGTTCTGCTGCAGAGGATGCAGAATAACGCAAAGCAAGATTTATCCATCGGGTGTGGTTTAAATAGCCTCCTGTAGTGCTTAGGCGTCTCCTTCCACAGCCACGCCTAGGTAAGAAAAGAGTTCCTGCTTTCCAGAAGAGTTCCAGTGTTCTGAATCTAGGGAGTGGCTCCTGCCCCACCCAACAGGAAAAGTAGTTCCAAACAGAAGAGGATCAGAGGCTCAACTGGCAGGCAAGTAAGCAGCATGGTCAGCTGCAGGTAAGTCCACCCAAGCATTATGAGCCCGGCGCTTCCAGCGCTGGGACTGGGCATATTCATGAATCTGGTGCCACTGGCGCCAGGACTGGGTCCAAAAGGTCCCAATTGGGACTGGTTGGCACTCGGAACCTGGGTTATGGATCTGCTTCCAAGGGAGTTGGGAAAACCCTAACCTTTTGGAAGCAGAGATCATGACAGTACCCCCCCTCAAGGCCCCTCCCAAACCGGGCTTCTCCGGGGGTTTTGGCTTGTCAGGAAATGTTCGGTGAAATCTTTTGATTAGGCGAGGAGCGTGGACATATTCAGCAGGTTCCCAGGATCTCTCTTGGGGGCCGTAGCCTTTCCAGTCAATTAGGTAAAATAGTTTAGATTTGGAGATCTTGGAGTCCAGAATGCTTTTCACTTCAAACTCGAGTTCTCCATCAACTAGGATAGGTTTTGGAGATTTAGTTTGTCGGGTTTGAGGTTGCACAGGTTTTAATAGAGAGACGGGGAAGACCGGATGTATCTTCATGTGCGGGGGCAAGTCCAACTTGCCCGCTACTGGGTTTACTATGGTAGTGATGGAATAGGGACCAAGGTATCTTGGGTTGAATGTGCGTGGCCCTTTTAGAGGTAGATATTTGGTGGATAACCAGACTTGATCCCCTACTTGATATTGAGGGGCTTCCTTCCGATGTTGATCTGCTCCTTTCTTGTATTGTTCTTTAGCCCTTTGAAGGTGAGAAACGGCTTCCTTGAAGGCTTGGGTGATTGTAGAATGCAGGTAGTCTACTGCTGGTGTTTCAAGATCTTGGAGGGGATCCAACTCCGAGGTTCGAGGGTGACTGCCGTACAAAAGAAAAAAACAGGGTTTTCCCAGTTCCCGAATGGACAGAGTTATTGTAGGCATATTCGGCTATCCAAAGGATGTCTTTCCAAGTTTTTTCAGTTTGTTGCAGCATGCAGCGTAAATACTGTTCCAGAGTTTGATTGGTCCTCTCGGTTTGTCCGTCGGTCTGAGGGTGGTGACTGGTCGATAGTCTCACATCAATTTGAGCCGACCGACAGCAACTTCGCCAAAAATGAGAAATAAATTGACTACCTCGATCCGAAATTAGAACCGAAGGAAAACCGTGCAGTCGGACGATGTTTTCGAGAAATTCTCGGGCCAGAGTTGCTGCTGTTGGCAAGCCTTTGAGCGGAATGAAATGCGCCATCTTGGAGAATAAGTCCACGATTACTAGAATCGTATTGTATCCGTAGCATGGAGGTAGATCGGTGATGAAGTCCATAGAAAGCGTATGCCAAGGGCGAGGTGGGATGTCAATAGGGCGTAAGAGGCCTGCTGGTCTTTCCTTTTGACTCTTGTTTTGGGCGCATACTCCACAGGACATTATAAAGTCTCTGATATCTTTTTTCCAAGACGGCCACCAGAAGTAGCGCTTGATCTTTTCTGAGGTCTTGGCCATACCGGGATGTCCTTCCATTAAAGAATCGTGATAACAAGAGATTACTTTTTTCTGTAAATCTGTGCTGGGTAGGTATAATCGTTCTTGGAAATACAATAAGTTGTCCTTTACTGCAAAGTCCTTTCCCTGCAGATAAGAGAGAAAAATATATGGGCAAAGAAACCCTCTTTTTTAGGGGGCCTGACTCTTGAGGGTAGAAAAGATACACAATTATAAGGGGGTTTTGTCAACAGGCTTCCCTAGCCAGTAGCGTGATGGGTGGTCAACTGGGGTTGATACCACCAGCAACACCCAAACCACACTATGGCAGCTACCCCCGGTGCAAGGCCATTTCAAATGCGGAAACTGTTCTGTCTGCAGCCTAACAGCGAATATCAAGACCATTGACCTTAAAGGAAATCCGTGGACACTCAATTCCTTCACCAATTGTAAAACCAAATGGTGTGTTTACATCGTAAAGTGCCTGTGTAACCTGATATACATAGGCAAATCAAAAAGAGAAATCAGATTACGCATATGTGAACATCGATCGTGCATACGAAATCAGGTCGATGACAAACCTCTGGTGGCACATTTTAAGAAAATGAAACACACTCACAACGACTTATTCTGGGCAATACTACAAACAGTCCGCAATCCCTTCCGCGGAGGCGATAGAGATCTCGCCCTCTGCAAACTCGAACAAAAGTGGATCTACCGGTTGGACTCTGTGAAACATGGCCTCAATATCTCAATTGAATGGAATCTCTTCTTTAACAAATAGTCCATTGTTTCGCTACACCAGAGACTACACTATATAGCTCATGTGTGCTCATCTCCATACCATTCCTTTGGCTGACCACTGTCATGACACACCCCTGGATCTGTTCCCCGCTTTTACTATGACTTTTTGTTAAACATCTCTCAATGTGTCCAAAATACCTTTCCAATGACATACATTGATTAAAACAAAGTGCAATACCCTTTTTTTGTTGCCACATGCAAAACAATGTAGTAAAATGTCATAAAACATCGAATATTTGAATATTTTCTTAATCGTTCTGATAATATGTTGTTACGATTGCCTTGCCTCTTTTTTGTATTAATAACAAACGGACATCTAGTATTGATATCTTAGATACATCAGCCCTGCGCATCACATAAATGGCGCACGGCACATACACAGCTACCAGCATCCTGTCTCACACCGAGACTTGTCCACCACGCCTGCGCACAACCTCAGACCTACACAGCTCACTGGGGCAATTTGTGATTGCAATCTACTGCACATGGATGGCATATTCAAATGACACACCATGTAAATACAAGGTTAAACAGTGTTTTTCCATGCCAGATTAATGGTGCACTACTATAAATAAGCTTCACAATGTCGGATATTTAATTATGTTGTTCATCGTGGTCGAACTGATTTAGTATACTAAAAAGGTGCCTGATGGGCCGGCCCACTGGCGCACAACGTAGACATTACTCCCCGGCGCATGCGTACTGACAAACACCTCGACTTATACCGAGGCTTGTCCACTACGCTTGCGCACAGATTTCGACTGACACAGCTCACTTGGCCAACTAAAGGTAAGCTCACGGCCGCACCTTTGCGTTCCGGTTTACAATATCTGTCCGATACAGTCCCCCTGGACCTACTTTCACTATCTTACCGGCACTCGACCTCCGGCCCATATCTAGAACCTACCACTGTCATGGCACCCATTTTTGATAACTCTGCCGACGAAGTCACAGGGCCCTAAATATTGGCCGTACTTCATTCTCTTCATATGCACAGCAGATATGAAACAACGTCGTACCGCAACATGCATATTTTATTTATTTAGCTTCCACCCTAACCACGTCATTTACTACTGTTGGGGCTTGTGCCGTTTTAGTCTTTTTTCAGCCAACAGCACTCCCCCACTTAGTAGGAGCATAACTTCTATGCCCTTTCCTAATAGTCTTTCTTCTCAATTATAGACACGAGCGCCTGATTTATGCAGATCCGCCCCAGCCGCACCTTAAGCAGCTGCCCCCACCTATGGACTACAGCCAGAGCGTTTATTAATTCACTGCCTGGTAGGTCTTTGTTCCTTGCATTCCCTTTTTCCACTAATGTTAGACAAATTCACCATTTTAAACGTTAGTTTTCCATCTCACTGCAGGATGACGCCATATTTTGACCACTGACGCACACGTCCTGAAGACAGTTCGGTATCCATCTTGCAGCGCTGTCTCATGTTTACCAGCCCTGCGCTCCGCCAACCAATTACCGAACCAGAAACACACATCTAAGTGTCGACACTGTTTGATATATTGTGACCTTGAACAATATGTATGAGATTGTTATCAACTTAACAAGGTTCACTGTACAATGGCGATACACTGAATGTTCTGCAACCACTTTTTACTAACCCACCACCGTGCAGAGTATACATGCACTTTTATATGTACTTGTGTTGTGCCACGGCACATAAGAATTCCTTCAGACAAAACTTCTTCTCTTTTCTTTGAAAATAAATGCTGATCATTGTTTCATGCACACTGTGGTGATTTTTGTCTGTGGCTAACTATCAATACAGTAGTTTTCTTGCAAGGTCCTACCGACCACCCATCACGCTACTGGCTAGGGAAGCCTGTTGACTCTACCCCCTTATAATTGTGTATCTTTCCCTGCAGATGCCAATTCTGTATGTCTGCTGGAGTTACAAGTTCCCTGGCTTTATCCTTAACTTCCTCTATGGATTCTGTGGCGATTACACCCAGAATTCTTTGTTCGGGAATGATTGGTACAGGTTTAGGGTTGATCAAGTATTCTTCCACTCCCATCCGAGAAAGGGCATCAGCTTTACCGTTCTTTGTACCAGGTCGATAGGTAATTATAAAGTCAAACTCGGCAAAGAATAATGCCCAACAGAGTTGTCTAGAGGATTGGGCTTTTGCGGTTTTCAAATATTGCAGGTTTCGGTGATCCGTAATCACAGTAACGGTGTGTCGGGCCCCCAGCAGATAATGCCCCCAAGCCTTAAAGAAGTTCCTTGTCAGTAATCGTGTAATTGATTTCAGGAGGCGAGAATTTGCGGGACCAAAATGCCACGGGATGCAACTGATTGGTTACCGGGTCCTATTGTGATAGAACTGTCCCCATGGCAAGGCTTGAAGCATCAGTTTCCACGATGTAGGGGAGTTTGGGGCGAGGGTGTTTTAAGATTGGTGCAGAGATAAAGTTAGTCTTCAAATCCTGGAAAGCTTGTTCCGCCTCGGTAGACCATTCAAAACGTTTGTTTTTCTTTAACAAGGCAGTGATGGGCTGGACTATTCGAGAGAATTCGGGGATAAACCTGCGGTAAAAGTTAGCGAAGCCTAACATGCTTTGCACACCTTTTACGGAGGATGGTGATGGCCATTTGAGAACTGCATCGACCTTCTTTGAATCCATACGCACTCCGCCAGGTGATAATATGAATCCCAAGAATTCAACTTCAGTCACGTTGAAAACACATTTTTCCAACTTAGCGAAAAGTTTGTGTTGACGCAATCTTTCGAGGACCATTTTCACGTGTTTCCGATGTTCAGATTCCGATGAAGAATAAACGAGGATGTCGTCAATGTAAACAACAACACAAACATCCATGAGTTCTCTGAGGACATCGTTCATAAAATAATGAAAGGCGGCCGAGGCATTGCAAAGTCCGAAGGGCATGACCTGATATTCAAATAGCCCATACTTGGTGCGGAAGGCCGTCTTCCATTCATCGCCCTCTTTTACTCGTACCAAGTGGTAAGCTCCTCTAAGATCCAGCTTTGTATATATGCATGCTTTTCTGACTTGGTCCAGGAGTTCAGGGATCAAAGGTAACGGATATCTATTCTTAACGGTGATCTGGTTCAGGGAGCGATAATCTATACAAGTTCTAAGGTCTCCTTCCTTTTTTGGAACGAAGAACAAAGCTGAAGAAGCAGGGGACTTGGAAGGATGAATAAACCCATTTGCCAGGTATTGATCCAGGTATTGTCGAAGGTGAAGGTTCTCAGGCTCGGTGAGGGTATAAATTCTACTACAAGGAGGAGTAGATCCAGGTATCAGGTCTATCTGGCAGTCATAAGACCTATGAGGAGGTAGAGAGTTAGCCTGATCCTTCCGGAAAACATCTTGGTATTCTAGGTATTCGGGAGGTAACTGGGGAGTCTCTGAAGAAATTGCTGCCAGAGCAACACCAGGTGGAGGGTGACAAGTAGAGACACATTCTGGAAACTGGACTGTTCTTGCTCGCCAATCGATCAGAGGATTGTGTTTCTCTAACCAAGGTATTCCTAGAATAATCTGAAACTGAGGGGCCTTGATCACATCGAACACGATCTTCTCATGGTGTCCATCTTGACTTACTAGCGTCACCTCTTGAGTGGTATGCGTTACTGGCCCGGAGGCTATCTCCGTACCATCCACCGTAGTAATGACGTCCTTTACAGCCTTGGGACAAAGAGTTAGATTCATCCTCAAAACCATTTCATGATCCACATAATTGCCGATGGCACCGCTGTCGACGTAAGCTTCAATTGCATGTAATCGATCCGGATTATCAGGGCTAATGAGGACGATAGGTATCACGAAATGCGAGGTCACGGAACTGGTTTTCACGCTCGACAAGAGGACCTCTATTCTTGTCGGGCGAGGTTGTTTCCCTGCTCAGAGTTTGTAACTTTGGTAACTGCAGCTCCTACTGCCTTCTTGGCAGGTTTCACCGGACAGTCTCGAAGAAAGTGCCCTGAGTTTCCGCAATAGAGGCATAATTGCAACTGTTTTCTCCTTTCCCGCTCCTTTTGTGTTAGAGGACCTTATAGACCCCCTATTTGCATGGGTTCCCCGGAGTCTACTCCTTTGGAAGGAGTTGGCGGTTTGGAAAATACTCGAGCATCAAACTTGGAACGATCGGCCTTCCTGTTCTGCAGTCTGTGATCTATTTGAACGACTAAGTCTATATAGTCCGAACAATCTTGTGGGGGATTCACTACTTGGGCTAACACATCTTTGAGCTCTCCACGTAGACCTCTATAAAACAGCGTAATCCTTTTGTCCACAGGCCATTGAGTTTCCACTATCAGTCTGTTGAAAGACGCAATATAAGCCAAAAGGTCTTGATTACCTTGTCGCAACGAAAGAAGCTCATTGTCCAAGGCCTGCCCCTGTGAATGTCTTGCGAACAGTTTTTCCATACTGAGCTGAAAAGCTTGAAAATCATGGAGGACCGGATCATCTTGATTTACTAGAGGGATCGACCAGTCTGCCGCATTGCCACTAAGGTACGAAAGCACGAAAGCTACTTTAGCTTGATCAGTTGGAAAGGCTGCTGGCCGGCATAAGAAATGCAACCGGCACTGATTGATAAATACTTCAAACCTCTTTGGGTCACCAGAAAATCGTTCGGGCGGAGCCAGAGGTACATTCCCAGGTAGGTTGATCTGCACTGGATTCATAGAGGATGTAGAAGGAAGATTTCCCCCAGATGCGGGTAACGGGGTCTGTCCGGCTTGTCACTGTAGCAATTATCTAGCGAGATCATCTGTTCGCTCCTTGGAAATAATCAGTTCCCTTCTTAGAGCGTTCGTTTCCTGATGGGCTGCATGCACTTCTGCCCTTAGTTCCCCAAGTAACTGGGCTAGCTGGTCGGTATCCGAGGTTTCCATAGCGCCTGGACGGGAGTTTTGTGGTAGGCTTTGCGTTCTGTAACGCTCACCTGATTCCCGTAGAGGCGCCGGTCTTGACTGGGCGTATACCGTATCTTCAAAGGTGATGTGTAACACACGGCTGGCTCTTTGGGCTGGACCTCTGTGCACTGTATGTCTGACTCGAAGGGTAAGATGTCTTAGGTAAGTGAACGCCGTGCTCTCCATCTGCCTCGGGGCAGGGTGCTGTAACCAGTTTCTTCACTGGATAAGGGGAGCAGGCCTCTTGACTTCAGAGGACTGCTGTCCGTCGTTTACTGCACGAAGGGTAAGTTTCGAGTAATTCTAATGTCTTTAAAGTCTTTAGTAATGATGTTTCTTGTTTTGCAGGGTTCCGGCGATGGCGGATGACGGGCTGAAGTGAGTTGAAGATGGAGCCCGTGTGATGAATAGAAGCGCCTGGAAGCACGTAAGTAAGCGCTTGTTGCCTGCTTCACGATGCGCTCTAACTGTCTTTTTATTTTGAAGGTACAAGTTCGGAGCGGCTGCAGGGTGCTGGAAAACCCACTGGGTTAGATGTGGAAAGGAGTAATGGCATATGAGTATTAAAGTTCCCCAATGTCTTTAAACGCACCTTGTTTTGACTTTCAGATGCGGGATGCAGCGCCGAAGGCCTCTGGAGCGTGCAAAGAGTTGGTAAGCCTTTGTCTTTCAGATGCCGGAATGCAGCGCGAGGCGTTGGTGACAGCCGATGGACCAGGTAAGTGAAGAGCTGTCACTGAAGACCGTAATGCTAACCTGTTCTTTCTTGTCTTTATAGGTGTTGCTGAAGACTGGATTCAGGATGGTAAGCCTTTTTCCTTAGGCCCAGGATCAGATGCAGAAGACACGATGAGCGTTCTGCTGCAGAGGATGCAGAATAACGCAAAGCAAGATTCATCCATCGGGTGTGGTTTAAATAGCCTCCTGTAGTGCTTAGGTGTCTCCTTCCACAGCCACGCCTAGGTAAGAAAAGAGTTCCTGCTTTCCAGAAGAGTTCCAGTGTTCTGAATCTAGGGAGTGGCTCCTGCCCCACCCAACAGGAAAATTAGTTCCAAACAGAAGAGGATCAGAGGCTCAACTGGCAGGCAAGTAAGCAGCATGGTCTGCTGCAGGTAAGTCCACCCAAGCATTATGAGCCCGGCGCTTCCAGCGCTGGGACTGGGCATATTTATGAGCCTGGTGCCACTGGCGCCAGGACTGGGTCCAAAAGGTCCCAATTGGGACTGGTTGGCACTCGGAACCTGGGTTATGGATCTGCTTCCAAGGGAGTTGGGAAAACCCTGACCTTTTGGAAGCAGAGATCATGACACTTCAAGCTTTGCCATGGGGGCAGTTCTATCACAAAAGGACCCGGTAACCAATCAGTTGCATCCCGTGGCATTTTGGTCCCACAAATTCTCGCCTCCTGAAATCAATTACACGATTACTGACAAGGAACTTCTGGCTATCAAGTCTGCCTTTAAGGCTTGGCGGCATTATCTGCTGGGGGCCCGACACACCGTTACTGTGATTACGGATCACCGAAACCTGCAATATTTGAAAACCGCAAAAGCCCAATCCTCTACTAGACAACTCTGTTAAGCATTATTCTTTGCTGAGTTTGACTTCATAATTACCTATCGACCTGGTACAAAGAACGGTAAAGCAGATGCCCTTTCTTGGATGGGAGTGGAAGAACACTTGATCAACCCTAAACCTGTACCAATCATTTCCGAACAAAGAATTCTGGGTGTAATCGCCACAGAATCCATAGAGGAAGTTAAGGATAAAGCCAGGCAACTTGTAACTCCAGCAGACATACAGAATTGGCATCTGCAGGGAAAGAACTTTTCAGTAAAGGACAACTTATTGTATTTCCAAGAACGATTATACCTACCCAGCACAGATTTACAGAAAAAAGTAATCTCTTGTTATCACGATTCTTTAATGGAAGGACATCCCGGTATGGCCAAGACCTCAGAAAAGATCAAGCGCTACTTCTGGTGGCCGTCTTGGAAAAAAGATATCAGAGACTTTATAATGTCCTGTGGAGTATGCGCCCAAAACAAGAGTCAAAAGGAAAGACCAGCAGGCCTCTTACGCCCTATTGACATCCCACCTCGCCCTTGGCATACGCTTTCTATGGACTTCATCACCGATCTACCTCCATGCTCCGTATACAATACGATTCTAGTAATCGTGGACTTATTCTCTAAGATGGCGCATTTCATTCCGCTCAAAGGCTTGCCAACAGCAGCAACTCTGGCCCGAGAATTTCTCGAAAACATCGTCCGACTGCACGGTTTTCCTTCGGTTCTAATTTCGGATCGAGGTAGTCAATTTATTTCTCATTTTTGGCGAAGTTGCTGTCGGTCGGCTCAAATTGATGTGAGACTATCGACCAGTCACCACCCTCAGGCCGATGGACAAACCGAGAGGACCAATCAAACTCTGGAACAGTATTTACGCTGCATGCTGCAACAAACTGAAAAAACTTGGAAAGACATCCTTCGGATAGCCGAATATGCCTACAATAACTCTGTCCATTCGGGAACTGGGAAAACCCTGTTTTTTCTTTTGTACGGCAGTCACCCTCGAACCTCAGAGTTGGATCCCCTCCAAGATCTTGAAACACCAGCAGTAGACTACCTGCATTCTACAATCACCCAAGCCTTTAAGGAAGCTGTTTCTCACCTTCAAAGGGCTAAAGAACAATACAAGAAAGGAGCAGATCAACATCGGAAGGAAGCCCCTCAATATCAAGTAGGGGATCAAGTCTGGTTATCCACCAAATATCTACCTCTAAAAGGGCCACGCACATTCAACCCAAGATACCTTGGTCCCTATTCCATCACTACCATAGTAAACCCAGTAGCGGTCAAGTTGGACTTGCCCCCGCACATAAAGATACATCCGGTCTTCCACGTCTCTCTATTAAAACCTGTGCAACCTCAAACCCTAACTAAATCTCCAAAACCTATCCTAGTTGATGGAGAACTCGAGTTTGAAGTCAAAAGCATTCTGGACTCCAAGATCTCCAAATCTAAACTATTTTACCTAATTGACTGGAAAGGCTACGGCCCCCAAGAGAGATCCTGGGAAACTGCTGAATATGTCCACGCTCCTCGCCTAATCAAAAGATTTCACCGAACATTTCCTGACAAGCCAAAACCCCCGGAGAAGCCCGGCTTGGGAGGGGCCTTGAGGGGGGTACTGTCATGATCTCTGCTTCCAAAAGGTCAGGGTTTTCCCAACTCCCTTGGAAGCAGATCCATAACCCAGGTTCCGAGTGCCAACCAGTCCCAATTGGGACCTTTTGGACCCAGTCCTGGCGCCAGTGGCACCAGGCTCATAAATATGCCCAGTCCCAGCGCTGGAAGCACCGGGCTCATAATGCTTGGGTGGACTTACCTGCAGCAGACCATGCTGCTTACTTGCCTGCCAGTTGAGCCTCTGATCCTCTTCTGTTTGGAACTACTTTTCCTGTTGGGTGGGGCAGGAGCCACTCCCTAGATTCAGAACACTGGAACTCTTCTGGAAAGCAGGAATTCTTTTCTTACCTAGGCGTGGCTGTGGAAGGAGACACCTAAGCACTACAGGAGGCTATTTAAACCACACCCGATGGATGAATCATGCTTTGCGTTATTCTGCATCCTCTGCAGCAGAACGCTCATCGTGTCTTCTGCATCTGATCCTGGGCCTAAGGAAAAAGGCTTACCATCCTGAATCCAGTCTTCAGCAACACATATAAAGACAAGAAAGAACAGGTTAGCATTACGGTCTTCAGTGACAGCTCGTCACTTACCTGGTCCATCGGCTGTCACCAACGCCTCGCGCTGCATTCCGGCATCTGAAAGACAAAGGCTTACCTACTCTTCGTGCGCTCCGGAGGTCTTCACACTGCATTCCTGCATCTGAAAGACAAAAGCTTACCAACTCTTCGCACGCTCCGGAGGCCTTCGGCGCTGCATCCCGCATCTGAAAGACAAAACAAGGTGCGTTTAAAGACATTGGGGAACTTTAATACTCACGTGCCATTACTCCTTTCCACATCTAACCCAGTGGGTATTCCGGCACCCTGCAGCCGCTCCAAACTTGTACCTGCAAAATAAAAAGACAGTTAGAGCGCATCGTGAAGCAGGCAACAAGCGCTTACTTACGTGCTTCCAGGCGCTTCTATTCATCACACGGGCTCCATCTTCAACTCACTTCAGCCCGTCATCCGCCATCGCCGGAACCCTGCAAAACAAGAGACATCATTACTAAAGACTTTAAAGACATTAGAATTACTCGAAACTTACCGTTTGTGCAGTAAACGACGGACAGCAGTCCTCTGAAGTCAAGAGGCCTGCTCCCCTTATCCAGTGAAGAAACTGGTTACAGCACCCTGCCCCGAGGGAGATGGAGAGCACGGCGTTCACTTACCTAAGGTGAGAGCATTAACCTTTGGGGTTCTACAGGAGAAGAGAAAGGGAAGAAGAGAGAGACATTCAATAACCCAGTTCCTTAATCCCATATTTTCTATCTGCAGACATCTTACCCTTCGAGTCAGACATACAGTGCACAGAGGTCCAGCCCAAAGAGCCAGCCCTGTGTTACACATCACCTTTGAAGATACGGTATACGCCCAGTCAAGACCGGCGCCTCTACGGGAATCAGGTGAGCATTACATGGACTCCCACGAACGATGGACACATATTGTCCTAGGAAATGACAAGATAATGATCTACAGAACAATTCAATTTTGGGAAGCAATCATGAAATGTGAAAATATTTCCCAACAGAAGGAAGTAATGTTAATTGATACTAACTCTTGAATGCCCTGCTCCAACGACGTGAAGAACATTGAATCGTCACGTGAAACTAAAGGAAATTTAAATTGAATGAAATAACTGGCAGAACAATTTTTTGTTCATGTAGTAACTAACAGAATTTCACAATGTAAAGTTTGTTAACAAACTAAATCTTTTTAATAAAAAAAAATAGCATCCAGGCTGTAATAACATTCTGAATAAAACTTCCACTAAAACGACAGTTCACCCTGAATCTACACTGTCATGGGGCAAAGTTAAAATGTAATACTTCTTTGGTGTAAAGTGGTATGTAGACCGTCAATCCACTGGATTTTTCCAATAGTCTTACAGTTTCAGTCGATCTTTTCACTTGTGTACTCTTGTCTAGACAACTGTAGTTTGCTGCAATCAGACGCAAAGGAGTAGAAGCATACATTGTTGTATGTCTGTTGCTCAAACAAAACTACACTGTTACGCATCCCATCTTTGCAGTTGTCACCTAAACTTAATTTTCTCATCCAACAATTCCTTTGAGTGGATTAGGCTGCTTCCTTTACCACTTCTTGGGGTACAGACTGCTTTCTTCCCTGGAGTGCATGCCGTAGCTGTGCTCCTGGGACCTCCCCTCAGTATACGTGTGTATACTAGACCATGCATGCCATGCATCTACAAATACACTGGTGTGTGTGTGAGGATAGTCTTTGATCATCTTCATCTCAGAACATGTGCATAACATGTGTGAGACCCCATAGCTCTAATCTTTCACTGGTGAGCTTTCTGTTGTGCATGCAGAAAGTCCCTACCTGCTTAGAGATGCTTCTGCAGTCACACTTCATTATCAAAGTTGCTGGGTGTTGGTTAGATTGTCGACCCCTGTGTCAATGAAGTGCATATACTTATTTTCAATTGCTGTGAATTGTATGCCCTTTGGCAAGCCTCCTACTAGCGAGCTATGCAAAGAACAACAAAATAAAGCAGCACGTGCACAGCTGGCGACAACTCTTTCTTCCTTCACAATACTGCCATTCATGGGGCATGCACAGCATGAACATATTTTACAGTGGCAACACTGGCATGTATTGGACATAGCCAGCATTGAACATCTTTTTAGCAGAGCAATTCTGGAATACTGTGAGCACAGACAGCATGAAAATGTGTTTTATAGTGTCATGATGGCAAATATATCCAGCATGCCTAGTGAAAATACAGAAATATATTGGGGACAGGTTTACACAGTTAGCAAGAACATGTGAACATGTTTCTGCCTCTCATACATAGCCATCCCATCAATTTATTGAGCACAGGCTTGCACAGTGTGCATGAGCAAGTGGTTTACAGTACCATACTGGCATATATTGGGCAAAGCCAGAATTGTACATTTTTTACAGTGCAATTCTGGCATATATCGAGTACTAGCAGCATAAAAGTGTGTTTTTGCACTGAAACACTAGCATATATTGGGCACAACAAACTGAAAAATGTGTTCTTACAGTAAAAAGCTGGCATATGTCTTAGCCAGTCTGAGAATGTGCTGTTACCACCTGCTCTGCTGGCTCTGTTGTGGGTGATCAGGAAGTAGCCTGGGGGGAAGGCTTTGTGTGCAAAGGGGAGGACGTTGTTAATGATTCTAATGGGGTGACACACACCAGACCAGGACTCTTGATACTGGCCTAGGCTGCAGCACACAATTAAAACACTTTTAATTTATTTACTATGGATTCAGATTGAGATGGCACTCAATCCGTCTCACACACCCTGGTACAAATACCCTGGCCCACAATGGACCATGAACCAGGCCGGTGGATGGTAATATAATATATATTTATTTTAAAATTCAAACGAAATCACACAAAATTAATATCGGGCAGCAATCACCAGTGGGGTGATAACGGCAATGTAGATTGATGGAATGCACTTAGTTAGACTTTTTCATGTACGATAAACACTACACACTTGAAAGAAAGCAAAATCACTTTTGAATGGATTTTAAATGGTAACCCGCTAATGATTTCCCCTGCAACACTCCCTCAAACCCCTATTAATCAAACTTTGCATGGCCGGGGAGGTGTAGCAAGGAGTCAGGTACCCTATGCAGCAATCAGAATTCAAATCCGACCTACACCCACTGAATAGGAGGTGGAAAAGCGGATTTAGCTCCCCAAAAACTAAGTAAAACGGCCAGAAAAATGACTAAATGTTCATTTCCATGCGCGGTTAAGTGAAAAGAGCATGAATAGGGTATAACAGTATCAGGACACTATCGCACTATCAATCAATGTCCTACGCAGTTCAAAAATTGACTTGGAAATGAAAAACACAGTGCATTCAAATCACACACAGAGTAGGAATGCGGTTAGAATAGATACACATCACAGGAATGATAGGCAAGTGAAAGGGTCACTCTAGATGAATGCTAAGAGGAGATTCTGAGTAGGAAAGGAAATTCGGTTAGAAAATAAAAGCAGTGGGCAAGAAAATCGGTTTACAAGGAATGACTAGTTTTATTTAAACTAGATTTTAGTGACTATATTGTTAAAGAAAGACACGGTACACTTGAAGGTTAATTTGTAAGGTTAACTTTCGCGCCACGTTAAGCTCTAAATGGGAATTAATTCAATTATTCAAAATATGACTAAGGATTTAAGCAAAGAATGGCAAGGAAGGGAAAAATGATGCTAACACCTAGAAATCAAGGACCAGAATGCACAAAGGATTCGGATGAATAAAACAGTTACTAGTGTTCTTTCAGAATTACTTAGGGGTGGAACAAAGGCAAGGTATCAAAATGTGGTACGCTATGTTTTGCTATGGGATGGGGTGATGCTCACAATTAACACTTGAGTTGGGGATTTGGGACAGACAACCGGGTTTCTGGACTCAAAAGATCTGGTCACGTGTCATGCATGCTGGACGTGGTTCTACCTCTTACGCTCATAGAACAGCTAGACCGTTCTATTCCAAATGGCGGTTGTTCGATACGTTGCCGGGAAAACGACGTTTGCACTTTTCACGTCGCTAACTTCACGTGTATTCTGCTTCGTCACGTGAACTACGGCATTACGTATATAAGCAGCGTGGAAACTTCACTCGCTGCTTCTGATCGAATCATTTGGCGTTGTGTAGCTGAACCTCCGATCTGCGTCCTTGCAGGTTTCCTCAGCTGCTTCTTGGGCCTTCTATAGCGTGTTTTCCGCCACACGCTGATTCCTGGAGCTGTTTGTTCACGTGTACTTCCACACGCGCATGTTGTCTTCAAACGCGGCTGGCCTGTACTGCGTGAATCCTGTTTGCGTGTAAATCCACACGCACACGTTGTCTTCAAACGCGGCTGGCCTGGGCTGAGTGAATCCTGTTCGCGTGCAAATCCACAAGCGCACGCTATCTTCAAGCGCGGCTGGCCTGGACTGCATGAATCCTGTTCGCGTGTAAATCCACACGCGCACGTTGTCTTCAAACGCGGCTGGCCTGGGCTGCGTGAATCCTGTTCGCGTGCAAATCCACAAGCGCACACTATCTTCAAGCGCGGCTGGCCTGGACTGCATGAATCCTGTTTGCGTGTAAATCCACACGCACACGTTGTCTTCAAGCGCTGCTTCAGGGCTGCGTGAATCCTGTTCGCGTGTATTTCCACATGCGCACGCTATTTTCTTCGCGGCTGTTCAGAACCGCGTGTACTTTGTTTATACCATAAAAAGGGCGCTATTTCCAACTCCTGCACCTGTGATATTAACAGGGGGATTGATTCATTTCTATACTTTTCTCTACGTGGGAAGGAAGCTTTTCAAGGATTATTGGAAGGTGACAGTGAACAGTACTTTGGACGCTATCCTGTGGTGCATCAACCCGGTATCTAGCGTGAGCCTCGTTCCGTTCGGGATAAGTCTCCCTTACTAATCTTCCCTTCCTTGTCGTTTGTTCTACTTCTGGATTTCCTCAAGAGACTTCTGCTGGATTCTTCTGCCCTAGACTTAAGGTCAGTGTGTGCATTAATGTCAAATACTGTTCTATCATAGTCAATTTGGGGCAGTTTCTTATGATACTTTATTTTGTTCTAGGCTGACTTCCTATACCTTACCCACGCCCTTTCCAGTGATCCATCTCTCTGCCTTTTTTATCAGTCAGAGAGTTGTATCATTTGGAAGGTCTAAACTTGACTTCACAACTATCAAATCGTGTGAACAGGGATCCGGAAGACCCTACCATCTGTATCCTTTTGAGTACCGTATCCTTTTCAGTCAATACTTTGGTACTTTACGACAGAATCAGAAGCCATGGAGGGTACGGATCCTTTAGCTGTTTTGACTCAGTTGATCAGCGATTTGAGAAATGAAATGGTTACGGCACAGGACTTGTTACGGCACCATATGGACGTTAAGCAAGACGCCATGCACGCTAGTCCTCAGGGAGCACAGGTTCCAATGGCCACTGCATCTGGATCTGGGACTATGACACCCCCACAGGAAACTATTAATGTGGTTATGCCCACTTAGTTTCCCTTGGCCCCCCCCGGAACGGTTCACTGGTGATCCCAAAACCTATAGAACCTTCGTTAATCAGTGCCGACTCCATTTTCTTTGTCGTCCTACATCATTTCCTGACCCAACCACAAAAGCAGCATTCGTGCTTTCCCATTTAGGAGGTACAGCTGCTGCTTGGGCTAACCCTTTGTTGGAAACCAATAGCCCTTTGTTATACGACTGTGACGATCTCTTGGCTGCTATGAGTAAAGTCTTTGACATGCGTTATGCTACTCAAGCCATGGATCTGGAGTTACTTAATCTACAACAAGGCACTCAACCTCTTTTGCCTTACATTGCCCGATTCAATCAACTAACAGCCGAAACTCAATGGCCTGAAGGCAAGAAAACGGCTGTTTTCTAGAAGGGTCTTTTAGAAGAACTGAAAGATGCCTTATCTACGGTTCCGGTGGTTCCTACGGGATTCACAGAGTTGCTCGATTTGGTTCTACAAATCGATGCCCGAAGAAATGCTCGGAAAGGAGAGAAAAAACCCTTCTTACAAGCCTCGGTTCGTTCAGAGACACCGGCAGTCCCCTCGAACGACCCTGAACCAATGCAGATTGGCGCCGTGAGAGGCCGGTTGTCCAATGCAGAACGAGAGAACCGAAGAAAGAACCATTTATGTATGTATTGCGGTTCATCCGAGCATTTATTAGCGACATGTCCTAAGAAACCCGTCAAGCGTTCGGGAAACGCCAAAACTCGACAGTAGCAGGAGTCCCTGTGTCGAGTGTTTCATCGGACTCCAGTACCATTCCTAATCACGCACCCATAGCTGTTGAGGTGACGTTACGTTGTGATGACCGAGAATTGGTTTCCAAGGCCATGGTTGATTCCGGAGCCACCAACAATTACATAGACATCACATATGCCAAGAATTGTTCCATACCCCTTGTAAACAAGAACAAACCTGAAACGGTTAATACCGTGGACGGATCTGTTTTGACTTCTGGTATGGTAACCCAGGAGACCGTACCTGTTCAGATGACATTATCGAATAATCATTCGGAAGAAATCGTCTTCGATGTCATAGCTGCTCCGCAGTACGAAATCATACTTGGTCTTGCCTGGTTAACCCTTCATAATCCCGCCATTGACTGGGTTTCGGGATTGCTCCAGTATCCTTCAATTTATTGCAATGAACATTGCTTTACCAGTTAGGAGGTGTCAAACAATCAACATATATTGGCCTCTATGGGGGGAGTTTCAACTATTAGCGTGGTACATCAAAGCGATACTACCATACCATGCGAATACGCTGAGTACGCTGATGTCTTTGATAAAGGCCAGGCAGAACAATTGCCTCCACATCGACAGTATGACTGTCCAATTGAATTGATTCCTGGAGCTAAAATTCCTACAGGTCGTTTATATTCACTGACTCCAAAAGAAGACGTTGTGTTGAAAGAATACATCGACAAAGCTTTAGCGATGGGATTCATACGGCCATCGCAATCACCTGCTGCGTCTACTCTATTCTTTGTTCCGAAGAAAGAGGGAGATCTAAGGCCTTGCATTGATTACAGGGCACTTAACGACATCACCATAAAAAATCAATATCCTTTACCACTGATAATCGTTCTTTTGGATCAATTAGGTTCTTCCAGGTACTTCACCAAATTGGACTTGCGAGGAGCATACAATTTAGTTCGCATTCGTGAGGGCGACGAATGGAAGACCGCTTTCAAGACACGGTATGGTCTTTACGAGTATTTGGTGATGCCTTTTGGTCTGTGCAACGCTCCCGCTACTTTTCAATTCTTCATGAACGATATATTCAGGGATATAATGGACCAGTTTGTGGTGATTTATTTGGATGATATTCTGATCTATTCATCATCTTTTTCGGAACACGTCAAACACGTTTCTACAGTCTTACAAAGACTCAGGGAGAACCTTCTTTTTGTGAAAGCCGAGAAATGCGTCTTTCATTCACAGGAAGTGGAATTCCTGGGTTACGACATTACCAATCTAGGTGCTCGAATGAGTCGTTCCAAAGTGAAGGCCATATTGAATTGGCCTATTCCGCACAATGTCAAGTCATTACAGTCTTTCCTAGGCTTTGCGAATTTTTATCGCAGATTTATTCGTTCCTTCTCCAAAACAGTAGCTCCTTTGACGGCTTTAACTAGTTCCAAAGTTCCTTTCTGTTGGAACCAGAATGCCCAAGCATCATTCGAAATGTTAAAGGAAGCATTTACCACTGCACCCGTGCTTCAACATCCAGATCCAGATCGCCAGTTTATCGTTGAAGCGGATGCATCCAGTGTCGCTACTGGAGCGGTACTCTCACAAGTTTGCACAGAAACCAAGGAGGAGCACCCAGTGGCTTTCTTCTCTCGCAAACTTACCCCATATGAACGAAATTACCCCGTCACTGAGCGGGAATTGCTGGCTATCAAGGATGCTTTCCGAGAATGGCGTCATCATCTTCTTGGGGCCAAACATCAGGTGTTGGTGTACTCTGACCATAGAAATCTTCAAGCATTCAAATCTATGAAATGCCCTACGGCTCGACAGGCCAGATGGCATGTCTTTTTTGCCCAATACGATTTCCAGGTCACATATCGTCCTGCCAGAGAACACGTTAAGTCGGACGCGTTGTCTCGTATTGGTGAGGAGACGAAGGAAGAAGCACAAGTGCAAAATCAGTTGTTGGCAGATCATGTAATATGTAGTTGTTCTGTTCAACCATCCTTAAAAACCGAAGTACAAGAGTGGGTGAAAAATCATCCACAAGTTATCCAGGATATGAATCTGGACGTACATAACGGTTTACCTTTCACACAAGGAGTGCTCTACTTACCAACGTCTTCGACGCGGAATAAGGCCCTCAAGTGGAATCATGATTCCTTGATCGCAGCCCATCCTGGACGGAAGAAAACACTAGAGCTGCTCAAAAGATGGTGCTGGTGGCCATCCATGACAAAAGATGTCATAAATCATGTATCAACTTGTTCTGTATGCCTCCAATGCAAAAACACTCCTGGTAAACCAGTGGGCTTACTCCAGTCCCTACCTGTCCCTAAGAAACCATGGGACATGATATCTATGGACTTTGTGGTAGAACTCCCACAAAACCAGGAGTACGATACCATATGGGTTGTAGTGGATTACTTCACTAAATTGGCTCTTTATATTCCCTGTATTGGTTTACCAACCGCTGCTGTTCTCGCTGACCTATTCATTCAACATATATTCCGTTTCTTTGGTCTACCGTCAGTAATCATTACGGACAGGGGCTCACAGTTTGCGTCACGCTTTTGGAGAGCACTAACATCAGCATTACTGATTGATGACAGAATGTCCAGTGCTTATCACCCTCAAACTGATGGACAGACCGAAAGAGTCAATAGCACTATGGAACAATATCTGCGGTGTTTTTGTCTGCAGTTTCAATCAGATTGGCTCAAGGTCCTGCCGGCAGCAGAATTCGCCTATAACAACTCCTATCATAGTGCCATAGGCACTTCACCATTCTATGCTCTTTATGGACAACACCCCCGATCAATACCTTTGGATTCCAGCTTGTCTTTGGATACTCCTGCCGCAGGCCATACTTTTCGTGATCTGAAGAATCTACAGAGGAAAGTGAAGCAGCAATTGGAGCAAGCTAAAAGACGCGACAAGTTCTATGCCGATGCTCATAGAGTACTCGCACCTGTCTACAAGGCTGGTATGAAAGTATGGTTGTCCACTAAGAACTTGAGGATACCAGGCAAAAAGAAATGATTGCCTAAATACATTGGCCCGTATGCAGTACTCCAAGTAATTAATCCGGCTGCTGTCCGTCTGGCTTTACCACAACGATGGCGAGTGCATCCCGTATTCCACGTGTCACTCATTAAGCCGTGTTCTGAAGCTACCAGATTGCCTGTACGGCCTGTTGCTATTTCTGTGAGGGGTTCAGATGAATACGAGGTACAGGACATACTGGATATGAGACTACGTTCTGGTAGGCCGTTTTATCTGGTGGATTGGAAGGGCTATGGTCCCGAAGATAGGTCCTGGGAACCTCTTTCCAATATACATGCTCCTGCTTTATTGAAGCGTTTTCACACGAGAAGGGGAGAGGTTGCCCCTTTGGGGATGGTACTGTCATGCATGCTGGACGTGGTTCTACCTCTTACGCTCATAGAACAGCTAGACCGTTCTATTCCAAATGGCGGTTGTTCGATACGTTGCCGGGAAAACGACGTTTGCACTTTTCACGTCGCTAACTTCACGTGTATTCTGCTTCGTCACGTGAACTACGGCATTACGTATATAAGCAGCGTGGAAACTTCACTCGCTGCTTCTGATCGAATCATTTGGCGTTGTGTAGCTGAACCTCCGATCTGCGTCCTTGCAGGTTTCCTCAGCTGCTTCTTGGGCCTTCTATAGCGTGTTTTCCACCACACGCTGATTCCTGGAGCTGTTTGTTCGCGTGTACTTCCACAAGCGCACGTTGTCTTCAAACACGGCTGTCCTGGGCGCGTGAATCCTGTTCACGTGCAAATCCACAAGCGCACGCTATCTTCAAGCGCGGCTGGCCTGGACTGCGTGAATCCTGTTCGCGTGTAAATCCACACGCACACGTTGTCTTCAAACGCGGCTGGCCTGGGCTGCGTGAATCCTGTTCGCGTGCAAATCCACAAGCGCACGCTATCTTCAAGCACGGCTGGCCTGGACTGCATGAATCCTGTTCGCGTGTAAATCCACACGCGCACGTTGTCTTCAAACGCGGCTGGCCTGGGCTGCGTGAATCCTGTTTGCGTGCAAATCCACAAGCGCACGCTATCTTCAAGCGTGGCTGGCCTGGACTGCATGAATCCTGTTCGCGTGTAAATCCACATGCACACGTTGTCTTCAAGCGCTGCTTCAGGGCTGCGTGAATCCTGTTCGCATGTATTTCCAAACACGCACGCTATTTTCTTCGCGGCTGTTCAGAACCGCGTGTACTTTGTTTATACCATAAAAAGGGCGCTATTTCCAACTCCTGCACCTGTGATATTAACAGGGGGATTGATTCATTTCTATACTTTTCTGTACGCGGGAAGGAAGCTTTTCAAGGATTTTTGGAAGGTGACAGTGAACAGTACTTTGGACGCTATCCTGTGGTGCATCAACCCGGTATCTAGCGTGAAACTCGTTCCGTTCGGGATAAGTCTCCCTTACTAATCTTCCCTTCCTTGTCGTTTGTTCTACTTCTGGATTTCCTCAAGAGACTTCTGCTGGATTCTTCTGCCCTAGACTTAAGGTCAGTGTGTGCATTAATGTCAAATACTGTTCTATCATAGTCAATTTGGGGCAGTTTCTTATGATACTTTATTTTGTTCTAGGCTGACTTCCTATACCTTACCCACGCCCTTTCCAGTGATCCATCTCTCTGCCTGTTTTATCAGTCAGAGAGTTGTATCATTTGGAAGGTCTAAACTTGACTTCACAACTATCAAATCGTGTGAACAGGGATCCGGAAGACCTTACCATCTGTATCCTTTTGAGTACCGTATCCTTTTCAGTCAATACTTTGGTACTTTACGACATCACGGCACATTGGCGGGCTAAGAAGGGGACAGCTGGTAACTGGGGTCGGGTCTCAATAGATAGAGAGGTGCATCAGCAGGATAAAACAGGTGACAGGGCCAGCAGGCAGCGTGGATAATCCCAATGAGGGTTCCGACACCTTTCCCCTTTCTCCCTGAATTAGTGGGATTGTGTAATGGGGTTTAGTTCTGAAGGGTGGTTCTGCCTGGATAGGAGGGCCTGGATCAACTATCCCTTTCTTGGCAGGGGAGCCTGGAATCTTGCAGGGTGAATCTGGAAGGTCTGTATCTCGGGATATCCAGGAGCTGGAAATGTGTCATTTGTCTCTCTGAGTCTCCCCCTTTTATAAGGCGGGTGACATCACAGGATTTACTATGGGGGCAGGCCTGTGGCTTGACATGCCTCTAACAACTGGATTGGTCAGGGTTTACTGTTATCACCTTCCTGTCAACCGGTTGGGCTACAAGGACATGACATCCGTTTTATGGTGTGAGCTTAAATTGCCTATGCACTCCCACAGTCATTTTCCCCAAAAATCAGTTATGACATAAATTGCACATTTTTATAGTTGTGGCATTTTTGAAATTCAGGTAGGCAAATGACACATTTCATGCAGGGCATGGCATTCTGACTCCTAAGTCTGTACTTTGTCATTTCGCCCTTCTAATAATCTTTTGCACTTTTCAGTGGGAAATATTTCACCTAAAACTCTACAGTTTTATATATGTGTACCTATTATCACAGAGCATGTTTGCATTAAATTTTAAAGTTGCACCATGTACACTTGCCCCATGATTTCCATATTTCTGCCGTTTGCGTTCCCTACATACTATGGACAACTACTATGTCTTGTTTTAATGATACAACAATTGCATTTAAACTGTTAAACTTTCGCATTGCTGCGTTGTCCGGTTGCAGAAATAAACGTCTTAACGTTTATTAAATAAAATAGTCTTTTGCCCCAGATGGGCTGACTTTTGTCTTCCAAATAAGGGCATTTCCTTCCAACCCACAGCCAACTGTCAGCCCTACTCTTGTGTTGCCATGGAGTTGTCTGTGAAGCTCCCCAGTTTGAGTTTGAGGGGAGCTGCTGCTAAAAATGTCACACCTATGTATCCCAGAAATCCATTCTGCCAGGCTGGAGCAGAGTCACAGAGTCTGACGAGGGTGCGAGATCCACCACCATTGTCAATTCATATGCTTCGGGGGCTGGTCCACTGGAAGAGATGCAGATGTTGTTCCCAGGAATGCCGGGGTATTTGGCATTTCATCTCGCCCCATGTGTGGCTGGTAAGACATCACAGCCATTATTTTGGTGATGGTAAAACACAGTTTTAAGGCCAGGTGATAGTGCTCAACAGTGCCAGTGCAGCCATTCTGCTGGTGACTGCTGAGATGTAGTTTGGTGGTGTAGGGGAGTTCTGCTGGGTGGTAGATGTATCCCACAGCCCCCCCCCACGACTTTCCCGAGACTTCTTGTTGAGGGAAAGTAGGGAAAAGTGGGGTTCATCAGGCAGAGTTCTTTTTCCATTAGGGAGAGGTACACCACAATCTTCCCTCTGTCTTTCGTTGGTGTGTGGAGTGACACCCCATTTTCCTCCTTCCTTTTGTCTTTCGTTGGGGTGTGGAGCGACACCCCCTTTCCGGTTCCCCGGGGGAATTCCTCCTTTGTCTACGAAGGAATGGAATCAGTACTCACTCGTGAATACATAAAGACAGGTTACAAAATGTTCCCACTGTCTGTCTCACGGGAAGGTTAACATCAGTGGGACATATATACATTATGTTTATTATAGTACGTAATTACAGTATTCAAACAATATCAGCAAATAATTCCTTAACAAGGCAAATATAGTTATTTTTACACCATGGTTATGTGAGGCACTTTTGCAATGACAATGAAGAAACATACTCCTTGTTAGATAGATATACCTATGGACC
This sequence comes from Ambystoma mexicanum, assembly GCF_040938575.1. Taxonomy (NCBI): domain Eukaryota; kingdom Metazoa; phylum Chordata; class Amphibia; order Caudata; family Ambystomatidae; genus Ambystoma; species Ambystoma mexicanum. The sequence continues at coordinate 108,672,190 of NC_090926.1, read as the reverse complement.
TACCTGTTCCCTTCTGGTTATTCTTTTCTGGTTCTCATTCCCCAGGTGTCTCGTCTATTTGACTTTCTCTTGGCTTCTCAATCAGCTGCAAAGTGTGTCTGGGGTGACAACTTTTTAACTGATTAATGTGGACCCATTTCTCTTCTGTCAGCTCTCCTTTGGGGATGCAGATTCTGTAGTCAACAGGTGAAATTTTATCTACAATTTCAAAAGGACTGCGCCTGGAGGGGAGACATTTTTGCTCCTTAGTCTGGTTCTTTTGAAAATTGTACAAGTAGACCCGGTCTCCTACTTGGTATTCTTTTTTGGTTGTTTTTGAAGTCATGTTGAGTCTTCATCCTCTCTGCAGATTTTTCCAGATTCTGCTGAGCGTACGCAAAAGCATGCTGAAGGTGTTTTCTTAGCATTTCAACATACTCATGTGTTGTGGAGGCGTTTATCAGTGTCTGCTCTTGTGTTCTATAGAGCAGATGCTGAGGTAGCACCATCCTTCGTCCAGTCATTAGTTCAAATGGAGACATCTTGGTCGCAGAAGATGGTGTAAATCTGATGGCCATCAGGACAAGCGGTAATCGAATGTCCCAACTTGGCCCAGAATCTGCCACAAACTTTTTTAGAATGCTCACAATTGTTTTATTGTACCTCTTAACTTCCCCACTAGAGGACAGCAGTATGCAATATGAAGTTTCCTTTTTACCTCAAGTATCTCCCACATCTTTGTCATCACTTCGGTGGTGAAGTGACTTCCTCGGTCTGACTCAATCCTTTGGGCTAGGCCAAAACACGAGAAGATGTGGTTGATCATCCGGGCAACCGGTGTTTCTGCCTTTCAATTTAGGGCCGGGAGACATTCCACCCATTTGGCAAACAAGCATGTTACTGTTAACATGTACTTGTTCATCCTAGAGGATCGAATCATGGGCCCGATGAAATCTACTTGTTAATCTGACCAAGGGAGTGTCATCCTATTCTTCTGGAGCGGAGCTCGGTGTGTGAGTGAACTTGGCTGAAATTGTGCACATACGAGACACCCCTTCAGGTCGAGGTCCTGTCCATGTGTGGCCAGTATGCAACCTCCTGCAAGATTTCTAGAGTAGTATGAAACCCTGATGACCGTCATGGCAGTGACTTAGCATCAGCCTTCGGAATGATGTAGGTACCACCCACTGGTCACATCCAGAGATGGATCTCCTTACCAACAAACCGTCTTGGATTCAGAACATTTTGGGACACTTCATCAACACCCCGAGATCCTCTTTCCCAATGTAATCGGTATCCGTCAGAGGAAAGTTCTCAGGGTCCTCAATGTGTTGGTAACATTTCCCAATAACCGGATCCCCTTTTTGTGCTGTGATTAGATCAGCATCTTGGGTCTCCTTACTCCACTGGGCAGTTGAGAGTTCATTGTGAGCATTTGTCTGGGACCTAGTGATAGCAGTGACCTGGATTTCCCCCAACAGGGACTCGATCTCAAGGAGATCCCCCTGGATGGGTCTGGTTTTGACCAGCTGATCAGCTAGGTTGTTTCCAGTTTTGTCTGGACCCTCTATTGTGGAATGACCCTTAATCTTCTTCCAATAGATTGTCATCCCATTAGAGGTGACCAGATCATCAATATTGTGTATTAGCTGCCAGGTTTAAGTGGTTTGTTATTAGCAAGTCGGTGATTATGAGCATTTCGTGGAGTTGGTGTTGGACGGCAGTGAGGATGGCCTGATGAACTGCCATCAACTCCGCCACCTGACTACTGCAGGGACTGATTTTGTATCCAGCGCAGGGTTCCAGGGCAAATCATTCATCAAGGCCTTCCCAACGCCGGCCACCAGTTGCTTTTCCCCAATGTTGTCCACATGGTAGGAGCACCCATCCACATAAACTGTGGGCATTCCCTGGCACGTGTCTTCTTCATAGAATTTATGCGGGGAATTCAGGTATGCCTCCATGTTGTCCTGGGTTTTGAGACTTTTGTCCTCGAGACCTTGCGCGTGGGGACTCTTGTTTATCCATATCTGACCTCCAAAGGAAAGCCTTGCATTGACAGAATCGAGGAAATAATTCTGGAATAGCTCACATTTCCAGCCCGGATTCTGTCACTTTGGAGGAATTGCAACAGCTGGTGTGGAGTCTCCACTTTGATGTGTTCCCCATGAATGAACGGGCGGTAATTTTTCAATGCCCACACCGTTGCCAGGAGTGCCTTCTCACAATCGTTGAATGTTTCCTCCACGGAGGGTAAAGTCTTGCTTGAATAGTAGATGACTTTATTGACCTGGTCATGCTTTTGATATAATACTGCTGTCAAGCATGTATTCGAGAACCCTGTCTCCAAGAAGAACTCCTTGTTTTTGGAAGGCTAAGCTAAACAAAGCACTTGTGAAAGGCTTCTTTTGAGTTGTTTCACTGCCTTGGCTTGTTAGTCAGTCCAAGGAGTCTTCTTAGCTCACACAGAGTTGTGGGGCATTTCAGTTTTAGTAGTGCTTCCACCTTCTTCTCCTGGGGACAGACCCCCCTCAAGAGTTATTTAATCTCCCAAGAAGTTGACATGGGTCCTGCACCACTGTGACTTCTGGAAGGACAGTTTTGCTCCGGTAACCCTCAACTGGGTCAGAACATGATGGATTTCCGCTATGTGTTCCTCCACAGTTGAGCTTTTTATCAAGACATCATCCACATAGGCCAGGTTACCCTTTCACCCAAGTCAGGCATGGCCTTATGTAGGAAGATGTTGAATTCGTTACCAGAGTTTATGTATCCGAAGGGAGTCCGGGTCCACGTGTACTGCTGCCCCCGAAGGTAAAGGCCAGCTTGTATTGGTCCTCCCTACTCATGGGTATGGTCCAGTATCCATTTGTCAGGTCAATAGCAGTGTATAACTTGGACCCCTGGATCTAGGCCTGCCCTTGGTCAATGTAGGGAAGAGGCCATTGGGACATGTTGACGCATTTATTTAGCTCCCTGAGGTCTGCGCAAAGTCTCCATTGGCCATTTGGTTTTAAAATCCCCAGCACCGGATTATTAAAGGTGGTGTGGACTGGACAAATTATCCCACGGGAATCAAGGTTTTTGATGGACCTGGAATATAACCTCATCCTGCCTGATGTCACAAGTCACCTGTTACTCACCGGACAGGGAGTATACCAAATCGGTGGCCGGAAGGCGCAGGACTGAACTATTGATTGAAGAGCTAGGTTGAGGCCTCCAACCTAGCCTCCTCTCTGTGAGGGCACAAGACCTTTTTAACGATATGACTCTCTGCTGGGTAGAACCAGGCAGAGAGACTGATCGCTTAAAAGAGCGGGGAGAACACACCGCCACGAACCCAGCTGTAAAGGAAAAACAAGAGGTGAGCAATTGGGAATACAGAAAGATCCCTTTCCCTCGATACTTCTTTCTATTAGTACCTGAACTATGCCCTCCCCTTGATTCAAGGCAACTGGAAACCACCTATAATTAAAAGAGGAGAATGTAACCTGTCCTGACTATAGTTGTCAATTAGCAAAGGAAAATGAATAACCACAAAAAACCCTTACCACTAATGTGCTGTTGAATCTGCAATATCCAAAGAGTTATTGACAACGGAAGGGAAAAATAACAAATAGGTAGGTTAGTTAGGGAAACTGAACCCGGGCGGAACGAGGGCCGCACTAGACTCGGGTTGGTGCACTATCAGCAAAGCGTCCCTGTGCACTACTGAAGAAAGCCCAATTGAAGTCTTATTGTGTCAAGAGGATGGTAACAGCAAAGGACACAATTAAGTTGGAGTGTTGCAGGTGATATAGTTTGGCGGCAAGGTACAATGAGTACAGGAGATATGCTGGGCAGCAAGTGGTGAAAAGAAGGGTCTTACCGATGCCGTGATCTCAAACAGTTCCAAAGCGGCAGGCAAAGCATTCCGTGAATGAAGTAAAGGTCTGGTACACGAGCAGGTGGATATTACCAAAACGGCAGGCAAAGCAGTCCGTGAATGAAGTAAACAGGCCTGGTACACGAGGGCAAGAGTAGGGTTGAAGACGGAAATTCTAAATACCGGGATGCAACTTTAATCAGAAGCAGCGTTTCGTCCGGTTCCGAGGTTCAAATCGGGAAGGAGAAGGCGGAACCGGACGAAACCGAGGCTCACGCATCATCGCCTCTGGGCTGACAGAGGGAGGCGGAAAACTGGGAATTGTAGTCCAAAATGCCGCAGAGTGAGCCGAAGCGACTATTCACCAGGGCAGTTGCCAGTGGGTATAGAATGGGTTTGCGCAATGACGCATACCCCTACGGAGGGCAACAACCTTCCTGCGGGCCTGCCGAGGCGTAACATTACCTCTTCCTCTCCATAAGGGCAGGAAGAGTACACCAGGCAATTCCCCCCTTGCTGGGTGAAGATCCTGTCCGGTGGTATGTCATTGTCATTATCATAACAGTCATTGGGGATTGGTCCTATCAGTTAATTTCCTAGATCCATGTAAAAATGTCAGTTATTAATGTCGCCATTCCAATAATGGTGTCTACGCTCAGAGTGATACTCCTGAGGTCGCTGTTATCCATCACTATTGGAATGGTGTTGTGTTCTACATTGACTAATGGAGTGGGTTTAACCCCAACCCCTGCTGTTGGAGAAGGGCATTGAGATGTACATATGTGTCAGGATTTTGTAATTTCTGTCCTCTTTTAATTTTTAATTCAAGTGGGAATTGTCGGTGACCTCCTCTCCAATTTGAACTTCAACAGCATACGGCAGCAATTGGGCTGACCGAAATGCTTTTTCAGAATCATCAAAGCCCATGGGATTTCCCCCTAGTCGGGACCAGGCCTTGAAATGTATAAGGTCAAAATTAATTGCAAACCGATTGAGAATGTCACTGCCTAAATAGAATGCTGCAGGGACATCTCGCACAACACAACAATTATGTTCTATGCTTTTGTCACTATAGACATTTTGAGGATACACCTGCTAGGCAGGAGATGTTTGGAATTGGGAGTTTCCTTGCCCATGTCCCATCGATCAATTTAAATGTGGGAATGGTTGGATCTTTTGGGAGCTTTCTGAACATGGCTTCACTGATGAAGCTCTTCCCGTTGTTCAGGCCCACTGTTATACTTGAGCTAAAATATGGCGCTGGTGCGCAGTGTATTCTGGGAGCACTCAGAGCCATAATGGATATTTACTTCATGCCGCATTGAAAGGCTGTACTCATTTGGCTGAGAGCTAGGTTTACTATGCTGAAGAAAACATGCTTTCCAAACCTGGTATGCAGTCAAGGACATTCTTCTGGGAAAGCTAGCTTTGTTATGTCTTGTTATGAGTTATGGGACTGTTTTCTGTGGCGCTTGTTTTTAGAGGAGGGAAGCACTTTGCTCCTTGAGGTTACTGTCGGTTGACACAGCTGGCAACCAACAGCTGCCTATCAATGCACAAGTGCGTTGCCAGAAGGTTCGAGAAATTACCACCCCTTTTTGAGGAGTGCATATATGCGGAACCCCTTAATGGTCAGACGAGACCTGAGTCGGAGGGGGGGCGCTTCCGTCCGGCATACCTGTGGGCTGTTGTGCTCTCAGCCTGGCTGTCATCTGGTTCTTCCAGCCGCTTCTGGCGAGATGAGGGATCCAGTTACGCCCACGGTGATGTATTTTCTTTTGAATTCTCTGTTTCTTCTGTGATTTATTACTGTGTTATCACTTCTTGCTTCCAAGCTTTGAATAAATAGCCGTATAAGTGCTCATTATTTTCTAAGAGTGTGTGTGGTTGCAAGTCATTGCGTCTACCTGCGTTTAAAGTATTGGCTCCGTAATTGCACTGGTGATTAATGACTGTCCATGCACTCTGGGCGAGCAATACACACACTCAGGAAAAAACAGACTCCTTCCCCTCATTTAACTAAATAGGGAGGAACAACTGAATGTCAGCCAAACTCGGAGCTAGTTTTTATCACTTTTGATTATAGAGTTTGGATTTTCAGATTGTGAGTGGCTTGGGATTCCAGTAGCCACCAGTGCTGAAGATGCACATTGCCCTTGCACTTGAATGTGGGCACAGAATCTCTCCTCATTCTCCTCAAGCCGGCAAAGGTAATGGGCATTTTGGGCAAGCTGGGTGGTCAATTTCTTTATTTTGGACACCGACACAGTGGGGTTTTGGACATTTTTCTGTGCCAGAGTCTGGGAATCTGTAACACAAATGTGGCATCCTGAAATGGGTGGAATTTTGGAATCCCCTGTTTCCCTTAGCTCTGTGCTGCCCCCTCTTACCTGGTAGCAGTCACTAGAACCAATGGTGGGGAGGACCCCTCCTTTACAATTGTTTTCTTAGGGTGACAATCCTGGGGTTCAGGGATGGGTGACTTTGAATCAGTCCCCACACCCACCCAGTCTTCATTCAGATCTCTTGGGACCCATTTTTCTTTGGGAGGAATTCCCCCGTCCCTGAAGGAGAAGATTTTTTTCCCCAGAATCCTCTAAGGATTCTTCCCCTTCAAACTGGAGGACACTAACTTCCTCCACAAAATGGGCCTTTTTGATGTCTTTATTTCTCCTAACCACCCTCTGTTCACTGGGTTGCGGATTTTAGGGGGCAGGAGATTTTTGTTCCAGTTCTGGGATGTCCAGGGACTTTTCACAGGTGAGGAAGGAAGCTTCCTTTAGGGCTTTACACCCCCCTTCTTCCCGTGCCTCCTCCTCTAGAACCGGTGAGTTGTCAGAGTTCTCTCCCTGTCATTGTTCTGGGGTGCCAGACCCTTGGTTTGTGGGGTTCTGAGCCGCCATGTTCATCTGAGGATTCTTATGAGCCCTCGACATGCGGCTCAGATCCTGAGTGAGGTTCTGGACATGGAGCTCCAGTTGGGACACCCGTTCTGGCTGGTACGTGGGTCTTTGTTCATACCTAGGTGGTTCTCCGGAAGGGTAACAATCCCTTCTCCCAGAGTACTCTGGCTATTGGGGATTTTGGTAACGCTCCACCCTTGGCCTCCCCTCTACCGGATTGGGTGGTATGGACTCCTGAAACGGAGGAAGGAAAGGAGGGTTGTCCTGCAGGTTGGGGTTTGGTAGGTACTGGGGAAAGAAACTTAACCCACGATTTGGGGGATTACTGCCCTCCTGAGGGAAGTTAGGAGGGAAGTTTCCATGGGGCAGTACTCACGTGGTTTGATCCCCTCCTTGGGCTGGGGGAGTCCATACATACCCCAAGATAGGTTGTTAGCCCTTGTATCTGGGACTTATGCAATCAGGAGAGTTAGGGGTCCCATTGGTGGGGTTACCTCCCTGACTGCCACCTGTTGCTGATTGATCAGATGGCCTTCAGATGGCCTTCTTTACCTCTGATTCGGCTGATTTTGGGACGGTTGGTTTTTAGGCCCCCCTTTTCTAGGTCTAAAAGGGGAGCCACCTTAGCAGCAGCGGGGCTGTTGGCCGTTTTATTTTTAATCTGGTTTTTATTTTCTGCAGGTTTTTGGACCTCATAGATCTGGGTAGCCTGCTCTATTACCCTGTGCAGGGTCCTTTTATCATGAAAATCCTTCACCAACTGGGTCATTATGTATTTTGGGAGCACATGAAAATAGGTAGTTATAAACTCTCTACTAACCGTGCGCACCTTCCTGGTAGTTTGTACAAAGGCGCGTTTTAGTTAATGCACAAATTCTCTTGGGGCCTGATCTTCTCCACATTGTAAATTGTAGGCCGCTTTGCGTGCCTCCTGGGGGTTTCTGTGGGTGGAAAAGTGCTTCAAGATGGCCACCTTGTAGGTGGACCACCTTGAATGGTTTTGATCTTCCAGCCCAGCAAAAAAGCTGGAGTACTCCGGAGAGCACGTCCACATGGCATAATCTATGCAGTTCTGGCTATCTTTGATGTGAAAAGTGTCCATCATCTGTTCATAGAGTTCCAGATATTCTCAGACACAATATTCTGCGTTTTTGTGGTACAATGTTATGAAATTCCTAATAGCCTTGATCTGCCTAATGGGTCTTTCATCAGAACTCTCCTCTGTTTATTTGCCCTCTTTTGCCGCGTCACCTGAGTCCACTCGCCCTCAGACTCAGAGCCGCTACTGTTTGAGGTTCCCTCATGATCTTCTTGGCGCTCTCCGATTCTGTGAGCTTGTGAGGGGTTCGCAGAATGGTGGGGCCTAGTTTCTTCTCCCCTGTGGTGCACAGGAGAGTAGTCTTCTGACTACTCCCTGCTTCCAGGGTTGGCAGAGGATCCCCCCCACTGCCCTGATTGGGTGGAGGTCTTCAGAATTCTCTTTTGGGGCCTCCTTTCATGCTGTTTTTCTGCAAATCGAACCAAATGGTCCCTTTGGAGATAGTGCTTCTGCAGATCTAATTCCCTGACTTTCTCCTCGTAGGAGGCTTCCTGGTCAGAGACATCAGCCATGATATTTTCAAATCTATACATGGACTCCCGCCCGCCCATCAATTTCTGAGGGGCTCTGACCTGTCAGCTCCATCATGCTAGGCCTATTTAATTCTGACTGCCTCACGGTTTCTGGCTCATGTGAACTGGTAGACATGAAGTCAGCAGTGGCTTGGGGATACAAATTGGTAAGTGGGTTTGAGGCCCTTGGTACAGAGGGCATCACACTGTGATCAGGGGTTTCCCTGTCCCTCTCTACTTGCTCAGGGTTTCTCAAGTTTGGATTTAGTCTGGCATACTCTTTCTCCAACCTCCCTAGTGTCTCCTTCTCAGCCCCTACCTCTTGTTACTAGGCAAAGGTCTGAGCATTTTGCTCCGCTATCAGGGCTTGACTGGCCTCTATGACCCACTCTTGAGCTGCCACCTGCTTGTGGAGTCCATTGTTCTCCTCACAGAGGGCCTCATAGTCTCTTTGCACTACCTGTATGGTCTGGGAACACTGAGACAATTTCTGTTGCAGGAGGTGAACCTCCCTTTTCTGCACATTTAGAGCCTCTATGACCTGCTCCAACTCGAGTTCCATTTGTCTCCTATGTCCCATTAATTTTTCACGTTTTTCGTTTATGCCAATCAGTCCCTGAAGGTCTGACTCCCTTCTCTCCAGATTGGTTTTTAAATTGCACATTTCCTGGTATAGGGCCTCTTTCTCCTGATACACAGCACCCCTTTGTTCAGCCAGGTCATCCCTTTGTTGCGTTATGGCACCTAATTTCTGGTGCTCTTGATCAAATTCTGCTTGCGAGTGGAGTTCTTTAATAATTAATTACTTTCCTCTACCACTTTCTCAATCTGTTTTCGTAACATGGTTATTTGTTCTGAGCAAAATTTATTATATTTTAGTTGTTGATTTAGTTTCTGTTGTTAACTGACACTCCTCTTTCAGTGAATCTAATTGGGTCTCTTGTTCTGAATTATTTTGCTGTTGTAGAGCAAAGTCCTCTTTTAGCTGTTTAATGTAGTTTACAAATTCTACCTCAGAATCTTGGCTCTTTTTCAATTTCTCTTCCACTAATTTTAATTCAGTCTGGATTTGGTTTAAGAGCCCGGACTGGTTTTGCGCAAGGGTTCTGTTTTCTTCATGTTTTGCCTGCATCACTCCGATATGGAGATACATGTAGGCTGTGATTCTGACAATTTTAATCTCAGAGTCATCTACAACTCGCTCAAAGCTTGATGTAATAGGCCACCGTCCTGCCACATATCCATGTTGATGTCGGTGAACTGTTGTATCATTTCTTCTAGCCAGATCGCCTCATCTTGCTGTGCCCATCTCCCTCTGACAAATTACTTGTGCAGAAGGTGCTGCCTAGCCATGTTAATCTCTACTGTGGTACTTTTGGAAAGTGTTCTTTCTTTATTAATTCATTTATATAAGGGTAACCTGTATTCTGTTGCTTTTTGTCTAGTTTGGGGTTGATTTTAGTTTAGTTTTACACACAGGCCTGGTAATTAGGGGCTATGTTTTGGAGAGGCGTTTTCTACAGCGTAACACAGCTTTCTACCCCCACAAAGTATCACTACCTTGAAGGTTAGCCTGCTGTGTTAAGCTGCCACGGGTGAAAACACAATCTCAATCCCCGGCATGAGCCTCCAATCTGTTAAGGATTCTAATGGGGTGACACACACACCGGACCATGACTCTTGATACTGGCCTAGGCTGCAGCGCACAATAAAAACACTCACACAGGTTAAAATGTTAAAACGGTTTGAAAAACGGGTTGAATAGGCAGAGTAGGAATGCAGTTTTTATGCTAAATAATAGATACACATCACAGGAATGTTAGGCAAGTGAAAGGGTAACTCTAGATGAATGCCAAGAGGAGATGATTCTTAGTAGGAAAGGAAATTCGGTTTGAAAATAAAAGCAGTGGCCAAGGAAAATCAGTTTACAAGGAATTACAAGTTTTACTTAAACTAGATTTAAGCAAAGAATGGTAAGGAAGGGAAAAATGACGCTAACACCTAGAAATCACACTTGAGTTTGGGATTTAGGACAGCCAACCGGGTTTCTGGACTCAAAGGATCTGGTCACGGGACATTGGCGGGCTCTCCAAGTAGGGGACAGCTGGTAACCGGGGTCGGGTCTCAATAGATAGCGAGGTGCATCAGCTGGATAAAACAGGTGACAGGGGGGGCAGGCAGCGCTAGATAATCCCAATGAGGGTTACAACACCTTTCCACTTTCTCCCTGAATTAGTGAGATTTTATTATGGGGTTTAGTTCTGAAGGGTGGTTCTGCCTGGATCAACTATCCCTTTCCTGGCAGGAGAGCCTGGAATCTTGCAGGGTGAATCTGGAATGTCTGGACCTCAGGTTGCGCAGGAGTTGGAAAATTCATAAGAGTGTGTCCTTTGTCTCTCTGAGTCTCCCCCTTTTATAAGGCGGGTGACATCACAGGATTTACCATGGGGGAAGGCCTTTGACTTGACATGCCTCTAACAACTGGATTGATCAGGGTTTACTGTTACTGCCTTCCTGTCAACTGGTTGGTCTTCAATTACATGACATCAGTTTGATGGTGTGAGCTTAAATTGCCCATGCCCTCCCACAGCCATTTTTACCAAAAATCAGTTATGACATAAATTGCACTTAATTACAGTTGTGGCATTTTTAAAAAGTCACATAGGCAAATGACACATTTCATACAGAGCATAACATTCCGACTCCCAAGTCTGTACTTTGTAATTTCGCCCTTCTAATAATCTTTAGCACTTTTCAGTGGGAAATATTTCACCTAAAATTCTACAATTTTATATATGTGACCTATTATCACAGAGCATGTTTGCATTAAATTTTAAAGTTGCACAATGTACACTTTCTCCATGATTTCCATTTTTCTGCCGTTTGCGTTCCCTACATACTAGGGACAACTACTATGTGTTGTTTTAATGATACAACAATTGAATTTAAACTGTTAAACTTTCGCATTGCTGCGTTGTCCGGTTGCAGAAATAAACGTCTTAAAGTATATTAAATAAAATAGTCTTTTGCCCCAGATGGGCTGGCTTTTGTCTTCCAAATAAGTGCATTTCCTTCCAACACAAAGCCAACTGTCAGCCCTAGTCCTGTGTTGCCATGGAGTTGCCTTTGAAGCTCCCCAGTTTGAGTTTGAGGGGAGGTGCTGCTAAAATAGTCACACCTATGTGTCCCAGAAATCCATTCTGCCAGGCTGGAGCACAGCCACAGAGTCTGACGAGGGTGCGATATCCACCACCATTGTCTATTCATATGCCTTGGGGGCTCGTCCACTGGAAGGGATGCAGATCCTGTTCCCAGGAAGCAAATCGCCTTTGAAGCCAGGCCAGGAAATACCTGTTCTGTGGCTTCAGCACAGTAAATGCATTTATTTTATTTATTTTTCTGAACCAGAAAGCAAATCTGTTGGAATTAAATATCCCATATATGTTTATAAACAAACCCCCCCTCACATTTCTAAGCAAGGACAGGGTTTTAATTCAACATTTCACTTTTAAACAGCATTTTCTTGTTTGTCAAAAGCACATTTTACAAGTGGGGTAATTTTGCTGGGATGTCACTTTCAAATGTGGCTTTTCTTGGTATCTTTATTCTAAGCATTTCCACAGCCATACTTAATTTCTACCACACCAGAATCTGTTCCACACAAGGATCCTTTCAAACTGACATGCTAAGAGAGAGAAGGCTTCTTACGAAGAATTTAGCTGTGACATTGTGTTGCAAATTAAAGTGTTTTTCTTCATACAGCTTCGAGTGAAGTTCTTTGTTATTTCACAGATCTTGCCTGGCACAGCCTGTCATCCAGTGAGAAATTCCCCCTTTTGCTGGAGCCCAACCTGAATATGAATGGACCTAGCTGGGTCTCACTGGATCAGAACTGTGTACTGTGGAACAGATGAAAAGGGGCATCAGGGCGCAGCCATTTTAAAAGGCAGAATGTTTCTTTTTTTAGTAAAAAGCTGTGGGCTGGCAGCCCAGCAACGCTGCCTTTGAGATCTTTCTTTTTGGTGCAAATGAACTTTTATCTGGAACCACTGAAGAAAATACTGGCAACAATTTTCAGGATATTTGGTGTTTCATATCCCCCCCATGTGTGGCTGGTAAGACAGCACGGTCATTATTTTGGTGACTGCAAAACGCAGTTTTAAGGCAAGGCGATAGTGCTCAACAGCACCAGCGCAGCCATTCTGCTTGTGACTGCTGAGATGTGATTTGGTGGTGTAGGAGAGTTCTGCTGGGTGGTAGATGTATCCCACAAAGTCATCAGAGAACCAGGTTTCAGTGATGAAAAGGATGTCAGGGTTCTCGTTTGAGCTAAGGTCAACAATCATGTGTTTATTTCTGGCGACTGATCTGGCGTAAATTAGGATGCAAGAGAGGAGGTGAGGGAGGCAACGTCCTGAACAAGGAGGTGGGGGGTTTAAGGAGGGAGATGAGGCTGGGAGGCATGCGTGGGGTAAGAAGGGGAGGGAGAAAGAGGGGAAAAGGATGAGAGGATGGACAGGGTTGGGCAAGGGTGTCGGTGTGTAGCAGAGTGGGGAGGAAAGTGGTTGCAGGGGTAGATGGGGAAGGAGCGCCGGTGGTGGCGTCTATGGGTAGAACGCCTTCTGCGCCTGAGCCGAAAGGGGGCTGCCCAAGGGGCATGGGTGCAGTGAGCCAGAGCACTGGCTCAGAGATCAGAACAAACAGCACACTGATCTCAGGACAGGCAGGCAGCTCATAGGGACACGAGATGCGCGCAGCATCATGCGGACGGTCTGACACTTGCATGGACCTCACGTTGCCCAGGGCATAGAGTGTGTCTGTTTCACAGTACTAGGCATGGCCAAGCAGCATGTCATCAATCAAATTAATGGGCCATTTATCACACCCACCTTACACTGGAGGAGGAGGCTGGGCCTTAGGCAGCCAGGCATGCAGCCATTAAGCGGTAGGTAAATCTGTAGGTGTTAAGACTGCTTAAAAAGGAGTAGCCTCTGCCTGAATCGGTAGGGTTGTGTAAGGCAAGGTTTGTATGCAGTACCCTCTAGGAACATTACAAACAACTCTGACTACAGGTATATGAAACCCAACCTTTGATATAAGCTTGTACTACACAGTTTTGGTAGCGAATGAGCAGTCGGGCTTATCTCCAGAGGGGTCAGTGTGAGCTGTAGTGGAGTTACACAGAGATTTACAGTTACAAGTATTCAAATAAACTCTTATACTCAAGGTTTCTTGATTAACCCATTATTTATTTATCAGTCAGTTAGAATAAGCTTTCTTCAAAAGGGAGCAATATAACAGTAACACTCAAATACACTTAATGAAATACACAATCTAAAGATCCTAAATCAGTAGATACACTTTTGGGATGACCCACAGACACTACCTACACCCTCAGGTGACTTCAATTGCTAGGGTGCTGGGGACATTAATATATCACTGTTGCATTTAAAATCATATAGTAATAAGCTTAAGGAAAAGATTATTTAGAACAAACAAGAGACCACAAATATTCTAAAGCAGGCAAATATTTTCAGGTCCCCCAATAAGAGTCATTCAGTAGAAGAGGCTAAGCCAAAGTCAATAGGCAAAAGTCTATGTGAGCTGAAGCACATCTTTGTAGGCAAGTAGAAAATCTTTTCACAATGTTTTAGAATTCTTTGAAGAAAAGAAGAATCAAATGTAGGGCCACAAGCTGATTAGGCTTGTGAGTAGTAGAAGATGCAAGCAACTCTACATAAGAGGTAAGTTCTCTTAGACTTTGTACAGTACCCTTAGAATGAAGAAAAGATGCAGCAGATTACTCTTGTTCCTGTGCAGTTCTGCAGATCTCACTGTTCTGGGCCTCAGTCATGGGGACAGGAGGGAGGATGTCAGGGGACTCCTGCACTGCACTGGTACGGTCAAAACTTGCAACCAACAAACTTCACTTTCAGTTCTTGTTCGGTGTTTCAGCTCCTCGCGTCTACCGCAAATAGCAACACCACGGTTCCTGGCTGTCGAGATGGACTTTCCTTGCTTCTGGGCTCCCGCACTCTGTTGAGGGGGCTCAGGCGCGGTCAGTCCTGCTTCCTGGGAGCCCAGAGGATCTTCCTGGAGCTCTGGGCCAGCTTAAAAGCAACGCACACAATCTGGTGTTCCTCTCCCTGGCTATACAGTTTCAAGCAGCAACTCCGTGGTAATTCAACCAGCTCCAAGATGGATGTCCAGGTGGCTTGCTTTGGAGTTGATTGGTCCCACCAAAGTCATCTTTGCAGGGGCTTCTCTGTCGATACAAATTTGGAGTTTCAGCACAGCAGCAGGGTTTCACCGGGCAAACCAACGGTCCAGTAGTTGCAGCAGGCGTCCTCTTCAAGGTCTTCTTCGGTTCCTCGCCCAGTGGTCGACTCTGCCTTCCAAGCCAAAAGCCTTGCCTTTTATTCAGTTCTCTCCCATTCATTCCAGCCTTGCTGTCAGTCACCCAGCAGGGTGGCTGTCCTTGCCAGATAGTCAGCCGGCCAATCACCAGAGGGCATTTGGGTCTCCTAGGAGACTAAGCAAAGGGAGTTTCGGGCACCTCCCTCACTTCCTTCCTACCCCAGACACCCTGGAGCCAGAGACGGGCTTCACTTGTGAATCCCACCAAAGGCAAAACGAACAATGGGACCAAACCTGGTTTGGTGCGCAGAGTAAATCTCAAGAAGGACATTTCCACAAAGAAATGGCGAATAAAGAAGACCAGGGCCATTTTAACAAAAATGGCACCCTTGGGTGCTTTACTGCAGGTGCGAACGCGGTAAATGTGCACCATGGTAGTTAAAACGAAACCACTGCCACCAGCCATTCAGTGAGAAAAGGGTAACATACAAAATGTTACATGAAAAGCTAGACAAAGGGGATACTAGGTAAGCCCTCCAGCACCCTATTGTAAAATAGTGTGTGCTGGGTCTAGAAATGTACAAATGTAAGTAAAGTCAATTTCACTTAACTGCTCTGGAAAACAGTAGTTGAACCCAGAGAAGGTATTTAAACCTTTGGGAAATCTGTAAGACGTCCCTGTGCCACTATACTGAAGGTGCTGTGTGACACAATGTAAAAGATGATGCCTATGGAGTTTGTCAGACTCCGCAACCCAAAGAAAACACTGTGTACAAAATCACATTAAAATACATGAGCGAGTGGGAAAAAGGGTCTCACTCTCTCCAGGTTAAAATAATCAAGTCCTCAAAATCCAGCAAAGTTGCTGGGGGTCTCTAAGGTGGAGGGAATTAGCACATTTCTGAGAATTCTCCCTAACAGGTTGGCAAGTATGCAGCTGGACATGCACAATGAACTTGCACCGCACACATCCAACCACAGCGCTACGCGTGCTGGCAAGTACCAATATAATGCACTTTTTGTCCTGCCATATTAACATGTTCAGAGGCAGTGTCAGTGGCCTGGTGTTCTCTGAACTGCACACTTTGCTGCTAACCTACAGTAGTCACACAATCATGCCTTGGTGAGAACAACCCCACACAAGTAAGTTTGCCCCTGCTTTCTGATATCTGAAGTTAGCCCCTCCCCTAACATGTAGGGTTAGGGGCCCCTCTCGCAACATTTGAGTTTTAAAAGTTGCATTGAAAATGTTTATAAGACATAGCCATACCTCTCAACCTTTTTTGATACCAAGGCGGGTGAAAACCCAGAAAGGCCATAAACATAAAAGTAGGACTGCCGTAAAAACATGAAACGGCAGTCCTATTTCTATGTCGCTGACCTTTTACGGGAGGGGGGTGGGGAGGAATGCTCCCAGGCACAATCTTCTCATTGGAGGAGAGCGCCAGGGAGGGGGAAGGGGGAGGAAATGGGGGCGTGAAAAGCATGACACTTGCTTTTCACGCCTCCATTCGCGCAGGAAGAGTCGCGCCGGGACCCGATTTCGGGATCTCGAAATCGGGTCCCGGCAAAAATATGAATCGTAGCTCCCACCTTTGCCAAGGCGGGTGAAACAGATGAGCTGGCGGGTGGGCGGGTGTGTAGATGCTTTGGCGGGTGACAACCGCCAAAAGCGGGTGAGTTGAGAGCTATGCATAGCAAGCAACATTACAAACCTTATCAAGTCCCTCAGAGGGTGAGAGGATCACATATAAGGAGTTCTTGATTATGGCACCTGGTATACAAGTAAAATACTATACATTCAACGTACGCGGTGGAGAGCCACAATTTCTGAAACGGGTGTGTTAACAAGTAATGGAAATATTTGCATGAGCAGCATTTTACACGCAACATTTGAAGGGTAATCTCCCCACCCCCAGATCTGAAACTAGTTGCGCCCCTGATCATCATCGCCTATCAACATGAGGCGTGGGTGCCAGAAACAGATGGGAGCTAGGCAATAATTAATGAATGCGAAATATATAGATAACGAAAAATAAAGCACTGACGAAACAATATTAATTGTATCGTCCTTTACAACCTCTCTTCTACTTCACCAATAACACTTCTTCTATGTCTATCATGACAGTCACGTCGGCAAACGTAGCGAAAGCCACAGGTCTATCTTCCATGTTAATGCCGACTTGTTTCGCCAATGAAAGCACCCCTGCCACATCACTTACAAACATTTTCGCCATGGAAACGTGCTGGCCAATCATTATATACCATTTCGATTAGGAGGCATGGTGTACGTTTGACAGACACGCATCTGATCCAACGCCCTGTCCTTTTTCCACGCCTTTGGGCGTGCTCACATTTGGAGTGCTCTAGCAATGCATGGCCGTAGTTGTGACGCTATCGGCCGGGCGTGGCCAGGAGATTGGCAGGTACCCTAACCAGTCAGAATGTATCACGGTCTTTGCAGTTCCACGTCAGCGAAGATGGACGCGCTTATCCTGGTAGGGTGAAAGCTGGGGTTCAGGAAAATGCATTTGGTGCCTGCTGTTCGTGATAGGGGAATATGGAAAACTGAACAGTAGTGATGGTTCCCGCTCTGGCACAATGGCAAGCTTCGAACAACCGTAGCGGATTAGATTTCGCTTTTCTCTCTCGCATTCCTTGAGGCCTGTCGGGCGGAAGAGTGGCCAGGGTTCCAATAAGGGGGCGTCTTAGTGGTGGGAAATGGCTCTAAGCCTGGGGGAGCTGTCATATTGGAGGAGGGTACAGTAAGGTGTTGACTAGATACCCTGAATTTAGGCGCGTATTATGGTGCAAGAGAGGGTGGCTTTGTCACTGTTTGTGGTTGTTATCATGGTGGTCGTGGTAAACACTGTTGGAAAGAAGTGACTGCCTTGCGGTTAGTAGCTTTTAGCGGACATAACGCGTGGATGGTATTGGTTTATGTCCTAAAGTGGGGCGGCCTGGACAGGAACCCCGTGCCATGGAAGTATTGGTAGATGGGACGTGGGAGATGGTTGTCATTTGTGTGACGGTGACGACCATCGACGGAGTAGACGATTGCACCTCCTATAAGAATGCTTTTTGGGAGGGGAGGCTGCTTAGTATACATAGTGCGGCGAGAGTACGTGAGGTCATAGCCGGCAATGACTGTGCATTGTAGTGAAATCACTCAGGAATAAATGGTAAGGAGGTTACACTGGTTTAAGTGTTTTATTTAAACAGAGTCCCCAACAGCCAACCTCCTTCAAACCAGCATCTTCTTGTATGGTTCTGAGATCATGTTCTACAACCATACAAGTACATTCTCAGTGGAATCATTACACAATGCTCTACGTCATAACATCTCCTTCCCCACACTATTTACTGAAACATGCAATTAATAACTTTTAAAAATTAGCGTACATCCTGGAGAGGATGATAGCTTGTAAACTATATATAATTTAACTTGTGTGCTAAACTGAGTACTTTAACTTTAATTTTCTTAGAACTATATAATAGTAAAAGGATATGTGGTGTGGCTCCATAATGACGTCCATCTATATAGTTCAACTGTAGCAGAAATGGTTATAGTCTCAGTAATATATAAAATCCTTCTTGAAGTTATGTATTACTCTCCTGGATCTAGATGGTGATTTATTGCTTTCTACTGGACCCTTATGTGACTTCCCATCGTCATTTCTCTCCATTGTTCCTCCATATTTTTTCCTGGTAAAATTATCTTCAATGTCTCTTGTTTGTCTGGATTTATTTTTCCATATTTCTGGCGTGGAGATTTGTTCAGTTCCATTCTTCCTGTTTTTTCCTACCAATTTAATGTCATTGCATGACCATTTGTTGCCATCTTCCAGAATTACTGATTTCTTGGAACATTCAATTCTTTGGGGAGATCTGAATTTGGATTCTCATTTCATAACTTTCTTGGGTTCTTCCTACCAATTTAATGTCATTGCATGACCATTTGTTGCCATCTTCCAGAATTACTGATTTCTTGGAACATTCAATTCTTTGGGGCGATCTGAATTTGGATTCTCATTTCATAACTTTCTTGGGTTCTTTTACTCTGATCCAGTCTCCATTCTTAAACTTGCTTTCTTTTACATGTTTCCTTTTATCATAATACTCTTTATATTGATTTTGTTTCCTCATGACTTCATCCATATCAACATCCTTGCTCTTTCTTGTATTTATCCAAGCCGGTCTAAGTCTGTTGGTGGCATTCCTTCCTCTCATTAATGTGAATGGTTCCACCTCTGTCACTGAATAAGGAGTCACCTTTTAAGTGTTCAAGGATTCTTTAAGTGTTTCCTTCCATAGCAGGTTATTCGCTACAGCTAATTGAATTGTTCCTTTATAAAGCGATTCATTCTCTCAACCAAGCCGTTACCTATGGGATGGTATAAAGCCGTTGTGCTATGTTTGATGGCACGTTCTTTCAAAAAGCATTGTACTTCTTGTGACATAAATTGAGCTCCATTGTCAGATATCAGCTCTTGTGGTTCTCCTTCTCTACTAAAACATTCTTCCAGAAACTTTGTAACTTTTATGGCAGAAACAGATTCTTCTATGATTCCACTCTCCACCCACTTGGATGTATAATCCACCAAAATGATAAAATATATTTTTGATGGTTCTAGAACTTCATATGGACCAGCTATGTCTATAGCCAGTTTTGTCCAAACTGAATCTGGTACAGTTATTGGTTGTAGTGGTGTGGTCCTGGTCATCTTTCCTTTATCGCTTACCGCACAAGCTGAACATTCTTTGACCAATGTTTCTAATCCGCCCCACATGTTGGGCCACCAATATGTTTCTCTTACTCTCCTCTGTGTCAGACTCCTCCCCACATGTCCTTCATGAGCAATATCCATAATCCTCTTCCTTAATGTTGTAAGAGGAACAATGCGATCACCTCTATAAATACATGTATCATCACATGAAAATTTCATCTTTTATCTTCTCCCATGATCCAATGTCTGTTTTGATATCTTTCCAGCTATTCTCCACCGCTTTCCTCAAACAACTTTGTTCAGGATCTAGTTCGGTAGCCTCAACCCATTCATCTGTACTAAAACTGCGATGTATTTGTGCAATAATGCAATCTGCATCCTGATCTGTCACTTCATCACCTTCGTTGTGGTTTATTCCCTCATCATCACATGGCATGCGGGAAAAACAATCCGCAACTACATTTGTTCTTCCTGGGGTATACTTTATAATCACATTGTATTGCATAATAATCAAGGTCTATCTCCTAATAAGGGGAGATGTCAAATGGGATTCTTTGGATTTAATACATGTATCAGTGGTTTGTGGTCCGTCTTGAGTTCAATCGGGAGTCCCCAAATTAGTCCTTTAAAATGTTCTAATATCCACTTGACTGCTAGTGCCTCCTTTTCAATGGTCGAATAATTCTTTTCTGCCCCCCTCAATATTCTTGAATCAAAAGCAATTGGGACTACAAAACCATTTTGCACTTGTTCTAGGACACCACCCAGTCCCATATTGCTTGCATCAACTGATATCATGGTTTTTGCGCTGCAGTCAAACATCTTTAGAGCAGGTGCTTTGTTGATCAATAGTTTGATTGTGTTCAACTCCTTTTTGCATTCTTCTGACCATTCAAATTTCGTGCCTTTTTATCATCAGTTTCCTCATTTGACATGTTCTATCCGCATAATGGTCTACAAATTTTGAGTAGTATTCTGTCAGGCCCAGTAAACTTCAAAGCTGATCTTTGTTGACAGGCACTGGAAGTTTGAGAATGGTATCTACAAGAGTTTCCTTGGGTTTTATCCCTTCTTCATTAATACAATGACCCAAATATGTCACTTCCTTCTGTTTTATTCTGCACTTTTCAATCTTTAGGGTGAGACCTTTCTGTTGTATGACTTGTAACACCCCCAATAGTTTTGCATCATGATTTTCTTCCGACATGGCAGACACCAATATGTCATCCTGAAAATAATGTACACCCTTTAGCCCACCAAATCAGATGTTGCATCAGTCTCTGGAACACAGCGGCTGCTGACGCCAATCCAAACGGCCTCCTTTTGTATCGAAATGCTCCCAAGGGTGTTATGAATGATGTAAGGTGTCTGGAATCTTCATCTAAAGTAACCTGGTGATATGCAGAAGACAAGTCTAATGTGGTGAAGTATTTAGCTGGTTCCATGGTGGTGAGCATTTCTCCAATATTGGGTAGAGGATGACGATCAACCCAAATATTATTGTTAAGATCTCTTAGATCCACACACATCCTAATCTAATCGAACCTTCCAATTTTCTCACAATACCAATGGGGGACAGCCATTCAGAGCTCTCTATTGGCTCAATAATATCTTGTGAACATAACTTTTCTAGTTCTTTCTGTAATGCTTCTCGAGTACCAATCGGAATGTTCTTTACTTTATGCACTACAGGTTTTGCACCTCTCCTGAGTATTATGCGATGTTTGAATACTTTGAGTACACCTATGTTGTCGTTGAAGACCCTGGGAAAACTTTTCACTAAATTCTCAGCAGAATCGCAAGCATTGTTTACAATACTTAAAATAGGTACACTTTCTCCAGGATGTATTCTGATCTTCAATGATGCTTGTTCCCACCAACCGACTATTGAAAAGCCGTTTTCAGCTACATATAGTTTACAGTATGTACTCCTTCCTTCAAATTCTAACTGTACCCAGGCATATCCGATGATATTGATTGGTGTCTTGCCATACCCTGTCACTCTAACTTTGGTTATATTTAGATCATCCATGTCTTTCTTCAGTACTTTTAGATATGTCTCCATGTCTACCATTGTATATGGTGATCCTGTATCAACCATCACTCGTAAGGTAATGCCATTGATAGCCATAGGCACCCAGGAACCAACAGTTTTCGGTCGGCGTAACGGCCAATATCTGTACATCTTCTTCAAACTCTTTGGTAATTGCCACCAAGTCATTTGACCCTTCAATCTCTTCTAACGCTCTCACACTTGTCATAGCTCCTCTTCCATAATGGCCATTATTCCTAGTTGTGTTGTAACGTGGATTAAATCTGCCTCTTCCTCTAACATTTCAGCAGACTTTACCAAAATGGCCCATTTGTCCACATTTGTAGCACTCAACTGAATGGACAGGACAATCTTTTTCTATGTTAGTATGCTGATACCATCCACATTTAAAACCTCTACCTTGTGGTCTCTGGAAGTTTTCTCTATTTTGTCTGGGATTCACACCAAAATCTGACTTCGAAATTTTCTTTACTACGGCAACTATTGCTTCTTCATCCTTGTTGAAGTTTCTTTCACTTGTATCTTGTATTGAATTAACATCAACATGTTCAAGCTTGCTCTGGACTTCCTTCATACACTTTTCCCCCATTTCAAATGATCTCGCTATTTCAATGGCTTGTTCTAATGTCGGATTCTTTGCTTGCCACAGTCGCTGTTGAATTCGGTTATCCGCCGCATGTAGGACCAGCTGGTCTCTTTATATATTCATCCGCCTCACCCGTAAATTTGCATGTAGATATGAGGCCCCTTACAGCGGCAATGTAGGTATCTTCATTCTTGTTCTGCTTTCTAGATAAGAATCTGTATCTTTCCAATACAATATTCGTTTTATTTCCAAAATGACTACTTAGTTTTGATAATGCAGTCTTCTATTTCCTTGCTGCTGAATCTCCAGAACCTCCTTCTACAGCATCAGGTTCTGGTAGAGTCCTGAATATTGTCAGTGCCTCTGCACCCACACAATTGAGTAAAGTAGCCTCTTTCATGTCATCATTGTACTTGGCTCCCCCAATTGCTCTCAAATAAACTTGGAAATTGTCCAACCATTGGTCCCACAGACAAATTGGATTTCCAGGTTGAGCTAGGAATTTCATGGGAGCCACAACGTTCTGCATTGTGATTTAATGCCCTCACAGTAACACAATGTATACTTTCAACAACTCTCAATTGCCTCTTTTGTCTGTTAAATTGTCTTTCCTCAATGCGCTTCAAAGGAACAATTTTCTACTCCCAAGTTATCCTAATAACTTCTCAATATTTTTAATCATCTCTTTCTTAATATTCACAAGTGTCTTTCAAAAGCTTCCTTTGTCCATTGAAATGTCTTTCCACCATGTATTTCATAAGAATAGATTTCCTTCAGGTTGTTAAATTGAACCTCTGCATCAACTCTGCTAGCAGTCTGCAAACGCACGTTTTTCCTTTTTTATTTTTTTTCCTACGCGCAGTCCGTGTTATACGAACTGCACGCAGCGTTGTTGTCCATACGTTGCCATGACAACCTTTCACTTGTGATATTCCCCAAGATGGCGGCACGTTATACACGTACATAGGTCCTTTACTCTAATAGTTGCATGCCAACGCGCTGACGTGCTTTCACTACGTCAATGCCTCCTTCGGTTGGCTATGCTCGCGCGCACCATCCAAAACATGGAGGCCGCCTAATTCAGTAAGCTTTTGCAATTAACATGCATAAATTCATGCCGTTGCTATCATTGACTGCCTCCTTACTTCTCCTTGTTTTCGTGGGTCCGCTGTCATCTCATGTGTCTCAGCAATTGATAAACAGCATGTCATGCCTGCATGCGTCTGCGGACTCTCTGCACCGGACAGCTCCTCGTCGCCATTTGTAGTGAAATCACTCAGGAATAAATGTTAAGGAGGTTACACTGGTTTAAGTCTTTTATTTAAAGAGAGTCCCCAACAGCCAACCTCCTTCAAACCAGCATCTTCTTGTATAGTTCTGAGATCATGTTCTAGAACCATACAAGTACATTCTCAGTTTAATCATTACACAGTGCTCTACATCGTAACATGCATTTTGGTAAATATGGTGTGCCCCAACGTGGATACATTCGCTCAATTGGCATTAGATTGTGTTCTGTTTTTCAGTGGTGACAACTTTTACATATGCTGGCGGTGGGAGCAAACAAAGGTGCACCTTATGGTTCAACTTTTAACCCAGGCGATGTCGAGGGCAGTGACCTCACAGGCACTTAATTCCTCGGTCTTTCATTTTTGTTTTTGTTTTTAATGACTAAAGGGGAAAGTCCATTAATGGACATACTGGAGAGACACCACCTCATGTTCCACTGATATGCACTTGTATATCAGACTTGATGTGGATAATACCCATGTCAAGGTAGGCAGATGCTTGGAAGAAATTGGGGTTTGGATGGCGCAAAACTAGTTACAGTTCAATCCCAAAAAAACAGGTTGTCATCCTTTTCGGAACAAAACATCTTTTTTGGAGGGGAATAGTAACCCGCCTTCACCTCTGTTTCTGGAGTCAAGACTCAAATATGCCTCCAGGGTGAAAAACCTGGGATGCATATGGCGGAGTGACCTGGGCTGTGATGGCCAAGTTTCAGCCAAAGTGCAATCCGTCTTCTATAATATTTGGCGGTTGCGGCAAGCACTCTCCTATGTACCCGAATTTGCTGTGGTTGTGGGGGCCTTAGTCAACTCGAAATTAGACTATTGCAACAGACTCCTTGCAGGAGTCCTGGCAAAACAGATCCACTGCTTACAAAAGGCACAAAATGCAAGAGCTAGATTAGTGTTTGGTACACCTAAAAATACCTCCGGCCCCTGCCTTCAGTGGTTAGTGATGGAGGACCGTATAAAATTCAAGATTGGATGTAGGGTGTTTAAGTGTATTAATGGATTGACACAAAGCTATCTTGGGGACAAATTGACCTTGTATCATCCCGCCCATCCCAAGGATAAAATGTGTTTCAAGGGCAGTTGCTGGGCCTAGATTGTGGAACAGCCTTCCTCTGAATCTAAGGAAGGCCAATTCCCTCCTGACTTTTCAAGCAGGTCTAAAGACCTACCTTTTCAAATAAATGGTTATTTTCCCTGTGATCCCAATGATAACACTGTGATTGTGACTGAGTCCAATATTCAGTTTTCTCTTAACCTGTGCCAGGAATTGATTCAGTTCGTTGTGTGCGTGTTTATAAAGGAATCAAAGTAAGGATGAGGGGACGGGGGGGCGGAAGATGTGCAGGTACACACCAAGCTATGAAGCCGGACATTCTGGCGCAGTGCGTTTGCTGTCTACCGTTTCAGGACTGCACCTTGGGCACCCGTCTCTTTTAGGCGCACCCTGTTTGCAGATAATGCCCAGTGAGATTAAATTATGAGCCAAGGATAACCACGAACTTCCATTTTGTTGTTATGCATTGTTAAGAAAGTTTGAATATCCATTATAAAATGAGATTTTCTTATTTGCGTATCAAATTTGGTAGATATCGCTGTCAACTAAGCTTTAGAAGTGGAGTTTTATTGCTCGCTTTCATTGTCTAATAATAAATGTGGTAGGTAACGATCTGCGTGTGAGTTTTCAGTGTAAAACTTTCCCTCTCAACTCCAATTAGTCTAACGTTTAAATGTTAGAATAGGCAGAGCTAATAACACATACAAACTAAATCTATGTTTCCCAGGCTGCGATACCAGTACGGTTTAATTCAGCCTTCTTTTGTATTTATTTGTAGAACAGGGATGTCCATTTTGAACAGAAATAACTCACAATAAGACACTTATTAAAGATGGTGGCAGCATTTTTGCCAAAGGGTGCCTGTAAAATAGCATAAAGATGAGCAGGCGTTGAGCCACTTTGAGGGTGTACAAAAGGGGCACATACTAGAAGCAAGACAAACCGAAATAAAAAAGATATATTCATAGGAGAGTAGCTTGTATCCACCAATTTTGTAGTGCAAAAACACCTCCCAAGTGGAAACAGTTGCACTGTTCAAAACCCAGCTTTATTACAGGAACCAACATTGAGGGGCGTCATTTAGCACCTGGCAGAGATAAGCCCTCCTGGTAATCGCTTTCAAAGTCCAAGACCAGCGCGCTGGTTTCAGCTCCTGCTGATTAGCCTCCTGGGAGCATGCGTAAATCACCTGTTAACCTCACCCATATTAGACCCGAACCCATTCCTTAAAAGCATCACACACCAATAAAATATGTAAATTGTGGAAACGCTTTGTGCACGCGTCAAGTGACACTTGCCTTTCTAGCATTTAAAGTGTTTTAATTGTTTTTTTTCTTGAGCCGTGCTTTCGAAATAAAATTGAGTCTGCTTCCCTCCTTTTCTTACAGGGACACATGGACAGTACTGGTATTTCTTGCAAAGCCGTTCTATTGGAAGGCCCAATAACATATTTTCTTGCAACACTTAAAGGCTGTACAATTATATTATCAACTGCTACACAAGGTCACCCAAGTACTTGCTGCGGGAAACACCATTGTATTTTTGTTACAGTTGGAGCGCAGTATAACTCTAAATGGAGAATACGGATTAAAAAAAGCACCATGTAGACTGCAAATCTCTCCACTTACACATTGACATTTACATTATTTTAATGTCCTGTGAGGTACAGATAATGCCAGTTACAAACTATGATTGCAATGACAGCTGAAGAGTTGCCTCAATGAGACCTTTCACTGTAACATTAAACGGATTATTGATGAAGTTGTCTAACCTTTGTCATTTTGTTAAGGAGAGTGTTCTATTATGAAAAACATGCCAGATGCTGTAGAACACTTTTAGACAAAAATGGCCTGTTTCCTTCTGTGACTCTCCAAAATATACATAAAGTCTAATACATGTCAAAGGAAATGTCAACTCGGATCAGGTTCTTAATGTTAGGGCAGCTACTTTGCAACAGGTTGTCAGCTATAATAAATATCTCCCATACACGAATTCTGTATATGGCTCCTAAAATAAACCACTTGATGCATTGGGTTAGTTGCCTTTTATAAATAACTGTTCACTAATGTTTTGGTGTTTTAATATATTACAGGTTTGCCATTATTCCGTAGCTACACACTGAGCTAGCAACCAATTTGCACATATTTTGTTTGATAATGAAAATTCTTAGTGGGTTAATACACACAATGCAGAGGTCTGAACTCTAAAATCTCAGGTTGGAATCATAGCAGGTATAACTCAACCAGTCATCCTCCTGACCCTGTAAAAAGACTGACTTGAGTTAGCAAACATCTTGGCATGTAGTATATTTAATTCCTGCACCATAAACCCACTTTCCAATCCTAACCAAAAGCAGAGCCAGAGTTACTTTTACAACCCTGCCCTATTGTTTCACCTAAAGAAGGCATGGGGTGGAGTACATATAGTGTATAGCAGCAGGAGAGAGGCAGTAGCTGAAAGAAACGTGTCCGTCAGTGATTGAATAGCAAAAGCAATAATTAGCAACAGAACGTGTTCTAGTGACAGACATGAATATTGACCACGTGAGGTAACACTAGAGCGATGAAAAGGGAGAATGGCATAATAGTAAATAAATATGAAGCTGCATTGTACAAATCATAATAAAGTCTAACAGAGTGCAAGACAGAGCAATATAGAAACAAGAGGGTGATGCTTTTTCGTGTGCTCTTCACAGATTGTAAATAAAAGCAAGTGCCATCATTTTTCAGGCATACCAGAATGAATAAAAAGATGTATCCTAGATCTATAAAGCTTTTCATCTGCAGATCGTTTTTCAACACATTCTTTTATGCCTACACTATCCTAAGAGCATATTTGATAACACTATCCTAAGAACATATCTGACACTTTAACATAGGAATGGTCAGTGGCAAATCCTCGACACCCAGGAGCTAATTCCAGCGTCTGGTTCTTGAATCAGAATTTCGACCCCCTGCATTACGTTACTTTTTGACTTTACTCTGCTTCCCCCTCCAGCATTACATTTCTCATATTTTGACCCCTATTTTTCACCTATATCCAAGAGGTTAAACCCACAGAGTACATAATTTGTAAGAACTCTCTTAATGTACATGCTGCAGTGATTTATGTGCAAGGAGTGGGTAACACATTTGCATCATTGGATGTGATGGAAACTAGGTTAATCTTTCTGAGGGTCATACAACAAGTAACACTGAGTTGGCTTCCGCCACCTTGTTTAGGAAGGTGTGGCAAGCAAGAAAAAGAGCTGTTAGTTGGCTTAAGCCCTAGGCCTATCCCCCAGCAGCCTGAAGTGATTGCAGCGGGTGCTAGTCACCTATACTGGATTGGAAGAGCTGAGAGAAAAAGTAAGGAATGTGTGGATGGCAGCAATATTCAGGATTAAGGCAAACAGCCCACATGCCTAAAGTGAGTTTCTTTTCCCCCACCCACTCCCAAATACTTCATAGCTGATGGATTCCGCATGGGCAATGCTTCTAGGCTGATGGGGGGGGGGGGGGATGCTGGAGGGGGAAGGGCGTTAAGATCAAACATGGTTGTTGGACTCCTATAACAGTCAAGTTCAAAGAAAGACCCATCTTGCCAATCAAGTTACTTTACTTCTGTTAGGAGTGTACTATAACTCACATGTGATGTTTCCATGAGCAATGATAATGATAAAAGGCAATTCACTGTGTGTTGGTACTTTATAAATCACCGTAATCTATTAAACCTTGTCAGAGTGAGGCTTTTTGTGTAGTACAGAATTCGCAGAATAACTTTAGTGATTCCATTTTTAGCAGCCAAAGAAAATATGGACTATGTAGGTAAAGTAATTTGCCTAGGATTTACTAATTTCCCAAAAGGGACACATAGCTATAAGCCCAGGTTTTCTGCTTGCGCAATCAGCAAATTTGTCCGCTTCAAACTTCCCATTTCCATTTTAGTTGTCAAAAGTAAAGGATGGATGTTTCAAGTTTTTTTTTTTGTTTAGATTTTTTTTTATAGCTCCCATAATTCTGTGTTCTTGTACAGTATTCGTAGCTTTGTTTGGCACTGTAAAATACAGGACCAAGTGTACCAAAATGCAGTTGCATGGGGTTATTAAAGCCAGTACTCTTGAACATCTCACATGGGCCAACCTGAGATTTTTCATACGCATGAAACAAAATCTTGTAGTCACATTTTTCCGAACCGAAATGCCACCTTATCATATGTATGATGTGAATACCAGTTGCATTCTCACCAAAAAACGAAACCTACTGTAAGTAGTGGTTATCGGTTTTAGAAACTGCGTTTACTTGGTAATTTAATCCTCATTTTTTTAAAGAAAAGTTGAACATTTTATGTTCTGCAATATTTGACCCACTGAACAAATAATTGACGCTGTTGTAATTTTCACCATAAACCTTTTTCACACGCAAATTCCTAAAAACACCAAAGCTTTGCAGGATGTTTGCTCTGCCAAATGTCTCTGCAGGGTAGACCCTGATGAAGCAGTTTGCAATAATGGGAGGCACAACAGTAGACCTATTAACAAAACCTATAACTGTTCAAGCGCACATTCAAAGTGATGATAACGCCTACATAATATTTGAGATGTAATTATCTAGTTGCACGTAATGACAGTGCATCATGATTGCTGTTTCGCATGTGATAAACTAGGTACAGTATGAAAGCTGCACTGGTATGGAACCACACAATGGAAGAAAGATGTATGCCCAGCAATGCAGTACAACCTTGAGTTCAGTACTCATTAGCATGATTCTTAGCGCAGCTAATTCGCCAATGTCGTATGTGGTGTAGAGCGGGCAGCATTTCCACCCTGGGGTATGTTCATGTGTGGTGCAGGCTTGCAGGTTGAAACAATTCTCTCTTAATATGGGACCTTGCATGAGACAAAGAAAACGGCATTCCACACTAGCACAATGCCCAGCCACAAAGGTACAGTGCTGAATGTAGGAGGCACTGAATAAGTAACTATTTGAAGTAGCCTATGGTGGGCTAATTGAAAACAGGCACAATAAATCATTAAGGGAAGGTGTAAGACGGGAATTGGAGGCATAAGGATGACCCGTGGCATAACGGAGAGAGTAGCGTTCGTCCAGTCTGAGCCACTCTAAGAGAAGCGGAGGAGGCACAATGATTTAAATGGTCAAAGGTAGATGTAGGTGGATCAAACACTGACCATATCCAGCCACATGCGTCTTTCCAGGCAAATAAAAAACAGGCTGGAGGACATGAAGCAGGTTGTAATAGAGGTGTCATGTAGAGGTAAAACCTTGGAGGATGTTGCGGCAGCGGGGTAGATGGGCACTGGAGAAGAGCGCATAATGAGCAAGAGATAAACAGGCTCGGAATAGGAGTGAGGAGAAGAGGGTGACTGGGACAAGGGCTGAAAGAGAGGAAGCGTATCACCTTAAAAGTACTGCTAGAGGAGGATGACACATCGGTGACAGGTTAGCGTGCAAAAAGATGGAAGCAGAACACTCAAAAATGGAGTCCAAGAAACAAGCAGCCAGCCTGCAGCAATGCCCGGAGATGGGGCTAGATTGACAGAGGCGAGTCCAATTGCCAAGAGGCGAGTTCAATTGCCAAGCCACCCGAGAGTCCTCACTTACTTCTGCCCTTAAGCGAGGGCCTAGTTATACTTCTGTGCCAGGCAAAATCAGTGCCACTGGCAACAGGTGGCAGCAGGCAACGGTGGTGGTGCATATGGTGGCTGGCTATAAGTTTATTTGTGTAAACTGAGAGTTTCTGAGAATCTCGTGCCATAATAAATGAATTCAGGTAACGGTAGTGACTGATGCAGTGGCAATAGCCACAATGGCAGCTTTGACAACCTTTCTGAAGATAAAGTGCCATTATACCATGCAAGTAAATATTGAGTATGCATGTAAGTTATTGGCTCATATCAAACGCAGTTTTATGATATGTGCATTGCATTCTTGCATTAGTCAAAGGTCTTGGATAAGTGAATGGATATGCTTGCAATATATGTACATACATTTGGCATACTGTTTACACACACTTATGGTCTGTGCATGCATGCAGTGATCTGGCTAGAACTCTGATGCAGAATGCATCACCATACCCCTTATAAGCACGCCGTGCCAGAAGTCCAACTTTAATGTGTTTGTTACCTCTTAAAAATGGATGTAGCTAAGCGCTCTATAAATCAATCAATAACCGAGGACATAAACCACACTCCCTTCGTTAGTGGGCTATAGAAGAGGTCTCGCCTCCCCTGTTTCCTGATTAGAGGAGGCAGGATTTGCTCACTGTTTTTCGCAAGTACTGTCCCAAAGACAATGGTAAAATGCCAGACTTGAAATTGCCTACTGTAGTCTTTGAAATGCTCCACAGATAAAATATGTTCCACGAGATGTCGTATAACCAGACTCTTGGGAGAACCCTGCATCAAATAAGGAAAAATACCCCAATGTTTATTGATGTTGATCGGGATATAATCACATGTGCTAATGCCCTTGAATCTGTTGTTTTAGCTGTGGAGACCTTTTGACAAGATGCCCATCTAATAGGTTTCTTATCCACTTCTGAAGGACGAGAGAAATGTTGTGACTCTGTAACGTCATTATGAGAACCATATCGTTTATAGACCATAGGATGTTCAGACTTGGCGAGAAGTCTCAAGACATCTGATGTCCTTGCACTCCAGCAGAAGGTACTAGGTGCCACCAGAAAGCCAGTGTATGTGGAGAAAAAAAGATTGTGGGTCAGCAGCACTTCAACACAATACCTCAAAGATCATACAGGCAAAAGTAAATTCCCAATAATATGAAGAGTAACCGGGCTCCCCACAGACAGAAGTAGTCATTAGACTGCAACTTTGACGTACTATGGCCAGTGTAAACAGCCTGCATAAACACCAGAAGAAGCATCATTACAATAATCAACCGATGCAGCGCTACAATGATTATTGTAGAAGTATAGTCAGCACAGCAGTTATTTGCAGCCATTTGTCCTTTCTGCAGCATACTCACTTAAATTGGAAAAGAACATTATCCAAGCGGAACAGTATATGCTGTCGGCCGTCTATAATTCACAGCAAATGTAAGCAAATGACACCCTCAAAACCCCTCCAGTCAAGGTCATGTGCGGGAATTGTCTATGGGCTGCATCTGAAGTTGGTGTTGGAGCTGATTGTGAGTGTGGCCAGCAACTTGAGCAACCCACTAAGGTGATGCAGTCGCCGTAGTAGGCATCTGTTGTGGAACTGTTTTGAGTACTGGTGGGAAGCAGCCACCGGAGATGTCTGGAGCGGTGAAGCTTCTGAAGAGGACATCCATAGCGTTGGACACTCGTGTGACAGCAGCACCTTTTTGCATGCAAAAGCATGAACCCATGATGAATGTTCTCAATGCTTGATCACTGATTATGGTCAGCAACACTTGCAAGGCCCTTCCACGGACAAGGAACTGACAACTTTGTTTCAGAAACTTAAAATAATTCAAGATCTTTTTATCTTCAATATTCAGACTCGTTGAACACTGAGGTAGTAGAGGGACATCATAAGCCTGGGTAGCTTTATGAGAATTTCATATGGTGATTTACCATGTTTTCGGTTTGCATTGTTTCAAATATGGAGCAGTCTCTTAACTACTGCATATTAATTTCGCAATTGTGGCACTCTAGTACCACTACTCAGTAGTGATATGCACAGTGTAGGTGCTGATGGATATTCAAAACCTTGCATACCTCTCTAATCGTTATGTATTGGAATTTATAGAGCTTTTTTCCCAAAGCACAGAACAAGCATTAATACAAATTTGGACTATTACTTGGATAGTGAATGGGATAAGCATTCGGTATTAGAGAGCATCAATTATTTGAAAGAGCAGACAATCGTTTTTTTTTTTTCCCAGTGCTTACAAAATATATGTAGAGTAGTGGAAGAGGTAACCGATTAAGGGAGGGAGTTCCAATGCTTTGGGGCTAGTGAGAAGAACGAGCAAAAGCCAGCTGAGGCATATAGGGAGGGTTGGCAACCAAAAGTAGATGTAGTAATTGAGTATAAAGAGGACGAATAGTAGAGTGTAGAGAAATAACGCAAGAGAGATGGATTGAGCAAGCCAATGGATACATTTATAAACGAGGAAGCGAAAAAGAAGGCAAGCGTGAAATGAGAAAAGTAGCAAAGGGAGGGAATAATAGAAATGTGAGATAAAGAGAACATGAGACAAGTAGCTGAGTTTTAAAATTATAGAAAAGGGCCAAGGCGGAGAAAAGCAAGGAGGCTGACCAGAGGAGCAGAGCATTAATCTAGACAAGAATGGATAAAGAGATGTAATAAGGATTTTGATGGCATGAAAAGAGCGAGAGAGAGGCAAAAGTGCTGCAAACTTTGTAGAGGAAAGTGACAGATACCTACAGTATTGGACATGTGCATTGCAAGAGAAGAATCAAAAAATTACCCCTAAGGTGCAGATCTTTGGGGAAAATGGGAGATCAGGAGGAAAATGTAGGCTAGAGGGAGTATTAGTAGAAGCGGGGGGAAAAAAAGAGGATCTTAGTTTTAGTAGTATTAAAATGAAGAAAGTGATTGTGCATCCAGGTCTGCACAGGAGGAAGGCAGGCAGAAACAGCGGGGAGTGTCAGTAAAAGAGGATAAAGTAAAAGTTGATCTGCGAGCCATCCACATATGGGATAATATAGATTTAAAGACTATATAAGGCCAGATGAAGGAACAGTGAAAAGACGAGTGGACCAAGTACAGAATCCTGGGCACCACTGTATTGAAGGGAATGGGGAAAGGCGGTTTGATTAGCAGAGTAAACTAAAAAAGTGAGATCCAGAAGATCGGAATGAAACAAGTGAATTACAGACCTAACAAGAGAGGTAAGAGATGCAAGGAGATATCGATCGTTGCGGATAAGTTAAGAATAATGAGGCTTGAGGAGTGTTTATCATGACGGGCAGACAGTAGAGGATTGGAGTTGTGAAGGACATGGTGAGAGGACGGAAACCAGATTGTAAGGGACGGAGTAAGGAGTGAAGATTTGGATGAGAAGAGAATTTGGTATAAACAACCCTTTCTAGTAGTTTGGAGAGAATAGAGTTTGTCATTAGCTTATGGAATACTATAGTGGACAGACTGAAATAATGTTTTATAAAACAGGATCTGATCAGGCAAAGAGTAGCGATTGCTCCTATTGCTCAGTTATACAAGAGTACAGGGTACAATAAATGTATGTAACAGTACCAGGGATTGAAGAAGCGTTTGAGAGCTGGAATATAGATGGGGTGTGGCAAATAAAGAGTAGAAGGCGCAATTGGGGAGGGTGGAACACGCTTAGACAGGTTGCCCCTTGATCAGGATGCCCAAGAGAGATGGAAAATGTTGGTGACTTGTACAACACGTGATCTGGCACGTGAAATCTCTTAGAAGCAGCTTGCTGGGGTATTTGCTGCTGGGTGATGGGAGGAAGCAGTGCAGGTCCCAGTACAGGAGATCGACTGTCTTCCAGGGCACCTCCGGTGGCCATCCTCGGTCCCCAGCTGGCAGTGGGGAAGAACGGAACTTTGGTAGGACAACCGGTGTAAGTACAGTTGATGGTCACATGACTACTCCTAGATGTGGCCCGGCTGCAGTATCTGCTGCTGGTTGATGGGAGGGAGCAGGTGAGGTCCAGTGCAACTGAGCCACG
The DNA here is from genome assembly GCF_040938575.1 of Ambystoma mexicanum. Lineage (NCBI taxonomy): Eukaryota > Metazoa > Chordata > Amphibia > Caudata > Ambystomatidae > Ambystoma > Ambystoma mexicanum. The sequence continues at coordinate 108,638,107 of NC_090926.1, read as the reverse complement.
TCCTTCCACAACTCTACAGGAGTCAGCCCTCTGTCCCCAGCTGGAAGTGGAGAAAAAGACCTATTCCTAATCTCCCCAGTGTGCGTCTGTGGTCACCATCTTTGGTAATAGTGACTGAAGCAGGGAATACATTATGTTGTGTTTTGCTATGTTATTGATGTCTCCTTTCTTACAAGGATAGGCTTCTGACCACATAGCAAAGATATGTTATGTAATAGGACTATAAAACAGTGCAAAATGTGCACTCTACCAGCCATTTACTAGCTCAAATTCTCTCTTAGCGAGCAAGAAATGTTATGCTGTGTGTATGTATAAAATTGAGGTGGCAAATGATTTTTTATGGCAGGCTAGTAGCTTGCAACTTGTAATATTTACCTCCGTAGGACCTATTCATATGACAGACTTTTCAGAAGTTGCAAGAAGTCTGTATATTTAGGAAAGTTCCTTCTGGAGCCAAAGGTGCAGCATAGTTTTTAGATTTACCAATGTTGTGGGTTAAAGAAAAGAAATAGGTGATAAATGATCCACGATAGGAAAATGAGCAAACCAGTTGCACTTAATATGCGTGATCATACCCCTCTCACCCATGTGGGCTGCACATATTGGTCAGCTAATCTAGACAGGGTAACCATGCTTTAAGTGCTACCAAGCTTTCATTAAAACTAAACTGCCTTCCTTTGTTCAGGAGCTAAATCCTGCAATACAAGTGTAGCTATTTGGGACTGTTCCAGATGCAACGTCAATACAAATAAAGGCGTCATTAGGAGCCAAAGGGCATCATGTGGTAGCTGCACTGTCTGTGTCATCATTCATGGCGATTTTTTTTTTTTACCCAATGGCCGAGCCAGATAACTCGGGAGCTTTGAATTTTACAATGGCAATAGCAGGAGGGACCAAAGCATCAAGTAATGGCACTGTGTGTGTCCTGTTGCTTATTGGGGTACCAGCTGATGTTAGGAAACCTCACCCCTTCCACAGCAAACCAAAATTATAGCTGCTGCCATGGGCATAACTGGAGCCTTCATAAATAACAGCAAACCAGTCTTTTGCTAAAATGCAAGCATATGCTAGATCAGTAGTCTCAGCAACTTGGCAGACCAGACGTCGGACAAGGGATCAATTTTGTACTTGTACAAATGGCATATCCAGCTGTAAGATTTCTCTGAGTGTAAGACCCAAACCATCCACATCATGATTTTAACTCCGGGTTTGGAGTGGTACATCTTTCAAATCAAGTCTTTGGGGAGGGGGAGGGGAGAGCGGCCTAGGGATCAGGGAGGCTAGGTTCAGTATAGAACAAGATATACGTTTTTCTCGTAATTGGGAATTAGAAATGTGCTGTGCATTCCCTTTCAGAAGTACACTGGTAACTGCATGGTGTACTGGGACATTCCCTTGGTGACCTAATACAAGGTTATGTACTGTCTCTGCTAATGAGGCAGCAGCGGCCATTGGTCGGAGTCGGCTGGCAGACCAGTTGGTACAGCCTCCAAAGCGGAGCTATAATGGGCAGTAGGGTGGTGCTTATCACCATACAAGTGAGTCAGAACTCCTAAGGCAATACCATCAGAATAAAGTAAATGGTTACTAATAATTGTTAATACCTAGAGCCGGGAGCTAGACAAATCTTGTTAGATTTTTGTTAATGCTTCACAGGGTTTAAAATTCAGTTTGGATAAGCAGGAGTTAAAAACTGCTCCTGGGTATCCCTCATTAACCAGTGACTAGGAGCTAGGACGGAGGAAAGAGGAGTTGGTACGTAGCATTCTTTAAACCCAACTTCCACACAAGATGCAAAAATATATAATTGTGTCCATTTATTTATTATCCTTAAAGCTTCAAACGTTGTATAGAGGTGTCCTAATGTTTGTTTATAGATTGTCCCAAACACACAGATTCACATAGTTGTAGTCAAAAGTAGCTCCTGGAACCTGTTGGTGCTTGGCTACAAGCAGGAGCTTAATCTCTCCCCTTAATTTCAAACCCAGTTCCATCTCCTTCTGTGGACTATAGTTGTGGTTCAGGTGCGACATCTACGGTAAAGCCTTGCATGTGCTTCACAATAGATGGATAACTAGGCCTGGCAAGTTCTTAAAAAGCCCACTAGACCTGCAGGGCGAGTCTTAGTTTACATACCCAGCCTAAGAGAAATGCACTTACCCTATGATGACTGATCATTTACCAGTGCTTTTTGTAAAATCGTACAACGTTTATTTTTTGTTGCAGTAAATGTCAAATTAGTTTCAAACAACCCCACACTTGTCAGCGAGGGCGTGTACCCTACAAATGGTACTTGCCCTTCATAGAATCTCCATGCCAGTGCGAGTAGGCTAGTAGATTTTGCAAGCCCTGATAACCCAGTATCCATTGTCTGCAATACCAGCTATTCCCATTTGTTTGTGGGTCACAGATTTGAGAACGCAGAGGATGACCTCAATTTGTAGCTGAGATGAATGTCTGTCTCCCACTGTGATGTAGAGTCCCAAGTAATGGACTCAGTTTTGACACAGCTTTTTCTTATGCCCCTTCAGAACAAGTGCAGGGAGTCCTGTTGACGTGCTTCTAGCAAGGGAGATACTAACAATAAATTGACCTACTGAACTGAAGCAGACCCTCTTGTGAAATAGTGTCTAAATATTGCTTCCAAATCTGGGAAAAGCTGGTCGTCCTCTCCACAAATACTTGAGGATTCCCTGTGAATGTGTGCTGTAAAGGTATTTTAAGGCAAGTAAATATTGACTATCCGGCTGTTCACATACAGGGAAGAATGTTGAGCACAGACCTGCCTATGTGAAATTAGTTGCTTCAGCTGGTGTGCAAGACAAAATGGCTGCAGGATTTGGAACAACGAGAAAGTCGCGGAGAACCTCTGCCTTCAGAGGATGGTGGTCTTGCACAAAACAAATCTTATCAGGTTTCTTGATCAAGATCAGGATAAGAAGCAGTGGTTCAATAACTTGCTTTGTTCGCCCTTCTGCTTCTGTCGAAATGGCATATTGTGAGACACACAGAAGCGGGTGGGCTGGCGTTGACAGTAATAGATTCAGTGCAAGTCCTACCTCCATTTGAGGAGCCTGATCCAGCGGTCTCTGATGTAGTTAACCAAAACTCCATTTGTCTAAATGCGATTACCTGCAAATAAATATCATGCAGATGTCAGTAAATGGTGCATTTTGTTTTGCACAGTTACAATACCGGCAGCATTTATAACTTCATTGGAACATGTCATGCCTTTTGTTGAGCAGAAGTTCCTGTGTCCACTAGACATGATACATTTCTACCATGGCCAAAAGATTATACATAAGGTGCAGATTAATGAAGTGGCATTGCAAAGCTAAGATTCTGCTGGTCCTCTGGATATCCTATTGGGCATTAATGGAAACTGGGGTTGGAGACAGAAGGAACGTTTTTGGTAGACTGTTGAGCTGGCCGGTTCAGACATTCTGGTTTCCACGGGACACATTCTTTACAAGGATTACCATAAGGATTGATAACAGATTGTCTGTCCTGTAGAATCTGCAACTCCATCGAAAGTCAATCCACCCATACCTGTAGTCCTCCCCCTGTTCCTTTGACCAGGTGCTGCTTTTCCCTGTGGCAGTGTCCGTTGCTGAATCCGTAAAGCCATCAGTTAAGATTCGGTACCTTTTTCTATCTCTGCCTTTCCATAGAAATGTTAAGCAGATAAGACATTCAAAATCCTTCCTTGACATCTTGTCAGTACGTTCTTAATCCGGTCTGCAATTTTGATCTGCATTTACTTTACGAATGTGGACACAATAGCTTTCTGTGCATGCTCTTTTGTGTGGGTTATGTCATAATACTGTTCCAAACAACAACGTTTCAAACTTTACAAATCGACTGTATTTTGATTATTATTCTGGTTGAATGCGCTAACCTTAGGACAATATGTTTTCTTAGGGTGAATCTCAAAAATACTACAGTGAAGGTTATCTGTGAAGTCCTCTAAATGTTCCCACGCAGGTTCCTTCATTCGTCAAACTAGTGTGAGCATTTCTGGGGATAGGCAGCTCGGATTACTTGGATTAAATCTGCACAAATTGGATTATGTGATGATAAAGGATATTTATACTGCGCACTATCACCACCTGAGTGGTCCCCTGAAAGGAAATAAGGTAGGATGGGTTAGTGCTACTGAGCGGGAAAGTGCAAGAGGGCTGCAATGTGTTGTTGGCACCTTCAGCTCGGTTAACACCGTTCACTGCGCTTAGGTGTGCTTTTCGGTTGGTAGCCGTCGTGTGCTGTTGTGTAAGGCTGTGTGGCTTGTTTTGCTGCGGTATAGTGAAACGCGTGCTGTTTGTTGTGCTTTAGTTCAGGGTTTGAAATTGAGGGGAGCTTGGAGCTATTTAGCTCCTGCTTGTGGCCGAGAAGAGCCTGGTAACTTTAAAACCAACAGTTATCAGGAGCTACTTTTTGCTCCCCAGTCCAACAGATGACGATTTAACACATTTAACTCTGTGTACAAGGGACAATCTATAAACATTCATTAGGGCACATCTAAATGCATAAATTGTCATAAATAATGGATATCATTATGCATTTGCTTTTATGTGGAAGTTAGATTTACGTAACATTATGTACTCCTTGTTACCCAGTGGTAGCTCCTGGTGACTGGTTACTGCTGGATACTCGTGAACTGCTTGTAGCTCCTGCTTATCCACTCTTCAATTTCGAACCCTGTAGAGGTATGGTCGTGTTTAGTTGCAGAGGGTGACCTTTTTTACTATGGTTGGTTAGTAGCATCGCTATCTGGATGTGATGCATGATTATCCTCTCAATTCTATCTAGATGAGGATGGTTACAAGATGACTACCTTGTATAAGTGAGGTAAATGCTGACTGTGGTTGATAGGTTGAGTGCCTGTGGGAGTAGGATAGTTAGGTAGTGAGACAGGTGGGGCAGTTAAAGATAGACAGTTATCTCTCAAAGTTCTTCTTGGAACCAAACACTTTCATTGTGTATTTTAGGGAATTGCAGAACATGTTTAAACAGATCTATGGAGCTCCACAGTGCATGGGCAGTCTTGGCATCTTCCAAGGTTTGGGCAATTATTGCAGCAGGAATGCTCAGTATGTCGCTTAAGGTGTGGGGTTAGGGAATCCGACAACAGGCTGGGCTACCAATATTTGAGAATCCACAACCTGTTAATTATCTGAGCTAGGCTTAGTCTGGCTGGGTTGTAGTGATCACCAATGATTGCATGGTAGTGGATTGGCTAAACGCTTGCTAGAGTCTGTAATGTTAATCAAGGCTGTCAAACTCTATTCATCTGACTGAAGTGGAAGTGCCTCTGCTAGTCGTCATTTGGGTGGGGCGAACCCAATGAGTCTACTACTTTCAGGAGATCATTTAGATCGGGCTACCCCTTGCAATGATGGTTAGCGCCGTCTGTTTTTGCAACCACCTAATTTGCTCGTAGGTTTTTAAACTTCAGTTGATCTTTTACTTGCTTAGTCCATATTATAGTGCGCTTGTCTGCTACTTGGTATGTTGGTTAGTGGTTTCAGTCTACCAGTCAAAAATAAGACTCCCATTGCTACCTCACCATGGTTGGACAAGGAAAGACATGATTAGGGATCTGTGTTGCTCTTTCACAATGCTCTGCGTCACTGCCAAGAAAATGCTTACACCCAACAGCTGTTCAGAAACCGGGGAAGACGACTGGATTGCACACACAGACCATTCTAATCATACTATTACTGGGATAATTGAAAAAAAGATGACAATTTAATGGTCAAAAGAAAGCGAATCGCTTTCTAGAACGAAAAAAAGATGGAGTAAATAACAATTGAGCGGCAATAGAAAATGTCTCCTTACATTGAGGTCATGTCATCTGAGACATCTCTCACATATATTCATTCTGAGAGAAAATCAATAACTAATCAAAATAAATGCACTGATAATGGTCATGTTTTGGGACCCAGAAAGTTTTCTGTGTTGTCGGTCCTATCCCCGATTTGTAACTCCTGGCAAGGCTTGCAGTGTGTGAGGTCACACAACCGTTTCAAGTTGTCCATGGACCATATATTTTCCACAAAACAAACTAATTTCCATTTTATTCGACTCGTTAAGCACAAATATACAGAACATGTAGGTAAACTCAATATTTAAAAACCTTGACATTAAAACTACATTTTAAAAACACAATTTCATTTTCAGCATCTGTGTGCCCTTTCAATTAAGTATAACATTGGGGAGACAGATCAGTAAATATTTCACTTTTTCTCTTATTTTCCACACCCTCTCCAAATACTGTGCAAATGCAACTGCAGGGTTCTGTTAAGCCCCAAAAAGCATCCCTGCAGCTATCTTAACTCTTACACCAGATAAACGCAAGATTGTCTTTTGATTTCTGTTATTCACTATTGTCCAAATTAATAAAATAAAATGGTGCAAGGTCTCTCTTGCACCATTGCAAAAAGTGCAGTCTGGTAAAACAGAATGTCTCCAATTTTCTACCACTGCAGTGGGCAAAATACACCACAACGTCACAAATAATTATCACACATTACTGGGGTAGACCTCTAAATTCTGTAATTCATTTGATTTATTATTTTGTTTCCTGTCAAATATTGACGACCAAGTGAACTACTGATCGCTGCATCCAGACTATCATTCCAGCCTTTAAAGTTTTTTAACCTGGTGAATAATGTCTTTAGTGAGATTTTCAGGTGTTTACACTGTGGCATCTATTGCGTGTAGCCCCTATTTACATTTTCCCACATCTTGAGTATATCCAAAAGTTAATCTTTATGTCAATGTTTATGTAGACCATAGAAGGACCAAATACATCAATGGTTTTATGTTAGTTTGAAAATGTTTATTTCGAACAATAGAATATTCATTAAACACATACATATAAAATATCGCAATAGAACAATACATTGATGCTATGAAAATACACAGGTGTTCAATACAAACTGTATCCACATATTGCAACAGTTAAAATGCGAATACCTTTCTTAGAAACATTGTAACCTTCAAATATGATAAAGCCCAGGCTGATCATTTTGTTTCTGACTTTAATAAAAAGGACTTTGCTAGCCTATGTTGGCGCATGTCAGTGCGTCTCAAAACCTGGAGTATAGTCTGCTCTCTGATTATTCCATACCCAGGACAAAACAAGATAAAATGGGCCAGGTCTTCAAGAGGGGCACCACAGACGGTGCAGCTTGGATCGTCCGGAAAGCCCGTCTAATTTACTGTGTTGCTCCTCAAACGCAGGCAGTCCAAGCAAGCCCTTGTGATGAGCCAGCTCTGATGGCCTTCAATCTTGCCCAAGTAAGTAATGGTTTTATGCTGACCTTACAATTCCAGGTTGGAGTATTGTATTTGTGGCACTTTTGGGGAATTGTATCATTTTCTTTAAGTAAGACACTTTCAGCCCTGGTCAGTTTACCACAAGGTTGCTGGCCCCCGGATCTCTGCACCATACAGGCCCCCAGAAACCACTTGTTCATCATTCATATCTAATGCAGAACTTGTAGACGTATTGCTTATTTAGTACCAAAATGTAACCGATGCCTAGTACCAAAATGTAACCGCTGCCTGGCTAGAGCTAGGCTGGGCAAACATTCTTCCCTACGGGAGCCTCAATCACTTTTGTTAGTAAGTCCATTAACCTATTTAAAAGACTCCAGGGACTTCCATAGTTAACGTCTGGGAAAACTGTCAAATTCAGTCTTAAAATCCAAAGACAAAAGATGCATAGAGCCATTTTGTTTACAAACAGATCTATGGTTTAGCATAATTCTAAATATCTGTTTGACCGTGCTTAACCCTCTTTGGAGTCACAATTACTATTGGCTCAGTTTATAAAAAGTTTGCATCCACTGCTCCAAACTAGTCAATATGACTTTGCCATTTATTTTATCCAAAGAATCTAAAAATGGGGAAAATGTCTTCTGACTTGCATTCTAGTCCCGATTGCATTGAAGAGCAGGGTAATATATGAATCTCAGATTTTCGTTTGGTCCTTATAATCCGTTGGGATTATAACTGGTCCTTGAGCTATAATACATTTCTCTCCAGTATCTATTGAAATTGATATTAGTTCAATATAGGGATAACTTCACTTTATAATTCACTTAAGTGTCACAATTTTATGAAACGCATAATTCTCTAATTTCCAAAATTCTGTTATCCTTCTTTACTGCCAATAAAATCGGTTCCTATCTGTCCTCTTCAAAACCTTCCTTTTCAAAACATAGTTTTGTACTCCACTCTTGCTACTTTAATCCTATATTGATCCCCCTCCAGAACAGCACTTTACCTGATCTAGGAGGCTACGTTTGGCAGTTCTTCTATTTTTCTGATCATACTATCTGTGTACAGATGTGTTGTCCTTAGCAGTTCAGCAGCTTGTTATCGTAATTGGAGGATTCAGAATATATCAAATCCTTGTGTAATTCTAGAATATGACTTCAGAGGTTTTCCTGATAACATCTAGTGTTTGCATTGCAAAGGTTTCTGATATAATTGAAGCACCACTTTTTCCTTCACTACTCCGGCCAAACAAAATATGCTATTTCCAGAGCACGTCAGGGATATATTAATATAGTATCTTTGTTTAAAAAAAAAAAAATTCTAGCAAGGTTTTAAATTCCTGGCATAGGGTTATTCTCCCAAGCCTATTTTTCAGTAAGTTCGAAATTGCATACAAATGGCCATGCATTTAAACGGACTCTAATATACCAATCTCAGAACTGTGCACATGTGTTCTAAAGGTCGTTCTTACCTGTGTTGTATCTGTCTCAATCCTCACGTTACAGGTTCTCAGGCCCATGCTGATGTAACATTTTACTGTCCAAAACATCTATGCTCCCTCTTGAGTTTGGCAGCACAGAATGCCCCATTATCTAATCCTCCCCACCTGCCATCCCATTTAGAAGGGGTGGGATGTCGGGACTCAATTTGCACATCAAAATCACCCACACAAATTGTCTTGGCATTCAAACGCCCGGTGGTCATAGCCTAGGTTCATGCCACTTAGCCATATGTTCCTTTCCTTTCCGTCCATGTGCTTCGAACAGTTCAATTTCAATTGCCAACAGCAACCCAGTATCTACGTGCAGTCCAGCTAGTGTCATTTTGATGTAGTCCGTATCGTTGCCACTGGGTGTGCAGTATGTGTAATCTCGATTACATTTCTCCCCCCTCCCCTGGGGCCAATGATGAAACTCTTAATATGTCTGAGCCAATGTAATGTGTTATTTAGCACAGGGTCTCACAATTATTCCTTTGTGAAACTATGCTTGAAGATGAAATGACTCATCTAGTCATGGACGTTTTGACACATTGGAAGGTCATAACGGCGGCTACGTTTCATATTGTAACCCTGCAACGTATCCCTTAAACAATTAATTGTTAGTAGCGCATCATGTGTTATTACTGACTTTTTTTTTTTTTTTTTTAAAGTGGCCACTTTGGCCGTGCACTTTTTTATGACCAGAATTCAACCTGTTTTCGATTCAACCGGTTTTCTTTTCAATGGGTATCTGCATGTGGGAGTAGGGGAAGTATGGGGGTGGCAGGGGTTGGGGCTATTGAAGAGGGCATCGTGGACTCCTAATGCGTTTTTACATTACATTAAAAAAAAATACCCTTGAAATTTGGTCGACCAAAATGACCATTTTAAAGAAAGTCGTTAAACACAGAACCATCAGTAGAGGGTTTTATTTTTAATTTTTTGTAAAAAATGTTTTCCCTCTGGTCATTCTTTCATCTCTATGTATAATTTCAGGCGGGGGATAGATTATAACTGGTCTTTTAATCACGGACTAAACCGCACCTACTGAATATTTTTAAAATAAAACTACAAACGCTCATTTGATCTGGGCAACATTAATGCAAAAATAACAATACTTGTGTCCTTCAGTGAACTCCATAGTGTAGTGCATAGATGCAAGTGCTTTTGTAACTGGTTTATTTTATTTCTTCAGCCAGGATTTTAAGAAAGTTCAATAGAGCAGAATAATAATTTAATAATTGCAGAATAGACAGACCGACCTGGATTTCTGAACTGGCCTTAAATGGCTTGTTTCCCATTTGATCAAGGGCCTACTAGGAATGCCTTCCAGTGATTATTCTCAGAATGGGCATAATTGTCCTTCAGAGGGGGAAGCAACATTTATGCGTTAAAACAAGTCGGACGGTATAATTTGGATCAAGATGCTCTCTGCTCCACTGTAGCCACGAGCACTGCGCATCGGAACAGCAGGCTCTGCTTTTGAACTTGCCTATCCTAGCTGTTATCCTGGCCCCTATCTAGTCAAGTTAGAAACAGCCTTCTTGGGGAACGTTCATTCATCAACATGCACCAGAGATGTAACCTGGACGTTCCCTACACTGTCTGGCACACTACGGACTCCCATTCACACATGCAAGGCACCCTCTCGTGTAACGGCCCCACTGGCCCCCACGAACGTAAACCTGAACTCGCCTCCCATCCCCATCAAACTGAATGTTCCACCTACGTCATTCATCTGAGCCCTAGTCAACGCTGGATCCATCACAGCACATGCCCTTGATATAAATGACTCCATCAGCTCCAACAATCTGGACTTCCTTGGTGTGTCGGAAACATGGCTTCACCCTGCCTCAGTCCAGCACTCTACCTTGCCATCCCCTCTGGCTCGGTCATCTTCAGAGCCGGCAGAGGCGGGTAGCTCTCATCGCCAAAGAAGCTAAAGCCATCAGACGCACCACAATACCAATAGCCGGTAACTGCCACCTACTTGCAGCCAAGCTCTCCCTCTCCCATACCGATACCATGACTATCTTTGTCATATACCGGCCCTATCCTCACCTTTGACGAGGACCTCATTCTAGCACAGGGTGGCAACCCACCTCAAGAATTATCCTCATATGGGACTTGAACCTCAGCCTTATAGACCCTACAGACCTACATGCACCATCAGTAGCCAATCCTCTGTGCCCTTGGCTTCAGCACTGTGTCCAGAATCCCACCCACTTCAAGGGCCGCACACTAGATTAGGTAGCTTGCAAGCTCACCATTCTGGCCAAGACACTTTGCCCTTGGTCATACCATCACATAATTACCTTCACCACTTTGCCCTTGCAGCATACCACTCAAGCTCAACTGTCGCTGCCTCCTGCATGAACACGCAGCACATGCAACCTGACTAGAGACAGCATTGCACCCCTTCTACAGCCCTCCAGCCCCAACACCTGCTCTCTAATGATCCCTTTGCCATCGCTGACCTTTACACTTGCACCCTCACTGCTGCGGTGAACACTGTTGCTCTGCTAGCACCAAGAAAATCTGAACCTGCCAAACACAGTCATTCCTGGTTCACCCCAGAAATCACTGAGCTTTGCAAATCCAAACGCCTGGCTGAAGCAGATTGGAAAAAAAAACCCACTGTCCCCTTGAAAAACCATTTTGTTACAGCTGCCAAAATATATAGACAAGCTATAATAGCAGCTAATTCCACCATCTACAATCAGAGAATCGCCAGCTCCAAATCCAATACTAGCGAGATCTTCACTATCTTGTGAGAAAGGGAAACCCCTGCACCCCAATCAATCATTGTCAGGGATGAGGCCTGGTGTCGGCTATGTTAAAGAACATTAAGACCCTACACAAAAAATCCCTTTACAAGCTATCCCTGAAAAATACCCCCACCACCCTGCCATCCAGGGATTTCTCCAATAACTAACCCACACACCCTATTTTACTTCAGTACCATCTCCGAGACGGGCGCCGCATCCATCTTAAAGAGCCTTAAACCTTCCAGATGCAAAGGGGACTTCTGCCTGGCTTCTATTATCAAGGAATGCTCATACCTTTCAAACTGATAACTTTCATGACAAAATTTCATCAATGCCGCCTTCTCCTCCTGCCAAGTCCCAACCAACCTAAAAGAAGCCTGGGTACTCCCATTGATGAGAAATCCTGCCCTTCCCAACAATTATTGACCTATTACCACTGTCTCCTTCCTCCTGAAAATTCTGGACAGAGCTGCTTATATACAGATCATCAATTCCTGAAAACCCACTGCATCTTATGTGTAAGACAGTGCGGCTTCAGACCAGGTCACAGTACAGAGTCTGCCTTGCTTGCTCTCAAAAACCAACTTGAGTTCTGAGATCAGGGGGAATAAACGCCTTACTCCTTCTCTTGGATCTCTCTTCAGCAGCTGATGTTGTAGACCACCCGATCCTATGCCAACACCTCACTACTTCAGCTCAATTCTCGTCCGAAGCTACCGCTTGCGTGGCCTCCTTCCTCGAAGGCAAGACCATGAGTGTTTGCTGAGAACTACAATACCCCACCTGCCTCTATTCCCTTCGGGTTCCCCCAAGGATTGTGTGTGTCCCTGACCCTCTACAACTTTTTCACAAGACCCCTTTTTGACCCACTAGACTCCATTGGCATATCATACAGCAATTATGCTGATGACGCACAAATCCTCCTGCCCCTGTCAAGCGACTATCTTGAAGACTCCAGCTTGCTAAATAGTGTGTATGCCACGATATACAGGCTTGGATGGCCACTCGCCGCCTCTACCTTAACGACGAAAAGACAAAATGACTTCTAGTTGGGCCACCCACAATACTCAGCTGTCTTGCCAGGTGAGCGCGATTGCCTCCTCATCGGCACACACTACAGTGCTGATAAATGCTGCTAGACCCTTCCTCTCCCAGGATAGCTGCATCACGATTGGTCGGGCAATCATTTGATCAATATTGGATTATTGTAATGCCTTATTTGCTGCACATCAAGCAAGAACGTTGCTAAGCTACAAGTTATCCAAAACAATGCAGTGCAAACAGCACTAAACATCCCAAGACGAGGGCCCATCTCTGCCGCAAGAAAAAAGTTCCATTGGTGTGATGCTAGAAATGCATCGGAGGAACCGGGCCTCCGAATCCTTGTCCTTTATTGCTTTATCATGTATGTTCTGTCTTTTCTGCGCCGGAGTCCATGTGGGACTCCTGGCAGTGCGGTCTTCCTGTTTTTGGTTGTGGTGAACAGACCCTTGGGATACCCTTATGGCACCCATGAGTGGAGGTACAACCCTGTACTGCTAATGTATGTTTTTGGGCACCTGTGTGTGGCCCGCAGATCAGGGTATGGGCTGGTGGTAGCTCCATGCTGAATTTGACAGGTGCTCTGAGTATCCTCGATTTTGGGATACCCAGGCCCTGCCATTGGAATTGGTTGATTCCTGATAGGAGACGAGAGGGCCCCTGTGGCCGATTGCTTTCTATTGCCTGTTAACATGTTTTTCCCAAAGTCTTGGTACGCCCTGACTCTGTCCTTTCCCCCTGACTGGCCGTTGGGTGGAAGTTCCATATTTGGTATTGTGGGGAAGTCCAGGCCAGACTGGCTGGAGCCTTTCCAGTGACTGTATGTTGTGGGTACGCCCTTGGGGTGAGACCTGGGTGAGTGGAGTGTGTGACCAATATGCACTTCTTGTTATGGGTGTCTGGTTTCTGGTATGTGACACAAAGACTGAGACAGCCCTGCCCGAAACTGGTATGAATGCAGTGTGGAGTGCTGAATGGCTGGGTACTTGTCCTAATACACATTCTGTGTTGCGAGTGTCTGGATGGAGAAAAATGGCCTGAATGCACTGTGAGTCGGATTGGCTGCCTGACTGCTTGAATGCCCTTCTGAATGATTGGTTGCCTGAGTGTGACCCAGCAGAGTGAATTGGAGATCAACAGTACATCTGGGTGCCTGTCACTAATGGAAATCGTTCAGAAGCTGAAGTTGATACTTGATGCTTAACCTTGAAGCCCACTGGAAGAAGAAGAATTGCTTCTGTTGTCCTTCGCCAATCTGAAATCTGCTTTGCCTTCAAGGACCTGATCCAAGAGAGGACCTGGCTAGGAGACCTTCCCCGAGCTACGAGGGACCATCGTACTAACCAAAGTCGGTCCTCGAAAGGCTGCAGACCGGACACTAGGACTGGCGCGGAATCACGAAGCGAAGCGGCCAGACATTGAAGTCAATCATCGACTATCGTCGTCGACTGGAGCCGCACCGCTCCATTGTCTAAGAACACTTTCAACAAAGGACTCCCTTGCTCATCACCGACCGCTTTGTCCCACTGGAGAGAGTCAAGGCCGCTGACGAGAATCCGCCAGTGGGTTTCCTGCCACCTGAAGACCACAGAGACGCAGACGACCCGATGCCCTTGCTGGGCCAAAGTTCTTCAGTAACTCTTTGCGGCTACACACTATCGTCATCTAGGTGCACTGCACACCTCATCTTAGCAGGATGCCCACGACTGATCGTCGACGAGCATCACCAGGACCGAAGCTGCTGCCCCTATGCCTTTGTTCACCATTTCCTTGTGGGATCTCGACGATCCGTGGCTACTGCCTTTTTCAAGGGAGCTGCTCAAGAAGATCCGTCGACCACCCGACGTCAAACTCTGCTATTCCAGGTACATTGGGGTGGTGGAACCCTTTTAGAGGGAAATGACTCATTGAACAATATATGGACTGGCCTTGCATTATCTTAACAGGTTGCCCAGGTGGGGGTGGGGGAATCGTCACACATAACTGTGCCTGACGGTAGGGGCCCAGTATTCTGCCAATTGTCCGCAACCCTTGCTTTCATTCCATGTGTATGGTTAATGCCTTTTGCTATATTGATTTGTATGCTATTTTATGCTTTCTACAGTTGATGCATTTTAATGTAATCAGAGTAATAGTGGTACCACATAGAAACTGTATATATTTACCATTTTAGAATTATCGGAGTACAAAGTGTGTTATTATGATTGTGTATATAACGTGAACCTTATTAATCTAAAGACACTCTTTTCACAAACAGTGTGTGGACATTCCTTGTGGGTGCTTGGGGACTACACTGTACTTAAGAACCAGCTAGCCTCCTGAGAGCTTAAGCCTTGATCGCTCGTCCAATGTTACCAAATGGAGAATCTTGGCTGGGGCGCTCTGTGTCTCTACTCTGCTATATAGAGAGCAGGAATACAGATAGCCCCCGCCAGTCTTTACAATTGGCTCATCATCAAAGAGCACATTATCTTTGTCGTGATCCATCACACACACATGCATCTCTAACACTGCCCCTTAATCCGAGATCTAGCCAACATACCCTGCCGAGTAGCCCAGAACAACCAACTGTTGCAACCTAGACACAAACTAGCAAAAGCGGGTGACGCCAGCTTCCCATCCTTCCCAGCTAAACAGTGGAACCTGCTCCCCCCTTCCTTGAGAGCGGAGAACTCTTACTCAGTCTTTAGGAAGCATTGAAAACTTGGCTATTTGCATAACCACACATGGTGGCTGCTTATCTGGCTCCTGAACATTCTCAGTCTTCTATTTTGCCTTTCCATTCGTGTGTAACTGGTTTTGTAACAGCGCCTTGATGCTTCCAGTCTTAGTGCGCTTTATAAGTGAATAAATAAAACCTAACATTTAGATTGCATTGATGTAGTAGTGATTTCATTTTATTAGAGCTGCAGGTAGGTGCTCCCTTGAGTGATGATTTGCCAGCCCCAGATACCCTGAAATAACTGAACTTGATGCTAATGATAATGTTGTGTGTATTTATATAGCGCTTTACAGAGAACCTATTTACATATAATATCACTCAACCAAACTGATGCTTGGAGACTTAGTAAAGTGAAGTTGCGGCTGTGGGGCCACACTGGTGGTGCTGGGAAGCCATGGACGGGGAGCCTTCTTCCTCGGTTTGATCAGCAGGCCGCTACCTTGATGGGTTGGGTATGGTGGCCCTTGTGCAGTATCTGGTCATGGTCTTCAGAGCTTCAAGTTGATGATGGTATGCTCCAGAGAGAGCATCAGAAGATCTGGTTTTGGTTAGGTGGGCTTTGTACCAACACTGTGTGTTTGATTTGAATCCTGTGCCACCAACCCCTGACTTTTAGTAATTGCTGTACAAGATAAACACCTCCTTACTGGAAGCAAGTGTAGGGAGCTCTGGGCCGGGGTAATATGATCTTGTTTCTTCCATTTTAGTTAGATTCTAGCCGAAGCAATATATATGTATCTAGTCGAGAAAGTATCAAGGAATTAATAAGTTACTCTTTGTTGGAAAGAAGGACAATTGAGAATTGATTCTACTTTCGTGAGAAGGAAGAAACCTGATTTGGTTACTGTACTAACTTGGGCTTTTAGAGTTTGCTGCTGAAATGTTTGAACGTGTCTGTCTGAAAAGGAAAGCGAATATGTGCATACATTGCTTCAGCAGAGATGCTGCACTTACCCACCAAGAACATATCAAACTAAGCACCTTAATCCACTATCTTCAGGTGTCTGAAATAGCGATTTTGTAAGCATCAAACACAAACTCGTAAGGGTTATCCAATTTTGGAGGATCAGTTTCCAGCTCTTTACAGACAAATTGTTCAATCATGATATTGGCAGATACTGTCTTGGTACCTACTTATTCAATTTGACGAATTGTTCAGGCAAATTATTTAGGGCATATTTTTATTTCTTTCCTTTTGACGTTCCAAATTGAAACCTGTGCAGGATAGCTGGATATATTGTTAAAATCAATTATTTTGCATGTGTGTTGGTCACGTTCGTGGATTCTTCATCCAGGTTTTAGTATCTATGCATGCAGCAGAATTGGACTGATTGGGGTGACCAGCTTTTCCAAAACAAAAACGTGGACATGGTTTGCAAGCTCTGTACAATAGACGTAGAAGAATGACACCATTGCCACACATATATGCACACAGAATGGTGGATATATCTGAGTTTTCTAGCATTAAAGCAACTTGTTTTGAGAGCATTTTATAGAGTTTAATCATTTTCATGGAGATTTCGACAACATGCTGAATTCCACTATAGTTTCTGATGAGAGCAAATGGGAGTTAATTTATCACTTTTAACCTTTTTTTAAAAAATGTTTTATTTATACGCCACCAATTTTTCCTCTGTCGTACAATATCGTCTATTTAAATACTTCTCCAAACTATTATGCAGGTTCATTATTTTTTTTGTTTTGTTTTTTTTAATTTGTTTTAGTGCTTGTTTGTGTGCCATCAATATGAAATGCTTGTATTTACATTGTGCGTGTTCCTCATCAGGCTTTCCTTGTAGCTGCAACTTGTCATATGTGTAGCATTTATCAGAAAAGTTCTCAGACTATATTGCTTCAGAGCTGCTTTTTAAAATCCGTTTGTTTCACAGTTTTGCAAAAAAACATTTTGGGAATATGGACATGTTAATTACTACGAATGTTCTCCACACCGATCCTACAATCTAGGCTGTCCACCTCGCTACGACTGAGGGATGTTTCATTCCAGTGATCTAAATTGTTGGGAGCTATTACATTATCCTTGTGGCCTAAAAAGCTTCAAATCAATGGCCTCCAGGCCAGTTGATGCATTTAAAATATAATGGGTCCTATGTAATGAACAAAATGTTAGTTTGCATCTCAGTAGAAGTTAGATTTGCAGCATGCTATGTAGTAGTTGCCCGTTTCTCATAGGTAGCACCTGCTTACTGGTTGATGCCTTATAACCAAAATAGGATTTTATTTTCTCCGCCTCGATCTATGCACCCAAACCTTCAATTGGCAGTTTGAGGTTTGTACAGTTGGGATGTAAAGTTTTGCCTTGACCTTAATTTAAACGTTATGGTTCTTTGGCTCCGTGGACTAATGCAACCACTGCTAGAGGGAATCTTCTAGCAGGTGCACTCAACTCATCATCATTCCGAGGTCGATAAAATGAGTACCATTGGGCTGGATAACAATAAACCACTGTTATCGCCACAACCGTACACTCTGAAATACGTGTTTTGTAATTGTAAAATGCCTTCATTTTGCTCCCTGATTAAATTGCGCATGTTGCCAAAGTAGTCCTAGATCGCATTGTTCCCTTGCTACCTCTTTTCTCGTTCATGCTAACATAGTGATTGGTAGTTTTGGTGCAAGTGCGACAACACCTGGTGGTAGTTGGCCACGTTTGCATGGTGTTGTGAATTCTGTGGTGGTAGCAAACGATGCTATAATGCGGGAGTGTGAAAACGTAAAAGAAATCATGTATAATCTGATGTCAGAAAGGTACATCTCTCGCATCCTGTGAACATTTACAGGTAACAAGGCCAGCACATCTTTTGGGGTCTTTATCATGGGATTTCATCCCAGAGTAAAGGCCTGCAAAGAAACTGTAAGTGAGGTCACTTTTTTTTAATTTTTTTTAATTTTTTTATTTTTTCTCGTTTTCAGCTCGGCATTGTGGATGCTGAAAACTGCCTCCTTTTGCAATTTTAGTTTATTCACATTTACCGTTTGTGTTTTATTTTATTATTTTTTTTCTGAACTGTACAATTTTCCTTCGAGCACCTCGGGTTGATCTGTAGTTTACCTGCAATCGGCTGTTCTATTTTGGAACACAGTGCTACTGATTTATTTTTGTTGTTGGATAAAGCATGGCATTATCGCCTTCTTTCTCTTCATGTCCCTGCAAGTAGGTCTCCGATCTCTTTTGTAGCTCAGGCGCAGAAGCTTACATTCCTTTTTGGAGGCATCCTTGCAAGGATTGTTTCATTCTCCTTGAATCGGTCTGACTTCTCTGCTGCAATATCCTCCTTTACTGTTTCTGCATCCCCTACAGGCAGACTCTGGGTATGAGCCACCCTGATATTTATATCTGCACTTGGGACCTATGAGTTGATGCCTTGCTTGATTATATGCTCTTCGTGACCCATGATCGCACTCGTATTGGGCAAGCTCACTTCTTGCAGTGATCTCTAGCCATTAACGACCTGCTTCTGCAAGGATTTCTATCGTATCAGCCTTATCTTCCTGGCATCCCAGATAATGGTTGTGTCCCGAGCTTCGACATTCACCCTGGGCTAAGTCCACTTTCGACATCTTTCACTCTCTCTTCCTGGCAAATGTAAGAGATCCGACCCACTGAGCTAACAATTCATAGAGCATAAATATTGTGTGCACTGGATTCGCCCACTGGAGATGGACATTTTCTTAATTTCACATCTCTGGCACTCACTGTGTCTTCCTTTTTGATGCTTGTGGTTTCGAGAATTCCCACCAAACCCCTAGCTCTTTATTGCCTTTACATTATACTACCCAGGCAGTAACCTCTCTACCCCCAGAGATAAGAGCGCAGGATTAGAACTCAAAGCCCTAGGGAAGGTTGCTTGCAAAATTAATAATGTTCACAATAATATTATACATCCTTGCGCTAGTGGCTTAAGCGAGGCACAATAAGCAGCCACATTAAGGTTGGGAAATTAAATTTACCTCACACAAATGACGTAAGTGGTTGTACCAGGGCGCCAAGTATGAATTTGAAATGGTGAAGGGGTGGTACCATGTTTCCAACTTTAGGACTTCGAATGGATGCTTAAGGGACTGCTTGTCTGCACAGATTGGATTTCAATGAAACCTCTTGGTCACGCTCCTAATTAAGCAGTAGAAGCTGCATAGCCTGTCTGTTTCAAGGCACTGTACAGGTGGCATTCATCCCTTTTTGTTTTTGTTTTTGTTATTTTATTTATTTTTTTGGAAGGGTTTGGACTTGAGTGTTCTGAATTTGGAAAGTAAAACGTGCCCAAAAAATGTGCGTTCATCATTAACTGGTTTAAGAAATTTTGTGTTATGGGGACTGGCGTTCTTGCATCGTTTTGTGCGAGGCATGGCGGTGGTGGGAAGTGAGACCTCTGCCTAATTGGTAGCGTGTGACATTTTTACCTCGGGTAAAACCTAAGAAGCATACTTCTTGCAGCATTATTCTTTTAATAAGCTGGTTGCCATCGGTATTGGAGCAATCCCTGCAAACTGGTCTAATTACGTAATTTTTCAATAATAATTATCTGGCCAGTAAGACAACACGTTTCTAGTTCTTGAACTTCCCTACACATGTCTTTACTAACCCCGAAATGCTTGTGATGTTCTGGAAGTGCATCACGCTTCTGATGCTAGAGGCTTTGCTGCCGTTTCGCCTATTTGTTGGGCTTTCACCTTCGGTACAGGCGCAGTCTCTGTCCTGGCTGCTGGCAGCTGTAAAGTTTTACTGTAATTGCTTTTCTAGCGCGTTGCCCGTTTAGGTTATGATGGACCCTGCTTAATTGATTCGACTCTTAATTTATTGGGATGTCAAATTAAATTAACCGGATAAATCTCACCGTAACTCTTAATGCCCTACTTTAACGGCCGGCGGCTGGCGGCAGACCTTTGCATGAACTTAAACCTCGGAAGGGATTTATGGCTCGATTCACTCGTCTGACGCCTTACTGCGGAGAGAATGAAAGTGAAAATAAAATAAAAAGTCATTGAGCTACGGGAAAGGAGGCTGATGTTTTCAGATTGGCTCATAAAAACTATTATTATTGTTCATAATTTGTTAGTGGGTGTTTTTTCATCTTTATTGGACACAGCACTGCCTTCCAAGCCTCGTGCTTGGGGAGCATCTAGTTACCTTACGTTTTGGACCCCATTGATTAAAGGGACGGTGCACCACATTCTTTTAGCAGGATGCAGTTGACCAACTGTACTTGTCACTCATTTTGTTGTTATAATCAGCTTTCAGGTTGGTAACTGGTTTTGACGTGGCATTGTTTTTGCCCAAAAACTGTTTTTTGTGTTGCGTAACAGGGTCTTAATTTTCCATTGACTGTGCCACCCCTGGCCAGATGTGAAAACGCTGCATCCTCTTCACAACTTTTTTTGGCCATCTTAAGCAGACTTTATCCATTACACTGCAGTGCGAATTTCGTGTTGCAAGAGACTAGCCAGGCATAAAAGTAAAATCACTCACCCTCCCACCCCCAGTTCTGCAGATGCCGTAAAGAGTCATTTTCCACTTGCCAATGCACATTTTGAGGACTGCATTGGGTTTTTCTTTAGTGTTATACATCAAGTGGCCCATGCCACTAATGTTTAGACTTCTTGTTTCAGCTACATCATTCTTGAGACCATCAACAGATGCATGCTGTTGTGGTGGTCGTAGAAAACATTTTGTAAAAAAAGTGAATGGCAATAGTTTTGATTGGTGATGTCATGGGCCTGGTCAACTGAACATCTGTTTTGTGAGAAGTATGGTTCGTTATGGGATATCTGAAGTATTGAATATTAGAAGTATGCAAGTTCTAGTAGCTTCATGAGTAAAGATAGGTTGCCATTTTAAACTTGTGTTGTAATGTTTTAGAGGAAGGGGCTACTCCAAGAGGGTGAGGGTGAGGTAGGACAGGGACAAGTTTGTTAGGAGATGTGCATTAATTGGTGTTTGAATTTTGTGAGACTGAGACACTTGACTTTGGTCAGGGAGCTGACTTCGGCAGGTGTGGTTGAGCGGTCCTGCTGCCTGAGGTATGGACAGTTTTTAGACTAGTTTGAAGAGCCGCGTCTCAGGGACCCAGACACAGCAAATTGTAGCAATCCATTCTAAAGTGTTATACTTCAGAAATTACTGGCGTATAGCAGGGGCTGGGCAGCTTTTGCTACAATGAAGAATTCATTGTGTCACTGCGTTGATTTTAGAGACACTTCATTCTTTTACTCCTTTAAATTCCAGCTTTATAATTATAAATTATATATATATATTATAAATTAAAATTATAATATTCCAGTGAAGCAACTGGCTTGAAAATGTCTTTTGTAGACTTCGTTTTTTTATTTTTTATACGTAGTAACCTTCTGTTTTAATGTTGAGAATGCCAATTGTGACTTACAAACATCACACACATCGCACTTCACATTTGTCCTAGCCTCTCATTACACTAAAACACTGCTTTGCAAGACCCATTTTAACTAAAGCATTGATGTGAGGTAGCAAACGCTTGGAGGTAGTGGTGTTGTGTGATTTGGGGTTTGCATTTGTGGTGTGGTGCATTATGTATTTGGCGAGGTATTTGTTTATACTTTAAACCTGTATAGACTCTCCCTATTTATAGTTATTAAATGTAACCTTTTGTTAAATATTATTTTTTGCACTGGATTTCCTTTCCCCCTCCACCCTTTTTTTTAATTTGTTTTTACTGTGTGCTAATTTTCAGCATATTTCCTAATCTACACACATTCTGAGTGTGCTAGATTGTTACTGCATAAGCAAAATCTGAGTGCATTCTCTGTGCAGAAGTAGATCTGTGGCTGTTTGTTCAGGGTTATGAACCTTTCCAGTCTCAGGGACCAGGTTCTTTGCAGGTTTTTGTACAACCCTCTGCCTTCACCCTGGCTTCTCCCAAGCTTTATACTTGCTGTCTTGTTCAACTCGTTTTCTTTCTTCCTGCTTCTAGTTGACTCTTTGCTGGACCAACACTAGTTCTAATTTCCTGTCTCTGCTTTTATAGGCCTGTTCACTATAGCTCTACTCTCACCCTCAGAATGCTATTCGTTCACCTCCCAAATCAGGAGGTTGTGCACATTTTGTATGTAGTCATTGAAAGGGTGATTGACATAACGAGGGCTCCCTTTCCACAATAGCTTTCTGATGCATGATTGGCCCTGCATATATGGTTCCATCTCCTCCCCAATTATGTGGCGGGTGCATTGCTTTAATTTGGAGAGGAAAAACGTGCCCTCCATATTGGGATTAGGTGGTGCCATCAGAGTGGCCCGCTTATCCGGGTGTATCCTCCATTGATGTGCAAGTAAGTGTTTTTGTGGTGAGTTCAGCTCTGGACCTCTTTCCTTGTATGTGGGTCTATATAGCACAATCATTCACCTGTGAGGTATCCTGGCGCTGTTAAGGATAGACGAAAGAGCCATGTTTAGGCTTGAATTGTCAGGTAAACAAAATGGATTGTTTTTCAGTGCTTTCCTAAATGGCAATATTTTACATATCTGCCTCAATGTAGAGTGTTACAATATTGAGAGGGCTTTATTCTAAAGCTGTCCTTCCAGACTTACTTTATGGATCAGTAAGGGAAGCGCGCTTTTGAATGTAAACATCTTTATAGCTGCTAAATATGTAGTCTGTTTAAAAAAGTCATGTCATGAATCATTTTGTGGATCTGACACTTGCTCCTAAATATTTGCTTCACGGGTAGTCGTTGAGGAGAACATAATCCTGACAATATGTGATAGTGTTCTTTTATACCAAGCAGAAGTCTTGCAGCTGCATTTTTCTACGCGCTGCATCATCTGTTTACAGCAAAATTAGTTCGCTGGGTCCTCCCATGGCTAAGCCTCTAGGCCCATGAAATCTCCTCAACCTACTTGCCAGTACCTCAATTGAGAAGGCAAAAAAGAGAGGGGATGAGACACCCCTGCCTGGTCTCCCTTCTGAGCTTAAATAGTTCCGACCAAGTGCCCCCACTAGATCCTACATGTAGCAGTTGAACCGCTTTAAGGAAGTATTCCGGGACCCCCACCTGTGCCAGCACTTCGAAGAGGTAGTTCCATTCAACAGAATCGAACGCCTTTTCCATGTCACGTAATGACGCAACTGCTTGTGTGTCGGGGGTCTATCTGGGCCAATATCGCAAACAAGCATCTGAGGTTCAGAGAGGTTGACCTACCAGGGATAAACCCAGATTGGTCCCTGTGTGTTACTTGCAGGGTAGGGTAGCGGGCGATCCGCCAGAACTTTAGTGAAAATGTTTGTATCTAAGTTCAGCAGCGAGAAGGATCAGTGTTATCACTGCTTCCCGCATTGTAGATGGGAGCTGTCCCGTCCCTCTTCCCATACCTCCTGCATATGCGGGGCTATCTCCGGGCCCCATTCTTTATAAAATTCGGCCGTCATGCTGTCGGTCCTCGGTGCCTTGGAGGTCGGGAGGCTCTGGACTGCACTCAATATTTCCTCTACTGTAAGAGGGGCCGCTATCAGCTGCTTCCATACTGAGCTTAGGGAGAGGTGCAGCCCAGATATATTCTCTGAGCTCAGTTTCTGGTGGGGTGGCTCTTGTAGTATATAGAGATGCATAATACTTGCGGAACACATCGCCTATCTCTCTTGGTTTCGTCGCCACTCCCCCATTTGTGGCTCCCACTGCTGTGATTTCTCTATAGACGCGCTCATGTCTCACCAGTGCTGCCAGATGCCTACCCGGTCTCTCCTCCTCCCCATATTTACGAGCCATTGCTGGCTGGGTGAAAGATTTCACTTCCCTGTCCGCTAGTTCATGGAAACGGTCCAAGCCCTCTTTCAGCTGGGCAAGCGTGCTCGGTATCTGCTTCTCCCTCCTAGTGTTTTAATTCAATCTCCATTTAATTGTCTGCAAAGCAGTTGTAAGATTCCCATTTCAGTGGCCATGCATCCTCCCCGCAGCACCACCTTAAACGCTTCCCACAGTATCCCTTTCCCTGGCACTGTTGCCAAATTCTCCCGAGTATTGTTTGATCAGACTGTGGATATCGCTTTTAATTTTAACTGCCATGGGTTTCCCCCCCCCCCCCCAGTGCCAAGGCCTTTTTTGGTGATTTTGGTATTTCGCCATTCAATGCCTTCTAACGTTTTCTGTTTCATTAAGCCCTTAAGTTCCAAGGACGGGTTTTCTCGTCTTTGGCAACAGTGAGGTAATTCCAAGGACGAGATACCTCACCTGTGGTATTTAAGGGGTTAAACACTGTCGTGCAATGCCGCTGCCTTGAACCTCCACTGGGGACGGGGCTACGACTCCCCCCAACCTCTGGACCACAGTAACTGGCGCATGGTCAGAGAACGTCCTCGGGTAGCATACATTCCTCTGTACAGTGTACCAGGTGTGGGCTTATCAGGATGTAATCTAGTCTAGTTGAGGTGTTGTGTACTGTGGAGTGATGCGAGAAACCCTCCACCCCTTGATGTAGCAATCACCAAATGTCTTTCAACTTGAGCGCCTCTATAGTGTTCAGCACCGGTCCAGCTGCTTTTGAGCGCTTCCGCCCCCCCCCCCCCCTTCCACCCCTTCCCCTGCGCCCTCCTATCCCATCTATGTTTGGGTCCAATATTATGTTCAAATCCCCTGCCCAGATTATGTAAGTATGCAAGAGCTTTTGGCAGTGCCCTAATAGTGTGTTAAAGAATCCAGGATCATCCACATTTGGCCCATATATGTTGACTAAAGTGAGCATGAGCAATATATTTCCTACGCTTCCTGAGACGATGACAAACCTCCCTCCTGGATCAATTATGTTGTCGCTGACCCGAAAACCCCATGACCTATGCACCAACGTCATTACCCCCGCTGACTATGCCGAATATGTGGTAAAGTATTTACAGCCCACCTTTTTTCTAGCTACTCATTCATTGCTTTGGAGCATTACTATCTTTGCCCCGTGTCTCTTGCAGCATTGCATCACCTTGCAGGCTTTGCGCTGGTCATTCAGCCCCCTCACATTCCAATTAATTACTTTATACATCATGACTTGGGTGGGCACTGAAGAGTAAGGTTATTCTGCTCTGCGCCCTCTGTCGTTTTGTAGACTGTCTCGTGATCCTTCTGATGTGAACTTTTTTGAAATACCCCAACTAAACCCGCTGGCTCCTTGTCCCCACTCCCTTCCCCAACTTGCCCCATCTCTGCCCCTCCCCCCACACTGCCTACCCCCAACCTGCAATCAATACAGCCCTCCCCTCAAAACACAACCTACACCTTAAACGGCATCAGCAACAGCCCGGTGACACCGTCGCCATCACCCAAGTGGCCTCCAGCTCCTGGAGCATCAGGAGGAGGGCAAGTTTCTAATGGCTTGATTTGCTCACCGCGGGACTGATTCATTACGTTTTCAGCGCTGGTTCATCAGTTCCCATCGGGACGTCCGTGTTCCTAGCTGCACCAAATATCGGCCATTGTTCTCTGCATTTGTTTGGTTGCCTCTTGATTGCCGGCCTTAATTCATCATGTCCCAGTTCCCGCTGCTATGAGACAATAGCCAGTCATTTCAGCAACGATTCAATGAACTCATGTACTGCTTCATGACTGGTAAGTGTGCCCGTCCATTGTGCTTTACCCGCAGTTTGGACGGGTATTGCATAGAGTATTGTAGCTCTGTCTCGTAGTGCCCTCTTGGGTGCCTCCAAAGAACATGCACGCTTTCTGGACAGCGGGATGAAGTCCGGATAGAAGGACACTTTGCTGTTTTCAAACGTAAGATCTCAGATTTCCCCTGCCCTTCTCAGTATGGCGTCCTGGTAGTTTAATACCTTTTGCGATCACTGGACTCAGGTTCTGGCCCAGTGTCGGGGCGAGCTGTGATATCCTATGTGCTCTCTCGACCAAGTACTGGGGAGACCGATGGCCCCTGTAGTACTTCTCTTATAAAAGTTTCCATGAACTCTTCCATATTTCTTTGTGGTACCGTGTCCGGAATTCCCACCATCCTGACTTTGTTCCTTATCGATCTCGTCTCGAGGTCCTCATTCTTGTCCTTTATCACACTCACCTCTCTTGCACAGCCTGTGCGGTTTTGTTGCTAGTATCTTCCAGAGCGCCAACACTGACTTCCACCTTGGATGTTCTGCTGCTCTCCTTGTCTATACGCTCTTGTACGTTAAGCCGTCCAGTTTGGTCTGGATTGCAGTGAAACCTGAGCGCATCACTGCGAGAACCTGACTCCGTTCTGAGGCGGGAGGTTCCCTGCTTGAGCCCGCCGTTGCTCCTTCGTGGAGTGTGCCAGATGCCATTGTGGGGAACCCGGACGTGGTCGCCAGCTTGTTGTTTTTCCATGCCCCTTCTTTCTGACTGAAAGGCAGTCAGGTCTGCCTCTTGTTGTTCTTCGCCATAAAGTCTTTGCGTGCCTCTATCCCTCCGGGCCCGAAGGTTTGATCACTTGCCACTGCCTCTATATCTGGATCTGACCTTATGCAGTGTCCATCTTTGCTCTTGCTGCCTTGCGCGTCACTCTTCTTTGACTTCTTCATGCTTTGGCCCTGGTGCTCTGGGGGCTCACCTTAAGCTACTTCCCCCTGTTGTTGTTCTGCCCGATGTAGCATGAGCAGCTGCAATTTCCTTGTGCCTGTTCCCAATTCCCAGTGTTCTCATCAACTACGGCCGCAGATCCCATACCCATTACATGCAGAGTCCCACAAGGGTCATGTGAATCTCCAACCATGTTTTTGCCTTTACCAAACCTCTGTTTTGATCTAGATCATCTGGGTGTCACCTACACAAACTATGCAGATGACACCCAGATCCTCATTCCCATAACAGGTGACCATGCCAAGGACCTAGCCCTGATTAACAAAATCGATCTCATCGTTCAGGCATGGATGGCCACGCGTGGCCTCTGCCTGAATGAAGAAAAAACAGAACTCCTTCTCCTTGCCACTCCTATCATCTCCAAACTAGGCGAGCAATATAGGTCATTCAGCATTGATGGCAACAGCATAAAAGTGGCTAGTGAAACCAAAACGTTAGGCTTCTACTTAGATTACTCACTAAACCTACAAAAAACAGGTCAGCGCTACCGCCTCAGCAAGTTCCTATACCTGCAAACTTATCCGAGCATGCAAACCTTTCCTCTCCACAAAAAGTCATACCACGCTGGCCAGGAGCTTTAATATTGTCAAAACCTGACTACTGCAATGGTCTATATTTAGGAGCCAATAAATCCATCACCGAAAAACTGCAAATTCTGCAAAATAACACCCTTAGGACAGCCTTGAGCATCCAGCGCAAACAAGACATCTCTGCCATTAGAAGAGACCATAACTGGTTCTCCATCAAAGAAAGAATTCAGCGCAAAACTGCATCTCTCATCTATAAATGTCTCAACAATGCTGCCCCACAGTATCTCTCTGACAAGTTCACCCTGAAACACTCCAGACGTACTAGATCATCCAGTCTAGGCCTTCTACAAGTTCCCAGATACAAACTTCAAAAAGCAGGAGGTAATAGTTTCCCTGTCCTGGCCGCCCAACTTTGGAACTCTCTCCCATCTAACTTCAGAACCCACCCTTCCCTCTCCAGCTTCAGACTCAAAATGAAAAACGGGGTCATTTCCAATAATGACCCTTTAGAGGACCCTAGCCTGCTCTATGGATATATGTAACAATACACCTCTGCGCTTGCCTATGCCCTTCTTTACTGCCTTGCCTCCTTTGTACCCACTACGAATTACTGTAATATCTAGATTGTACCTGTCTTTATAGGGTTTTCTTTTTCTTTCCTGTAATTATATTGTACTGTAGAATGTACCTTTTGCCTGTGTAACTAAGAAACTTGCATAATCTTGTATTGCGCCCAGATACCTTCGGGTCAGGCACTCTTTATAAACAAACAAACCAAACCAATGCACTAACCATCAATCAACATGATACCCACCAGTGTCTTGCAGCTATGCAGGGTCACTCACTGTCCCCGTAAAACTGTTGCAGCCCGTTTAGGTCTTGCTGGGTGCCGGGAGTCCCACACTTTTCCCTGTGTCACGCGCTGTGATGCACTTGCCCCCCTATTATGCAGCTGTTCTCCACAAGGGCTGGCCTCAGTTCTAAACATGTGTGCACGGTTTAGATGAAGACTGTTTCAGAGTGATACACTCCACTCTTTGCCCGCTGGCTGTGCCTGAGATATGGCGCCTTGCTGATTGCCGCTCCGGGTCACTGCATCGCTCTCTGCACCCCTCACTCGCTCAGGGATCTTTCTTCAGTGTTCATTAAGGGCCGTGGCTCCCCGGGCTGACGCACTACGCTCCCCTCCCTCCGCCTATACTTGGTGCAGTATACTCGCCGCTCTGGGTCCCTGCATAGCGCCCTGCATTCTGCTGCTGCCCGGCTTCCCAGCGCTCTACAAAGATGTGGCTCTCCTGGGCCTGGTGGGCGGGCTCCTGCATCCCACTCTGCGAGTGCCTTCTCCCCTCTGCCTGCACTGGACTGGGCACTGCGGACGCTTGCTTGACGATCCCTGCAGTGCTCATTAGATCCTTCTGGATGCCCTCAGGGCATGCCACTTACTTCAATTGAGCCTCCAGGTTCCCGATCCAGGCAGGCTCGGCCCCTTTCCCTCCTTTCCCTGTTTCGTGCCTTCTGCCGCTGTCTCACTCGGGCCCACTAGTCTCCTCCTTCAGTACTAGTCCTGCAGCCTGTCTTCCGCGCTTATTCCCGATTGCGTAGACCGGCTGCTATGGTGCACACCAGGACCAGGGGGATCAAATCTTTTCCGGACTGCCCCCATGGTGGCACCGCTCTACCTCACTATGCCGATCCCTCTCTCACAGCCGCTTCTGGGACTCTGGTATCCAGGACTCGTTGTTCCCTGGTCAGGCCGTCTTTCCGGGGCCTCTTCTTTCCACCCCTGCCCGGAGTGTCTGTTATTGGTGTCGGCGTTCGAGGCTATGTGCGCTTGTTTCTCCCGAGTCGCACACAAGCACTTGGGTACTGGGATGCGTTGTACTCCAAGCCGCGCTCTCGGCCTTCCTCCACATGTCGCGCACCTCGCAGTTGTTAAGTTCTGCTGATCGGAGGCTCACCAAACTCGGTCCCTTATGCCTCCAGTCTGTCAGAAGGGCGCCGTTTTCCTCCTCGATGGTTCTGCTTGCTGTGCCCTCTCCTGCGAAGCTCTCTAAAACGTGGCCATCTTGGCTTTGGGCTCACTAGCGCCCCCACAGATGTAGGTTTGCCATCAAAAGCATTTGGCTTGGGATCATGTACATTTCAAGTGTTCACGCATCAATATGATGCACATTTCCCAACAAAGTTAAATACAGTTGATAACTGAGATTTTTACAGTAGCACTACTGCAATTGTGCAACTACTTGGGAATTGAATTAGGACTATCTTTAAAAAAAAAGTTATGACGTACTGGTCTGTATCTTTACTTCTGGCTTGCAATTATTTGAAAAAGTGAACTTTTCTTGCCTAGGACTCCAGAGGCCTTTGGCATTTAAGAGTGGAGTTGAAGATTATTGCGGCACGCTCTCCTTTCGCCCCTTTGAACTTCCAGTCAACAAAGAAAAGAGGGCGGAGAGAGCACCGAGGGCAAGTAAGGAATGCAGGGTGAGCTGTGCTTTCATTGAACAGTGTCATTTAAATGGCTATTTATGCTACAAAAGTGTCAATTAGCAAATCTGCAGAATTGCATAGCAACTTGCTATGGGTCACTGCTTATTGTATGCCTTGTTATAGGGATTGGAAGCTGGAGAAGGCAGTGTTGATGGATGGAAGAGGCATCCGGTGTGAAGGAGGGGGGCAAATGGCACAAGGTTTACATTTCCTTTTAGTAAACAGCGAAACAAGTGGCGAGGAAAGGTCAGAGGGAGGAAAGGAGATGGTGGGTGGAAACAATTGAGTGATCAGATATGAATGGTGTGACAGTAGTATTAGTGGCTGAGGGAAAGGGGTGGACATGAGTAAGAGACCCCAAGAGTTATCCCCTCTG
The DNA here is from genome assembly GCF_040938575.1 of Ambystoma mexicanum. NCBI lineage: Eukaryota > Metazoa > Chordata > Amphibia > Caudata > Ambystomatidae > Ambystoma > Ambystoma mexicanum. The sequence continues at coordinate 108,607,843 of NC_090926.1, read as the reverse complement.
TGAGTAGTTAAGTTATGGATAGAGGGGAGAGCGTGGTCACTAAGGAAGCAACTGAAGTTCAGATTTCTGAGAGGTGGTTGGAGAGGAAAGGTTAAAGTCACCTAAGAGAATGAGCCGTTTAATAGAAACGGAGTCAGGAGTTGCCCAAGATCATCAAATAATGGTCAATTGGGACCAGGAGGGTGATGGAATGAGATGATGTGAACTGAGTAAGGCAGAGCAATAGTAGAGATGGCTATTTCAAGAGGACGTGGCATTGGATATTTGTGAGGCATTGATGTTGGAAGAGAATGTGCCCGACACCTCTGCCAATCCGCCGAGGACAGTGAATGAAGCAGTTTGAGTTGTGTAGGGCCGCCAGAGTGGCAGTGCCACATGGAGAAACCAGGTTTCAGTGATAGCACGAAGGTCTAGGGGAGGAGGGCTGGAGGTGATACATTAAGTTTAGTTGCATACAGACTGAGCATTCCAGAGTGCATTGAGTTGATGGGGTAAGGAAGAGTATAGAATTTGAGTCTCGGAGGTAGAGAGACAGGGTGGATAGGTGTTCAGGAGGTATGGTTGGCTTGTCGGCTTTGTTTTTTGATAGGAAGGGAGTAGCGGGAGTTTAGAGTTGCGAGTTTTATAATGGGGATAGGAAAGGATAAAGTTGTAGCGTGATTGCAGAAAGCGCAGGGAGAGGTAGGCAGGAGGAGCAGGAGTACATAATGGGTAAGTAGCACAGTGTGGAGAGACGGTAGCTACAGGTACTCGCAGGTACTCGCAGAAAAAGGTGTATGCAAATAGTTGTTTAGCTCTACACCTTGAAGCCCAATTAAGTGACTGTTCTCGGCTGGCGCATTAATAAATCAATAATAAATGGATGAAGCACTTTGGAACATTGAGAGAGATTATTCTGATGTGGTGGTATGGGTACCAAATATGGGACAAAAGATTGAGGTGTGAAAGGAATCAAAGCTGAGGATGTTCAGGGCATTGTGGAGGGGAGAAAAGCATATGGCAAGTGTCAGCAGTTACAGGAGCATTTAGGCATGTGCAACTTCAGAAGGATAACTAGAAATGTAGTGCTAGATAACTTGAGAAACTGCCACTGATTTGTTAATCATTGGCTTTATAGAACAGTTAACAAAACAAAAGAAATGTACTATAGAAAGTATACTAGTGGTTTAGAAGAGAAACGAGAAAGCAAAAGACTAAAGTATAGAAGATTTAAGATGTACCGAAATGGAGAGGTCCTGAACAATAGGGTGATATCTGTGTTTGATGCAGCAGAAATGTTGTGAAGAACTTTGTTTCTAGCAGCAGTGTGTTGATTTGCGATTGAAGGAAAATGCAGTTTCTCTTGGGATGGTTGTATGAAAAATGTGGGTGCTTGATAATGGACCTAGTTTCGTGTAATACAGTGATAAATCTCCTGAATTGCAGCCAAACAAGTTTACCATTACTACCACTGTGGTGGTGTAGGGCAGTGTAAATCCGCATTTTTGGAGGGCAAAAATCCATAGGGATTTTGGTGTCACTACAGTGACCAGTGGGCCTGCTGTGGTAAGTGACTAGTTAGGTAGGCATAGTTTAAAATGTTAATATTATGACTGTTAAAATCTTAAGCACTTTCCAACCAAGAGACCTTATTTCAAAATGGTTCTTAAATTATAATTGGAGAAGGATTTTGCAGTTGGTAACCTTTTGATATACATGAAAAGTTCAGACTAGACCAAGAGAGCTGGTTAAGCAATTCTACAACTTCTTTAAGGTAGTATTAGAACATGCTTTAAAATTAGCACAACCCATTTAGTGAGCGATAATTTACTCTTGTGTAAGAATACGGGTGCTGTGTGCAATGCAGCGGCTGAGTGACTTTTTATAACTGTGCAGTAGCTTGCAACTTATTTTTGGGCCGGCTGAGAATTTAGAAATAGTTTTAAGGCTTGGGGAGTAAGTCATTTGCACATATTCATTTCTTTATAAATCAAATGACCATCTCCAGGTTTAGTTCAGAATCTTCATTGTTAATCTTTCCCTTTTAGATGTTGTAATTGCTAGTTAACATGATTTTTGGATATTTTAATGAAATTGTAAAAATTAAATGCTGCTTATCCTCATTAAAGAATTTTTTTTCTTGCACTTTCAATTTTAGTTTAAAATTTTATTTTATTTTTTTTCCCTTCAAGAGTTTTAATCGATTAAAGTCTAGGTTTTCCTACTATAAGACGAGTAAGCAAATTCCAAAAACGTTTGTGTGCTTTTCGAAATTGTATGCAAAGGAATAAAGTTTTACAAAAAAGCAAACTACAGCATGCCCGCTTTGCGCCTGCCACCTACACAGATGGTACCTCTTTGGCTCTGTTCCTGCAAAGGGAAATCTTTGTTAATTGTGCGCATGGGGGGGGGGGAATCATATTTTACCCCGTTTAACAGACCTAGGTCCAGAGCAATGCATTTCATCATTGCCAAGTTCCATTTCTGTAAACGAAGCTTGACATCTATGCATTGCAAAAACTGAACTGAAAATGGTGTGGTTGGTGAAACGTAATATAGAAATATATAATCATATCTGGTTTGTGGAAGGTGGGAATGTAAAACCAGGGCAACTGTTTTACTTCTATAATGCGTATTACCATATTTTTCGCAAACATTCATGAAATTGTAGCAAAGTTTGCATGCCTGTATAACCTACGTTTTCTTTTGTGATTAAGCTGGATTTTGCATGTTCGCAAGTTGACCTGAATGCAGATATCCTTGCCCTTTTCCCACCACCACCTAATATTTTCTGTAGCTTGGAAACAAACGTTTTTATTAATTGGTTCAAACTTTTCTTTAGGAGAATAACTGTTGCTAAAGCTAGCCCCCTACCTGGCTTCAAATGTACAGATCGCTGATGGTTGGAAACATGCTCCAGTTTCTAATTTACTTGAAATATTCTTTTGTAACAACTAGATAAACTGTTCTCACATTATAAAAGACAGTTTATTCGACTACTGGCATGTGGAAATCAAAATGCTCCCATTTACAAAAAATAATTTTAGTCCCATTTGCTATTCAAAATTCCCATTCTGAACATGGTAGTTTTGCCACATTTGGTCAAAAGGTAGTTTTGCCATGTTTTTCGCAGTGTTCTTTTAAGGTGTTGGCTGAGTTAGGCTACATTTAAAATTAGATTTTTGAATTAGCGGGTAGGGTGGGGTGGGGGAGACGAAATGCAGCAAAAATGGCAGTAAGATCAGATGTCCCTAATTCAGAACAACCCTGTTAGTAGTTTGTTTAATAAGCGCAACTAAATAGGCATGAATTTGTATAGCATCAATAGAATGTATTTCTTCAGAGTATAGTGCATGCCTGAAATGTATTACTCTTTGATCCAGATTCAAAACACAAGTAAACCTTTGATGTATTCCAAATGAATGGCAGAAATATTGTTTGATTTGGATGTATGCAGCAGACTTAGATAATGAAGCCAGACCAGACCGCCAAGTGCCAGACTGACGGATCTCTGGCTGTCGAGCACCCTAAACTCCTCCATCCCCCTGCCAAAGCTCTTCTTTTTATCTCGATCTTTGGAGCCTTTCTTTCAATTGACCAGCGCTGTATGATTGCATTTAGATTTCGAATCAAGATTCCTATGCTCATTTACAGGACTGCACCAGCCTTCTTGCCTTGGGAGTTGACTAGCGTCCTGATTTCAGCAGCAAGAATACAGATATACTATGCTTGGTAACACATTCTGATGTGCTGTGAGAACAGAATATTACTTATTGAAGGCTTTAATTTGGACCCGAATTACAACTTTACTGTCATGGTTTTCTGTCGTATAGGCTTGTTTAGATGAAAAGAAAATGATTTCCATGTTTTATTCCTCTCCTGTACATTTCTCACTTTGCACAATAATTACCACTTTATTTTCTGTTTTCCCTTAAACTGTGGGTTTTCCAGACAAAATGTAATGCAGTAACCATACATGTCCACAAGTCTCACAAGCTCTGTTCTGTAGTCCACCAAATGCATTATGATTTTACCGAGAATTAATATACGTTTTCATCCTATGTCGTGGACCAGCTAAATTTTCTTTCATATATGCAGGTATTTTATTTTTCACTTTGATGTATGTTTAAACTTTGGTTTTTAAACTCAGTACTTTGCTAAGAGTCAGAAGCTCTCTGACGCAGGACTGGATATTGCAAACAAATGCACAACAATCTCCCTTTTAGCGGCAACACGGACCACTTTCTTGCATCATGGGACCTTTTGGGTAAAGACTACATATGCAGAGAGCATGATTTGAGTCAAACTCCTTTTGTATTGTCTCAGACTGCGACTTTTACATTGACATCGAATTTTAATAATCACTGAATGAATGCAAAAAAATTATTTTTGATATTCCCTGGGTCAACTACTATGAATGGCTAACAGACAGCAAAAGTAATCTTTCTTCTACTAAGGGCCTGTGCAACTTTTCACCTGGGCACTGCTGCCACTTTATACTATATGATGAAGCCATCTAGCATTGCTTTCGTATGAGAGTGCTAGGAATCCTCATACTCCTACGTCTCGTCCTCTTTCCTCTTTTCTCCATTCTTGTGGGACATTCCGTCCTTTGGGGCGGGACCGTAGCCCTTTTCTCCACGCAGTTGGGGTCGGACGCACTTGCATCTTCCGAGCTAGGCCAAGTTCTTCTGGGGCTCTTGTCACAATGGTCATCCCTGAGGTTTCCAAATCTGGAACTAAGTGCACTGAGTCTCGGCTCGAGGTCCCTCTAAGGGTGGCTAAAAGTACCAGGGTTACCCCTGAGGTGCTCAGACTCAGCTGCCGCATACAGTCTCGCTCCCTCCTGCGTCCTTGGATCTACAGGGATCCAGTTGGTGGGGAACCACCCTGGCAACCATCCTCTTTGCAATCCTGGGTGTATGCCCCTTTCTGAAGCAGCCTCTGCCCACTCTAGCGCCTAGACCTTCGTCTGAGGATGCGTTTTTTTGGCAAGTTTCAGAAGTTAATGCATTCTGATCCCATGAAGGCGTACTTTAAGGATTTATTTAAGGAAATTTCTCCTAAGCCGCCTGAACCGGTCCCATGCTCCGGCAATCCTTATGCAGGTTCCGGTAGTGCCACCTCCTCCTCCACCCCCACTACCTCAAGTTTCCCCTGTGGAAAAGATTCTGGTTGCTCTGTCAACCTCGCCTTCGGGGCCTGAGGCACCACGTGCAGCGGACCAGACTTCTACTCCCGCCTCACTGGATGAGGACCAGGATGGTGATGAACTTCCCCGCTCTATTAGAGCTTTTCACGACCGGGTGCTGGATATGATGGCACTGCTAGACATCCCAATACTCGAGTCCCTAGCTCCACAAGAGTGGGTACTTTCTGGAGCCTTCACTCTGTCGACACAGGAGCGCACTGGCCAGTTCATTCTGGGCAGCACCAAATTGATGCTTGCTACAAGCTTCATGCGCCTGAGGACATATCGTTGTCTGCATACCTGCTTCGGTGGTGGGAGCAGCTACGATCCAGTCAAAGCCGGCCTCTGTCCTCCACTGCAGCATCGCGGGAGGACAAGCTTCTTGACGCCATTGCGGGGGAAAAGGTTTTTTCCAATTCGGCTCTGCAGCTGCGCCAGGGTAATACTAATCTTATCCTGGCGGCTGCCAATGTTAAATTGTGGAAGGAGGTAGCTGAGGTTCAGGCATGTATTCCTCCTGATATGCTTAAAGACTTTCAGAGCGGCTAATCTGATGCCAGAGTTCGGGGGCAGGATCTACTTGAGGCTGCGGCCCATCATGCATTAGACACTTCTGCTCGAGGCCTTATGGTCCGAGTAGACGTCTCCCGCCAAGTGTGGCTGCATGCTACAAAGTTTTTGAAGAAAGTCCAGGACAAGGTGCTTTATCTTCCCTTCGAGGGTAAAGAACTGTTCCACTTCTCCACGGATGAGGAGCTCACGAAGACCAAGGCAAGTGCTCAAACTGCTAAGTCATTGTCGGTCCGTGCGAAAATATCAGCAAAGGCACCTTTTACTTGGAGGCGGGGGTCTCAAACGAGGTCCTTTTCTGGTTAGTCTTTGAGGACCTATGTGCACACTGAACAGAGGCTCCAGCTGGTGTGCCCCGCCGTAAACGGCAGCGGCAAGGTGGCCGGTTTTTCTCTCGGCCGGCAGCCTCCTCTTCAGCAACGGGTGGTCTCTCTGCCGATTAAAACATCTAAATGATATTTTCTATCGGTTGCACGAGACTCTGGTGGGAGGACAAATTTTGTCTCATATGGAAGCGTGGCAGACTATCACAGACTACCGATGGGTTTTGTCTGTCACTTGGGCGGGCCTCCGCTTGCCTCTACCCCACCCTCTCGCCCTCCTCTCCAGCAGACTGGGTCGACCTCTCTCAGAGCCGAGGTACAGAAACTTCTAGACCTCAGAGCGGTGGAACCTGTTCCCTTGAAGGAGCAACAAGAGGGCTATTACTCACGTTTACAATACCCAAACCCAACCTAGTCTGGCCTGCACACTATCCTCAATCTATCCCAGTTCAATCTTTCTATCCCAAGAGAAATTCAAGATGATTGCGCCCTGCCAGATAAGTCTTCTCTTCGGACAGCCGATTGGCTCAGCGTGCATTCTGATCTGGAGCCCTCATCGAAAATATCTGCGGTTCTCTGTGGGAACGGAACACTTCCAGTATCGTGTGCTTCCGTTTGGGCTCAGCTCAGCACTGCATGTCTTTACGAAGATATTGGTCATCGCAGCATTCCTCATACTGCAGGGGGTTCATGTATTTCCATACTTGGGCGATTGGCTCCAGTGCAGTCCTTGGCCGCTACAGCCAATCTTCAGTCACACCTTCAGCTTCTGTTCCATCTTGGGATGTCGGTGAACTGGCGGAAATCGTCTGACGGTCTCTTTCTGGGTTTCCATTGGGATACAGTCCGCACCAGTGTTCTGGATAGCGGACAGGATTGCAGACCTTTTGACCACGTTCCAGCTCTTCTTGCAGTCCTCTCGCATGTCGGCTTGGTGGTTCGAGAGACTCCTTGGCCTCGTAGCCTTTTGCGTGTTAGCACTACCTCTTGCACGCCTGAAAATGAGGCGCACTCCGCTTGCTCTTCGGAGCTGCTGGTTCCAGGCTACGAAACCAGATTCCAAGATGATTCCTGTCCCATCCTGTATGACAGAGGATCTTCAATGGTGGTCATCCGCCAGCAACCTTTCAGTGGGGACCTCCTTCCAGGAGCCCTGCCCATAAGTAATGGTTACTACAGACTCCTCCCATCTGGGGTGGGGTGCAACACTGCGTCACCTCGAGGTGTACAATTTGTGGACGCCTCAAGACAGGCGGTTCCATATCTATTACCTGGAGCTCCTGGCAGTTTTTTTGCCCTCCAGGCTTTTAAACCTTCTATCACCAACAGTGTGATTCGAATGTGCACTGACAAATTCCGTAGCAATGTTCTACATCAACAAACGGGGGTTAGGGGGGCACCAGGTCTCCACTACTGGTGGACCTTGTTATCCAAATATGGAGGAATTGGGCTGTCCAACACAATGTCTGGCTCCAAGCTTTGCACATCCCAGGTCACGTGAATGTGACTACAGACTCCCTCAGCCGCCTATCTGCAGCGAGTAATGAGTGGGAGACGAACAATGATCTCGCCAAGCTCTTTCAGCAATGGGTTACTCCATAGGTGAACCTCTTTGCGACATCTTCGCACATAAAACTTCCTCTTTATGCATCCAGGGACAGGCTGGGGGTGTCTTTCTTGGGGGAACGCCCGTGAGATCCCATGGGAAAAGATGAAAGCTTATGCAGTCCCTCCTTTGCCATGGATTCATCAGTCACTTTGGAAACTCAGGAGTGCTTCATAGCTCCCTGATGGCCATCCTGGTTCTGGGAACAGCAGCACCTGTCTGTCCTCTCCGATCATGTTGCTGCAGATTCCTGACCACCTTCACCAGTTGTGGCACCCCTCGCCACAATACTTCAGCTTGGCTGCCTGGTGCCTGAGTTCTGATTTTTTTTTATTTTTTTTTAGGTCCGTCCAACCTCTGTGGACAACATGCGTAAATTAAAGCAACATTAAAGCCTTCTACAAGAGCTCAATACAGGAGCAAGTGGCTCTGTTTTTGTCATTGGTGTCTAGCCAAAGAGCTTGATCCCAGGCATGCTTCTATTGCCAATGTTTTGTTTTTTTTGTATCTGAGCTTGCAGCCTCTGGTATACATGCCTGATCATGCAGGACCTATTTGTCTGATATTTTGGCTTACCTGTCTGACAGTTGCTCTCTTTTACTGGCTAATCCAGTCGTCAAAGACACTTCGTTTCCGCCGGTTCAGGCCCCCAACTCCAGCAGTGGGATCTGAATGTGGTCCTCACTGCTCTGTCATAAGCCTTTTGAACCCATGGCCAATACCAAACTCCAGTACCTGTCTTGGTAGGTGGGCTTTTTGATTGCGGTAACATCTGCAAGATGAATAAGTGAACTTCAGGCTATTTCTGTGGAACATCCGTTCCTAACCTTCCATAAGGATAAGGTTGTGCTTCACACTCGCCCTTCCTTCTGAAAGTGGTTTCTGAATTCCATTTGAACCAGTCAATATCTTTACCGGTCTTCTTCCCAAACCCTGTCCTGATGCTGAGAGGGTTCTGCACAACCTAGACGTCGGTCAAGCTCGGAAGTTCTACCACGATAGGACGAGCAAACCCAGAATCTCATCACAACTCTTTGTTACGTTTGGTGATCCAAAAGGAAACAAGCCTCAAAAGCATCCTTCTCCCGCTGGATAGCGTCATTTATTTCCGAGGCCTACAAGATTAAAGGCCTTCAACCACCAAAGAGCATTCATGCACATCTGGTCCGTGGGAAAGTGGCTGCTGTTGCCTTCCTAAAGTACGTCCCTTGGGAGTCCATTGCCAAGGCGGCTACGTCGGTCTCCCCATTGGCTTTTTGCAAATGTTACTGTCTCGACCTGAGCTCCCGGGCTGATGCCCAATTTGGCCAGGCAGTTCTTAATGTGTTCCAATAAGTGAATTTTCCATTTACCTCGTAATACCTATTGTCAATGCTTGGGAATCTCCCACAAGTATGGAGCGGGACGTAGGAGTATGACAGTTACTCACCGTAGTGACTACCTTACTCCTAGTCCATAGTCCCCGTTCCTTCATATGCCTGTTCACCGTCCCCTCTAATATCCTCTATTGTTGCAAAATGGTCGTCGACCTGGCAATAGAAAAGGACTGAAGGGCGATGCGTGGGGCGGAGTTCAGTAAGCCCGGGCTACGGTCACGTGCGGTGGCCCAGCGTAAAAATAAATGGACAAAAGTAAAAATGTTTGCTTTTAAAAGTGCCCCTGTCCCGTCCCGAAGGATGGCATGTCCCACAAGTATGGACGAAAGAGGACTATGGACTAGAAGTAAGGTAGTTGCTACAGTTAGTAACTTTGTCATTCCTGCTCTAGGCTTCTCTTAGATCACCTATGAGCAGATGATTAGTCTGTCTTTGTGCTGTTCAGCCATACTGGGGGTGGTTCTCCACATTGCCTGGTCCAACCAAGACTTGCTCCAGTATGACATTCTCTCCTCGGTCTTTTTTTGCACTTTTGTCCCAAGAATATTCCCAGGCAGTCTGTCGAAGCCATTCCTGCATTTTCAATAACCATATATCGATCCAGACAAACCGTCCCTTACTACTGCCCCCGCTCCAAGTTGATCTCCCAGAGCTCCTTTGACAAAGGAAATAAAAGGGATTAATGACCTACACCTTTCCTCACTTCATTTTTGTGTCGAATCTCGTGTCAAAACCTTTCACATTCAAATTCCATACCCCTCAAACGTTTCTGTGCTGCGAGGATGAGCCTACAAAATATGTAGAAAAATATCCTGTTTCCTCCTTTTCTGGAAAATCTTCCCAGCTCCGTATCAAACTCTACATCTGGCATTGGTAAATGTTAAAGCGCATCCAAAGCTTTAAAGATGAAAGCTAAGAATATGTGCTGTAGTCCTAAAGGGATACTTATTGAAAAATTGTTTTCTGGTGGGCAAGGAATCTTAGATGAAGGTTGTTAACGTGTCTGGAGGCCTATTATCTGGCACCTCTTCCTCTTGGAACGCCAAGATGGGCGAAAAAAGCAGCACTTGAGGTGAAGTTCTGTAATACACTCAGACTGTGACTGCTGGAAGTCAGTGCATCACAGAACTTTGTCTCGAGCGCTTGCCAGCGGCTTGTAATGTGAATTCCATGTACATCACCCATTCTGTGCAAGAGGTTGAAGGAGGATGATTGACCTCTTCAGCAACAACAACACCATGAGATGCCGTTCGGTCAGGTACTTTACTAACTGGAATTGGAGCATTGAATGGACTGTCAATAAACGCACTTTACATTATGTTGGACTTCTCCTGCTGGTACCCTCATGATTTAAGAGGCGCAAAATGTAATGTTTTTTTCAAGGGCTGGCCTGTTTTAGTGGTGTAAGTGTTGCTCTGGCCTCTAAAAACAATTCAGAAAACATCCATACCTGCCAAAATGTTGTTAATGTTATAGCTTGTTGAATGATGCTAATGTGGAGAATTTCCTTTAAATAAAGGTGCAGGAACTCGGCGCGGTTCACTGGCAGAGTAATGAATAAACTGTTAGAATATTGAGATTCCTCTTAGATGTTTTGTTCTGTGGGAGGTCTGGGAACACTAGGGGTCTCAAATGTTAATGAAATAGTTTTCCAACAAACGTGTGTGTGCAATTATGCAGAGTGTCAGTCTAATTTTGTATACAAGTTTTGATTAAAATATTTATCTTTTTTCAGACTCAAATCTTTTACTATTTTACAGTGTGTATTTCATAAAGCATTTATTGGGGCTTGCTAAATTATATAATGCGTTTTCACTAATTACCTGCAGGACCCGTTTGTCTCATATTGCACAATCAGTATTTTTTTATAGATTTTTTCCTCTCCATTTATGCAACTTTTGAAACAATTTAATTTGTAAAATGACTTAAAGTGAATTTCAATTTTAATGTCAGGAATGCATACCTGGAAAATTTCACAAGTTCGGCACCCCTCACCCCCTTTCTATGCAGGAAAGAAAATGTGAGGTCCGAAAGAAAAGGATCAACCCTCTTCTATGTAGCTGTACCTGGGGTGTATGTTGGATAATGAAGTGGGGAGGCTTTGGTGGCAAGGCTAGTTGGTAAAGTTTCCCACACCATAATTAGACATTTTGAAGAGTATGGCCAATACTGCTGCATCAATGTGTGGTTAATGCGTGCAAATAAAGACCATGTTTTAATTTGTTTAAAATTCTGTGAATGCAATGTTTTTGATGTCTGTTTTATCTTCACACATTTACCGGTTCCGCTGATGCCAGGGCTTAAGTAGGAATATGAGGTCAACGTATTTTGATCCTTATTTTAGGGATTTAATTTTTTTATGGGGTGAAAACCTAATCTGCCTTCCTGGCCACTGTTTTTACTTTTTAATGTAAAATGAAATAGTTTTTTGCTTGTAATCCTTTTTGTAGCTATCATTTCCTATAAATGATGGCTTTTTTCTCATTTAGCCGGTTTTCATATCTGACAACACTATAGCCAACCTCTTTTTGGATAGTGCTGCTTATGCCTCTACACTGAACACATCCCCAGAGCAGTGCAGGTTTAGATAGGCACAGGTTATCTGTTCCCTGTTTTTGTGTCTTGAGGCATGTGTACTAGTATACAGGTGATGCCCAGAAGTGTGCAACTGTAAACCCTCCATTGTTTAGTTTCTTCACTTGCTTTTGGGCTGCCACCCCAATCCCTGTTACTCACTTGGCTGTACCATAACTCTTGTTCATTAGAAGCCATTCTACAGAAAAGTCATGATAATTTTGTGTTGAGCCCTGTAGATGATACGACTGCCTGTGTTGAGGCTGTATAGCTTGCACAAGTGCAGATAGAATATTGATGACTTTCTTTTTTTGGGTATAAGATTAGAATGGCACTACATGCCTCATGTCTGCCCGGCCAGATTGTTCCCTTTCTTATGCAGTACTATGTTAAAGAAGAAAATCCAGTACTGTGTATATATGTGCACCAGTGACTTCAACAGAGTACTAATATTACGCTATAGAGCCTTCTTTCGAAGGGATTGTGTCCTCCGACGTATTCCTTATCTTAGATAGAAATCCTTCAGCTTTGCTGGCCTCGGAAAATTTTTTCGCCAGAGGGCGCTGCGCGTCGATGATCGCCGAGTCGATGACCCTCGACGGCCTCCGTGCCGACGTCGACGTCATCCTGCCTATAAAGGCCGCGCGCAGCGTCCGTTGCTCAGTTCCGTTTTTCCGCGCTTCGTTGTGCCTCGGAACACCGTTGCTCAGTTCTCGTCAGATAACGTATATAATATTTAACCTCGATATCGATGGCATCCTCCTCCGACCCGACGACCCCTCGGTCCGGTTTCAAAAAGTGCCGAGACTGCGGGAAGAAAATGTCGTTGACGGACCCTCACAGGGTCTGTTTGTGGTGTCTGGGAATCACGCACCAGAGTTCGGAGTGTGAGGAATGCCTTTCCATGACGGCGAAAGCCTTGAAGGAGCGTAGGGGGAAGCTCGAGAGAGGTAGGTCAACTTTAACTTCCTCGAAAGCTTCTTCGGTAGAGTCGAGACGTTCGTCTCCTCACCATAAAAAACACTCTCGATCTAGATCACGAAGTGGCTCCCACCACTCGTCGACATCGAGACACTCGAAGAAGAGACGTAGGAGATCCCCTTCGTCATCTTCGTCGAGTTCTCCTGAGAGAGTTCATTGCCCCACAAAACGCAGCTCGCAAGCTGAGTGGGAGGAATTCAGGAAAAAGATGCTAAGCGTCTTCGAGAAAGCGGCCTCGTCCCCCTCGAAGACAGCTGAGGGTGATACCCCGGGTAAAAAACCCAAAAAATCTAAACGCCGCGAGTCGCAGTACCCGGCGGAAAAGTCAACCCGAAAGCGCCTCGAGCCATCGGGAGATAAAGCATCATCGACGCCATCGTCGAAAACTCCTTCGAAACAGAGGTCGGCGCCATCGACGCCGTTGTCGAAGGATTCATCGGCGCATCAGTCGATCGAGTCGACGCCGACGTCGACGCCGATATCGACGCCGGTGAAGGAAAGAACCACGGCTACTCCACAGCCAACGGTTAGACAAAAGACCTCCGACTCGACGCCGAGAACGTCGACGTCGTTCTCGAGCAGGACTCCGATCCTTTCGAGTTCCTCGAGGCCTAGTACACATTTCTCGACGCTTTTCACGGCGCCTTCGAGTACTTTCACGTCGGTGTCGACGACATCGACGTTTTCAAGGCCTGTGATGATGGCTCCTTCTGCATTGGAAATGGGGTTTATACCATTCCAAAAACCAAAGTATCCCCCTTTAACCTCGATTTTTGAGGAAAGGGAGGATTCAGACCAAGATATTGATTTACAGAGGACCACATCACCAGAGCCAGAGACTTTCGCCTCTGAGGATAGAAGATTAAAAAATCTTCAGGATGCACTTCAGGAAGCTAGTGGCTTGGACACTTCTCCTGAAGCAGAATTTATCAAACCAGACCCAGGAGAACATGCGGAGACTCCATATAGAGCTCTGATGTCTAGAATCATAGAATTTATGGGTTGGTCTGCACCTTCTCCTGCCTTTCAGCAGGATGACCTCACTGACATACTGGACAAGGGCCCACAGGAGGATCCTGTGGTTCCATTTCACTCTGCTCTACAGAGAAGGATTTTGATAAACTGGGAAACGCCGGAAATTATCCCGGCAGTAAATAAAAAACTGTCAACAAAATACAGGGTGGCTAGTTCTGACCCTGAATATTTGTCAAAACACCCTACTCCTGAGAGCTTAGTTGTACAGGCTGCAACCTCATCAGGCAGCACATCTGCATACCCCACTGCTCCGCAGGATAGGGATGACAAAAAGTATGATGCCATGGCTAAGAAGGTTTTTTCTGCCTGTAGCATGGCGTTAAAGTCTATTAACGCGACCTGTACGCTCGCTAGGTTCAGCCACACCCTTTGGGAGTGCGCTTCATCAGCGGCTGACTGCCTCCAAGAAGGAGAGGAAAGGGACGCATTTTTAAACATCATCAGGGATGGTAAAGATGCGATGTGCGAGACCCTACAAACTGGCCTAGATTCTGCTGACAGTATCAGCAGGGCCATGGCGGCAAGTACCACAATCCGCAGGCATGCGTGGTTGAGGAAGTCTGGTTTTGCCTCTGACGTGCAGACCAGGCTTTTGAATATGCCCTTTGACGGTTCTACCCTCTTTGGAAAGAAGGCGGATGACAGTTTGGAGAAACTGCAAACGTCCAAGGCAGCAGCCAAGTCATTGGGAGCTGCTATCCGTCAGAATACCTTTCGTCCTTCGGGATCATCGTGGAGAGGACGGTCCTTTCGTTACTATTCCTCATATGGAAAGGGCAGAGGACGACCGGCTCAAAGAGGCCAAGGAAGATTTACCCGTGGTGGACGGGGTAGGGGAAAGAAAGCCGCACCCACAGGAGCAGGAGCCACTTTACCTTCGGCAACTGCATCAGCCGCTTCAAAACCACTCTGAGGTCTCCCCTCACAGAACACCAGTAGGGGGCAGGTTAACTCACCATCTGACGGAATGGCAGGCTATTACGTCAGATGCTTGGGCTCTGGAGACAGTGGCCCAAGGTTACTGCCTGCCCTTCCTACATATCCCTCAGAGTCATCCACCGGGGAACAACCCTTTGAAGCTTCCAGATCCGCTCCTCTTGCAGGAGGTTTTAGACCTGCTAGAGAAAGGTGCCATAGAACTGGTACCTGTAGCGGAAAGGAACAAGGGTTGGTACTCCCCCTACTTCATAATACCGAAGAAGGACGGAGGACTGAGACCCATCTTAGACTTACGGGAATTGAACAAATTCCTCCGAAAGGACAAGTTCAAGATGGTGACTCTCTCTCAGATCCTTCAGGCCCTCCAGCTTCAGGACTGGTTGGTATCTCTAGACCTCCAGGACGCTTATTTCCATGTGCCGATCCATCCCAGGCACAGGAGATACCTGAGGTTCGCAATTGGCAGCTCTCATTATCAATTTCGAGTTCTGCCATTTGGGCTAACCTCCGCCCCGAGGGTCTTTACCAAGCTAATGTCGGTTGTGGCTGCAAGTCTAAGGAGGGAAGGGATTCATGTCTACCCTTACCTAGACGATTGGTTGATCAGAGCTGTATCTTCGGAACAGGCTCAGAGACAACTAGATTATGTTTGCCACTTCCTTCACAAGCTGGGCTTCTCCCTCAATTTAAAGAAGTCACAGATGATACCATCACAGAGACTCCAATTCATTGGAGCAGTCCTGGACACTTCCCTGGGAAGAGCCTTGCCACCAGAGGTGAGGGCTCGAGATATTCTGCAGATGGTCATCAGATTTCAGAATGCCCAATATCTCCCAGCCTACGACTTTCTGAGGTTGCTAGGCCTCATGGCATCCTGCATATTCCTCGTGCCGGAGGCTCGCCTGAGAATGAGATCCCTCCAGTGGGCACTGAGAACTCAGTGGTCACAGTTCTCAGGAAGGATGACAGATCTCCTTCGGATCCCGGTCAAAGTAGCCCGAGACCTTCAGTGGTGGGCCTGTCGGGAGAACATCCTGAAAGGAGAAATGTTTTGGCAACCATGGCCGGAGATAACAGTAGTCACGGATGCCTCACTCACGGGGTGGGGAGCTCACGCCAACGACTTGACCATCAGCGGTCGTTGGTCTCCATCGGAGTCCAGACTACATATCAACCTGTTGGAGCTGAGAGCCATCAGACTAGCGCTGAAGGCTTTTCTGCCGTCTGTACGGGGAAGAAACGTCCTAATAATGACGGACAATACAGTGGCCATGCACTACCTCAACAAAAGAGGAGGCGTAGGCTCACTACCACTGTGCAGAGAGGCGATGCAGCTCTGGTTTTGGGCAATTCAGGAAGGAATCTCTCTATCGGCAATTCACCTAGCCGGAGAGAAGAACTTGACAGCGGACGCTCTGAGCAGGCAGAGCACAGTCTCTCACGAGTGGGAGATAGCTCAGGAAGTCCTTCAAGAGATCTTCGCCCTTTGGGGAACCCCTCAAGTGGATCTGTTCGCCACCAGTATCAACAGGAAGTGCGACAGATTTTGCTCAAGGGAATTTCCCCCGAGAGGAGCTCTAGGAGATGCGTTCGTAGTGGACTGGGAGTTCCCACTTCTGTACGCGTTCCCTCCGGTCCCTGTCATTCCTCAAATGATCAGGAGGTTGAGAAGGTTTCGGAAGACCATGATCCTAATTGCCCCGGATTGGGCCAGGAGAACGTGGTACCCGGACCTTCTAGACATGTCCATCTGCCCTCCAATTCGACTGCCATACAGAGAGGATCTTCTCTCGCAGAAGGAAGGTCAGGTTCTCCATCCAGCCATCAAGACCCTCAACCTTCACGCTTGGTGTCTGAAAGGTTGAGGTACAAGGATTGGGACCTTCCGGATGATGTTATGGAGGTGTTGCTTTCGGCCAGAAGGCCGGCAACTAAAACTCTATACCGCTGCCGTTGGAACAAATTTTGCAGCTGGTGCAGAGAAAAGAATATTGAACCCTTTTCTTGTGGTACACCTATGGTGTTGTCATTCTTACTTTACCTGGCTAATTCAGGCCTACAGGTTGGCACAATTAAGGGCTATCTCGCAGCGCTATCAATCTTTAAGCGCACTGCAGAGGAGCCTTCATACTTCAAAATTCCATTGGTAATACAATACCTAAAAGGATTAACTAATGTTTATCCCCCGAAACCTTTTCAAGTTCCCTTATGGGATTTAAACCTAATTTTAAACTTCCTAAAGGGTGCCCCTTTTGAACCACTACACTCTTGTTCATTGAAGCTTCTCACCCTCAAAACTGTTTTGCTAATAGCATTGACATCTGCTAGAAGGGTTAGCGAGTTGCAAGCCTTATCGTGTAAACCTCCACATACAATCTTTTACAAGGACAAAGTTGTTCTTCAGGTGAAGCCTAACTTCCTCCCGAAGATAGTCTCGGAGTTTCACATCACTCAGAAGATTATATTACCTTCTTTCTACCCTCCTCCTCATCCGGGGAAGGAGGAAGAGAGACTGCACAGGCTGGACCCTAAGCGAGCCTTGAGCTTTTATATCAGCAGATTGGCTAAGATCAGACAAGCAGACCAACTCTTTGTAGGTTATGCAGGACATAAGTTGGGCCTTCCAATAACAAAACAAACCATCTCCAGATGGATTATTTTAGCCATTCTGGAGTGCTACAAATTGGCAGGAAAGGAGCCTCCTCAAAATCTAAGGGCTCATTCTACCAGGGGTATCGCAACATCCTCAGCCCTTCAAAGAGGGGTGCCAATTCGAGATATATGTGCGGCTGCCACATGGTCGTCCGCACATACATTTACCAAATTCTATAGCCTGGATTCCTCCTCTAGTCAAGAAACTAGATTCGGCAAGGCTGTGTTACACTCTGTCCATTCTGGAAGGGTAACATAACTTTTATTACTCCCGCCTCCAGTCACAATACCACTGCTATGGGAGTCTATCTAAGATAAGGAATACGTCGGAGGACACAATCCCTTCGAAGAACTAGTTACTCTTACCTTGTAACGTTCTTTCGATGGGATGTTCCTCCGACGTATTCCTTATCGACCCTCCCATCCATCCCCGCAGTATGACTTCCTGTGGGTTTGCAGCCTATGCTCCTTCAAGGTGATTAGTCTAATCCAAAAACATTACTGGGGACTACAAAACGGAACTGAGCAACGGACGCTGCGCGCGGCCTTTATAGGCAGGATGACGTCGACGTCGGCACGGAGGCCGTCGAGGGTCATCGACTCGGCGATCATCGACGCGCAGCGCCCTCTGGCGAAAAAATTTTCCGAGGCCAGCAAAGCTGAAGGATTTCTATCTAAGATAAGGAATACGTCGGAGGAACATCCCATCGAAAGAACGTTACAAGGTAAGAGTAACTAGTTCTTCTCATGAATACTGGGATATTCACATCCTGGACAGTAAGAATGGGTTCTTGCAAAGGGTGGAAAAATGAATGCCGCCTGTATGCAGGTGTGGAACCACATGCAGATTCCACCCCACCCCATAGCACGCACTAACTTCCAAACCTCTGTCCCTTATCTTTGCAAAACTCGATTGGATGGTTCCTCTACTTTTCTTTTTTTCCCCTCCTTTTTATTTCAAAGTTTTGGCCACTTTAGCATTGGGGTATCAATAGAAGGCTTAGCGTACCCCTTGTGCCCCCTCCTGATTTCCCGTGGGAAATGTCCTTTGTGGTTTGTCTCCCTAGACCAGCTTTTCACTAGGTTGTCTAGTGCAATTCTTTGTTTCAGATCTACACAACATCTCTCCAGACCCTTGAAAACTCATTAACCCCCCCTCCCCCCAACAACCCCTCCTCACTGCATCATTTAGCCTGGACTTGAAACAGCCCCCCCGCCCCCCCTCCACCTCGGCCCCCCAACACCCCTCCCCACTGCATCATTGGCCTGGTTCTGGTTTTTGTGACTAATTTGATTCAGTCCATTGTGGACCGACTTCACTGCTATGAGGCATCCTCCATTGTGAATGAAGAAGGCAAGTCAACTTGTTTTACCAACCTAGCAGTTAGGTGCCAACTAGGCCTTATTCCACAGCTGACTCAGATTTGTGCTGGGATTCTAGAATCCGGAGCACCCTTTGTGACAATTCAGAGAAATATTTGTGGGTTTCCAGCAAGGCCTTGGTGCAACCTGACACAGGATTTTTCTCCTAAAGCCCATTCGATTACCCTTTGTAGTATGTTGTATATTAAGTCACATTGGGGTTTCCCCCTTCCATTTCTTCCTCAGTCCATTGACTTTTTAACTTGTTTGGAGTATGTTTTTGAGCACAATGTTTAGTATTTATCTTGTGTTCAGTTTATTTAATAACAACTCAAAAATGATTTTTCATTAACATGGATTCAGAAATTGCTTGATGTCAAATAAAGGGCATTTATGCAATCTAGGTTTTGGAATAAGTAGTCAAAATTCAAATTTCTGTTGCCGGCACCTGTATGTAAATTGTGGTATTTTGTTCCCCAGCTTCCAGCAGTGGGGGCCATCCCTTCAGTTATCGTGCCTGTTTGCCATTGGACTCTTACACTGTCTCTTCACTGGTCTTTTCTCAAAGTGCTGATTGATGGGATCTTAAACCGGTAATGACTGAATATCTGAAGAGTTGGAACATTACTTTCTCCAGCATTGGATCTTTCATGGATTCACATGCTTAGAATATTCCCCGTCGACAGACTGGGAACCCTCAGTAAGCTTATCAAGCCTTTTCCCGTAGGAAAACGTTCGACACTTTTGTGTCCTATCTACGTCATTTTGTGCCACGCACGCATGCCCCACTAGGACGTAGTGGTATAAATGCCCCGCCCCCGTGGCTCCCTTAAGATTTCAACCTTCTCCAAAGTGGGAACACCTCGTGTTTTTTCTACTTGGTTAGGTTGTGCTGTTGCGGTTTTTCTCCTAATGTCGGGAAAAGCACTGTTCCGCCCATGCGCTACATGCGGACTAAAGGTGGTCTATGAGGGGGACGGACATATGGACTGCATTTACTGTCTGCACCCTCATCACTCGGCTGACAAGTGCAACATATGTAAGGGCTTCTCCCAGAAGACTCTTAAGGATCGGAGTCGCAGACTTGTCGCATGGTTGAACGACGGAGCAGGGGCATACCCGCCTTCGGAAGTGGGCTCCACACGCAGCGCGGCCTCAGTGTCAAAATCTTCAGGGGCCCCGCGCTGCTCATCATCGGAACCCCCGGTAAAGAAGTCGCGGCCGGTGGGCAAGGAATCGTCGGTAGGCCATTCCAGGGACTCTTCTTCGAAGAAGGCCTCTATGTCCTCCTCTTCAGCGAGGAAAGACAAAGAAAAATCTAAATCCTCCTCGGGCGATCGTCATAGATCGACCTTCTGTCAAGAGACAGAGAAACGCAGGTCGAGCTCAGAAAAAGCGGGAGCAACGCATAAGCCTGCGCGACCACCACCACCACCACCGTTGACGGTTGGGCAGTCGTCAACGACTTCTCTGCCGCTGGCGCAGATGACATCAACCGTTCCTGGGTTGCAGGCGACGACGACGGGGCCGACTATTGCTTCGTCGACGGATACCCCGCAAGAGGCCTGGCATCCAGAGGTCTACGACCCAATTTTGCCGGACAGACTTCTACAGCTGGAGGACTTGTCGGTGTCCTCGGGAGACAAGGGTGAAAGGATAGCTGCCCCTGCAGACCTGGGGTTACAAGTTACCACACCTTTCTTCGGGAGCATTCCGGGTTCTGCCCCCTGCTCAATCCGCAATCAATTTTATCATTGGAGGTCTTGACCACGCTGCTGAGGACACTGGATGACAGACTGCCTCTTACAACTCCGGCCAGGTCGGTCGTCGACGACCCGGGCCCGTTCCGCCGCCCACCACCTTCAACCCCCGCGGCAGGGCCCCCAGAAGCAAATCTCTCGGCCCCACGCCTCCAGGAAGGGGAACTGTTGGATTCAGAATCAGGCAGCAGAGCGTTGTCAGTCGGTGGTCTCCCTCACCCCCCTCCCCTCCAGGGATCCGACCTGGGAGTCCGATGCAGAATTGGAAACCCTGAGGAGCCCGGCTCAGCCGTCTTCCCCCAGACGATATCGGGTCATTTCACAAAATGATGGCCAGGGCTTGCACGGAATTCGGGCAGAAGAAAAGGACTGTTTTCTTTTCGACCGCATGGGTAAAAGGAGAAGGTTGGTGTTTTCAGTGCCCGTCCTGGATCATGTGTGGAAGGAAGGTCTTCAAACCATGCGTCACCCTTTCTCAGAGCCATCGATGAAGGGTCGCCTAGAGAAAAAATTCAAAGCCCCGGACTCTACTCCCAAGTGCCTTTCCTCACAACCAACACCTGACTCTGTGGTATCGGCGGCGGCGAGAAAGGCAAGGGCTCAACACAAGTGTACGATCCCCCTCCCCCGGAAAGTGATGCTAGACGGCAGGATGCGTTAGGCAAAAAAGTCCTGTCGGTAGGTGCTACCACAGTGAAGGCGGCCAATTCTCACGCCATAGTTGCTAGATACGACAGGGAGATGTGGCATCGGTTGGCGCCTATACTCGAACACCTTCCAGATTAACATCGAAAAGCAGCTATGTTGCTGGTCAGGGAAGGTGAGGAGGCTTCAAATCATGCCATTAACATTGCAGTAGACCTTGCGGAGTCGGGGTTTAAGCAGGTGAACAACGGCGTAGTTCTCCGACGACAGGCATGGCTAAAATGCACCAACTTCTGACCGGAGGTGCAGTACAAGGTACTGGATATGCCTTTTGAAGGAGACCTCCTCTTCGGCGAGAAGGTCGACGAAGCCCTGAAGGGCATGAAGGAGGACTCGGACACAGCGCGTTCCTTGGGGGGGCCCTCCAGAGTGGTCGGAGTTTCCGGTCTTTTCGTCCCTTCAGAGAAGCATCAGGGAATTCCAGATTTACAGCATCGAGGGACCGACCCTTCGGTAGGCCAGCATATTCCTCTCAGGGATACAGGCGAGCTTAGCAAGCAGCTAAACGTCGCCGGGACTACCAAGCCCCCAAGAAGAGAGCAGGTTACTCGTCGTCGACGAGGGATAAACCTAGCAAGGACCAGCAATGACGGGCATCGGAACGTTCAGGGGGGCAGAGGATCATGTTGCATCAACGAATGGGAGCTAATAACAGATCAATGGGTGTTGGACACTGTAAAATATGGACATTCCCTGCAATTCAAGTGCAACCCTCCACATATTCCACCGGCGTGTGTAGCTCAATCCCATCTGAGAGTGTTGCTGCAGGAAGTAGCACTTATGCTGCAAAAAGGGGCTATGTAACTGGTCCCGTCGTCACAGAGGGGTCAAGGGGTTTATTCCCGTTACTTTGTGGTGAAAAAGCCAAATGGAAAGTGGCGTCCCATCCTAGACCTGCGGGAACTAAACAAGTCGTTGAAAACAAAGTTCAAGATGCTCACGATCCAGGAGGTGATCAGGTCAGTTCAAGAAGGGGATTTTCTGGCGTCTCTGGACCTGCAGGAAGCGTACTTCCACATACCGATGTGTCGGCGACACACGAAGTACCTACGGTTTGTGGTAGGGCGGACTCTCTACCAGTTCACAGTTCTTCCCTTTGGACTGAAATCTTCCCCCAGAATGTTCACGAAAGGCCTGGCTCCGGTGGCAGCCTGGCTGAGAAGGCAAGGCCATCATGTATACGCGTATCTCGACGACTGGTTGGTGAGGGGGTCCTCCCCGGCGTCGACGCACAGGAGTCTACAGGACACCATGAGCCTCTTGCAGCGATTGGGGTTTGCGATAAACTTCGAAAAATCCTCGTTAACGCCGTCCAAAAGCTTGGTGTTTCTAGGTGCACAGTTCGAAACCCAGTTGGTTAGTCAGACCATCCCTCGACAGGATAACCAGGCTCAGTCGATTGGCAAGTCAGTTGAAAATCAATTCCAGACTATCGGTGAGAAAATATACATCAATCCTGGGAGCTATGGCGTCCTGCATTCCTCTGGTGCCCAACTGCTGCCTTTTCATCAGGCCAGTGCAACAGTTTCTGGCGGATCGTTGGACGCAGGCTCGGGGCCTCTAGTCAGACAGGCTGACCGTCGACGACAACGAGCTCCTATCAACTCTTCGGTGGTGGAAGAGGGTTCGGAATATTTCCAAAGGAGTAGCCCCACAGGAGCCGGAGTTCCGGTTCACCGTGGTGACGGACGCGTCCCTAACTGGCTGGGGAGCGCACATGGGCACATGTAGACACAAGGCTGTTGGTCTCAGAAGGAATCTCTCCTGCACATCAACGTCCTGGAATTGAGAGCGGTCCGCTGGGCCCTGAGGGCGTTCCTGCCTCACATCAGGGGATCCACAGTGTGAGTTTTGACGGACAACACCACAGCAATGTTTTACTTAAGGAAGCAAGGCGGCATGCGATCCAGAACCCTCTCCATCGAGGCTCAGAAGGTGTGGCACTGGGCTCTAAAACACGATATATCCATCATAGCTCATCACCTGCCAGGAGTGAGGAACGAGCAGGCGGACTCTCTCAGCAGAAACATGGACCAGATGCACGAGTGGGAAATAGACACCGATCAATTGTCGAAGGTCTTCGAGAAATGAGGGTGACCTCCGGTGGATCTCTTCGCCACGAAGGCGAACAAGAAGTGCGAGATGTACGCCAGCAGTTGGCCACAGGAAGATTCGGTGGGAGAAGCGTTTTCCTTCCCGTGGACGGGCAAGTTCCTCTAAGCCTTCCCTCTGATACGGAGAACTCTGCAGTGGATACGCAGGTACAGGTGCCGAGTCATCCTGATAGCGCCGTGTTGGCCAAGGCAACCATGGTTTTCCGACCTGACTATCTGTCAGCGGATCACCCGATAACGTTCCCGAAGGTGCCCAACCTCTTGTCCCGGGACGAAGGAACGGTGCGGCATCACAACCCGAGCAGCCTTAACCTCACAGCTTGGCTCCTGACTTTTCAGAATTTGGTGCTTTGAACATTCCCTCGGAGTGTCGGAAGATATTACAGGCTGCGCGGGCCCCGTCCACCAACAAGTCCTACAGGTGTAAGTGGAGGAGATTCTGTACGTGGTGCCAAGGACAGGCAGGAGTGCAACCTCTGAGGGTTAGTCCGGAACAGCTTCTCCCGTATCTACTACATTTGGCGAAGAGTGGTTTGTCTTTTTCATCACTAAAGGTTCACCTGGCGGCCATCTCTAGGCTCACAAGAGGGAGGAAATCAACTCCCTTGTTTAGTGACAGGTTAGTGAAACACTTCATGAGAGGCTTATTCCGGACGTTTCCCCAGGTTAAGCGTTTTCCACCGACGAGGAGCCTTAACATGGTACTTGCAGGGTTAATGAAACCACCCTTTGAGCCAATGGCCACGTTGTCGATGACGTTTTTATCATGGAAAGTTGCTTTTCTAATAGCCATAACATCGGCTAGACGGATCTCAGAGTTGCAGGCATTGGTCATAGACCCT
The DNA here is from genome assembly GCF_040938575.1 of Ambystoma mexicanum. NCBI lineage: Eukaryota > Metazoa > Chordata > Amphibia > Caudata > Ambystomatidae > Ambystoma > Ambystoma mexicanum. Next base: position 108,583,834 of record NC_090926.1, on the reverse strand, counting down.
CCATATCTCAGATTTTTCAAAGACAAAGTGATCTTGTCAACGAGTCCTCGTTTCATCTCGAAAGTTCCTACGACTTATCATAAACCTTCATCCATCGTCCTGCCCACCTTCTTCGCTACTCCCTCATCAGCTGCGGAAAAGGTCTTGCATACCCTGGATGTCAAGAGAGCTCTAATTCTATCTTCATCGAACTTAACAACTTCGATCTACGCAGCAACTCTTCGTTGCATATGGGCCTTCGGCAAAGGGGAAGGCAATTTCAAAACAAGGACTGGCCCAATGGGTCTTGTCGACGATTGCCTTCTGTCACTCAAAAGCGGGAAAACCGCTACAAGGACGTCCGAGAGCTCACTCGACCAGGGCGACTTTGTCGTCGACGGCGTTGTGGGCGGGGGTTCCACTGACAGACATTTGCAGGGCGGCAGCATGGTCAGTGCACCATACATTCACCCGCCACTACTGCCTCGAACGACAGCATGCAGACGAGATACAAATGGGACGAGCAGGCCTGCAACATCTTTTTGAATAAGGTAAGCCCTTTCTCTTCGAGAAGGGTCTATGCTGGTTTGGATATGTATTTGTATATGCATATATGTACGAATATACGCATGGGGTAAACGCGTGTGTTTTATGTATGCTTTTTTAGCTTATATAAATATTACTCGGTGTAGTACTGTGGCATGTTAATTTCGAATCTTATGTGATCATGATTCGCCTTTTGCAGGATGGGGTGGGTGCTGGATTGCATTTACACCTCCTCCATTGTTTTTAAGTTCACTGCTGTGCATTCTATTCTAAGCATGTGAATCCGTGAAAGATCCAATGCTGAAGAAGGGAATAGTTTCTTACCTGTAACTCCATTTCTCCAGCATTGGTATCTTTCATGCATTCACATGCGCCCTCCGGCCTCCCCAAAATGCAATCATCTTGTAGTTTTTGTTTGGGTCGAAATCTGAAGCGAGCCGCGGGGGCGGGTCTTTTATACCACTACGTCCTAGTGGGGCACGACGTAGATAGGACACAAGTGTCGAACGTTTTCCTACAGAAAAAGGCTTTATAAGCTTACTGAGGGTGCCCAGTCTGTCGACGGGGAATATTCTAAGCATGTGAATCCATGAAAGATACCAATGCTGGAGAAATGGAGTTACAGGTAAGAAACTATTCCCTTACAAATGTGTCTGTTCATTGGGCACTGATGGGTTCAGTGTCTGCACATACAGTGCTCCAAGCTGTGCTTCTTCTGCTCCCTATGAACCATGGCAGCTGGACCAGCCAAGCTATCCCTTTCCCAATATTGGTGTTCCAGCATCTGTAGTGGGATCCAACAGTTTGGCATACATATGGGCATGGATCCTGAGGCAGCAGAGGAGTAGTATGACCAGTTTTCGTCTATGACTAAAAGGTTTAATTTTAATTTGGTTGGAATGTTGGGTTGTGATGGGCCATGAACCAGAGGGCTAAAAGTTCCTGAAGTGCAAGTATGCCTATTAACAGGAATTTACTGTGATTGATTCCTGAGACTCAGACAAACAAAATAAAAAGTGAAACCAGATGAGATACTCAGTCTCACAGTATATCTTATCGCACCCCATAACACAGAGAAATGGTAGATGGACAACGTTCTCAAAGACCTTTTACCCAACTCCTCCCTTCGCTTAGTTGAGCAAATGTGCACTCAGCGTGGTGAGCTGTTACAACTGCTGTTGGTGTGCTGTAACAACCGAATATGTTCTGACTTTTGCTGTTGCTCTGCCACCTTCCATGTAGATATTTTCATCAAAATTACTGCGGAGAACCAACTTTTAATTAACTCGTGAGGAAGTGCACCATACTCCGAACACGCCCTTTATGTGCATTTACCTTGAAGCAAACGTATGTCTGCAAGCCTTACTTACATCTCCTCTAAGAGTCTCACAGCAATATCCTAAGCCTGTCCTACAATGAGAAAGGGCTTTCTGACATGGAAATGGACATGTAGCTTGGCAAGTACAGAACTGGTGCCACCATTGCTAAACCAAATGGACATGAAATGGAATGCTGCCGCCAAGTCCTTCTATACCCTGGTTACATGTGATTTTTTTCTTCTTTTTTTTTTTTTTACGGGTAGAAAATAAAAATACAACTATATCTAAATATTTGTAACGAAATAGTCCAAGCCCCCTGTTTCCTTGTTTATAATACCACCCCAATCACCGCCCTACCTGTTTCAACCCCTTACCCCACCCCCATTTATAGATCAGTATTTTTTTTGTTATAAATGTTCAGATGTAAATGTTCTCTATTTGTTTAATTCATTGCATACCCTATGTCCCCCACTAAGTTGAGATAAAATCTGATCTTATGTGCCTTTGGGGATTGATGTCCAAAACCAGACTCGTCCTCGAGTAGGCAGTGTGAGCAGTCCTAGCGAGGCAAGAGGTTCTTTGACTTGGAAGATTTTACTCTCCTTCCTATCTTCCACTTCCCTTTTAGTCCATTAGCAGGTGTCGGTGCTACACCACAAATCTAGCCAAAATCCTGATTGAAAAAACAAACTGAAACCCACACCACAGGCCCTTCCCAAAGCCGGAACACCCACTCAGCTATCAACCCGCTAAAGCACCATATCTGTGTCCCGCTCAGAACATTAACAGAACTCTGATCCTACCACCAGACCGCTCAAGAACATTGGCAGAACTCTGATCGTATCACCAGACCTTACAGCAACACACTATCCCCATAACTTGCCTATGACCAGACAGGACCAAGCTGCCTCTTACCAAAACATAGACATCCCCACAATGCCCCTTAAGCACAGCATATAGAAAGCACTAACTACCCCTAACCGGACCCTAGACAGCACCTCACTGCCATAAATCAACAACGGCACCTTACTGCCCTTGCAACTACATCACCACACTGCACTTCCTGAAACAACAAATCGCACCTCCTGAAACACACAGCCCCACACTGCCCTTTAACCCCAAAGTAGACAGCACCAACTGCCCCTTAACCGGACCCCTGGCAGCACCTCCTGGAACACGCCACACCTAACCGCCCCTCCTAAAACTGGACAGCACCTCACTGCACACTAGATGCCCCTAACCAAAACATGGAAGCACCTGCTGCCCCTTAACACAAAATGGACAGCACTAACTGACCCTTTTTCCTAAAGCAACTAGGTAGCAACACCTCACTAGACCACCCCAAAAATAACCCCTTAAAATTGATATGTGCAACTCCTACCCTTCCTAACACAACACAACCTCATCCCCTCACTAAACCTCTAAAATCCCAGCCAGCACCTCACTCCCCTTAACACCACCAGGCAATATCTCAATACCCCTTTGAGATCCCAGGCAGCACCCCACTACCTCTTCAAAATCTCAGGCAGCACCTCACTGCCCCACAATGACTCTGCCTATGTACCACGTCGCCCGCCCATCCCACCCCCCCCGGCAGCACAAGCTGCAACACGCTACCCCTCCTAACAAACAGCAGCACCTCACTGCCCTTACAACTGCATCACCTAACTGCACCACCTGAAACCCATCACCTCACTATCCCATACAACCACAACATGGACAGCACACCCCGAACATCACTGCCCCTCAAAACACCAGGCAGCATCTCTCATTACCCTGTTTACCTCACTGCCCCTTATAAACACCAGACAGCACCCCAAAAATATGACCAGGGGACATGCCCCTACGAACACACACATAACATTGCAGGACAACACATAAAGCCCTACAATAACCAATCGACGACGTCAAAGTCCTTGCTCCAACCCCAACCTGTCTATAAAATGCACAGAAAATAAATGCAGACAAGTGCAGGGAAAATGGCGCTAAAGTCCCATTGCGCCAACATGTCCACAAATACAAAGCCAGTAAAAGTGACATGGCGACAAAATACAGGACAAGTAAAAATGACAAGCACCTCACTGCCCCTTTAAAAACACCGGCATCATTCACTCATAACCAGGGGACATGCCCCTACGAACGACACCCAACAGAAACACACAGGACAACACATAAATCCCATGAAAATCATATTAAATAACATCCCGGCGACAAACTCCCTGCGCCAACCCCAAAATGTCCATGAAATGCAAAGTCCTTGGCGAACTTCCTTGGCGCTATAGTCCCTGCGCCAATCGCAGCATGTCCATGGAGTGAAAGCAAATGCATGCAAAAATGACAAGGTGCTAAAGTCCCTGCGCCATCCCCACACCCCCATGTCCAATTAAACCATCCTGCAAAAAATATATTTTTGTAATCATTACCAACATTGCCCATGGACCCACCCACGAGTCCAATATGCAAACCCAAAGTAAAGTCCTAAACATTAGGCCACCACATAAATACAACAGCAGTACATAAATGACAGGCCTTAAACTGCTAACATTACCCCATGACCAAACCCAAATATTTACTAATCCCAGAGGCTACAACGTAAATGCAAACAGCATTAACTATTAACATCAGCCTCACCCAACACATACCTCTGTTTACTCTCTAGTTAGATCCTTCATCACGTTACATATGCCCCACTGGTCCGGATCTAGAGCTCGGCGCCTCATCAACATTCCTGCCATATCACTGTGTCCTGTTACAACGTCCGCGCACTCCAACACAGTGAGCTTACCATGACTGCCAAGTTCAAATCTGTTCCGTGCAATACCAGTTCCCATGCCGTAAAGCGGTGAAAGCCCTCCAGTGTCATGTTTAACATAAGCTTGTGACAACATCCTACAGTTTAACTGTCTTCCTGGAGCAGCGCGGCCCCCATACTCGGCACCTGCGTGACAGCCTTGTAGAATGCTACATTCCATATGAACGTTGCTACGTCTTTCAACGTTGCATACCAGCAACTCCTGATGATCTGTCGGCTCTCCGCCCACTGACGTCATCATTCGCTCTTCAGGCACTGGAGAGCGCAGATTGCCATCCGCTTCCAACACCGACGTAGCCCTCCATCCCCCGCGGCCATCAAGGCCACTACTGCAGCTCAAATCACCAGCCTGCCACCACCGCGAACCCGCTGACAACCAACTAAGTTCGCTGCCAGCCCGCCACCCAGCTACTGTCCCTTCAGGCCACCTCAGCCTCCTGACAGCACCACTGGCACACCTGTTGCTCACATGAACATGTGTGCTTCTCTCTCCACCCAGCCACTGCGGACCCGCTGACAGCAGCCGCCTCAATTTGCTGCCAGCCCGTGAGTTTCTCTCTGCGCCCGCCACCGCGGACCCGCTGACAGAAGCCGCCTTACTTTGCTGCCAACCCACGACCAAGCCACTGTCCCTCCAGGCCTCCTCACACTCCTGACAGCCCGAATGGCGCACATGTGACTCACACGACCACGTGAGCTTCACTCTCCGTCCAGCCACTGCGGACCCGCTGACACCAGCCGCCTCAATTTGCTGCTAGCCCGCGACCAAGCAACTGTCCCTCCAGTCTTCCTCAGATGACTTTGTGAGGCTATCACTCCGCCTAGAGACCTCAGGTTGCTCCTGTAACCACTTGAAGGCTACCCAACGATGACAGCCGCTCAATTGCACTCTCAGGATCCTCAACCTGGACCCTGGCCTGGACTAGACTCTCAGGGTCCCCAACCTGGACCCCGACAGGACCTTCACTGCACCGCCCAGCCTGCAGCCTCTTCCAGCTTGATGGATGTCTCCCTGGAAGGCAGCGCTTCTCACCAGCTGTCCCTTCCCAGCAGCACAGGAACCATCCTCGTCGCCAGTTATATAAACTACGACTCCTTCTTCATAAGGCAAAGACCATAAGGTAAGTAGTTTACATGTAGGTTTATTCTCTTAGATATCATGTAGAGAAAGCACTGGGACATCCATCCATCCAGCCCAGCACATTAAGTCCAACTGACACCAGTGGAACCCAGCACTCTAAACAACCATCAACACTCCACAAGGATGTCAATGACATCACCACACCATCATAACACACACATAGCCATAATCCAGCCCAGATTATGACATCCCATCCCAATCACCGCCCTACCTGTTTCAACCCCTTAGCCCACCCCCATTTATAGATTTTAAACATCAGTATTTTTTTTCGTTATAAATGTTTAGATGTAAATGTTCGTAATTTTCTATTTGTTTAATTCACTGCATACCCTATGTCCCACACTAAATTGAGATAAAATCTGATTTTATGGGCCTTTGGGGATTGATGTCCAAAACCAGACTCGCCCTCGAGTAGGCAGTGTGAGCAGTCCAAGCGAGGCAACAGGTCATTTGACTTGGAAGATTTTACTCTGAAAAAATGGACTGAAGACGTCTCCTTCCCATCTTCCACTTCCCTTTTAGTCCATTAGCAGGTGTCGCCAGATCTGATAGTGGACGCCCAGTTCCTTCTAGACTTGTTGTTTGGCGGGGGGTGGAAGTCTAGTGAAGATGTCCCTGTTGCAGGGGGGCGGGTCTAATGAAGACGTCCCTGTTGCAGAGAGGTGACAAGGCTTCAACTGCTACTGATTTGCAGTATTAAAAAAAAACAGGCGCATTATCCACCATAGTAAACTCCTGTTATTCATTCAGTGCTTTTAAGATGGTACATGCACAGCACGATTGGATTTGTGCCATCTTAAAAACACCTATCTGCACATCTCTATCCTGCACCTTCAACAAACCCATTCCTGAGGTTCCTAGAAGGAAGGGGGGATGGGACCCATTAACATATTGTCCTTTTCAAAGTCTAATTTTGTGTTCTTTTTTAAAACGATGGTGAGGTTGATCGTGGCCTCATATTGGTCAACAGAGGATGCCCAAATATCTCCCAACCAAGATGGCTGGTTAATTTGAGCATTAAGAGTGGAACAGATGCTACAAAAAAGGGGGGGTCCTGGGAGTCCCTCTGCCGGATTTAAGCCCCGGTTACGAGAGCCTTACCCAGATTCTTTAGCTCACTATCTTTAACAGGGGATACATATCCAAAACATATCAGTCTTTGTCCTGCGGCAGTCGAGCACCAAAATGATAGGCAATTCTCCTCTGAACAAGAGTACCAACAGCAACCCGAGACACGTGTTTCTGACTGGTTGAAGCCACCAACTCTATGTTGACCCCCCACTCAAAGCTTTGCTGATATTGCCAGGTCCCCCACCCCTCCTCCAGAATAGCACCTTCCATCCAGTTCTGAGGAAGGGGTACTCTTATTTTGTGGGCAAGTTTTTCTAATCCTTTTGAGTCTAGGCTACATTTTGTCGCATGACACCTGGGTCTGGTTTGGCTTGAATGCTTTTTTGTGGAAGAGATTAGCCTATTGGAAACCAGAGCCCAAAATAAGGGGTTTAGGTAATCTCGCCTTATGATCAGAGTTCCTTTTAGCATTTTCTAAGTCTGTAGCCATGCAGCCATAAGTTCTTGCTGCAGGTGCTACAGTAGATCACCTTTAGGTGCAACACTTGTCCTAATTTGACCGGCTCGTCCACATTTGACTGGCTCCGGCAATTTTTCTTGCTGTTTAAATCATTTTTGCCCTCTTGTTTGTTTTATTTGTTTATACAGCGCTTGTACACAGGTGGAGTGCTTCAAAGCGCTGTGAGGCGGGAAGGGAACAAAGGAATACAGTATCATTTTTAGGCCTTGAAGTATCCGAATGATCAAACAGAAAAACTAGCATACTCTGCCTGGCAGCAGTTTTCCAAGTGCATGAAGTGTTACAGTAGCGACCAAGCTAGGGACGGAGGACAAAGAGGGTTGGGGGGAATGGCGGGGGCAGGACAGACTTGACAAACTAACTAGTCCTTGTACATTTAGGTCCTGCATGCATACAGAGGTGTGAGGAAAGGGGGCGGGGGACAAACAAGTCCAGTCCAGCAGGCCCTTGTTTAAGTGCAGCGGGGTTGCCCCGCTCATGGAGCATAAACAAAATGCATTAATGCTGAACATAGTGCAGTGGCATGGAGGGAAGTGCAAAAGATTGGCGGGGGAGCTTGGGACCTGTAAGGCGCTGGAGGTGAACCAAGCAACCAGTCAGCAAAAACTGAACAGAGTTAGGGAGGAGGAGGGTGGAGAGAAAAAGAACTGGGGTTAGCAGGGGAGAGGGAGAGAGGAGGAAGAGCAGAGAAATGTCTTGAGGAGTTAAGGTGATCCGACTCAAGACTGAGAGAGGCAGGGAGGCTGTTCCGAGGAGGCCGAGCAGAAGGCTCAAGAGGTAGAGTATTTTAAAGCGTTGTAGATAGTGTGGGCCCCGGCCCCAGAAAGCCTTGTGGATTATGCAGAGGGTCTTGAACTTGATCCTTGCAGCCACAGGGAGCCAGTGGAGGGATTTCAGCGCCGGAGAGATGCAGTCCTTGGGCTTGAGGCCAAGGATAAGTGTTGCGGTTCTGTTCTGGATGAGTTGCAGAGGACAGTGAGAAGGAAGATTCTCAGAGACTGTTGCAGTAGTCAAGCCTAGAAAGAACCAGTGCTCGCGAGGTGGTGTGCCTCTGGGGGGGAAAGTGAGAAAAGGCAGAATACCTCTGAGGAGGTGCAGTTGCTACTGGGACTTTTTAGAGATGTCTGACGTGTGAAGGACAGTGGAGTCGAAGGTGACCCCTAGATTTTTGCCTCATTGGTAGGCGTGGGCGCAGGGCCAAGGGAGGCTAGTCGTTGTGAGTGGGAAAGCGGGCGCAGGGTTCCCAATGAGTATGATCTGTCTTACTGGCATACAGGCAGAGATTGTTGGCAGCATACCAAGTCTGAATTGCGGATAGACAGTCGGGAGGAGAGAAAGCTGGGAGATGAGCGTGGAGGAGGAAGAGGAGTAGGCAGCCAAGGGTAGCTTGAAAGAGCTGCATGTCATCCGCATAACGCTGAAAGTTGGGGGTAAAGGTAGAGATGCTGTGGGCCAAGGGGGTCATGTACATATTGAAAAACCAGGAGGATTGGTTAGATCTCTGGAGCACACCACAAGTAGTGTGAGTGATAGAAGAAAGGACCCAAGTTAGTTCCACCACGGAGGGCCGGTCAGAGAGAAAGGAGGCGAGCTACGTCGGGGCCTGATCTGCGACGCCCAGGGTATCACGGAGACGGGTGATCAGGATGTTGTGGTTTACCGTATCGAAAGCGGAAGAGAGGCCGAGAAGAATGAGGACAGAGGGAGAGTTAGTCCAGATTTGAGAGCAGATCTTCACGGGTGTTCAGAAGAGCAGTTTCCGTGCCTCTGGATGCTCTAAAGCCAGACTGATGGTCATGGAGACGAGCAACAGATTCAGTGTGGGGGGGTTGAGTGATGGCCAGCTTCTCCAAGAGTTTTCCCAGGAAAGGGGTGATGGAGCTCGGGCAATAGTTTACTAGAATAAACTGGTCGGCAGAGGGTTTTTTGAGCAGAGGGTGCACAAGAGAGTGCTTGAGAGGAGAGGGGAAAACTCCAGTGGCGAAGAGAGTTTGGCCAAGGCTGGAGCGAATGTGTCAATATTGTCATTGATGGTTTTGGAGGGGCAGGGGCCCACCTGTTTGGAAGAGGCTTTCATAGACCAGACTAGTCCAGAGACCTCATCAGGTGTGACACGGGAGAGGGAGGAGAGGAGAGGAGATGAGTGGAGCGGTGGGAGCAGCCGTGGGGGACCAAGAGATGTTGGTGCGGGAGCAGAAGAGATGGAGGACAGGATGTCTTGTGTTTTGGTGGTGGAATGTGCGACCCGGGCCGAGCAAAGGGCCTGGGTGGGTGCTGTAGAGAAGTTTGGCCGTGTTAGATGCAGGCTTGAATGTAGACTCTTTTCTTGGAGCAGATGCAAAGTCTATATTGCCTTTGAAGAAGGCGGCAGGCCAGGTTGCCAGAGGGTGCACCTGAAGATCCCCATTTCCGTTCTGCTGCTCTGCACTTGCGTTTAAGGGCAGCCAGATTCGAGTCCCACCAAGAGTTGCACTTTTTGGCAGGCTTCAGTCAGACCTTCATGACAGGGGCAAGAGTGTTGCAGATGGAACAGTGAAAGTTAGAGGGCGCTGTGTCAGGGTGGGAGTCGGCTGCAGGAGTAGAAGTAGAGTAGGTCCAGGCAAAGGCAGCCACTGACACTCTTCATGGGTTTTATAGGTCTGATGACCTTGAAGGCAGCAGGTGGTGTAGGGTGTGCCATTGCTAAGGGAGAAGAGAGCTTCAAGTGAGTGAGGCCAGGTCTGCCCATTCTGAGAGGAAGAGAGGGTGGTGTGGCCCGGCGGCCGATAGAAAGTGGGCAGAGTAAGAGAGGTGACAGGTTAGGTGAGGGAGAGCCTGCAGACCAAGCTTTCAAAGGAGTAGACCCGAGTTGGAATAATGGAAATGGGGGATCCACTCAGGAAAGATCAAGGCTACTCCACCTCCTGTCCAGTTGGGCTGGGCACAGAGATGATCTTGTGGGCTTCAGGGAGGAGTGTGTCAAAACCCATGACAGAGCTGTCCTTAAACCATGTCTCAGTAAGAGCAAGAACATCAAGGTCCAGGAGTTCAAGGAGGTGGCAGATGTCGGAGGAGTGCTTGACAGCAGAGCGAGAGTTTAGTGTGGCAACATGGAGCAGGTTGCCACTTTTTCAGGACTTGGTGGGTGGGAAGGCAGAGGACCCGCTCTCCCCTCCCACCCCCCTGCAACTGGCAAGAGTGCCTGAGAGATAGAGGTAGGAGGAGGCAAGATTGACGTGGGTGTCAGTGAGGAGGAGCCAGGGCAGTGGACACATCTGTTTAAAGCAAGGGTCTTGGTTTACACAGTTTAATTTGAGCTCAGATCTATGTGAATCAGAAAGGGGAATATATTTTCCTCATCGTTGTGTTCTAGTTTGGGAGCTGTGTAATTTGGGACTTGCCCACGTTTTGACCGCTTCGTCAATGCACCATGCCAGAATAGTCCACTGCAGCCATTGCGCATTGAGTAGGCGGCTCCACCACCCAGGCAACTTCATTGCCACAATCTGGTGGTGGGCTCAATTTTTGAGGGATTGATTATGCATTAGCTGCCTGTTGAGATGCTGCCTATGCAAGTTGTGAATTACCTGGGAACCTTTTTCATTAGGCGATGCCTTTCTGCTGAATGTATCAGGATTGATTGACGATGTCTGCTTGTTTTCCCCACTCGCCCCATCCAAAGTCCTTTTCTTGGTCGGGATGTTTGCCACTGTTCATAATTTCAAACTCCTCTAACAGTATGTGCTAAAGAGTGATGTTGCAATGACCTCCCCGTATGTAATCTTTTGCACGAGCTCGGTCAGTGCTTTGTATAATCGCCACTCCCTGTAATCATCAGTCTGTATACCAGCTCTAGCTCTCATGCTCTTTTTGACCAGGCAGTGCTCAAGGACATTTTTGTCTAAATAGATTAGTATGCTGCTTCACTCACTAAATGGAAGTCTGGCTACTTGGTAATCTATGTGAGAATTATGTGTGGATATTAGCACAACCTACCAGGGAGTTCAAGTTGCTGTAGTTACTCCTGTACTGGTTTTTGTTGCACTGCCCCCCCCCCTTTTTTTTTTATAAAGACCCAACCACCCCCACTTTTTTTTTTAAACCCTTTCTCTTAAGCTCTTAAATTGTGCCAATTACAGAGAATGACTGACGTGTGCAAGCAGGTGCATGTCTGGGGGGAATGGGTGAGGGGGGGGTTTAGCATCTGAGTGTGCGTGGAGCCAAACCTATGCACAGGCTCACTCCGTTCTGTATGCTTCGCAAGAAATGCCTTACCATATCTTCAGAGTCTGCATGATGGGGTCCCAAATTATCAGTACTAAGAGTCATTGGCAGCCTGTGCATCACCGAAAACCAATGGAAATGCTCGGAAAGCGTGGCTTTATTAACCAAGGAAAGCGTACGCTCTGAGAATTTTCATTGGTTTAGCTCGCTTCCCTTCCTTGCTCCCCCATCACCACCTAGAATCCATGTAGTTTCCTACACGGGTGCTTATGGTGTAAAAAAGTAAAATACTTTTATGGCCCGACGACATGCAGTGCTGCTGTCGGCGAAGTCTGTTCATCATGTGAACGTCAGTTTTCAACAGGGGAAAAGTGACTGCGTTGATGGCAGCACTGTGCGGCGCCAGGCTGCGCCACAAACGCACGTTTCTTATTTTTTTACAAAAAATAAAAAATGCTCAATTTTCAGCAATGCAGGTTGCGAATGGCAATATTGACCTCCGCGGCAGACCGACCACGTCGGTAACGACAGCACCGCCCATGTTGAGGGACCCTTGCTTCGCTCGGGCCCTTAATGTGAGCGTCGGGCAGTTACTGACGGGGCCTGCCTGCCGCCTTGTTTAGTATCGTCGCATTATGGTGACCAAATTGTACTGCATTCACCTTTTTTTTTAGATGCAAACCTAAAAGAATTCTTTGTCTTTTGAGTAAAACGCGGCTTAGATCAACATGGGGCTAGATTCCAACACTAGGGGATCCTCTAAAGAAGAATAGTGGTTTCCTGGAGCCAGTATACAAATGCTGAGAGTTACGGGAGAGCAGCCTCAATTCTCCTTTTTAATTTTTTGTTTTTTTTTCCACTTTTGCTCCTTTAACACCTAAAGATCGGCATATATTATGGGGCTTATTCGCCTAACATAGAAGAGAAACCGACACATAAGACCCTGCCTACCTGCTTTAACCCAGACAGGTCTACATTTAAGAGCGGTCGCACACAAAGAAGTTCTAATCTAGTTTAAGCCTAATCTGTAGAAGACCTTCATGGTAAAAATGTAATGTGCACATTATTTTAAAAAGTTAGATTTTAGTGAGGAAAATATCTTTATACTTGACTAAAAAAATCCCCCATTGTGAATTTGAAATTAATTTCCCCTCTAAAATCTTTTTACTCCAAAGTTCAAGAAAAAGGGTGAACCTACTCACTTCAAAATCTTAATCTAGAGACCAGTTTTGTAGTTGCCTTTTAAACGTCATGCTACCTAGAGAGCTCCTTGGCAGATATATGGAAGGTAAGGAGCACACTGTATCCTGCAGAATTCCACTTAAATAGTTTTTTAAAAAACTTCATGTGCAACCGAATTGACTTTAAGGGTCAATCATTGTGAAAGTGGTGATGTGTTTGGGGGGGCAGGGGTAGGACGGAGTGGCGGCACATCAAGATGAGCCTTTTCTAATTTAGGTCCTATGTTGTAGTAATTTAAGACGGAAACCTGTTACTTACCTAGTTGTGCTGCAGTTTTACTCACTAGATTGCTCTACAGCACCAAGTCTCAAGGTACACTGTAGCTTCACTGTTCTTTATTTAAAGGGGCTTTGTTTATTTGAAGTCTGTTGTATGGTTTGCTTGTAAAAGTGGTAGCATAGTTAAAGGGGAATCTTGCATGATGACTGCTCAATAGTACCTGTTGAAAAAATGTCTACGTTCTGAATTCTCCTAGGACTTGTATTTCAGTCTTAAATATGAGAGACTGAGGAGCAGTGCTGTGTTCCATGTGCTCATGAAGTGTTCTTAGGGACTTACGGGTCTAGGCTCTATACCGAGTGAATCTGATTGGATTACAGACAAATGTATATCTTTATCTACCTGTAAATGTAGCCTAAAATGTATTTTTTGGACTGGACTTGGGAGCCTAGACCAATCTAGCTATTTACCTCTGTGAGTCTTTATTTACTCCTTTCTAGCCCTTTCATTGCTTCACAGCACAGTGGGCCATATTTTGTCTTGTTTTCTTTGAAAGATTAATTTGTCCTATCCCCATATGGGCACTTGGCTTACTCCTTAACACACCTTTTCTGCACCCAAACTGTCTCATGCCCATTACTTGCTCCATAAAAGAAACCCAGAATGTTTTATTTATTTATTTATTTATTTATTTACGTAAAGGGAGGATAGCTCAGTGGCAATGCACAGGTCTTGGAACAAGATCACGCTGAGCAACACTGGTTTGAACCCCCGGAACTGTGCTTAAAATCGACCTCTGGTATTAAGCGTGTTATAAATACCTGCACTTGCATGATACGAATGTACAATGCTTAGTAGGATCGTTTGGCTTGCTATACCCTCTTTTAAAGCATCCTACTTCACCAATCGAATTATTACTGTATGATATCGCCTATGCTACGGCTGGGCAATATATTGCTTTTTGGAGATATATTGATATGTGCAATCATTAACATCGAGATCTATATACACATTACGTATAGTGCAGTTTTTTTATTTACATCTAGATATTTACACAGCTGTGTGTATTCTCAAACAGGAAGAGGAGCAAACCTATATTTGCACTTTATTTTGAGCAATGGCTTCTAAATAAGGGTGTGCAACATCTCACATGTAGTTGATGGTTTACAACTGAGCATTCAACCCACATAAACGATATTGAGATGTATATTGTGTATTGTCATTCAGCCCAGAAACATCGAGATATGACCACACCCCTGCAAGCCATGCTGGCTTCTATTCACCATAAAGCTAATGATTTTGCCCACTGCTTCTCTTCTAAAATTGAAACAAATGGTGACACTCTCACCATCAAGGTGTCGGGCATCGCCTCGTAGAACTCAACTAAAAGTGACAAAAGTAGTCAAAAAGGAGTGAACGCCGGTCCAAGAAGTAACACAATTTTATTGAAGGCACCAGACGCAGCTGGGACAGCAAAATCAAATTGAAAGCGGAACAGAGCTGCATGAAAAGGTGCTGTCAAAGAACCGCCCTCGAAACAAAAACTTTTATAGAGAGTAAAATAATCAGCCTTTGCGATCGTGTGACATAGAAAATATCTCCCTACACAGAAATGATTGGTCCTTGCACTTTGGACCCAAATAGAACTCTATATGTTGCGATTGATCATCAATGGGTCCATAAACATTCCCTCATCGCCTTCAATTACAATAATGTGACATCACAATCCACCGCCAATACCCACAACACAAAATTATATGATTGAAACATTTGAGACGACCATCAGAACTTTTTATTCTGCCCTGTCTTTCACTTTCCTCACTCTCATGAGAATAGCTACCCACCACAACACCGTCGGAGCCTTGACCCGCTGATATTCCATTGAATAATTGTTACATATTAGGAGCATATTTACCCTCTTCCCAGAGAAAATGGTCTGCAGGCGATTTGAAACTGACGTGGGTCTTAACGGCTACACTTGAAAATTACATTTCATAAATGATATTGAATTTAAAAAATGTAATTTTCCTCTTTCATTGGCAGACCCTGTACGCTCTAATCAGTTGACCTAAAAAAATAACAACCTCTGTGTGCTTCTCTGAACGCTTTGCCGGGGATCGCATGCTCTGTACTAATGAACCGATTTCAGTAGCCTTTGCCGCAAACAAAATGCACAAGTTTAAAGCCAAAGCAGGATTTTGGGGCCTAATTACCACGCTTGATTCTTTCACTAAGTTTGATTATACTTCCCTGTGGCCCAGGATTTATGAATTCGTTGTATTAGGCGTTCAATTTCGCTGATATCGGAAAGAGCCGCATCCCCTTTTATAGCGCAACTTTCTCAGCTGATAAGTGCATTCCTGCATACCATGCTGGACTTGCATTTATATTACACTTCTATCCCTCCACCACCTACTTCATTCATGTGTCTCACCCACCACCTATTTCTTTCACCTTCTTGTGCAACTTCTCAATATGAACTTTCAACCTGACTTATGAGTAGAGGTAGCTCAAAGCTGCGGAAAACAGAAATTCTGCAGAAATATTTCTGTGGAGATGGAAATTCCATAGTGTCACAGGAGAAATTTGCTGAAACTGTCAAAACATTTCGAAATGTTCAGGTGATTTCTACAATCTGCAGAGAAGTTTATGCTCTCAAATTTGGGTTTTCTGCAAAAAGTCTGCCCCACTGATTTGGACTGTCTACTTATGATTGACAACCTCCCTGCTGCACCCTTGATGGTTTGTTTGCACCTCCCAACCCATTTCAAACTTTTAATCCTTTGGAATGTTCCAAGACTGCTTTCAGCAAGCAACCGTCCTGCAAATCCTGAAGAAACCTTCCACTGACCTCAATAGCTCTGCCAACTACTGGACTGTAGCTTCAGATTCTGGAATAACTAGACCTTAATAGGATCTCCTATTGAGACACTGAGGACAGATGGGGATGCTCTCCAATTTGGATTCTGCAGCTGCTATTCTACAGAATAGGCCCCAACTCCTGTCCCTCACTTTGACCTCTGCTCACCACTGCAAACTATTTTCATCCTTTTGACCGTTCTGCCTTTGCTGCAGTGGACCACCTACCTCTTCTGTGGACACTTATCTACCTTAGTATTTAGAACACTGCTCTGCACTGGGTTTACGCCTACCCTTCTGATCAGTCCTCTTTCTGCATCTCATGCAACACAGGCCCCTCTGATCCAAATACAGCTTTCTTTGTGGTGTCCCAAGGTTCCGTCCCGGGCCTCTACCCTTCACCCTTTACATCTCGTTCCTCAGCCAAATTATCTTCTCCTTTGGCTTCTCCTACCACCTCTTTGCTGACAACACCGAAATAATCTCTTCCCTACTTTTACCCCCTGACCTCTCTGTGCGTATATTTGCTTCTCATGGCATGATCTGTACTGGCTTGCAGGACAAACTGCAGCCTTCTAAATGTGCTACCTGACATTTACTTTTGCCTATCTTCTGGATCAGAACAGGGATCCTCAATCTTTTCTTTTTAAATCGCTATTGTTATTTGTATATTTTTACACAATCCTACAGGAGGATGCTTTGTGGACGATATATCCTGCAAGGAGATGTTTCTTCTTTCAAGCCCAAATGCTACGATAATGGCTAATATGTTTGGAATTTGAATGGGCCCAACCATGAACCTTTTCTATTGGTGCTTCACAATCATTGTCTGGTGTACGTTATCTCGCTATATCAACGCTTTATGGCACAAATACTTTGCCCTTTGAATTGTGTCCAGCCACTTAGACATAAGTACATCACTACTGATGTTTTTAAGGTGAAAGTTAATTGTCTTAAAGAGCTATTTAAAAATAAATTATATAATTTATTATTTTGGGGTCTTAACTAGTGATACAGATGGCAATTAAACGGTGTGAACCAAGCCCAGACAACTATCATTTATATTATTTCAATCTGAAAAGATATGGTCAGGAGCTATGGCATGGACTTTCCTCAACAAATATAATACTTTTCTGTTGAGACGAAGGCCATAGTCCCGGGATCCTTCCCAAGGAGCTTTGACAGAGGGTACAGGAGTAAAGCTGAAAAGGGGGTCGAAGGCAGTCTCATCAAAAAAAAAAGTAGATGGGTGGATAAGAGGGCCTCTCTGTCCCATGCTTTTTTTGTGGAAGTTCGCTCAGAATTTCAGTTAATCTTATTTCATTGCGTAAAATTCCATTCTTCACTGTTTAATCCCCCAATGACGGTAAACACGTTTAAGAGGAATATGCCAGGTCATTTGTTTCTGCTGTTTTGAAGCTCACCTAAAACATTTGTTATATCAGATTTCTTAATTTTTGCAACAGAAAATGGTTTCTTGCTTCATCTCTTGTTGTGGTTACTGAGTCATATAGATAAAGAAGTCTAGACCTCTCAGATAAGGGAAAAATAGGCCAGAAATGAGCCCACTACATTGGAGAAAAGAGGTGGATTTCGCAAACTTCCTTTAAGGGAGCACATCAGAGTTCATGGTTTCTAGGTTATATCGATCACTTCCTTTATTCCTCCTTTTGTAATTCTGGAGGATTTTATTGACTAAGGCCTGTTTGATGGACAATGGATTCTACAGATCTACTTTCATTAAGCTGACTCACTTCAGAGTTCTGTGTTTTTGAATCGTCCGTGTTAACTAAGCCCTTCTTTCTCCTTAAATTGTCTATCAAAGTGATTTAAGTACATTGTTGGTGCTTTTGAAGAGCGATGAATCATACATGACATGTTATAGAGCGATGCAGGTCAGTGCTATTTTCAGATGATTTACCTTACCCCTCTGCCTGACAACTAAAACTTTAGTAATATTTGAAATAACTCTAGAAGACTTTGCCCCCTCCTCCCCCCCCCCCCCCCCCCCCCCCCCAACCACCCGATTTATATAAAATGTGTAGGCACCTTTGAAGTTAAACTAATGACCTGGAAAGTAGTCTTATAAAAGTTGTTAGTTAATAAAATTGGCAATGGTCAGTTGGAATTTTCAATACACTCCTTAGCCAGGAATGACCTGGCTCTCCAGAGCCCCTTCATTTTTGTGGAAACGGTCTTCATAAGGTTCGAGGCACTAATGTTTTAATTGAACCACTGCGCTGTCTTTGTCAAACTTTTATTTGAATTTTAGTTATAGATCTTGGCTAAGTAATGGGGCTTGTTTGTATGTTGGATTGGCCTGTAATTTGTCCATTATAGAGGAATATTCTGACTTTTTAGTTGACACCTTGAAGGAATTTAAGGTATATTTCAGACCATTTAGGTTAAGGCAGAATGTGCGACCTTCCAGAGTATTAGCAAGCACCAATGTTCATTCTGGAGAGTAAGGGTTAATTGTGAATGTATACTAGATTTCTCCCAGAGCCCTAGTAATGGACAGCAGGGAACAGTGCACATACAACCGCAAGGCTTTCTGCGGTACTGGGATAATCCTGGTACTGAAAGTCAATGGAAGGTAAATAAGTGATGCGCTAATCAATGAATATATCATTTTGTTACTCTGTTCTGAATATTTATAGACCTATGCCAGTGCCTATTGCTCTTTAGTTCTTTTAGAAAATAAATAAAAATCCCTGGATAGGGTGATCACCTTAGTTTTAACAGTGCAGAGTTAACCAGTGGCATATGCCCGTCCTGCAAATTGATCTAGTTGTTTTCAATTCTTCTCCTCATTGCTGGCAATGTTTTAAGCCTTAATAGTTGACTATATGAAATGCTGTTTAATGTACTGGGTGGAAGTTAACTTAAGCAGTGAAGTAAGGTGTTCCGGTGAGTGAGTTTTCTGTAAACATTGATAATGAATTCCTTGTCAATAGCTGCATCCTGAAAGTTGACGCTGGGATCACCAATGGTGGTTGTGAATTGAATACAATCGTGGATCTGGTTTAAATACTTTGGAAAAATACCTTCTAAACAGACTATAGATCCATTGCACATTGTAAAGATCCATTCCATATTCTAATTGATATACCTGCCCTAAAACCTCAGATATTGATGCAAAACAGGATGGTTGAGAATAAGGGCAACTTCATATTTATACATAAAGATTTGCTCAAACCGGTACCACGGTGATGCCCATTGACTTACCTTTATATTTGCAAGAAAAATTGCTTTTGATATTTAAAGTAGGAATTCAGCAAGGTTGACTGAAGTAAAGACATGAACACGGGTTTTCAGGGACCAACGAGTTTGATCTGTTCTCTTAGAATGATTTTGGATCAAAAGAATTTGCATTAGACTTTTCTTTCTTTATATATGATTTGGTTAACCTTTCAGTATTTATTCGTTCTAACTTGTTTACCTTGCAGTGACTTTTGTCACAGGAGTTTGCCGCAAAGGGTTCAGCGGTTGCATGTAGATTTCAGAGACCTGTCTCCATTCCATGTTATGTAAAACACAGCTGCATGAGCTGCTAATGCATTTTGTAAACGTTACCTGAAGCAGATGCTCAGTTTGAGTGAGCAGTGTTAATGATCCCAATGTTTTCAACTGAAGGGTACTGAAAATATTTTTAATGGCAACATGATAGTGAGAAAACGTCACCTTTGACAAAGCTTTACTTAATATGCCAAGTTTGCATTTAAAGGGCAAGGTGCTGGACACATCATAGACATTCTAAGCATATAAGATTTTTTTTTTGTCCTTTTCCTCGGTTTTTAAATTGCTCTATTAATTTGGGTTTGTTCATGTTGCGCTATCAAACTGCATTACCAGAATTTCTCAGACAAATGTACTTTTCGGTGTTTGACATCCAACGCCAGAAATCTCCAAGAGGTTGGCCAACTTCATCAGTGCTACCCATCCTTCGGTGTGCGATCTGTCTTCCTGCTCCAACACTTGTTTCCAATCCCCACCTTTTTCCTCGTCAAACATCAGAAGCACAGTTTGGAATATTCTGAGCAAGAGGTGTCCCCCAACGATTGTTCTCATCCTTGGCATTAGCCTAACACACAAAACAGGATTTATCAGTGCTTTCCAAATAGGATGCCTACAGTAAATAAAAGTGCATTTAGTGGAAAGTCGAGACAAACCTATATAGACAAGAATTTTCCAGTTGATCAAAAACACTTCTCCCCGATCGGAAAGAGGTTTGGTGACTTTTCTCACTTCCTCCTGGTATTACTAGATTACCGGGGCCTCTGTCAGCAGAATGATCAACCTCCGAAGGTTTTTGAGCTGACCATATACAGATGGTGACTGGCGGTTGAGACTCTACCGCAGGGGGCTGGCGAAGGTGGTGTGTCTATTCGACTGTTCTTCATGCAACTTTTTTGTCTTCTGTTATTGACTTGGCACAAAACTAGGGGGAATCTTTGCAATCTGTCTGCCACTTTTCGGTATCTGCAGGATTCCTGGTTTGGAGTGTTTGTTTTATGCAGTACATGACATTTTCACTCTCTTCCAGGTCACTCTCCATTCTGATTCTATATTAATGTTTAAGCGTTGTTGATGTTTATATGCTTTTCAAAAATAATGCACAAAGCCCCCTTTTGAAGCCTGCATTTGTTTTAAAAGCATTTATTCGTGCTTGCAACTGAGGAGAATTACATCACTTCGTCTTCTTTAGATTGTTTTTCACAAGGATAAGTTAGTCCTATGGGTAGACTCCGAGCAGGTTTTCATATTTAATCCGATTGGGTTTCCTATCTTTCAGAATTCTTCAGCTGCCACAGAGAACGCACCAATATAGAGTTCCAAACATTATGGCGCATAATAAAATGTGGCCAGGATGCACAGAACCTTCTCTCTGATGTGCACTAAAGATGACTAACACCCCCTTTATCGCTTTGATAAGTATTGTTCTGCTTGGACTCTTTCACCATCACGATATCTTGATACTTGAAATTAGATGCTGGAAACCACAGGTTAACAGTTCTCTGTAATGGATTTTGTTTATACAACACTTAAAACGTATTCCACACTGATCATCGCAAAATAATGTAAACATTTTTTTTAACTAATAGTGATGGTTAATATTTGGCAGAAAATTGTAAAAATCATGAGGGCACCTAGTTAAAAAAAAAATCAAAACCATTTGGAAAACCTTTTCATAAGTGTTGTTACTAGTAACGGCAAATACACCTTGGGTTAAAATAATATATTTTTGTATTAGCAGAAATCAAAAAACGTTCTGAATAATGCTTTGTACAGAATAACCATACATTGAAGTTTGTGATGTACTCCTAGTCAAAAGGGCACGGAAACAAAATGCAGTGAAAGAAATATCCACCTGCAAGGAAAGATGGGGCTCAATGTTAATGTAACTAGTGGAGAATCATTGCTGCAAAAATACAAAAGTTCGTGTTGGTTCCTGAATCGAAAATCTGGTGTTTTAACAAAAAAAAAATAGTAAGGAAAAATTAATTTAGCTTACTGAGCAGTTAGAATACGTGATGTAGTTTGTCATCGGGTTATGTTCCTTGTAGAAATAGCTTTTAATTAGGCTCAGCCAAAGGTAAGGGAAACATAAAGCCCCGTCAGATGTGCTGTTTTTGGTTTTCACTTACAGAGCCCTAATGATTTTTATAATTTCACTGCCCCCCAATATCCAGCAACAGGAGTTAAAATGGTCTTATTTTCTTTTGCAATGACAATTAACTTGTATTGTGTCTTCTAAATGTTTGTTACTGCTCATTTATTCACGTTTCCAAGCGCACAGATTGATATGTTTTGTACGACACCAGTGGCTGGAGGAGTAAAAGGTAGAAGTTTATATTTAGCTATCCAGACTCCTTTGTTTAAGCAAGAAAAGGGAGCGAAGTATCTCCAAACAATTTTGGTGACTTATCTGATGTGAGACCCAATAGGAATCAAGAGTGGGTCAAGACTGGCACACACGTACACTCTTGGCTCATTTTTGTGGCTTTTGCCCCATGGTCTTGTAAATTTGTGAGGAAGATGCCCTACTCCTGATAAAGGGGTCAGTGTTGGACTAATTTACTGAGGTGAGTAACCCTTTTTCCCCTTAGTTTGCCCTGTTCTTTTTAATTGTACTGTTTGGTGATCTTGACCTGTTTCTGTGGCCAAAGGTTTTTTCTTTTCGGACTCCTTGAAGCTTAGAATAACATGTTGAAATTATGTAAAGCTACCATTGAGCTCAAATGTGAGGGTTTGCTCACACACTTGTGTTTAATTCCCCATTGGAAAGTGCCTGCTTTTGATGCAAGTGGGTGATTTTGAGCTTAGTTGGTTGGAAGAAAGTATGAATGTGGGTTAGGGAAAGACTATGCGAAGTGCAACAGACAGTGAGAACTGAAGCTGGCCAATATTGAGGGCACTGACACAAATCACTCTGTTATGGAAATGGATCACACTAAACAAACTATTCAGATAAGCATGCCTGCTGATTTAGCAAAAAGTGAATTCAGTTCTTGATGATTTTTTAATAATCTATTTTTTTACCCTATGCCATCCTGTTTGTCTTCCAGAAGGTGTAGTGTACCTTGTAGTTTAGCTTCTGTTTGTTACCCCTTCTGTTGTCCGATAGATGCCATGATGACATTAATGGTCCGTTTACTCCTGCATACAGAAAAGGCAATCCGGGCTGGGGACTTTGAGAAAGGAAGGCAACAGCAGCAGAGTTATAGGATTTTCACAACCCGCGGAGCCACGTGTGAGGCCCTGTGTGTTGCCAGTGAGTCTCTTTTGATGCCACATGTTCTTGTGTTTACGCAAATTAACCCTTCAATGGAATGGGCTTCATCATCTGCTATGTGTAGTCGTAATGGCCGGAGTTTGGGTCCGCTGCTCTAATTTAACGTTTGTGCCGTCGTAGATCTCCTTGTGTCTAGCCCATATTTTTTAAGTGGTCACTGTGGGAAATGCCTGCTGCATGCTTTTTTTCATAATGTTTTCGAATGCAGTCGAGATTCAACCTTTTGCAACTGCTGACACAACCTCCCTTAATTGGGCACTAACATACACATAACGAGTTTCATTTTGTGTTCTTTATCATGTTTGATGTTCAATTATTTTGTATTCTTCAGTATGCCCTACGTTTAACTGCAATGGCAAGGTTCCCCTCTTCGGCTCCCCTCTACCACCCCCCCACCCCCAATGATTCTAGGACATGCCTACAAACTAGGACTCTAGTGCATCTCCTTCCATATCTACCACTTCCTCTGCTAGTGTATTACTAGGGTTCTCAAGCCTCTGCCAAGTTTTTCATAACTGTTTGCTTGTTTAGCACTAGGAAACCGCCTGGCTGGTTTGTGGAACTGCAATCTAGAAAATATTTCCCACCTAGCCCTTGCCAAAAGACCTCTTTCCTCATGTGCAGTTCCTATAGTCCTAATTTGTTTATCAAAATCCCTTATTCAATCCGGACTCCCACAGCTCACTATTCAAATTTTTGTTCAGTGCAGTTCAATCTTTAGCTTCAGCTCCATCTCTGGCACACCACTGTGTGTACTGGAAAGGATTTCTATATGGCTGGAAAGAATAGAAACTGCAATGCCCATTTCATTTTGCTTGCTCAAATGTTTCCATTGCGTTTTATTAGCAGTGGGCCATCTGAGAAAGACCCTCAAATTATTCAGTTGGTTCAAAGGTGCAGTTTTGCTTAGTATTTTGGCAAATCCTTTTTCAAACCGCCTGCAACTGCCCCAGCAATTTTCCAGTGGGTTTAGCAATAAATTATGTCATTTGCTAATAAGCAGAGACGACTCATGGTCTTAAGTAGCCAGCCCCTAGCATCTTACATGCTTGATGTGCTTTCACACTATAGCTACTTCTGCTGAAGTTTTAGAGCGTCTTACAGGAGTCACTCGTGTTTGTAGATGCAAAATGCATTACTTATAAGTAGCTGTTTCTATTTTTCAACCAACCCGTCTTTTAGAATGTACTTTTCAGCAGCTTTGGGGGCACGCAGTGGAGAAAAGGCCAAGAGCAGTAGGTGTAAGCCAAGGCACTGTTTGTTTATTTCCCCTCTGACATCAAGAACTTGAAAAGGAGCTTAAAGCCAGCATGTCATAGTTTAACGGTTCCATGTGATCATGTCGCTGTCAAAAGTTTGCCAGGTAGGTGATTTTTCTTTTCCTGACCCTCTAAAATTATTTCCCCAAATATTCTAGGAGGCGGTAGAATTATATATTAGCTCCAATCCTAGAGTATTTGGGGAAAGTGTTTGATAGTATGGAGGGTGCATTTTTAAGGAAATGTTGCTACCTTGTGGCCAGTTTCACGGAGACATTATCTCTGAATAAGAGTTTAACTGACCATAATGCCTAATCGGTCCTATGCAACTATTTCAGAAGTTTACTTTCTAAGTTAAAAACCTTCTTTTTTGTACTCATTTTGACTGTTACTGTGCATATTATAAAAACAAAAGGTTTAATAGTGCACTGCATTGCTCTCTGATACAATTATAGTAATGGGGATACATTGCCATATCTCCATCTTACCTCTGTCACCACTGCCTGTCGCACCCATGGCTTTAAAGGGCAGTGCCCTGACTCTCTCCAAAAAGTGTTTGAGACTGGGTGCTGCTAGGGCTCCCTAAAGTACTCCGGTAGCCCCAGCCGATCAAGCAGCTAGAAGCTTTGGCCTTTTTGTTCTCGCTTTTGTTATTAAAAAAAAAATGGCCTTGGTCTCGCCTTTTTCTTGTGGCACCGACCCCCACCAGGTATACCTTTTACTAAGTGATTGTTGCAAATGGATACCTGGCAGGAGTCTGCAGCAGAACTATGGAATAAAAGTGGAGACTGCAAGCAGCTTTGCTGCAATAATCGCCCTCTCACATGGGGTACGAGGGTGATGATCCCTGCCTCTTTTAGAAGGATGCCAGACGGTTGTTGGCACCACAATTAAGGGAGGAAATGTGAGGTCACTAGCAACCTTGGCCCTCTTGTGTCCTTCTTATAAAAGATGAATATTCTTCCACTGACGGTACCTGATCGACCACTAGCCTGGTAAATTGGTAGACTTTGGGATGATAATCGTAGGTGTAAAAAAAAAAAGACCATTCTTACCGCTGAAACATTGGTATTGTATGAAAAATCTGCTAATAGAAGTAGATAATGGCAATTATGCTGTCGCTGTTGTAAAGAAACAGCAGTGTTTTTACTGTCTGGTTCAAGCTTTCAATGGATTGATGGTCTTTGAATGGTATCCTGAAGCCATCCAGTAGACCTTATAAGGAAGATAACGCATCCTCGCCGTTTGTTTCTTAATTAGGGCCGCTGTGTACACATTTCATTAGACCTGCCTCCATCCCAGGACCATACCGTGATGATGGTAACCGTGGACCATCGCACCAAGCTGGCACACTTTTTGCTTTTGGGGGGAGAGCCCCATGTAAATGCTTGGGTATACATGCTGGATGTTTTCTGGGTACCATCCACAGACCATCCGATCCACTGAAAGATTGAATCAGGCTTTAAAACAATACTTGCATTATTTTACATCAGCAACACCGGATAATTGGTATGATTTTATTTTATTAGGAGAATTTACATACAACACTGTTGTTCGTTCATCTGTAATGTTTTTATTTTATTTTTATTTGCACCTACTGTTGTCATCACCAGGTTTTCCAAATTGCCAGCCCACTGGTCGATCAGGTACCATCTGTGAAGGAACATGTTTATTTTTTTTTTTCTTAAGGACCGAAGAGGGACTTCAAATGCTTAGCATCCACCGATCAAAAGATTAAAGCAAATATCGTCATTGACCTGTACCAGAGTACAAGGTGGGTGATTGGGTTTAGTTGGCTTCTGAGCCCCCTCCTCCTTTTGGCTCCCCCCTGCCTCCCCACACCTATTAGGCTGGTCCCTAGGTGTATTGGTTCTCTTCCCATAACTGAGAAGTTCAACATAGTGAACTACAGGCTTTGCTCCAGCATAGTTTTTGGTGACTTTTAATGATGGCCGTTTAGCCACCCGAATTGACTGTCCCCTTGAAGATGAAAATGCCTCCCAAGCTCTTGATGATGGCCTTACAACAGTATTTCTGTTGGGGAAATCTTCTCCTTGTCGCAATTGGGTTGAACTTTTGTGTGTGTATGACTTGAGAATATGTTGAAAATGAGGGACGGCATTCACAAGGGTGAAGTTTACAAGTGGTCTAATGGAAATGCGAAATCACAATTAGATTAGGTCTTTGTTAGTGCACTGATTTGGAATATGTCCAGTCCTATTAACGCTGAGCTCACCATGCTCAGCGATCATGCCTTCCTTTCTTGGACTCTCAATTACATCCATGCAAAAATACTTGATACAATTCCCTTGAATGTCTCTGTTAAAAGGGCAATGGACTGGCATGTTGCTGAATTCAATCGTTCCCAAGATAGTATACCTACTGCCCTTTTTATTACATTGCAACTGGGATATTCGATCTATGGTTGTTTTTATATTCGGACCTCCCTACATTCAGGTCGGGTAATGCCTTGCCAGAAACATTCCTTGTTGGGCCTTTACAATGTCAATATTGCAAACGGAACGTAATCTCTTAGAGAGATCTGATTAATTCATAGATCTTATTTGTTAACCATGGATGTTAAGATTAGATCATAAATACCCTCTGTACGCAGTATAGAAATTGGCTCAAACGATGAGCATAGCTTGAACAACACCAACTGGAGATTTCTTTGTTTTGCTCAAATCAAATGATAGAACATTCTGGCACAGCTAAAGGAAACTTATGATAGCCACCTCGCCCAAATAACTCAATCCTATATCTGAAGAAAATTGGGTTTCGTACATTATTAATGTATATTTTGACACTAGTATTTGTAATTAAGCTGGTCCGGATAACCATACCTCCAACCTAGTGTTGATGGCCTTGAGGAAGTTGGCATTCTGTCAGTGATCAGCAAAATTAAGGGTTCCTGGGCCAGATGGCTTCCCTAACATTGTGATTAAGAGCAACCCCAAATATTGGGCTTGTTGGCTTATGTTAGTTTATTCCAAGATTCTTAGCATGGGAATTATGCCTGCTCGTTGGCAGGAATTTACTCTCATCCCAGTGTTAAAAAACGGAAACAGATCAGATCCCTCAATAGACTCCTGGCCATGATCACTGCCAGCAGTAAAAGGTTCTCGGCTCTCATGTTGGGTAAGCTAAATCGGTGGGCTGAGCAGCTTGGCCTTGAAGTGGCTATAATACCTCTCAAAATATCTGGTCTTTGCACTATAATAATGGCTGACGTCTTTATACACCCTGGTAGGAGGCTTTACCTTTGTTACATGGGCTACTCTAGTGCATTTGATTTGTTTCTCGTCCTATTCTGTGGGGACGCTTGCGTGCTGGGGCATTGATTCTACCTGATCAACCTGCTGTACACTGAACCTTTGTAGCCTTTTCAAACTGACTCATGTGATCAGTTAACAAGATCTATGGCCACTAATCAAGGTTACAAGCAGGGGTGCGTATTGGCACCCCTGCTATTCAACCTTTGTGTGGCAGACATGGGCGTTGTATTTAGATCTTGCTGCAACTCTATTCCCCCCCCACCCCGCCTATCCCCATTTTATTGGGGAAGTAACTGTACCTTGGATGGCATACACCGATGACACAGTATTAGATCTTAGCCCCATCGGATTATAGCGCTCCATTGATCTCTTATTCAACTTTGCTACTAAGAACAACATGAACATTAACATCAGAAGGACCAAGGTCATGATCATTGGCAAGCAGTCTGGCAAAAAGTTTCTTCTGGAAGTTGAAGGATGTAGCATTGGAGGTGGTAAATCCATACTTATTTGGGCATATTTAAAACTCATCCCACATCTCTATTCCCTTGCCAGTTATATCACCCAAAAGGTGATTAAGAAATGGTTGGTGAATCAGAACATTCATTGCCAGGAAAGGGGGATTACAACTTGAGAGCTTAAGGTGGGCTTACTCCCTACCTTGAGTATTTACCCTTAGGTCTGTTCACTTGGTTTGACGAAATTGAGGGAAAACGTCCTTGTTCGTTAAGGGGTGTCCCTAATGCTGTACCTGTAGAGGCCCTGAGTTGTGAGCTTGGCCTGACTTCCTTGTTGGTCCTTTGACTGATCAAACGTTTTTTGTCAAACTTTGCCAGGCTTGTAAGGATGAAAACACGCTACTTAGCCTTATTGCTAATAACGTTCACAGTTCTCAGGATCAGCTCTATTGTGATCTAAAGCAATCGGTCCCTGTTATCTCAAAGCTATTGGCCTCACTTTTTCTGGCGATGATAGTGTTGAAAACCAATGGTTTGGGATAGATCTCAAAATGCTGCCAATCCTTTAAAAGATGAAATGCTGAGTACATCGCTCAGATTCTGTCGTAGTGCCCCCTGTTCCTATTTGTACAAACCTTGTTCTTATGAACTTGGAAGTTTCATATCTTATCTGTGTTTTAAAATATTGCTCACATTTGAATACATAGGATCTTGACTGGCATCTGTCGTGAGGAAAGAAGGCATTGCTACATGTGCAGGCACGCCAGGGAAACTAGTCTACATCTTGTCACTGCTTGCCCAGTTCTACGTGAGAAATACGACGAGGGTTATGGCAGTCTAATAAGTCAATCTGCTGCACTGGCGTCAGATATATTTTGGAGTGGCATTTATTTGGCTGATTCTGTTATTACTGCAGCTGCTTTTTATATCTGGAAAGAGTCTCTTTTTAGTGAAGCTTGATGTAAAACACTATGTTGATTAAATGTGAATGGATATATGTTAAGTGTTTTGACCATCTTTTTTAAGAATTCATCTCCAAGAAATGTATTGATGTGGTTTTATTGTCCTAACACTAATTGTAGACCGTTGATGTTGTTTCGTTGTATCTGTTTTTATGAATTTTAGCTTTTGTGCTGAAAGTTTTTGTTAAAAATCCAAAATGTGCATAATAAAAACAAAAAAAAAGGATCCATCCAGTCTTTCATGTGTCTCTGCTCCAGTGTGGAACGTATCCTTACCTTAACAGAATACCAAGTGCAAGACCTATGCAATTCCAGATTTTCGACATGGGAAGTTGCAGTAAATCATCGATTGAAGGGGGTATGGGCCTTGTAAAAGATCATGGGAACCCACTTCCTTTATTTGAGCACATTGATTTCTCGGTCAATTCCATCACAAATATTCTTGGCAGGCCATCACAGGAGGCCAAACCCATCGTCCCCATCCAACATGGCCGCTGGGTAATGCGTTCACGTTCATGACATCTGTGTCATTGACTGCTTCCGGCCCACTGACGAACGAAGGAGGCACGATGGTCGCCACGTCTCAATGCTCTGCAAGCTGATGCTTGTCCCTCTCTCGTGATGAGTGATTTTTTCTTGTCCTTGTCGATGTGCCCTCTTCATTCTCTTGTCTCCTGCTTCTGGATCTTTTGTCCCCTGCTGCCCTTCCCCGCTGGTTTTCCCTGGGACTTCCTACTTTCTTTTGTGGCTCCTGCTTTTGATATTACTCTAGAACTTGGGACCAGCCTAGGCTCCGAAGTCTACACTAAGTTTCCTGGAGGTTTTTTCTATACTACTTTTTCCTTCAGCCTGATTCCTCCTTGCTACCATATAGTAAGCAGTGTCAGAGACTCCGCCACAAGATTTCGGGGCTCATGAGTGTGCCGGTCCGGTAGAAATCGTGGTAATACCGGCTCTGGCATTTTTACCGACCGGCACACTGAGTTTGTTGGTAGGGGCAGTGCACTACCGACAGGCCTGACCTGAGAGTACAGGCCCCCTACTGGCAAATTGCAATCACCACATCGGTGGTACTGGTGCCTGTGATTGCTGCAAACCCATTCCAGGGAGTCCTATGGGCACCCCCATGGAATGCTAAGTTACTGCCGTTGGCGGCACCTGTAATATCCCAGTAGTAGTAAGGCCTGTTTGCCGGTAACCCGCTAGTATTACAGGCGGGTTACTGGCAAACCTATAATGACCCCCATAGTGTCTGCAAGTAAGTAAGGACCAGCCTTAACTCCAGCACTGTCTAGCCAGAGAAGACAGAAGGGAAAGCCAGTTGCTGACATTGGTTTTGTGGCTTTGCAATGTTCCCAAATGATATTTCACTTTTTTTTTTTTTTTTGGTAAGGCGGTGACCCAAAAGGTTATGATTTCTAGCAAATGGTACTAGTAAGATCATTAGACTGCATCCAGTTATTTTTCGTTATCGGAGGTGTTTAAAATGTTAACATAGACTTGATTGGGCCAAGGATGTGATTCATTACTTTCTTGATATATTCGTCAATTCTTTCTGTGGTACTTTTGAAAATGGATGTGTGCAATAGTCGCAGCATTGCCATCTACCGTATTTGCTGACTTAGATTTTTCATCAGTTGCCTGGCCACTTGCATAGTCGGTTAATTCTAGAAAATACTTTGTTTCACTCATACTTAAAGAGGTTTTTTTAACTACATATAATTCTTCCATTCCCATTTGCCATGGCATCATTGCTATTGTTCAAGCTGTTTTAATACCTTACTCAAATATCCAGGCGTTTACAAAGCGCTTCTAAAATGTGAATCCTATGCATTAACGGCTTTCCTCGCCCCTGTTGTAGCTCACTTGGTCCAACTTTCATTATCCACATATAAGGCTAGAGTACACAGGTGCCCCTTCTCCTGGCAAGGGTCCAACCCATAGGTATCTTTTTGCATGCTTGCCAAACTCTTATCAAAGAAATTGATTTTTCCTTTGTGCAACTTTCTCTTTTTTGTGTGTGCTCACCCTTGGGTGAATGTTGGCATTTTCCTTCTCATTTTACTCTTGCAGATTATTTTGTTTTTTATTCCCACCCCTATCACACAAGTTAATTATTATCTATGACTCAGATGCCCCCATTTCCTGTTGCATTCAAAACATGTGCACAGCTTTTTGTTGTCCTTTGCTGGTGCCAGGCACGTTTTTAAAATACTATGAAAGTGGACCTGCTCCTCTTGATCTATCATGTCTCACACATGTTGAAACATAACCTCTCTGGGTCTAAATAAATCTTTGACTTTATTTCCTTCAAAGAGAGAGTTGTGGTGCATAGGGGCGAGGGGTGACTTTCTAAAAAATTTTTTTTTAAAAAAATAAATAAAAAAAAGTAACCCTTTCTGATCGTATGGCAGGCATATTAATGAAGATGATTGGTTCTGCACTAGAACAGTGTCTTGGTAGCCATCCCAGACGGTGGTCCCAAGAATAGGAACAACTCTGACGGTGCTTTGATTTTCCACTAATCCTTCCTCACATGTTACTCTTGCTGTGATTCTGATTACCAGTAATACAAAGGGCTGCCTCCAATTCTAAAATTCCTTTTTTGGGAGACCAAGCCTCCCTTCGTTTTTATTTTTTCATCTTGGAGCCAAGAGGAAGTTCTTGTTGAATTTTAGAAACAAACATGTTTCTTTTGGAATCCTCTCTTCGAATGGGCTTTTTGCCAAGAAGAGAATAGAATGCCTGTTAATGAACTGTTCATAAATTAAATCCAGGCCCAGATTTTATTAAATTGCTTGGAGGTATTTAGCCTCAAGCCCTTGGATCGTATCTCTCCAGCCCTGAAATCTCTCAATTGGCTCCCTGTGGCTGTAAGAATTAACTTCAAGACCCTTTGCATTGTCCACAAAGCTTTCTGGGGCCTCTGCCCAAAAGGCCTTCAGCTCTCCCTCTGTAAATACCTTCCCTTCCGAGCTCTTCGCTCCTCCACCTTTAACTCCCTCAGGGTGAGTTGTTTTTTCTAAGAAACCAGCAGGGTGGTAGATCTGTCTTCGGCTGTGGCCTCCCTCTGGAACAGCCTCCCTGCCACTCTTAAACTTGAAGAGAACCATCTCCAGATCCGGAAGCACCTCAAGACCTTCCTCTTTGCTTCTGCCTTCTCTCCTCCTCGCCCCTGCTGATCTGTTCTGTCTCTGCATCGTGCACCTGGTCACCCTTTAACTTGTGGGCCCAGGTACTTGCTCACCCTGCCACCTACCTGCACTGCCTCCTGGCTATCCCTTGCACTGGGGGCTGTATCTGAAACCCCACAGCCCCCCCTCCTCCCATCTGTTTTTTCTCTGCACTTATCTGGCACACCCTTTCTGCTGCCTTATACCCAGCACTTGCCGGATGCTGGCTGCGCTACCACTGTTTGCTGCTCTTACTTAGTTACTCCTTGTTCAGCAATCCACCCCCCCCATGCACTTTCCCGTTCTTCCCCTAGCATGCAATTGCGTGTTCTCAATGTCACTGGGCCTAGTAAGATCGTTGTTTCCATTCTCCCTTGTTCACCTCCCCTCCCTGCCTTGTCGCGCACTGAAACACTTGTGTACGAGGGCAATACAAATAAAATATCGATTTAGAACCTATGTGGAAGTACTTTTGATTTTCCAGGCTAACTGGTGCCCTAAAACTATACCTACATGACACATTGCCATCTGTTTGTGCCCCTTATAGTTTAAATGTCTTCCACAGGATTCCTAATGCATGATTTCCCAAAGTTGTAGAAGGCATCTAATGCAGAATTTCTACCTGTGGCACACTGTATTAGCGCCTTGTTCAGATGTTCCTCCTGCCTACTGTTTGATGCAGGTTACCCAGAGGCTGTTGTTGTAGCTCCTGTTCATCAAATATTTGTTTCAATCCCTACTGACATTTGTGAAGAGGATCATGTCTGCAAGCACAAGTACTTGCAGAAACGGCCTGAAATGGCTAATTGTGTGCCCTTGGCTGTTCTCGGGTACACAGATTAATTCTACTGTTCTTGTTCTCCACTTAAGATATGAATGGTGTGCCATGTGTATGATACATAGGCTGTTAGCAATTGCTCCATATGAAGAGTGTAAGGCCTGGGTAATATTTGATCTAACCTTCTCTTCTGCGTTTTCCTGAACTGCCCAGAGCGCAATGGAGGGCTGGTGGGCCACATAGTGTCCTAGAGAATGGGAGTCCAGAGTGCTTAGGCTGGTAGGTGGATCATGGGGGCGAGGGAAATGCATAGAGGGGGGTGCACTTGGAGGGGGAGTGTAACATTGAGGGTTTGGATGGGGAATTGGGCAGGGTAGGATAAAATGCAAATTGGCAGGTGAGCCTCCTAAACTGCATTGGGGGAGGGGGGTTTTGGAGGGTGAAACCATCCGACATACCCCTAATCCTGTCCGTTGAAGGCCGCAGGTGGTCAAATAAAGGTGGCCTATTCACATAGAACCCTTTGGCAGTTACTACCAATGTGTAATGCAGACTGACGATAAATCTTTAAGGGGCCTGATATTGAGGTTTGAGCCGTGGTGCCTGGTAATTGATTTTACATACCCTTTAATTTTTTTATAACATGCTTCAGTATTGGAGACACTTCTCTACACGCAGGACTGGGATCCGAACCTGTGCTGTGCTGCTATGCGCTATCTTGCTTCCAAGACGCACACGTTGCACTAGAGTTACACACTGTACAGCAAATGGGGCCGGAGGATATGTTTGAGGCCCCATGAGAAAGAGGGGAGATTTACTTATCAAAGTTGCTCATTCTCTAGGCTTAAATCTCAGATTGTCAGTAGTGGTCATTGGTGGTTGTTCCAGCTGTGCACGTCACATTTAGCTGCACATAAATGTGGCTCTGGTTAACTTCTGGTGCTGGGAGAGAATCGATGTATGGTGTCAAGTGGATTGAAGACATTTCTCCAGGACAGAGCTGATACTTTTTTGTCCCTCTGATTAGAAACCCAATGACCTGCCCACGACCAGCGGACCTTACTGCTGTGAAATCCATCTTTGTCACCATGGTGCAAATAATTTAAGGTTATTGGGACTTAGTTCTGAGACTGGATTAAGGTGCAAGCTGTTTGGTTTTCCCAAAGCTTTTGTGGGTTTCCCCAAAGCTTTTGTGGGTTTCCCCTGAACAGTGGTTGCACCTTGTTTTAATGGAATGGTAAATGCTGCATTACATTATGAAAACGTCTTTTTTGATGGGCCTCCTTCAATATCAAGTTGAGCGGTTACATTCGGTTCGATATGCTACTTTGGGACTATTTGGCCTGTCTGAACATGAGCGCGCTTCAGCTTGTAGGTGATCACTTCATTGACTCTTGGCTTTATTAAACAAGGGGGATATTAAAGACTTTTAATTTGAACAATAGGTGTTTCCATAGAATTTGAAGTGTGTTTTTTTTTTTTGTGCTGAATTAAAATCCAGCGTTCTAGCCCTACTTCTTGTAAAGTCTACTGGAGACTGGGTATTTCGTTATATCCCCACCCTTCTGGAATGCTCCTGCTTCCAAAGTAACATCTCCTATCTCGTAGTCTTAAACAATTTTTGTTGTTTGTGTTCTTCTTTAAACGACCGTCCATGGCTGATCTGTCCTTTTCCTTGTTGCTGATAGGATTAGGTTTGCAATGTGTTCTCTTTTTCTGTGCTGTTCCGCAATAAAAAAAATCACATTTGTTCCTAAATAAGGGGCATCAGCTCACATGCTTTCAAACGAATCGCTCACAAAACTTAAATTCTAATGGATTGTGTCCTCAAACTGTTCCTCATCTTGGATATATTCTCCTGCTTTGCAGCACTCTCTGAAACCTTTTCCCAGCAAGCGGCGCCATGTGGTCCGGTGTCCAGGATCGGCGAGTCGCCGGTTTCGGAACCGGATGGGAGGTCGATAAAAATATGCTGCCTTGTCACCTTGGTTCCTTTTTCCGCAACCCTCTGCACACTACTTGGGAACACGCTTCGGAGAAATTCTCTGACTTCATACAAAAAAATTATTTGAACTTTTCTTCATTGACTCGACCATGTCGATTCCAAAACCTTTGCGTTTTAAGAAGTGTCGCTATTGAAACAATAAAAGGCCATTAGCTGACCCCACAGATTTATTGTGCGGTGGCTTGGTAGCAACTATTTTGTGGCAAATCGCAGCTGTTGCGCAAAGCCTTCAAAGAGAGCCTCCAAAATGTACATGGGCTGTTCAACGTCAAAGTCAGAGTTCGGCGTAGACAAAGCGAAAAACCGTTGTGGGCCAAGAACTCCATGGTGGAGAAATCGCCAGAGGCGCAGAGGAAACGCTTGAAGAAGCACCGTAAATTATCCCAATCAAAGACAGACTCCCGTCATTCTTCGTCTTCATCCAAGAAGAAAGAGAAAGAGCAGGCACTCATTCAGACTTCACCGGAACAGATATGTTTTCCCTCAAAAAATGCTTTGGTGGAAAAATGATGATGCTGCAAGTTTTCAAGAAAGGGGGCCCACCCGTTCTCTCCTCCTCCGGGAAGTAGACTGTCGACCACCGTGCCAAGAAATCTGGCAGGGACTCTGATCACCAGCCTCCTTGTGTGACCAAAAGTCTGGAGTGTTGAAGACCTCAACAAGAATTTGAGAGCCTTTAACACCATCAACGTATTATTCGGCTGCCATTTTTATCATCCCAATCGGGGCCGACCTCGACGAACCAATCGCGTCTGTAGTGGAAGATCCCTAAACTTCACGTTATGTGCCGAAGTCGCATATTTTATGCCTTCTTTTCAAGGCATCTTCGAGGAGGATGATGACCCACTTCCCTTTGTGTTTTAACCAACGGGTCCCTTGCAACTCTCTGGGGAGTTTCAGGCTGAGCAAAACAGACAGTCTGATCTGGCTTCCATATTGCTCGACACTAGTGGCCAAGATACCGCCCCTGATGTGGAGATTCCTCAAGGAGATCATCCAGCCCACACACGTGTTCAATATCGGAACATTACAGCTAAGGTGGCTGATGCCTTGGGATGGGGCCCTCCAGCAAGGGAGATAAAGAATGTGACCTCACACATTCTGGATAAGGGCACAAATATGGAGCTTGTCCTCCCTTTGTAAAATGCCGTCAAGAATCCTATTTTGGAGCTGTGGAAAACTCCTTGCTTGGGGCCAGCAGTCCATAAGGAAAGCTTCCAGACTTCCAGACACCCATCGCATGAGTCTAGTAGTGCAAGCAGCTACTGTTGGCAACAAGGCAAGTGCTTTGTTGCCAACCAGAAAGAGCCTCCAGACGGAGACGAGAGGTATGATGCTCTGGACCAAAAAGTCTTTGCCTCCAGCAGAATGGCATTTAAGGCAGTAAATGCCTTTTGTGCACTTGCAAAATGGACATAAACCCTGTGGTGGAATGGGTGTGTCAATATTATTGAAGATGTTAAGGAGGCCATGCGCCAAGCTTGGCAGTAAGGACTCGAAACACAGCTGACTGTCTGGAAATTTCAGATTTCCAAGGCTGCGGAAAAGTCCCTGGAGGTAAAGCATCCTGCTGAAACATGCTCACAGTGGAAGGGTAAGCCATTTCAGTATTATAACTATGGTCAGAAGGGAAAATGAGACACCACTGTCAAGGCTAGAGATGCTTCGATCTATCTTCGAGAGGTAGAGGAGGTAAATCACAGACCACTTCCATGTCTGTCCCCTCCAGTGCAGCTCCTGCCGCAAAGCCTGTGAGTACTTCGACCAGTCTACGCCAGAAGGGGGTGTATGTCGCACCCTTTCCCAGGTGGTTTCTCAAGGTTACTGCCTTCCCTTTTTGAAGTGCCCACACGGTTCCCCCCCCCCTCTTTCCAGACCACCTCATGTTCTAGACTCCGTATTCCTCAACAAAGTTTTCTCTCTTCTGTAGACGGTTGTTGTAGGGTTGGTACCAGTTCAGGAGAGTAAGAGGGGATGGGTACTACCTTTTATTTTTTTGGGTCCCAAAAAAGACTGGGGTCTGCTACCCATCTAGGACCTGAGGCACTTGAACAAGTTCCTGGGGAAGCACCAGTTCAAGATGGAAAGACACTTGTAGATCCTCCAGGCCCTGGAAATTCAGGATTGATTGGTGTCACTTCGACTTACAGGATTCTTACTTTCATTTGCCCATTCATCTAAAGCCCAGGAGGTAACAGAGGTTTGTCATAGACGACCCTCATTACCAGTTTCGAGTTCTGGCTGTAGAGCTTACCCCCCGCCAGAGGATCTTCGCCAAGCTTGGCGGGAGTGGCTGCCAGTCTTGGGAAAGGGAGTGGGGGGAAAAACATCTTTACTTACCTGGACGATTGGTTAATCGTAGCACGGTCTCCAGACCAAGCACTTCATCTCAATGCCACCTCCCCCACAAACTGGTCTTCTCCAATTTAAAGAGGTCTCAATTGACAGCTTCTCAAATGCTTCAGTTCATCAGTGAGTTCCTGGATTCACCCTCGAGCAAGTCTTTTCCTCCCGAGTCCTAAACCCCCTACGGTTGCTCGGCCTCTCATGGCATCCTGCCTCTTTCTGACCAGAGGCTCGATTTGAGAATTAGATTGTTCCAATGGGCCCTCAGATCTTAATGCTCATAGTTCTCTTGCAATATGATGGACTTGAATCAAGTCCCAAGCAGAGTCGCCCAGGATTTCCTGTGGTGGTCTTGCGGGGAGAATGTGGTGGCAGAACTATTTTGGCAACCGTGGCCAGAGGCGACCATACTAATGCGCACGTCTCTGCAAGGCTGGGGCACTTGCCTGAACGAGCAGCCGGTGAGCGTTTTGTAGTTGCTGGCAGCGACTAAACTTCACACTAACCTGTTAGAGCTGAGGATGTCAGACTGGCGCTGATTCCCTTTTTGGCCCTCCATGCAGGGGAAGACTGCCCTGAGCATGATGGAAAACACAGGGGCCATGCACTACATCAACAAGAGAGGCGATATAGCGTCACGTCCCCTTTGCAGAGAGTTGATGCAGCTCTGGTTCTGGATGTTACCGAACAAGATTTCCTCGTCGGCAATTCATCTCACTGGGAAGGAGAACACAGCACTGTATGCCCTGAGCAGGCAAGACTCAGTCTCTCCCGAGTGGGAGCTGTTCCAGGAAGTCGAGAGCTGTGCCAGGAAGTCAAGAGATCGCTGCCTTCTGGTTCACGTCCAGTGTGAACAAGAAGTGCATATTTTGCTGCCCCAGGGAATTTCCCCCCCAAAAGGGGGCCGCATTTGTGGTGGACTTGAACTTTCAGCTCCTGTATGTTACCACTGATCCCCTTCATTCCACAAGTGATCAGGAGTTTCAAGAGGTACAGAGCAACCATGATCCTGATTGACTCGGACTGAACCAGGAGGGTGTGGACACTGACCTTCTGCATATGGCCACCTATCTTCCACATAGTCTTCCCCGGAGGCAAACCTTCTCTCGTCTTCACCCAAGTGTGCAGATGCTCAACCTGCACACCTTAATGGCTAAGGTACAGGGATTGCGGCCTTCCAGAAGACATGATGGAAGTGTTGCTTTTGACCAGAAGGCTAGCAACTAAGTCTCTATACAATTTACATTGGAAAAAGTTGTGCAGCTGGTGTAGAGCATATGATGTGGATCCCTTTTCATGCAATATCTAAAGAGCGTTATCTTTTCTCCTTCATCTGGCAAGATAAGGTCTTCAAGTTCCCACAGTCGAGGGCTACTTAGCGGCGCTATCCATTTTTTATCTCACGCCAGAACAAGGATCGTACTTCACGATCCCCCAATCCCTGGTGGTTCCATGTTTTAAAGGCATGACTAACACTTTCCCTCCGCCCCGCTTCATGGTGCCGGCATGGGACTTCTCGTTTCTTATGGCTGCCCCTTTTGAGCCATTGTATTTGTACTCTTTGAGATTACTTTCATGGAAGACTGGCTTCTTGGTTGTTACAGCCTCAGCTCGAAGGGTGAGTGAATTGCGGTCTTTGTCTTGCAAACCACCTTTTACGATTTTCACGAAGGATAAAGTGACTATAAGGGCACTCTCTGCTACACTAGAGCGGGTAAGAACATTCCTGAATGCTTCAGGCAACACTCCACTTGGGGTGTGCCAGCTACTTCGGCTCTTCAGAGGAGTACCTGAAAGGACATCCGTCATGCCGTGATGTGTTCTTCCATACACATGTTTGATAAACACTATTGCCTGGATACTGTATCCGCCAATGACTCGTTTTTGCAGAACTGTCCTCCAACAGGTGTTTGCAGTGGAGTTCACGCCTTCCCTCCTCCGGAATGCCTTACTGCTATTGGAGTATATTTTAGATGAGGAATCCTTGGGAGTACACAATCCTTTAGTAGAACAAATTATTTGCCCTTAGTAATGGTCTTTCTGATGCATATGCCCACACAGAGTCCCTCCTAGCCTACTCCACGTTTTAAGGAGCGTCAGAAAAAATGGTCATTTGGTGCAGAGCGTGCTATTTTATACCAACGTCCCATCTGGTCCTGAAGCAGGTAACTAGACAATCGTTTATGCTGATTGCACCGCGCCAACCCTAACCCCCCCCGAAATCCCCTCCCCACCCACCGCCCCACACGCCCTCTGCACCGCCACTGGAAAAACTTACATCTAAGATGAGGAATCTGTAGGAGGAACATCAATCGGAAAGAACATTACCAGGCAGAAGTTATTTGTTCTTCAATCCAGGTTCCACTCTCTGAACACAGTGTTATTTTATTTGTTTACTAGTTGAAAGAAAATCTCTTAAACTCTCACTGTCCTTGCTTCCCATATCCACTTGCTAAGAGCTTAATCAGGGCTCGAAATTCGGATTGGATCATCAGGAGCTACAAGCGGGTCCTGGCTATCCAGCTGTAAACGGTCACCAGGAACTATCACTGGGGAACGAGGAGCCAGTGCATTGCATTCTGCAAATAACTTCCACATAAAATGCAAACCTATTGTAGCCATCATTTATGACCCCTTATACTTCTAATGTCATATAGATGTGTCCTAATGTTAAAGACCTTCCTCTTTTCTTCTGCCTTCGCTCCCCTTCTCCCCTGCTGATGTGTTTTCTTGGCACCGTGCACCTGGCCACCCTATGTCCTCCGGGCCCAGGTACCTGCTCACCCTGCCACCCTCCTGCACTGCCTCCGGGCCACCCCTTGCACTGTGGTCTGTATCTGTACCCGTACAGCCCCCCCCTTTTCTTCCTGCACTTGACCTACCCTGTCTGCTGCTTTAAACCTAGCACTTGCAAATTGCTGGCTGCACTACCACTGTTTGTTGCCTTTATTATTTATTATTTATCTTTCTCCTCTGCTTCGCACTTTCCACTTATCCCCCTCTCCCGTGCACTTGTGCGTTCTCAATGTCACTGGGCCTAGTAAGATCTCTGTTTTGTTCTCCCCTGTTCCCCTCCCTTTCCTTGTCGCGCTCTGAAACACTTGTGTACGAGCGCGATAGAAATAAAATATCAATATTTATTGATTGATTGTCCCCACAGTTAAATTCACTTAGGTGTTTGTTCTGAATCAGTAGGCTTGCAGAGCCAAAAATAGCACTTGGTAACTGCTGGTTTTAAGCTAACCAGGTTCTTCTAGGCTATAGGCAGGAGCTAAATGGCTCCCAGCTGCCTTCAATTTTTAACCCTGGCTTAATAGAGGAGTTGCCAAAATTAGCGGACGATGGGTTAGTTGATGCCCAAGAGACGTATGCGTTTGTTATCACCAGTGAGCCTTGGTAGGCTGCCCGACTTCTGTAGCTGAGAATTCAGTGCATCAAAGGTTTTCCTCAAAGACCTGAAATCTCTTAAGAACTTGCGTCCCTTAATGGACGCCACTAGCCTGTATTTCGACTGTGTGGAGACTAACTTAGCTGAGTTTCTCTGGAAATACAGTAACTGTTACAATCGCTCCTCGATGAAAATGTTTATACTTGCATTAATGGTGTAAATATTACTATATCCTGGAACTGTAGGTGTCTTTTCTTCAATGTAATTTCTCCTTTTTCTCTTATTTTATTGATGACTGTTTGGGATTTTTTATTTTTTTTGTTTTGCATATTCTGTTCTGAATGCTCTTGTCCTTACTGCAGTCTTTCAGTGCTCAGAATACTTAGGATTGTATGCCCTTTATAAATACATCGGGACTGGAAGAGCGGGTACAGCTGCCAACCTTCTGCTTTTTCATTGTTCTAGGCTGATAAACATTTCAGTGCACTCTTAATTAGGGCTCAAAATGTGCACTCATTATGGCGTACAAGTAGCTTCCATCTTGAAATTGTGCACCCTGACCATATGTTGTTAAATAGAAGTTTTGTGTGTCATGTCACATCTGAAAATACTCTCCTGGTAGCAATGCTCTTTTGCCTGAGTTTTTGGTGATCGTAGAACGTCCATTTGCCAAGATTTCAGAATTGGCACTAGGAATGGTCTGCAGTACAAGCTTTATTATCTGTCAATTTATTAACTGGAATTTGTTAAGTGGCATTTTGCATTACCTATAACAGAATAGTCTTGGTTAAAATAAAACATCTGGATAATCGTTCCCAGGCTGGATAACAAAAGTAGAGCATCACCAAACTGAGTAAAAGCTCAGAAAGCTTTGCAATCTGGCATTTTTGCTCTTTGTTTCTGCTACCTCCCACCCTAATGGCTGGCATTTGGTTATCCGGCACATTGGCTTAATTTGCATCATTGAGTCCCAGGGACGAGGATAACCAAACCTTTACTGTATGAGACAAACTGTAGGGTAGCCTTTCTGCTGAAATGCCTGCACACAACCGGATTGGCTTTCC
The DNA here is from genome assembly GCF_040938575.1 of Ambystoma mexicanum. Taxonomy (NCBI): domain Eukaryota; kingdom Metazoa; phylum Chordata; class Amphibia; order Caudata; family Ambystomatidae; genus Ambystoma; species Ambystoma mexicanum. The sequence continues at coordinate 108,542,419 of NC_090926.1, read as the reverse complement.
TGGGAATAAGCAGAGAGAAAAAGCTTGGCCAGTAGCTTAATCTATTTCAGCTAGTTATGAAGATATCCATGTCTGCACCTTTACTTGTCTTCTTCGGTTCTGGCCTCTTGCACTGTGATTCCAAAGCATTCTTGATAGTGGAAGTCACAGAAGAAAACAAATCCAAGATTCTGAAATTTCTGTTTAATAAGGTCAGTGTGACCTTGGTGTGTAATAAGTGTATTTTCATCCAAACAAACATTAAAAAATGAACACCTTCATCTATTACCGTCTGCCCTATTGTCAGTTGATCTATGGAATTCCTTGGTGGTTCTTGATTTGAAAGGCTTTTGAAACTTTTTCTGTCCCTCTAAAGTTTTAGGTCACTTCTAAGCATGAGACAGTCTTGCTGCCATAAAATTAAATTAGTGCTCCATCTGTAGTCCATATAACCCAACACGGTCAGGCGGCTTTATCGGAAGAACTTGAAAGGATCCCAGACAACTTTCTGCACACACCCCGTAAACCCCAAATCTGGGTGGTCTGGAATTACCTTATGTAATCTCACTCTGATAGTCTTAACACCTTGTCGGATCATTTTACATTAAATTCTCCTGCATTTCTACTATCCTGCTATAAGAATCGCAACTTCACCCTCTGCACTGTTAATCTCTGGTGCATTTTATCCCATGTTCTTCTCCTGCATCTTATCCCATGTTCTTCTCCTGCATCTTAACTGGTTCTGTGTACTGCCCTTGCATTATGACAGCATTCGCTTCGCTTCACTCACCTGTTCCCTCCCCTGTCCCTTTCTTGGACTACCCTTTGAAGTGTTACCATGTCCTTTTTTTATGCCTTTGCCTATGTTTAGTTCACTGTAGTTGTGCTATTTCCCAACTAACCGACCTTTCCGCCTCTTGAACTAGACACACGTCTATCCCATTTCAGACAGTGGAGTTGCATTGTTCCCTTGACTTCATGCTTTTCTTTCTCCATTCCAAACAATTTAGAACTTGTATATACAAAAAACACAATTGGGATGCCTCGAGCTCCAGCCAGCGGCACATTGATCAAGAGAGAATCTCTACCTCTCTCTGAAGCTTTATTGAACTAATAAAGTACACACAAACCAATCCATTTGAACCATATTTAGGCCAGTGACAACCGCAATTGGTTCTACACTCCATGAAGATGAACAAAGGAGAACACAATCTTGATCTGCTTTGTAGCCTTGATAAAACAGTTGCTTTAGTTTAGCCTTGGGACTACTGGCCAGGCACCCAGGACACTTTAGCATTTGTTTACATTGCTGGGCAATGAAAGGGAGTGGCACACCCACTAGTGCCATCTTTCACTTCTCCTTTTACCAAACCCAGTGTAAAGCCTAACCTCTAAAGAGTATACATAAAACAGCTATCTCGATTGAGATTGTCCGATGACTCCAATGCAAACATTTACGTACCCACCGCTCAGGATACCAGATTGCTAGAGCCAATCAAACATTTAAGACCTAGTAAATAAATCCTCCTCTCTGGCATTTATAACGTTTTTGGTTCCTGTATTGGCCCAACCTTTAATGAATCTTCAATTAATTTACAGGCAGTGGAACTAGCGCCCTCAATCACTGTAGCCCACATCACAAATAGTCTGAACAAGTAAAGGACCAAGTACACTAAATACAGGCAGTGAGCACCTTCCTTCCCTTCTCCTTGTTTTCTTGGCCAAATCTATATTGGAATTTATGCAACGTCTGCTCTAGCCATGCTCTGACAAGCTCATTATTCGTCACTTTAAAAAATAGTTTATTCCCATCCGGAAGGACTTGCATAAATGGGAACTGTTTTTTTCCCCCTACATGTGTCGGCAAAGTCTCGGCATTAAGAGATTAACAATTTTGCCCAGACCTTTTATACCTCTGTTTAGGCAGTGACCAGATTAAAAAAATCCAAGAAACATGGTATGCAATTACAGCCTGTGAGTTGACGCTGAGAAATATTGTGTTGTGTTTTACATAGAACAACCAAAAAGCACATTTGGTTCCAACCATGATTGATGTGAAACTTTAGGACGGGCAACTTGCACTAGATTCCTGTTATGAAATACTGGACCAAGTGCCATATGGCTTCCTGGTCACCCCAATCAAGCAGATGAGCCTAAGAATGAGAAATGGAGGGAGCATGGATGTAACCTACTCTGAGACCCATTTATAAAAAGAACCTTCAAATTGTGATTTGGAAAGTAGCTTACAACCTATGGTGACAGGAAAGGCAGTGATGCTAGCAATTGAGAACTAGACACTTCGCCAAGTGCCCTCCCAAAAACGTACCACATTATAAAATTTAGTTCAGGCATCCTCTTCCTCCAGGGGCACAAACTGCTATTCACAAAATATTGTGGCCTGAAGATATGAAGTAGAGTGACGCGCAAAGAAAAGCAGTAATGCAATTTGCGTAGAAAAAGGACCAAAACAAATGTGGGACTAGATTTGAGCTAGAACATCATACCCAACCACGTGCGCACACCATTCTGAAACACTATGGATTCTATTATTGTGTTCGGTAAAACCGAAATGTTCTCCCCTCCACATACTGACAGATGCTGGAGCAGATGAATGCATACTTCTATATGCATGGCAGAACAGCCAATGTTTTCATTGGAGCTCCATTATGACATATGTGCTGCGACGGGTCTATCCCCAACAGATGATCCTCAAAATATGCTAGTGGGGGTCGAAGAGAAAGCAGGTTTCATTCTTTACGCATGCTGGAGAGTTGATGACCCAGTTTCCTGCTACTAACGCAACGCTTCACATTGGGCCACAAACACTACATTGTTTTACAAGTGGTATATCTGCGCATGGAATATTTAGAAATGGAAAAACTTGTCCTTTGCAATCTGAGAATGCCCTCAGAAGTTTGGCAACATCTTGGTTCTTTTGTTAAAATATCCATGGGTAACAAAAATGTAACGTGGCAAATATGGCTCTAATATTTTTTGGACTAAACGGTTGAGCAGTCAACATTTTCTCAATGTGGAATCTTGTTTTGAATACTTAGTGCTGTTCGGTGTGGAACATGAATGGATGGGAAAGTCGGGCTTTTCCATTAATCTCATGCATAAGTGAAAAAATGCGTTTTTTTTGTATTGCCTCTGGGGAAAATAAAGAGTTGGGGTAAAGAAACTTATGTGAATATTTCCAACCAGCTGCATTGCTTTTTTTGACACTTTTTTTCCATTCAATCGCCGGTGCCCTTCAAGATAAAGCAGAGTACTGGTCACACTGCACACACAAACACATAAAAACTCTGGTAAGGGGTGGGGGGGGGGGGTCTGCCCCTTGTTTCCACCTGCACTGCTGTATTGTTTTTTTCAGGCCACTGTTGGCAGCAATGTATGTCACACACAAACTTCACTGTTATCTGATCTGTAGAGGGTCGAATCAAAATTTATATATTCTTTTTGGACTGCTTGCAATCTCATTTATTCACTTTGTCTTAACCTTAAATCGCTTCTATTATTTTTGATTGTCAGTGATATTGCAAGGTTTACCCCATTTGTTTCTTGCTGTTCTTGATTGCTTATGAAGCATTCACATTTGTTCTTGTTCACTGTTTTCTACTCACTGCGTTTCTTAGTTTGGAGTTTTTCCTCCTCTTATCCGGAAATATTTTCCAGACTATAATTTGCAGTATTTGTGTTCTTCCCTTGATCATTCCTTGCCTGGCCCCTATACTCCTGACCGAACTACTTCCTCTCCCACGATATTCTTGTTTGCTGGAACATGGAAAGAGAGAACTTGTTTCAGTGGATGTGCAACATCAGATTGACCTGCCAGAGTGTCTGTTGAGATCTGGGCCAGTTTGGCTTTGCGTAGTGTTGAATCTGTTGCATCTCACAAGATACTATTAGCAGTAAGTGGTCCCAATTTGGTTACCACAGGTGTCGGAACAAGTGTGAGGCTGTCTGAGCACTGGGCCTAGAGTTACTCTGTGTGACCCTTATGGTCTCAATTCTAGATTGCTTGTGGTCAATGTGTGAAGGAGGATGTTTTCCTTTCCCATTGTCTAATCTGTTTGCTCCTATTTCAGGCTGGTGATGTGAGGCTATGGTTACTAGTTTAATTGCAACTGTGCCCAAATCCTGTCATTGAGCCTAGCCAGATTGCACAATGAATGAAACGCATTCCTCAGACATCTTTGATCTTCCTGCAGGAAGCGGCTTTGAATCCCGACATGGATAGCTCATCTATTTGTTCTTTCCACGTAAATTAATTTACACTAAATTAGGTACTACTGACACTGTAGAAATCTGCATCAAACACTAAAAAGAAGTGATGATTATTACTATTGGCTAGAATGTAGCACTTAAACGGACATTAACTTGACAGAGGTATGTTACAACTCTTCTGTGTTTTGAGTGATGATGATATTCTGCTAGAGGATTCTTTGTCATGGATTTCCCTTGTTCTATGTCTACGTGTGTCCCCGTTGGAAGATTTCTCCTGCAGGTTCTAGAGTCCTTCCTGTAAATCTACCAGAGTGGAAGGAGTGGATTCAGGTAAAGAAGTAGTTTGTTTAACATCCAGGAAAGGGGTGAAACTGGCATGTCCTGGTCCTGAAAGTGTTGGCCTGGCTCATTTGTATGTAACCACGTCCACTCTCCATTTCTCCATATGTCGTGTTCTTGCGCTTTCCCAACCGACTCAGCATCCTTGAGTTTGGAAGCTCTCTGTTATGTTAAAGGTATATATAGCGCACCGTCACCAACGGAATTGGTCCCCAGGCGCTCTAGCGGATCTGTAAACAAGAAGGGGCGGGTATCGTTACTCGGGAGGGGGGGGGGGGAGTAGGAGAGTGGGAGAGGTAGTGTGCTGTCGGTGGCTTGAGCTCGGTATACACCGAGTGCTGGGCTTTGGTGCAAGTATCGGATCGGGTGAGGCCTTGTGTGCTGTCCGTGTTGATGCGCGTGGTAAAGTGTGTGCATATTGCTGGGAGTGAGATGGTTGTGTGGGTTAAGTATGCAGAAAATTGAGGGTTGGGTTAGTGAGGTCTGTATCCTGGTTCAGGTACTTCTGGTTCAGTTTTACCTGAATCCCTGTGGTTGGGGTTGTTGCTGGTTCCTTATGGGCTGTCTCGCTGTGGTGGTGCTGCACGTATCCAGCTGTGTCATAAGGAGTATTTTATGGGGTGGTGGGTGTGTCTGAACCATTTCTTCGGGTGTGGGACTGGGTTGGTACCATCTGTTCTCTTGTTCTCCAGTGTGACACTGGTCAGTGGAAGCTTTGAATGGTTCAGGGTCAGAATGCTGTTGATGAGACAGCCTAGTGCGTCTGTCTATGTCGGCCTGTGTATTCCTTCGTTAGTTTCCTCCTATCATGACTATCTTTCAGTTCGTTGTTCGGTTTTCGTGGGGTGACTTCCTTAGGGCTATTGCTTAGTTTGTAGTTGTGTGTGATGGCGCATTGTGCTTCTCGCTGTATCTTGATGAGCGTTGTGTAAAGTGGGTGCTTATACTGTTTCTCACCCTCTGGGTTGTGGCTAATGGTAAGGGGTTTCCTGTTCTCTAGCTGTCTGCTGTCATTAGGTCTTTTGGCTATAGTTTACCTGTGGGCACTTATCTTCCTCATTGTGCTTGTCTTGTGCTCATTTTAGGGGAATTCTTCGGAGGTGGAAAAAGGGTTTTACGAAGCAATCAGGCGGTGTGCATTGTGCACGGTTCTCAGGTGTACAATCTTGAAGTAAAACGTGTTTGATGCCAGAATTTATTTTTTCTCCCTCCAGAAACGGGGTGCGCCAAGAAAAAATCCATTATACGTGGCAATGTTCTTGTCAGTAGTTATAAAGTGATTGAGCTTTCCCACCCCATTGCAGAGCTTCTAGCCTTTTCACTGCTCTGTGCCTGGCTAACCCGTTTCAGCTCCTGATTTCTTCCTTTCGATTACCGGGACCTTTTGCACTGTCTGCACGTTTTTTTTTCTACATGCCCTGTTGTCGAACTTGGGTTGCTTCTGCAGGCTCCAATACCTATTTTCCCATTCTTTCTGTTTTCGTGTTGTCTCTCTTGGCAGGGTGCTCCGGCTTTTCCTCTACTCTAGCCTCCTTAGACACCTCACTGTAGGCGTAGTGCTCCTTGCACTGCAGCCTCCATTAGCTCGAGCCCCGCACTTCACTGCTTAAAATAGAATAAGCCAAGGCCAGCGTTACAGTGTCTACCTCTTTTCGCCCCTCAACTGTTCCACGACTGCTTTTTACTAAGCCACGTACTGTGGCCTGTTGATGGGGTCAGTCCTCCTGCACCAACTCGTTGCATGTGTACTCCCGGCAGCTTCCACTGCTGGTGGCTCACGGGGGCACATGGTGCTGTCCTTCTGCATTTCCAAGCGAACCACACTTATGAGAAGTCCGCTGGTGCCAAATCCCTTGCCACACCCAGTGGTGCTTTGTGCTCAATGTACAGGGTTGAATGATAAGACCAAATACTTTCCAAGGGGCCTTTGTCAGATTCATTGTTGGCAACCCGTTCTAATCTTAATTAAACCAAACACGTTTTTTCTCCATGATTGTAATAGGTTTGCAAAAACAAAAACAAAATGTCTAGGGCAGCATGGTTTTGCAGACATTAAGGGAAACCTGTAAAAAGGGACAATTTTGTTGTGGTCTCCCAAACCCTTAAGGGAAAGAAACCGCGTCGCGCCCTCTAGACAGCTGCACGTTTTTAAACTTTAATAATATTTCGTCTGCTATTTTTAAATGCAAATGTACAGTAGCCTTTACAATAATTTCGAAATATGTTAATAGACTTCAAAGTGGTAAAATGGGTAACGGAATAGGAACAAATTGTCCATTTGAGAAGGTAACTGTACAAATGGGCACCCCTTATTTTGAGCTTAGAAAAATACAACCTTAGTGTGCGTTTGTTTTTGATACCCCTCTCAGGCGACCAGGTTATTGTACTTGGACAGCAGCCTCTACACTATTGAATGGAACCATGTCATTTTCCATCCTCCTTTGCTTAAGGGCAGTTGTCCTACGATCTGTTGAAATGTCATTTATCTCTGGATTCATAAGTAAAGAAAATTCTTGGAGAAAGTTGATCGGGTTTGTGTTTTAGCCTTTACTTTTTGAGTGCACTTTGAATTTCTAGGTGCTGGTGTTGCTTTAGTTAGCCTTACTCCTTTATTTAGGGCAAAGATTGTTTGTACATGTTCGCCCTTATTCTTACCAACATCTAAACATTGGCACCAGATTACGATCATTTAGCTTGAGCATCTTTCCCTAGGGATGTTACCGCAAGTGTGCAGATCAACCTTTTATATAGTGATTTGGATTGAAAACGGATCACTTTGTACGTAGGTCATGTTTTTCATATCCTCATGCATGCTGCCCCATTTCTTCATTTTTCTTTTTTTGTTGTCTCTTTTCGAATTACACTTGAGACAGTTTCAGGTGGTGACCTGCTTAATCAATTAGACATTGCAAGGGCTATAGTTACCATGTTTAGCGTCTCCGTTTTAGGCATTTTGGTGCATTCTCACTCGAATTAATTATCAATTAATGACGGATTTTGGCTTCATTTTGGAAGCTCACAGCTGATACTCTAGGGCTCAAAATATACTCTCTTCACTAGCCTTTTGCTTGGGAAATGGACTCTCGGCAAGTATGAAATGGTGTGCAGTACGTATGTGCAGATTGGAGGGGCCGAGTGCATTTTATTCATGGTTGGTTTATAACTTTGAACTTCAAATTTTTACCACTGTGCATAGGTATCTGCTAGAATTGCAACCTTTGATTCTGTCTCTTTCCCTCTCCTTCCCGGCAAGTGTTGCAGCCAATACAGGCAATGCATATTCTTCCTCGGAATCCTTTTGCTCCACAGCCTTTGTACCAGAGTGAAGGGGCGGGATACATTTTAAAGTCAGAATATTGGCTAGGGATGCAACGGTATAACGTTAAAGATACCGTGAACCACTTAATTGATCTATAATAACCGTCACATTGTTTATACCGGTATAGCGTTTATACCGTTAAGTGTGTTTTTCAATCTGATTTGGAAAGGCTGCAGTAAGCAAGTGCTGTGCAATTTTGGTCTTGCACTGTTGGATGTGCCGTCTGCCAAGTAGTTTAAGTTGGAGCAGTTTTTAATGCCATTCCATAAACCACACGTGCCTGACATAAAATCAATATGTTAGCAATAGGAAGAATACAGTGCCAAGAAGGAAAAGGGTTTATTTTGGGTTGGCGGCTTTGGGGGGTTTATATATTTATAATGGATAATGTTTGCTAAACATATGACAATGAGGGATTTCCTTGGTTCCGTTATTGAATTTACATATAAGTCACACTGCAAAATTCACTCAGCTCTGTGGGTATTCCCTGCTCCCATACCATAACATGTCTGTGATTAATGAACACCTTTTGGCCCGCAAGTAAACTAAAGGCTGTAACGTAAAGAGAGTGTGTGTGCGCGTGTGTGTGTATGCGCACAAGCGTATACTACCATCAGCCTCCATTGATCTGTGGCATGCAGGTTATCACGATGGCAACATGTTCATCTTCACCAGTAGCCAGTGGGGGAGCTAAAAGCCTAAATGACCACTTAAGAAAAGCTATTCAGTTTGCTTTGCCAGTCGCAGCAGGGCTCCCCCGTCCTCTCCACACGTGTGTTTGGTGGAAACAAGGGGTGGCATTTCAGTGGAAAGTATGTTGAAAATCCCAATTCTGGATCCGGGTGCCTGGTTTTGTTTGTGATGATAAATCTGTCAATTTATGACCTTTTAGAAAATATTTGTGAAGATTAGTTAACTCCACCTGCTATACCGCTTTAACCATGATATACCGTCGTTTGTCAAGGTTTTCGTATCGTCATAAAACTAAAACCGTGACACCCCTAATATGGGCTTGAAATGATGGTTTACGTACATGCATTTGGTGATGCTACCAGGATGGCATTGTTTTGGTATTTTTACATGTATGTGTGTTTCATTTGCATTTATTAAGCGCTTTTGTTTGCCAAATAAATGCGCTTTTGTTTGCCAAAGCGTTATTACATAGTAATGAAACGGTATGAAAAATGCATAATATAACAGGATAGCCAACAGTAGAACATGCACAATCAAGAAGAGGTAGAAGTAGAATGGAAATGGCCCTTGAAAAGAGTGTGAAAAATGGCCAAACAAGATGCAGAGCGAATGGCAGTGGAAGTGTGTTCCAGTGTTGGGGGCTAACTAGGAGAATGCTCAAACGGGACTGGGAACATAACGGCCGGGGTGCAGACTGGAGAAATAAGGAGGCAGAGCAAGAAGGAGTGTACAAGGAAGCAAGATAAGGCAAAGGGAAGCAAAGACATGTAGACCTATATAAACTATAATGCAACAAACACCACAAACTACCCCTTTCCCCCTTTCTTACTTCAGTTAGAATGCTCCAGATATGTTTTTGAGATGGGAGTATTTTGCTCCCTATTTTTAGACTTTGAGAATAAAAATGACGTTTCTCATTTGCAAGAGTAAAATATGTGACATCCAGGGGAAGTGTGCAAAAACTATGGAAATCATTAACATGCGGCAGCTTTCTGCATTGTGACAGAATACACCTTTCATTATTTCTTGAAGGTCTGGCCATTTGATCTATCCTGTATATATTTAAATGTTGAAAACGCAAAAGCTTTGTCAATTACATAGTAAATCAAACATGAATTGTATTGTGTTATTTGAGTTTCGATACAGAATTGTCTTTCAATGTTTAATGAAAGGCCTCAATTCCTGGAGCTATTACTACCTAATGGTATGCAAATTTTCTGATACAACAGTGCAGAGAGGCAATGACTCCATGCTAAATTCTATACCTAATCTCATGGCCAACTGAAGTTGGTGGTACTTTATCGACCTCGAAAGGGTGAGAGTTGGCCTTGCCGGGATTCAAACCTGCAATCTTCAGATCTCGCAGCTGAGCTATCTTATTGGCTGACTTCCTTCAGATGTCGGTAAACTGAGTATCAACTGAGGTATAATAATCACAAAGCCTAGATGAATGAACCATGTATGAAGTACTACATACAGTTACATACCTAGCTGGATTATCACAGGGACAGGTTTAGCTGAGTTTCTATTTCAATAAAAAATGCACTTCCTGCAGAGTCAGGTTTTGGATGTTTTAATCGTAGTATGAAGATTTGAGAGGCTAGAACACCTGCGATTGGTGTAATGCCAATCACTCACCCTTGAGCAAAGACTCTGCTGCCGCTGACCATTTATAGTAAAGGACCTCATTGACTGCAAGGCTGAATTGATGAAAGCTAGACCTGGCATGCTCCTCATTTTACACACTTTTTTAAATTAGAGTGTAAATTAAATGATAATTGTAGTAATGATCTGCCTTTGCATGATTATGCACACTGCACAGGAACTCTAAAAAATGCAATTGTGCAAGACTAGATTGCTTTCACTCGAAAAAAAAGCATAATTTGTTACAAAATATTCCCAATTGCAACTTAGTTTTCCATATTATACAATCCAAAAATGCTAGGAAAATAAATACGGACAGTGCTTCTGTTGGCTCCATGAGCATCTACACACAACACAGAAGCGGAATGTAAAGAAACGGTTCCTTTTTTTTTAGTGTGCACTTTATTTTTTTGAAAGGCTTCAGAGAAATACATTCTGATTCAAAGGCTTTTTTTCCATGGCTTGCAATTACATCCATGTAGATACAAATCAAAAGAAGCGGTATGGTTTCTGCCTTTGCACTGCCCTCTGCTCTAAACCTGTGTGTAAATGTACACAGGAAAATAATAAAGCTGTCGTATTTACAAGATTTTCATGCGTAAAAAGGCTGGGTACAAACCTTATCTGGAGGCCTGGTTACACAAATTACAAATACTTACTCAGCCAATACCTTCAATCACTGCACATGAAACACCTTATGAAAATGTAAAAATTCAAAATCGATTATTTTTCGAAAAAGATAAGATGTGTAAATCTCAGAAAAAGAATACATTTTAAATGTCTAAATTTTCTTAAAAGTTTGGAGTCCCGTGTGCAGTGATTGTATTGACTGCATAAGTATTCATAAGCTGTGTAATTGAAATAAGTAAAGAAAGGAAGGGGTAGTTTGTGGTGTTTGCTGTATTATGATATATTTAATTCCTTTTCAGCCACAAGCTCACCTAAAGTAAAACATGTATGGCTAGACCTGTTGTTGTAACCAACATTTATAAACTATACATAAGAAATACGTTTTGATACGATAACAAAACATGAGCCAGTGGAGTGAGATGAGAGAGGCTGAGATAGATGAACAGGAGGAAGACTGACAAGCAGCTGAATAGAAGCTTTAACAATAGATTCAAGAGGAACTAAAGCATATGCAGGCAAACCTACTTGGAAGTTTAGAACAGTAATCGAAGCGAGAAAAGATGAGAGGGATGATCAATCTCTTCGTAGCCTGGAATGTTAAAAAGGGTAGCATTTTGGAAATATTGTATAAAGCAAGGGGATTTCTCAAGACCCAAAATATGCGAAGAAAGAGTGAGTGGAGTCTAGTGACCCCAAGATTTCTAACTGAAAGAAAAGGGAAGAGGGGAAAAAGATTGTTCTAGGTGGAGAAATATCCGAAGAAGATTCTTCTCCTTATCAATTTTCTATCTCTAATAATAAGACACTCAATATTGAGAAACAAATTGCACATCTTCAGGATACGTTTAAATGCCTGACTACAAAGTCAACTATTCAGTGCCACATCTTTCCTTCACAGTTATCTGCTGTCCCTGAACCACTGTATTCTGATGCAATTGATGCATAGTATGAAAGGAGACAGGTGGGGGGTGTTACAGTCAATGTGTAGGTGAGCACATTGGGCCTGCCTGCATGCATCTCCACCTTGCAGTCTTTTGTATATTCATTTTTATTAGGCTTCTGGCATGGTAATATCAGTAACTATAAGCACATCTTGCACTTAAAGGTGTTTGAATCAGTTGTCATAGTTTTTGATTGCTTTAAGGTAGCCCTAATTGGCAGATTAGCTGAGCATTTGCCTTGTTTAGAAAGAGGATCACAAAATCAGTTCAGGACTTTAATTGTGCTAGGTGGGGTAGTTGTCTGATCCAATTGCAATTTTTTGTTACCAGTTTGTTTTGGCTCCTGGGTAATCACTGTGGCACATTCATAAAACCTTTGTATATAAACTATTAAATATCGATTATCAACTTTGGGCACTTACTTGGCTTGAACCCTTTTATGAATTGTACGTTTTTGTAATGTTAGATCAGGGCTCCAAACGTGCATTCACCACTAGACATTGGGTAGGAATAAGAGACTATTTTTGATAAAACTCAGGTCTGCCTGAGTAATAATTCAATTAAAAAAAAATAATAGACTATTGACTTAATGAGCTGGTGTGTGTATGTCGTTAACTGAGGAGGCAAGCTACTTTTTTATGCCTGGCTAGTAGTAGCTTGCAACCTGAAATATTTTCCTCTAACTAAATGCTAGACTAACCTGTTAAATTGATTTTGTAATAACTAAAAGGTTCAAAATGACTAAATTGTAGACCAAGGTCCAAACTGAAATATAAAGCTCATTACACATTTTCAACAGAGATTACCTTGCAGCACACAGTCTTTCTGAACAGTTGCTGGTTTGAAAGCCCCATGCTCTGCTGCCACACTTCCTTAGTCATGAACCCTTCGCTGGAGCTGTTTTCTTTAGGTGGATTGGGGCAGTGAGGTGTACACCTTTTGGATTCCTCTGTATAATTCATCTAGTTTCAAAGGAAAAAGTAAGATGTTCTTCAGTGCCACCATTATTATAACTAACTTTATACTTCAGTGGTTGTTGCGCACATGTGTTAGCATATTAGAACTGCTAAACGAGTCTTGGTTGCATTCTAGAATTCGTTGATTTAAGTGCATGAAATGCTGAAGAGGGTTGATCAGATTGGGCGTTGCTGCTTGCTGACCATGTTCCTTAAGCATAGACATCTGTGTGCATGGTGTAATCCTGATAATTTGCCTTTGTCACTAACAATCTCATCTATTAATTTATCACCCATTTGTATTTGTCCCGGTGCATGAGTTGAGCGAGGTAGTGTCTCTAGTCACCCTGTGCTTCTATTTCTATAGGAACCATCTTTGTACACTGTGAAAGCCGTGCTGATCCTGGACAACGATGGGGACCGTCTCTTTGCTAAGGTGAGGAGCTCGGTCACCGAGGTTGGAAAACATTTGAAAAAGCCCTGTTATAAAGATCTAACTGTTGGTATACAATCCATGTCTCTGTAATCTGGAAAAGGGCCCACCATAAAATGTTTGCATTTTGTTGAATTTTGTCAGGAAAATCTGGAGATATATCTAGCAGTAAACACCTTGCGTACCTCATCATGAATTTCAACTGCCACCCATTCTACCTCTTTTAAAAGTGAAATGAGGACTTAGTTATTTTTTTTTTATTCCTATTTATTGGTTTTGCATTACAAAGATAAAATACATAAATAAAAATCCAAACATGACTATCATCCCATCGCCCTTCCACCTCCTCTCCAGACCAGACCCATGTTAGCCGTCTTGTGCCTCTGCCTGTTCAATGTAGATACCTCCAAGTCACTTAATATCTTAAAGATTCCTGCCTACTATGACCTTCAGCATGCAACTCTTGGGTATCCTTCGATTCCTCCCCTTTGCATTTCTTCAAGGCGGAATGTAGTCAGGAAGTTTGCAAGTCATTGAGAAGCGTACCTCATTCCAACTCATACTTTCCCTTCCTCATTCCTTCTTTGTTCATGCACTATTTTCTCTGCTGCCACCCACCTCAGTAAATCATGTAACCATTGGCTCAATAAGGGGCTTCTTGAACACTTCCAGGAGATGGTCATGCAGCGTCTTGCTAGAAGACAGCTATTCTCTTTGGATGCCTTCTTCTTTCCCCCTGGTAGGACCCCTAACAGGCAGATATTGGGGGTACATGCAAATTGTCCCCCAACAAGGTGGTTTACTTTGTGAATCACTGCGCCCCAGAAGGTCTGTATTGTTGGTCATCCCCTCACAGCATGTGCCAGAACCCTGCTGATATACATGTGGATATCTGATGTGCAGGGGGTAATTCAATATTTGTGGGGTCATATAGATGCAATCTTGAATTGTATTTGTTTAAAGCAGGCATTCCTAGGCATCCCGCTAATCGACCATGTTCTTCCCTCAATCGCCTCCGCCATGTCTCTTTCCCACTTCTCCTTCAGAAGGGATGGGGTGTCACTATCCTGTAATGCTGCATACAATCTTGATATCGTGTGTCTTTCAGTGTCTATGGTTAGTATAGTGTGGAGAATCTGAATGGTTGGGGATCCTCTGGTATGGAACTCCATTTAGTCGCCAAAGCCTTCCTTAATCTTGCAGAATTCAAGAACTGCACCTCAGGCATCTGGAATTTCTTAGCCAACTCTGTGAAGGGAAATAAACTTCTGGGCTCAAATAAGTCACCTATCGTCCGACACTGCTTTAGCGCAACTGTTGTCTCTGATATCCCGTATTAGCGCTGCTATCTTGGCATAAAGTCTTATAGGAATGTCTTGGCTGTATCCTTCACCTATGCTTACTTAACCTTAACACATGTTATTTTCCACACCTGCTGGATCACCCCGTTTCCTCAAACCTCCCTACATCTCTCCAAGGGTTTCCACTCCTGTAAAATGTCGTTTGGGCTCCCCCCAGAATCTTTACATCTGTTTCTGCATCCATTATGTCCCACTTGGCAAACCTGCTTTCTAAAAAAGTATTCCATTAACATGTATTTTTCTGTTGTTCATGCTTCACACAACCTCTATTTGATCATGATATCGTACATGGCGAAGTACTGCAATTGGGCAAACCTGTCATTATACTTGGCGAAATTTAAAACCAACTGTTTGGAAATAGTGGGTCATTTTAAAATGTGCCTTAATATGACGTAACGTTTTAAAAGCTTTCTTAACAGATTATTTTTCGTTTGCAGGTTTCTCAGTGATTAACTAATTGCATTTTGATTTCTTTGTTTGGGAATGCCTCTTTTCACTTTTCCAACTATACAATCATCCTTCTCTTTAGCAGCATACTAAGCTCTACCTTCTATAACTATGTCTGTCCGTTCTTGTGTGACACAATCACCTGTTTATTTCCATTGTTGCATACAATCGTTATAGTTTCACAACCTCATGACTCATTTTGTTGTCAGTTGACAAATTGACATTGGCCGGTCAGTGCCCCTGCAAGGATCTTGGCAGATTATTTAACTGAAAATGCTGGCAGGATAAGTCAAGAAATGGCAGAGAAAGAGACTGTCTCCGTTTTCTTCTTTCACTGGATATTTCCAGCTGAAGTAAAACCAAATTGGCTACATATATTTAGTTGCCAATGAGCATGTAACCAAGAAGGAGAGTGATTGTTAGGAGTGTGACCAACTGCATGACAATCTGGAGGTTTATCAGAAAAGATCCAGGAACTCTTGTGTGGTGTATGTTCAAGATTCACCCTCGTTCTTACAACTGCCTCTTCCCACCTGCCCCCCTGTTTTTAACCCGGCTCCCAGATGGGATGTAAATGTGGTATAAACCAGACTTATGGGGTCTCCCTTTTAACCTATGCATAAGGCAAGTCTCAAAGCTCTTACTTAAAAGACCGCCTTCCTAGTGGCAGTCACTTCGATACGGAAAGTCTGTGAACTATAGGCCCTTTCCATTCTAGACCCCTTTGTCACAATTCAGAGATAAGGTGGCTCTGTGCACTCGCCCTCTGTTTGCGCCCAAATTTATTTCTAAGTTCCATGTGAACCTGCGATCGAACTACCAACTTTCTTCCAGAAACTCACTAACATGGCGTAAAGAAACCTACACACACACTGGATGCGTGCAGGGCAGCCATGTACTACCTGGAAAGAAGTAAACCACTAAGGAAAATTAACTTCTCCAGCATTGGATCTTTCATGGATTCACATGCTTAGAATATTCCTCGTCGTCAGGCTGGGAATCCTCGGTAAATTATATAGACCTTTTCCATAGGAAAAATGTCGACACTTTTGTGTCCTATCTGTCGTTTTGGGCCGCGTACGCCTTCGCCACTAGGACGTAGAGGTATAAGTAGCCCGCCCCCGCGGCTCCCTCAGATTTCAACCGTCTTCCAAAGTAGTGGGATTACATCGAATATCCACTATTTTTGTTAGGTTGTGCGTATTTCTTCTTCGACTTCCCGAAAATGTCTGGAAAGGCGTTGTTTCGTCCGTGTGCTACATGCGGTCTTAAAGTATATGAAGGTGATGGGCACATGGACTGTATTTACTGTCTTCACCCTCATCATTCGGCTGACACGTGTGAGATCTGTCAAGGCTTCTCCCAGAAGACCCTGAAGGACCGAAACAGACGCCTGGTAACTTGTCAATGACGGGGCGGGTGCGTACCCTGCATCGGAGGTAGGCTCTATGGCCTCGATATCTAAATCTCCGGTGCCCCCTCGTCGCTCTGCGTCGGCAGAGCCTCCGACGAAGAAACCACGTTCATCGGAAAAACGCCCCTCTGACAAACATCCTGCGAGGGACCCTTCGTCAAAGAAAACGTCATCTTCCTCCTCATCAAAAAAGGTGAGAAATGATCTATTGAAATCCTCCTCGGGAGACCGCCATGGCTCTACCTTGAGTCGAGTGTCGTCGACCCACAAGGCGAGTACGCCCCAAGGCTCTGCGCCAAAAACATTTTCGACGACGGCCAGATCGTCAACGTCTTCTTTGCCATCGGCGCCTGCTCTTCCCGTGATCACTTCGGCGGGTCAAAAAGCGGTTATAGAGACAATGTCATCGACGGTGGCACCTTCGGTGGGTTGGCTACCGGAGGTTTTCGACCCGATCTTGCCTGAGGCCTTGTTGCAACCAGAAGCCGCCCTCTCCATCTCGTCGGCGGAGGATGACCGTGGTCCGATCGTACAGCCAACCGATCTGGGGTTACGTGCGACCAGTTCGGTGGAGCTCCCGAGTGGAAGTGCCGTGCAGGCCGCCTCTTCCTTGCTGAATCCCCAGACAGTATTGTCCCTGGAGGTGTTGAACACGTTACGGAAGCTGTTGCAGCGTTTGGACACGCAATTGCCTCACACTAGTGTCCCGACGGTACTGCAGGCTACGCCGGTCGTCGCCGATCCAGGCCCGGCTCCTCGCTCGACGACCAGAATGCCTACAACTTGCCCGGTTGAGGAGGAGCGTTCTTGCTCACACGCGGAGGAGGGAAAACTGCCGGAGTCGGAGTCGGAACGTGAAGGGTCTCTTTCAGATGTCTCGTTATCCCCCTCAAGGGACCCAACATGGGAGTCGGATGCGGAAATGGAAACTCCAAAGAGCCCGGCACAACCATCACCACCGGATGACATCGGAGCCTTCCATGCAATGATGGGGAAAAGCGTGTGCAGAGTTTGGCCTAGCACCGGAAGAAGTAAAGAAAGATTGTTTTATCTTCGATCATATGGGCAAGAAAAGAAAATCGATGTTTGCTATCCCCATTTTGGACCATGTCTGGCAAGAGGGGTTGAGGACCATGCGTCATCCTTTCTCAGAACCGGCAATAAAAGGACGATTAGAAAAGAAATTCAAGGCTCCGGAGTCAACTCCCAAGTGCTTGACGTCTCAACCTTCGCCGGATTCGGTGGTGTCCGCTGCTGCGGCCAGAAAAGCGAGGTCGCAACACAAATGCACGACCCCGCCGGACAACGATGCCAGGAGACAAGATGCGTTTGCAAAGAAGGTGTTGTCAGTCGGTGCGACTACAGTAAAAGCAGCCAACTCCCTGGCCATTATGGCGCGGTATGATAGAGATGTGGCATCGTTTGGCTCCTATCTTGGACCATCTGCCAGAGGAACACAGGAAGTCTGCTATGCTGCTAGTACGTGAAGGGGAAGAGGCTTCCAATCATTACATAAATATGGCTGTCGACCTGGCAGAGGCTGGTTTTAAGCAAATAAATAACGGCGTAGTGTTAAGAAGGCAAGCCTGGCTTAAGTGCATGACTTTTAGACCGGAGGTGCAATACAAGGTGCTGGACATGCCGTGCGAAGGGGAAGAACTGTTTGGCGAGAAAGTGGATGAGGCCTTGAAGGGCATGAAAGAAGACTCTGACACTGCTCGGTCACTCGGAGCCCTCCAGAGTGGTAGAAATGTTCGTTTCTTTCAGAGGAGCTTCGGGAAACTCCCGGTTTGGATCACCTAGAGACCGAGGTTTCAGTAGACCCTCTTACTCTTCCCAAGGCTACAGACGAGCAGCCCAAGCTACTCGTAGAAGCAGAGATGATCAGTCCTCAAGAAGGAGAGACTCCTACTCATCATCTGCGAAGGATCGACGGGCAAAAACCCAGCAATGACAAGTTTCAAGACTCCCTGGGAGGCAGTGTCTCGTCGACGAGTGGGAACGCATAACAACGGACCAATGGGTTTTGGACACGATACATCTGGGTCACTCCCTACAGTTCAAGGGCAAGCCGCCGCACATTCCACCAGTGTTCTCGCCACAATCCCATCTTCAGATACTGGTGCTGGAAGTGACACTTATGCTGCAGAAAGGGGCTATTGAACTGGTCCCTGTGGCAGAAAGAGGAAAGGGAGTGTACTCCTGTTACTTCGTGGTCAAGAAACCCAACGGAAAATGGCGTCCCATTCTAGATCTGCGGGCTCTCAACAAGCGGCTAAAGAACCTAAAGTTCAAAATGCTTACACTGCAAGAGGTTATCCGATCGATACAACCGGGAGATTTTTTGTCGTCGCTAGACCTTCAAGACGCATACTTTCATATTCCGATGCGTCGACACAAAAGATTTCTGCGGTTCGTCGTCGGACGAGCCCACTATCAGTTAAAGGTCCTCCCATTCGGACTAAAGTCGTCTCCCAGGACGTTCACGAAATGTTTGGCTCCAGTGGCAGCTTTGTTAAGGAAGGAAGGTCATCATGTGTACCCATATCTGGACGATTGGTTAGTAAGGGGATTATCTCCGGAAAGGGCACGGGAGAGTCTGAATGCCACCATGTCCCTCCTACAGCGTTTGGGCTTCGCAATAAACTTCGAAAAGTCCTCCTTAACGCCATCAAGGACCTTGGTCTTTCTGGGGGCGGAGTTCCAGACGCAGTCAGGATTGGTAAAACCATCCGTCGAAACAGTTATGAAACTAAGACACAAAGCATCGGAATGGAAAGTCAACACCAGAGTGGTCCTGCTGGGGACCATGGCGTCCTGTATACCCTTAATCAACAATGGTCATCTCTTCATGAGGCCCATTCAGGAATTCTTGACAGATCGATGGGCACTGAGTCAAGGGCTTTGGTCAGACAAATTGACCATCAACAGCAAGCTCGTGCAGGCACTTCAGTGGTGGAGAATCTCCAAAAAGCTAACAAAAGGAATGCCCTTACTGGAACCTATGTTCCAGATGACAGTGGTGACGGATGCTTCTCTGACCGGATGGGGAGCTCATATGGATTCCCTACAAGTTCAAGGTCGGTGGTCATCGGAGGAGTCCAGCCTTCACATCAACGTGCTGGAGTTAAGGCCAGTGCGTTGGGCCCTGAAATCCTTTCTACCACGCATAAAGGGATCCATGGTACGGATAATGACAGACAACACGACAACGATGTTTTACCTAAGAAAATAGGGAGGTACTCGCTCCAGGAGTCTGTCGACCGAAGCCCAGGAGATCTGGCATTGGGCCCTCTGCCAAAAGATATATCGATTGGCGTTCCACTTAACAGGAGTCAAAAATGTGCAAGCAGACTCACTCAGCAGAGAGATGAATCGACTACACGAATGGGAATTGAACGACCAACAACTACACCGTGTCTTCGAAAAGTGGGGTCGTCCGGCCCTAGACCTATTTGCGATGAGAGAGAACAGGAAGTACTCACAATACGCGAGCAGGTGGCCACAGCAGGACTCACTGGGGGAAGTATTCTCCTACCCGTGGACGGACACGTTTTTGTATGCGTTCCCCCCCCCCCCCCCACAGATATCCATGTCGGGTGATCCTGGTGGCCCCGTACTGGCCGAGACAAGTGTGGTTCTCCGGTCTACTCCATCTTTCAGCGGCGGAACCAATGAGGTTCCAGAGGATACCGAACCTTCTGTCTCAGGACAAAGGGGCGGTTTGGCACCACGACCCGGACAGCCTCTGTCTGACAGCCTGGCTCCTGATTTCTCCGAGTTTGGTACATTAGCAATTCCATCGGACTGTCGTCGCATTTTACAAGCTGCAAGGGCACCGTCCACGAACACTTCGTATGCATACAAATGGAAGAGATTCTGCATATGGTGCGGGGATCAGCCAGGTTTACATCCACTTAACATCACACCGGAGCAGCTTCTACCATACTTGCTACTCTTGGCTAAAAAAGGTTTGTCTCTTTCATCAATAAAAGTGCATCTGGCTGCCATTTCGAGATTTACTCGGAAGAGACATTCAACTCCATTGTTTAGTGACCGTTTGATTAAACATTTCATGAAAGGATTGTTCCGAACTTTTCCTCCAACGAAGAAGTTTCCTCTGATCTGGAGTCTAAACCTGGTTCTAGCAGCGCTAATGAAGGCTCCTTTTGAGCCAATGTCATCATCGTCATTAAAATTCTTATCATGGAAATTGGCTTTTCTGGTGGCTATTACTTCGGCTCGACGTCTGTCAGAAATACAAGCGTTGGTGATCGATCCACCATATTTGAGGTTTTTCAAAAATAAAGTCGTGTTGGCTACTAATCCTAATTTCATTCCTAAAGTCCCTACCATGTTCCATAAGCACTCTTCTATGGTGCTACTGACGTTTTTTCCAACACCTTCGTCTGTTGCCGAGAGGACTCTCCATACATTGGACGTGAGAAGAGCTCTGAAATTTTATCTCATCGACTCAAAATCTCAGGGACACAGGACAGCTATTTGTGGCTTATGGCCCTTCGGCTAAAGGTAAAGCAATCTCAAAACAAGGACTGTCCCGATGGGTGTCATCTACCATTTCTTTTTGCCACTCAAAAGCTGGGAAACCGCTGGAAAAACGTCCAAGAGCCCATTCGACGGGATCCACTTCGTCGGCGGCATTGTGGTCCGGGATTCCGCTGGGAGATATGTCAGGCGGCTTCCTGGTCAGTACCACATACGTTTACCCGGCATTATTGCCTCGAACAACATGCTGAGGATACACAGATGGGTCGTGCAGTCCTACGGCACCTGTTTCAATAAGGCAGGCCCCAATAAAGGGGTATATCCTTCGGCTAATGTACTTTAAAGTGTTGTTTTTTAGCTGTTCATGTACTATGATTTGAAGTTTAGCCATAGCAAATATGCATTTATGGTTATACTGTTATTGGTTTGCATACGCACCTCCAACAATGGGGGGGGTGTGTACTGCTATACAATATATTATAAGCATGTGAATCCATGAAAGATCCAATGCTGGAGAAGGGAATAGTTTCTTATCTGTAACTCCATTTCTCCAGCATTGGTATCTTTCATGGATTCACATGCACCCGCCGGCCTCCCTTAGCATGCAAACCAGATGTCCCCCCATACTACTTTGGGGGTCGAAATCTGAGGGAGCCACGGGGGCGAGGCTACTTATACCTCTACGTCCTAGTGGCACAGGCGGACCAAAACGACGTAGATAGGACACAAGTGTCGAAATTTTTCCTATGGAAAAGGTCTATATAATTTACCGAGGATTCCCAGCCTGACGACGGGGAATATTCTAAGCATGTGAATCCATGAAAGATACCAATGCTGGAGAAATGGAGTTACAGGTAAGAAACTATTCCCTTCTTTCATTTCAGTGGCAGCTGGTAGCGAAGGAGATCCTGTCTCCAAATCGGCCATCTCTAGGTGGATTGTCAATTGCATCACACTCTGCTACGCTCTTGCCAAGAGAGATCTGCCCCTCAAGCCTAGAGCACACTCTACGTGAGGTACTGGGGCTTCCAGTGCTTTAAGTGGGCCGGGGCCTGCCGGGGCCGGGCCCCGGCAGTCTCCAGAAAGTGGGGCTGAGCCGGGGCCCCCCGTCCCACACAACATTGCGGGATGCATTATCCCGCCGCAGCCGCAGCCGCAACGGGAGATGCGCCCGTCATTATGTTGGCCAAGCTGACAGAAGTGCCAGCCAGCCACAGCGACGCTGAGGCTGGCGGCACTTCTGTCAGTTAGTGTAACTCCCTCTGATGACCCCTCATCAGGGTCATCAGAGGAAGTTAGTGTCCCTTTGTGTTCCCTCCCCAGGTCACTGACCCCCGCGGGCTCCGTGATCTAATAAGCAGATTAAATCATGGAGCCCGCGGGTTCGCAGAGGGTGAAAGACACCTCGGGCTCAGTGATAGCAGATAGATCACAGAGCCCGAGGTGCCTTTCTCCGTCGGCAAAGCTTTATAAAAGATGCCTTGAACTGTGTACGTTTCAAGCCATCTTTTATAAAGGTAGAAATATTTCTATGTTTATAAAAGACGGCTTGAAACGTGCACAATTCAAGGCATCTTTTATAAAGCTTTGTCGACGGACAAAGCCACCTTGCGGTTTGTTTTGTCCGTCATGCCTTGAATTGTTTACGTGTCAAGCCATCTTTTAGAAACATAGAAACATGTTACAAATATCTATGTTTATAAAAGGTGGCTTGAAACGTACACAAACCATAGTAAGGTAAGCACACAAGTGTGCATAACTTACTATGGTTTGTGCACTTTTCAAACCACCTTTTATAAATATAGAAATATGTAACATTGCTATGTTTATAAAATATTGCTTGAAAAGTACACACACCATAGTAGTACGCATACAAACATATAAATGCTCACATACATTTATATATTTGTTTGCGCACCTTACTATGATTTGTGCACTTTTAGGCCACGCCCACAATGAAAGCCACGCCCCCAAACAAGGGCCCCCCCTCAATTTCTTACCCCACTTAAAGCACTGGGGGCTTCATACCATTCATTGCAAATGTTCCTCGAGTCCATTTGCAAAGCGGCAACCTGGAGTTCTGTACACACCTTTACAAAACACTATTGCCTAGACTCACTCTAGATCTGATTCTCCGGTGGGACAAGCAGTACTAAGACATCTTTTCACTACGGTGTCTTCTCCCATCCCACCTCCAACTCCGGGTACTGCTCGCTAGTCTATGCACAGCATGTAATTCTAAGCAGATTAACAAGCTTCAGAATCCGATGGAAGGAACATGGAAATCTTAATACTTCTTCTTTTTTCTGCACTCCCTCACAATGGTCACAAGGCTCCCTCACAGCAGAAAAAATACAATCTGAGGGACCTTGACGTGTGAGGGATTTTGGGTACACTACACGTCACATTAGGGATAGTGTTACAGGCACGCCCATGTCGACGTCCCCTTTCGATCCTCGAAAGACAAGATTCAATACCCTGTGGGTTTCCCCTAGATGTTGGACTATATGCACAGCATGTGAATCTAAGCAGATCAATCATCAGAAATGCTATTATGGTAAGAATGCATGTCATCTATGTATCAGACCTAATTAAGACAATGTATGTGCTGCCTTTGGCGCAAACTCCACTCTGCTCCTCCAGTGTTGCATTTTAATTCCCCTCTTCAGTTAATACTCCATTAACTAACCCTTCTGCTTCCTTTCTTTTATACTAGCCCTCCTTGGGTACCCATGCTCGACACGTGACATAAACTCCCCCATCCCATTTGGTCGTATTTATCCGGGTGCTAGTACTGAAACGGCACCCTCAATCTCCTGATAAATCGCCCCAACATTCAATATCATTCTCTGGGTCTGGTGGGGGTGTGGTCAGCGTCCCCATGGGTTCCAAAGGCAGCTCTATTTTCACCATTCTACCTATCAGTCTGGCTGTACTTGAGCTTTATCTGCCCTCATCAAAATCGTCATGGTGCTTCTCTGCAAACTCTTTGTGCAGCACCTCAGGATCATCTGACACAAACAAAGAATAAAATACTACGATACTACAGATATGTCTAACCATGATGGGGCCTATGAAAACATGGTGCCAAACTAGTCATCTGCTTCACTCCAGCTTCCTTCTCCATGGCAATCCTCACATTTGTGAAGGACCCCTCTTGCATGGGATAACAATCCATTGTATACGTCATTTGCGGCTATGCATGTACAGCAAGACCGTCCACTTTTCTTGCAGATGCCTCATTCCGTAGCTGTGAGCAAATCTTGAGCATATCGGTCCTGTAGGGTCATGATTGCTCTCAACTCACTCTTTAATCAACTATGTCCCTACTCTGGTTAGCCATCTGAAGCATCTCACATCTAGCTATCTGCAGCCATTTTGCGTTGGCTGCAATCTGGATACTTGTGCCTCTCTTCTGGTGCCTACATGTTTCTCTTGGTAAACAGACATTGTTCCGTAATCGCCTTTAGTTACAGAAGTCTTTAGGTAGCTAGATCTCTTCTCACGACTACCTCTTAGTGAGCGACAAATTTGCTTAACTGTTGGGGGTTTAGTTGGTTCTGGGGCGTGCATGCACATTTATAACTGATAGATGAGATCCAGGAACTACTAGAACTGCAGAGTGTAGGATGGTCAGCGAGTGTACACCCCTCCATGATGGTGGGGAGATGTAAATGTGCATATTGTCCACACACCAGTAGACCTCTAACTCTGCTGTGCCTTCCGTTCGATCAGGGATAAACAAGGTTTTCTTGCAATGGCTGTTCGTTCCTATGGGTACTGTGATCCATCCCAGGATATAGTCCCCGCTTTCCTAGGGGGAGCCTCGTTCCATGAGGCCAGGGAGGTGAGGCCACTGGTACTCAATGGGTGGATCTCATGGGAGGGAACCCCCCTCGTGGGTCTTAGGACGACTATTCAAGGAGAACGCGGTACACTCAAAATGCAGCCACTTCTCCCTCTCACTCTGATGCCCTACACCAAAACCAGTAGTTCTCCCATAGCTACATATACTACTATAGGATAAGACATCGCCACCACAGACAGTACTGTAATGAGGAAGAGTAGAGACAACCTATGTGAACCAGGTATTAGAACTGGGCTCAAGACTACCCACTTGGAAGTAAAAACACTAATACTGATACTAGGAGGAGGTGCAGAGCAATGTAGAGTACTCTGCAGGACCAGCTTGAGTGGTCCAGACAATGGGAAACCAACCAACAGCTGGAAAGAATAAAAAGGGAGGACATGGTATGCAGACAGTCCCACCTTGGGGGAACCGCTAGTCAAAAGGACGTTTGGATTGGAGTAGGGAAGAGAATGCTGGCTATGAGGCAAAAGTGGCTGCTGAGACTTCACGGATTGGTCCGCAGTCAGCAGACCGATGAGAGGAGCGGGAGCCTGGCCAGGACTGCCTGTGCATGCAGAGAGGCTCCAGACGCTCAGCCTACTTGGCTGTGGAGCTGCCACAGTGTGCAGAACCCTGCCAGGGAAGACTATTGCAGCGGAGTGAACGAGAAAGCAGAGGCGCCTGTACTCAAAATAAAGACCCAGGGAGAAGTCAAAAGGTACGTGGGATGTTGGGGAAAGCACAGAAAGCCAGAGCAATAAGAGAACTGGGGAGGCCGAGGGAAACTAGAGAAACTGTCTCGAGGACCCATACTAAAGCAAAAGCCCAAGGCGGCCAAGGTAAGGGCAATACCCCTTGACCACGTGAATTGTGAAAGCAAAAGAAGGCCAAGGGAAGAATCCCTACCCCTTGGCATTGCGGATTGTAAAAACCTGAAAAAGGTTGGGGGGGGGGGGCAGATGCCTACCCCCTGACATTGTGATTTGTACAAGGCAAAGAGAAGTGAGCACTGAAAGAAAACCAAGAGAAGGGAGGCATTCTCTTGGCGACCAAGATTCAAGTTGGAATGTTTGCTTTGTTTGGAAATAGAACCTTTGTTTGCTAATCTGGAACTTGAACAGAACTATAAGCTGGGGAAAGGCAGTTCTCCCTCAAGAAATAGTCCTGCTAGGCAGAAGACTGAGACCAGCCTTCTGTGTTAAGACTCATGTCGAGGGGGTGCTTGAGAGCCTGAAGCAGCATGGTGGCTCTGGCGTGAGCTCCTCGCCCCACCAGTATATCCTGTTTTAATCCTGCGGTTCCTGTATAATGTAAACCTGTTGATGCTAGCAACGGAGCCTCTACAACTACAGAACAGCTGGACTCCATTTTGGTCCAAAAAACAGAGTGGAAGGGCATCGAGACACACATTTTGTACCATGCGTTATACCGACCTTCAGGATCTGGCGCCTGCTGAGCAGGACTGGCTGCTGCAGACTGAAGAGACCGATCCGCACAGAGTATGCCGGCAGGACAAGACATGAGGACCGGACCTGGCTAGCCTGGAAAACAGTGCTGCAGGTGGTGCGCCACAAGTCTCGTCACTCAGGGAGGTACAGGCCTATACAGCTGTGAGGAGCCGCATGATTCGGGTCCTGTGTAGCACAGTCTGGAGGGTGGGGATCACCATCTTCACTGCCTGGTCTAGAGACCTTGAGCAGGTGCAGCGGAGTGCGCGGCCCCTGAGGTTCTGGCAATGCGACCTGTCTGCAGACGGAGCGCTGGTGGACATCGGCCTGTCCACTAGAATATGGGCGAGTGCTGGCAACCTACGCAGACACTGCCTGGCGCATCAGACGCATGTTGCGGCCCAAAGCTGATCCTTTATTCCACAGTCTGCCTCAGTATTTTAGAAGGCCTGTTTGCTGCTTATCGTGCAGTATTTATTTGAATTGTGCACACGAGTTGTGGGCCTGGTTACTTGCCACATATGGCAGGTGAGACAGAAGCGTGGTGCTGAGCTCCTATCCAGGTGGGCTGAACAAGTTAGGAGCTACACATTGGACGGCTAGATCTTGCAGGCGATGGCCTGGGGATCGCCAGCTCCGGGCACCATATAACTATGCAAGCTAACGAAGTAAATTTAGGCCTCTGGAAGTAACATCCCAAGTG
This sequence comes from Ambystoma mexicanum, assembly GCF_040938575.1. Taxonomy (NCBI): domain Eukaryota; kingdom Metazoa; phylum Chordata; class Amphibia; order Caudata; family Ambystomatidae; genus Ambystoma; species Ambystoma mexicanum. Next base: position 108,515,529 of record NC_090926.1, on the reverse strand, counting down.
ACTCTAGGGGAGGACCTGTGTGGGGATCCAGTGCAACAAGATGGGCAAAGGCAGCAAGAACCAACGCACCCTGTCATTTTATGGCCATTTGGCTGGGCAAAGGCCTGAGGCTCCGGAAGAACCCCCGACACAGTCCGGAAGGTCCAATGGCACAATGGAGATTATGGAGGAGGCAGGAGACTTGGACATGAGGGAAATCCTGCTGCACCTCAAGGAACGTATAAGGAAATGGACACTAAACTAGACGCTCTTGATACCAATGTGGATCTCATACAATTAAGGCTGGGCAAACATGGTGAGGCGGAGAACAGAATTTACATGCTTGAAGATGCAGCAGTGACCGTCCCGACCAGGCTAGCGGCCCTAGAAATGGCAGTCAAATCCATCATTGCCAAGAATGAAGATTTGGAGGGCCGAGCACGAGGCAACAATATGGCTGGTTGGAGTCGGAGAGTAGCAGGGCTTCTGGGTCACATGGAGGACTTTGTGGAAAAGATTTGCTTAACGCTCTTCGGCAAGGATGCAATTTTAGTTGTGTTCATTGTGGAGAGGGCCACAGAGTTGCAGCCTCCCGCTGCGCCCCATAATCACACAAGTCCTTAATTACAGGGATTGGGACACGATTCTCTGGCTGTTCAAGGACAAGGCGAATTTCTCCTTCGACGGGGACTGCCTTCAGATATTCCCAGACTTTTTGGCATCAGTGCAGGCAGCATGGAGTAAAGTGCAGGTTTCACATTAGGTATGCTATGTTTCCAGCCAAATTCTGTATCCAATATCCCTGGAAAGCAGACTTTTATTGCTTCGCGTAGGAGGCCAGTGTATTTCTTGACGGACTCCCCAAGATGTAGCCTAGAGGAGATTAATCCCCTCCGAATCTCCATGAGTAATCCACTGGGGCATCACACAAACTTGAAATTGAACAATTTTGTCTGCTGTGCTGGTGACCAGATAGATTGAAGTGTATGAACCTTTGAAGAGTGGCTTGTTGAGGGGCGGTGTCTTTGGGTCCATTCGGGGTGGTGGGACGGGGGTGTTGTACTGCAGGAAATCTGCATTGATCATCCAGGTGGGTTGGGCAGGGTGGAGGTGCGAGTGTTCCACCAGTGTTTGTTATGGGGGGTGAGCATTTTTCGGACTAGCTGGGATTGTTCGACAGGGAGGTTAACTGTGGATGTCTGCTATTGTCGGATTGTTTGTTATTCCGAGTGTCCTTCATTATGCAACCTCTAATGCATTCCTGTGTGGGCTGCTTGGCCTTGTCCTTGATGGGGCGCTTTTTAATTTTCAACTACACTTTAGTGTGGGGAGGGATCTGTGTATACTGGCACCCATTGCGTAGACAGTGGCGGACCAGACTTGAAAACGTTATAAGATAGTCACCTGGGATATATACGGGGAGGGGGCTTTGTCAGACCATTCCACAGTGATGCTGGAATGCCATATCCATGGGGTGGCAGTGAAGGAGGTAAATTGGCATTTTAAATCTGAAGCCCTTAAGGACATTGTGTTTTACGATGAGGTGCAAACTGAAATACTGCCATTTTTCACCACCTAATGGTGTCTCTGTGGGAGACCTTTACATGTTATATACAATGGATCTGCTTAGGAGGTGGGTATATTGAGGCAGATTAGGGTTGAGTTGGAGGCTACTGAACTTAAACTGAAAGAAATAGAACGCTAATTTCAGGAGACTGGTGGTACTGCTGTATTGGCTGACATTAGGAAGGAGTTGGGAGGATTTGCAGGTGGACACTCTGCGTGAGATCCAATACTTGAGTTTTTCCACACTGCAGTATGTGGAAAGCCAGAAAACGGGAGCATTTATGGCGCAACTCTTAGCAGCTGAAAGAACGCCTACTCAAGTCAACCATATTGGGAATTCCCGAGGGGAATGTCTTTGAGACATCTGACATTGGAGATGTATTCCGTGAATACTATAGTGCTTTGTTACTCATCGAAAGGGGCACACCCGGAACACTGCATCTGGCAGTATCTGGAGGACGTTGCATTGTATTGGATGTCTCCTGAACACAGGGAATAACTGTTATTAATGGACTTCAATGTGTGCAGTTTGAATGATGTCAGTGACTGAGTGATGTCATGTGTAGAATGTTGGATAAGTTGGAATGTTGTCTTGTCTGAGATTCCACCTGAGGCAGTTGAAAACATGTAGCCTGGGTGATGGGAGCCAGTGGGCTACCTCCCTGCTACTTTACTTGTCCTGTCATCGTATGTGCTAATTGTTGTAACTTAATAAAGTAACAAAATCTGCCTTACCTGTGCTGCCTGAAGGACTCTCAATCTTAACAATACCTTGATATGGATTGAACAGTATTTTGCAATACTGCAGTTTCTTTCAAGAATGTTCTTTGAACTTGCATACAACAGACCTAAACATACAAGTAGCTATTCATAAGAAGAAATTATTTTTCTGATGCTTGTTAATCTGCTTAGAATCACATGCTGTGTATATAGTCCATCTAGTGGTAACCAGAGTATCGCAACTTGTCTTTTCGAGGATCGTAAGGGGACGTCGGCATAGGCGTGTATGTAAGACTATCCCTAATGTGACGTGTAGTGTACCCGGAAATCCTTGCGTGTCAAGGTCCCTCAGATTGTTTTTTTCCGCCCAGCTAACTGGTCGCCTTAAGCAGAGCTCTATCAATAATTGCAATTTGTCAAAATCCTGACCTTTTGTCATTTATACAACTTTCGTCCCCTCTTCGATTACTGAACCGCTGCTGAATACAGAACAGACTTCGACGGCTGGCGTTCCGGGCGACGCTGTCGACCACGTGGCCGGGCCTTCTAACCGGCCTACACAGTAGGGAGAGTGGGCTCTGTGGGTTCCTTTCTTTTGAGAATGTCTTTCCTTCTCCCCTCTCTTTGCCCCTTTGGCATTGTCATTGCTTCGGTTTCCCTGCGCTATGGACTGGAGTCCATTTAAATGTTGCCCTTTCTGTAAGGGAAAATTTCCCTGGAAAGACGAGCACTCTCGGTGCAATAAGTGTCTCCCTTTCAACCACGCTGAAGTTTCCTGTCGACACTGTAAGCTCCTGCGTCCTAAGACCATAAAGGAGCGTTGTGTAAAATGGTGGGCGGCCTATGCAATGTCGCAGGCTGAGGGTAGCTCCCCCGCTGCCACAGCCGCTGAAAACAATGAGCCCCTTAGCAATGACCATGGCTCCGACACTGACGCCATTGACCTGACAACAGATCATACTCACTCCAAGCTGTCCGTCCCCGATAGGCACGGCGAAAGTCATGCTATGCGGAGGTTACACCCCGGCGACAAGGACGCACCCACATCACATGGGACTAAACACACAACCCCCGGTACTGCTTCGGTCGCTCAGTGGAAGTGGTCAAAGCTGTCAACGGGTGCGTGGGGTTGCTATGCGACGCCCGCCAATTCGCAGGCTCGCAACCCTCCCTGCAACCGCAGCATTCGTCCGGGCATTCTGTAACTAAGGGCACCTGCACCAAATCCCATGTCGAGGCACCTTCTAAGAGCGCGCCGGCGCTTAAAACTCTGGTCGTGCCGAAGGTTTCGATGCAGCCGCCCTCTCCGCACCATCCCGTAACGCCGAGCATCAGCGAAAGCCTTGCGAAGGTTGTCTCGGTGGCTGGTGAACGCAAGGATATGTCAAGACACATCCGAACGCCCGAAAGGGCGGGATAGGCCTAAAAGTACGTCGAAAGAGCTGCCAGAACCCCCTAAAGAGTGACGGGACTTCCGGTCATTGTGTTAAGACTCTGCATGAAAAAGCTTGACGTTCCAGACTACAGGATCCTCTAGAGGATTCCTTTCCCCCTTTAAACACTTCTGTGTCATCTAAATGGGCTAGGGAGAAACTTGAGGGGGTGTATGAACAGGCTACAAAAATGTGTAGAATTTTCAGAGGTTTACCCCAAAAAGGCCTCGTGAAGAGATCCCTTATGTTGTACCCACAGTAACTAAATACCAGAGGTCCTCAGACCCTCTCCATGAGGTAGTCTTCGATCTTTCAGACCCTGAAGAGGCTCCTCCTAAACCACAGGACCCTTATGCACAGGGGGATGATCTTTTTGAGGATCCTCGTGATCACACCCCGAATTGGGGAGATGACCAACCTGTTGGTGAGAACCCACCATGGCTATCCCCAACTCCCAACACCAGACCAGGATGCCATTGGCCTTGACTCCATCGTCTCCCCCTGTGCGTCGGGCTAAATGGTGTATAATGCCATTCTCGGGAAGGCTTCAGAGCACTTCCAGATAGCCACACAGGAGGCTATTATATACTCCGATTTCGTGGAGGACATTTTAAAAGAGAAGCCTCTACCTAGCCAAGCTACTCCCTTTCTCAATTCCATCAAGAGGCGCATAGCCCCCTCTTTATTAACATGCTCTCGGACTAGAGATGTTAATCCCAGAGTGGAGAAACTATTTCGGCCCTCCCCAACCGATCCCCCTTTATATCAGAGGTCATGCTACACGAGACTCTCTGGTGGTCACAACTACGAGGAAAAGGGCGGGGTTCCCCTTGTCTACAGGCGAGTTGCCACCAGACAAAGGGTTTAAAAGGTTATGTGCTCTGGGGGAAAAAAATCACCACTGCCGCGGCTTACTCCAGGCGCATAGCCAATAACACCACACTATTGGCTAGTTATTCAGATGTCCAGTGGAACATACTGCAAGAGGGTCTGCAGGGGGTTGCAGAGCCAGTGCGAACCTGCTTACTTGCAATCGTAGTGGAGAGCAAACAAGCTAATCACAACATTCTCAAGAATACCTTGAAACAGCTGGTCGCTCCCTGGCATAACGTACCCTGTTAAAGTTTCATGCCTGGCTGAGAAATTCCTGGTTTAAACCCGAGACTCGGGCTTCATTGATTAACAAACCTGTGGAATGGTGGATGAGGCACTGGAGACCGCCAAAAACATCATGAGACCCTCAAGTCCTTGAACCAAATTACCCAATGACCCTTTTCAAAGAGGGGGGGTGGGAGTTCTTGCTGCTCCTTTCGCGGCCAATCCTATCAACGTTCCCCCTCCATAATCAGTATGGCTCAGGGAACAATTGGGCTTGGTACACGGTTTTAACACCAACTATTTACCTTCCCAGAGGACGTCATCGGGGAAAGGGAAGGGGTTGCAACGCAACCCCTAGAGGCTCTCCGGCCTCTGGTCAAAAATGACTCCAGTCTGGTCCCCTCCTATGCCTCCCCAGTCTGGAGACAATTAACATCTTTCCTGCATGCATGTGAGGGGATCACATTGGACCAGTGGGTGCTCAAGATGGTCACCCACGGGTACTGTGTAGAGTTCAGCCGGCCACCTCAGTACAGACCCTCCAAGAACCAGGCGCCTGACACCGGAACACCTTCAGATGCTGCTACAAGAGGTCAAGATCCTGCAGAAAAAGTCGTCCCCGTTCTACAGGTAAACAAGGGTATTTATTCAGTGTACTTCCTTGCACCTAAAAAGGGTCTAACCATGTTCTCTGGGCGCAAGACCAGCACAGGGCGCAAGTTTATGAAACCCCAAAAGTTTCATATGGTGACGCTGCAAGAAGTATTTCCTCTTCTCATGAAGGGGGATTAAATGGAAACGTTGGACATGAAAGATGCTTACTTACATATTTCAATGTTGCCGACACACAAAGTACCTAAGGTTCATGAAAGTGGGCAAGTTCAAGGTACTTCCCTTCGGCATTGCCTCAGCCCCAATGGTTTTTACAAAGGTACTGGCACTGGCAGCAGCTCACCTGCGCAGGCAATCCATCTCAGTTTATCCTTACCTCAATGACTGGCTCATGACCGTGGACTCCGAAACATATCTAACAAATACTCAAAGGATGGTCAACCTTTTATTCAGTCTGTAAGTCATCCAGCCTCTACCCCAGTCAAGTCGAGCAGTTTCTAGGGGCTCTTATTCAGACAGAAGACAGGCTCATCTTCCCCTCCAACGAGAGTGTTCAAAACCTGCTGTTTCAAATCCCTCAGGATTTAGCTGGTCGTGAAGTGACGGTACGCAAGGCCATGCGACTGCCTGGTATGATGGCGTCCTGCATTTACTTGGTTCCTCGCGTGCATTTTGCGCATGCGACCCATGCAAGAGTAGCTAAACAGCCAATAGAGTCAATCGAGCATACTATGGGACGATCTAGTGGTTTTCTCGGTGGCCCTCGTTCTCTGAGGTGGTGGTGGTCGAGAGAAAACATCTTGAAAGGGGAAAACCTTCACCACCTCTGCAGTAGACGCCACTCACGACTGGTGCATCGCTCATGCGGTTGGGCGCTCACCTTCAACAAGATGGCTCATGGGGTTTGGCCCCCAGCGGTAGCTTGCAGCCACATAAACCTGCTGTAGCTACTAGCGGTGTTCAAAGCACTAAAAGCCTTTCAGACGCAGCTACAGGGAAAGGCGGTACTGGTTTTCACGGACAGCACCATAGCCATGTACACCTGAAGAAGCAGGGGGGCACTCATTCTCCAGGGCTGTCCAAACTATCTCGGAACATTTCGAAGTGGGCTCTCAAATACAAGATGTTTCTATTGTCTCAACACGTTCCAATGGAGATCAAGCTTCTGGCAGACATGCTCGGCCAAGACTTCACACTGCCCTTAGAGTACGAATGACGACTACACAAAGACCTCATCGCCAATGTTTTTTTGCAGAATGGGGTTTCCCAGAGATCGACTTGTTTGCGACTCTGGAGAGCTCACAATGCCCAGATTACGCCTCCAGGTAACCTCAGAACCAATCCAAGGGGAACGCTCTCTGGATACTATGGTCAGTGAGATTTGTTTATGCTCCCCCCCAGCCACCCCCACTCAACAAGATTGTGCACACGATGAACCAGTGACCATGATTTTGGTGGCCCCATTATGGGCACGCCAATCCTGGTTCTCCAATCTGATGGAAATGTGTCTCTTTCCTCCAATGAAGCTGCCTTGCCCTTACAACACAATGAAGCTGCCTTGCCCTTACAACATGTTGTCTCAAGACTGGGGAAACGCTCCATCCAAGCCCGCAATCTCTTAATTTAGCGGCTGGCTCCTGAAATCTTCGAGTTTGGGCATCCCCAGCTTCCTCAGAGATGCATGGATATACTCGGAGGCAAGGAAACCGAACAATAAATGGTAACGCTTTGTCATATGGTGTAATACCAAGGACATCAATCCCATTGAATGTTCCCCTAAACATATTGTATTTTACCTGACTCACCTGCTGGACTCAATTCCCTAAAGGTTCACCTACCTGCACTTTCAGCATATACGAAGTACCTTGATGGAAGATCCTAGCGATTAAAGCTTTTATGGAAGGGGTTAACAGAATGTATCCTCACATTTCCAACCTGGCTCCCTAATGGGACCTTAATGTGATGTTAACCAGACTTATGGGGTATCCCTTTGAACCTATGCACAAAGCAAGCCTAAAAGCACTCACTTACAAGACAGCTTTCTTAGTGGCAGTCACTTCCATATGTAGTTAGTGAACTACAAGCCCTGTCTATTCTAGACCCTTTTGTCACAATTCAGAGATCAGGTAGTTTCAAAGTCCCATGTGAACCAGTCTATAGAAGTGCCTGCATTCTTCCAGAACCCTACCAATGTGGCAGAAAAGAGCCTACACACACTAGATGTGCGCAGGGCAGTCGTGCACTATCTGGAAAGAACTAAACCACTAAGGAAAACGAAAACAAACCAGTTTTTCGTTTCAGTGGCAGCTGGTAGAGAAGGGGACCCTGTCTCTAATTCAGCGATCTCTAAATGGATTATCAACTGCATCACTCTGCTACAAACTTTCCAAGAGAGAACTGCCCTTGAAGCCTAGAGCACTCTACTCAAGGCATGGGGGCTTCCATAGCATTCATTGCATATGTTCCTCTGAAGTCTATTTGCAAAGAGTCAACCGAGAGTTCTGTACACACCTTAACAAAACCCTATTGCCTAGACACACCCTCTAGGTCTGATTCTCAGTTGGGACAAGCAGTACTAAAACATTTTTTCACTTCTGTTCATTCCCACATCCCACCTCCAACGACGGGTACTGCTCGGTAGTCTATGCACAGCATGTGATTCTAAGCAGATTAACCAGCATCAGAAGACCTGCATTACTTACCATAATAGCGTTTGTGATGATTGTATCTGCTTAGATTCACATGCGCCCACCCTTCCTCCCTGCTCGGATGGAAGGAACATAGACCCGGCAGCATGCCTCCCCTCCCATGCCCATAAGAAGAAAGCTGAGCAGTTTTCTAAGACCTTTGAGGGCGCCCATCCTGCGAGGGCCCAACATAAGGTCAAGCACTGCGCATCCACTGTCTCCAGGAGCGCAGTTGCGACAAGCTCCTCAGCGAGTTCAGCGTCTCCAGCACCTTCGACCACGATCCAACGCTCAAGTTCCTCAAAGAGGAAGTCTGACCACTCAGGTAAGCCTTTGGAGAAGACTCAGCCCAGCCCGACGCAGAAGGCCAAGGGTGAGCGGGGCTCTGACCCTCCCCCTAAGGTGAAGGCCGCGGACTCGGCCAGGACCACGAAGGCCCGCGCATTCAACGACATAGTAGCAGCGTCCCTCGCAGAGGCTGCCGGGACGGATTTGCAGGGCACGGCCCCTAAGGCGAGGGTATCCCTGCCTGCCAGGAGGGAGTCCTCATTCCGGCCCTTCAAAAAGACTCCGGAGAAGGTGATGCCCATCATTTCACCGAAACGCCTCACCTGGTCACAGATGGGGAGGGCGGGGGGCATGGTAGTCCTCTAGGGCACAGACATTTCCTCAGAGGAAGACTCGCCAGCCTCCCGCTCCTCTGGGAGGGGGGGGATGCATCAAGAGCAGGCCCTACGAGGGGATCCCAATGAGGGCGACTACGAAGGTGGTGAGGAGACCGAGCAGCAACAGGGGGTGACAACGGAGCGGATATATTATATTTGTATCGCACTCATACACAAGTGTTTCAGAGCGCAACAAGGCAATGGAGGGGAAAAGAGAGAACACATCAACGATCTTACTAGGCCCAATGACATTGAGAACGCGCAAGTGCATGGGAAAGGGGAGAAAGTGCATGGAAGGTGGCGAGTGCGGGGCAGAGGACAACAGATAAATCATAATAAATACAAATAAAAAGATAATAATAGAGGCAATAAACAGTGGTAGTGCAGCCAGCAAGTGACAAGTGCAGTGTTTACGGCAGCAGACTGGGTAAGTCTGAATAAGTGCAGAAGAGGAAGACAATGGAGGGTATGGTGGGGGGACTGTATGTGTACAAATACAGTCCCCCATTTCAAGGGGTGGCCAGGTGGCGGTGCAGGAAGGTGGCAGGGTGAGCAGGTACCTGGGCCCAGGGGACAGAGGGTGGCCAGATGCACAGTGCCAAGAGAGCACATCAGCAGGGGAGAGAGGGAGCGAAGGAAGAATCAAAGAGTAAGGTCTTGTGCTTCCGGGACCAGAGATGGTTCTCCTCATGTGAGTGGCAGGGAGGCTATTCCAGAGGGAGGCCCCACCCGAAGACTGAGATCTACCCCCAGCTAGTTTCTTTGAAAAATGACTAACCATGAGGGAGTTGGAGGTAGAGGAACAAAGAGCTAGAGAGGGGTGGTATTTATGGAGGGATAGCTGAAGGTATTTTGGACCCAGTCCCCAGAAAGCCTTGTGGACTATGCAGAGGGTTTTGAATTTAATCCCTGCATCCACTGGGAGCCAATGGAGAGATTTAAAAGCTGAAGAGATATGATCCCAGGGCTTGAGGCCAAGGACAAGTCTTGCAGTCCTGTTCTGGATTGGTTGCAGAGAGGGGAGAGTAGAGGCAGGTTGATTTAGGAAGAGGCTGTTAAAATAGTCCAAACTGGAGAGAACCAGAGCTGGCAGACGGTGAGCTTCTGGGGGGAAAGAGTGGAAAGGCAGAGTACCTCTGAGGGTGCAGTAGGAAGTTTGACTTTTGAGAGACCTCAAAAGATTATGGGAAGAGAACGAAAGTGTGGAGTCAAAGATGACTCCAAGGTTCTTAGCCTCGCAGTTGGGGATAGGAGGAGGGCCAAGAGAGGCTGGCCATGGAGTGAGTGGAAAGGATGGTGGTGTGCCGATGAGGAGGATCGTCTTGCTGGCATTCAGACAGAGGTCATTTGTGGCACACCAAACTTGAATGACGGATAGACACTCGGAGATGAGAGAAGGAGGTGGCCGAGGGCAGCCTGAAAATGAGTTGACTATCATCAGCGTAGCACTGGAAATTGGAGCAGAAAATGGCAATGCAGTAGGCGAGGGCTGCCAGGTATTGGTTGAAAAGCCAGGGCGAGCGGTTAGACCACTGGGGAACACCACAGGTGGAGAGGAAGACAGATGATAGGAAGGACCCAAGTTGGACCTGGGAGGTTCGATCAGAGAGGAAAGAGGTCAGCCAGGCCAGAGCCTGATTAGTGATACCCAGGTTATCACGGAGATGGTTGAGCAGGAGGGTATGGTTGATCGTGTCGAAGGCAGAGGAGAAATTGAGTAGGATGAGGCCAGAGGGAATGTGAGAGTCAAGGCTGGAGAGCAGATCTTCACGGATGTCCAGAAGAGCAGTTTCCGTGCTTCTGGCGCCTCTGAAGCCAGACTGGTGATCATGGAGACAGCCAACAGAATTGGAATGAAGGTTAAGCTGAGAGATGGCCAGCTTTTCCAGGAGTTTGCTGAGGAAGGGAGTAATGGAAATAGGGCGATTAGTTAGATGAGCTGTGGGTTTCTTGAGGAGAGGATGGACAAGGGTGTGCTTCAGAGGGGAGGGGAAAGATCCTGAAGCAAAGGAGTGGTTGCAGAAATAGGCAAAGGCCGGAGCAAGGGTGTCAATGTGGTGGTCCATGGTTTAAGAGGAACAGGGATGGACCTGTTTTGATGAGGCTTTCATAGATCGGACTTGTCTAGCGACCTCGTCAGGGGAGAAGAGAAAAGGAGGGTGCTTGGGGGTAGTTAAAGGGGGGTCAGCAAGCACAGGCTGAAAGGGAATAGAGGAGGAGGGGCAGAGAGGGTGGGCAGGATATCCTGGGTTTTTGAGATAAAATGAGGCAAGGGCATTGTTGGGGGAAGAGACTGCAGCAGGGTTGGCAAGCTCCTTGCAGATTTTGAAGAGTTCAGCCGAGTTGTTAGATGCCGCAGAGACACGGGCTTGAATGTAGGCTCTCTTCTTGGTGCGGACAGAGTCTGTATTGCCTTTGGAGAAGGCGCCAGGCCAGTTTATCAGAGGATGATGAAGAAAAAGCCCTCCATTTCCTCTCAGCCGCCCTACACTTAAGTTTAACTGTAGCTAGGTCAGAGTACTACCATGAATTGCACTTTGCTTTGGACTTCAAGCGGATCCTCATGACTGGGGCAAGAGAGGAGTAGAGAAGGGACAGGTTTGTGTCTGGGTGTGAGTCAGCCAAAGGAGGTGGAGGGGGGGGGGGAGAGAAGGTTGCAGCGAAAGCCTCAACTGACCCGCTTCATAGGTCGGATGTCAGAGAATGTAGGTGGCAGTGTAGGGGTGGGGTGGGCTTGGCTTTGGGGGGGCGGAGGAGAGGGAGAGGGAGAGATGAGATGAGGAGAGAAGGCAGTGGTCATTCCAGGAGAGAGAAGTGGTCAGAGGAATTGACTGGGGAGGCCAGAGGAGATCAAGACATCAAGTGTGTGACCTGCTGAGTGCATCGGCCCAGAGGGGAGGATGGAGAGGGACAGGGAATCGCAGAGGTCACGAAAGAGCAGAGATGAGGGACGGGGAGACTCGAGGTGAATGTTAATGTCTCCAAGGAGGAGGATTTGAGTGGTTGAGGCCAGGAGGGAGGAGTGCCGTTCTCAGAAGATTGACCCTCTACGAGTCACTGCTCTGCAGGTACTGCTGTATTGTCGTTGGCTAAGGCAGGACTGGCCCATGCTTCATCAAAGTTAATCTGGCGGCAATTTACACCAGATCTCCTGGACGATCACCCTTATGGTCTCATCGTTTGGTCAAGGAGTTTGTCAAAGAACTATTTCACTCGTTCCTGCTGGTGAAGGCTCCGGCCCTGGCGTGGGAGCTCAGTGTGGTGCTTACTAGGCTCATGGGTCCCCCGTTTGAGCCGTTTGAGCCTATACATTCGGTGCCACTGAAGTTTTTGTCGTGAAAACAGCTTTTCTTGATATTGATATTTATATTGTATTTCTATTGTGCCCGTACACAAGTGTTTCAGAGCGCGAGAACAGGTCTTGTGGCCATCACCTCCGCACGACGGGTGGGAGAGATCCAGGCCCTCTTGTAAACCACCTTATTTGGCATTCCACAAGACGAGGGTGACGCACCCTTCCTTCATGCCCAAGGTGCCACCCAACTTTCATCTAAACGAGCCCTTGGCGTTGCCTGTATTCTTCCTGACTCCTTAGTCGCTGGCTTAGAGGACTTTGCACTCGCTGGATGTGGCTACAGCGCTGAAATTCTATGTGGACCGCACAAAGTTTTCGGACAACATTGTAACTTTTTGTGAACTTTGGCCCTGTGAACCATGGGAAGGCCCTCTCCAAGGCTTCCATTTCCAGGTGGCTCTCTGGCTGCATCACCCATTGTCACTGGTTGGCGTTCCTGTCTGCTGTGCCCCTGCTTGACATCTGCAGGACTGCCACATGGAGGTCGACGCACACCTTCACAAAATTCTACTGCGCCGACAGGGATTCCAGGGAGGAGTCCAGAGTCGGCCAAGAAGTGCTGTGCAACCTGTTCGCTTGAAGGTGAGCCTGGTGAGGAGGTAAGAGGTGCTTAATGTTGAGCCTTGCCACCTCCTGTGGTTGTGCATGTGTACACTGCTATGTATTCTTTATTCATGAGCATGTGAATCCATGCCAGACCCCATGCTGGAGAAGGAACAAGTTACTTACCTGTAACTGTTGTTCTCGGCATGGATTCACATGCAAACCCTCCCGCCTAGCCTTCTGTGGCTCTTCTCTTGACCCTACTGCCACTTTTTACATGCTACCAAATCTGAAGATGGCTGACAGAGGAGGGGCTTGGGTAGAGGGCAGTCATTGGCTGGGGGCAGTATGACCCAGTGACCAGTGATTTATTTTTTTGTTAGGAGAAGGACAGTTCAGAAGTGAAACTGAAACAGATTTTTTTTTCTTTACCGAGGATTCCCAGCCTGACGGGGAATATTCATGAGCATGGGAAACCATGCCAGACCCATGCTGGAGGTCAACAGTTACAGGTAAGTAACTTGCTCCATGTCGGACTATATGCACAGCATGTGAATCTAAGCAGTGTAATCATCAGAAATGCTATTACGGTAAGTAATGCATGTCATTTTTAAATTAGCCTTGTCTAGGCATGACACCTATTGAAATGTTGTGGCAGGCCATGAAGAGAGCTGTTCATGCACAAAAATCCTCAACTGCTCAAGCTGTTATGTATGGGACACAAAACCGCAACGTAATGTGAGTTGTTGATCAACAGTCAAAGTAAGTGCTTAGTTGAAGTTATTGCTGCTCAAGAGTCTGTTGACAGGTACTGAATCTGAAGGGCTACATACTTTTACATACATAGATGGGATTGGGCAGAGCTTACAATTATTTTCGAATTAATTCAGGATCAAAATGTACACATTTTTTGGGGTTGAAGGGTTTCAATGTTTTCCCAACATTTACTTAATCACAAATGATCAGAGTGTCTAGTATTTGGCATTGGTTTAATCAGGCTATCCTCAGCTATGAGTAATATATTTGATTGTAATCGAATACCGTTTTAGGTTTCCAAATGTGAACAAATCATGAGTGGTGCTTTAGAAGTGATTTCTGAATCTTGGGCACAATATGAAAATTACGTTATAAAATGGCAGACAAAAAGGTGTATTCTATCGTAGACAAAAATTCTGGGGGCAGGGTTATAAAGTGGGTAATTGGCGAGTAGGTGCAAACATATTGGAGTTTCCTCTGTTTAGTAGATTAATGTGCATTTTCATGATCTGATCTCTTCTATTTGCCCGTTAACTTTGTTATCCATGAATTGTTTGGTAATTTTTACTTCCTTCTGCTGGAGGAGGAGAGAGGGCGTTGGTGATGTCTCTTACTGATTGCCAAGCTTTACGAGGGAGAAGTTGTACCAGCATTAAGACAGCTTAATGTGGATGCCACTCACCCAAAAATATCATAGAACCTTGTCACAACTTTTTTAATGCAAGTTAAGCTATTGTTTAGAAAAAGGACAAGTGTGTAAGCCTATGAACACGGCCTGGGTAACTTGTCCCCTCCGCCCACCTTGACAGAAATCCAGATATGGATCAAGCCAAGTCTGAGAACTATATGCACTTCAAACCCCAAAATGTTGACATAAACATATGGCCTAACATCATCTCAACTAGAAAAGAGATTTGTATTCACAGGATAATCCATCAATTTAAAATCGGTTTTATGAGCAATCATCCAACCTGTGGAAACAAACTGGAAATGTAAGTTCTGAGTCACAATCTTGAGAGCTACTGTATTTTATGCAGGGGGACTGTACAGCAATTTCACATATGCTCCTTTCAAATACTGTCTTGAAAATGTGGGTTTGGCAAGTGGAATTCTGTCTTAACGCCTGCCATTGAAATAAAGGCGAGCAACAAAGCTGTCTGCTGTCGCATTTGTATTCAAACGTTGCCTTTGAACGCCTTTGGACCTTACCTTAAACGGCATGAAAATTTGATTTTGGGAGTTAGTGAATATATTTCTGTTGATATGATCTGGTAATGTTCATTACTAATCCTAGAGAGTGCTGTATCCTGTCAATGAAAGCCTTGTCGAAACTTGGAAACGTTTCTGGTCATAATGTGAATTGGGGGAAAATGCAAGTATTCCCTTGTGTTTATAATTGCTTTAAAACAGGACTTTGCCCCATTGTGGAGTGGCTAGACCGCTATGGGGTGAGGTCAAGGATTTGAGCATTAAATCGATTGAGCACTTAAGGAGTGTAGCCCCAGTAATATAAAAGCTGTTTATTGTAAACTGCAGAACTAAGGGGACGAAATGGAACCAATTGCCCTGGTGAGATACATGTGTCATTGCCAGAATTCTCTTTATCCTAAAAACTTGCTTTTTGTGTTTGTTTGGGTAAACATTGAAGAAATTAAACATCACTTTTAAGCTGGGAACAGAAATGGGGATGTTAGTCGATCAGTATACCCAATTATTTTCTTGAATGTTTAAAAGGGTTGGCTTGATTTCCAAGATGTAGTTCACCAGCACAGGGTGTTATTTTGATGAAGGTGTGTTACTGGTTTAATTGCAGTGTTAACCGGAGACTTGAACGGGTGGATAACCCGGTGACCCACAGGGAGTCACTTTAAACTTAAACAAAAATACCCTCAGCTGGGATTGTTCCACTAGTAGCGACTTACTAGCAACATTTTGAAACCGTAGCTTAGAGAAAATGATTTAACTTTTCTACCTAAAACTACCTTTTTTTGGATCACGCTGGTTTGCAGGTTAGCAATTTTGAAATAGTTGCATTTCTAAAAGTGTGGACCATTGATAGATTTTGAAGGAGACTTGCATGATATCCGAGGAGTTGTGTGGGTAGGACTAGCTCAAATATTTTTGGGAGAATATCGCTGTCATGCTCCCACAATCTATGCCAGATGAAGAAAGCTTTTAAAAACTGCTTGTACACTAATCCTACCCACCTTAAATTTTCAAAAGTTTTATGGGTTTTGGATAGATTTTTCTGTTGAATAAGCTAAAATCGACCAAGATTAAAATGGATGGATGCATTATATTCTGGTCTCCCTCTTCAAATATGGGTTAGGGCATTTGTATGTAAGATTTTAACTTGAGTGCTAAATCTACCCCACTTGTGAAAACCCCAGAACTTTTTGCTGGACTGATTATTTTTCCCTATACCTCAGTGATTGGGAACCTTTTTCCACACTCACAGCACATTTTCTCTTCTTATGGGTGTCATTTTTAAGTCTCTCCATAGTGTCCTTTTTAATTTTAGTCTCTTTGACAATTTTTTGGTTAATACCTTTTTATTGTTGGAGGGTTACATTTTGGGGCTCTCCTTTTACTTTCCCTGACTAATCTTGTGAGAACTACAGTTCCCAAGGGTAGAAAGGATATTTGTATCCCTTCTACATTGCGTTAGGTCAAAACCAGCACACCCCACTTATGGGCGGTGCTGGGGAGATACAATGTATCCTCTTTCTCACTAGCACTGTAACAATTCTGTTACTTGGACAAGCTTACCTAAGGGACTGGTGGCAATGAACCTTTTTACAAATTCGGTGCACCTTTACCGCAGGGTGTTTTCATAGCTGCAGTAAAGGCACCAATGGGTGCCCATTTGACCAAAATGGCCCCATCTTCTTTTTTTTTTTTCCTTCTTTTCCCCCCCATTATTTTCGATTCTTGTCCCGTCTTGGTCTTTCCGCTACCCTCCAGGGCAGGAAAGTCCTTTTTGTTTGTGTTTTTTTTGTTATATATATATGTATGTATGTATGTGTGTGTATATGTATGTGTGTGTGTGTGTGTGTGTGTGTATATATATATATATATATATATATATATATATATATATATATATATATATATATATATATATATATATATATAGATAGATTTCTAAATATACAAAAACACACACGTCTGGAGGAAGGTTGTAGCACTTCAAAAAACCCTCAACACCAACATGTAGCACAATAATCCCTTCACACAAGATCAAGCCGTTTGCTCAAAAAAGTATTTTTATTTCATTACAAAAAATCTTGTGAAACCAACACTGCCTGATGGCATAAAGAGGGTAGGCATCTCTCCTGCCTCCCTTGCTGACAAACCGGTTAAGACACTCACCCCACCAGGGTGTAAACCGCCACGCTTTCCGCTTGTGTACCAACCTTCCTCAGGCTTTTATTCCTTAAAACGTGAGAACACCTTCCATTTATAAAAACAGGTGCTAGACCGGCATTGGGCTCCTCCCCCTTGCTTTTGTTTTGATGATCATGTGATTGCAAGAGGCTGGAATTGCTAACGTGCACAGCCGCGGCCATCTATAAAGGATTCAAAATCCATGTATCTAAGTTAGTACTATCCCCATATCAGCTAAATACCTGCCTCCTGACATATTAACATTTTGTAATAATGTTTTCATATGCGCCAGTGTGCAAAAATTGTATAAAAAATGGTTCGGTTTCATCCTACATGATGAAACGATCGACATCACCCCATGGCTCAGAATGCCTTAAACAAAAGACAGAGGAGTACAGCGCATTTCCTTTCTTAAGTATCTTGTTACATGACATGCCTCTACATATATTGTACATTGAAGGCGCCTCATCCTAATTATTGGACAAGGCAAACTGCATCAATCTGCATAGACCTCAGCATATTCTAAACACAATAGTTCCACGAGATGCCAGATTAGACAACAGGCAGATAAATGCATAATGCATCGATTGCAATAATGTCTACATAATTAGAGCATAAATTGTTGTGAAGTGTGTTGGGGAGAATTCTCCGTTTAGGCTGAATTTCCTAACCTAGTGAGTCCCCCAGCAGCTTTGCTGGATTTTTGGGGTTTATTTTTTTCTCCTGCCAAGAGTGAGACTCTTTTACCCTCACTCTTGGACATGATTTGAGTGTTTCTTTGAATCTAGATGTGTTTAATGGGCAATGGGGTCTTTTACTCAGTGTTTCATGTGTTTTGGTGATGTGTGTTACACAGCACCCTCCGTGAAGTAACACAGGGGTGTCATAGTGACCCCCCAGTATAGACTCCATACCCTGGGACTGACTACTGTCTCCCAGGGCATGTAAAGTCACCATTGACTTTACTAGTCTTAAATTCTGAACAGAACCAGTACAAACCATCATATTGTGGACGTACTGGCTGGGGCAATTCGATTGCCCCAGGGTCTGTTAGTCGAGGGGGCACGTCTCCGTCCCCCCTGATCGAGTTTTGGGTGGTGGCAGTGGATACTACTTTTTATATTCAACCGCGAATATTTTCCTATGGGATTTCCCATTGTTTTAGGCTACTATCTTTATTTAAGGTAGCCTCGAACATACCGCCAGTTTATTTAATTAATATTAATTCTCCGGTTGGTATTTTTTGCCAAAACTTGATTCTAAAATGGCGTTTGTGTTCTCTTCTTTGACTTCAACCCAAGTCGAGCCCTTTGTTCCACTTTTTGGCGGGCTTCTCCACAGAAGCCCTCCAAAGTGGTGCCACTATGTCTGGGGTAATTAGGAATGGGTGGAGGGGAATTTAGGCACCCTGGACTGAGTTGCCTAGGCAACTCAAGTCGCACTCTGTCCTGATTGGCCCAAGTGGTGAGCCGGCCGGCTCACCACTTAGCATGTTTGAGTGACAGCTAGGCTGATTGAATGGGGGTTTGCTGCATAAAAGCATGGCTTTGGGGATTGGAACTTCAGAAGTCACCACAGGACCTAAGAATCCGACGAGGGAGAAGCTGAGCCGACCTGCCACGACGCCACGACCGGTGGAGCCCTGCTGGACCGTCTCACCACTTTTCCCAATGACAGAGGAGATCTCCTGCCGGAGAGTCTTCTTCCTTTGACTGGTGGGGATAACCAGTTTCACCGTCTTTTCGCTTTCCCGACGTATCTCGTGGCCGCCTTGCCCGTGCTAAGCACCCCAGCAACCGGGATACCACATTTTACCACGACCGCGAGATGAAGGTACCACCTTTTACCGGAAAACTCTGCGGCTGGTGTCTGCCCTGGTAGTGCAATGACCTGCATCTTTCCTCCACGTCGAGATCTTCTCTTCCCCTGGATGACGACGCAACTTGCAACCACTACCAGGAACAACTGCCACCGCTGGAAGATCCTTCCCACTTAAGGTACCGTGTCCCGCCTGGCTTCCCTTGCAACCGACTGTACGGGGTAGATTTAGCCCCCGGCTTTTGAACCTGCGTTAGCCTGGGACACCCTGGCTAAACTTTTCTAAGCCTCTCTAAACTCTTTTCTGAACCCTCTGCAAGACTTTCTAAGCCTAGTGTAACTGTGCGATCTTGGGCGCATTTGTGCTCTGCTCTCTCTAAGAGTGGGCCCATCCTTTGGACTTTGGCTCACCAGTGACTTTTTGCTCTCTGCCTTGCTAATAGTGTTCCTGAATCGTAGAGTGGTGTAATCCTGCATATTCTGTCTTTTTCCCTCCCTTTTTCACAACCTTAGTAGAGTGCAATCTAGTTAAGCGCTCACCTCTGTTTGAAAATAAGTGGTGTTTTACTGTGATTTTCTAATAAGGGAAAAAGGGGTGTATATATCATAATAGTAACTGTGTTTAGAATATTTTACAATAAGAGTGCTGGAGTGTTTCAACTGTGTGTTTATAAATAAATAATTATATACTTTGTTGTCATCAATGACCTTTGTGATGTCATCTTTGATGTCCTGGGTGTTAGTGTTAGCAGTGCACGGTGGCGCGAGTTATGGTTGCTTATGTTACCATAACTGCCGAATTTCAGGGGTGGTTCGGTTTTACTTTGAACCATAACGTCCCTTTAACAAAGTTTTTTTCACTGAATTTCATAGGTTTTTAGTAGCACAACTTAACCATAATATCCCTAACTTCATATACCTGTAACATAGAACATACTAACCCCCTCGTAGTGATTTTCATGTCCGCGGACTACCGCCATGTCCGCGGACTACCGCCATGTCCGCGGACATATCGAAAATCTGAGCGTGGTGAATGTAAATTTAAATAGTGTGCCCCATTTCCCCTTTGAAGTTGGCTCTGAAAAGAGCCGTTTTTTTACAGATGCTTGACAGACACCTGTTTTGTATTTTTTTTCTTGTTTTTTTTTTCTTACTTTACTCCTAAAATCTTCACATAACCTTCTCCAAAGCAACCCTTACATTCCAAAATAGAAAGGCATTTCCCGTAAAAGATAAAGTGCCATCTTCTTTAAAATTAACAGCATTACTGGCATCAATATTCTCATTATTACAGAAGAACTAAGCATGAAGGCACACATGCCTCGGTGGATGACACACCTAGCAAATTCCATGAAAAGTACATACACATGTGATGTCATCAGTGATTTCATCAATGACATTTGCGATGTCATCTTTGATGTCCTGGGTGTAAGTCTTAGCAGTGCACGGTGGTGGCGCGAGTTATTTTTCATAGTTTACCATAACTTGCGATTTTCAGGGGTCTTTCGGCTGTACTTAGAACCATAACGTCCCTTAAACAAACTTTTTTTAATCTCACGCAAACAATATACAAACATGGCGTGCAAAAACCAACTTCTCACAGATGGCTTTACACAAAATGTTGCAAAGTAAGAATTTATGCTCGTTCACAGTGAAGGTCAGCTGCTTCCATTTTTTTCTCAGGCCCCGTAGAGGCTCACGAAGCGGACTATAAGGTTGTATTGTGTTTTGACCTTGACAGACAGAGATTGTGATGAAAGACTTCTCTTGAAGGAGTGTTGCTAAAACGTAAGAGGATAAGGATGACATTTCTGAAACGAAACCACTTTTATATATTATATCACTATGCGAAAGATCGTTCGCACACGCAGAGTCGTATTTTGGGACTGCACTACTCGTAGACAATGGAAATTGCAATTGTACTGTAAGTAACCCTTTAGATTATTTTATACCAAATATAATTACAATAGAGTAGCATTAAAGACCGCTCAAGTTGAACTTGTTCGTTGAAAGTGGCATCATGTTTTCTACCGCGCACTATCACCGCCGAATTGATCCCCTGTCGTTTAGAGGGCTCTGAAAAAGGCAGACGACACAGGGTGGGTTAATAGAAATAATTTAACCGATCTATAGGCGGTCAAGCGCTCTACTCGCTGTGCCACTTCACTGTAGCCTGTCAAGTGGCACAGCGAGTACAACGCTCGCTTTGACATCCGTGCACAGCTTGCTAACGCAAGTTCGAATCCCGGCAAGGCCAAACTCAGCCTTTCATCCTTCCGTGGTCGATAAATGAGCACCACACACCGTGGTTAATAATAAGCACCGCTTAGATACCTCACGGTTCTTAGCGCTATATGAATGGGAAAATATTATTTTATTATTAACATACTCCGTTGCACTTTCTTCGATAGCAAATAGTTTCACGCCATAATAAATAAAATGATTTTTAATGAAGATCGGCTGGTGAGACTAATTTATGTTTTTTAAAACAGGTATGTGGCCCCATTTTGCCTATGTCATGATTTACAGACTCCAGCGGATGGGGTCGTCAACTGCCAGGTGCAGGTCCAAATATAAAACTTCTTGACCCTCACCATTTTATGGGACAATCGCCAAGGACCAATATGCCCTTACGCAGTACTAGCGGCTACAAACAACATACCTACCAATAGGGTGGTCTAATGGCTCGTTGTTGGAACAACCTTCCGATTATCAGAGCAACCATTTACTGCTTTTATCATAAACCAACAGCCTATCTACCGCAAAGGAACAACGCGTGGCTCAAAATAAACTTTTGCTGATCGACAGCAGAGACAATAACAAATCGCTGAATATTCACTAAACATTTGATGTCAAATAAATGTACTTTACAAAATTTACAATCTTGCTGTTTGCTTTTAAATCACTGTTTCATATTCCGAATTGTGGCGCGCTGTGTTGTGACATATGTGTTGTCTTCAGGGTTCTGTGTAAAGTCACTTAGGACTGCAGAGGACTGGGCGCGTTTGATGACGCAGCCTGTAGCGATATGGAGAGAGGCAGGGAATATGAATGCTTTGATAATATCAGGCTTAGGGGCAGGAGATATGATTTAGTGTCGCAAAAGCAAGTCAGCCAGGTCAATAGCGCCAGTCATAGGATTATCACATGATGTCGGCGCACACCAGCCGGATTTATCGTTTCTTTAGTGGACAAAGTCGGTTGACGCCCATAGGAAATTGTACTATTAGCGGACAAAAGGAGTGGTCTTAAAACACTTTCACCCTGACAACGAACAATAAAAACAACGTTCTCAGAACACCCCATTTTGTGTAATTGCAACCATTTCGGGACACCGCGAGTGTTCTTGGAACAGATTCAACTAGACAGATTACAATAAGGACAGCGTCCTGAGGACACCCCCAGTCTGTGTATTTACGAACAATTGGGTACAGCGCGAGTGTTCATAGCTCATTTTTACCTTCTTTGCGAACAAAAATGACACATACTCCGTCCTCTAGACACCCCACCATTTAGTTTATTTACAAAATGTCAGAACAGCCGTGTTCTCCGCGTAAAAATCGAACGCAACAAAAACGTCTAGCACATAAAAAACAAAACATTGAACCGATCTCATACTCCCCCACCCTCACCAAACACTCTTACACACCAACACACGGCACTAAATACAATTTTTTTATCCACGTTTCACCGCGTTGTACGCGGTCGACGGCGAATACAAGATGGCGGGCGCCACAGAAAATCTGACGCGCTCCACGCTCCTCGCCGTCCAATCAGCGAACACGTTGCATGTCCGGGGACATGACGCTAGGCCATGGGCCAATCGGGGTGCTGTCCGTGGAGCGAACACAGATATCACCCATTTTTTTGCCTTAAGTTTTGGTCATTTTATAAGAAACTACTGGATGGATTTACACCAAATTTGCAAAAGCACGCTTTCGGGACCAAGCCCCCGCTCCTGCCACAAATTTGGTGTAAATCCGTCCATTATGTCTATGGGAAAAAAAAGGTTTGGGACCCCCCCCTATAACTTTGCCCTCCCTGGACGAATCCTCACCAAACTTTGCAAAAATATTCAGAGTGACCCAAATACTGTTTTTGCAAAGTATGGTGAGGATTCGTCCAGGGAGAGCGAAGTTATAAGCCGCCCAAAAAGTGCTCTTCCTATCGAACACCAACTTAACCATAACTACAAGGCCACTACTGTGGCCATGTAATATTAATATATATATATAATATATATATATATATATATATATATACACATTTTTTTTTAAAATCTTCGGCGGAAGACCTTGGTCAAGATCGCCCAGGAAGCGAGGGAGGAGTCCAAAACCTCTCAGACCTTTGTCTGGTTTGAATGTTGCACAGCTGTTTGATTGGCTGGGTTCCTGCATAAAAGTCTGATCCTGAAGCTGAAGAGGCAGTCTACCCCTGGACCTGAATCTGAAGATGAAGAAAACGCAGCTGAGACGATGTCCAGCGACTGGAGAGCCTGCTGTGTAACCAGAGTCTGCTTTTACCATTCCTTCCAAGCTTCCTGGGGACTCTGAAAATGACGACCCAGAGCCTGGTGAGATCTAATCGACTCAAGACCTGCATTTGGAGCCATCCCAAGTCTTGCTGCAACCTTGTGGTGCTGCAATACCCCCATACCCTGGGACCTCGAGCCTTTGTGCAGTGCATGGTCTACCGAATTCCAGATCTAGTTGAAACTTTGGTGGCATCCTGCTGGACCTCCAGAGACATGATTCGTCCTTGAAGTCCCCTCACCAGAGAGTTATTACCGGCGTCAATCCAATCACTGATATTCTGTATTCTGGCTCCTGAAAAGGGGAGCCAACACTACAGAGCTGCATCCAGCCGCAAGGACACTCTTGCCTGAAGCTTTCCCCATTGATCCCTGCTACAAAATCCCTTCCAAAGTCCTTCCATCATGAAAAGAATTCATCAACCAGGTTTTTGGCTGCAGATCCTAACGTCTCCCCTGCTGCAACTCTTCTGTGCTGAGGTACTGTGTTGGCTGGGGTATTTGCCTGTTACCTAGAAAAGATAACAAGTATTTATATTTGTAAATGATTGGGTTGGGAACTGTAACTGAGAGTTTGTACTTACCTTGAATGTGTTCTGCCATCATGAAAAGTATATGTAAGGTTGTTTTGCTCACCTGTCAATTGGTTGCGCTTCTTTCCAAAAGTAATGCTGTTGGCTTCACTTTTTTCTTTCGGAATATTAGTGTGAAAGTTCACAAACTGGGTTTCACTTTCCCTGATCTGTTTTTATACAGTTTCTAAAAGAGGCTTGGGCCATAACTACCTGTAATTTGCTGGTGGCTCCTTTAAAAAGTATATGCATTTTACTTAATTTTAATAGCTTTGTGCCTAGTTATTGCGTACCTTAGTCTGTGTTCCACTGACCTAAAAAGCAACTGTAATAGTATATTACAACATTGGGCTTTACCTGCCTAGAATAGCTGTGTGCCATTCTTGGTGTTCTGTAGGTGTAGCTGACCTTGGCCTGCCTGGTGGAATCCTAAATTAGTGTAAAGAGTTCTTGCTTACCTTAGTCTGTGTTCCACTGAGCTGAAAATGTGTGGTTATAGGTTTCTACTATTCCTCAAATTAGTGTTCTACTAGTCAGAAAAGTATACTTGCAGGTTAGTTTACTAAGTGATTCCTTAACTGAGTCTCTCTGCACACATGTTATGGTCTACTACCCTTGTATTACTGAAAGTAATCAGAAAGTAACTTAGGGTTTTACTCCCCATGAATGGGTGTGTCCTATACTAAATCTGTTCTGATAAGGTCTGGCTTCCCTAGAAATACTTAGTATTTTGAACAAGGTTTATGCTTTGATCTGTGTACCTTCAAGGATTGTGTTGTGTTTTTATAGTGTGTTTGACTCTATGACCAAGTACTTGCCCCAATACTTAACTTGGCCTAACCCTATTTATATAAATCTTTATTTTGTATAATACTTCTGGTTGTGTTTCTGTTTAACTCTTGGTATAAGACATGCTCTTTGTACCTTCCTACAGCTCTCTCACCCCCTAAGATAAGCCTGGCAGCTCTGTCTATGCTATCATATATTCAGGTGGTATAGCCTTATACTAAGAGTGAAGTTTTGAACTCTCATGTTTGTATAGTTTTGCTAAGCCCTTAGTTGGACTTCAGAATAACAGTCCTAACAGTCATGTACCTTTTTGGTTTTTAAGTTGATTTGAACCAGAGGATAGTACAGCAAAGCATATTCTACCATCTGTACTGTACCATGTTAAAGTCCATATCTTCGGGCTTAAGTATGAAGACGTGTTGCTAAGAAAGTAAACTGATGGTTGAGGTTTGATAACCTAAGTTAGAAATGTTTTTGCATGATGTGAAGATTGTGATGCATAGAGAACTGGTGGGTGTGACACTTTCAAGAATATATAGGACTAATTGTCCAAAGTATGTGGGTTAGTAGTAGGCAGCAAAATATATTGGGCAGTTTTCTTGTGTATGTGTTTGTCACTGCCAGTTCTGTTTTTCCCTTGCATTTGAAATATTTCTTAGGCAAATCGTACATTATTTTGATGCCATTTTATGGTTTTGTTCTAATGGAAATGGCCTCTTCAGACTTTATGTACGTTACTTTTTCTGCTTATATGCAACCTATACATGGGCTGCAGGTCATAGGCATGTTTTTAATCTGGAAGAACTAATGTACATTATATAGGTATTTTACTTTCTTCTAACCGTGTACTTTGCTCAAATCACAGAAGTAAAGTTGAACTGTTTGTCAACATTCTTATAATTTCTTATTGTACAGCTGTTGAGAAAGCCTTCTGCGAAATGTATGATTTGAACTGTCATAACAATGGGAGGCTTTTTTATGGTTACTGTTGCATTGAAGCGTATGTTGCGCTGTTCTTTGTGCTGCTTTGTGTTGTGGTCCCGACTCAGTTTGAGGCATTTCATGATTGTTGTAGTTTGTGTGATTATTGTATATTATGTGCAATGAATAATTTGTGTGGTCATTTAATTGGGCTTTTTCTTTCACTCCTAGTACTATGATGACACCTATCCCACTGTCAAGGAGCAGAAGGCTTTTGAGAAGAACATTTTCAACAAAACTCACCGGACAGACAGTATGAGATTTTTGAGCTGCTTCTTATGGGCAGAGGCAAGGGGGGGGGTCTGGACATGGGTGCAATACAAACCAAAAAGGGTATTTTCCCTTTGCCTGACTTTTTATGAGCCAGCACCGTCACCCTTGAATGGGAAAGCGTAGTGTATGACTCGCTGGGGAATACAGGCTGTTTGGCAGGATGTCTGATGGTGGGATTTACGAGTCTCCCTTGGCATGTATAACTGCAGCAATACCTGCCATTAGAGCAGGTAAATGAAATCTGTAAAGGTGACCGCTCTCCATTTTAACCTTCAGTTATTGGTTTTCGTTTATGCGGCGTACACCACGTTAAAAAGTAGTGCGGGCTGTAAGAGGCAGTGCACTGTCGGGCGACCATAATTGGGTATTTATTCGCTGATTTTTGCCTAGTTCTTTATCAAATGTTTTTGTTTCAGCAGTTTTTTAAAATCTATAATTAAAAAAATATGCCCGAAAAGTGAGCTAAATCCAGGCACCCCACAGCCACTCTCTTGCCTCAACTCTTCTGTGAGAAATAAAACCCAGCTGAAGCACCCAGCCTCTCAACCTCCTCTGCCCCACACAATCTGTGACAATAACATTTCACACTTTCAAGCAACCATCATGAGAATTGCAGCACTAGTACTAGGATAACCTCCTGCCCACGTGTTTCAGTTCTGCCAAAGAACCTCAGTCTTGAGCTGACCTAGTCAACGCTGTACTTGTAAAGGGACCGTTTTGTACCTATGGCCTGATGCGCATCTGATTTTTGAGTGCATAGACATATGCTATGCTACCACATGGGCTAGCCCAAATAGTCTTATCCTGTCATTTTCTTATTTTGCAGGTGAAATTGCTCTTTTGGAGGGGTTGACCGTGGTGTACAAGAGCAGCATAGATTTATATTTTTATGTTATCGGCAGCTCGCACGAGAATGAGGTAAGTTTATTATAACTCTTCTATCGTGTTTGTTGCTTCTAAACTCTGACCATTTTATGCTTGAGCCTGTAAACTGGTACCTTAGTTTCCACTGACTTTGTAATATCCGCACGGACAAAAGCTTCGGATTCACTGTTAGATAGATCTGCATTAGTAGCTCAAGTACTGTAAGGAACTTCGGTGAAAGGGAATTAGCTTAGAGTTCATTCACATATTAATCAAAGTTATGCACTTCTGTACATCCGTTTTAAGATTGTACTTATTTAAATGTCGGATGAGGCATTTTGATTTCCCAAGTTTTCCATTATCTGCTTGTGCAGCAGCCATTTTGATGGCAAGCAGACATTGCTGCTATTGTGGTCCTAGGAACCACATGAATCGGTGCACTGCAGCCTTTGTGTTGGATACACAAGTGAAGATGTGTGACCCAGAAAGATCAGCAATATGTACTGCTCACAATGACAATTATTATAGGTCTCCTCTTTTTCCTCCAGTGTTTTATGTGCTTACAGGTTGATCAATACTTGCTGAGATTTGTTTCATAATGGCTATGACTATGGCTATGTATTCCAGAAAGCATTTGCTATAATTGTGGAATTTGAACTTCAAAAGAAGTGGGGGAATGATTTCCTTTTGATCATAAAACACTGTGTCCTGATTCACTATATACTATAGGTCTTCTGGCTTAATGCGCTTTGCACTGTGAAGTAAACTGCACTGAGATTGGGTGTGTGCAGCTGGCTGACATACCCTGTAACAGACGAGGAGGGGAGGCGAGAGTTTCTGTGCTGTAGCATGCTGGGACCTTGTGTGCTCTCCCCAGCTGTCGCCTCACTCTGGTGCAGTGTGTTGCAGTGCAAATCTCAAACCGTGCAGCCTAGTGCCTTGAAATGTGGTTTTTGAGGTGGGACCGCCGACGCTTGCGTCAAGACTAAAAATTATCACATTGATGTTTTGCTGATTTCAGGCAACGGTCTCCTGTGTGAAGGGACTGAAATGCAGAGAAAAGGGTGCTGTGTCCAAGTGTCATGGAGCCAGTAATGTCTGCAGGGTCCCAACCAATAACTGCAACATTTGTTGCAGATTGGTGGGGTGGTGTGGAATAATCTTCTACTTCATATATAGATTTGTTTTTCAGCTAAAACTGAAAATTACTAATCGGACAAGGGAAAATTAATCTGTATTTTGCATTGATTGGATTTTACATGCCACATGGTCACAAATTGGAATTCTGGAATGCCGAAATGTTGAGTTCTTGTCCATCTGGCAAGCTAGAAGCTGCCGCCTTAGGAGCTGTAATTTAAAGGTATTCTTTTTGACTGATGCATAGATTTAAAGTACAAACTTATCTCTTAAATCTTATTATTGCTTCAATTTGAAAAAAGGTTATTACATATGTTTATTACTTGCATTGTATCTACATTTATTTTGTAAAAATCTTGATTAATATCAACTTGTTAAAAATCAAATCCACCCAAGGCTCCAAACTTTGCGTTGGTCATACAGTCTTCAAAGTATTAGTCCCCCAGTTTAGAACTCAGCACTTCCCATTTGATGTCTAGAGATGAGCTGATGGTGGCTAACAGTATTATGAAGGTTGACTGTTTAAGAAGTTCTAAAGCAACGTTTGTTTTTTCCAGTGATTGTTCTCTTATGTAGAAGAGGGTGGCTCCCATTCTGCTTTCTGGGAGGGATGCACGTCTTTTTGTGTAGAAGTTTGTTTTTTGTCAAAACATTTTTATTTGGGTAGTCGGTTTTTCCCACTGTTTTCAGTGGGTCTGGTTTGGATCTTTGTTTTTATTGTATGTTGGCATGGATGCGATTCACCTTGTTTTGGAAAGTTGTGGCTAATTTGTTTGCAGGATTGGTGGATGCTTTTGGATAATTTTTGGTTGGTTTGGGCTTGGTTCGTTAGATTTTGGACACTTTTTTGGTCTTACATTAGACTGTTATATGGTTTTGATGCTTTTTTTAAAATTTCTTTTTTTAAAGCCATTTTGCATTTCATAGTTTGATGTTAACCCCTGTTGGGAATTTTACATACTAGATCATTTTTTAGCACTTTTGGACCCTTGCGCCATTTGTGATCCATGCTCTGGCTGTTTTATATTGGGCCAGTTAGTTAAATGATTTGCTCCCAAAAATTAAAACCTGTGTGATCTGGCTGTTCGATGTGGTTAAGGGTTTGCCCTACCTCCTTATTGAAGTGGTTTGTGAGGGTAAGTTATCATTTAGGACTCTAGGGGTGTTGAAAAAATACAGTTTTGTTGGTTTACACTGTGCAGTGACCAACTGTACAGTTTTCCTCTGCTTGGTGAGTAACAATTTTGTTTAAGATCAATTGGTTGTCAGTTCTGCATCTTTCCACAGGTTTTGTGTTATACAAGGTATTGTCAAATTAGTATATCCAGTGCACAGCCATCTCTATGCTTTGGTGGGCCAGTGGTATGGAGCCCAAGTTAGTCATAGTTGAAGTAAATTAGTGTGTTTAACCTCAGGACAGTCTTGCCACAGATTGGTGTCTCCTAGGTTCAGAATGTATTCAGTTTTTTGATTGTTGACTAGAAATTAGGACCACAGTATCACAAAATAAGTGTTCTGTCCAGGCAATGGTATACAACCTGTCATTAAGTGGTTGTTTTGGTCTTTGTCATTTAAATGTTACTTTCTTCCAGGAACCTGTGGGGCTGTTAATAAGGAGAGGCAAGTATCTGATTTACAAGTGCCAGTGCGGCTCCTTTTTTATTTAATCTATTATTTGGAGATTTTATGTTATATGAGCATGCAGTTCAGGGTGGGCAAAACTCTGTGATACTTAAGAATGCAATGATGATGCGGATGGTGGCTGCGTTATAATAACTTTTCTGCAATTTCTTATGGAGATGTGGTATTAGTTTTTTGTGTTTCATTGGGTGGTATAATCTTGATTCTAATTTGAAAGAGGGCGTGGGGTGCTATTAGTTATTTCTGAAGCAGAGATTGGTTGGTAGTTTCTTCCCTCTTCCACAAGTATGGTTGGGATTGTCATAAGTTTGGTATTTTCTGTATGTTGCATTGATGTGGTTACTGGACTGGTTTCTGTTCACTCCTGTTACTGTGATATTTTCTCTCCCTTCATGGTTTGTTTTGTCCTCCCTCGGTTGTCTGAACAGGAACATTTTCAATAAGGTATCATAATTTTGGTACTAGAGCATCATGGGCTAGTAGTTTTGAGTGTCTTGCCTGGAACATTACCATGCCAATTTCCAGTGTTTATGGTTAGTTTCAGGTGTTTTTGTGGCTGTTTTGATGTTCCATGATAGGTCTGCGTTTAATGTGTGCTTCATGTCCGAGAAAGTTTAGTGTCCTTTGCCATTGATGCATGTTGTGAGTAAAGAATAAAATGTCTCGGCAAAGTTCTTTAATTTTGTGTTTGTCAAGCTGGCCAGAGTGCGAGGGTGGGTTTAAACACCCCCCCCCCGCCTCCACCCATCCCCTTTTTCAGGTGAGATGGTCTGATTGTAATCGCTTATGATAGAAATGGTCTATATAGTTTGGTCCCATGCAGTGATATTGATCTGGGTTTCAAGAGGTCCAGATGCGACAAGCTTACAGTTGTCCTAATTTTGGAATGTAGATGCAGGAGTGAGGGCTTAGAATTTCTGTAGGTACTAGCTGGTGGTGCCTAGCAATGCTTCTGTGCTTGATGGATGGGTATTTAGTTATGAGTGGGCTGTGTAGCCTGACAGCTTGGTAGAGTTTCCATTTGGCTATAGGGTTTAGTGGTAATTGCTGGTAGTGCTGAAATCCCGGTCAGGGGTTGCCAGGCTTAGTTCACGGTAGAGCTGTGAAACCGATTCCAGATGGCCCCTTCTTCCAGGTGGAGAAATGGTGATGTAGGCAGCGAGGTTCCTCTGCTGCAAGTTGAGGATGTGCCAAGTTCCCAGATACAACTCTGGGTCTGCTGCATTGGGGGTGCCTCTTCAATGGATGATTAGCCCCACACGAATCCAGGGGCCCTTCCACAATCCACAGATGGTAAGACAATGTTGCAGGGCACCTGATTAGGTCCACCAGTGTAGGGCAGGAAGTTCAGGATTAATGTATTCCCTGGTTGCTGGAGTTGAAGGAGTGAATCCCTGGTGGATGGCTTGGGGAATTCCCCCTGCAGCGCTCTTTTGGTCCTTCTCAGCACTTTGTTCTCGATTTGGAATCTTGACTCCAGGTGATATCCAGAATGCCTTCAGACACACTATTATCCAAAATCCCTCATAGGGCACCTCACCAATGTGAAGATCTGCACTGTTCGAACTGGTAGTGTTTGTCCAGTTGTGGACAGCCGTCTACACTGCATGGTTCACTGGCACCAGCCTGTCTTAGAGACACCACAAAGGCATAAGCAACGTGGGCAGATTAAAAAAAAAAGGGGTCACAAGTTGGCCCAGTGACATTCCACCGAGGGTTGTTTGTGTTACAAAGTAAAAGCGCATAAGCATGGAAATGGGAGAAAAATGCTCTCCCCATTAGCAGCCTTGGGGGTCTGTCTTGCAGGGGGTTCCATCTAACCGATAGTTGTTTGGGGTTCCTTCTACAAAATTATATTTAGAATGAAACATTAGGTTTATAAGGCACCAACAGGGTCAGGCCGGGGAAAACAAGTCCAAGCAGCAAAGGAAATATGGCCATACGTTCTGCCAGTCCCAATTATTCACAACATTTTGCACCATACTATTTTAAGATTGTGGAGTGGCTGCTTCACACACAGTAGTGCTTGCTGCATGTGATATTTTGGCTGAAAGTTGTGAAGCAAGGCTTAAAATGTCCTACTGTTACGTCAGACAAAGTTAAAAACCTCACCGCAACCCTGTATGTGTTAATTTCTAGTCGCCTATTTAAGCAATTTATCTTAGCAGTGATCAGAAAATAAGACCTGGGGATTTGTTTTGATGCACTGCCTACATTGGCACTATGTACCTATAGCAACTTACTGCTTTTCCACGGAAATTTCCATTTACCAAGACGTCTGAGAACCCTTCTTTGGCTACTTTGAACAAAATGTATTAAAACCGAGCAAATACATTGCTATCCAATACTGCAAGCACACATCCCAAACATTACCAACCTTCCCTACCGGGAGGTGCTGCTTATGTATAATGGAAATTTGATTTTCTGTTGCAAAATAGTCTTGTAAGGAGGCCAGATCGAGTATACAATTGCAGCACTGAGGCTCAGCCATTAGAGAATGGCTCCGCCCAGAACATAGTTCAGAGAAGCCGAGAGTTATCTGGACAGCACATCTTGTAGCCAATTGAGTGGTAAATGGATGAGCCTGTATCTGAAATAACGGTCAATGCCCCAGTGCAGTGCCAATCCATATGAGATTTAACCTACTTTGACTCCTCGATCCCACCCTATTCTATTTTAGGTCTGTGGGCTTGGATTCCCTACTTAACTTTTTCCCCTGGTATCATCTGATGAGGGCACCCAAACCATGATTCAATGACTGTCCACCATGGTAAGGACCTAGGATCTCTGAACTGTACCGTTGACCCTCCTGGCTTCCCTTCTTTTCAGGGGGCAGGCGAGGCAATACCTAGCTGCCCATAATATATTAAAATCCCAAGTGTGTTATCTTGTCTTTCTAAGGCCCTCAACATACTTCGAGGGGTTGTCCCTTCTGTGATTGCTCATTTTCAAACCCTCTGTGGCATACACAAGTAATTTTGTCCCGTGAAGAGGCTCAGCTGCACGGTTCGGACCATCCCTAACATGGCTTTCAGCTGGACCCTTAGTCCAAATAGGTTTGATGCCTAATGCTTAGTGTCTCCTTTAACCAAGTAATTACATGCCATAACACGCTATATCGGGCGTCCCCAAAATGAGAAGCAGGATCATGTTTTGTTCTAGTCTGCAAACAGAGGCAAGGGTGCTGCAGTTTGATTGCTTCCCACTCCTCCATTTCTTTCTCAGTAGCGGCGCAGAGAATTTTCAAGCACCTCGCACCTCTACACCCCTCATGGATGAAGAGGTAAGGCGCTGACTTCATCACAGGGGTAAAAGTGAATTATCCGATATTGGGCCAGTGTGCTTTTCCTTCATCATGTCCCAGTTGCCGTATGTATCCTTGCAGCGCTCATCTTTAAGAATGCACCAAGCTCCTATTCACAAATCTTAATGATCCATACCACTAGCCATTACCAATATTACTATCCGTGTCAGAAAACCGACATCTGTGTGTTGTGGCTTTCTACCAGAGGCACTACCATTGCCAAAATGCCTCCAACGAAGGAAACGGGAATTTAAATTGATACAAGAGGTTGGGTTTACTTAACGTTCTGCTGGTCATTTACTTCTCTCTCCAAAGCTCTACTGAAAGGTCAGTGGCGATCATTGGCAATCTATGTGAAGCGACCGAGAGAAGTAACGGGGACTCTCAAGAGTTCCAGTAGGATGCCAGGGGTTTCTTCACTTACTATAACCACACTGTCTACTAGGTGTTCTGTGATGTCATAGTATCCCTATGATTTCCCATTATGGTGTTTTTAGTCAAACAGCCATTTAATTGACATAACTTCACAGCCACTGAGCGTTCCCACACTGTGGCTTTTCCCCTCTGGTATCACAGATGCACAATAATGCTCAAGTGGAGGGTTAATGCAGGCTGTCCTGTATTTACCTGGTTTTAACCTACCAGTATTCGCATGGCCACTGGCACCTGGCATAAGGCATGCACAATCTTTTCTGGGAAGGAGTGAAGCTGCACCGGAGATGGGCCAGCCTCAAGCACGAAGGCCCCATGTCAAGAAAGTAGCGAAGGAGAGCAAGCCCCTTTACCTCACTGAGCTCTTCCATCGGCACCCTGTGTCCCTGGTAACTAGCATACTGTCCTGGGTTGGATAACCCTGTCCCATGTGACTAGCCCCTACCACCTGTCTAAAAACGGACCCCTGAGTGGCCTGGAGAATAGTCAGTAGCCAAATGGCTAGTCTGTTTGCTGGGCTTGTCCGACCCCATCCCACATTCAGAATGCCTTTAACCAGCACCGAAGACCAGACATGACATAAGACAACTGGGCTAAAGTAAAATCAGAAGTCCAGCCACCTGAGTTGTTAAACCCACCACTACCCCCCCTCCACCACCCCTCCTTGCAGTGAGCTGTAAGTAGTTTGTAGTGAAACTGCTACTCTCACTCGCCAAGAAACTTGTATGCATGTATGTTATGTTATTTGATATTTGTATAGCGCCTACTGCCAGTGGTCCAATTTAGAAGCGCTATGAGGTGGAAGACCCTTTGGGAGACAGTATTCTGTGCAAACATGTCAATAAAAGGAGCATTACATTGTATGTAAATAGTAATTCGAACGAGGTGACTATTCAATTGCTAGCAGGGATGAAACGTTAGAAGGAACCTGCAGATCATTGCTTTCTGGTGCAGGGAGGACTGCTATGTCAGCGACTAAGTGACAACTGGACCACATTTGTGGGACTCTACTGTATTCTGTGGGTTGCCATGGAAGAGGTATTCTAGTCGATCAACCCCTTGGGCAACAGTCTACAATTGAGCGCTCTACTATGCTTTAAGTGCAGAACACACATTGAATAACATGCAGTTACATGCACAATTATGAGTCATGTTAAAGATGCATTCAACGCCTGTCCTTTTGTCTGCACCATATTGCAGGACAAATGTTTTCTATAGGATACAAATGTGATGGTCGTAATTCAGAGCCATCTAAAGAGAAAAATATCCTATTGTAGGATATAAGAAAGATACGTGAAACCCAATCCTCCATGGGCGACAGAAATGTGCCCCTACTTTCCAACCAAGTTTCGCCTTCTCTTTGTTATGTATGCCCCCATTCTCAATGATCGTGGCAGACCTCAAGGAACTCAGTCATTGTAATGTTAGCCTGCCAAAGAACCCATTCAGGGCAACATGCTTAACCCATACAGATTTCAACACAAAGGGGCCAAGCTTGCTAAACACAGTTTAGCAAACGCCACACAAACGGGATTGTACTGCAACTCTAGCCAGAAGCAGATGCTTGGATACATTTACTGGCCAATTCTCGAGTCAGCTTACCGTTGGTGACTTGATTTTTCAATGGCTTGCATGCTGTTTAAGGATATACAGGGACCTTGACTCCTACTACTTTTGCACGTCACGCGAGGGCTCACCCGCAACTTCTCCAACACCTCTGCCCCAGATACTTTGTTCCCATGGGGGAAAAGGAATAATAATTAGTTTTTTTATATAGCGCTTTAACCTAAAGTGCTTTACCTGGGACATATTTACATACATTACTATTACCCAATCGGAATTGGTACTCCTTTATCGACCTCGGAAATATGAAAGGCTGAGTTGACCTTGCTGGGAAGGTATGAACCTGGGTAGTTCTGCATGTATGGGTACATGTGTGTGTAATTGTGCAGTTAAGACATCATTTGTTGTATGGAAATTCTGTAGGGCCTTATTAAGGTCCCCCATTACTGACATTTTACTTTTTCCATCCCTCGACTCTGACCTATTTTTGGTGGTCAGATGGACTTGTTTTGACTCATTAAGAGACTATAGTCCCTTAGTTCCTCATAAGGCTCCTAGTACCAAGGTGCTCTTGAAGTGCCCGATTTGTGTCCATGTTGATTGTGCCACACTATATTGGTTTTTGGGGGGAGGCTGCATGTGGTTGTAGTTTGGGTTTGTAACGGACACAATCCGCAGAAGCACGAGCGGTGCATGGTGCTATAGCAGGTAGGGCATTCCTTTCTTGCTACTGACCTTTTGGAGATAAGTTGAGATAACCGTTCTTATTGATTAGTGGAGATTGCTGTTCTATTTTAGTGGCGCTGTGAATGCATCTTTTTTCTCTTTTGGGGCCATTGAAGACTGGTGATTCGTGTGCACTTTCTTTTGAATTTGTACGCTCTAGTATTTCTGAATGATATTCAAAATCTGGTTTCATTGTTTTAGACAAAATATGAACACTGAGAAATGCTCAGATGTAAAAACAATAAATACATTTGCAGTATTACAGATGGAGATGTCTTAACGTGGGAGATACTACAATTTGTATTAGATTGTTTACATAGGGTGAAGACTGTCCTTCCGCATATTTTGATGCAGCGTCACAGCCCTTTGTTCACCATGCTGCCGTAAGTAACTGATTTTAGAAGTCCTTTGTAAAATGCAGAATTCGGTATTCCTTGTACGGGCAAAGGTGTGTACCCATTGCCCATAGAGACCAGCCCAAGCTTTGTAAACTCGTGTATTATGCCTCGTCTTGGTCTTGTGCTGTGTTTTAAGCAGTTAATGGTCACACTGACCTAGAATTCCATATCTGTGAATTTGTTTTTTCCCTGCAACTTCTCTGGTTTCTGTTTATTAATCTCTTTCGATTTAGTGTACGTTATATAGTTGGAGGCAGAGTGCCAGGCTAAGCTGCTGTACAGTACTTGAAGATTTGCTGAGCTGATGACATATAAACAGTAGTAGGTGATGCAACGAACGGCGTGCTATAGAAGGGGCTCGTTTCAAAGCAGAGCGATGTATTGCTAGTTCTGCAGGGATTCCGAGGAGGTTTCTGAATACTGTTGAAAGGTTATTTTTTTTGTTGAGGGATGAGCAGGAGGGGGAGGTGTTAGTGTTGGAATAATGCAAGGCCTAAGCTATGAAGGTGACTTGTTTTTCTACATAAACCTTTAAAATGATAGCCCTGACATTTTGCAATACCAGAGTGAAGTGTAAATGTGACACAGGTTTGGAATTTTTTTATTTAGAATCTGGGCAGGGATGAGGGGATTATTTGGGGGAGAGGGTGGAAACGGTTCTAGGTATTTTTAAATGAAGATTCCGTACTCATTGTGTCATCCTAACATACTGCTGTAACAACCTGAGATCATCTTGCACAGATTGCTGATTGCAAGCGCACACATTCAGGCAGGAGGTATCGCAATCTTTTATCTCATGTGCCTCACTCGAGGGAAGGGGCAGGGGAGTAATTTGACCATCCAGAAATTCCACCCTACTTTTAATTTTGAAGCACATCGGTCAAGTTTAATCTTCCAGTCTATTCAGTGATTTAACTGTATTAAAAAGAAAGCAAATCACCTCTGCATTGGAGCGAGCGAGCAAGTCCTTTAATGTCTGTTTGGATTAAGGAGAAATGTAACGTCTGGGTGCTGACTGCGTAGCCTATCCACCAGTTGTGTGAGGGGAAGGTGGGAGTGTTGTTGTGGAAAACTTAATAATTTCTTTGCAATTCAATTGGAAATAGTCTTTGTACTGTTCAAGTATTGCTACTTGCAGTATGCAGTGGAATAGTGGATAGACAGCCTGTTTGCTGTGGGTGAAGTCCTGCACCTAACCAATGATGAGAAATGTGTGTACACTTAGATGTTCTGACCTAGTGGTCTACACCAGGAGTCTGCAACCTTTGGCTCTCGGGATGCTTTGGACTACAACTCCGATTATCTCACCATTTGCTATACTGACTAAGGCTGATGGGAGTTGTAGTACAAACATCTGGAGACGCAAAGATTGCAGACGCCTGGTCTGCAAGTGTCTGCAACATTTGGCTCTCCAGAGAATTTGCACTACAATTCCCCTCAGGTCTACCCAGTATCGTCAATTACAAAGGAACATGGGAGTTAGAGAGCCAAAGGTTGCAGACCCATGGAAAAAAAAACGACCATATCTATGGAGCAACTAAATGCATACTCCACTGGCTGGCTATCCAAGGTGAGTCCAATGTAAGGTTCTGTGCATCATCAGATAAGTTTGTACCTTTTTGGACTGGTTCACCAAGCATATCTTGCAGAGCACCCTGAGGTTTGGGAAGAAAAGGCGGGCAGTGGGTGGCCTTAAACTTTGGGATGAACTTGGACTGCAACCAGACAACCTGGAACTGAGGAAAGCACTTGTTCAAAAAGAATTCAGACCTAGAAAAATTAACATTGATAAATAATCTATATTGACGAGCAGTTCATTGGCCATTGTTATCTGTTAACATTCCCTGTACCTAGTTCCAGATTGTGTTAACCTGCACAACGTTTCAGTGCTTGAATGTATGTTCTTTGCATCAAACCTTTAGGGTGAACACTTTGCATTCACGTCCTGCCACCATCTTTTCTCTTGACACACTGAAGTATCTTTTATATCGGTGGCACGTTGCAAAACCCTAAATACACAAAGAATCATTGTTCTTAATGGGATGAGAATTGGGGTCGGGAGCATAATGGATCACCATATTTCTTTTAATCATTGAATTTTACTTGATCTATACAAAATGCCGAGTTATAAAGATTATCTATGCCTAGAGACGTTGGAATACGCTAGTAATCGCAACCTGTGCTGTTTTGCAAAGGATACGAAACCAACAGAAATTTACATATCTACTGTAGAGCTAATCAGGCCCCCAAAGAGAATATTGGCGCTTTGTGCAATTTTACTATTATGTCGCCCCACCTTGTTGATTTTAAACCACATAATCTGGCAGTTACTTCATCTAGGGCTAGAGGCCAAGTGCATCTTCTCTCAGGAAAACAAAAGTGAGAAGACTGCAATGGCTGTGTCAGGACTCTAATGACATCTAGCATTCATATCGTCGACCATCAAATCCTTTTCTTTGCAATCGATTTGTGCACTGCTTTTAGAGGTGGCCCAAGCTAGATGTCTGATGGCACGGCACAAACATGTAACCAGAGGCACTTGCTCCTAAAGCATGAATGCTACGATAAGCGGACCCATGCATGGGTACGGTCACTTACAGGCCTAGTCCAAGTTAGCATGACCAAATACAACATTTTGAATATTTCTTTCAAAAGGACTTGTAACACCTTGTCAATGTGGACCCACGTTTTCCCACCCTCCGCCCAACATATTTGGTGTCCTTATAGCATTGCGCTACAAAGCTGGTGGGCACTTCAAACAGGGTTCTAAACCTAGTTCCAGATGGGTTGGCACCCAGAGTGCTGTTGGAGAATGTCTGCTTCTAGGTTCCTCGCATGAGAATAGAAGTGTGGTTCCTTGTTGAGCCATTTGGTAGGTGAAACTGAACCAGTATAATGTGAGGATCACTCAACCAGTCCCTTGACAAACTATGTGAAGTGAAAAGGTTCTATTAATACATGTATTGTGAAGATGGTTGTGTACATTCTGGCTGACCGTTGGTGTACATATTCTATTTCAATTGTTCTACTTTCGGTATGATGTAATACCTGTTCCAGTGTTTATGTAATTATTTGCCAATACATTTCCCAAGATGCACAGTTTCAGCTTTCTCATTAAATCCACACTGGCAAGGATTCCTACTGCTGCTGATTGGCTGTGTGAAGAGGGATCCAGCTACTGCCTCTGATCGGAGTGTATAATGCCCTTCTCTCTTGTAATCTATGTATTCCAGACTCTCCTACATGTCATGGTGCCGACCGTCCTTATGGTGTAGATCCTTCTCTGATGATCTATGCCCCTCCAGCCTGCCACATTGGATGCTTTAAGAGGAAGAGTCTGTTTCATGTTCTGATGAGGGCAAGGCCTATTTACTTATGTTGGGAATATAAACATTATAGTTTGTGCTGTGGCAATGAATGCCATGTTGCGTGTTGTGTGATGGATGGTTTATCCAATACCTGTATGTAAACGTCTACATCCTGCCTCTATACTGCATAAGAAAATGTTGTCCTACCTGTGGCTTCTAGAAAGGAGTCTTTTTTTTGTTTTGTTGAACTTGGTTTTGAAACAAAGTTGTGTTTCTTTAGGGGAAAAGGTTCTGTTTCCACCTTCGGCCTGTGGGGGAGAATGTTCTGTATACCTGCTGTTGAAGGGACATTCCTGCTCCTCATTCCCTTCCTTCCGCTGAAGGGGGCACCTTCTTGTTGTCTGCATGTAGCCTGGTATCTTGATTTTCAGTGTTTACCTTTTAGTGCCATCTTTGGACCCATTAAACGGAAAAATAATACATACATGTTAGGCTGTGTGGGTTATTTATGCTAAGTACCAAAAGGGGGGCTCTCTTCAGTGCTTGTGCTTCACCCCATGTC
The DNA here is from genome assembly GCF_040938575.1 of Ambystoma mexicanum. NCBI lineage: Eukaryota > Metazoa > Chordata > Amphibia > Caudata > Ambystomatidae > Ambystoma > Ambystoma mexicanum. The sequence goes on along the minus strand of NC_090926.1, from coordinate 108,475,829 downwards.
GAACTAGACCACATAGTGCTTCTTTATCTTCATCCTTTTGAGTGCTGGGACTTCAGTTGTACATTAGAGAATTATATCTACAGCGTTCAAAATTGAGATTTTATAAGGAGGTGCAAAAACCGGCTCCTGGGTATCTGGCAACACCTGATAGACAGGAGCTAGTACATAGCTCATGCCACAAATGTAACTTTCAGACGAGGGACAAAAGTCAACATTTTGTCCATTATGTAATCTCTATTGTGCTTGAAATGTGTTTTAGATGTGCCCTTAAGGTGCTCTATAAACCTTGTCAAATACAGTCATTGTCACATAGGTATTTTTGTACGTCTCCAGCTTGTCTGGGAAGGTAAAAGTAGCTCCTCCTAGCGGTTGCTGTCACGGTAACTAGGCACTCCTATGCTAGAAGCAGGAGCTGAATAGCTCCTAGATTCCAGCAATTTCGACCCCTGCATATATGCCCTAAGAGCACAGACAGAGTTAATGTTCTGGCAGAATTCCATTTTGTTAGTCTTTTCTAACTTTGAGTCCCTTTTTTATCTTTTGGTGGCTTTCTTGGATTTTTGAGTTTTTCTGTGAGCAGATGGATTTCGCTTGAAGTCCCCCTGTCACTCATTCGGATGTGCTGTCCTTGGAAAGCATTCCTTCCCTGAAAACCATATGGCTTACTAAGCACCTCGTTTTGTGCCTGAGTGGTTTCTTTCACTCAGAAAGTGCAGAAGAGTTAGCTTGTGGTTGCTTTATATATTAAGTTTGGATAGACAAGGTCTGTAGCCTAGTACTGCATTAGTCACCAGTTGCCTGTATACAGTGGTCTCTGGGGAACTAAGGTTTTATGGCGTTTAATAGTTTGTCGGACCATGAAGGCACGGTATCTTCTGCATGAATGCCTTTCCTTTTTTATCTACTTTGCGGTCTGCCAGACTTCCTAGTCCACATGCGAGTGTTGAGCTTGCCTGGCCATCCCTGATTGATTGACCGACGAAACTTGAATACTGCATTGCCCGCAGTTGGTTGGTTGGTTGGTCGGTTGGTTTAGCCAGCCCCTCTCTGAGTGTATCTGCAGGAGCCCTCCCCTGCTGGCAAGATGGACTTTGGCTGAAACTGCTATGTCCTGCTGTACTGACATATTAGCTGAATCGAAGCCGTGGAGCCCAGGCTGTCTAGCTTTAGTCCCGAGTGCCTTGCTGGTGCTCTTCCTGAACCTGCTCTTTGTTGGACTTTTAAGACTGCGTCCATATTTATGGGGACCCTAGGTTATTTTTATTTTTTATTTTATTTTTATTTGATCATCCATGGCCTATTTTTTGGTGGGCAGGTGTGTGATGCTGGAAATGCATCAGAGGGACAGGGCCTCTGAATCGCTGTCCTTTATTGCTTTTTATCATGTGTGCTCTCTTGTTTTTCATGCAGGAGTTTTCGTGCGTCTCTTCCTGTATTTGGTTTGGTCGACAGACCCTTGGGATACCTTTATGGCACCCATGGGTGGGAGTACGACCCTGTACTATTAGTGTGTTTTTTGGTGCACCTGTGTGTAGCCCACAGCAGGGTACGGGCTGGTGGCAGCTCCGTGCTGAATTGACAGGTGCCCTGAGCATCCTCCATTTTGGGATGCCCAGGCCCCATCATCGAAATCAGTGGATTCCTGATAGGAAACAAGATGGCCCCTGGGGCCTCTTGCTTTCTATCTCCTGTTACCTTACTTTTCCCAAAACCCTGACTCTCCCTTCCCCCTGACTGGCTGTTGGGTGGAAGTTCCATACATGGTGTTGTGGGGAAGTCCAGGCTAGACTGGCTATAGCCTTCGCAATGACTGTTGTGGGTGGGACCTGGGTGAATGGAGTGTGTGACGAATACGCATTCTGTGTTATGGATGTCGAGGATCTGGTGTTTGACACAATGACTGAGACAGCCCTGCCCGAAACTGGTAGGAATGCAGTGTGTAGTGCTGAATGGAAGAGTGCTTGTCCGAATCCACATTCTGTGAGTGTCTGGATGGAGAAGAAAAACGCGGCTAGAAAACGTTTAGAAGCTGAAGTCGAAACTGATGCTTACTCTCGAAGCCAAGCCAGAAGGTGAACCGCTGTTCCCTTCGTTACAATCTGAAAGCTGCTGTGCCTTCAAGAACTGATCCAAGAGGGGACCTGGCAAGGAGACCTCTTCCCGAGCTACGAGGGACCATTGTGCACCAGCTGATCTTTGCCAAAGCTCCCTGGTAGACGGATCTACGAAGGGCTGCTGACCGGAGAAGGGGATCGTCGAGGAGAGTGAAGAGAAGCCCCGGACAGTCGTCCACCGTCGCCGATGGGAGCGGCAGTGTCCTCTCTGCCTAAAAACATTTTGATCGAAGGACTCCCTTGTTCATCACCATCGACCGATTTTGTCCTGCTGAAGAAAATCAAGGCCGCCGAGGACCATGGAGAATCCGCCGGTGGGGTTCCTGCCACCCGAAGACCTTGGATGCCGTCGTCGAGGTGCACTGCACCCCTTCGCTTGCCGGATGTTTTCTACTGATTGCCAACGAGCACCGCAAGAACCAAAGCTGCTGCCTAAACAGGGTTCACCCTTTTTCCTCGAGGGATCTCTATCATCCGTAGCTCCTGCCTTTTAAAGGGAGCCGCTCAAGAAGGATCCGTCGATGACCCGACGTCTAACTCTGCTATTGCAGGTACATTGGGGTTTTATAACTATTTAGAAGGAAATAAAGACTCTTGTGAACAATATAAGGACTGGGCTTGTACGATACATCTTTATTTACAGGCTGCTCAGGTAGGTGGAACCTCATACAGAAATGTGTCTAGGTAACTGAGCCAGTATTCTGCCAATTGTTCTAGCCGTTCTCCTCCTATGTCTATTGTTGTTTCTCTTTATTACTTGATTTGTGTGACATTTAAACTAAGTACAGTTGATGCACTTTAATGAAATCTAATAGTTATTGTGGTACCACGTAGAACTGTGTATATATTTGCCATTGTAGATTAACTGAGCACAGAGTGAGTTATTGTGATCGTGTATATAACCTTGAACCTTCATTTTATAAAGACCTGTGTTTTCACTAACATACTGTGTGGACATTCCTTTGTGGGTGCTTGAGGGCTACACTGTACCAGCCTGCATCACCTCCTGAGAGCTAAGCCTTCATTGCTCGTCCATTGCTACCAACAATAGAGAATCGTGGCTGGGGTCCTCTGTGCCTCTCCTCTGCCATATAGAGAGCAGGAGTACAGACACCCCCCCCCTCCAGTCTTTAGAAGGGAGACTTTTCCAGAACTCACCTTGCCATGGCAACTTTATGCCTTAGTTAATGTTTATGATATTGGGTTGAACAAATACCATTTTTGCCCTACAGTGATTGCTGTTTTAGGGATTCCATTTTTCAGGGCAGCCATGAGTTAATCATCAAATGACTGTTCTGATCACATGGGCTGTTTGTGAGACCACATTTATTTATTTTAATTCTTCTAACATGCCACGCGCCCGTAGTTCTCAGGGCACACAAATAAAAAATAAATAGGAAACATGGACACATGGCAGGTTAGGGGGTCGGATCAGCTCAGAGAATGAAGGAAACTAGCTTCGTGATAGATTAAAGAGATGGGTCTTGGTCTTTTTTTGGGAACTCGTTGAGAGCCTTAATCATTCTCATTTCAGGTGGGAGGGCATTCCAGGCTGAGGGGGCCAGAACATCAAAGCTTGTGCCTCCTGAATCTTAGCAGCTTGAACCGGGTTTGATGCTTTGATCGAAGGGTGCGGGATGGCTGGTACGCCCTAATGTAGTCAGAGAGGTATGAGGTGCCTCAAGGTTCCTGCATTGATGAGTAAGATTTAGCAGCTTGTGGGTGATACAATGTTTGACTGGAAGCCAGTGGAGGTTCCTCCTAGCTTCAGAGATGTGATTGTGACGGGTAAGGCCTTGAATCGCACGCACTGCACTGTTTTGGAATATATATCAGCCACCATATAAGGGCCAACTGGTTTACCGTCCCAAATCACTGAGCACTCTCTCGCTTCCTGTGGGGGTGGCCTGGGCTGAGAGGCCATCTAGATGGCCAACCAGAATTGCTGACTACCCCTCTCTAGCCCTCCTTAGTGATTGGTGGGCTCCTAAGTGCAGTGATCATTCTCCAGCATCGGGTCTGGCATGGATTGACATGCTCATGAATATTCCCTTTCGTCAGACTGGGAATCCTCGGTAAAACAAGAGTTTCACTTTCGCTTAAACTGGGTTTCTCCCCTGAACCAATCGCTGTCCTCTGGGTCACGCTGCCCCATCCAATGACAGCCATGTCCCCAAACTCCACCCATGGTGGCCATCTGAGTCCTTCAGCTTCAGTGTTTGGAGTCCTCTTAGTGCTCTGACCTATTTTCCTAATATTTCGTTTTTTAGTAAAATGTGAGTTTTTTACTTTTTTTTTTTTGGTTTTATCGTTTGACCAGAGGTCGATTACCAGCAGCAGGGATCTGTTGTCAGTGAAGATGCTACCTCAAGGCTCTTTAACCGGATCGGAGAAGGCCCAGGCTTGGGCCTACTTCCCGCCTTTTTGATATTACAGAGGAAAAGAGATGCTTCGTCAAACTCTGTGAAATGTGGTCTAAGGAATTATTTTGTGGAGGATCAACGCCACAAATGTCTTTACTGTGTGCATCCAGACCATGAATTGAAAATTAACACAAAGGATTGCTACAGCAGGCTGGCCGATTAGTTAAAGTGATAAAAGTGGGCCCTTCCAATGGATTGTCCTCCCATGTATTCCTCATCTTATGATAATTATCTCTCCAGCTGCTTTGGAATTTTTTTTCCGACAGGGGCATCTGTGTGCCGTTCTCGTCGAGTCGATTTCCTCGAGGGCCTTCGTTTGACTGTCGACATCAGTAGAAGTAGCTCGCGCAGCAGGCGTTGGCTTCCGTTCTGTTTTTCTGAGCTTACGGTTCCGGAGAATTACAGCGAGCTTCGGTTCTTCTGTGACATCGTTATTTAAGTTACGAAACATGTCTTATTCGGCACCATCGATGCCTAAATCGGGCTTCAAGAAGTGCCAAGACTGGTGGTTGAAGATGTCCATCACCAACCACGCCCCCACTGCGTATGTCTGTGGTGCTTTGGTTCCGGGTGTCGTACCTCCGACTGTGGCTCCTGTCATGCAAAGACTTAAAAGGCTTTCAGGGAGCGTAAAGTTAAATTGGTGGTGGAGAGGTTGTCGTTGAAGAGACCGATCAGTCGAGGGATTCCTCTCGATGTAAATAATCTAAGCAGTCTCGATCGAGAAGTCGATCAAGCCATTTTTCTTCGAAGAAGGCCAAGAAATGGGGCCATAGGTCGCCTTCGACCTCCAGTGATTCCTCGGCTGAGGTAATCGAGTGTCCAATGAAATTGTACTTCCATGCAAAGTGGGGTGCGTTTCGTACCTCTTCGAGAATGCGGCCTCGACCCCCTCCCCCCCCTCAAAGGACAAGCAGAAAGCCCATGCCCCTGTCGATCTGCAAAAGGACGACAAAGGGATGTCGAAGACAAAATCTTCGAAACCAAGCCTTAAGCCGGTGAAGCTTCGAGAAAGATCTTGATCTGAAAAAAAACGGTGATGGCTTTGATGAGTCAGGAACCTAGCCCATCGAGGTTTCGTTGAAGGAAGCACAAGAAGTCGAGGCCTTTGCGGACTCAATTGGAGCCGTCTACGCAGACTAAGGCGATCCAGACTTTGAGGTCATTGTCGATGATTACTCCAAAAATGTCGAAGCCAGTGGTGGTACAGGAAAAGGTTTTCAAACCTTTACCTTAAAGACTTTATCAGCCATCTATGAGGAAGATCAATCCTCTGATAACGCACCACCTTTTGGGCTGGAAGAATTCGGCACCCTTAATTTGCCAGAAGAGCTAATATCTCTTTCCAGATTAAGGGACTTGTATGACGACCTTCAGTCAACCAGTGGGTTAGATACCTCTTCGGAGTTAGTTTAGCAAACCAGATCTAACAGAACACGCTGACTCCTCATAGGAAACTAATGAGTAAGGTTATAGTTTTTCGGCTGGAGCAGACCTACTCCTTCTTTTGAACAAGATGACATGACAGACCTCTTGGACAAGAGTCACTCAGAAAGACACAATTTTACCTTTCCTATCTGCAAATCGGGACACACCAGAGACTGCAGCTGCAGTAAATAAAAAATGTTGCCAAAAAATACAGGCCATCCAGCAGCGACCCAGAGTGTCTAAGCACCCAACCCCAGAAAGTTTGGTGGTTCAGGCTGCTACATCTACCCAGCAGTCCGCATACCCATCCATTCCTTCTGATAGGGATGATGAGAGTAGATGCTTAGCCGAAAAAGGTTTTTACGGCTGGTGGTAGTATGGCATTAAAGTCAACAAATGTGACTTGTAGTTTGTAAAGGTTTTACTTAGTGAAGGTTTAAGTTTAGCCTGTGGGACTGCGTAGCTAAGGCGGCTGACCACATCCTGGAAGGGGAGGAAAGAGACCGCTTACTGGCAATCAAGGATGGCTAAGGAGGCAATGGGTGAATGTCTCCAGTCAGGTTTGGATACTGCAGACCCCATCAGCAGATCCATGGCCGCTAGCAGTGTTACGCAGATTTGCGTGGTTAAGGAAGTCGGGGTTTGCACCAGATGTGCAAGCTAGGCTACTCAACGTGCCCTTTGATGGCTCGAGGCTGTTTGGTAGCAAGGCGGATGAGAGTTTTGAATATCTGCAGACCTCGAAAGCGGCGGCAAAATCACTTAGTGCCACCATTAGACAGCCTCAATACCCCTACTCTGGCTCATCTTCCTGGAGGGCTAAGTTTTTTTTCGATTCTACTCCTCAATTGGAAGAGTAAGAGGACAAGCTGGTCCGAGACCATTTCCTCGTGGTGGACGAGGGAGAGGTGCTAAGCCAACCCAAGCAGCGGCAGCTTTGCCCTCAGCTTCTGCTTCAGCCGCCTCTAAACCACTCTGAGGCCTTGACTCACAAGACCCCCGTGGGAGGCAGATTTACTCAGCATCTGAACAAACGGCGAGGCATTACTTTAGATGCTTGGGCACTGGAAACTGTGGCCCAAGGTTATTGCTTTCCTTTCCAAAAAAAGGCCTCGGTATCATCCACCGGGCAACAACTGTTTCAAAATTCCAGATACGCTCCCTGTGCAAGAAATTCTGACCCTGCTAGAGAAAGGTGCCATAGCTGAAAGGAACAAGGGTTGGTATTTCCCATACTTTCCCAAAAAGGACCGAGGATTGAGACCCATCTTGTACTTAAAGTTCAACAAGTTCCTCAGGAAGGACAAGTTCAAGGTGGTTACCCTTTCTCAAATCCTTCAGGCTCTCAAGACTGGATGGTGGTGTTGGACCTTCAGGATGCTTACTTTCATGTGCCTATACATCTCAAGCACAAAGTACCTGAGGTTGGCAGTTCTCAGTATCGGTTTCGAGTTCTGTCTTTCGGCCTGACCTTTGCTGAGGATTTTCAACAAGTTGATGGCGGTCGTGGCAGTGAGACTTAGGAGAGGGGGGATTCACATCTACCCCTACCTGGAAGATTGGCTGATCACCGCTCGTTCACCCGTGCAAGCCTGAGAATATCTCAGCGTAACCTGCCACTCGCACCACAGACTGGGCTTTTCCCTCAGTTACAGGAAGTCCCGCATGATACCATCTGAAAGACTACAATTCATGGGAACAGTCCTGGATGCTTCCTCCGGGAAAAGCTTTGCCACCCAAGGTGAGAGCTAAATGCATTCTGCAGCTGGTTACCAAATTCCTGAGTGCCTAGCATCTTCAGCCTTCAATTTTTTGAGGTTGATCGGTCTCATGACATCCTACATTTTCCTAGTGCCAGAGGCTCGCCTGAGAATTAAATCCCTCCAATGAGCTCTCAGGACTCGATGGTCCCAGTTTTCAGGCAGAATGTCAGACCACCTGAAAGTTCCAAGCAGTCTCTCGGGACCTTCTGTGGTGGGCTTGCAAGGACAACCTTCTCAAGGGAGAATCTTTTTGGCAGCCATGGCCGGAGATAACGCTAGTGACGGACGCCTCAATCAGCGGTCGTTGGTCTCCATCAGAGTCCAAACTACAGGTCAACCTTTTGGAGCTGAGGGCAATCAGACTAGCACTGAAGGGCTTTCTGGCCTCTATACGGGGAAAGAATGTCCTGATAAGGACAGACAACACTGTGGCCATTTACTACCTCAACAAGAGAGGATGTGTGGGGTCACTACCATTGTGCAGCGAGGCAATGCAGCTCTAGTTCTGGGCAATTCAAGAAGTAATCGCTCTATAGGCAGTTCACCTAGCAGTAGAGAACCCGGAGGCGGACGTTCTGAGCAGGCAGAGCAGTCTCCCACTAGTGGGAACTAGCTCAGGAAGTCCTTCAAGAGATCTTCACCCTTTGGGGAACCCCTCAAGTGGATCTGTTTGCCACCAGTGTCAACCAAAAGTGCAAACTGTTCTGCTTCAGGGAATTTCCCCCAAGAAGAGCTTTAGGGGACACGTTCGTAGTAGACTGGGAGTTTCCACTCCTGTACGCGTTTCTTCCAGTCCCTGTCATGGCTCATGCGATCGGGAGTTTGAGAAAGTTCGGGAAACCCATGATCCTAATTGCTCCGGATTGGGCCAAGAGGACGTGGTACCCGGACCTTCCGGACATATCCATCTGCCCTCCAATACGTCTTCCACTAAGAGTATCTACTCTCGCAAGAGGAAGGTTGGGTTCTCCATCCAGAGGTCAAGAGACTCAGCCTTCATGCATGATTTCTGAAAGGCTGAGATATAAGGATTCGGACCCTCCGGATGACGTAATGGAGATTTTGCTTTCAGCCAGAAGGCCAGCACCAAAATCTTTCTACTGCTGCCGTTGGAACAAGTTCAGCAGCTGGTGCAGTGATAAGAATGTGAATCCCTTTTGATGTGACACACCTATGGTGCTTTCCTTTTTGTTCCATTTGGCAAATCTGGGGCTCCAGATTGTAACAATTAACGGTTACATGGCGGCATGGTCTATTTTTAAGCGCTCTTCAGAGGAGGATCCCTCTGATTATTCAATTTCTAAAAGGGCTTACTAATATATTTCCACGAGTTCCATTTAATGGACCTGTATGGGATCTCAATCTGGTGTTAACATGCATTCTTTTTGAGCCTCTACACTCATGCCCATTAAGATTAACATTAAAAACTGTTTTGCTTATTGCAATAACGTCAGCCCGAAGGGTAAGCGAGTTGCAGGCCCTGTCCTGTAAGCCTCCTCATCCAGTTTTCCATAAACCCAAAGTTATTCTCAAGGTGAAACCTTTCTTACTGAAGGTAGTCTCTGTCTTCCACTAGTTGCAAAAACTATTACTTTACTAACTTTTTTTATCCACCTCCCCATCCAGGGAAGGAGGAGGAAAGTTTACATAGTCTGGACCCAAAATGGGCTCGGTTTTTACATATCCAGAATGGCCCCATTTTTCTCAAATTATTCATTGGCTATTCTGGCCCCAAATTTGGTCTAGCTGTTACTAAACAAACCATATCCAGATGGGTCATCCTGGCTATTGGTGAATGTTGCAGATTAGCTGGCTGGGATCCGCCGGAAGGCCTAAAAGCACATTCCACAAGGGGCATGGCAACCTCTGCTGCTCTTCAGAGGGGTCCCAGTCAAAAACATTTGTTCAGCAGCCACCTGGTCTTCTATTCATACTTTTGTGAGACATTACTGTCTGGACAAATCTTCCAGTCAGGGAGGACAATTTGCAAAAGCAGTCTTTCAAAATCATTACTGCTTTGGGAGCCGATCATAAGATGAACAATATGTGGGAGGACACAATCCATTCGAAGAACAAGTTTCTTCCCCAGTATTGGGGTCTGGCATGGATTCACATGCTTATGAATATTCCCCGTCATCAGGTTGGAAATCCTTGGTAAAGGGAAAACATCAGTTTGGTTCATTTCTGAACTATCTCCTAACAACCAATCACTGGGCTCTGTCATTCTGCCCCCAGCCAATGACTGCCCTCTACCTAAGCCCCTCCTCAATCGGCCATCTTCAGATTTTTGCCGCACGTTCAAGTGGAGTCCTCAAGCTTTGCTCTTTGAGCTTTTTGCTGCGTTTTTCGCTTTTTGAGTCAATCGAGCCTGCATGCTCCATCGATCATCCTTCCGACTGACGGGGACCCATTTTTTGAATTTTTCATCGCCCCTCAAGGGCTATTTTCATCAAGTGTTCTTCTTGGAGGCTTCCAGAAGATTCCGAAGAGAAGAATGGCCCTGCCCTCTAAAAGCTGTGCTTCAACTGCGGTTTGTGGAATGTGTATATGGACGACAACCATTCCCAGTGTCTGTATTGCCTGCACCTAACGCAAGGATGAAGATTGTGCGTTTTGCTGTGGCTTCTCAAAGTGCATGTTGAGGGACCGGCGACAACGGTTGGATTTGTGGCTGTATGCCAAGGCCTCTGCACGGGATGGTACCCAGGGGCATGCCTTTCCCGGATCCGGAAAAGCTGAGGGGTCTTCTAGGTTCTTTGAGGGCGCCCCACCTGTGGATGCCCAACACAAGGCCAAGCTTCGCAAGTCTGCTTCTGTCTGGGTCGCCGCTGCTGCGGGTCCCACAACGGTCATGGCCCGCCCATCATCTCCATCCACGTCGGTCTTCAGTCAACGCTCTGGTTCCTCATCCAAGAGAACCCGGGTAAGCTACGGGAGAACCCGGACAAGACCAGACGGGAGAAGGCCAAGCAGGGTACAGTGTCCATCCTGCCGAGAAGGCCAAAGGAGACAAAGGGTCCGATCTGGCAGTTAAGGAAAAGGCCACACAGGACAAGACCTCCTATTCGGCCGTGAAGGCGGCTAAGCAATTCAAAGGGCCCGGCCTCTCTGAAGGCCCAGTTACACCAAGCGAAAGCTTCACCCTCCCTTGAGGTGGTGGTGGTGGTGGCGGCGGCGTCGCTTTCTAAGGCCGTAGGGGCAGACCCACAGGGTGCCCCTACGGCCGCCCAGGAGGGAGGCTTCGAATATGCCCGCTGATAAGATGCTGGAGAAAAGAATGCCGGACCTCAGCCCAAGACCAAACCCTCTGGACCCGAAGAAAGGGGGTGGAGGGAGCGCTGAAGGTCTTCAAGGAACGGACATTTCTAAGGCTGAAGATGAGGACGTAATTTTCGTCCATACCATCCATGAGGGTGATGACTGAGGCGCTGGGGACTCTCCCCACGACGGGGGCAACTGGATACAGTTGCTGGAGATGACTAGGGGCTCCAGGATGATGGGGGGGCCTTCTGCTTCCCAGAGACTTTGCACTGGATGTCATCTCAGCCCTCAACTCGCTGGTGTCCGGGTTAGAGTAGGATATCGGCGATGGCACCATCTCCTCCCACCTCCACGGCACCAGTACTGGTCGCCCCGTTCCCATCGGAGGAAACACCGGCCAAGAAGAGGAGACACCTGATACCTCCATGCCACCCTCTCTGCAGCCCCTCTCCTCTCCAAGGGAGACGGAATGGGACACGTGACGACTGGCACGGGTGACGGTTGGATGGGGGACCTCCCGTCACCTCTGCGAGGGCCTCTCCTCCAGACGAGACCGGATCGTTCCACGCAATGATCTCCCGACCATCAGAGCTTTTCCAGCTCATGATGGAGGAAAGGTAGGAAGGCTTCTTGTATCAGTGCCAAGAAGCGAAGAGGAAGACCATCCTCTCGGTCCCTATAATGGACGATGTTTGGGACGAAGGGCTGGCGTTGATGAAGAACCCTGCCACAGCCCCAGTGAAGAGAGACTGACTGAAGAAAAAGTACAGGGTGCCGGACTCTGCGCCCAAGTGTCCGCGGTCTCCGCTGTCGTCAGACTCTGTGGTCGAAGCGGCCACCATGAAGAAATAGTCAGGCTCGACGTCTTCTGCTTCATTCACCCCTCCGGACAGCGAGGGGAAGAAATTGAACTCGATGGGTACGAAGGTTATCTACTCTGCGGCGACCACGGTCAAGGCTGCCACCGCCCTCGCCATTGTAGCCAGGTATGACCGGGAGCTGTGGTTCAAGCTAGCTCCGCTCCTGGACTTCCTCCATGACAAGCGGGTCGAGGCCTTGGAACTCCTTCAAGAAGGCGAGCTGGCTTCCGATCATGCCATCACAGTGGCCATGGACATTGCGGATGCAGGGTTCTGCCAGATGGGGAACAGCATCTGCCTTCGTCGTCTTGGCTAGCTCAGGGCCACCAACTTTAGGCACAAGGTCCAGAGTAGGGTTTTGGACATGCCCTTTGACAGGGACAACCTGTTTGGAAAAGCGGTGGATGAATCCCTCCAGCCCACCAAGGCGGACACGACACGTGCCCTAGTCCGTCTACAGCAACAACAACAGTCCTGGTTCTTCAGGAGGGAAGTCTAGCCGATCTTCGAGGGGTTTCGGCAGGGCTCCCCCTCTTACTGCCATCTCCCATGCTTTTCCACCCAGGAAGCCAACAGAGGCCGCCCCAAGGCCTTCAGGGGCAGTCGCCGTCGTCTGGGATCGCAGGGCGGCCCGTCTACCTCCAAACAGGATTGAACCGCACAGGATGTCGGGCCCCCACCCATGCACCCCCGTTGGAGGCCTGCTGGCAAACATCAGTGTGAGGAAGACCATCTCCACTGACCGTTGGGTGCTGGACGCACTCGCCCACAGACACACGTTAGAATTACAACTAGTTTCCCCGAATACCACCTGTGGCCCGGCAGGAAAATCACGTCCCTCAGCCGCTGCTGCAGGTGTGGGCCATGTTAAAGAAAGGGGCGATAGGGCTGGTTCCAAGCGGCTCTGGGGCTCCATAGTTTACTCAAGGTACTTCCTCGTACGAAAGAAGACCGGGGGCTGGAGGCCCATCCTCGACCTACGACTGAACAAATAAATAAGATCCCAGAAGTTCAGGATGGTCACTCTTTAACATGTGCTCGGACATCTAGAAGAGGGAGACTTTGTCGTTGTTGGACCTGGAGGATGAGTACTTCCACATCCACAAAGGACACTGCAAGTTTCTGCGCTTCGCCTTTCAAGGGAAGCCGTACCAATTCAAGGCCCTTCCTTTCGGACTGAAGTCAGCATGCAGAGTTTTCAAAAAGTGACTGGCTCCGGTGGCGGCCCATCTATGACTGCAAGGAATCCACATCTACCCTTGGACGACTGGCTCATCCAGGCCAGGTTGAGGGTGGCGAGGACCGTCCGACTACTGACGGATCTGTAGTTCTCAGTGAATTATGCCAAATCCTGCTTGACTCCATCGCAGGACGCTCTGTTCCTGGGATCCCGGTACAACACGGTACCGTACCTGGCGGCGCCGTCTGAGGAGATGATGGCTGCCTTCTTGGGCAAGGTGAAACGGCTGTAGGCACTGAAGATCGCCATGGTGAGGGCCATCAAGTCTCTTCTTGGCATGATGTCGTCATGCATTTACCTCATTCGACTCTGCAGGTTGCAGAAGCGCCCGCTACACGAGTTTCTCGATGCCCGTTAAGTCCAGGTGTCCGGAGGCTTCCAGGACAAGATCGTGCTCGACAAGGAGTTTGGGCGATAAGGTAGTGGGGTGTGCACCCCAATCTATCTGGAGGCACATTTCCAGACCCGCCCCCCCCCCCCCGTACCAGGAGACGATCACAACTGATGCTTCCTTGGCAGTTTGGGGAGCTCGCTTTGGCCGTCTTCACGCCAGAGGCCTATGGTTACCGGAGGAGAAGACATTCCACATCAACGCCCTGGAACTACAGGCGGTATTATGGGCCCTCAGGTCGTTTCTGCCATCCCTCAAGGGCAAGGTGGTGATTGTCTTCATGGACAATACCACCACAATGTTTTACATCTGGAAGCACGGGGCACCAGATCCCCAGCGCTCTCCAAAGAGGCGTAGCACTTACGTTCCTCATTCCATTTCACCTGGCAGGAGTAAAAAACACTGTCACCGACTCTAAGTAGGGAGCTCCATTCTTGCCACGAGTGGGAGCTTCGACAGGGTCAAGTGGACTACCTTTTCCTCAAGTGGGGCAATCCCCTAGATAGATCTGTTTGCGACAGCGACGAACACCAAGGGCCAGAGGTTCGCCAGCAGGTTTCCCCAGCCGGGGAGCATGGGGGACGGACGCATTCTCATTCCCCTGGGATGGCCTGTTTCTGTATGAGTTTCCGCTGTTGCTTCTTCGAGTCATCAATCAACTCGGGTGGTGCCTGTACAGGATGATCCTTGTTGCACCAGCGTGGCCGAGGCAGATCTGGAGGATGCAAGATGGTATGGTTGACCGCGTCCGGACCTTCTCAGCTTGTCGGCGTCCCCTCCAGTCAAGCTGCCAGTGATTGTTGATCTTCTCGCCAGGGAAGGAGGTGCAATTCTGCACCATGACCCCGGATCGCTGAACCTGAAGGCCTGGTTCCTGCAGCATTAGAATTCGGGGGGTTACAATCTTTCGGCGGATTACAAGGCGGTACTCGCCAAGGCCAGAGCTTAATCTACCTTGAAATGCTACGGACTCAAATGAAAGAGTTTTGCTATTTGGTGCTGTTCACAGAAGATCGATCCTCTGAAGGTCACGGCCCCTCGGGTACTTCTATATTTGCTGTCATTGGCTAGATCGGGGCTTGCTCACGCCTCCATCAAGGTTCATGTGGCGGCTATTTCCTGCTACACCAGATCCCCATGATGACCCTCCTTGTGGTAGCACCGGTTAGTCATTTTCCGCTCGTTCCCGCTGGGGAAGGCTTCGGGCCCGGCGTGGGAGCTCAATGGGGTACTTACTAGGCTCATGGGACCCCCGTTCGAGCCTATGCATTCTGTTCCACTCAAGATTCTATCGTGGAAGATGGCTTTTCTCATGGCCATCACCTCTGCATGACGAGTGGGTGAGATCCAGGCCCTATCCTGTAAGCCACCATACTTGACTTTCCATGAGACGAGGGTGGTGCTGCAGACGCACCCCTCCTTCATGCCCAAGGTCCAATCAGACTTTTGTCTAAATGAGCCCTTGGTGTTATCTGTGTTTTTTTTCCAATGCCTTTGTCGCTGGCTGAGAGGACTCTGCACTCGCTGGATGTGGCGAGAGCACTGAAGTTTTGTGGCCTGCAGAAAGAGTTTCTGGAAAACCTTGCAGCTTTTTGTGAACTTTGGTCCTGTGAATCATGGGAAGGCCCTGTCCAAGGCTTCCATTTCCAGGTGGCTCTCCGGCTGCATCAGCCAGTGTCACTGGTTGGCCAACCAACTGCTGCCTGGCTGTCCGAGCGCTCTTTCCACCTGAGCGATCGCTGCTACAACCGCGTTCCTGTCTCGTGTGCGCCTGCTGGGCATCTGCAGGGCTGCTATGTGGAGGTTGACGCACACCTTCACGAAATTCTACTGCATCGACCGGGATTCCAGGGTGGACTCCCAAGTCAGCCAAGCATTGCTGCACAGACTGTTAGCTTGAAGGTGAGCCTGGTGAGGAGGTAAAGAGATTGCTTTTGAGCCTTGCCACCTCCCGCGTTTGCATGTGTGTACTGCTATATAGTTATTCAGGAGCATGTGAATCCATGCCAGACCCCATGCTGGAGAAGGAGCAGTTTACTTATACTATGGCATTTATAACACACCTATACACAACTGTTTCAAGGTGCGACAAGGGAGTGGGAACCGAAGGAAAGATGGAGTCACCATTCTTACTAGGCCAGGTGACATGCAATGCTGCAAAGGGGTGGGGGGGGGGTGGGGCGGGAACGGGCAGTGTGCAGTGCAGTACATAGGATAACAATATAAGTAAATAAAATAAATGAGACAATAAATAAGTGTGGCAAGTGAAAGGGCAAGTGCAGACATCAGGTGTCAAGTGCCAGAAGGGGGCTGTAGGGATACAGAAACAGTCCCCGAGTGCAATGATTGCCAGGGGGGCAGTGCAGGTGTTCAACTGGTGGGGAGGGGACCTGGGCCCGAGATCAGAGGGTAGCCAGGTAACCAGTGCAGTATCTGCAAGGAGATCAACAGGGGAGAGGAGGAGAGGAAGCAGAAGCAAAGAGGAGGGTCTTGAGGTGCTTCCGGAGATTGTTCTCCTTTAGTTTCAGAGAGGCAGGGAGGTTGTTCCAGAGGGAGGCCTCAGCAGAAGAGACCTACCACCAACTCGTTGCTTGGAGAAGCGACTGACCCTGAGGGAGTTGGAGGCAGATGAGCGAAGTGCTTGAGAAGGAAGATCTTTAGGAAGAGAGAGTTGAAGGTATTGAGGCCCCAGAAGGCCTTGTGGACAATGCAGATGGTTTTGAACTTCATTCTCACAGCCACTGGGAGCCAGTGCAGATTTCAGGCCTGGAGAGATACAATCCCTGGGCTTGAGGCCAAGGACAAGTCTCGCAGTCATGTTTTGGATGAGTTGCAGAGGGCAGAGAGTAGAGACGGGCAGACTTAGAAAGAGGCTATTGCAGTAGTCAGGCCTAGAGACAACCAGAGCTCTGGAGACGGTGAGCGTATGGGGGAAGGGGGGAAAGGAAGAAACCTCTGAGGAGGGGTAGCTGATAGTGTGACTTCTTAGAGATGTCGGAGATGTGAGGAGAGAAGGAAAGGGTGGAGTCGAAGATGACCCTGAGGTTTTTAGCCTCACAGGTAGGAGCAGGAAGAGGGCCAAGAGAGTCTGGCTAGAGAGTGACAGGAAAGGAGGGAGCAGGCGTGCCAATGAGGAGAATCTCTGTCTTACTGGCATTAAGCCAGATGAGAGAAGGAAAAGGTGGCGGAAGGGAGCCTGAAAATGAGTGTCATCCGCATAGCACTGGAAGTTGGGTCAGAGAGCGGCAATGCGGTGGCCAAGAAGTGCTGGGTATTGATTGAACAGCCTGGGAGAGGGATTAGACCCCTGGGGAACACCACAGGTAGAGATAGAGGAGAGGAAGGACCCAACTTGGACCTGGGAGGGTCGATCGGAGATGAGAGCCAAGCCAGGGCCTGATCGGTGATAGCCGAGCTATCATGGAGATGGTTAAGCAGGATGGCATGGTTGACCGCGTCCAAGGCATAAGAGATCAAGTAAGATGAGGACACGGGGTGTTGTAATCAAGGTAGAGGGAGGAGGGGGAGAAGAGAGAGGACAGGATGTCCTGAGTTTTAGAGATTAAATGAGAAGACAGGCCGTGCAGAGGGACTGGGAGGGGACAGGAGAGGTAGAGACTGCAGCAGGGTTGGCCAGCTCCTTGCAGATTTTAAAGTGTTCGGCAGAGTTGTTAGATGCCGCAGAGACATGGTCTTGGATGTGGGCTCTGTTCTTGGTGTGGACAGAGAGCCGGTATTGCCTTTGAAGCAGGCGGCAGGCCAGTTTGTCAGAGGATGAACCTGAAGCGCGCCATTTCCTCTCAACCACCCTGCTCTTGCTTGCGTTTAAGGGTGACTATGTCCGAGTCGCACTTGGTATTGGGCTTCAGGCAGATCCTCATGACAGGGGCAAGAACATCAAGGGTATCACATATAGCAGAGTGGAGCATGGAAAGGGCTGTGTCAGGGTTTGGGTCAGCCAAGGGTGGAGGGGGGGGGGTGGCTGAGAAAGTGGTGGCGAAAGCCTCAACTGATGCACGCTTCATGGGTTGGATAACTGAGAAGGTAGGTGGCAGTGCTGGAGTTGGCTTGGCCTGAGGGGGAGAGCTGGGAGGAAAGGAGAAAGTGATCACTCCAGGAGAGAGAGAGAGTAGTGCGAGGAATCGAAACGGGAAGGTCTGAAGAGATCAGAACATCCAGAGTGTGCCCTGCATAGTGAGTCGGGGCAGAAATGAGGATGGAGAGTGAGGGAGAATAGATGAGGTCTCGTAAGAGTCCAGATGAAGGACAGGAAGCATCCAGGTGGATGTTGAAGTCTCCAAGAAGGAGTTGAGTGGTCGAGACCAGGAGGGAAGAAGAGAAGTCCGTCCAATTAGAGGAAAGGAGGAGATCTGACCTGGTGGCTGATAGATGGTAGCCACAATAAGGGAATGGCCAGGAGAGAGAGATTACCTGCAGACAAGGCATTCGAAAAAGTAGGAGGCCTGCGTAGGCATGACCGAGGCAGAAATCCACTCGGGGAAGATCAGGGCTACACCCCCCTGCCATCCCTCTCACCCTCCTGCCATCTCCCTCACCCTCCTCGGAACAGTTGGATCTGGGCGCGGAGAGGATCTTGTAGCCATGAGGGAGGGGTGTGTCAAAGGTTGTGACAGAGCTGGCCATAAACCATGTCTCAGTGAGAGAGGTCCGATTCCTCCAGGAGGCGGCAGATGTCAGAGGAGTGTTTGACAGCTGAGCGAGAGTTTAGGGAGAAGGTTGCCTTCCTTGAAAGACTTAGGAGAGGGGTACAAATCAGAGGTATGCCCTGCAGAGGTGTAGAAGAAGCCAGAGGGGGTGCAGACGAGGAAGGAGCAAAGGGCAAGGTAGCCAAGGAGGAGAAAGCAGGGGGAGGTGAGGAAGCCATGGAGGGGAGAGAGGAGACAGCAGGAGAAGAAAGGAAATAGTTGAGGCACGGGAATCGTCTATAAAAGTGAAGGTTGGCTTGAGGGGCTTGGACCAAGACCGTACCATTCAAGTAAACATTAATGATGAACTTAGAGGAATGGAAGGAGGTCAGGAGGGCCTCCCATCGTGTGCCACCATTAATGGGAGAAGATTATAGAGGAAAAAGCACAGAGACCATATGAAGAGTCCATAGGACTGGCGAGGGAATGACAAAAAGGATGTCAGTGAGGGTTTGCCTAGAGGAGGCACTGGTATAGGTATCAGCGATGGGGAGGCCTGGATTGGAGACCAGGATGTCCTTTTTTAAACTTCATCCTACCAGATTTAGTGAGGAGAGCAGGATCGTCGATGGAGAAGCAGTTAGAAAAGATAGGAGAGACAGAGAGCAAAGTAAGGTAGGTGAGGAGAGAAGAGGGAGTGGGAAGAACACTAGGGAAGGGCAAAGGGAGGAGTGCAAGCAGACGAGACAAGTAGGCAATTGGACAGACGACAGGAGCTTCGATAATGGTGGAAGTTCGCTAGATGAATGCTTTGCTAGGAGGCAAAAACCACAGGACGGCACCATTATCACAATGCTATTTTAAATACTTCCACAATGCGATTTTAAATACGGTAGAAAAATGCACCCAAGTCTGAGAGTCTGCAATGTGGCCAGGTTATTAGGGTAGAGTGAAGGTTATATGCCTAACCTGGACCACTCCTACCTTACTTAATCGCTGCTGGTTGACTGCTGGCCACTGACCCCCTGCCCCCTATCTATCTTCCCCCTGCAGACACCTGCTGGAGCCGCAGGGGCTGCCAGACAGAGGGCTGCCCAGGGAAGGTCCGTAAGAGCAGTGATCTGGTCAATGACACGGGTGGGCTGCAAAGCGGGAGGGGAGTCGGAGCGAACACGCTGAAAACTGGGCCTGGGGGCCTTCAGTAAAGTTAATGGAAGCACAGTCACGGCCCAGGAGGGTCAAAACACACAAACACACACACTCCCACTCAGCTGTTGCATGGGTCTGGCATGGATTCACATGCAAACCCCCCCTGCCTACCCCTCTGCCACTCTTCTCTTGGTAATACTGCCACTTTATGTGCTACCAAATCTGAAGATGGCAGCCTGAGGAGGGGCTTAGGTAGAGGGCAGTCACTAGTCATTGGCTGGGGGCAGTATGACCCAGAGCCCAGTGATTGGTTGTTAGGAGAAAGACAGTTCAGAAATGAAACTGATATTTCTTTTTTCTTTTACTGAGGATTCTGACAACGGGGAATATTCATGAGCATGTGAATCCATGCTAGATCCATGCTGGAGAACAGTTACAGGTAAGTAACTTTTTCCTTACCCCTGGTAATGTTATTTCGATTGGATGTTCCTCCCACGTATTCATCGCCCCTCCAAGCCTACCCTGCTGTACAATTTACGTGTGCTACATGAGGTACTCATACTGATGTCAACAGTTGAATGGAGGCCCTTGAGGGACATCGACTCGACGAGAAAGGCACATAGAGCCCCCTGTCAAAAAATAATATATCCCATCAGGTAACTTGTTCTTTTCTGCCGCCGCGTCTCAACCAGCCAAGACGGCACCATCGTCTTCAACATCCACATTTAATTAATTTAATTTATTGTGTTCCACAGTACAAATGTACTTTTAACACTATGCATAGAAAATCTACATAAACCAACAAAATTCATAATAGTGCAATTCAGTGCCAAATTCCCAATTCATCAATCAGTTGGATAAAAAAATATTATCCTGAGAAACTAAAACTTAAAGTATTGCAGCGTTCTTTAAAAATTCTAAAACATGAATGCACAAACTCAATTCATTAGTTTAAAATTCTCCTCCACAAGTCGTCTTCAGTTGTAAACCTTCTGCCAGCAAGAGCTTGAGTCCTGAAATGTGTCAAATTAGGGCACTCAAAACATGTGCTTCAAAGTCTCAATCTCAGTCTTACAGCGGCGGCATAATCTTTGATCTCGCAGAATATTGAGACGCCTGCCCACTGTTTCATTGGTTAGTACCACGTTCAGCCTGATTCTTAGTAATTGAGCCCTGAAGCTCCTCGACAGATGTTTTTTCAGGTAGGGAGCAAGCACATTAAAACTCTTACAAGACCATACAAAAGGGTCCCCAAAACATTTAGCGTCCATAATCGTGTATCTCACACTTGACCAGATGTACCTGTTCCATGCTAAATTGGCCACTTTAGGTGTAAGGCCCAGTTGAATGTGATTCCTGCGCATAAAAGCATAGATTCACAGTTTAGGACCCAATCATTAAGCACTCTGAAACCACCCTGTAACTTTACCAGGTTTAGTTCCTCAAGCACCAAAGCTGTCGGAGGGTTCATCATGTTTGTAAACAGCTGGAGCTTAGCCCAATCCACCATGGTGTGGATAGGAAGCTGTCCCAGCTTAAACAAAATCCCTGCAAGAGGGACAGACTTGGAGGGTGTCCTCTTCAGAGGACACCCTCCAATTTTGACCAATCTACAAACTGACTCCTGGTTTAGGCGCCATATATTAGTTTTGGAACCAGTTGGTGCTTATATAACTTCAAAGCGGGTAAGAAGGAATTTCACTTGCAGTTTTACTAATGCCCCAAGGAACCTAGCCTTCATGTCTTCTTGCAATTCTGGTCCTGTGACTTTATCATAGACTGTGAAGCCTAAATAAACAAATGTGTTCACTACCTCCAACTTTCCATTTTCCAGAGACCATGTGTGATAAAGCTAAGGTAATGAATACAAATAGGGTACCATCTGGCTCAGGCTCATACTAGGCAGTCCGACCATATGAAGGGTTAACCCTGACTGACGGAGGGAAAAGGAGTAATTGACAAAGCAATTAACCAATCAAAGCCTCTCTTCTATTTCCAGCTGCATACTTCTGTCAACAACTCATTGTTTTGTTTGTCTTGTAGTTGCTAGGAGACGGAGGGAGAGGAGATCCATAACGATGGTTGAGTGGGCTTATTGAGAGAGTTTGAAACTAAGGTGATGATTAATTGGAGTTAAACGAACTTGAGAGGCGCTGTTGCGCTTATATAAAGTTATTTTCACGAAGTTAAAGCGAACGTCTCAATCGCTGTTTTATGGAAGTTTAGTGTTACCCGTTTGTTCCCGGAGTAAAACTGACGCGCTGCCAGCCCCGTGAGAGGCGAAGTAAAAGTTCGACACTGCATACCCTGGGAAGAGGCTCGGTGTCCTATGAGCCCTTCCCAAAGGCTGCCGAAACGATGAGAGCGAGCCGCTCAACGTTGAGAGATGAGAGTAACACAGCGTGTCATGATCTCTGCTTCCAAAAGGTCAGGGTTTTCCCAACTCCCTTGGAAGCCGATCCATAACCCAGGTTCCGAGTGCCAACCAGTCCCAATTGGGACCTTTTGGACCCAGTCCTGGCGCCAGTGGCACCAGGCTCATAAATATACCCAGTCCCAGCGCTGGAAGCGCCGGGCTCATAATGCTTGGGTGGACTTACCTGCAGCAGACCATGCTGCTTACTTGCCTGCCAGTTGAGCCTCTGATCCTCTTCTTTTTGGAACTACTTTTCCTGTTGGGTGGGGCAGGAGCCACTCCCTAGATTCAGAACACGAACTCTTTTCTTACCTAGGCGTGGCTGTGGAAGGAGACACAAGCACTACAGGAGGCTATTTAAACCACACCCGATGGATGAATCTTGCTTTGCGTTATTCTGCATCCTCTGCAGCAGAACGCTCATCGTGTCTTCTGCATCTGATCCTGGGCCTAAGGAAAAAGGCTTACCATCCTGAATCCAGTCTTCAGCAACACCTATAAAGACAAGAAAGAACAGGTTAGCATTACGGTCTTCAGTGACAGTTCTTCACTTACCTGGTCCATCGGCTGTCACCAACGCCTCGCGCTGCATTCCGGCATCTGAAAGACAAAGGCTTACCTACTCTTCGCACGCTCCTTCGGCGCTGCATCCTGCATCTGAAAGACAAAACAAGGTGCGTTTAAAGACATTGGGGAACTTTAATACTCACGTGCCATTACTCCTTTCCACATCTAACCCAGTGGGTATTCCGGCACCCTGCAGCCGCTCCGAACTTGTACCTGCAAAATAAAGACAGTTAGAGCGCATCGTGAAGCAGGCAACAAGCGCTTACTTACGTGCTTCCAGGCGCTTCTATTCATCACACGGGCTCCATCTTCAACTCACTTCAGCCCGTCATCCGCCATCGCCGGAACCCTGCAAAACAAGAAACATCATTACTAAAGACTATAAAGACATTAGAATTACTCGAAACTTACTGTTCGTGCAGTAAACGACGGACAGCAGTCCTCTGAAGTCAAGAGGCCTGCTCCCCTTATCCAGTGAAGAAACTGGTTACAGCACCCTGCCCCAAGGCAGATGGAGAGCACGGCGTTCACTTACCTAAGACATCTTACCCTTCGAGTCAGACATACAGTGCACAGAGGTCCAGCCCAAAGAGCCAGCCGTGTGTTACACATCACCTTTGAAGATACGGTATACGCCCAGTCAAGACCGGCGCCTCTACGGGAATCAGGTGAGCGTTACAGAAAGCAAAGCCTACCACAAAACTCCCGTCCAGGCGCTATGGAAACCTCGGATACCGACCAGCTAGCCCAGTTACTTGGGGAACTAAGGGCAGAAGTGCATGCAGCCCGTCAGGAAATGAACGCTCTAAGAAGGGAACTGATTATTTCCAAGGAGCGAACAGATGATCTCGCTAGACAATTGCTACAGTCACAAGCCGGACAGACCCTGTTACCCGCATCTGGGGGAAATCTTCCTTCTACATCCTCTATGAATCCAGTGCAGATCAACCTACCTGGGAATGTACCTCTGGCTCCGCCGGAACGATTTTCTGGTGACCCAAAGAGGTTTGCAGTATTTATCAATCAGTGCCGGTTGCATTTCTTATGCCGGCCAGCAGCCTTTCCAACTGATCAAGCTAAAGTAGCTTTCGTGCTTTCGTACCTTAGTGGCAATGCGGCAGACTGGTCGATCCCTCTAGTAAATCAAGATGATCCGGTCCTCCATGATTTTCAAGCTTTTCAGCTCAGTATGGAAAAACTGTTCGCAAGACATTCACAGGGGCAGGCCTTGGACAATGAGCTTCTTTCGTTGCGACAAGGTAATCAAGACCTTTTGGCTTATATTGCGTCTTTCAACAGACTGATAGTGGAAACTCAATGGCCTGAGGACAAAAGGATTACGCTGTTTTATAGCAGTCTACGTGGAGAGCTCAAAGATGTGTTAGCCCAAGTAGTGAATCCCCCACAAGATTGTTCGGACTATATAGACTTAGTTGTTCAAATAGATCACAGACTGCAGAACAGGAAGGCCGATCGTTCCAAGTTTGATGCTCGAGTATTTTCCAAACCGCCAACTCCTTCCAAAGGAGTAGACTCCGGGGAACCCATGCAAATAGGGGGTCTGAAAGGTCCTCTAACACAAAAGGAGCGGAAAAGGAGAAAACAGTTGCAATTATGCCTCTATTGCGGAAACTCAGGGCACTTTCTTCGAGACTGTCCGGTGAAACCTGCCAAGAAGGCAGTAGGAGCTGCAGTTACCAAAGTTACAAACTCTGAGCAGGGAAACAACCTCACCCGACAAGAATAGAGGTCCTCTTGCCGAGCGTGAAAACCAGTTCCGTGACTTTGCATTTCGTGATACCTATGGTCCTCATTAGCCCTGATAATCCGGATCGATTACATGCAATTGAAGCTTACGTCGACAGCGGTGCCATCGGCAATTATGTGGATCATGAAATGGTTTTGAGGATGAATCTAACTCTTTGTCCCAAGGCTGTAAAGGACGTCATTACTACGGTGGATGGTACGGAGATAGCCTCCGGGCCAGTAACGCATAC
Source organism: Ambystoma mexicanum (assembly GCF_040938575.1). Taxonomy (NCBI): domain Eukaryota; kingdom Metazoa; phylum Chordata; class Amphibia; order Caudata; family Ambystomatidae; genus Ambystoma; species Ambystoma mexicanum. The sequence continues at coordinate 108,451,574 of NC_090926.1, read as the reverse complement.
CACTCAAGAGGTGACACTAGTAAGTCAAGATGGACACCATGAGAAGATCGTGTTGGATGTGATCAAGGCCCCTCAGTTTCAGATTATTCTAGGAATACCTTGGTTAGAGAAACACAATCCTCTGATCGATTGGCGAGCAAGAACGGTCCAGTTTCCAGAATGTGTCTCTACTTGTCACCCTCCACCTGGTGTTGCACTGGCAGCAATTTCTTCAGAGACTCCCCAGTTACCTCCCGAATACCTAGAATACCAAGATGTTTTCCGGAAGGATCAGGCTAACTCTCTACCTCCTCATAGGTCTTATGACTGCCAGATAGACCTGATACCTGGATCTACTCCTCCTTGTAGTAGAATTTATGCCCTCACCGAGCCTGAGAACCTTCACCTTCGACAATACCTGGATCAATACCTGGCAAATGGGTTTATTCGTCCTTCCAAGTCCCCTGCTTCTTCAGCTTTGTTCTTCGTTCCAAAAAAGGAAGGAGACCTTAGAACTTGTATAGATTATCGCTCCCTGAACCAGATCACCGTTAAGAATAGATATCCGTTACCTTTGATCCCTGAACTCCTGGACCAAGTCAGAAAAGCATGCATATATACAAAGCTGGATCTTAGAGGAGCTTACCACTTGGTACGAGTAAAAGAGGGCGATGAATGGAAGACGGCCTTCCGCACCAAGTATGGGCTATTTGAATATCAGGTCATGCCCTTCGGACTTTGCAATGCCCCGGCCGCCTTTCAATATTTTATGAACGATGTCCTCAGAGAGCTCATAGATGTGTGTGTTGTTGTTTACATTGACGACATCCTCGTTTATTCTTCATCGGAATCTGAACATCGGAAACACGTGAAAATGGTCCTCGAAAGATTGCGTCAACACAAACTTTTCGCTAAGTTGGAAAAATGTGTTTTCAACGTGACTGAAGTTGAATTCTTGGGATTCATATTATCACCTGGCGGAGTGCGTATGGATTCAAAGAAGGTCGATGCAGTTCTCAAATGGCCATCACCATCCTCCGTAAAAGGTGTGCAAAGCATGTTAGGCTTCGCTAACTTTTACCGCAGGTTTATCCCCGAATTCTCTCGAATAGTCCAGCCCATCACTGCCTTGTTAAAGAAAAACAAACGTTTTGAATGGTCTACCGAGGCGGAACAAGCTTTCCAGGATTTGAAGACTAAATTTATCTCTGCACCAATCTTAAAACACCCTCGCCCCGAACTCCCCTACATCGTGGAAACTGATGCTTCAAGCCTTGCCATGGGAGCAGTTCTATCACAAAAGGACCCGGTAACCAATCAGTTGCATCCCGTGGCATTTTGGTCCCGCAAATTCTCGCCTCCTGAAATCAATTACACGATTACTGACAAGGAACTTCTGGCTATCAAGTCTGCCTTTAAGGCTTGGCGGCATTATCTGCTGGGGGCCCGACACACCGTTACTGTGATTACGGATCACCGAAACCTGCAATATTTGAAAACTGCAAAAGCCCAATCCTCTAGACAACTCCGTTGGGCATTATTCTTTGCCGAGTTTGACTTCATAATTACCTATTGACCTGGTACAAAGAACCGTAAAGCTGATGCCCTTTCTCGGATGGGAGTGGAAGAACACTTGATCAACCCTAAACCTGTACCAATCATTCCCGAACAAAGAATTCTGGGTGTAATCGCCACAGAATCCATAGAGGAAGTTAAGGATAAAGCCAGGCAACTTGTAACTCCAGCAGACATACAGAATAGGCATCTGCAGGGAAAGGACTTTGCAGTAAAGGACAACTTATTGTATTTCCAATAACGATTATACCTACCCAGCACAGATTTACAGAAAAAAGTAATCTCTTGTTATCACGATTCTTTAATGGAAGGACATCCCGGTATGGCCAAGACCTCAGAAAAGATCAAGCGCTACTTCTGGTGGCCGTCTTGGAAAAAACATATCACAGACTTTATAATGTCCTGTGGAGTATGCGCCCAAAACAAGAGTCAAAAGGAAAGACCAGCAGGCCTCTTACGCCCTATTGACATCCCACCTCGCCCTTGGCATACGCTTTCTATGGACTTCATCACCGATCTACCTCCATGCTCCGGATACAATACGATTCTAGTAATCGTGGACTTATTCTCCAAGATGGGGCATTTCATTCCGCTCAAAGGCTTGCCAACAGCAGCAACTCTGGCCCGAGAATTTCTCGAAAACATCGTCCGACTGCACGGTTTTCCTTCGGTTCTAATTTCGGATCGAGGTAGTCAATTTATTTCTCATTTTTGGCGAAGTTGCTGTCGGTCGGCTCAAATTGATGTGAGACTATCGACCAGTCACCACCCTCAGACCGACGGACAAACCGAGAGGCCCAATCAAACTCTGTAACAGCATTTACGCTGCATGCTGCAACAAACTGAAAAAACTTGGAAAGACATCCTTTGGATAGCCGAATATGCCTACAATAACTCTGTCCATTCGGGAACTGGGAAAACCCTGTTTTTTCTTTTGTACGGCAGTCACCCTCGAACCTCGGAGTTGGATCCCCTCCAAGATCTTGAAACACCAGCAGTAGACTACCTGCATTCTACAATCACCCAAGCCTTTAAGGAAGCTGTTTCTCACCTTCAAAGGGCTAAAGAACAATACAAGAAAGGAGCAGATCAACATCGGAAGGAAGCCCCTCAATATCAAGTAGGGGATAAAGTCTGGTTATCCACCAAATATCTACCTCTAAAAGGGCCACGCACATTCAACCCAAGATACCTTGGTCCCTATTCCATCACTACCATAGTAAACCCAGTAGCGGTCAAGTTGGACTTGCCCCCGCACATGAAGATACATCCGGTCTTCCACACGTCTCTCTATTAAAACCCGTGCAACCTCAAACCCGACTAACTAAATCTCCAAAACCTATCCTAGTTGATGGAGAACTCGAGTTTGAAGTCAAAAGCATTCTGGACTCCAAGATCTTCAAATCTAAACTATTTTACCTAATTGACTGGAAAGGCTACGGCCCCCAAGAGAGATCCTGGGAACCTGCTGAATATGTCCACGCTCCTCGCCTAATCAAAAGATTTCACCGAACATTTCCTGACAAGCCAAAACCCCCGGAGAAGCCCGGTTTGGGAGGGGCCTTGAGGGGGGGTACTGTCATGATCTCTGCTTCCAAAAGGTCAGGGTTTTCCCAACTCCCTTGGAAGCAGATCCATAACCCAGGTTCCGAGTGCTAACCAGTCCTAATTGGGACCTTTTGGACCCAGTCCTGGCGCCAGTGGCACCAGGCTCATAAATATGCCCAGTCCCAGCGTTGGAAGCGCCGGGCTCATAATGCTTGGGTGGACTTACCTGCAGCAGACCATGCTGCTTACTTGCCTGCCAGTTGAGCCTCTGATCCTCTTCTGTTTGGAACTACTTTTCCTGTTGGGTGGGACAGGAGCCACTCCCTAGATTCAGAACACTGGAACTCTTCTGGAAAGCAGGAACTCTTTTCTTACCTAGGCGTGGCTGTGGAAGGAGACACCTAAGCACTACAGGAGGCTATTTAAATCACACCCGATGGATGAATCTTGCTTTGCGTTATTCTGCATCCTCTGCAGCAGAACGCTCATCGTGTCTTCTGCATCTGATCCTGGGCCTAAGGAAAAAGGCTTACCATCCTGAATCCAGTCTTCAGCAACACCTATAAAGACAAGAAAGAACAGGTTAGCATTACGGTCTTCAGTGACAGTTCTTCACTTACCTGGTCCATCGGCTGTCACCAACGCCTCGCGCTGCATTCCGGCATCTGAAAGACAAAGGCTTACCTACTCTTCGTGCGCTCCGGAGGTCTTCACACTGCATTCCGGCATCTGAAAGACAAAGGCTTACCAACTCTTTGCACGCTCCGGAGGCCTTCGGCGCTGCATCCCGCATCTGAAAGACAAAACAAGGTGCGTTTAAAGACATTGGGGAACTTTAATACTCACGTGCCATTACTCCTTTCCACATCTAACCCAGTGGGTATTCCGGCACCCTGCAGCCGCTCCGAACTTGTACCTGCAAAATAAAAAGACAGTTAGAGCGCATCGTGAAGCAGGCAACAAGCGCTTACTTACGTGCTTCCAGGCGCTTCTAATCATCACACGGGCTCCATCTTCAACTCACTTCAGCCCGTCATCCGCCATCGCCGGAACCCTGCAAAACAAGAAACATCATTACTAAAGACTTTAAAGACATTAGAATTACTCGAAACTTACTGTTCGTGCAGTAAACGATGGACAGCAGTCCTCTGAAGTCAAGAGGCCTGCTCCCCTTATCCAGTGAAGAAACTGGTTACAGCACCCTGCCCCGAGGCAGATGGAGAGCACGGCGTTCACTTACCTAAGACATCTTACCCTTCGAGTCAGACATACAGTGCACAGAGGTCCAGCCCAAAGAGCCAGCCGTGTGTTACACATCACCTTTGAAGATACGGTATACGCCCAGTCAAGACCGGCGCCTCTACGGGAATCAGGTGAGCGTTACACAGCGATAACGTGGCGGGCGCTGCTGAGACGCGATTGCAGCTGAAGGGGCGGCACTGCTAAAAGACTATCGCAGCTGAGGGAGTTGAGTGCAGACATTGCTGATCAGCAGCTGAGAGGGCGAGTCCTTACGGCCCGGTCGAGAGTCCCAGCTGTCACGACGAACTCGCAGAGACAATCTTAAGCAGCCATAACGTGTAGAAGGTAAAGGGATGCCATAAAAGGTATGTGAAAGTGTAAGACTGGTTGAAGTTACAGATTGGCCTTGAGTGAAATGATTTGAACATTACGAATGAGAAAGCAGACTGTTAGTCTAACGGATGAAAGTGCGAACAACGAATTAACAAAGATATTGAAAAGCAATGAGAAAAGAGTAGAACAAGCAGTTAACAGATATTGAAAACAATGAGTGAAGAGTATTGAAGTGAATTTTTTGTAAAGAAATAATACAAAGGACAAGAGTAAATGACAGAAGGAGATGGGAAGGGACGAATAGACTGTGAAAACACGTAAAGATCACAGAGGCAAACACATAGGAGTTAAGAAAGACCATAAAGAGACAGTGGGACTGTTTTCAGAGACTTACCTGAATGTGAAGCAAAAGCACTTCCTGGGAAGTACATAAAGTCCTGAAAGACCGAAGAGAAGAAAGCGTATCCTTTTTCCTAAGGGAAAAGAAACGAAAGAAAGTTATGTTGAATAAAAGTTGTTTCTGAAACAAAATAACTCCTACTACCTGTCTCAATGTACTTATTAGAAAACTAACATAGTGTCCAGATTACAATTTTGGTGTCAGAAGTGGGATAAGAGTAGAACACCATGGAAGAACTCATTAAAACGCTGAGTGAAGGTCAACAACTCCTCCAACAAGCTTTACAATTACAGAATCAGCAAGCTCAAGCGGACAGGTAAGCATTTCAACAGGCTATTCAACTTCAACAAGCGCAGTTATTAGAGGCTACCAAAGTATGCAGACACTCTCGTTCCGGCCTCAGTCCTACAAAAGTACTCAGTTGAAGACCCCGCTCACTTATTTGTGAACTTTGAAAGGGTGGCAAAATGCAGAGTGCCTACCAGGCAGCAAATCCAACTGGGGAAATGCCTTATATGGATATGAAACGAGTGGTGCTCGAGCGCTTAGATCATGATGAAGAGGCCTATAGGATAAAGTTTCGAGAGATTAGATTACAAGCCGAAGAAACACCACGTCAACTGTTCTACAGAGTCAAAGAACTAGGAGATAAGTGGTTACAGACAAGTACCACCACGGCTCAAGAGATGGCAGAAAAAATTGTTATGGAACAATTTATTGAAGCCCTCCCTTTACCGATGCAACGCTGGGTCCGACAACATCACTGGCCCAGCCTTGTTGAGGCTAACATTGCTTCCGCCTATCAAAAGGCTGGACAGGGTCGTACCATGTTATATGTGGCAAATACCAAGGCGCCTACAAACTTGAACAGTTCTTCTATAAGGTCCGCCAGCACTACAAGATGGCCAAACTGGATGCTCTGGAAAACTGATTGGGAACCCCCTAGAATGCGACCAACTAGTGAAAGTCCTGCAGGAATTCAAACCCCTGCTGGACTGTCTAAAGGAATACAGTGTTTCGACTGTGGGGAATGGGGACACTTAGCAAGAATGTGTCCTAAAAGAGCCAAAGTAGAACCCATGGATTTGGGAAACATGGAAGTTTCCAAAGGAGAGTTTTAGGAACCAGCGACAGTTCCAAAATCCTCTTATACCTATACCTGCGAGGCTCAGATGGACGGGAAGCCCACAAGAGCCATGGTCAATGCAGGCAGTTTACAGACAGTAGTAAGTACAGAACTCGTGGTCAACACAGGGGACTCGAATAAACAAATTCCTATACGATGTGTTCATGGTGATGTAAAGCCTTACCCTACCAAAGAGATAAATCTGAAGATGGCTGGGGAACAAATGGCGGTACGGGCCGCTGTGATGCAGGTATTGCCAGAGCGCCTCCTAATTGGTTCCGATGTCCCTAATTTTTCACGAATTGTAAAGAAAATAGAGGAAAATTGGTTGAAAAAATGTCCCTTTTTACCATCATGAGGTTCCTGTTGCTCCAAGCAAGGAAAGGAAAAGATCTATGTTAAGGAAGTTGAAGAAAGACTGGGCGGAAAAAAATGTTTGTCCCATTGCAGTCGATTGGAAAATTGATGAAGGGGGCGATAGTTTCAGAAAGGCGCAAGAAATAGACCCGCTATTAGGGAATGCTAGGGCAGCGGTTCAAAGTGAAGTGATGTGTCTGGAAAAGGACCCTGCTTTATTCAGGGAAAGGATCTATACTATCGAATCAGGAAGGATGTCACCGGAGCTACTGTAAAACAGTTACTAGTGCCCAGTAAGTACTATCACAGAGTCCTGGAAGTGGCTCACCTGCAGATAGGTGAAGGACATTTGGGAACTGATAAGACCACACAGAACATTTTGGCAAGGTTTTATTGGCCAGGTCTATATGCCCAAGTAGTACGATTCTGAAAAATGTCAGAAGAAAAATAGAGCGAATGTCAAGAAAGCCCCATTACAACCGATGCCGGTGGTATTGGAATCTTTTAATAGGATCGGTTTGGGTATTGTGGGCCCGTTGGAACCATCCTCAAGAGGGCATCATTATATATTGGTAATTGTCGATTTATGCCACTAGATACCCAGAAGCATTTCCTCTTCGGTCTACTACTGCTCGGCACATCTGTGATGCATTAATACCTTTTATCAGCCGAGTAGGGATTCCGAAAGAGATTGTCTAAGATCGTGGATCTAACTTTGTCGGCCGTCATGGAGCAAGTTTGTGGGATTCTAAAAATAAAACATTTGAAAACGGCTGTTGATCACCCCCAAACCGATGGCCTTGTTGAAAGGTATAATCAAACGATTAAAGAGCTGTTACGCAAAACAGAAGACCCCCGAAGGCAGGAATTGGGATAGGTTGTTACCCTGGATACTTCTCACACTTCGGAATACCCCCCAATCCCCAACTGTGTTTTCACCTTTTGAACTTCTGTTTGGAAGGCCAGTGAGAACTCTCCTAGACATCTTGAGGGAAAATTGGGATGAAGAACCTATTCAAGAGATTGCTTTAACAGAATATGCCCATCAACTTGGAGAAAGGATAGAAAAGTTACAGAATATCTCCCGAGAAAACTTATTACAAGCACAAACAAAGCAAGAATATTATAATCGAAATTCTCAGTTGAGAACCTTCAAGAAGGGAGATCAGGTGTTAATGTTACTGCCGACGTCCGAAAATAAAATGTTGGCAGCTTGGAGGGGACAATATGTGATTGAAGAAGTCCTTGGTCCATTGACCTATAAAGTTAGACAAAATGACAGAAGATTTCCAACACAAACATATCATGTAAACTTACTAAAAAAAATGGATAGAGCCTATACCCACTGTAGCAATGATTAATACTAATGAAGTACACATGGAGCAATTTCCACAGTTAAAAGAAGAATTTGGAGTAGAAGCATTAAACATAAACCAAGATTTATCTGATAATCAGAAGGAGGAACTCCTAGTTATTGTCAAGAAGTATTCCAAGGCATTTTCTACTTTACCAGGGAGCACGAAAATGACGTATGATCGTATTGTAACGCAACCTGGAGATCTCGTAAGGATAAGACCTTATAGAATTCCGGAGGCAAAGTTGCAATCAATCAATAACTAGATTAAAGAGATGTTGGAAATTGGAGTGGTAGAACCTTCACATAGTGAGTGGTCGTCACCAATAGTGTTCCCAAAACCCGATGGTACAGCTCGTTTATGCATGGATTTTAGGAGGCTGAATGAGATCTCGAAGTTTGATGCATATCCCATGCCAAGGATAGAGGATTTGCTTGACAAGTTAGGCAAAGCAACATTTTTGACAACCATCGATCTGACAAAAGGGTACTGGCAAATACCCCTCCACCCAGACGATAGAGAAAACGGCTTTTGCTACACCATCTGGTTTGTTTCAATTTACTGTATCACCTTTTGAGTTACATGGTGCCCCAGCAACATTTCAGAGACTTATGAATTCAATTATTAAAGGTCACGAAAGCTATGTGGGAGCATACCTTGATGATATTGTCTTCACTCAGTCTTGGAGTGATCATTTGGCGCATTTGGAGGCTGTACTTCAGCTATTACAGAAATCTGGACTTCATATAAATCCTAAAGACTTTTGTAGTCAAAAATTGAACACTATTAAAAACTTGCAATTCCCTACGACTGTCCAACAAGTCAGAGCTTTTCTTGGTTTTGTCGGATACTACAGGAGGTTCATTCCACACTTTTCAACGTTGGCTGCCCCTCTGACCAATCTCCTGATGATAACTGCTTCAACAAAGAGTGGTATTCGTCTGAGACGGAGAATGCTTTCAATAACCTAAAAAATGCTTTCTCAGAAAAAGCAGTTTTACATTGTCTGGATTTCTCAGCTCCATTTTATTTACACACAGATGCGTCTGGGACAGGACTTGGAGCCGTGTTGTACCAAAATCAAGGAGAAGCAGAAAGCCCTGTTCTTTTCATAAGCAGGAAGCTACTACCTCACGAGCTACACTGCGATTGAGAAAGAATGTCTGGCTGTAAAATGGGCCATAGAGGCATTACGCTACTACTTATTAGGCAGAGAGTTCACGCTAGTGACAGATCATGCGCCTCTAATATGGTTGGCTCGAAAGAAGGACACTAATCCCAGAGTACTCAGGTGGTTTCTTTCACTTCAACCTTTTACTTTCAAGACGGTATATCTTCCTGGGAAATTAATGGCCCAAGCAGATTTTTTATCCCGTAACACTTCCCTTCCCGAGCGGAAGGGCCTAGAAGGGGGGGGGGGGTCTGTGATAAAGCTAAGGTAATATATCCAAATAGGGTACCATCTGGCTCAGGCTCTGCCAATACTAGGCAATCTGACCATATGAAGGGTTAACCCAGACTGTCAGAGGGGAAAAGGAGTAATTGACAAAGCAATTAACCAATCAAAGCCTCTTCCATTTCCAGCTGGATACTTCTGTCGTCAACTCATTGTTTTGTTTGTCTTGTGGTTGCTAGGAGACAGAGGGAGAGGAGATTCATAACGATGGTTATGAGTGGGCTTATTGAGAGAGTTTGAAACGAAGGTGGTGATTAATTGGAGTTAAAAGAACTCAAGAGGCGCTGTTGCGCCTATATATGACGTTTTTTTCACAAAGTTAAAGCGAGCATCTCAATCGCTGTTTTATGTAAGTTTAGTGTTACCCGTTTGTTTCCGGAGGAAAACTGACGTGCTGCCAGCCACGTGAGAGACGGAGGTAAAAGGTCGACACTGCATACCCTGGGAAGAGGCTCCGTGTCCTATGAGCCCTTCCCAAAGGCTGCCAAAACGATGAGTGAGCCGCTCAACGTTGAGAGATGAGAGAGTAACACAGAGATAACGTGGCGCTGCTGAGACGCGATCGCAGCTGAAGGGGCGGTGCTGCTAATAGACGATCGCATTTGAGGGATTTGAGTGCAGACGTTGCTGATCAGCAGCTGAGGGGGGCGGAGTCCTTACGGCCCGGTCGAGAGTCCCAGCAGCTGTCTCGATGAACTCCCGGAGAGAATCGTAAGCAGCCATAACATGTAGAAGGTAAAGGGAAGTCATAAAAGGTATGTGAAAGTGTAAGACTGGTTGAAGTTACAGATTGGCCTTGAGTGAAATCATTTGAACATTACGAATATAAGAAAGCAGACTTATTCTTACGGATGAAAGTGCGAACGACGAATTAACAAAGATATTGAAAAGCAATGAGAAAAGAGTAGAACAACCAATTCACAAAGATATTGAAAACAGTGAGTGAAGAATATTGAAGAGAACAATTTGTAAAGAAATAATACAAAGGACAAGAGAGTAAATAACAGAAGGAGATAGGGACGAATAGACTGTGAAAACACGTAAAGATCACCGAGGCAAGAGCATAGGAGTTAAGAGCGAGCATAAAGAGACAGTGGGACTGTTTTCAGAGACTTATCTGAATGTGAAGAAAAAGCACTTCCTGGGAAGTACATACAGTCCTGAAAGATCGAAGAGAAGAAAGCGTATCCTTTTTCCTAAGAGAAAAGAAACAAAAAGTTATGTTGAATAAAAGTTGTTTCTGAAACCGAACACCTACTACCCGTCTTAGTGTACTTATTAGAAAACTAATAGTGTCCAGATCACACCATGGTAGAGTTTTACAACTCCCCCTCCACCTCCCTTTTTAGAAATAAGTACCTTTTTGATTTAGTTGTTTAGTGATAGGTCTAAACTCCCCAGGAATCCCTCTACTGCTGTTAAAGCTCTCTGCAAACCAATAGCGATCAAATCACAAAGGACAATATCGTCTGCATAGAGCTAATACTGGATTACCAGGGAGCCCAGCCTAGGAGGAAAAGTGTTAAATTGTCCAAGGCACCCTCCCAAGCCCAGTAGATAGAAACAAAACAAGAACGGAGCCACTACACACTGTCTTAAGCCCCCGTTAGTGTAAATCCAGGGGGTATAATTACCAAAGGCATCCAGCCAAACCCAAATATTCGCAACCATATGCTAAGCCTCCAGGATACCCAGAAAAGCAGCAGGGCGCCCTTTCTCATGCAATTTCTTCCATAAAAGGGATCTATTCACCAGATCAAAAGCTTTGCTAATGTCTAGGAAAGCAATAAAGACAGGCCGGGATTGAATCTTAGCTTGATGTGCTAATGAATCCAGGACAAAACAGTTTGTAACTGTGCTCAGGCCCTGACGAAAACCTGACTGAAAGATGCCCAAAGCCTTAGATTCACTCGCCCATTTTTGCAAAACTTTCAACATTTTCGCAAAAATCTTATTTGAAGCGTCCAGGAAGGATATTGGTCTGTAATACAGTAGTAAGGACCTATCTCCTCCCTTGAATATCACTATTTTTGTAGCTGCAGACCAAGTGTAAGGATGCTGGTAAATAGGTCTGTGAGCACCAGTGCCCAGACCGACATATTGTCTTTGTAGGTCAGGTTTCAGCAGCCGTCCGGCTCAGGCGCATTTGAACATTTCGATATCTTTATTAAATGAATATTGTCTAGATCCCAAACCAAGGCCCCCTGCCAGTCTCCCTGAAACCAGACCACTGGGCAAACCAGCACTTCCACCCTATATAAGTCAGAAAAGTTATTAGCCCATGCCATATCACTAACCGTCTGTGCCTGTAAATAAGCGTGTGTCCCTGCTGGCTTTATTAATTCCCAGAACTTCTGTCATATTGCCAACATACATGCCAGCATTCTCTCTGCGTCTTTAATCGATAGCACAAATTTCTTTCCTTTTACCCAATTCTGTAGGATTGTCTCAATTTCCGGACCTTGTCCTTATAATCAACCGGTGCAGCCCTTTTAAGGGTCCTCACCTCTGTGCAAGTGCTTTTTGTGTTTCTGTAACTCCAGGTCAAAAGTGTGTCCCTTTCAACTTTTTCTGCTGCTGGTTTAAGCCTCTGTCTGAAGAAAACCTACCCAATATCTCTGTGATTATCTCAGGGAAACCCTCTGGCGTGCATAAAAATGCCATCCTGCCTACAGGGAGGTTTACTATTTCCCCAAGGAAAGATTTTGCTATCCTAGCGAACCATTTTACCTCACTCTTACCTTGATTTATTGCCACTGTAAGAATTTCACACTCCTTACTTTTCACAGGACCAAATATTCTATAAATCAAGATACAATGATCACTCAGCGGTATTGATCTAACTTCCAAGGTATCCCCTTTTTCAACTAAATCCGCTGATACAAAGACATAGTGCAGTGTTGTCTTCCATAACCCATTCTGTCATGTAAAAGTGGGAGGGATGTCCTTTTGTATGTTCCCATTTGCAATTGCTAAGTTCCAAGTCTCTAATTCTTGCCTGATTTTTCTACCCCTCTCCCGGGCATCTTTACCCAAAGTTATCCTATTTTGGACCAGGTACCAGTCGTCTTCTAGACATTCCGCATTGAAATCTCCCACAATTATCATCGAAGCCCCATCCACAGGGAGCTCCCACAACAGTGTAAAAGACAAGGTTGCGAGGGCCTCCTCCAATTCTTCCATTATGGGACTAAAATAAACATTTACCAAGAAACATTTACTTAAAGGCCCCCCTTCGACTTTTTGCCATTCCAACAGGACCGCCAAGAGGTCTGCCCAATCAGTTTCTAACTTGTGAATTCTGGGACTCCCAGAGACCATTTAACAGCTATTGTTAGGCCCCCATATGGTCTACCCCTCAGACCCTTTCGTGCCTTGATAAAAGCAACATCGAAACCTTCAATCAATGGTATGTCCTGCAGGAAAGTTTCCTGTAAACCGATAACATCAAATGATTTAAATAGGTCATGGTTATTCATTATGTTCTTATATCCCCTAGAATTTCATGTAATGAATGACCAATTAGACCATCATGTGTGGTCTGGGTATCTACCCCCCTCCCGTACGCCCTCCCATCTCCCTTTCAATGGATCGTGAATGTAACCTCTAGAATTGAGAATCTCCTTGTTATAGGTGAGTTGATTGGTACATCGTGCCCTTCCTGTCTTGGTAAATAGCGGGCAAACTAGACCATATTGAAGGCCCTGTGACAATCACTTCAAAACCCAATGTCAAGAAGCGCTCTCTCTCTCAGCCAAAATAATTTCCTTTTGTTAAAGGCGACCTCAAGTGGAGATCAACCATATCCAAACCATCATCAAATACAAATTCGACAGTTCTTATGTCCACTGAAGATGGCAGTCTCAAATTGGGAATTTCCTTCATCAGAGCCAAAATAGTGTCTGTTCAGTGGATATCTATTAGAAGTCTCAAAAAGTCGGTTAAGAAAAATACATGGAGAGTCTGCGTTCTTTACCACTTTTTGTGGGTAATTGTCATACTGTTGCCTCCACCATTTCTTAGGAGACCTATCCTGTATTTCCACGTTCGATCCAGGTCCCGCCAAAACTTTAGCGGACTTACTTTTAGGGACGCCCGAACCCACTTCTTCCACTACCCTTGATGGTGGGACAGGCATAGTTAAATGAACCTCTATCAAGGGTAAATTCCCTGGTACCTCCTTTACCACCACTGGTTTAGAAAATATAGCGTATAGTTTCTCTAGATTAGGTGGCTGTCAATTGAAACCCTCTTCGGTGAATATGCCACCCTGCCTGTCTAATGGGCCATACAAGGGAACCGCAATACCTTCTCTTAGTAGACCGCACTTTCCAAGGACCTTACCTTCTCCCTGGTCAATGTTGAAGCAGTCCCCAGTGCCCACAACTTGCTTGTCCTCTGACTTCCTCCTCCTCCAGGGAACCCGAAATATTGCTCAAATCATATGAGGGACTTGCCTCCTCCTGGTTATTAACACACGGTGGAGGCTTTCCAATTTCAACTAATCCCACCCTGTCTTTACTGAGCATTCCTTTCTTCACTTTGAAAAAGTCTCTTTTCTTACTCGCCAACACATCCCGTTGATCTGCATATGTTTGTCCACTGCCATCCTTAAATTACGCAGACATTTTCTAGAACCCTTGTTCTGCTGGGGCAGCGGGGGCTTAGTGTTTTTAGATCTTTTTTGTGTGTGCCCCGGACTCATTTCCTTACGAGGGATCTTTTAGGCTGCTACTCAGGGTTTTTTTTTTCTTCCCTGGTCTGTTGCCAGACCCAGACACAACACTGAAGGAGGGCCCATAACATATTGTTCTTCAACCTCTGCATGATCAGAGACCCCCGCACCCCCCCACCCCCACCCCCTCATTTACCACCAGGTTTTGCCTATTTATGGCCTACAACAGCTGCTGCCCCCCGGTCCCCTCAGAAGTCCCAGGAGAAGGGAAGGAGTAAGGCTCCTACCTCCCCTAGAAGGGTTCCAGAACAAGGGGCTAAACTAAGTGTGCCGGTGTACATCTATACTAGCTCAGATGACGGGGACGACCTGCCCAAGGGCTACTATTGGGACCATGGACCCTTGTTGGAAGGTGGGTCACAGCAGGGTGAACCCCCAATGTCTACCTTTCCAGAAAAGGTGTACCAGATCAGTGCCTCCCCCTCTGGTTCCTCCTACACCTCAGCCCAGGGATGTCATTGGACATTCTGACAACACTGCACACGCTGTTAACAAAAATTCATCAGACTGCTGCCCACACCGGGCCCTGCTCTGCCTAGAAGTCCTCCAAGAAAGCTTTCCGGATGCCCTTCTAGGTGCAAACGCAAGTCAAAGGACCTTTCTGTTCCAAGACGCTGACTGACACTACCGCCGCCTCCACCTCGGGCATTGACCCCAACAGGGGATCCTGCCATGCACACAGACACGGATATGGCGGCTACAGCGACGGAAGCTGAGGCCGATGACTTTGTGCCAGTGGACGGAGAGCCAGCACGTGCCGATGACCCGCTTAGGGCCTCTACGCCGGATGAGGTCGGCTCCTTCCACTCAATGTTGTCCAGGGCCTCTGAACTTTTTCATCTGGTGCCGGAGTAGACAAGAAATGAATGGTTTCTTTATCAACATCATGAGTCCAGGTGGAAGACCATCATGTCCATCCCCTTGATGGATGATAACTGAAGTCCTAGCTCTGTTGAAGAATCTGAGCACCACCCCACCCAAGCGGGTCAGGCTCTAGGTAATGCAGGGTCCCGGATTTGGCCCCCAATTGCCTGAGCTCCCAGCCTTCACCGGACTCTGTGGTCTCAGCCGCTGTCGGGAAACGCTCTGCAAAGTCCTCGTCCATAGTACCCCCGGACCAGGAGGGGGAGGAAGCTGGACGCTATCGGGCTCCGGTGTGTATTCAGATACGTTCTTGTCCGAAAGAAGACAAGAGGGTGGAGGCTGATCCCTGGACCTGCGACGCCTCAAGTACTTGAAGACCCGGAATTTCAGAATGGTCATGTTGCAGCATGTGCTAGACCAACTGGACGAAGGAGACTTCCTGATGTCCCTGAACCTGGAGGATGCCTACTTCCATGTCTCCATCCACTGGAAGCACTGCAAGTTCCTGTGGTTTGTGGTCCAGGGGCGACACTATCAGTTCAAGGCACTTCCCTTGGGCCTGAAATCGGCCCAAGGGTCTTCATGAAGTGCTTGGCTCCGGTGGCGGTGCATCTTCATCTCGAGGGTATCCACATCTACCCTTATCTGGACAATTGGCTAGTTCGATCCCGCTCCCGTACTTTGGTGAGGCAGCCCACGTCGAGGACTGTGGATAATTTATGGACAATCCCAGATCCGTCCGTAAACGCCAAGTCCTGCTTGGAGCCATTGCAGAACTCTTTTTGGGAGCCCGACTCGACAGTGACCTGGCATCTCCCTCTGAAGAGAGGGTGGCAGCCATTTTAGGGAAGGTGCAGTGCCTGTCAGCACAGTTGGCTACTGCAAGGGCCGGCGAGTCTCTTTTGGGCATAATGCCCTCCTGCATCATCCTAGTCTTCCTTTACAGACTACAGATGAGGCCTCTCCAGGTGTTTCTGGTTGGAGGTGGCTGCAAGTGTTAGGATCCTAGACGGACAAGATCACCCTCAACTTGGAGTTCTGACGAATATACAGTGGTGGGGCGTGCATGCTCATCTCGCGCAGGGGGCCCCCATTCCAAGTCCTCAATTAGCAGGAGACGGTCATATTGACTCTTCTCTGGAAGGTTGGGGCGCTCACACCGGACAGTTGCACGCCAGAGACCTCTGGCTGCCAGAAGAAAATACACTTCACATCAACGTCCTGTAGCTCCGGGCCGTCTTCTGGGCCCTCAAGTCTTTCCTGCCATCTGAGGTGCAAGTTGGTAAGGATCTTAACGGACAACGCCACCTTGTTATACGTCTGGAAGCAGGGCAGGGTGCGCTCTATGGTGCTCTCCAGGGAGGCACGGATGTGGCATTTGGCAATTCGTTAGGACATGTTTCTTGTCCCTTTTCACCTGGCGGGCACCAAGAAAACCATCGCAGACTCGCTCAGCAGGTAGCTAAGTTCTTGTCACAAGTGGTATCTTTGCCAGGACCTGGTGGATCTTCTATCCCGCAAATGGAGTCGATCCCAGATAGACCTTTTTGCGACAGTGACAAATTCCAAGTGTCAGAAGTTCGTCAGCAGGTTCCCGCAGCTGAGGAGTATTGGGGATGCATTCTTGTTCCTGTGGGAGGGACTTTTCCTATATGCTTTTCCTAGGTTCCCACTCTTCCTATGAGTGATCAACACACTCAGATAGTGTTAGTGCAGGATGATACTTGTTGCTCCAGTGTGGCCGTGGCAGATCTGGTATCCAGACCTGCTACGTCTGTCGGGCTGCCACTACTTCCATACCTTAACCACAGAGAGGGAGGGGCGATTCTGCATCACAACCCTGGGTCGCTGAACCTCCGCACCTGGCTCCTGCACCCCTAGAGTTTGGACATTATTCTTAACCTGCAGAGTGTAAAGACATCCTGGCCAAGGCCAGAGCCTCTACAACATTGACATGCTACGGCCATAAGTGCAAGTGTTTTCTCTTTGTGGTGCCGGGGTCAGAAGATTACCCTGTGTGTTGCAGACCGGCAGCTCCTACCATACCGGCCTTCCTTGGTGCAGGCTGAACTGGCTCATGCCTCTATCAAGGTGCACCTGGCTGCCATCTCCCGTTACTCCATGGCACCGGGTTCCCTGTTCGTGTGGTCGCACAGACTCGCCAAGGAGTTCTTCAAGAGGCTCTTCAGGACTTTTCCGCTGGTGAACGCTCTTGCTCTGGCTTGGACACTCAATGTGGTCTTCACTGATCTCATGGGGGCGCCCGTTGAGCCGATGCGTCAGGCCCTGCTCAAGTTTCTTTCGTGAAAGACTGCTTTCCTCGGCCAAGCGGGTTGGGGTGTTCCAGGCCCTGTCGTACACGCAGCCGTACTTGTACATCCACTCTTCAAGGGTAGCACCCCACCTTTTATGCTGAAATTGCGTCAGATTTCCACCTCAACAAGCCTTTGGTGTTGCTTGTCTTCTTCCCAAATCCATCATTGCCAGGGGAGAGGGCCTTGCATTCGCTGGACGTTACTCTTGGCACGCACAAAGAGCTTTTGGAAGACTTATCAGCTGTTCATCAATTTTGGACCTGTGAATCACAGAAAGCCCTTGTCGAAGATTTCCATCTCCAGGTGGCTGTCTGGCTGCATCATGCACTCCTCGACTGGCTCGCAGGCCACTGCCGGGCCCGCCCAGAGCCCACTCTACCAGAGCCATTGCAGCAACAAGCGTTTCTCTCTGGTGTGCCCCTGTTCAGCATCTGCAGGGCTGCTATGTGGAGGTCTACGCACACCTTCATTTTCTACTGCATCAAGAGGGATTCCAGGGAGGAGTCCCGAGTCGGCCAAGTGGTGCTACGCAACCTGTTCATTTGAGTCTGATCCATGGGTGAGTGTTTATTGCTTCCGTTGAGCTTTGCCACCTCCTGTGTTATATGTACTGCCGTGTAATTGTTATTCATGAGCACGTGAATCCATGCAAGACCCCCAAGGGGTCAAGCCTGGTGATGGTGAAAACAGGGAGGCAAACTGATTTAACAGAAACTTGCACTCCTCCTGTTGTTCCAGTGTCAGATAAGAAGAGAGTTTAACTCCTATTTTCTAATCTAAAGGTTGTCCCCTGAGGAGATCAGGTAGAGGTTCACTCTCTTCCTCCTCGAACGGAAGGACACCAGCTTGTGTGATTGATGAACAGCTACTCGAACTGAAGTGACTTTTGCCTGCATTTTCCGATGATCCCGTGCAGTGCAGGAGTCCCCTGATGTCCTTCCTCTTGACCCCACAACTGAGGCTCAGGAACGATGACATCTGCAGGAACTACCATTAACAAACATCTTCAGCTGCATCTTTTACTTCATATTAAGGTACTGTGCCAACACGATTGAGAGAACGCTTCTCTTGCAGTGAAAGTTTGTGGAACTTTTCCCAACTTGCAGGCCTTATCGGCCTGTGACCTAACATGATTCTTTTTCGTACAAACTACTTCTGAGAACTTTGGCAAAGACTTTACTGTTTACTTCAAGAATTGCTCTTTCCTATCAAATACACAAGTCCATTGACGTTGGCCTAAGCCTATTGAACTGATTTGAATCCGCTAGTGAACTATAACTATTTGCACTGCCTAAGAAAGTATTTGTGATCTATTATAACTTGTGCCTTTTTACTCCCATTGAAAGTAACTGAAATGCCATTTTGCTCCTATTTCAGGGGAGCGTAATTTGTTCAGAAATGTATTGGTTTGCTATTGAAGTGTTTGTGTATAATATTAAGTTGCCTCCCTTCTAGTGAAATGTTTTCTAAATGATTGTGTAATAAATTAAGTGTTTTACCAAGAAACCTTGCGTGTAAGTGTCTACTTGAACCACTGTGATTGTAAGACCTCTTTGTAACATCCTTGTACTGCTCACATTCCCTCTTGAGATCAGCCTGGCTGCTCATCTCGCTACCACAAACTGTAGTACAGACTTATATTTTGCTTACACCTGTAGTCCTAATTGTATGTGGTGGTCCCAGAGGGTACTGCATGCAATTCTGTTTAACAGTGTGGAGTATCGGTGTTGGTCTTGGACGCTTTGACATTTTTTCTGTGTACAGTAACATGACCAGTTCCCTCCCTCAAGCGCTGCTTCTCTTTGCGTTTGCTTCACAGCGGGTATAGGACCTAAACAATTTAACAAGAGTGAGCTAGGTGCAAGTCAGTGTCTCTCAGTCAGAGCATATCGTTCCTGCAGTGTTTTCCACGCCCATATACTTTTATTGCTGGTGGAGTCAGCAGCCATTATTAGAAAAGCAACAAATAACTGCTTGTAATTTTCCTGAGTGGAGTGAGAAATCCGACCTTCAAACACACTTCTGCCATGCAAAGCGCAAGACAGTCACTGTCAGGTGGCATTGAGGTTGTAACTGTGTCTGCTAAGTTGTGTGCACACCGCAGTAAGTGGTTTTAGCCATCAGTCTTTTTCTTGTTTTTGGCGACCCTCTCCAATTCCGATCGTCAATTTATAGTGCGCTGCAGTCAGTTCTGAGACACTATGAAGATATATAATTTGGCTTCTGAAATTGACTGTATGGGCACAAACCAAGTAATGGCAACTATCCACGAGTATCTAGCGATGGCGTGCCAGGAGACTTATCATGTTGCTACTAACTGAATAGTGAAGGAGAATGGGGCCAACTTTGTGGAACCTGACAACGCGGTGGAGGTTTTGGGCATTGTCTTGGGATGTCTTGTCATTATGAAATCATCCAAGATCCCTGGAAAACAAAGATCAATGGCAGATTACTTATTGACTGCAACCACCAGTAGGGCTCTGAGGGCTCAGGCAAAAATTAGTCAGAGGAAACAAGATAATGGAACGTTCCAACTTTATCACTGATCTACGTATGCTGGATATGGAGCTGCAGATAGACCAAGGGTTTTGCCAGAAACGTCTCGTCACCAAATGAGATTTAGTGGCAGAGAAAAATGCTCCTACAGAAGTCGAGGATGGTCTCCTTCCTGGTGGAACATCCAACTAGTTTCAATCGTTCGCTAGGTGAAGAGCAGTCAGTTGGACCGCAGTCACCTTCCCTGGCCTTGCATTACAAGCTGAGAGACTCAGACAATCAGATCAGGCTGATGGCTCCTGAGATCTCGGCACTGAATATGGTTTGAAGTTCTTTTTGTACTTTGTTATAACATGCGGCTGGAACTTGCAACCAATACTTTGCAGCTTAGCAATGTCAACATTAACCTGGAAACGATGAATTCCACTACTAAGAGTTTGTGTTAGGAAATGGAGACGTTAGTAAGAAAACATGTAAAGATGAGTACAGTCTCGTTATTAAAAAATCCTCAATCTACTGCTAACCTGGTGGTGTCACCTACACCGAAAAGGGGAGCAAAAAGAAATATAAAATTCAAAAAGCGTCCTCCCAGATGTTTTTGAGAAGCTTAACATCTAACAGAAGAGGCAGCTATCTCAGCAAGATCAGTGGGGGTGCCAATCACTCTGAGCGATTGAGTGATCTTATCGGAAGAGGCCTCTTTTACATTGTAGAATACACAAATGGGGCCAACCGAGGTTGGCACTCGAGTCCCGGACCTACAGCCTGAGGCTAGGCCATTGCTGATCTTCCGATTATTTAGATCAATTAAGGATACGAGCATGAGTCTGTCTCAACAAACAGAAGGCACAAGTAGGGAGGTTGGTCTGCAGTGTTCTCTTGGATCAGAAATCCTCCCAAGAGACCACACTCGGGCACCCTGCAAAATAAGAGATGCAAGGGAATGTTTTAGGTCCTGGGGAGTGGGGAGGTCAATGCAGGGGGAACTGAGTAGACTTGGAGACCAGGATAATCAGTCCAAGCATTTGGCTTTTCTGCTTCCATCAGATCAGAGTGGAACATCTATAGCGCGGGGCAACTGTGAAATGGAAGTCTTGGCGTCCCAGAGGTGAGTGGATTAGGGGCCAATATAATCAATTTTTAGTGCATACTGCTTTTTCAACGTGCCCAGCAGCTCTTACAAACAGTAGCAGAGGAATTGTCAAATGGATGTATCCTGGTCTCAAGTGGTGTGTGTCCCTACAACAGGAAACCTGTCTAATTCAAGCCTTGCTACAGTTCCTACAGGCAATAGTTGGCTTTAAGAAGTTGTCATGGCCCTACGAAGATCCCTGGTAAGGATCCTCTGAGAAGCTTCATCCTGGAGCGCCTTGAGCTGAGCGATGAGGACATTTTGTTGAACAGGTCCAATACCATCAAACTTTTTCTAAGAATCCTGCAATTACGTTCATTGGTATCCTGGGACATTAAAAGGGCCCCCGCCCCCTGAACAGGACTGACCTAGTTCAGCTGAATTCAAAATCAAGTTTCCTTAACATGATCATGAAAGAAATTGATGTGCTCGGAGTAGTGTTATGATTTGATGTCCCTGGATTCTCTTGATTTTGGGATTTATGATGAGTTTTCCTCAAGCGAGGGACATTTTGTAGAGGGTCCACATATACCAATTAAAATTACCTGTGTGATGGCTCTGCACAGTTTGAGGGTGGTTGAATTTCTTTTTAGCTTGGTGACAATAGGTTGAAATTTCTCCCCTAAGGATTGGCAGTAGCTTTCTGAATGGTTAGCTCGTCCTTATAGGAAAATGGGGGAAGAATGGGTGGCCGCTTTAGCTGAACTTTTGGCATCCCGGGGGCTTGCAGTATTAAGTTGGAACTCCCATGGGTTCAGTAGTTTTATGGGCTCTATAGACAAATCACAAAAACAAAACAAGTTTGACTTGATTTATCTGCAGGAGCTTTGGCTGACAAAGAAAATTGTGCTAGATGGTTACACAGTGGATCATCAACTGGCCTCCCCGAGTTTTGGGGGGGGGGGTCAACCATCAGGGGGTCTAATCACTGCACTTAGAAATTCAGCTTTGGTAAGCTTTGAAGTCATGCCTGAAAATGTCTACAGTTGGCTGGTGGTAAAAGCAACCTTAAAGGATTCCATACTCCGTAAACCTCTTTTGCTGATTAACGTATATCGGAATCCAGGGTATAATACCTTAGAGGCAATTATATAAGCCTTGTCTGATATATTAAAGACTTTTTTAAGCAAGCAAGAGGGGCAGTATAGTGGGACTTCAGGTGACTTAAATACAGAGTGCATGTATAACAAGTGTGCTGAAGGTGACCTGATCAGGACCAGTGACCGATCAAAGAACAGGCTTTCTACGGAGGGTAACACTTGGTGTGACCTTTGTGAGTCCTGGGACCTAGAATTTGCAAACGGACGATTCTGGATGATGCCGCCCCCCTTCTCTAAACCGTCATGGAAAAATGGGTGAACATTTTCTTACATTGATTATTTGGTTTTATCGAATCCTCTTTTTGAAGTTTGTGGGGAATTTAACATGAGGGATTCTGCATTGAGCAATCGCATGATGTTGGCAGATATGAAGCTGGATGTGCAACAGTGCCATGTTTGCCAACGTGGTGCTAAGTAGAGGGGGCAACAAATTAGCAAGGAAAATAGTTAATGAAGAAAGGTACAATAGGAAAGTGCAAGTGTATTATTCTGTCGCCCCCTTGGGTGAAAAGCTGTAATCCATCACTCCGTAGTCTTTGTAGATCTTTGACAGATTTGACCAACAGCAGGTCCGGAAGGGAAGATTGGTGCGAGCTGCCATCCACCAAAGTTGATGGATATCTGGCCCATAGCCAGAAGCAGTTTTAAGGGTCCCAATTATAAAGAAAGAGTGAGACCTGCGGAACAAGCTTATAAGAACTGGATCAAGTACTATGGACCTGATCGATTACAAAAGGAAGGGGAAAAGATGCTCCCTACTATAAATTAAACAAATTCTCCGACTTTCTGGGCTTTGGCAAATGACTTGTTGAAGCCTCAAGACTATAACGAGAATAATCCAGTGGCTGAGGGTTCATGGGGAAATTCATTAAAAGTTCTGCATCGAGACTTGGAGCACATCATCCCCTGTGTTCACCCGGAAGAGCCTTGGTCTCTCTCCCCATCGTTGGAATCAATTGAAAGAATTATAAGGCAATCCTCTGGCTCAAGGGCTCCAAGACCAAATGGGCAGAGCAATGCAGAGTTACCCGGACCTCTGGGCCAGGGTGCTTTTCATTCTTTTTTCGCTTATATTTTAGTGGAAAGTTACTCCCCTCCCCCTGTCCTGCAACAGCTCTGTGATCGTACCAATTTAGAATACAGGTGATGTGAACAGTTGTATAAATGATAGTCTCATCTCCCTTCTAGGCAGTGAAAGTAACATTTTTGCCAACCTTGTTCTGGAGGAATTGGATGCTTGAACGTGTTCATCGTGCTGTTTCCAAAAATATAAAAATAGGTTTCGGAGAGGCGGTCTACTGAAATTAATGGTCTTGTGGTGTATTGCCTACAGGATTCAGCAGGGGCATTGGGGCTTAATCAACTGATCACTGTTGTGGGCAAGCTGAGGGATTGGTGAATACCCCTACCCTGTTGTCTGTGGTGGTTCATCTGCATGAGAATAGTTTCCTGCAGAGAGCCTTAACTGACGGTTTTCTGAGCTATAGGTCTTCCACGTGGCTGTGTACTGGCTCCCTGCCTGTTCTACCTATGCCTGTCGGATTTGGGCAGTCATTTTCAGGACTTCTGTTGCTCCACCAAGGATTGCTACCTTGTCTATTCCAAATACACGGATGATCTGATCCTCTAAGATGGGACCCAGTAGTATTCATTGGAAAATTAACTTGTAACTAACAAAAGTACAACCCGCCCACTTCTGTAAAAGATGGGTTTCATCTGGTCCATCCATTATCAGAATTTGATCTACTTGGGTTTTAATTTGGATGCCTCCCCAGGACTAGGGTTTGTTGCCTCATATCATGGTTAAGGTAGTACAGTTGACAGCACAAATGAAAAAGAAAAACATGAATTACTGTTTTTCAATCCTTGCATTGGTCGATTTCTAAAGAATGTAGGTTGTGCCTGCTCTGTTATACAGTATGGAACATATCTGTTTTGATGTCCTTAGAATATGAAAAGATTGAGGCCAAAGTTTTGGGAAAGGGTCTTTAAGCTACCAGATTGTGTACCAATGGCCGCTCTGAAATATGAGCTGGGGCTCCTGTCTTTAAGTTGTATTTGGACTGGAGGGTCTTCAAATTATAGTAAAAGTTCAGATCCTCCTGCCGGGTCTCTGTTCTCAAATCTCTGTGATAATGTATGAGATGATGTATAGTCAATTGTTGAATTTCCAAAGGTGTGCAGAAACAATTTTGTTAACTGTAGTCTGTCAGTGGAGGATTTGGTTCCGAATCCAGGAGGTGTGAAAAAAAGATTGCTCAAGTACGATTGGTTGCAGACTACAGATACATTTAGATCATTGAAATTGTTTGCGAGTAGGTCAACCCTGGACAAACCCTCCTGCGTACCTCAAAAAGTCCCAAATGCCTATTGGCAGGTTCAGTTTTTGAGGCACAGACTAAATCTGTTGACAGGCGAGGTCCGCAGAGTGAGATCACCCACGAGTGAAGTTGTTGTGGGAAATTGTGATCTGTGTAAAGAGGATGCGCTGCAGACAAGGAGGAACATTTTGGTGGAGTGCTCAGCATTGCAAGAACAGAGAATGTCTCTTCTAAGTCCCCATGTGCATAATGTATGGCAGATAAACTTTGATGACTTTTCTTTCGACTATCTGACGGTGAGGTGACCACATTAACAGTAACTTCTATTAAATTGCTCCATTATGCAGGCATTGGTAGTATCAAATGGGGAATAGATGTACAGTTCATTGCGAAGTGTTAGATTGTGCTTAATTTTTTAAGTTTTACCTGTTGCTTTAGTTGCATCTGTTTTTTTAGGCCATAGTTTTAAATCTTTCTATATGGAAGTAAAACCTTTTACTTTGTGTAAGGTTTATTTGCAGTCGCACAATAAAGTGAGCTGTAGCTTTAGGACACTGTTGTGCAGGTACTAGGGACTTGACTATCTTCTTTCCCTTTTCCTCCTATATGTTTACAGTATTGAGGTGAAGCGAGTCCTCAGACATTACTGTTGTAATACATTTGAGTCATTTTTTACACCATGTATTATGTACCTAAGTACTTATTTAAACTAAGAGATCTATTGGTGTAACATAAAGGTATACATTTTTTCAGTATATCAGCGTGGTGAATGTTTTTAGAGTTGAATGGCTAATGGTTGTACCTTTTCCTTGTTTAGTATTTGGTGTTTTTACATAGTTAAAAACAAAAACAGACATGCCAGTCTCACTCCCATTTATGCAATCCTACCCCACAGTTCTGGGCAAGGAACAGACAGTGGCCCTCATTACGACCCTGGCGGAAAGCGACTGACCGGAGCGCCACAGCGTAAATAGCGTTTCCGCCATTGCACGAAGGAGCAAAGTGCGGCCCATTCCGACCCATCGGGCACGAGCACCACGGCATGGCGGAAGTGCAAAGTCTGTGATGGCGGAAATGACCCCAAAACGGCCCACACCGCCGCCGTACGGCGCCCTAGGTGCAATACCGCCACCCCTCTTAGCGGTCACCGCAGTGTGCGCCTACCGGAAAGTACGGTGGCCGGAAATATACGGAAACGGAAGTTAAAACATGGGCCCGGAACGGGAAACATCCCGGCGTACACCTATAAATACACTAAAACCACACAACCACTAAAATCACTACCCTGAAACACACCCCAACCCGTCAACCACCCTAGCGAAACCAAGAAAAATGGGAAAAGTAGCGAAGAAAGCGTGCGACCGCAAGCGGCAGGTCCACTTCTCCCGTGAGGAACTCACCGTGCTAACAGAGACCCTCCAGGAGAATGCTGCCGTCGTCGTCTTCTCCACGCAAATGACCAGAACGGCACTTGCAAACAAGAAGGCCATATGGGCTCTGGTGGCACAGCGGGTAAGTGCGGTGGGGACCGCACCCCGCACCCCACAGCAATGCCGCAAGCGATGGGACGACCTGCGGATACGCGTCCGCAACATACTCTCTGCCAACCGCAACATTGCCACAGCCACCGGGGGAGGTCCTGAATCACCCATCAAGTTGACCCCCTGGGAAGAAATCTGTGCCTCCACCATCGGAATGGAGAGTATAGAGGGAGTCGGAGGGATGGAGAAAGGAGTGCAGACATCCGAAGATTCAGGTAGGTGGGCCAGATAAAACAATGCCAAATCCACACAGTCCATCCATGTGAAGTACCATGCGTCCACATAGTGCTACAGAAACACATGTCCAGGAGAACGTCCACACACATCGGCCTGCAAGCGCACGTTAAAACCCACAATAAATACATAAATAATTAAAAACCCCTAATACACGCACTACACGTGCAGCAGGCACACCCTAACTGCAGGCTGCCAGACAACTGCACCCTCACTCCACACACAAATCAAAGCACCTCCAAGGCCCCGACCCAAATCACCCTCAGGTACCACCCCAATGCATGTGATACAATGCCATTCCAATTCCCACAGACCCATCAATAACCCTCGCCCTCCTTTACTCCACCACAGGGTCCGATCCAAACGAGCTACAGGACACCCCTACCAGCACACCTGCAAAGAGGGCCAAGACCAACGGCCAGAGACCCTCCACCTCAGCTGCACGCATCAAGACACGGCAGCAGCACAAATCAGGTGGCAGCACAGAGGAGGGAACATCAACAGGCACCCCAGCAGCCAGCATGCCCACAACACCACCACCACAGGTCCCCCCAATGGATGCCACAGAAGGCACTGCCTCTGGTGGCAGCAGCACCATAGGTGACACCCCATTGATGGCAGCATGCTCGGACACAGAAAACGGGGATGCCGAAGTCAGATCCATCCATGACCTGTCCCAATCCCCCTGTCTGTTCCATCCCGTACAACATGAGGATACCACGCAGGGGCACCCACCAGACGACGACTGGCCATCCCCCACAAGCCCTGTGGCAAGGCAACATGAGGACAACAGCCCCTCTGTGACACCCCCGCAAATGGCCATGGCCCAGCAGAGGCAACAGTCCCTCGACCAGTTGATCGAACAACAGCAGCAACTGGCCACACTCCTCAAGGACCATGCCGATGAATGTGGGGGCACTAAGGCAGACATAGAAACATCAACTGAGACACTTAGGGCAGAAATGGAGAGAGGTACAGAGACGCTAAGGGCACAAATTGAGAGAAGCACCGAGAGCCTGAGGGGGGAACTGCATGCGACGTCCAAAGACGTATGTGCCGAACTTGCCGCAGTGCGCCGTGTGCTCACTGAGCTCTCGCAAACCCTTAGGGACATGCATGGACGTGAGCAGGCAGACACATCATCCGTTGCAAGTTCCGTCCAGGGCAGCCCCCAACGTAGATCTGGGAGGAACCTGCGCTCCACAGGCAGGGGTGCCCCTGATACCCGCAGAGGGGGCTTGCAATAGCGAGAGCCCACTTACAATGAGCATCTTTGGACACTGGTGTTCGGGGGGGAGGTAGGAGGGTGGAGGGGGTGTGTTGGGCTCACTTGGGTGGCGGGTCGATAGGGTGTTCAACATGATATCACATATGCCATAAAAAGTGCACGATCAACCAATGAGAAGTGTGGACATTGATCTTTGTGTACTAGGCCATCATAGGCGTACAGTCCATATTGTGCATGTCCCAGACACACGCAGTGCCACGAGTCCCGTGTCCATGTATCAGCCACCAGGCGTGAGTGCTAGAAGCATACATCAATGAGATGCTGACGAATGTCACGGGCCTCCGGTGCCTCGCAGACTCCATGAGGTGCTGCCACATCCCCACCCTCATCATGACCATCATCAGGTGCTTGCAGTTCTGCGTCAGGTGGCATGGGCACATTTCTACGTACGCACATGTTGTGTAGCATGACACATGCCATCACCATCTTTGCAACCTTCTCATGGCGGTACAGGAGTGCACCGCCAGACCTGCTGAGGCAGCGGAAACGGGTCTTCAGTAGGCCGAATGCCTGTTCAATGACTACACGGGTACGTGAGTGGGCATGGTTGTAGTCCTCCTCATGCTGGTCCCGTGGGTTCCGGACTGGTGTGAGGAGCCATCTCTTCAGTGGATATCCAGCATCACCTGTATGTGGACGAGAAACGTATGATGTGGAATGCCATTGATACGTACGCACACCCCCCCCCCCTTCCTGGCAGGTCAATGCCAATTCACATACCCCACATCATCATGCATGTAATGAGACTCACCGAGTAGCCAGGATCTGTTCCCTGCGTGTCGCTCCATGTAGCGTGGTATTGTAGAGTTCCTCAAGACCATCGAATCATGGGTTGATCCAGGGAATCGGGCACAACAATGTGTAATGATCCTGTTGGAGTCACACACCATCTGTACAATCAGGGAATGAAATTGTTTTCGGTTGCGGTACTGGGCCTCCATGGCATGTGGGACGACCAATTCAACATGGGTGCAGTCGATGGCACCAATGCAACCCGGTATGCCGGCAAGTGCATGGAATCCCACTTTTGTGTTGGTTATTTCCTGCTCCGAGCGTGGTAGAGAGATGTAGTCGTCTGCGTGCTTCAGGAGGGCATCGAGCACTTGCAATAGTGTCCGTGAGAACAGTGGCTGTGAAATGCCATGCAAGTGCCCCACTGTGTGCTGGTAGGTGCCTGTGGCCAGGAAGTGGAGTACAGACACCACCTTCAGTAGGGGTGGGATGGCGGTTGGGCTATCTATCATGCTGACAAGGTCAGCCTGTGTCATGTCCACAATGGCGGTTATGGTGTCCCGGTCCAGACGGTAGAGGGTGTGGATCTGCTCATCAGTGAGGTTGAACGGATGTGCTCGGAGGCGTGGGATTGCGGGCTGCCTGCGTGGTGGTAGTGGCTGTGCTGGCAGCCCTTGCTGGCCCTGCCTTGGCCTCCTCCTCCTCCTGCGTCTCCTCCGTGCGGCTGGTTGTAGTTGGTGTTCGTCTTCTTCTTGGAGTCGGAGCGCTTGCAGTGCTATCAGGTCCCCCAGGGCCAACATCGCGAGTCCTGCCGGTAGCATTTCGGTGTGGTTGTGGGAGGAGACTGGATGTGCAATTTATGTGTTTTCAGGCTGTATGGCCTCCACCTGTGGTGATTGATTCCACCTGTGCAAACTGCTCTCCCCTTTGGCCGAGCACGTCCCGCGCACAACGCTGCAATTCGGGGAATTGTATCTTGCTATTGCAATCATGTATTTGTACCCGATGGCCGTGTAAGATTGGTTGATATGTTCATTCTGCTGTGGTCCCATTGTTTCACATACTATCTGTGCAGTCGCGAACTGACTTGTGAGGGGTCAGTGGAACGTAGTACTCGAGTAACGGTGGACCCTCATGCATCACTGCACCGAGGTTCAACGACGGGCGGGGCGTCCCATTCGTGGGTGAAGGCAGTTGCCATTTTCACACACAGCCGCACTCGATGGAATAATTAGTGATTTCAAACGGCCACAGATGCCTTTTCGACGAGATGTTGCAAATGAGGAATTCGAGGGGCGGCGCTTTCGGTTTCCAGCTAGCGGCGAGGAGATGCCCACAGGTCTGACTGCAAATGTAACGTTCTATTGTTCTATGTCCTTGAGACAGGGCCCATGGCGAGGGAGCAATGATTGATATGAATAGTTTGGGATGCGCAATAGCTACGTGGGCGATGAGGCCGTCCGTTCCCAAAAACAGGTTACTTCACAACACTGGAATTACGGGCTGGGGCACTGTGGATTTAGCAGGCTGCATAACGCACGGACTCAATGGATGTTTCTAATGTTATGTGAGTAATTATTCAGGCATTTTGATCCCGGGATGAGGGAATGATGGATGGATGCATGGGCAGGTGATTTGATACATAGTTTGCCATGTACAGGGCTTCTTGGGATCTATCCGCCTCCCCTATGCTATGTGATGCAGGGCTGCCATTGTGGGACCATCGTCCATCTGGCCTTGTTGAGCCCTCCCTGTCTCGAGGCGCTCTCAGACACTTGTGTCCATGCACGTTAACATTCCCATCTGATGGAATCTGTTTTGACAGACGTATGCACAGGTACACTCGTTTGTGATGGTGTTTGCACCTCGATATAGATGGTTATGAGTCGCAAGTGGTTTTGGGGTGGTGATGATCCTTTTGGTTGGGCTAGCATGCATATGGCTGTGGATTTCGTGTGATCATTGAAGTGAGTAGTTGGAATGTAGTTCTGATGGCCATTCTGTTCTTTTTCTTTTCTTTTGGTTGACAGGTATCTCCTCCCCTTTTGCCACTGCCATCTGTATGCCACTCCTGCAGATGGATTTTACTCCCGACACCTGCTGCTTCGTGTTAATCAGTGGAGCAGCATTATGATCTTATGGGACGATCGCCAATGGCCCACATGCCCTTACGCAGTACTGGTGGCTCGGAGCAACATTTCGGCCTTTCAGCTGGACTAGTGCCTCCCCATTGGGACGGGCCTGCGGTTCTGTGCGCTTCCATGTTGCCTTTTCGTACGTGATTGTGGCTCTGTGTACCATGGGGGAACAGGGCGACACACAGGTAGTGGCTGGTCATTTCTTGCGGAAGCAGCCCACAATGGTGATTGGTGTTTTGGAGTTCATGGCCTGATGGCTGTATGGGCTTGGTGATTTTGATGTGCATTAAATTTCTATTCGGATTTGGCCCCTGTAGCGTTTTTCTTTGCAAGTGATGTGGCATATGCCAATTTGGGGGGCGATGTATTGTGAGGAAATCTGCATCGGGTTCCGGCTTCGGGGTTTAGTTGCGTGGTACTGTACTGGCCGCGTTTGCCTACGAAGCCCAGTGAGGTCAGGGATGGGGGGCTGCCAATATGACAGTTTGAATGTTGTCATGCTCAGGGGCGGGGGATTGGGTTTTGTGTGACAGATGCCGGTCAGCCAGGTGGACTGGTGGAATGATGTGATTTTCGGAATATTGCTGGTCACAGGTGCCTGTGTTTGCGTGCGTTTCTTGGTGGGGGACTGTGGTCATGTCCATTGGGATGGCTTCTGTATTCGTGCCATCTGTGCCCTGCAGCTCCCATTGGCCCCTGTTGTGTTTCTTTTGTTCGTTGGCATGCATGGGTGACTTGTACATTTCAATGGTTGCATTGTGGCTTCATTGCACCTACGGGGAGTTGTACTTTGTGGGCAGGGAGCGGTGTACAGGCACTCAGTGGGGCCGTTTACGGTTGATTCGCGATGCCGTACTTCTCGCCATGGCGGAATGGTACATTACGCCATGCCTGATGGCGTTAGGTGCATGTCCGCTAGGGTCGGAATTGGCGTACCGTTGCACCATGGTGGTGTTTGCGGTTTGGCATGGCGCGCGCGCGCGTGCTTGGTGCAGTTAGCGTTGGCGTTCACTACGGTGTCGCTAATGGCTTCGTACTTTGCGGTGACGGGTCATAGTCGCACCGAGCGCTATTCGATGGCGGTATTGCATTTCCGCCATCGTTTTTCAATTTCCGCCAGGGTCGTAATGAGGGCCAGTGTAGTTAAAAATCAAAATGTATTTAAAGGAATAATGCAACTTCAACTAAGGAGGTCTCAAGCTTTTCACCGTGAAGATCATCACAAGGCATGTATATCAAATCCCAAAAATCTTTTGAAAACAGAATTACCTGCTTATATAAATCTTACTATTGATAGTCATTCAAGCATTCTCTATATTCATAATACATTGTATTCTAAAAGATACTACACATTTGATACATTGCTGTTACTTTTTCATCAGCCGAAATGCACAGAATACTTGTGGTTAGCATTTTAACAAAATGCAAGTGTATGTATTTCTATCTTTCCTTTAACATGAATGTATTGCTTTCAATCTAAATGCATACACCATTTGAAACAGGTCTACATGTGATGCTTTCAGCCTCTCTATTTCTGGGCAGGAGATGTACTATTTTCCAGTAACAGATGCTTGGTTGAAAACCCCCTACCCTTTCATCTTGCACACATCTGTTTGTGCTTTAAAGGACAAGTGACTGGATGGGGCTTGCCTTTTCCACACAATTTTCAATGGGTAGTACTAATTCCCCTATTCATTTCTGCTGCACAAACCCGAATCTACAATTATGCCCTCCATCGACTGCATTACATGCATGTCGTTGCTACAGGCAATGGCATTATGCATTCATGCTATGACCCAAAATGACTCCACTCTGTATTCAGATTGAATTTCATTTCTCAATAATGAGTACATTGGACTCTAAAGAAAATAACCTCTAACTTTGAATGCAAAATAAATAGAACACTGGGTATTTACCATTGGCATCCGTTTTCTTGTTCTCAAATTGCATCACCCTGCATTCCCAGTCCTTTTATCTTCCCAGACTTGCACCGTTAAATATTTATAGGCACAATTTGGGATTGTTTGGGGTTTAATTTACCTTCTAAAATGTGAATTCTGATTCTGGAGAATGAGCTGGAAACTGTCAGCGTGGAATGATTCCTTCAGCAAACCCTCATTTCAAGTTGCCACCTGGAAACCAATTTCCAAGCAAAGACTGGTCTTCCTTCTGAGTTAATCTCATTTCCCCTCAGGGTCAGTCCTTCTAAAAACTATTTGCTTCCAATGTCCAGTTGGTTGCTTAATGTTAATCTCCCCATATCCCATAATTGTACTCCCAATGTGCATGCAGTTGTTCTGGCTCTCGAACTCCACCAAGGTGGGATTTGAAGCCACTCCTCTTTAGAAACATTAACATTTCATTTTTCGGACCTATGTTTGTGTGAACATGTGAAATTGATGGAATTTACTTAATCAGACGCTGTATGTTGGTATGCACGTTTACTTTAATGATCATTGTGCAATGAAGACTGGCAATTTTATACGTTTTTGCAATTTTTGTGCTATCCAAAATGCGGTATCGTGTGTTTTATATTGCATATTCTGTACATTTGTTATAATGCACTGACCAATTTAGTTAGTCAACATCTAATGTGAAATTTTCTTTCATGTTAAGATAAATCTGGTTTTCTGGTGTAAAGTTCAGATGTTTTCCACCAGGTGGCAGTACCGGTACATCACCTACATACTCTTTTATATGCAATCTTTGTATATCCAGAGCTTGCATTTTTGTTGGCCGGACATACCTTCCATTACCTTTGTTTAACTCTGTCCAGAGCAGATGTCTGTTTGCCGTTCATATACGGTTCAGCAACCTTTCCCTGGGCCACTTGGAAAATGAGAGCAACCACTTTGAAGCAGACAGCGCAAGATCCCATTAAAGACATCTGGCAATGGGTTTGTTTATATAATCTTTGGATCCAGACATTACTGAACCGAAGAAATCCTTTGTGTGCTCTGCATGTGCATTCGTGGACTGAGAAGTGAACTTTGGAAGTTTTAATTTCCACATTTTTGACAATTTCCAACTCAGTAGAAATGAGAAGTGCAATTTCAGTTCTATTCTTACATTTCAGATCCTCTTGGCTCAAATGAAACCTATGCCATCTTAATTGGTGAAATTACACTGTAATGATTCCCATAATGCTGCAATAGGGCTTACACGTTTTTACTAAATCGTTTTACATACTAAAGACAGTCTTTTAAAGCTTTTAGGCTATGAGATGGTGTTCTGGAGAGTCGGCATGTGGAGAACATATTCTACATTGCTCAGACCTTAGAACATGGATTCTGATAATTTCAATACTGGAATTTTGTCTTGCTATAATCCTTGGAGAATAAATGCTTCACTTTTGGGCCTAGCTTTTAGGTGAAGCGTAGCTTTGTTTTCCTTCTCAGCCTTGTTCTTTTGGATTGTCACATAGTGGTTAAGAGAAAATATGTGACGGTATTCTATTTGAACATGATAATGAGCAAAATGTGCATTCTAATCTGGCATCAAGTTTCCATAGCCTGTTACTCCCAACTGAGTTGAGCCTTTTCGCGCTGTCTGTGTTGCCTTCTTTAAAGAGGTATTAGACTTCCCTTTCTTGCCAGGTGTGTTGTACCCCATTTGGGACAGTGGTTGTACAGCCCTCACCAAAGATTTTTATAAAAGTGTCCCTAATCTGAACTAATTTGCATTGTCTGTGATGAATCCTACCAACTCCTCACTAGTTCCCTGCCTAATGGCTCCTCCCAGGTGGACGGGGAAAGGTAGACTCTGATACTGACGTTGGGTGTGGTGTTCTGCGGGAGGATCACCTGGGAAGAGAAATACCCAAGGGAACGAGAGGACTCTGTGGCATGAGACACTATTTGTTTTCATCTAGGGAGGATTGCTCCAAAAATGCCCAAGTATGTAATGTCTTGTAATAACTAACTTGCTGTTCCACAAGATACACACATACAAAGGAGTGAAAACAATCACACACTCCTAGGTCTTGGTAGCAATCAAAGCCCTTCTAAAATGCTGGAGATTTGTAGAGCTAAAGATCTGATGCCCAAAGGTACACTGAATGAAAATCTATTAATCGCTTAAAAGAATTGCCCGTCTCTTGTCAATCAGGTTAGGCGGCTAATTCTTATGAAATTCCTTTAAGGAATATTGTGAGGAACAAACTTGTGTTTTGAAAATCAAGCTCAGAAACCGAACTGTCATTGGGGACCTCAAGTTCCATAATTCCATAAGTACTGGGACAGGGGAGAGGCACGAAGAGGTGCAGTGTTGTCGGAGTGGTCCAATCATTAATTCAAATGACCCATAACTGAGGGAGACAGACGCTTAAAAAGCCCCCTCGGGTGCAGGCTGCTAAGAGATCAGGAGATGAGCGGTAGCAGTAAGAAGCAGTAGCAGCGTGACTCATACAGGCAGCCTAGTTTGAAGCTGGAGGAGAGAGACGCCGGGCCCCTGGTGTGGCAGATTAAAACTGCCAGTCCTGAGAGGGTCTGTGCCTCCCGTAGTCTGAAGTGCAGATGTTGCACAGCGGTAAGCATACAGGAAAGAAGCTTGCCTGTTGGAGACCCATCTTGCAGAGGCTGCAAAGAGGGAAGCGTTCGTTCCTAGGAGGCCGTCTTGGATGGCTTGCATGCACCCGATGGCTTCAATGAGGTTTCTGGTGGCTGGCGTGCATCAGAAGACCTCCGGAGCAAGAGAAGCTCCAAATGCAGGTGGCACGTGTGAAAGAGGACTAAATGCATTTTGACAAGAAACAAGGAGCCACTGAAGCTGACATCCTGCGAGGGGAATGGAGGCTCATGTCTTACCTGGTGAGTTCACTGGTGTGTAGTGCTCCATCCCCTCTCATATGTCTCAGACAGGCGTCTGGCGAGTGAGCAACACTCACGTAGAAGTGAAAGAAGTTCAGAGCTCAATTTTGAATACCGAACTATTGAACAGTAGCAGATGCAAGACTTGAGTGGGAGTGGAAGTGATTCTCAGGGTGATTTGAATCTCTAGTGAAAGCAACATATTGCAACCAGGGTGAATGACTAATGTTAAATGTGAGTCTATGGAAAGCCCAGCAAACCAAGGGGGCAATATTGGTAAAAGCCAACACCTACGAGTATTGCCCAAGCCAAGAGACTAAAATGTAGGCAAACACAATAGTCCATATTGCCAACAGCAGAAGGGGGGGCTAATGAAAGGTCCACACGCTGGGAGATCTTTTGCCCATGTTTTGTCCAACATATGGTGAAAGCTGGTATAAAATCACATTGCCACAGCAAATGGAGAAGCAGAAAAAAAACTTTGCTTGGAAGTCATTGGTTACTGGTGTAATGGAGAAACAAGAGTGGTAAAAAGGCTAAAGATTTCCAGAAGGAGAGGAGCATTATTTTGTAGAAGAGTAAAGGGCACCAATCTGAATCTTGTTTTCCCAGAAGAGTTGTTGCAAGTGCTGAAGCTGCGATTTGTTGAAAACTGTGGTTGTTGTGAACCCCTTGTCCGTTGATCTAAACCACAAAAGCACTGTTGATGTGCAACCTTGTTCGGGCAGGGGAGTATACCCGGATGACGAACCTTGGAGAAATAGGCCTGGCATGGGAGTAAACCAGGTAGAAATTGAAGTGCTACAAAGTGGTTATGACGGAGACAATTTATGATTGTGTTGCTAGAAGGAAGGCTGAGTAAAGCTGTTGCAAAGGAACTCTATTTCTTTGGGATTTATTTGTTGTGTCAAATCATCCTGACCAATACCATTGTTGCTATTGCTGGGCTGAGAACTTGTTCAAGGAGGAAGAGATGCCTTATACGTTCTGTGTTGGAACTTTCTGCTGACAAGTTGAAGTGGCAAAATACGCTGTTTGAACTTTTGTTGAAAGCCAGGATTTATTTTTTTATTTTTTATTTATTGAATTGTGGCACAGAATCGTATTTGAACTTGGAGAAGGGTAATTTGCCCAGGTTATAAAGAGACTGCCATGCATTTCCTTGTTTATTTATTGTATGCATAAGTGTGAGGGACAGATATCCTTTATTAGGTTTCCTTTAGTTTATTTAAGTACGGAAATCATTGTTAGGGTAGGGAGAGTGAGATGTTCACCCAACCTTTGAATATAATAAAATGACATTTGTTGAGAAAACTTCACAAGATGGTCCGCCTCACATTACTCCTACGTCCCGTCCCCTTTCCTCCATATTGTATGGGTGTCCCTCGCTAGGGACGGGAACTGAACCTTTTTCACCAGAAAAATCATCTTCCCCTTTACATTTAGTTGCGTGTGGGGACGTGACCCCAGGAGCATGTGCTCCCTTGACTCCATCCACCGGCACCACACCTCAGTCCTCTTTTCCGCGTTGACGGTCCCGGACCTCTTCAACTGAACTGTGGTCGAGGCCCTTTTTTTCCCCCTCATCCTTCTACGCTACCAAATCATCCTCAGGGTAATTTTTTTTTTTTAAATTCTCCCCTATGTTCTAGCTATTCACTAAGATGCTCTTTGTTTTAGAGATGGAAATACTCCGGCCTCTGGTGCCTATGCTCCTCTCAGGGGCATGTCAACCATGGCAGGCTTTAGCAGGTGCCCAGCCTGCGATGGATCCTTTGCCACTTCATGCACGCGCTCTGCCTCCCATGCCTGGGTGAAGACCACGGCTGGGGCGGCTGCTTGGTGTGCAGCGTGCTTACGGCCTGGGCACTAAAGAACTGGTTGGCCAGGTGGAAGGAGTTTTTTTCCAGATCACCAGAGCAGATGGAGCACGTGCGCAGGAAGACCAGTCCGAAGGTAAGTATATTGTTCTCCAAAGCACCCCTCAAGGTTGACTCCTTTCCAGGGAAGCAACCAAGTCGGAAGGGCCCATTAGGCTTGAATACCAGTAAGGGGACCGAGGCTCACTGAGCTACTGGACATACGGTCGAGGGGTCCATGGATATTCCCGGTCCCAGCGCTGAGGGGCCTGAGGGCTCTGGAACCAGGGAATCCCCTAAACAGCTCTGCTCTACTACCTGGCGCAAGCCTGGGTGGTACCTGCACACAGTATGGCAAGCACTACCAGAGTCACATCCGAGGACACAATGCCTCCCAGGTCCACACCTGAGGTCTGAGCCTATGCTTCCAAGCAGACAGGCCGGTGTTGGGATAGATTTCCCCTCCAGTTGTGTACCGTCGCAACTTTTTGCTGATGTTTAAACACCATAGTCTGACTTTTGCCAATGAAGCACAGGCTTCAGCTGCACTCCACTGGGCTTTCGCTCACTTTGTTATGGGGAAACTGACATGCCCTTAAAGTCAGTGCTGGGAGACTGTTTCCCTTGGTCCTTTCCAGTGTTGTAACTTTTCTGCAACATGTTACAAGTGCACAATGTACCTTTCGGTACAGTGCGCTTGGGTGGTCTTTTCGTTTCCAAACCCTAGACTCCCTCAAAGGATTTTTCAGGAAAAGTGCAGATGTGCCTTGGACAGGGCTGGTGGCAGCTTATTGTTTCGCTTTATTTTAACCCTTTCTTGCCATGCAAACTGCGTTTGGCATAGTTGCCTGGCTCCAAAATGGCCATGCCTCAAGGTCCTTTGGCCATCTTGCCCCTTTGCCTTCCCCAGGTCAAGCCAACGAGGGGCAGTCCTTATTTGGGCATGTGTACTCCCACTAAACGCCAAGCTTTTGCAGGCTTCTGCATGCCTTGTGTGTGTGCTCTTCCAGGACGTGGGTTGCACTCTCTAGTTCCAATACACATCCTGGGTGCCAGAGAGTCTGGTGTGCTGGGAACGACTGGGACCACAGTGTTCCATGATTGGTCCACGTATGTCGTGCCTGTATGTGAGCAGATCTCCCATTAGGTCCTCTTTGTTTTGGCACAAAGGAGATTCTGGATAAGAGAAGGCCCCAAACACCCACACCAGGTCGATCTTGTGAGTTCTTACTGAACCTAGGATAGGATCCGAGTATCCTAAAACTAAGAAGCCAACTCGAGGAACTGCTTGTGACCCGTCAGATTTGGCACCCGGAGCCCGCTGTCGTCCCGCTGGACCTCTCTGCATCTAATTGACCGAGGTCTGTGAAGACAAGTCGATCCATTAGAATGGAGGGACAACTATTCTTGGCACCTTCATCAAACCCTGCAAGTAAGCCTTCTCGGAAGGGTCCTTGGGTCAACCAGTGGGCTGACCAGCTTGTGCAGGACCTTTGCTCTTTCACCGCCGCTGTTTCGAGGAGACCCTTGAAACTTGGTACATCGCAAGCTCTGTGTTCACGGCACTCTTGCACCGAATTACATACTCTTCGCATTCCCAGGTCTGGAATAAAGAGAGCGCCTGAACCGGAGTACACGTGGTTACTGTGTCTCCCGGCCATGGTGACTAACTTCGCAGGTGCCTTGCTGCTGTGCCCTGAAGCCTGCTACATTGAAACTGGCCTGATCCATCCACCAGGAGCGGAGAAATCACCACTGTTGTCTTGATATTGGGCAAAATCTTCCTCGGGGCCAGCCCTTTGAGAGCAAAAATACCCAATTCAGCCCAAAATACAGGTTCTATTGTGCTGAGCAGTGATCTCATGCTAGTGACAAATGACACCCTCAAAGTGTTATTAGCATATTTATTCTAAGCAGTGAATTTCATATACATTTGGGATTCAAGTTAGAGAATATTACAAAGCATAAAACAAAGAGCAATGCAAAATATAGTGAAACATGGAGCTTAGATAAACATAGAGAAACATAGAGAAATATAGAGAAACATAGAGAAACACAGTCTTACGTCCCTTTAATCAGCACTGGGGAGACCTTGGGCCCTCATAAGCTAGCTGTAAACAAGCCCCGCTCAGAGGACAATGCTGAAGGACACCGTATGAGCCAATGCCGGGCACCTGTTTCTGCACGAATCAAGTCCACAGGCGATCTCCCCCTGATCCCATGTGTGCATGGATACTTTATAATCTCTTGCTGTCAGTCACCATGACGCATAGTTCCAGAACTTTCTCTGTGAGGCTGGTTCATGGAAAAAACCCAGCTCTCTCTGAGATGCTCCCTGCTCGCTCCTACCCCCTCCCTTGTTCCCATCTGCGCTGGCTGAGGAATGTCTTATCAGTACCTTCCCAGAGAAAAGGAAGATTAGCTTGGAGCCAGGGCTAACGTTAGTGAGGCTGAATATTCTAAGGGAAGCAGGGATGTATTAACCCCATCTGCAAGCTCTAAAAGGCATGCACTCATAGCTTAGTGTTTATAGCGCTTAAGACTGGCTATCTAAGCGCTATATAGGTGCCATGATGTTCCAAACACTCCAAAAACCTATTAGCTACATAGCTAGGGGCCCTCCCTGCCTGTCTATCAACAATGCTTAATTTGACCTATCTCATACTAGGCCTGCATATTCCTTGTAGCTCACTACTGCATAATGGAAGTGCTACAACAGACTACTGTCAGCATTTTTAGCACATACTTTGAATACACTATTGGCTTTCAGCGGCTAATGCTGTCATCTAAAGCCCTGATTGGCAAGGTTGCAATTTCGTGTATCACTACATTCCACCCCTATTCAACGTTTGTGCGACAAATGCTGACTAATACCTATCAATATAGTATTTAGTGCAGTGATAAAGACCTTGGGGCTTTGCAAGAGGTTTAAGCAAACTATCTTATAGCGGTTAGTTAGCGTGGCATGCAAGGTAAAACACTACCTAAACAAAAATGTACACAAAGTGAACAGTGACATATACCCTTGCCAAAACCTGGCCTACACAAAAATACCTACGCCAAGTGAACATGGACATTTACTCTAGCCAAAACATGGCCTACACAAAAATACCTAAATCAATTTTGTATAACTGATTGTCAGTTAAAAAGCAGCATGCAGTTAAAATGTCAAGGCAATCCAGTGTAGTCTAATCTACAATGCACTATTGCATTTATGTATGGTTACCAATTCTAAAACCTGGCAGCCTTTCACCCTAAGGGCCTACCCTCCCCCTGATCCCAGGGCATTCAAGCGTGACTATGGGCTGTGTGACTAGACACTTCCCCCAGGTAGGTGGAACCCAACCAGAAACCATCTAATTTCGTGAACAAGGTGAACCCATGGGCACCAGGTTGTCTAAATAAAAACAATTCTACTAATTTACATCAAAGCATGGCATGTGTTATTCATGCAATCAAAAAGCAAGCAATTCAATCCATATGTATGCTGGTAACTGTAGCTCTGCGTGCCAGTGTGTGGAGGATGGTTGCCCCCACCCAGTAAAAAGCCAACACCTGCTGATTTAACAATGTTTGCCATACAATGCATTGTGTGTATTTAGCAGTCTTGTTGACCTGCCCTATGGCAGACAAAAATGTCTTCATGTCTAAAATTCTGTTATCTTCAATTGGCTGTCAATACTTGTAGCAGTGCTGGGCATATCAATGGGCCCCACTAGGCCAGAAGTTCTATAGCAGAGCTGGCATCAGAACCCATAGTGGCTAGCTTATTGTGCACAGTTTCTATGTCACAAGCATATAAAGCTCCTGCAATTAATGAATCTAGCTCCCTAGCTACGCGCACTCTAGTGATGGGCCATAGAAATGGACTCCATTTGTAGCAGCTTGGTAGTACTAAGGAAACATTGCCTCATGATAAATCTATGTCTAAGTGTAGCACTGTAATAATGAAGGTGTGCATTACCAGTCTACAATTTACATGTTGTCTTACCACTGGAAAATCTAACAGGTTCACAGTGTCTACCTTCTGTGACTTGGAGAATACCCTTCTTCAAGTGGGATATCTACCATATACAATATTAACTTTAGCCACAAACACCATACTACTATCCGGCAGTGGCTGTTTCATCACACCATGGAAAAAATTCATTTAGTCAAGTTATAGTTCATTAAATCTTGGCGAGAACACTCGCTGCAGTTCTTGGTCAGAAAAACATCACATTAGACAAATTAAACAAATGGTATCCATTCAGTGACAAAAGATGCCTGACAATGTGCCAGGCCAGTACACTAGCAATTCCATGTGGATACTCATTTGTAGCGCTTTTCCAAAGAATTATTCCAAATGTCTACAATCAAAAGGTGACTCTTTGCATTAGTGTGCTGGAGACAGCTGTCCCCACAAAAACATGAAACTGGTTGGTTTAACAAAAACCGTGTCACACTCTGTGTCATAAAATCAAACATCAAGTCAGTCATGGTTTCATTTACCTGCCTTAAGCTGGCTGTAAAAGTATCCAGTGTTTCAAAGATTACCATTTCAAATTATAGCTCATACACTTGGCAGCATTACTTCAATTAAGAATCTTAACCTACGCACAGGTGACTTTGATGTGCGCACTCATCTTATCTCAAAATTAATTACACTCCTGCTTGCATAATTCTGCTGCCCCAACAGTTCATAAATCATTCTCCTGCCTACGTGCAATGTAGAATATTTTTTTTTTCAAAAAACAAAACATCTCTGGTTAAAGCCATTCAGTTGGAAGAGTAAAACCATTTGGTTTTTTCAGATTCATCTCAACAGTGCATTTAAAAACCATTTTTCAATGTGTTAGCATTCAATTGCTGTGTCACACAGCTGTATGTGGTGCCTGATGTTACAGTCCACAATTCATTGTCCATAGTCCTTTAAACAAGAAAGGGCAAAACATGTCATTTAAATGTGTAGCATCAAATACTTGATAATTAGCCAAGTCTGCACCGTGCCAGTTCAGCAAAAGTTATTACTCTGTTGGACACTATTCGCAGGTTACAGCATTGAGTGCGGTGCAGGGCACGTTAAAGTTGAAATAGCATGTCGCAGTGGCTCGCTTTCTCTGAGAATGCGTCTGACCCTTCTTTGATCAGTGTCACCCACAAACTGCATATTAATTTCTGATATTATGAAATGTCTTGTCGTGCTTTGCCTAGGCAAAATACAAACAGAAATGTTAGGATTTCATCAAAACTTCAATATCAGCGTTATCCACCCCTTCCCATAATACCACCCCCATCTTCAAAAAGTCTCATCAGGTAACTACACACTTTGTCATTGCTACTGCAATTATTTATCACCTTTCTGCATGTTTCTGGGGGCTTATTTACACTCAACCATACGGGGTGTAACTGTCTAATCACAAACTCATTTGTGCAATGCAATCATAGCTGGTCAATGGTACCTCAGACTGATCTGTGCTTTTACAAAGCCATATAGTAAGTACCCAGGTCGCACAATGCTTTTCTTTTTCACCAAAGCGATCACAAATGCCAGGCGCCAACTTGCTTCCAGTGTCCCATGATCTTGGTTTAGGTTGCCCTGCTGGCATCACTCCATTTTTCAAAGGTAAAGTCTTTCAGTCCAATACCGCTTGCAGTTGTACGAGCAGCTTTGTTTATTTATCTTTCTTTTCTTAGCAGTGTCTTTTCAAGCCTCTGGTTTTTTTCACTTGTCATTTTTTCAAAGGGCGTTTGCTGTTTTTGAACCACCCCTTTTGAGTGCGATAGTCTAAGCCAGTTTCTTTTGTTGCTTCAACAAATCATTCATTCTTGCACTAAGCCGTGTGGCTTCTGGATCATGGCTAATGTGCAGTGTTCATGTTGTACTTCAAAGCCCCGCTCTGCATGTTGTCTCTTGCAAAACGGCTAAGCACTTTTTGTCAGTTTTGCTTCCATCTGGAATGCCATAATGTCTTTGTCAGTTACTCCATCCCCGGCAATGTAGCTTGCAGTTTGCCAGATGTGTATTTTCTCTTCTCAAAGCGCCTAGAGGTTTCTTCTCCAGTGCACAGCGCTTTACTTCAGTTCACATCACATGGAGCATTGGAATGCAGCTTGCACAGCAATAGCGTTTTACTTCACTTCACATCACATCACATGGGAATGCGGTTTGCACAGTAATGTCTGTTGGAATGGGCAGCTGTCTTTTCTTGGCCCATTCACAGATGCATAGGTAAATGTTCAGATGTGATGTGCCCGTCTGCCATCCTGCATGAAGCCTTTGCTCCGTACCACAGTTTACTGGGCAAATTCTTTACTTTTTGAACAGCTCTCTGTTTTTGCTCCCCCTTCCTCAGGAATGCAGGCATGTTTATCTTTCGTGTGCACCTGGCAGCGCCATTAGCACGCAGCTTATCTCTTTTGCCTATAACTCTTATACTGTGGCGGCTTCACTCGTTTCAGACAGTTCATCCAAATTAACTCTTTCTTGTACTGTTTCTGCTTTTGTTTGCCTTCACACACCTCGCCCAAGACAGCTTCAAGGCACAAGCTCTGCACACACAGCAAGACTCTTGTTTTCAAAAGCGGCACTTTTCTTGTCATTTTTCTACTCCATGTAATTTTGCAAAATGTCAAAGCGTCTTTTTTTTCTTGTAATGTGCGATCTTTCAAGAGAACTCACAACCCATTAAATCTTTGTGCTATCTTATCACACACAGATGTCAATTCTGTTGTACCATTGCCAAACTATAACCACTCATTTCAGTGCATTTAAAAAATAAAAATGCCATATTTAGCGCAGCTCCCTGCACGTTTTTTTTTTCTGCAAGAACAACCCACACTCTATTGCTTGTGGGCTGTTTAATGTGTCAACAACATTTTTCCCCATGTATCACAGTCAACAGGTCACTATTTCCAAAGCATACATCACTTATAAGGCAACAGCACAAATCCATGGCATAGCATGGGGACAGTCAAAAATACTCCAGGGGCAATTTAGAAAAATATAAATTGTTTTTCCCCCCAACCATTGCAAACTGATTCTGCAATTTCAAATCAGTACACAAAAATCGAAAATCCAAATAACATTCACTCACTTTCCTTTTAAGTGAGTCTCTCACCCAATATAAGCATGGCACAGCCTAAAATGCAATATAACCATTTTAGTGTGTTTCCTTTAAACAGAATTTGCCACCATTAGCACATGGAATTTTACAGTTGCCAAAAGAAAGAAAAAACTCTTTAGGCTCTCAGCACAGATGTTACTCATTCTCCTAAGCATGGCTCATTCCCCTTCCTCATTATTCAGGAATGCCAACCCTTCAAAAGCATATATCAAAAAAAACGAACCTTCGCCTCCGAACATTACAGCCCCCACTCGCTAGCACACTGGGGCTGAGTCAATGGTTAAATCACTATTCACAATTTGCATGTCAAATCCCTGCAATTATTTTTTTTTTCCTGCCCTCATGACAGAATAGAGATGAGAACTCCGTCTCATTATGCATTCCAAATTACAACTTTAAACTTGGGAAACCACATGATAAAATTCTTTTTCTAATTGAGCATACATCTTTCTTAACCATTCATCGGAGTGCTTTAAACAAAGCCATTTCCCGCTCGTT
This sequence comes from Ambystoma mexicanum, assembly GCF_040938575.1. NCBI lineage: Eukaryota > Metazoa > Chordata > Amphibia > Caudata > Ambystomatidae > Ambystoma > Ambystoma mexicanum. Next base: position 108,407,036 of record NC_090926.1, on the reverse strand, counting down.
TATTGCCTTGTACTCCCTGGCACCAATCCCATGCAATAAGTCAGTCACGACTGATTTACTGAAGGGAGTCTTAACCACACAGGCTATCGGCCACGGCAAGCCGACACAACATTGCTGCCTTTTGAAGTCTCAGAGCTGCAGTGAGACCATCAAGGAAATGCGACAGCCTGCTCCCCACTCTACACTGTGTTCTCTCACACCATTTGTCATGTCATGGCACTGCTCTTCACAAATCCCACAAAGCTGCCACCAAATGTCTTGATATTGGGCAAAATCTTCCTCGGGGCCAGCCCTTTGAGAGCAAAAATACCCAATTCAGCCCAAAATACAGGTTCTATTGTGCTGAGCAGTGATCTCATGCTAGTGACAAATGACACCCTCAAAGTGTTATTAGCATATTTATTCTAAGCAGTGAATTTCATATACATTTGGGATTCAAGTTAGAGAATATTACAAAGCATAAAACAAAGAGCAATGCAAAATATAGTGAAACATGGAGCTTAGATAAACATAGAGAAACATAGAGAAATATAGAGAAACATAGAGAAACACAGTCTTACGTCCCTTTAATCAGCACTGGGGAGACCTTGGGCCCTCATAAGCTAGCTGTAAACAAGCCCCGCTCAGAGGACAATGCTGAAGGACACCGTATGAGCCAATGCCGGGCACCTGTTTCTGCACGAATCAAGTCCACAGGCGATCTCCCCCTGATCCCATGTGTGCATGGATACTTTATAATCTCTTGCTGTCAGTCACCATGACGCATAGTTCCAGAACTTTCTCTGTGAGGCTGGTTCATGGAAAAAACCCAGCTCTCTCTGAGATGCTCCCTGCTCGCTCCTACCCCCTCCCTTGTTCCCATCTGCGCTGGCTGAGGAATGTCTTATCAGTACCTTCCCAGAGAAAAGGAAGATTAGCTTGGAGCCAGGGCTAACGTTAGTGAGGCTGAATATTCTAAGGGAAGCAGGGATGTATTAACCCCATCTGCAAGCTCTAAAAGGCATGCACTCATAGCTTAGTGTTTATAGCGCTTAAGACTGGCTATCTAAGCGCTATATAGGTGCCATGATGTTCCAAACACTCCAAAAACCTATTAGCTACATAGCTAGGGGCCCTCCCTGCCTGTCTATCAACAATGCTTAATTTGACCTATCTCATACTAGGCCTGCATATTCCTTGTAGCTCACTACTGCATAATGGAAGTGCTACAACAGACTACTGTCAGCATTTTTAGCACATACTTTGAATACACTATTGGCTTTCAGCGGCTAATGCTGTCATCTAAAGCCCTGATTGGCAAGGTTGCAATTTCGTGTATCACTACAACTGTCAACGCTGTAACTTCGCAGTTGAAAGCAGCAAAGCCGCACAACTGCTGCATTTTAACCGGCAACCGAAATGGACTCTACTGCCGAAGTTTGGTCTAGAGTGCACCAGTGGTCGGTGAGTACTTGCAACCCTTACCGGTGGCCCGTAGCGCATCCACCCATTTTTACGTACGAGTGTCCGCTGAGGGCCACTCTCCTTTCCAAAGATAGCCTGAGATATAGAACTATTCCTAACACCTGTAACCTGTTCTGCCATCTCGGGGAGACACTCCATGGATAGTGGGAACTTATTCTTCATTGTGTCACCCACCTTCCTGAGCTGTACAGCCCCTGCAAGAGACCCTGTTTTTGCCCTTCTGCACTATTGCGTGCACCAGCATTTGAAAGTACATTGGGCGCTAGGCTCCTCTCTTCGTAGGGACTGGACTGCCTCTCAGTTAGGGTTAAGTTCATGAAGAATTGCTTAGACTATTTGCACTGCTTGTTTCCTTCCCTTTAAGGTTGTGTACGTATTCTGTGCGGCTACTTGGTATTGTGTATGTATATATGTATTGTAGTAGGATTGTATTGGTTTAAAGGTATTGCTATTGATTATTACTGTGTGTTGAAACTCAGAGGCTTTGAATACATGTATTTGTATTTTTAATGTATATACACACCTGACTGGGAGTGATTTGTAAGTGTCCTTTACGCTGTGTGCTCATTGAGGTCTTTCAGTCACCCTCCCCCCTCCTGAGACCTAGTCTTGACCGCTGCCAATGCTACCTTGATTGGTCTGGCTTTTCCAGAAGGTTGCCCTGTTCCAAGAAACTAGGCTGGCCTTCTGACCCTCTGCCCACCAGGTCAGAGTTCAGAAATCCATCTTAGCAGCGGGTACCAGGCCTGGTGCATCAGTCAACGCACATCAAGCATGTGGCACAATGCAGGACACAATGGCCACACAGACAGACAAAATGGCGGCTTGTCCAATGGTGCGCACCTCCAGCGAGCCTCCAAGGCCTGATTTCACAACCAGGGTGGAATGGTCTCCTATGGTCATGTGGCGCACTTCATACCCGACATCTACCTAGGGGCGCTACACAGAGGCAGGCTATGACCAGAGCAGGCAAGGCGCAGTGAGGACTCAGCAGTAGGCACAAGCACACACACCTCTGCACCATTGCAGGAGTGTGCTTCACCAGCATGTGAACGCTTTTTTGACAATCTCCTTACCCTAACGTTTCTCACTCAACACAGCCCGGTTCTTATCGGTTCTCCCTTCGACTCACCGGCTGTGATGAACCGCTTGGCTGTTGCCTCTCTGGAGTCAAGACCGGTACCACGGGCGTGGGAGCTTCCCTCGCTCTTGCTTATTGGCATAGGTTTGCCCTGTGTACCGTTGACATCTGCTGCAGGACACTTCTGCTAACCCATCAGACTCGTGTGGAATACGGGCGCTGCAAATGTCTACGTTCGTGCATCATGAGTCTGGTTCTCCATAATGGTTCTCCATAATACAATATTTTAGAGCTTTGAACTCATCAGATAGTTATTGCCTTGATTTGAAGAAGGCACACTGAGAGTGCTGAAACATTTGTCGTCGTTAACGGCCATTAATAAATTAGTAACATATCAAGAGAACCAGCCTTTTTGGAATCTATGGAATCTATTCTTTACTGTGGTGCAGTAATTGATGTGTGCAGAAATGTTTTTCAATTTTGACAAACGGGAGTAGGGGAACTCGTCTCCGTTCCCTGCATGCACCATTGCGACACCATCAAAACTTGTACTTAACATTGAGTCGCGGAGGTTAAAGAGTGATCTTGCAGAAAAGTTCCCTTTGCCGTTTTGCATATATCCATACTAGTTGCATGACTGAAGTTCACATGCTGCATCTATCATCCAAGCATCCAATTCTGGAACCATAGTATGGAACTCTTCTGGTGGAGTCTTGAAGACTTCCCTAGCTGGATTTTTCTCATATTTACTGCACCTTCACTCTGTGAATACACTTGCCTAAAAAGTTCCAATGTAAAATCAGCAGCAAATCTGATGTAAAGTCTTGCTTTTAAAGGACTTGTGGGCATCCTTTTTGTATGCAGAAACAGTATGTTCTATTTCTTTAATGCAATTGTCTTGTGGGAGTAATCAAGCACAAGCCCCCTGCTCGGAGCTTGTGACAGCCATAGAGGAGAGAATGGAAACACGCTGTCACAGGACAGTTAGTGCTTTCATTGTGTTGTTGAATTGAGATTGGACCATACTTGCTGTGATTTTTCTCCCTTTTTTATCTTGTTCTAGTGAACACAATCCTATTTTGCCCAGTAGGAATCCATTATGATTAGCATACGCTTTGATCTTAAAAAGATGCTATTTTTGAAGTCCTGTTGACTGCATCCCATGGTTAAATGTCTTGTTGAGCTGACCTGTAGGTTATGTCAGTGTGCCATTGGGAGGGTGGGCTGTCTCCGTTGATGCCTAGTCTGTTATCTCTGGCTGTACTGGAGAGTGGTTAAGAGAATGTGCAGATACATTTAGGCCCTCCTATAGTGAAATCTTAAAACCCATAACAAATGTGATTACACGCACAGAAGTCTGAATCTGTGTGGCATTGAGAAGCAAAGGCAACTTTGCATGTGCTGGGACTACATAATAATACATGTATGATTGAGCAATTATTTGGTGGGGAGAGCTATATCAGCATTGTTAGTTTGTATCCTTGGCTATCAAGGGAATATGCACTTTGATAATGCTGATTGTTGTGATTCCAAACATTGTCAGCTGTAGGAATAGTAGGTCTCTTGGGAAAGCGGGGAAATTAAGTGTATGCTTGGCAGTACATGGAAACATATGTTGATTTAGCAGAAGGGATGTCAGAATTTTTATGAAAGACAAAAGTAACATTGCTTCTGTACTGTCCTTTTTCAGAAAATCGGCAACTCTTCTTGTAGTGTCTTTACAATTTTTTTTAAAAAAGCCAATCCTTGTGTTGTATTAATGCATCACAGAATTCTTATGTTGGTATCTGAACAATGCCTGCACAACAGCAGTATTGGCTTTTTCTTGCAATTGATTGTTCTCTTTATTGCCACTCTCCCCTTGCAGTTAATGCTGATGGCGGTTCTGAATTGCCTGTTTGATTCGCTGAGCCAGATGTTAAGGTATGGAATGCTTCAATGAAGCACCTGCATATTTATGGAGTCGATACCCGTGGGATCCTGGGAGGGTGTTGAGAAGCATAAAAAGGGGATGGGGTCTGCATGCAAAATGTTAGCTATGTTAATACTGGTAATGTTTGTGATATTTCCCTTTGCTTGAATAAAGTATATCATGAATTTGTGGCAATTAACATTATTTTAAAGAACATCAGACCAGTACCATTTTATGTTTGTTTATTGGCATAAAGAGCTTTATGAATTCAATGTGCTCTACAATGGGGGTAATATTTTCAAGTACCTAGCTGGGAATGAAAAGTCACTTGTTCCCTCGGTTCAGCCCATACACTGAGCACACCATGTTTTACTCGGCAAGAGTCCATTATCACTAGCAGATGGCTAGTGGCAAGTGTACATTTTAATGCCTGCTCTAGCAGTAGAACAAAATGTGAACACATCATTCTTAATGAATGAAGTTTAGGATGAAAAATAGAAAAAAAAGGGGCAGATCTAAGAAGAGCTAAGTGATTCCAGTCTTGGGGGCTAAAATAGAAAATAAAAAACTGGGCTGGGCAGATGGAAGTTTAAGAACAGCAAGAAAAAAGGTGATTGGTAACTAGCGAGGGACTCTAGATCTAAACTATTGACTTAGAGGTATGGAGCAGCCAGACCATGAATACATTTAAAAATATTGCAAAGAGTGTGAAGACAAGGCTTAAAATGAGCAAAGAAAGAGACATGGGAAGGTTTATAAAATGTTGGTAAGAAAGACAGAAAAAGAAAACATGTTGAGGAGATGTATACAGGCCGCAGAGGAGCAAGTTGATAGGCGGGGAAGCCAACTAGAAGGGTGGAACAGAAATTGTGGCAGGAAGAAATAAGTTTAGCTGTGTGAAATGAAAAAAGTCTAGTTTTACATATATTGTAGGGATTGAAAAATGTGAAAAGAAAGAAGAATCAATAATACCGAAATTATGTACAGAAGAACGAGAAAGTTGAGTTAATTGAACACATTCTGTTTTCATAAATGTAAGTTTAAACACGGCTCAGTTTAGAGTGCACTGCTTGGTTTCCGTGATCAAGAGCTATTGCACATTCTTGGGTTGTAGGGGTAGTCATGTGACATACGGTTTACGGCATGCACATTCCCGTAACTGCCCGCATTTTCTGTTAGTGGTAAATTAGGCTATTCGCACCAGTCTGAGCCAGGAGTTATGCTTTTACCCTAATTTTTCCAAATATAAGAGTCCATGTGTTTAAAAGCCACTTAAAAATGGGTGTTGAGCAACGGACATCGAGCAGCATTGTGGCCATATCAAGCTTTCACTTGATTGTGCAGGGCAGTGTTATTGGCAGTGCCTCTGGCTTTGTGGGGTTGAGGAAGAAGCTTGTAGGGGAAGAAAGGAAGCATGCCCATGTAAGTGCGATGGAGGTAGCTCATCCACAGCATGCAACTACCATAGCGGATTGTGGTATTCAGAGAGAGCAATCCGGTTCCAGAGCTACACTGGCGAACACTGCACAGAAGGCCTGGAACCTGATTGGTTCGAAGGATTAAAAAGTAGTCATAGGAAGACCTGACTACTTTTTGATAGTTCTCAGGATTGTCAACTCACACCATGCGAAATGTGTATTAAAGGACTTTAACTACCAGACATGCCATCCTTGTTCATCGTGACCCACTGATGCTCCCTGCTGCTAACCAATCCTTTGGTCCATTCTCCTGTTGTATGTTTTATGACGAATCATGTTGATGAGTGGGTGCAGCTTATCTGCTGCCTGTTACTATGCGATAAGATGCTGTGGTCAAGTGTAGCAACCCCAACCCATTCTACATACTTTTATCAAAGGAATGCTGAACTGTCAATGGGAAACTTAAATGACTTCTAGTGTTGGGCTGAAGCAGATTCATAGGTAGACCGTCCGGTGAGTTCAATCCAGGTATCATTGCGGCTCTGACACTTAGTTGTAGCCATTTTGGCTCATTGGAAACCCTTTTGTATTTATTGTATTGTATTTATTAGACTTATATAGCGCTTTATACCAAAGCGCTGCACATTAACCGGATACATTTAATATAACTAAAGAAGCAAATTACAATTTTGAATCTGTCAACAAAACAGTATGTAGAGCAATTTGACAGAGGGAAGGGGGAGAGAAGTGGAGCAAAGCTAGGAGGGAGTGGGGGGAGGGTAGCAGGAGGAGGCAAGGAATGGGAGGGTGAGGATGGGGGTGGGGGAAAATGAAGGGAGAGGCTTAAGGGGGCAAGAGGGGAATGGAGGGAGAGGGGGAGCGAGAAGAGGGAGGGTATCATGGCGGGGAATGGAGAAGGAGAGATTTAAGGGATGTGCGGAAAGAGGAATAGGTAGGAATAGAGCTGATTGAGAGAGGTAAGGAGTGCCTGTGGAGGGGACCAGGAGTTGGAAGGAGCGGAAACAAGAGGAGGCATAAGGGGAGGGAAGAACAGTGAGGAGGAAGTGGTCAGTGGAACGGAGGGAGCGAGAGGGAGTGTAGAAAGAGATAAGGGGGAGAAAGATTGTGGAGAGATTTGAAGACTAGGCAGAGAAAATGAAATTTAAGTTGAGTGAAAGGGGAGCCAGCCAATGGAGGATAAGGAAGCAGAGATGGAGTCTCGGGGTGGGGGAGGGGGTGGAGTAGAGGAGACAAAATGCAATTGTCAACTATAAGCTGTACTGTTCTGCCAGGCATCCCTCGCTGCAGGCACCTCAATAGCGTCACGCTGACTTTACCTTCATTGGAGGTCCCGGATTCTTCCATTGATGCAGGGCTCCTGTGCTGACACCTTCCCCTTAATCTGATGCCACGTAGGCTACCTCTGTAGGTGTCAAAACAGTGCTTCTCCAAATGGATTTTTATGTGTGGATCTCTTAATCTGCATTCCCTTATTCATAGTTTGTACCAGAATGTTGCCTAAAAAACTGACTAATACTAGAACTGTGCCTTTGCACAGTCCGAAAATTGTGACCTGCCCCCCATTACGCAGACTAATGGGAGTGGGGGTTTGCAGGGGTGTCCCCCGCTCCTCTTAGTCTGTGTAATGGGGTTTGGGGTGGGACAATAAAGAAAAAAAGGTTTAAAAAAAAAAGCCTGCAGCACCAGTTCAGCCCCATGTTAGTGGGAGGGAACTGACGCTGCAGGAATGGAGGAGACGGCAGCACACTCCTGTGTGCTGCCATCAAGGCAAGTGGGTGGGGGGCAGGTAGGGGGTTGCAGGGCACAGTGATCTGTCATCACTGCGCCATGCCATAATGGGAGTCGGCCTTTTGAAAGTCGACATTATGGGTGGCACAATGATCACATAGATCCCCTTATTCCTGTGTCTGCTTTGGTTCTTTTGTTCTGTGGCTATTTTGTTCTTTTGCTTGTAAGGCCCCCTTCAAATGGATTGTGTCCTCCAACGTATTCCACATGTTTGACATGTAATGTCCACAGCTGTGTACTTCGGAAACTTTTTCGGCACAGGGCGTCCTGCGTCGATGGCGTCGGGTCTATGTCCCTCGAAGCCCTCCGTCTAGTGCAACGTCAACGGATGTTATAAATGGGACGCACGGCACCTGTAGCCTCATTTCTGTTTTTTTCCGCCAACGTGTTTGCTCCGGAGACTCTGTACGCCTTGTGTATTCCTCGTGAATGTCTTCTTCAACCCCTCCGACTAGCGGTCTGGCTTCAAGACTTGCCGGGACTGAAAGTCAAAAATGTCGATTACCGACCCGCATCGCATTTGTTTGTGGTGCTTGGGTGAGAGCCATGACACCGATGACTGTTCCAAATGCCAGTCGCTGACTGCTAAGGCCTTGCGGGAGCATAAGGGAAAGCTTCAGGTAGGTAGGGATTCGAAACCCAGTAAGTCCCGTAAATCCAAGGGCATGTCCACCGACGATTCGAGGGGTGACTCTGTGTCGGAAGGAGTCCCAGGGGGGTCTTGGTCCCGGAGTGGTTCCCGCCATTCGTCCTTGTCTCGGCATTCTAGGAAGCGCTGTTACCGGTCGCCTCCCCCATAATCCTCGGAGGACGGTGCTGTGAGGAAAGTGGCTTGCCAACTAAGTCCTCTACTCCGGAGGAATGGGCTGCCTTTAGGGAGCAGATGTTGGTGATTTTCCAATCGCAGGGCACAGTTCCGTCCACGCCTTCTGACAAAGCAGGCAAGGAACAGTCTCGATCCATGGCTCACACGCCTTCGGGCTCAGGTCCTCAGCGCAATTCTCATCGGAAACCTTAGAGGTCCCGTTCGGACAAGGCTCAGGATGGTCGCAAGAGACTTGCTTCCAGGTCTCTGTCCTCATCCCCAACGAGACCACAGAAACCTGTTAAGTGCTCGATCGGCGTTGGCGCCGTGTCCGTCGGATACGCAGACATTTTAGATCAAGGTCCGTCCTCTGACCCGGTGTTACCTTTTTATCTGACATTACAGAAAAGGGTGGTGGCTGCTTGGCAGTCCCTGGAATCTCTTCCGGCTGTTATCAAATCGTTAACCAAAAAATACCACCCTTCCGCTAGCGACCCCAGCTACCTATCCACTCACCCCACTCCGGAGAGTTTGGTGGTTCAGGCGGCTACAGCCACCTCGAGGCAGGCGGTGTACCCTATGATCCCTCCTCATGGGGACGACAAACACTTTGACCGTTGGGCACGCAAGGTGTTTTCTGCGGGGAGTATGGCGCTAAAATCGTCCAACTCCACTTGTGCGTTGGCAAGATTTTCACACACTCTGTGGCACTGTTTCTCTTGCTGCTAAGCATATTCCCAAAGGGGAACAGGGATGATGGGTTCCTTGCTCTCGTGCAAGATGGCAAGGATGCCATGTGTGAATCCCTTCAGTCCGGTTTGGACACGGCTGACGGTGTTAGCTGGTCCATGGCTGCGAGCACCGTTCTACGCATATTTGCGTGGTTGCAGACGTCTTGAGTTTTGCCCCGGATGTGCAACCCTGTCTTTTGAACATGCCCTTTGATGGCGTGCATTTGTTTGGCAGCAAGGCTGACGAAAGCCTTGAGAAGTTGCAGACCTCAAAAGCTGTGGTGGAATCTTTAAGCACAGCTGTGCATCAACTTCTGCCTTTTCGTCCTAGGGGACAGCAGTGGAGGTGAGGTTCTTTTCGTTGGTACTCCTACTTTGGTAGAATGAGAGGAGCCGCCAGTCAAAGGGGTCCGCGTAAAAGTACCCGTGGTGGTCATGGAAATCGATGTGCCAAAGCCGCTCAGGCAGCTGCCTCTTTGCCTTCAGGCGCTGCCGCAGCTGCTCCACAGCAGTCATGAGGCCATGTCCCATGATTCGCAGGTTGGGGGCAGACTGTCTCGGCATCTCCAAGAATGGTGAGCTATTACTTTGGATGCGTGGGTTCTGGATACCATAGCCCACGGCTATTGCCTTCCCTTCCTAAAGCGGCCTCTCTTTAAAGCTTCCAGATCCGCTCCTTGTGCAAGAAATCTTGACCCTGCTAGAGAATGGCGCTATAGAACTGGTGCCTGTAGCGCAAAGGTACAAGGGACGGTATTCCCCTCATTTTTGGATTCCAAAGAAATAAGGGGGATTTAAACCCATCCTGGACTTGCATTGGTTGAACAAACTTTCTTAGGGAGGACAAGTTCAAGATGGGCACTCTTTTTCTCCTCCAGGCCCTTCAACTTCAGGATTGGTTGGTTGGTGTCTCTGGACCTACAGGATGCTTACTCTCATGTGGTGATTCATCCCAAGCACAGAAAGTACCTGAGCTTTGCGGCTGGCGACTCGCACTTTCAGTTTCGGGTGCTGCCATTCGGATTGACCTCTGCCTCGAGGGTCTTCACCAAGCTAATGGTGGTGGCGGCAGCGTATCTCAGGCGAGGGGTGGGGGGGATTCAAGTCTACCCCTACCTGGACGACTAGCTGATCCGTGCGCCTTCTCCCGAGCAAGCATTGGATCACCTCGGTCTCACCTGCCGTTCTCTCCACAGGCTGGGCTTCTCCCTCAATTTCAAAAAGTCTCATCTGACACTTTTCCAACCGCTCCAGTACATCGGGCTGTGTTCGACACGTCCTTTGAAGTGCTCGTCTCCCAAGGTGAGGGCTCATCCCATTGTGGAGATGGTGGACAAGTTTCAACATGCCTAGAGTCTCCCGGCTTTCGAATTCTTAAGGTTTCTCGGCCTTATGGCATCCTTTAATTTTCTGGTACCAGAGGGCAGGCTCAGGATGAGATCCCTGCAATGGGTTCTCAAGAGGCAGTGGTTGCAGTTCTCAGGCAAGATGTTGGATCTCATTCAGATTCCACTCTCGGTCTCCTAGGATCTTTTGTGGTGGGCCAACGAGGGGAACCTGATGAAGGGGGAGCCCTTTTGGCAACTGTGGCCGGAGGTGACTAGTGACGGACGCTTCCCTCACAGGATGGGGGGAGCTCATGTCGCAGACCTGACTGCCAGCGGACGTTGGTTTCCGTCGGAGTCCGAACACCACATCAACCTGTTACAGCTGAGGGCCATCAGGGTGGCTGTGAAGGCTTTTCTGCCATCTCTGCGGGGGAAGAGTGTCCTGATGGACAACACAGTTGCCATGCATTACCTCAACAAAAAAAGGGGGGGGGTAGAGGTCTCTCCCGCTGTACAGAGAGGCAATGCAGCTTTGGTTCTGGGCAATCCAGCAGGAAATTTCACTCTGCAGGTCATCTGGCCGGAGAGGAAAATGAGGCGGTGTACTCTGAGTAGGAGTTGGCTCAGGAAGTCCTTCTGGAGATCTTCAAATAGAGCATGAACAGAAACCATTCAACCAGACACCCCTCAACATGACCCAGACCAGTTTCAACTCGATGAACCCAACCAAAACCTTCAGGACACTGGAGCATTTTCGGGCTCTGAGGGTCAAGAGAATTTAGTAGATTATTATGATGATGACGAGGAAGACCTTTGTCTTACCGTTTCCAGATCATGCAAACCCACTGGTGGCAGACTCACCAGTTGATCACCAACTACAATTCAGTGACATCCTCCTTAAGGCAGCTGATAATTTCTAAATCCAAACACTAGACACTGGTCGACAAGGATGTTGTCAAACATATATTAGGTGACAAAGGCAGCCACCAGATTTATCCCCATATTGCAATCTGTGCAGAGAAGAATACAACCCTCTCTGATAACACCAAACCTAACGCGGGCAGTAAACCCCTGCATTGAAAAAATGTCGTCCAGCACTCTGACCCCCACCTCTACATCTGGGGCCAATTAAAGACAGACTCTCTGGTGGTTACCACCACAAGGAAAAGGGCGGGAACACTTCTCGCATCATCAGAGGCACCCCGGACAAAGAGAGCAAAAAGATAAACACTTTTGGTAAGAATCGGCCACCTCAGCGGCATATCATGGAAGAATTGCCAATAATATCACTCTGCTGGCCAGCTACAACTGCCACAAGTGGGAGGAATGATCCACATTAATGGCCTCGGCTCCAGAACTACTAAAACTCTCCCTTGCAGTAGCAGAAGGGAAGGCTGTGTCTAACTGCATCTTAAAGAATAATTTAGATGCAGTGGATAATGCTGGTAGAATTATCGCAGAGGGCACGCTTATGAAGCGCCTCAAATGGCTGCGCCAGTCAGGTTTTAAATTGGAGACACAAGCAACCCTCAATATGCCAATCTAGCCTAATGTTCTCTTCAGCAAAGCAGTAGAGGATGCTCTCAAAACGGCAAAGGAAGAATGACACCTTAAAGTCGCTGGGTCAGTTTACAAACAAACCCTCAGGCCAAAGAGGAAGCCATCATTTTCGCCATTTCAGGGGACAAACTTTGCAAAGAGGATCTGGTTACAACCAGGGTCTGGGTTCATCCTGGGGTTCTACTCAAGGCCAATCCTCTCAGGGCTTCTAGAGGGGCCAGTAAAGATCTTGCAACCGGGGCAGATGCTCCTCCAGAGGTGGATCCACCCCCCCAAAGCAATGACCACCAGCTTCAGGTCCCCTCCCATGCCTCTCCAGTAAGAGGATGTATAACACACTTCACCCACGCATGGGAGGGAATCACCTCGGACAAGTGGGTGCTTTCTACCATGGCGGGCGGTTATTGCCTAGAGCTACTCCAAAGGCCCTCCTTCCACCCCCTGAGACAAAAAAAACATGTAGGAACAACAGTGCATACTTCAGAAGAGGTGGAAGTGCTGCTGTTAAAGGACCCCATGGAAATCATCCCGGCGAATCAAGTAAACAAGGGTATCTACTCAACATACTTCCTGGTGACCAAAAAAGATCTAACAACGCGTCCAGTATTGGATCTGTGCCCTGCAAACACCTATGTCAAGCCACAAAAATTCTGCATGACAGCGCTACAAGAAGTAATCCCACTGCTAAAGCAAGGGGACTACATGGCAACATTGGATATGAAAGATGCCTATTTTTATATTTCAAAGTTCCCAGCGCACAGAAAATTCTTGCATTTCAAGATAGCAAGCCAGCACTACCAATTCCAGATGCTACGCTTCGATATAGCATCCGCTCCAAGGGTATTCGCCAAGGTTCTGGCGGTGGATTCAGCACACCTGCGCTGGGAGACAATCCCAGTGTACCCCTACCTGGACGACTGGCTGATCATAGTGAGAAACACCCCTAATTTGCAAGCGAAATACACAAAGAACGATCAACCTTTTTTTTTTTTTTTAAATATTTTTTATTTTCAAAATAAAACAATACAAACCAAACTTGCAGCATTATACAATACAACCGTAAACATCAGTTAATCACATGTTACCGCACTTCAAACCGCCCCCCCCGCCCCCCAAAGAGCTTATCAACCTTACAGTTCTGTGTAAACTTGGTGTGGCTGGGCGTCGTTTCCCTCCGAAGCAGCAGGGTCCACTTCCGTGCCAAACAGTCCCGTAATTAACATCCTCCAAGCCGCTAGGTTACCCACATCTTCTTCCCCGCAATTGCTACACGCTTCCTGCCATACCACTGTTTCAGCCTCCGCCCACTTCTGCAGGTCCCACCACCATATCTCTATTCTTGGCCCATGGCATTGCTTCCAACTCATGGCTATCCTTCTCTTAGCAAGTACATACGCCAGGTCTCTCAGTTTCCCGAGATGTTTGGTGTTCCGTGGTCTGGGGAACCCTCCCAGGAGGCAGGCCCAGGCCGTGTCAATGCGTAGCAGGACCCCCCTATCTGCTAATTTCTGTGCCACTTCCCCCCAAAAGTCTTCAATCACTGGGCAGGACCAGAACATATGTGTCATGTCTGCGTCTTCCTCATCGCATTTCGGGCATGCTTGTCTATCTGCGTTCGCAAACTTGGCTATTTTCTTCGGGGTCATATATGCTCTATGCGTAATGTATAGCTGTATTTGCTGCAATCTAGCGTTCCTGGACACTTTCTTATGGTATCCCATGGCCCGTTCCCACATCCCATCAGTCAGCTGCGCCCCCACCTCCGCTTCCCAGTCCAGCCTCAAATCCATCAAGTCCTTCCCCACCCGGGTCATCACCACCTCATATAATCTAGAGATCTCATGTCCGCCCTCTGATATATCATATATCGTTCCGATCAGTGCATCCGGATCTTCCGCCAGCACCGTCCCCGGCCAAGTCTTACGGATGATCTGTACCAACCTTAGGTACGTAACATATTGGCCCCCGTGCAGCCCTGTTTCTTCTCCCAGGTCTTCAAATTCCCTAATGGCCTCATCCTGCCATATGTCTCCCAATGTGGCCAGCCCAACCGATTCCCAGTATGTCCTGATTATTTTCCTAAGCTGGCTGTCCCCCATAGTTAAGGCGACCAGTGGCACCTGTGGGGAACACGGGCACAGGCTCTCTATCAATTGGCACGCTCTGCGCCAAATTCTCCACCCCAGCAGCAACATACTTGGGCGTCCATTCAAGTCTGATCTAGCGACCCAGACAATCTCTTTTAGGTAAAACGGGGCGCAGTCCCGCCGAACCAGCCTAGACTCAGGAGTTTCCTCATCAGAGAGCCATTTAGTCACGTATTGCAATTGGCTGGCCACATAATAGGCCTCAAAGTTCGGCAGCTTGATGCCTCCCCTATCGTGGAAATTTTGCAGTTTCCATAGGGCCACCCTGTTGCGGATGCCGTGCCACAGGAAGTCCCTGCATACACTGTCAAGTTTGACAAAGAACTTCCTGGGTATCAGGTATGGTATGTTACTGAAAAAGTGCAATAGCCTAGGCAGGACCACCATTTTGAGCATCGCCCCCCGGCCCATCATTGCCAGCGGCAGTTTCTCCCAAAACTGCATAGTCGCGCGGATTTTCTTCACAGCCACCTCGGTTTTGTGCAAGTGTTCTTCCTTCACAGTATGATATACATCAATTCCGAGGTAGCGGAAAGACTCAGCTGCCCAGGGCACGGACAACACCGGCAATCGTTCCAGAGGGACTACTGCGAAGCTCCCCAGTGGAAACATGCTCGATTTACCGGGATTAACCGCTATGCCGGACAGTTCCGCATACTTTTCCATGACCTCTAAAATGTACTGGAGGTTTTCCTCCGGATACTGCAGGTACAATAACAGATCATCAGCATATAGGGATATCAAATGGTTCTCTCCTCCCACCTCGATGCCAACCAAGTCATATTGTTGTCTGAGGTACACCGCTAGGGGCTCTACGGCCAATATGTACAACATCGGAGACCAGGGGCATCCCTGTCTGGTGCCTCTACTGAGTCGCCACCTCTTGGATATCACTGATCCCGTGCGCACCCTGGCCAGTGGTTCGCTGTACAGCAGTTTCGCCCACCCCACGTAGCCAGGCCCAAACCCGTACCCCTCCAGGGCCGCCAGCAACCACGGCCACCTCACTGAATCAAATGCCTTAACTGCATCTAGGGACACTACCACCATCTCTTCGTCACTTCTGTTCCCCTCTTCAATCACCCGGTGGAGTCGCCTGTGATTATGAGTTATATTTCTATTGGGGACATAACATAGCCTGTCTGATCCGGGTGTATCAGTTTACTAATGACCCTTCGTAGCCTATTGGCCAGGACCGCCGTCAGGATCTTGCTGTCCTGGTTCAGCATCGACAGCGGCCTATACGAGCCACAGCATTGTCTCGGTTTGTTAGGCTTGGGGAGCGGCACTATTAGCGCTTCTCTGAGCGTTTCCGGTAACCAACCCTTCTCGAAAGATTCGTTGAACATCTCTAGCATCGGAGGGAGTATCTCTGCCCTATACACTTTATAAAACTCACTCGGGAGTCCGTCTGTGCCTGGGGTCTTGCAGGTGGGCAATCGTTTCACTACCACCTCTAGTTCATCCAGTGTAATAGGTGTGTCCAGCTCCTCCCTCTCTTCATCACTAATCCTGGGTAGTTCTATGTCTTCCAATGTGTTTCTGATCTCTGCCTGATTTCCTCCCCCTTTGTCCTCATACAGTGCTCTATAATAATCAAAGAAGGCTTCATTAACTCCTTCTTGGGTGTCTACCTCCTCCCCGTCTTCTCTAGCTATCATCCTGATCGGGGGCCTGTGGGTTTCTCTCTTATATAGCCATGCCAGTAGGCGGCCAGTTTTGTCTCCACCCGCATGCTGCCTCTCAACATATTTTCTGTAGTTAAGGTTACAGAGCCTCTCCCAAAGCTCCGAACACCGCTGCTGCAGCTCGAGTACTAAATCTGCGTCCCCTCCTGCCCTGCTGCATTCGCGCTCCAGTTGTCTCTCCGCCTTCTCTAGCTCTGTCAGGACCCCACCCTGCAGGCCCCTTGACTTGGAAATGGCGTCACCCCGCAACACAACCTTGAATGCCTCCCAAAGTGTACCAGCCGAATCTACACTGCCCGTGTTCACCTCAAAGTACCGCTTAATCGCTTCCCTGATGTCCTCCCTGAAGACCGAGTCCCTAAGCGCCTCCGCACGAAGGCGCCAGGTAGGTATCCGCGCACGAGGGCGGCCATACTGCCAGGTCAACACCAAGGGCGAGTGGTCCGACAGGACCCTCGCTCTATATTCAATTTGAGTGGTCGCCATCACCACCTCTGATGTGGCAAAGAAGTAATCCAATCTCGTGTGTAAGTGCTGTGGGGCAGAGTAGTGAGAATACTGCGAGGCATTAGGGTGTTTAGTCTCCAAACATCCGCCAGTCCAAAGTCGTCCAGCAATGTCTGTAATACTCTGGCCGCCGGGGTGGGCCGATCAATCTTACCGTCGGACCTGTCCGCCCTTGGGTCGAGAACACAGTTAAAGTCCCCTCCCCAAATAATCGCTCCCCCCCCACACACGTGCCCAGACGAGTGCATAGGGTTCTGAAGTATGCAGCAGCATTCTGGTTGGGAGCATATGTGTTAATAATGCAAACCTCTCTGTTCTCTACCAGGGCTCTGAGCATGACCAGCCTGCCCTCCGTGTCCACCACCTCCCATGTAACTCTGAGCGGAACGTGCATAGGCAGAGTACGGGGAGCCCACCACCGTGCCACTCCACTTTTTCCCCACCAGTTCCAACTTGTGTCGGGTCAGGTGTGTTTCTTGCAGCAGTGCGATGTCAATCCTCTGTCTTTTGAGGTACAACATGACTTTGTTCCTTTTTAAATAACTATTAAGTCCCCTGACATTCCAGGTGACAATCTTAAGGTCTCCCATGGCAAGTACGTATCTTCCTGCCTCCCATGTAGCGATTCCCAACTGCCCACGTGACACAGACGGCGTCCCGGTCCAGTAGCTCTTCATAGAAGCTCAAACTCCCTTTAACTATACAGACAACAAAACCCCTACTCCCCCCCCCCCCCGTACCTTCCCCAACATCACACACCCCAACTGCTGCCCAGCTCCAGCCTCAGAGCTCAGGCACCCCCACATCTAGCTCCGCAAGCACCGGTCGGTGCACGGAGCCCAGTAGGGTGAGGTCACCCTAGTGGCCACCCAACTAAAACTATCGTGGGGTAAAGAGTATCGCCCTGTAAGGCTCCCGGTCAAATAAACATGAATCACAGTGTCCTTGACAAATAGTGCAATCATCTGACCTTCTTTACCGAAGGTGTCGCACCGACTATATTCAAGTCCCACGAACCACGCCATCTTGCGACGCCATTTTACGCCTCCCGTATCTCTTCAGAGCCCTTTCTAGGCCGAACTTCTGATTCCTGGGGGCATCCTTGCGCATCGAGCCATCCCATGGCATCCTCCGGGGTCTCAAAAAACAAAGTTTTATGTGCATGAATGACCTTCAATTTTGCAGGATAAAGTAACATGTATTTGTAGCCCGCTTCTCTCAGCCTCCGCTTTACAGACCCAAAATTCATGCGACTACGCTGTACAGTCAAGGTATAATCTGGGTAAGCCGTGATGTTTGCTGCTCCTCTCGTGATCGTCCCTCCTTTACGGAAGTATTCCAGTATCCTCTCCCGGTCGCGGTAGTTGAGAATTTTGGCGATCATAGGCCTAGGCGGGTTCCCCGGAGGCGGCCTCCTCGTTAGGGCTCTATGTGCCCTTTCTACTGCAAATCCTTGAGATAGGGCCCATCCAGGTATCTCCTGTAAGAACATGGATTCGATGAAATCCGTAGGGTCACGGCCCTCCATCCCCTCCGGTAGGCCCACGATGCGGATGTTGTTGCGACGGGCTCGTCCCTCTGCCTCCTCCGCTCTGCTCTCCAGGTTGCCCACCCTTTGTGTCAGGGCGTGCAGATCGGCCTTATGGGTGGCACAATCTGCAGTATTCGGGCCAACTTCTTTTTCGAGGGACTCTGTGCGCTCCGCCAGGGCCCTGACATCCTGTCGTAGCAAATTAACGTCCTCTTGGACCTCTCCAACCTTGAGGTCCAGCGCCGTTTTTAGTTCAGTGACGGCCAGTTCCAGCTTTGATTCCCAGGCCGCCCTCAGATCCGCAATCGCCGCCAGGATTTTTTGGTTGGTTCACGAAGGCGTCGCGCTACTCGCAGCCAGCGCATCCTTGCTTTTGGTGGTGTCCTGGCTCGGGGACGTCCTAGTGAAGTCGTCTAAGGTGGGCTGTTTCACCTTCGGTCGCACTGGCCTGCTCGACATGACTCAGGGAATCAACAAGCTGCTCAAGTAGCAAGTGTGCGTACTGTGCACCTTCACAGCTGGGTCACCGTGCAGCTCGCTTCTATTCCTGTCCCGGACCCTGGTCGGCCATTTTGAGTCGCCCTTTGTTCCCGGCGTCTTTTAACTCATCGTCACCGATCTCCGTCGCCGTTAATCCTGTGCCTTCCAGAAGTTCACAGTGCGTGGCCAACACCTTCACACACCAACATGTGTATCGTCGGTGGTCAATGGTCCGTTGTACCGCACATATTTGCCCGGATCGTTGTAGGATCTCGGGAGCTCCTCCAGAAGCGTCCTCCTACATGGCTCTCGTAGCCACGCCCCTGAAGAACGATCAACCTTCTTCTATATAAACAAAGTCAAGCCTCGTACCAAACGAGACCCAACAGTTCTTAGGAGCTGTTATAAAAAGAGAGGGTTGGTTTTTCCATCAAAGGAAAGAATCAAAAACCTACTGCTGCAAATACCTCTGTATCAAGCTGGTCACCAGATAAGCGTACACAAAGCAATGCGTTTGCTTAGCATGATGGCATCTTCCGTTTACCTGGTCCCACATGCACGTTTGCACATGCGCCCGATGCAGGAGTGGTTGGCGAACAGTGGTCTCGGGCAGGCAGTCAGTGGGACGATCTAGTGGTTGTTTTGCCAACACTAGTACGGGCTCTACGCTGGTGGACAGAGGAGAATCTGTTGAAGGGAAAAGCCTTCCACGACCTTGCAGTGCAAGCGGTAGTTGGAACAGACGGATCACTCTCCGGGTGAAGGGCCCATCACCTTCCTCACTCAGCACATGGCCTGTGGACTCACATCACCGCACAAAGCCACATAAACCTGCTGGAACTTCTGGCAGTATTCAAAGCGCTCCAAGCCTTCGAGACACATCTTACAAATCAGTCGATACAGAACCTGACAGACGGCACCACTGCAATGTTCTATATCCACAAGCAGGGGGGCACACATTCTCCAAATTTGTCCAGGCTAGCACAGAAAATATGGAAATGGGCACTGAAACGGGGGATGTTCCTAACTTCACAACATATACCAGGGGAATTCAACATCCTAGCGGACTCGCTAATCGGAGATCCGCTTCCAGAAGATCACGAGTGACAATTCGACAACGATGTAGATCAAATGTTCTCATAGTGGGGCTTCACCACGCTAGACTTGTTCGCTCCAAAAGAAAACGAGCATGTCCAGGTTTCCCCAACCAGACTCCAAGGGGAAAGCCCTATGGTTGAGTTGGTCAGGGAAACTTGCCTACGCTTTTTCCCCCAACTCCAGTAATGAACAGGGTGGTGAACAAGATTCGTAGGGAACCAGTGACGCTAATTAGTTGTTCCCATGTGGGCGAGACAATCATGATATCCACATCTGCGCAAACTGGCGATGTGCCATCCAATAAAGCTCCTATGCCAGCCCAACTTGCTTTCCCAGCACGGGGGAACATTAAGCCCTCAACCTCACTTGCTGAACTTGGCAACATGGCTCCTGAGGTCAGAGTTTGGACATCTTAACTTACTTCAAAGGTGTTATGGATATCCTCAAGGAGGCACGTAAACCAAACACCAGACACTGTTACTTTGACAAGTGGGGAAGATTTATAATTTGGTACCAATCAAAACTAATAAACCCGATAGAATGTACTCCAACTCACATTCTTCACTACATGCTACTTATTAGACTCAGGGTTAGTATTTGTTGGAAGGTAGTTGCCATTAGGGCATTCATGGAGAGAGTATAGAGACTCCACCTTCCTATGGCAAACCCACCGCAAGTCTGGGACCTCAGTGTAGTACTTGCTAAACTCATGGAGCCTATGCATAAGTCGAGCCTTAAACATCTCACGTATAAAACGGCTTTCTTGGTGGCAATCTCCTCCATAAGGAGAGTCAGCGAACTTCAAGCATTGACAGTGCAACACTCTTTCTCCAGCATGGGGTCTGGCATGAATTCACATGCTCGTGACTATTCCCTGTCGTCAGGCTGGGAATCCTCAGTAAAGAAAAAATCAGTTTCAGTTTTGTTTCTGAACTGTCTTTCTACTAGTAACCAATCACTGGTCTCTGGGTCATACTGCCCCCAGCCAATGACTGCCCTCTACATAAGCCCCTCCTCTGGCAGCCATCTTCAGATTTTTACTGCACGTCCAAGTGTTGGGGGGAGTTGTGCTTTAGCTCTCGCTCTTTTACTGCATTTTGCATTTTTTTCGAAGAGTTTACTCTTATATTTTCGGTCATGTAAGCCTCAAGCTCCACCGATTCTACTTCCGATCAATGGGGACCCGTTTTTGGAACTTTCTACGCCCCTCAGTGGCCTCTTTTTCGTCGATTTTCCACTTCTCGGAGGATTCCAGGAGATCTTTGATGCCTACCCCGTGTGGTCATGGCCCAGGATAAGAGAACCATGACGCCTGTTGGACTGAAGCTGTTCAGAAGCTGCCCTGGATGTGGGCTACAGAACGTCTTTGAGGATGAGCACTCTCAGTGCCTCTACTGCCTTCACGACGACAAATCGCATGTGGAGAAGGACTGTGCGTTTTGTAAGAACATGTCCGAACGGACGATGAAGGATCGTCGTACTCGACTCGCCAACTGGCTGGAGGGGAAGAGCCCAGCAGCAGGTGAGAAGAGGAAGAAGTCTGAGCGGTCTTCTAAGACCTTTGAGGGCGCTCCGGCGACGGGGGCCCAACAAAAGGCAAAGCACCACGACTCTGCGGGCACCAGGAGCACCGATCGGACAGGCTCCTCGGCTGCCAGGCAGGGTGCATTATCACTGACGCCATCAACCATGACCCAACTCTCTGGCTCGGGGAAGAGGCAACCGGAGAACCCGGGTAAACTTCAGGAGAAGTCCCGGTCGATCCCCACAGACAGCTGAGGAGGAGTGAGGCGGTGACCCTCCCTTCTTCCCCGCCCCCCCCCCGCCCGGTTGAAGGCCTCGGGCGCACCCAAAGTCTCGAAGGCCCTGATTCACCCGGCTAAGGCCTCGATCGAGGGAGTCGTGGCGGCCCTGGTGAAGCCAGCAGAGGCTATCCCGGTGGAGACTACCTCTGGGCCTAGAGTTTCCTGCCACCGCATAGGGAATCCTCTTTTCAGCCTATCGATAACACCCCCATGAAACCCCAGGCGGCGAAAGAAGGGGGCGGGGGCCGGTAGCCATTACGGACACAGATGCCACCTCTGAAGATCAGCAGGCTGGCGTTGCAAAGATCCTGAACAAGAATTTCGAGGAGGTCCGGACCTACGGGAAGGATCCCGAGGAGGCAGACAAAGAAAGCGACGGCGGTGCCGACGAGGAACCGCGGGCTGTGGAGGAGGTGGAGGATCCTACTCCCCAACCGTCACTCCTGTCGCAACCGGTGCCTATGCCACAAGACCACTCGGGAGCCATCTTGATGGCTATTCAGGCCTTGTGTACGGAGATGAGGACAAGGTTGCCCTTACCCCCAGCGGCCAATCCAGCGGAGCCTGGTCTGTCAGGAAGCCCACCGAACAAGCGGAGGAGAACTCCTCCCCCTCCTCCTTTCCAGCCTGTACTGCCTTCACAACCTTCACCTCCTCCGAGGGATGAGACGGGAACGTAGACGGCGACGACGACGGTGGCAACGACGGAACGGACCTTCCATCACCACCCGCTCGGGCCTCCCCTCCCGACGAAATTGGTTCCTTCCACGCCATTATCGCCAGGGCATCTGAGCTCTTCCAGCTCTGCCCCGAAGAACAGAAAAAGGAAGGTTTCCTCTACCAACGGCGGGAGGCCAAGAGGAAGACTGTCCTTTCGGTCCCGTTACTGGGCGACATCTGGGACGAGGGACTGGTGCTCCTGAAGAACCCGTCCACAGCTCCTGCTAAGAGACCAGTATGAGAAGCAATACTGGGTCCCGGATTCTACCCCCATGTGCCTCAGGGTGCAGCCGTCCCCGGATTCAGTCTTCTCTGCAGCAGCCAAGAAGAAGGCGGCGGCGGCTTCAACTTCAGCTTCCCCTCCAGACGCCGAGGGAAAGAAACTGGACGCCATGGGACAGCGAGTCATCTCATCAGTGGTGACATTCAAACGGCCAACACTCTCGCGATTGTGGCTCGCTACGACAGGGAGCTGTGGTTTAAGATCGCTCCCCTGCTGGCCTTCCTCCCGGACGACAAGATGGATGAGGGGCCCTGGAAATCCTTCAGGAAGGCGAGGTGGCTTCGGACCACGCCATTACGATGACCATGGGCATCGCTGACACCGGCTTTCGCCAGATGGGCAACAGCATTTGCCTTCATCGGTGCGGCTGACTCCAGGCCATCGACTTCCGCCAGGACGTGCAGACCAGGGTTTTGGACATGCCCTTCGACAGGAACAACCTGTTCAGCAAGATAGTGGCCGAGTCAGTGCAGGCCATCAAGGCGGACACCGAGGTGGCTCGGGCCTTGGGTGTTCAACAACGACGGCCGTCCTTTCAGAGCACTGGAGGTAAGCAAGGTGCCTCCAAAGGAATTGCTGGCGGTTCTTCGTCGTTCCGTCAAGCGGCCGCTCCTCGTCGCAGGAAGCCTACAGAGGACGCAGCAAGACAGGGGGCTCTCGTCGTCAAGGAGGCCAAGGCGGAAAGACCGTGGCCAAGCAAGACTGAATCAGCCGTGGTGTCGGGCCCCCACCCAAGCACCCCGGTGGGAGGCTGCCTGGCGAAATTCATCAGCGTGTGGGAGTCCATCTCCTCCGACCGTTGGGTGCTGGATGCCCTGGCCCGCGGGCACACCCTGGAATTTCAGAGGTATCCCCGTATAACACCCGTGGCCAGGAAGGAAAACCATGTCCCGCAACTACTGTGGGAGGTATGAGCGATGCTAAGGAAGGGGGCCTTAGAACTCATCCCCAAAAAGGCTCTAAGGCTCCGGAAGAAGACCGGCAGTTGGCGACCCATCCTGGACCTTTGTCGTCTAAACAAGTACATAAAGTCACAAATTCCGGATGGTCACCCTCCAGCACGTGCCGGGACAGCTGGAGGGAGGCGATTTCCTATCGTCGCTGGACTTGGAGGATGCCTACTTCCACATCCCCATTCTAAAGGGACATTGCAAATTCCCATGATTCGTGGTCAAGGGGCGGCACTACCAGTTCAAAGCTCTTCCCTTCGGATTGAAGTCGGCACCCAGGGTTTTCACCAAGTGGCTGGCACCACTGGTGGCGCGGCTGCGCCTACAAGGGGATTTACGTCTACCCCTACCTGGTCGACTGGCTCATCCGAGCAAAGTCAAGAGAACTCGCTGTCGACCACACAGCAAAGACTGTCCAACTGCTCACGGATCTGGGATTCTCGATCAACTTCGCGAAATCCCACTTGGTACTGTCGCAAGTCACCCTGTTCCTCAGAGCCAGACTCGCCACAGTGGCGCGATTGGCCTCCCCGTCGGAGGAAAGGACGAAGGCCATCCTGGGTAAGGTACAACGGCTGTTGACAAAAGAGGTGGCCAGGGTGAGGTCCATCAAGTCCCTACTCGGCATGATCTTGTCGTGCATCTACCTCGTGCGCCTCTGCAGGCTGCGGATGCAACCACTGCAGGAGTTCCTCGACGCCTGTTGGATGCAAGCTGCGGGCAGCTTCGAGGACAGGATCTCTCTCAACTAGACTTTCAGCTAAGCGATCCGGTGGTGGGGCGCCCGCGTGCATCTGACGGCGGGCATGGACTTCCAGACCCCGGCACATCAGGAAACTGTGACGAACGCCTCCCTGGAGGGATGTGGAGCGCACACCAGAGTTCTCCAAGCGAGAGGCCTTTGACTCCCGGAGGAGAGGTCTCTGCATATCAATGTCTTGGAGCTCCGAACCGTGTTCTGGTCCCTCAGGTCGTTCCTCCCGTCCCTCAAGGGCAAGGTGATGAGGATCTTCACCGACAACACCACAACGATGTTCTACATCTGGAAGCAGAGGGGCACCCGATCCCCAGCCCTATCCAAGGAAGCGCAGGATCTGTGGCACTGTGCTGTTGCCCAGCGGATGTTTCTGGTACCCTTCCATCTGGCAGGAATAAAGAACACCATCGGCGACTCAGCAGGGAGCTGCGCTCGTGCCACGTGTGGGAACTGCGGCAGGATCAAGTGGATCGCCTATTCCAACAATGGGCCAATCCCCAGATCGACCTATTCGCGACGGCGACGAACGGCAAGTGCCGGAGGTTGGCCAGCAAGTTTCCCCAGCTGGGGAGCATGGGCGATGCTTTCTCATGCCCCTGGGACGGTCTATTTCTGTATGCGTTGCGACCCATCAGCCAACTCAGACGGTCCCGGTGCAGGATGATCCTCGTCGCACCGCCGTGGCCTAGACCGATTTGGTTCCCAGACCTTCTGGATATGTCAATGTCCCCCCCCCGACCCCCCAGTCAAACTGCCGACGGATGCAGATCTTCTCGCCAGAGAAGGAGGCGCCATCCTTCACCAAGGAGTCGCTGAACCTGCAGGCCTGGCTCCTGCAGCACTAGAGTTCGGAGGGTATGATATCCTGGCGGACTGCAAGGAGGTGCTTGCAAAGACCAGCAGGGCGTCCTCGTCTCTCGTTCTATGGACACAAATGGAAGAGGTTCTCTGTCTGGTGCCATGCACAAAAGATTAACCCTCTGTAGATTATGGCCCCTCAAGTGCTGCCGTACTTGCTATCGCTGGCCAAGGCGGGGCTGGCGCATGCCTCCAAGATCCATCTGGCGGCTATCTACCGCTACACCAGAACTCTGGGGCGCTCGTCGCTATGGTCCCATCGCCTGGTGAAGGAGTTCATGAAAGGACTGTTCCGATCATTCCCGCCGGTGAAGGCCCCGGCGTGGGAGCTCAACGTGGTGCTGACCCGGCTCATGGGGCCTCCATTCGAGCCTCTGAATTTGGCACCGTTGAAATTCCTGTCGTGGAAGACAGGGTTTCTTGTGGCTATCACCTCCGCACGACGAGTGGGAGAGATCCAGGCCCTTTCCTGTAAACCTCTATACCTAACATTCCACAAGACTAGGGTGGTGCTGAGGATGCACCCCTCCTTCATGCCCAAGGTGCCGGCGGACTTCCATCTGGACGAGCCCTTGGTGTTACCTGTTTTCTTCCCGTTGCCTTCGGCGCCGGCTGAGAGGACTTTGCACTCGCTGGATGTAGCTAGAGCGCTGAAGTTCCACGTGGACCGCACAAAGAGCCTTCAGAAGACATCACAGCTGTTTGTGAACTTTGGACCTGTGAACCAAGGGAAGGCCCTCTCGCTGGCTTCCATTTCCAGATGGCTCTGCGCCTGTTGCCCGGCCGTCCGAAAGCCCATTCGACCAGAGCGATCACTGCTACTACAGTGTTCCTGTCTGGTCAAGCCCCTGCTTGACATCTGCAGGGCTGCTACGTGGAGGTCGACGCACACCTTCACGAGATTCTACTGCGTCGACCGGGATTCCGGGGAGGAGTCCAGAGTCAAACAGGCAGTGCTGCGCAACCTATTTGTTTGAAGGTGATCCTGGTGAGGAGGTAAGAGATGCTTAATGTTCAGCCTTGCCACCTCCCGTGGTTGTGCATTTGTGTACTGCTATGTATTCTTGTATTCATGAGCATGTGACTCCATGCCAGACCCCATGCTGGAGAAGGAACAAGTTACTTATCTGTAAATGTTGTTGGAAGGGATTGTGTCCTCCGACGTATTCCTTATCTTTGATAGATCATCTCCCGGCTTGCTGGCCTCGGAAATGTTTTTTTCAGTAGAGGGCACTGCGCGTCGACGTCCCTCGAGCCGATGTCCCTCGACGGCCTCCATATTGGCGCCGACGTCACCACGCGTATAAATAGACTCGCGCAGCGTCCGTTGCTCAGTTCTGTTTTTCCACGCTTCGTGGGGTCTTGGAATATCGTTGCTCAGTTCTTCAGTCGAATATATCAATATATTCCTCGTGAATACCGACTTGTACTCTATGGCTTCCTCACCCGAACCGACGACTCCACGGTCCGGCTTCAAAACATTTTCTGTGGAAAGAAAATGTCGTTGACGGATCCTCACAGGATCTGTTTGTGGTGCCTGGGAATAGAGCACCATTGTTCGGAGTGCAAGGACTGCATGTCCATGACGGCGAAAGCCTTGAAAGAGCGTAAGGGGAAGCTTGAGAGAGGTAAGGCAGTTAAAACTTCTTCGAAAGTTTCCTCGGCGGAGTCGAGACATTTGTCTCCTCGCCATCATAAGACATTCTCGTTCTAGGTCTCGAAGCAGTTCCCATCACTCTTCGAGATCCAAGCATTCAAAAAAGAGACGTCGAAGATCCCCTTCCTCGTCTTTGTCTTCTTCCGTTTCCCCAAAAAGGGTCTCCTGCCCCACAAAACATAGCTCTCAGGCTGAGTGGGAGGAATTCAGGAAAAAGATGCTAAGCGTCTTCGATAAAGTGGCTTCGACCCCCTTGAAGACTGCTGAGGGCGATACCCTGGGTGAAAGACCCGAAAAATCAAAAAGCCGCGAGTCGCAGTACCCGGCGAAAGAAGCCACTCGAGAGCGTCACGAACCCTCGAGTAAAGGCAAAGTTGCATCTTCGACGCCGCCGAAGATCCCTTCGACACATAGATTGTCGTCGACGCCGTTATTGAAGGGTTCTTCGACGCACAGGTCAGTCGAGCCGACACCGAGAAAGGATAAACCCATGGCCACCTCACAGCCAGTGGCCATACCCAGAGCCTTGAGCACGAGAATGTCATCGACAACCTCGAGTAGAATCCCGATACTCTCGAGTTCGAGGCCTCTGCCACCTTTCTCGACGCGTTTTTCGATGGCTTTGATGGCTTCGAAGCCTTTAACATCCGCGTCGACGACGTCGACGTTTTCTCAGCCAATCATGACAAACTTGGCTCCTTCTGCTCTGGAAAGGGGATTTATACCATTTTCAAGACCTGATCACTCCAGGGTCTTATCTTCTATTTATGAAGAAGGGGAGGATTCGGATCAGGAAAGACCTTTTGAGTTGCAGGGATCTGCAACTCCTTCACCAGAGGAATTTACCAATGAGGAAGGTAGGTTGAAAGACCTCCATGAAACCCTACAGGAAGCAAATGGGTTGGACACTTCCCCAGAAGTGGAATTTGCTACACCAGACGCAGGGGAACATGCTGAAACCCCTTATAGAACCTTGATGGCAAGGATAATGGAGTTTATGGGATGGTCCACACCCTCACCTGCTTTTCAACAAGACGACCTCACAGACATCTTGGTCAAAAGTCTACAGGAGGATCCTGTGGTGCCATTTCATGCGGCATTACAAAGGAGTATATTGGAAAACTGGGAAACACCTGAGATAATCCTGGCAGTTAACAAAAAATGATCCGCTAAATATCGGGTGTCTTCTGCAGACCCGTAATATTTATCCAAACACCCAACTCCGGAGAGTCTGGTTGTTCAGGCAGCTACTTCAGCAGGTAGTAAATCGGCTTAGCCTACTGTTCCACAGGACAGGGATGATAAGAGATATGACTCTATGGCCAAAAAAGTGTTTTCCGCATGTAGCATGGCGTTGAAATCCATCAATGCTACTTGTACGCTCGCAAGGTTCAGCCACACACTTTGAGAGTGTGCTTCATCAGCGTCTGACTGCCTCCCGGAGGGAGATGAAAGTGAAGCGTTTCTCAACATAATTAAGGATGGTAAGGACGCAATGTACGAATCCCTTCAGACTGGCATCGATTCTGCTGACGGTATCAGCAGGGCCATGGCGGCAAGTATAACAACCAGGAGATTTGCTTGGTTGCGAAAGTCTGGTTTTGCTCCAGATGTGCAAAGCAGACTCTTGAATATGCCCTTTGACGGCTCTTCTTTGTTTGGTAAGAAGGCGGATGACCGTTTAGAAAAACTACAAACATCAAAGGCAGCAGCAAAATCCTTAGGAGCTGAAATCCGTCAGACACCATTTCGCCCCTCAGGAACCTCTTGGAGAGGTAAGTCCTTTCGCTTCTATTCTGCATTCGGAAAGGGCAGAGGGCATCTGGTTCAAAGGGGTCAGAAGAAATTCACCCGAGGTGGACGGGGTAAAAATACAAAAGCCGCAGCAGCAGCAGGTGCCTCTTTACCCTCGGCATCTGCATCAGCCGCCTCCAAACCGCTCTGAAGACTCTCTTCACAAAACACCAGTAGGGGGCAGGTTAACTCAACATCTGACGGAATGGCAGGCTATTACGTCAGATGCATGGGCATTGGAGACAGTTGCCCAAGGTTACTGCCTGCCTTTTCTACGCATCCTTCAGAGTCATCCACCGGGGAACAGCTCTCTGAAAGTTCCAGATCTGCTCCTCTTGCAGGAAATTGTAGACCTGCTAGATAAAGGTGCCATAGAACCGGTACCTCAGCGGAGAGGAACAAGGGCTGGTACTCCCCCCTACTTTCTCATACCGAAGAAAGACGGAGGACTGAGACGTATCTTGGACTTACGAGAATTGAACAAGTTCCTCAGGAAGAACAAGTTCAAGATGGTAACACACACTCTCAGATCCTTCAGCACCTCCAGCTCCAGGACTGGCTGGTATCTCTGGACCTCCAGGATGCTTATTTCCATGTGCCAATCCATCTCAAACACGGGAAATACCTGAGGTTCGCAATTGGCAGCTCTGATTATCAATTTCGAGTTCTGCCATTTGGGCTGACCCCCGCCCCGAGGGTCTTCACCCAGCTAATGTCGGTAGTGGTTCCAAGTCTAAGGAGGGAAGGGATCCACGTCTAACCCTACTTGGACGATTGGCTGATCAGAACTGTATCTTCGGAACAAGCTCAGATCCAGCTAGATTATGTCTGCCACTTCCTTCACAAACTGGGCTTCTCCCTCAATTTTAAGAAGTCGCAGATGATACCATCACAGAGACTCCAGTTCATTGGAGCGGTCCTGGACACTTCCTGGGAAAAGCCTCGCCACCGGAGGTGAGGGCTCAAGATATTCTGCAGATGGTCACCAAGTTTCAAAATGCCTACCGTCTCCCAGCCTTTGACTTTTTGAGGTTGCTAGGCCTCATGGCATCCTGCATCTTCCTTGTGCCAGAGGCTCGCCTGAGAATGAGATCTCTTCAGTGGGCACTGAGAACTCAGTGGTCGCAATTCTCAGGGAGAATGACAGACGACCTTTAGATTCCGGACAAGGTGGTTCGAGACCTTCAGTGGTGGGCCTGCCAGAAAAACATCTTGAAGGGGGAACTGTTTTGGCAACCATGGCCGGAGATAACAGTAGTCACAGATGCCTCACTCACGGGGTGGGGAGCCCATATCAACGACTTGACCATCAGCGGTCGTTGGTCTCCATCGGAGTCCAGACTACATATCAACCTGTTAGAGCTGAGAGCAATCAGACTAGCGCTGAAAGCTTTTCTGCCATCTGTATAAGGGAAACATGTCCTGATAATGACGGACAACACAGTGGCCATGCACTACCTCAACAAAAGAGGAGGCGTAGGATCACTGCCACTGTGCAGAGAGGCAATGCAGCTCTGGTTTTGGGCAATTCAAGAAGGAATCTCTCTATCGGCAGTCCACCTAGCCAGAGAGAAGAACTTGACGGCGGACGCTCTGAGCAGGCAGGGCAGTCTCCCATGAGTGGGAACTAGCTCAGGAAGTCCTTCAGGAGATCTTCGCCCTTTGGGGAACCCCTCAAGTGGATTCGTTTGCCACCAGTACCAACAAAGTGCGGTTTTGTTCAAGGGAATTTCCCCCGAGAGGAGCTCTAGGGGACGCGTTCGTGGTGGACTGGGAGTTTCCACTCCTGTACACGTTTCCACCAGTCTTGTCATTCCTCAAATGATCAGGAGGTTGAGAAGATTCCGGAGAACCATGATCCTAATTGCCCCAGACTGGGCCAGGAGAACGTGGTACCCGGACCTACTTGACATGTCCATCTGCCCTCCAATTCGTCTTCCACTCAAGGAGAATCTTCTCTCACAGAAGGGAGGTCAGGTTCTCCATTGTGATGCTGGAAATGCATCGGAGGGACAGGGCCTCCGTATCCTTGTCCTTTACTGCTTTTTATTGTGTGTTCTGTCGTGTTTTCCGCGCAGGAGTCCATGTGGGACTCCTGATGGTGGAGCTCTCTTTTGGTTTGGTGAACGGACCCATGGGATACCCTTATGGCACCCATGGGTGGGGGTGGCACCCTGTGCCCCTATTGTGTGTTTTTGGGCACCTGTGGGTGGCCCGCAGAGCAGGGTATGGGCTGGTGGCAGCTCCATGCTGAATTTGACAGGTGCGCGGAGTATCTTCCATTTTGGGATACCCCGGCCCTGCCATTGGGATCAGTTGATTCCGGATGGAAAACAAAATGGCCCCTGCGGCCTCTTGCTTTCTATTACCCATTACCTTGTTTTCCCAAAATCCTGGGAAGCCCTGACTCTGTCCCTTTCCCCTGACTGGCTGTTGTATGGAAGTGCCATATATGGTGGTGTTGTGAAGGCCCGGCCAGACCAGCTGGAGCCTTCCCGGTGATGTATGTTGTGGGTACCTCCTGTGGGTGGGACCTGGGTGAATGGAGTGTGTGACGAGTATGCATTCTGTGTTGTGGTTGACACAATGACTGAGACAGCCCTGCCCGAAACCGGTATGAATCCAGTTTGGAGTGTTGAATGGCTCGGTACTTGTCCCAATACAAATCACTTCTCTCCAGACACTCACAACAAGTTAATGGCCTGAATACCGTGTGTGCCTGATTGGCTGCCTGCATGAATGCCCTTAGTCTTGATTGGATGCCTTAGTGTGACCCTGCAGAATGAATGGGAGATCAACAGTATATCTGGGGACCTCTCACTGCTAGGAATTGTGTTCAGAAGGTGAGTAACTGGAGTAACTGAAGCTTGACCTTGAAGCCCTGCTGGACAAGATGAATTGCTATTGCTCTCCTTCACAATCTGAAAGCTGCTGTGCCTCCAAGAACTGACCCAGAGAGGACCTGGTAAGGCGCCCTCTTCCCGAGCTACGAGGGACCATCGTGCACAGCTGATCTTTGCAAAGCTCCCTGGTAGACAGACCTGCGACAGGCTGCCGACCCGAGACGGGGACTGCCGCGGAATCTCAAAGAGAAGCACCCGGACTGTTGTCCTCCACTGTCGACGACCGCCGTCGCCGTGCTCCCGTTTGCCTAAGAACTTCCTTTGATCATCGGACGCTCTCGTCTGCATCGTCACCCGCTTTATCCCGCTGGAGAAGGCCCGACCGTCGACGCGCCGAGGAGCATCCGCCGGTGGGTTTCCCCGCCACCTAAGGACCATAGAGACGCCGACGACTCGACGCCCTTGCTGGCCCACAGTTCTTAATCATCTCTTTGCGGTCCAGAACTATCGTCACCGAGGTGCCCCGCACGCCTCTTCCTTGCAGGACGCCAACGCTCTGTCATCGACGAGCACCGCTAGGAACGAAGCTGCCACTTCACTGCCGTAGTTCCACCTGTTCACGGTCAGACGTTCGACCCGTGACTCCTGCTTTTAAAGGGAGGGCACTCAAGAAGGGCCGTTGATTCCCCGACACCGAACGCAGAGTTCCTCGATGCCTCTCGACGATCCGTGGCTCCTGCTTTAAAGGGAGTCACACAAGAAGGATCAGTTGACGCATCTTTGGAGAACTCTACTCCACCAGGTACATTGGGGGGGTAAAACCTTAATAGGAGGATATAAGTCTATTGTTTCAACCATCTTAAGTTCCTTCCTATCTCTATTGCTGGTTTCCTCGTTATTGATCTGTGGGACATTTTAACCGTACAGTTGATGCACTTTAATGAGATTTGATAACATTGGTGGTACCACTTTAGAATTGTATATATTTATCATTGTTGACTTCCGAGTACAAAGTGCGTTATTGTGATCGTGTACATACCTTTGAATATTACTTATATAAGACTGTGTTTTCCGTAATATTGTGTGGACATTCCTTTGTGGGGCTTCGGGGACTACACTGTACTTAAGAACCAGCCCGCATCACCTCCTGAGAAGCTAGGCCTTGATTGCTCGTCCATTGCTACCAAATAGAGAATCTTGGCTGGGGTCCTCTGTGCCTCTCCTCTACCATATAGAGAGCGGAAGTGCAGACACCCCCTACCAGTCTTTACATCCATCCAGACATCAGAACCCTCAACCTTCACGCCTGGCTTCTGAAAGGTTGAGATACAAGGATTGGGACCTCCCTGATGACGTCATGGAAGTGTTGCTTTTGGCCAGAAGGCCAGAAACAAAGTCTTTATACCGCTGCTGTTGGAACAAGTTTTGCAGCTGGTGTAGAGAAGAGAATATCGACCCCTTTTCATGTGGTACACCAACAGTGTTATCCTTTCTACTCTACTTGGCAAATTCAGGCCTTCAAGTTGGCACTATCAAGGGCTATCTCGCAGCGCTTTCGATCTTCAAGCGCACTGCGGAGGAGCCTTCGTATTTCAAATTACCCTTAGTAATACAATTTCTAAAGGGATTAACTAATGTCTACCCTCCAAGTACTTTCCAAGTTCCTTTATGGGACTTAAATTTAGTCTTAAATTTCCTGATGGGTTCTCCTTTCGAACCACTCCACTCTTGTTCGCTAAGATTTCTCACCCTTAAAACTGTCTTACTAGTGGCTTTAACATCTGCTAGAAGGGTGATCCAATTACAAGCTCTATCTTGTAAACCCCCTCATACAATTTTTCATAAAGACAAGGTTGTCCTACAGGTGAAGCCTAATTTCCTCCCAAAGGTGGTTTCTGAATTCCACATCACTCAGAAAATTACTTTACCTTCGTTCTATCCGCCTCCCCATCCGGGGAAAGAGGAAGAAAGGCTATATGCTGGACCCAAGGCGAGCTTTAAGCTTTTACATCAGCAGACTTGCTAGGATTAGGCAAGCAGATCAACTGTTCGTGGTTACTCGGGGCACACGTTGGGGCTACCGATAACAAAACAAACCATTTCCAGATGGATTATTTTGGCCATGCTGGAATGTTACAAACTGGCAGGGAAAGAGCCTCCTCAAAATCTTAGGGCTCATTCAACCAGGGGTATCGCAGCCTCCTCGGCCCTCCAAAGAGGGGTTCCGGTTCGAGACATATGTGCGGCTGCCACATGGTTGTCTGCAAATACCTTCAAGATTTTACAACCTGGATTCCTCCTCTAGTCAAGAGACTAGGTTTGGCAAAGCCGTATTACATTCTGTTCATTCTTGAAAGGAAACATGGCGTTTTACTCCCGCCTCCAAGTGCACACCACTGCTATGTGAGTCTATCAAAGATAACGAATACGTCGGAGGACACAATCCCTTCGAAGAACAAGTTACCTCTTACCTTGTAACGTTCTTTCGATGGGATGTTCCTCCGATGTATTCCTTATCGCCCCTTCCATCCACCCCCGCAGTAATACTTCCCTTGTGGTTGCAGTTTACGCTCCTTCAAGGTCAATAACCAATTCATGTAAAACAAATGTTAACGTCAAAACGGAACTGAGCAACGGACGCTGCGTGACTCTATTTATACGCACGGTGATGTCGGCGCCGATACGGAGGCCGTCGAGGGAGATCGCCTCGAGGGACGTCGACGCGCATCGCCCTCTACTGAAAATTTTGGGAGATGATCTATCAAAGATAAGGAATAAGTCAGAGGAACATCCCATCGAAAGAACGTTACAAGGTAAGAAGTAACTTGTTCTTCTCCAGCATGGGTCTGGCATGGATTCACATGCGAACCCTCCCTCCTACCCCTCTGCGGCTCTTTTCTTGGTCCTACTGCCACTTTACGTGCTACCAAATCTGAAAATGGCTGCCAGAGGAGGGGCTTAGGTAGAGGGCAGTCATTGGCTGGGGGCAGTATGACCCAGAGACCAGCGATTGGTTACTAGTTGAAAGACAGTTCAGAAACGAAACAGATTTCTTCTTTACCAAGGATTCCCAGCCTGACTGGGAATATTCATGAGCATGTGAATCCATGCCAGACCCATGCTGGAGAACAGTTACAGGTAAGTAACTTGTTCCTTCTTTGCTATCGCAAAGACAAATTTAATTTTAAGAACATACCCTAGGTTTTCACTTAAGTTCATTTCAAAATTCCACATAAACCAATCCATCGAGCTGAGGAAAAAAAACTCCATACACTAGATGTAAGGAGGGCGGTCCTTTACTATGTAAACATGACCAGACCACTCAGGAAAACTGACCAACTGTTTGTCTCTGTC
This sequence comes from Ambystoma mexicanum, assembly GCF_040938575.1. Taxonomy (NCBI): domain Eukaryota; kingdom Metazoa; phylum Chordata; class Amphibia; order Caudata; family Ambystomatidae; genus Ambystoma; species Ambystoma mexicanum. Next base: position 108,372,456 of record NC_090926.1, on the reverse strand, counting down.
GCAGCAGGCAGAGAAGGAGACAGCGTTTCAAAGAATGCCATCTCCAGATGGATAATCAGATGCATACAACTCTGCTACTCTTTATCAAGCAAAACATTGCCTTTCACACGAGAGCTCACTCCACAAGGGGGTTTAGGAGCTACTCTGGCCTTTATCGTAAACGTCCCGCTGGAAGTTATTTGCAAACAAGCTACATGGAGCTCAGTACACACTTTAACTCAGCACTACTACATTGTCACATGCTCTAAAGCAGATACTCGGGTGGGATAAGCGGTTCTAAAAACATCTATTCGCCGCTGGACCTTCTCACAAACCACCATCTTCTCCTAACACTGCTAGCTAATCTATGCATAGCATGTGATCTAATCAGATTCCACAAGCCTCAGAAGGGATACATTACTCAATGTAATCGTATTTCTGATGCTTGTATCTGCTTAGTCACATGTACCCACTCTTCCTCCCCTCACAGTAGAAGGTGCATAGATGTTTATATGGGCTTTATCTGATACATATCTGCTGTAATATACCTGTACTCGCGATACACTTCATACAATCTTATGTCAGAAACAAAACAATCTGAGGGACCTCAACGCGTGAAGGACCATGGGTACAGTGGACGTCACACTAGGGATAGTATTACTGGCACGCCCTGTCGGTGTCCCTTTTTTAGAGTTTTGAAAACAACTGTATTACTATGCAGCTTCCACTAGATGTCGGTGAGTAAGGTATAACACATATATATATATATATATATAGGGCATTCCCTTACTATCCATTTATTAATGTTGTTTACAGTACCTGTAAGTCATCTTGTGAAGTTATCTTGAGTGCTGAGTTGTACAAACACCTTGGAAATTTGGATATCTGAGGAAACCACCCTGTAAACCAAGTAGGTTGATATAGCAGGGCACTAGAAATAACGCCTTCACAAAATCTCTTAAACAGTAGCAGTGCTTACTTGCATAGGTCAAACGTTCTTCTAAAGCCTATATTTCCCCATGCCACCTCTTTCCCACTCCTACAGCAAGCCCTGGAGTCAGCAGTTAGGATGGCCTGTTTAATCTCTGCAAGGAAAAATGGGTACATTGTAATATAAAAGAAGGCATTGCAATTGCTGAGTGTTATTTTTCTTTTGCCTGTGGCCTAGAAAAGCCTGGCTAGCTTGACATTAACAGCTGCCAGGAGCAATACTGGGCCCGAAACCCAACCAGTGCTATAGAAAACACAATTGTGACATTTAGTAGTATGCTGTAGGTTGCACTTGACCTATAAATTAGATTTGTACTATATTATGTACTAGCTCATTACCCAGAGATCGCTCCTGCTTACTGGGTAATTCCTGATACCCAGGATCTACTTTTACTTCCTGCTCGTCAATTCCTTATTTTGATCACTCGATTTCAGGTGTTGGAACTGGTAAGTGATCTAGAATTTGCAAATTTAATGTAAAGGCATTTTTTTACTTTATTCTTTTGCTTAATTTTTTTACCGACGTTTTGGATTAGCATTGATGTAAACAATAATAAACCCTCATTTGGTTATTGCAGCAGCATGACATTTTTCCTCATGCTGCCCTTCAAGTATTCGTACCCCATTATAAATGAACGGACTCTTGGGTGTGCATTTCTTCCTTTTCCTCATTTTATGCTTTCATTAACTCCTCTAGCAATCTGGGGAAATTTCACACTGTGAGGTTATTCCATGGCTCCTCTGGCTGACTTCTTTCTACTAATGGAGAGAATATGTGCCTTGCAATTGTCACCCTTAGCTGATCATCAAAGGGAGATGTCTTTAAGCCCCTTGTCTTTTGCCTGTGAAGTGTGCCTAATATCTGACTACACCCAAATACATCTGTTGTGAATACAATTATTTTTTTTAATGCATACTGCTATTGAATGCAAAATAGCTACATTGCTGAAGGTTTACTAGCACTTTTTTTAAATCCTGAATGTCATTGGTGTACAATTTGCATTTTCAATTGTTACTTTGTGAAAACTGCAATATAAGCAAAAACTTACTTTATTTCCAGGAAAAATGTTGAAAAACGAGCATTGTTGGAAAATATGGAGGGTCTCTTTCTAGCTGTGGATGAAATTGTTGATGGAGGGTAAGTGAAGATGACATATCCCTTACCAATCCATCTTTTACTTTTCCCCTTGACACTACACAACAATATTGTATTCAATGACTTCTTCTTAAATAATGATAGAGCTCCAAAAAGGTTGTGGTCCTTTTTTATTTTTTTAGAAAGTGCATTTACAGCATACATTTACTGTTCCAATGCAGCTAGTTATAGGAATGGTCGGAATTATTTTTGTGTCTCCAAATTTCATGACAAGCTGAACTTGTTACACATGAAGTTGTGAATAATTGACTTTAAGGGAGAATGCCGATAATAAAAAAAAATAGCTGTGCCTCTTTGCTTATAGGCTACCATTATCACAAACTTGTATGGCGGTGGAGTCTGGTTGCCCCTGGCTTAGGGAGCCTTTGCTCCAGGGCCTTTTTGTTCCCTGGGAAGTGCTGTGAACGCATGTAGTACCCTCTGTCAGCAGCATCTCGCTTCCTATCACTTACTGAGATCCGATCAGTCCTGTTTTCCTCAGGTACATGTTCTGGAAATGCTACCGTTCAGATGGTGGACGGCTCGTAAGTGCTTGCTGGGCGAGAAGTCTGCTTGCATGTGCTGTTGGATTTCCTTTTAGGTTCTGATAGGATTGGCCATGGTGTCCTCTTTTCTTTTTGTGCACTCGAATCTGGGTATGAGTGGATCTTTGATTGGTTCTCTTCCTTCATAATGGGGCTTTTCCTGTTAGTGCAAGTAATCTGCTCCTCCTTCAGCCACTCTCCCAGTAGTTCATTTTGCTTTTCCAGAGTTCATGCTGATCTCCCATACTATTAACATCTATATGGAGCAGCTTGGAGAGCTGGTCTGTGATTCAGGCATTTACAGCAATCGAAAGGTAATGATGCTTACATTTTCTTTAACGTGTCATCAATGACCAATATCCCATGTCTGATATCCATTGCCACCGGACTACCTTGGTAGCATTGCAGACCGGATGGTTCCACTGTTTGATAAGTAGGCAGGCCCCTTTTTTACCTCATGTGGTAGTGCCTATACCTTTTGCTGGCTTTTGGACTTTATTGTGTGTGTATGAGGACTGGGGGTAGTAGTCATGGCAGATGCCCGTCTCCGATAGTTTGAGATCTTTTCCTCTGTGTTGTAGAAGAGCGACTGCATGCCTCTGCAGGAAATCCCGCCCCACTACCTCCTATATGTTGGAAGCCTGAGATTGTGCCATGTTTGACCCAAGCAGTTGTGCCATTACCGCACTGTATAGCGGAAAGAAGATGCCAGTCGAGATAACCCTATTGAATCTGAGGGAGGAACTTCCTGAAGGGATCTGAGAAAAGAGCAAAGAAGGAAGTCTGTGACATCATCAGAGTATGAACGACGTCTCGGAATATTGGCTGAAGAGGATGTATGGATCTTACAGAAACTAGTGACAAAGTAAAGAATCGAGTGAACTTTTAAATATGAAGATTACACATCCACGAAGTGCTGCAGAGAATCACCCGCTCAATAATTGTACAGACGCTGAAACGCAAGTAGACTAATTCCTCATAGAATCTGGCTATATGTAGTGGATAGAATGCAGGCAAAGCCACCATTGTATAGAAGCTGGACATCAGTGTTACAAATTTAGTAAGCCAGGACTCATGAAGAGGGAAGAGAAACTGTCGCAGCAAGAATAAGCTGAAATCGTGAAGCTGCATGTTAATGTTAAAGGATATTTGTACCGCGCACGATCACCACCGGAATGGTCCACTGGCGGCTCTGGAAAAGGGAGGAGGAGGAGGGGGGGGGGAGTTAGTGGGAATAAGCTGGCAAAGTGCAAGAGAGCAGTGATGTGCTGTTGGCAGCCTCAGCCCGGTGGGTCAGTTGGCTGGGCGTAGGGTGTTTTACGGTCGGTAGTCGTGCGCTGTTGTGCAAGTCTGTGTGTTTTTTTTCGTTGTTGCAGTGTAGCGAAGTTTGTGCAGATTGCTGTGTTTAGGTTTGTGGTTGTTTGGTTACAGTATGAGGTGTTTTCAGAGGGATGAAGTTGGCAAGGTTGTCTGGCCAAGTTCTGCTATCTTTTCTGGAAAGGAGCAAACGTACAAAGGATGAATCGTCCCTTGTTAAGGTGCAAAGAAAGAACACAGAGTGCCACGTTTTGTTCATTTAAGAAATTTAAATGCTGCAAAATTGACCAAATCGTGATTTCCCATCAGGTGAGCCAAGGATGGAAATAGTCGAACTTGAGTCCTAGAACAAAGATAGCGAGTGCCCGCATTCCCATGTATTCCCAGAGACGCGGATACTTTGCAAGGCAAAGTTCAAAGACAATCTTCATGGCAGAAGGCACGGGTGTTGAGCGATGTTGGGCTAATTGGGTGGGCACTTAGTCAGGCCCACCTCCTCGCACCAGGGTCTGGGTTTATGTGCTGCTAAGTGAACCGAATATTCCAGATATGGCACAAGCATGCCAGCCATTTGTAGAGGTCCATATAACAAAGGCCCTTATAGTTTGAGGACCAGTTGGAAAAAGTGTACTTAAGGTTTTGAAGATGAGCTGTAGGCCTATATTGCCCACCTAACAGTGGGCAGCCAATCACAATCCTAGTTCCTATATAATGTTTCTGATGTATGTTAATCTGCTTAGAATCACATGCTGTGCATAGTCCGACATCCAGAGTATTGCATCTTGTCTTTCGAGAATCGAAATGGGACGTTGACATGGGCGTGCCTGTAACACTAGCCTTATGTGACGTGTAGTGTACCCAAGATCCCTCATGCCTCGAGGTCCCTCAGATTGTTTTTTTCCGCCCAGATAACTGGTCACCCTTATGCGGAGTTCGTAAAGAACATTGCTATTGTCAAACAAACTTTGGTTGAATTCTTCTATAAAGATATTTAATAGCACCCCTTCCGTCCCTTGTCTCGACGGCTGTTCCAGTTTCCGCCGAAGACCTGCGAGATTCGACAGAAGGTGATCCTGTCGGCATTGCCGACCACGTGGCCGGGCCTTCCGCCAGCCTATACAATAGGGGAGAGTGGGGTCGGGTGGACATTTCTTTTCAAACTGAAAATTCCTTTCCCTTTCTTCCCTCTTTCCCGGTTGGTCTTAGTCACTCTGTGTAACTTCAGCTATGGAGAGGACTCAGTTTTGCCCTATTTGTAAGAGCAAATTCCCATGGAAGGATAAGCACAGACGGGGTAACCGCTGCTTGCCGCTCGATCATAAAGAGGAAGGGTGTGCGGCCTGTAAGCTCCTCTGCCCCAAGACTTTGAAGGAGCGTAGAGTAAAACGGTGGGCGGCCTCCAGTATGTCCAAGGCCGGGACTTCTCCCACTGCCGCTACTACCGAATGTGACGACGGCGAGAGTGACCATCATGCCTCCGAACCGGAGGTTGTTGACCTTTTGACGGAACGCTCGCGTTCTGCATAGTCTGTCGCAGGCCCCGATAAGCATGGCGTAAGCTCTGCTATGGTGAAGTCACACCCCGGCGACAAAGACAGACACGCGCATGACACTAAGCACACAAACCCTAGCCTTTCTTTGATGACGTTGAAAAAGACTTTGGCGCCAATGGGTGCACTGGTAATTCCGGTGATACCCGCCGATCGAGATTGGCAGCCCTCCCCGCAGCCGCATGCGCGCTTAGCGACTGGGTAATCCAAGACAAAGGGCGCTACCTCCAAAGCACAATTCCGTTGACAAGCATCACAGGAAGGCGTACAGCGACGTCAAACAAAGGACTCAAGACAAGACCTTACCACCGCCGAAAGTTACGGCACTGCCGGAAAAGGTGGCCGATAGGGGCTAGGCCCCGATTCCGCTGAAACAGTCTCCCTTACAACCGTCGGATGTACCAACGCGCCTCCCAACTGGTGAGGACGTCGAGGTCAGTCTGGCTAGAATTGTGGCCGCAGATTCCCATAAACGGCATGCTAGGCACTCTCCGAAAGACTCAAAGATCCGCCGAGATCTAAGGATAGCGTTCAGAAGTCAAGGGACGGGCACAGGGATACCCCACCTTTATCGGTCCCCTCAGAGGACTTCTCTGAGGGAGAGGAAGGACTTTCTTCGATGCTAAAGCACAGAGCTCTACGTTTTTCGACGGAAGAGAGTGGTAGGGACACTTTTTCGACGGAAGACTGAGACACCTTTCCACCCCTAGACCGTTCTGGATCGTCAGTCTGAACTAGGGAAAGGTTTGAGGACTGCATGGAAATGCTGGACACATTTGTTTCATGTGCAGAACAACCTACACCAGGAAGGCCAAGGAGGAAAGCCCTGCTAACCCTAGATCTAAATTCCCATGGTTTTTTGACCCCTCTTTAGAAGAGGACATATAGAATTATGATATTACTGAAGAAGACATTCTACCAGTTAAGGTACAGGAGAATCCTTTCTATAACGAGGAGGAACATGAGCCCATTGAAGATGAAACTATGGAAGGCTGGGGGGGAGGACCCAGATGTGGGTGAACCTCAACCATGGCAGTCCCCAGAGCGACAAGACCCAGATATTCTGGCCTTGGACTCTCCTCAGAACACCGATACAAGAAATCCTTCTCCTATTGATGATCAACTAATATTTAATGTAATGTTGCGTAAAGCAGCTGGTCACTTTAAAATTGCCACTGAAGAGGCAGCACCTGAAGCCGACTTCGTTGAGGATATACTCGGAGAAGCTGCCACCCAGCCAAGCCATCCCTCTACTCAATTCGATTAAAACGCACCTTGCTCCATCTTTGTCTACACCGGCTCTTACGAGAGGTGTAAACCCAAGAATTGTAAAACTCTTCCGCCCTTCTCCATCAGACCCTCTATATTTTGGGTCATTCCACCCCAGATTCTTTGATAGTCACTACCACAAGGAAAAGAGCAGGGGTTCCTTTATCAACAGGTGAGGCACCCCCTGACCAAGAAAGGAAAAGGCTTTATGCCCTGGGTAAAAGGGTTGCAGCAGCGTACTCCACTCGTATTGCCAATAACACCACTCTATTGGCCAGTTATGCAAATGCTCAATGGGCTTGTAATGGGGTCTAATTCCAAGGGAATATCAAAGGGTTAATGGTAATTGGCGGGCCTTATTAATATGGCTGACTCTAGTAATTGCAAAAGGTATTAAGGTGCTTTCCTTCAATAAGGATTTGCTTTTGTTTTGGTTGCTAGGAGACCACGGACGACGAGAAGGAGGAAGGAGAAAGACGTCCGTTACCAGTGGGCGTATTAGGAGATGACTGAAAAGCTGTTTAGAGTGCTTTTTAATTACAAAGTCAAGTTGAACTGGTTGTGGAGAGTATTCCGCTTAGTTTGTGTTGATTCATCAGAAAATCCGAGGTTGAGAGAGACAACGGAGCGAAGCCGATTAAGTGGCCTCGACAGCTGATCGTCTCGGCCCTGTCAGCTCTCCGCGTATCAGAAGGCACAGAGCAGACAGGACGGGCCAACAGCTGATCAACAAACTCGGCTCTACTCAGCGAGGTCATGCGTGAAACAAAATGAGGCGGGGCCGCCAACGAAGCCTTCCAACACGACGAAAGAAGGTACTGAATGAGTCCTCAGTATAGAAGCGGAGAGCGCGGAATGTAATTAACGGCGTGTCAATGAGAAGTGGTTTCGCTCACAGTTTGAACGTTATGAAAGCAGTAGTCCCAGAAAAAGTATTACGATTTTAGTTTTATTTTTCTTTTTTTTTTAGTAGTTATGGTCACAAAAAAAAATATCGAGACCTTTCAACTTATTACAAAAATTGGAAAAAAAAGTCAAGGATCAAATTTACATTCATGTTACAATTGCTAAAATAAACTCCATAGATAACATACGTTAAATGTCTACTATAAAATTGCAACAATTCACCCAAAGAGATATTCATAAAGACAAATTTACAAGATATTCATAATGCTTCACATAGCATGATGACTAAAAATAAAAAAGAGAAAATTAAATTCACAACATTCTCGGTGCACACATTCTCAATTTATATACACCAGTTCCACTGTTAACTGCTAAAAAGGAATCATTTTGATTTTCGAATTTTGCAGCCCAAGATGGCGGAGATAATTTACTACAGCATATCTCACCGACTTACTATTTGTGCAAAATCGTAAACCCCACAATTTATCGGTTGTCATGTCACGGTACTCGGCAAATAAGTGCTTGTAGTGTGCACATCTATGCATCACCAGTTCGATACATTCTGTGCATAAATGTTTCCACATGTTGATTACAAAAACGACATTTCTCTTCCACACTCCCAGCAATGCTGCGCCTATTTAACACATCTTTGGTAAATTCAAGCGAAATCACATGAAACCGTCCCGATGTTACGGGCTTAGAGATTTCACCATATAATTCGCAACCTCATTATAACATTTCATCTCAAAGGGGTATGCAATACAGTTTTGATATTGTGAGCATGCTGTTCTGGTTTTAATCCAATCTATCTCCCAGATTTTAGTTTTAGCTCAATCCGGATTCTCAATTAGCAAATCTACTTCAATCTGTGCTGCATCTAATATGCCCTGAATCTTTAGGCGCCACAGTTTAGGAAAGGAATCTGCTGAATTTAACAAATAGATCGCTATAATATTGCAAATACCCGTTGATAGTTTATTCATGAGACATTTGCGGTAGAGCGAGCATAACTTCCACTTGTAGATCGCATATGGAGAAGTCAGACCAAGTTTGTGTCTTATTAATGGTAATGATTGGGAGTTGGGTAGGTTTAACACTTGCTTCCAATAGTGTCCTTCTTTAATCGCCCAATAGTTACAATTACAGTTACCATTTAGTTTTGAAAAGGAATCTTTTAAAAGGTAGTTAGTTCAGCAATGAAAAGACTGATCGAGAGTCTTGTGAGGGAACCAAAGGTTTAAAACCCACATGAGCGACACCGTGGGATTTACAAAAGACTTAACTTATGTGAACACAAAAAAAAGACCCAAAGTTACATCACAGAAAGTTACCTTCTTACCAATGGAGTGTTACTACGATCTGGTGATAAAAGAACAAACTTTTCTTATGGTTGTTGACGTCCCATGAAGAGTTGTTTTTGTTTCTTGTATGAAACCAGCACCACAAGACTCATATTCCTAAGGAGTCGTATTCCTCCAAACTGAAGAATCCTCCATGCTACAATATCCTTTTCTGGCTCCTTCACAATTGTTTCTTTCTTTTATAGTTAATAAAAGTTGGCTTGTAATCAAAATCATAGTCTGCGTATCTTATTACCACATCAAGGTGCAACAGGGCTTTAATACAAGAAGGCCTACAAGAGGCTCCAGAACCTCTACTGACTTGCCTACTTACCACAGTCTCTGAAGGTAGGCAAGTTAACCAAAGTATTTTAAAAAACTGCCGAGCCAGCCGAGCCCTCGCTCAGGGCATTCTCCTCAAAAGACACGCGTGGCTTTGAAATTCAGTGTTTATACCTGAAACGGAAGCGTCTCTTATAACCAAACCTGTGTAGGAATCCAACTTGTTTGGAAAGGCGGTCGATGAGGCCTTAGAGAACGCGAAAAAAGAACATGAAACCCTGAAGAGTTTGGACCAAATTACTCAGAGACCTTCCACAAGGCGAGGATTTGGAAACAGGTTTTCTTGTGGCCATCGGTCCACTCACCAACAATACCCTTCAGGAAACAACTGGACTCGCCACAGGGAACCAATGCTTACAATACCCCGTACCCCCAAAGGGGACAATGGCGTGGTAAGGGCCCCCAGAGGTTCTCCTGCCTCAGGCTCCAAATGACTCGAAGATTCAGGTCCCCTCCCATGCCTCTCCGGTCATGGGCCGGCTGACATAATTCCTGAAAGCATGAGAAGGAATAACTACAGACCAGTGGGTGCTAAAAACCGTAGCTCACGGGTACTTTGTATAGTTCTACCAATCCCCAAAATACAGACCTCCACGTCAACGAAGACTAACACCAGAATATCTTTGCATACTTAAAGAAGTCGAGATACTGGAACAAAAAGTAGCCATAGAGATCGTACCTCTATCACAGGTAAAGGAGGGTATTTATTCAGTGTACTTCCTTGTACCCAAAAAGGATCTAGCCATGCGTCCTGTTCTAGATCTGCACCCAGTGAACAAGTTTGCAAAACAGAAATTTTGAATGGTCACCCTGCAAGAAGTAATTCCTCTGCTCACACAGGGGGATTACATGGCAACTCTGGATTTGAAAGATGCACGCTTTCATATTTCGATGTTGCTAGCTCACAGAAAGTACCTCAGGTTTATGATGGAAAACAAACCTTATCAGTTCAAGGTACTACCCTTCAGCATAGCATCTGCACCAAGGGTATTTACGAAGGTACTAGCAGTAACGGCAGCACACCTGCGCAGGCAATCCATTCCATTTTATCCTTACCTCGACGAGTGGCTCATAACAGGGGACTCCTAGGAAACACGTCTGTCAAATGCCCGAAAGACGATAGATCTTTTATTCAGCATGGGGTTCTCTGTATCAACGAGAAAAAAATCCAGCTTAGACCCCAGTCAAGTCAAACAATTCCTAGGGGCTCTAATTCGAACAAAGGACGGCCTTGTCTTCCCCTCCAACGAGAGGGTTCAAAACATGTTATTTCAAATCCCTCACTATGTAGCCAGTCGAGAGGTAACCGTATGCAAGGCTATGCGTCTGCTAGGAATGATGGCGTCAAGGATCTACTTAGTTTCTCACACGCGTTTGGTGTCAGGCCAACGGACAGTGGGACAATTTAGTAGTGGTCTCACCGGCCCTAGTTCTCTCGCTGCGGTGGTGGTCAAGGGAAAACCTCTTGAAAGGGAAATCCTTCACTACCCCCGCAGTGGAATCCACTCTAACTATGGATGCCCACCTGCTCCAGCAAGCAGAGTTTGGTCGCCAGACATAGCATCCAACCACATAAACCTGCTGGAACTGCTGGCAGTCTTCAAAGCACTGAAAGCGTTCAAAATGCAACTACAGGGAAAGACTGTCCTAATCCTTACAGACAGCACCACAGCCATGTACTATTTGAACAAACAGGGAGGCACTCATTCTCCAGGGCTGTCCAAACTGTCTCGGAACATTTGGAAGTGGGCTCTCAAATGCAACATGTTCCTGTTATCACAACATGTTCCAGCGGAACTCAATCTTCTGGCAGACGTACTCAGCAGAGACTTTCCGTTGCCCAAGGAGTACGAATGGCGATTACACAGAGACATCATCGCCAACGTTTTCGCACAATGGGCTTTTCCAGAGATCGATCTGTTTGCGACCCTGTAAAATGCCCAATGCCAAGATTACGCCTCCAGGTACCCCCAGAACCGATCCAAAGGGAACGGACTCGGGATAAAATGGTCAGGGAAATGTGTCTATTCTTACAACTCCCCCCCCCACCTCCACCCTCCGACTCCCCTTCTCAACAAGATCGTGCACAAAATGCACCAGGAACCAGTGACGATGATATTGGTGGCCCCAATGAGGGCCTGCCAGCCCTGCCCGTACAACATGTCGCAAGACAAAGGAGATGTTTCACCCATGCCCGCAAACATTGAACTTAGCGCCCTGGCACCTAAGGTCATAGAATTCGGACACCTGCAGCTCCCTCCCAGATGTATGGACATCCTCAGGGAGGCAAGGAAACCTAACACTAGATATTGCTATTCTAGTAAATGGAAACGGTTTGTCATCTGGTGTAACTCAAAGAGCATCAACCCAATCGACTGCTCTCCCATTCACATTGTCCTATACCTAACTCACTTACTTGATTCAGGCCTAGTCTTCAACTCAATAAAGGAGCACCTAGCGGCACTTTCAGCATATACAACATCACAACAGAAGGTGTTGTGGTGGAAGGTACCAGTTATTAAGGCTTTCGTGGAAGGGGTAAAAAGAATTTACCCTCCCATTTCTAACCGGGCTCCCGGATGGGACCTAAATGTGGTGTTAACTAGGCTTATGGGAGCTCCTTTCGAGCCCATGCACAAATCCAGTCTTAAGAACCTAACCTTCAAGACTGCTTTTTTAATAGCAATCACCTCCATTAGGAGGGTAAGTGAACTGCAGGCACTCTCTATTCTAGATCCCTTTGTAACAGTTCACAAAGAGAAGGTGGTTTTGCACACTCACCCTAGTTTTGCGCCTAAATTCGTTTCCAAGTTCCATGTGAACCAGTCAATAGAGCTACCACCGTTCTTTCAAAATCCCTCAAGCCTGGGGGAAAAGAACCCTACACACACTGGATGTATGCAGAGCACAATCCACTCGAGGCACTGGGGCGTCCATAGGATTCATTGCAAATGTTCCCCTTGAGTCCATTTGCAAACCGGCAACCTGGAGTTCTGTACATACCTTTACAAAACACTATTGCCTAGACACTCATTCTAGATCTTAGTCTCAGGTGGGACAGGCAGTACTAAGACATCTTTTCACTACTGTTCCTTCTCACAACCCACCTCCAACTCCGGGTACTGCTCACTAGTCTATGCAGATCATGTGATTCTAAGCAGATTGACAAGCATCAGAAGACATGCATTATTTACTGTAAAAGCATTTCTGATGGTTGTATCTGCTTAGATTCACATGTGCCCACCCTTCCCCTCCGCTTGGATGGAAGCAACATGGACATCTTACTACTTTCTCTCTTTTCTGTACTCACTCACGGTAGACATAAGGCTCCCTACTGGCAGAAAAAATACAATCGGCGGGACCTCGACGTGTGAGGGAGGGATCTTGGGTACACTACACGTCACGTAGGGATAGTGTTATAGGGACGTCCATGTCGACGTCCCCTTTCGATTCTCGAAAGACCAGATGCAATACTCTGCGGTTACCACTGGATGTCGGACTATGCACAGCATGTGAATCTAAGCAGATACAACCATCAGAAATGCTTTTACGGTAAGTAATGCATGTCATACTTAAATGTTCTCCTTAAGCCTATCCCCTTCCCCAGTAGGTTTTTCATTATTTTCCACGTAGTATGACATCACGTCTGACGGATTAGAAGTATATAATCTTGTTTTTATGAAAAGATCGTTGAGAAATCGAGCAAACGTCTGTTGAACTCCCTGTTTTAGACAATTGTTAATAAAACAGTACTTTGCCATCTTCCCAAGTTGGTTTGGTTATTTGGACTCAGAATTATTCTGTGAACCCATCCATTGCATGCACATTCCTAAAAGGGCTCCAAGCTCAGTGTGGGAGCACTTCCTGAATTGCATGGATGTGTTTGTAGGGAGGTTTTGCCATTGTCTGACAACTCCTCTTTTTGAATACTTGATGTGAGATTTTGGTGCTGTGTTCATGCTCTGCCTCCCAAAGGGGAGAAGTTAGCTCACTTACCCATTCACTTTTATCTCATTGTACCTGCCACGATGTCCTCTGGCTGTTGTGCGCTATATAAAACAAACAAAACAAAAAAATCTCCCGCTGGAACTCTGTACCTGCATTCCTGAAAGTACTGAAGCTGTGCACCAATATCCTTTGACAAGCCACTAAATTAGTTGACAAAAGTTTTGCCTCTCCAGGAGACAGAAGGAACTGACTGGAGTGCTCCTTCCCCTCACCAGGTAGGAACCACTGTATCACAGATCCTGCTTGGGCGCCTCAGCTCCTCCTATACCTGCATCACCGGGTCCAGAAGTGAGAGCCTTTTTTCTGCAAGGACACTGAGACACTGTCTAACCAACCAGAGTTTCTTTGTGTCATGTTAGGCATGAGCCATGGCTCATCTCCCAATCCGGGAAGCTTCACGGGTTCCAGTGCTGCTCCCTATCCCACAAACGTACCTCCAAACTCTTCACCTAGTTTTTCTATGGCTGGTTCCTCTCCGGTGTGCCTTCCCAAGCTTTTCTTCAATAATTGTGCTTTCCTGGGGTCTCAGAATCCAACACCTTTGCCAGAGGATCTCTGATGACTCTGCATTGATGACTACTGCAGGGTTCGAAATTGAGGGGAGCTGAGCCTGGTTAGCTTGACACAAACATCTACCAGGAGCTACTGTGTTTGGGACAATCTAGAAATAATCATTAGAACACATCTACATGACATTTAAATCATAAGGTGTCATATATATATCTATATCCATCCAAATAAGAAGTTCTTATGTGGGAGTTAGATTTGCAAAAACTATGTACTAGCCCCTCGTTCCACAGTGGTAGCTCCTGGCCACTGGTTAATGCTGGGTGTCCAGGAGCTACTTTTAGCACCTGTTTATCCAATCTTAATTTCAATCCTTGCTACTATCAAACGCCACTTCTTCGCCCTTCGGGTCCTCTGTCTCAGACCCTTGACCCAGGAACCACCATCAATGTAGTTGCTCTTCCCAAAGGTCTTGGTCTCGCCTGTACCGTTTGTCATCTCTGTAAACTAAAGTGGTTGTCAAACAACGTGCACAGAAACTGCCAACCACCTGCTCCAGAACTGCTTTTTCAGACCCAGGGTCTCCACATTCTGCCGCTGCTGGCAAGTGTTTTATTTGCTTGTTTTATCAGAGTCCCTTCATCATTAAAAGTCTTCTCTCCTTTGGGCTTCCCTTCACCAGAACTCCAGAAACTACGCCTTGTGATACTTTGACAGAAAACTGACCCAAATCCATACAAATGGTCTTGGTCTCTCATTATCCTTTATTGCCTGTCATCAGGCTGGAAATCCTCAGTAACATTAAGCGTTTTCATAGAAAAACAAGGCAATGCATTCACTTTAGTGTTCTTAGTGTCTTAAGTCATTTACTCTTCAACCAGTAGGCAGTGCCTCCCTTCGCTATACCCTTAGTCATCTTCAGATTCTTTACCGCACGTTTAGAGTTCAGTCATCACTCTGCTTTAGTTTTACCATCGTTTGAAAGCTACAGCAAAGTACTTTACTATTTTGGGTTTAGAAGTGCCTTCACTCCTTTGTTAATCCCTTATAAGGGACATAAGATCGTCTGTGTTCCTCCAGGGTTGAGCCCAGTGAAGTGTCCCTCCTTTCTACCTCACCATAGCTGACCCAGGCCAAAAAGAGCCTTTCTTTGTAAGACTTGTTCCAACTGTAAACTCAAAAATGGCTATGTGGCGGATAGACATCAGAAATGTCTCTATTGTCTGTACTCCAATCATAATCTCGATTCATATTCAGTCTGCCAGTCTTTCTCTGCTACGACTTTGAAAAACAAACGGGAGACTTGTATCTTGGTTCGATGAAGGACCTGTGTCCTCCGACTCTGCTTCAGTGACAAGCTGCACTTCACTGCATCCCAGCAGGCCCCCAGAGTGAATTCCCTCTTCCAAGAGGCCACGATCCCATGAGGAAAGTTTCATATGGAAAAGGGTGAAGGAAGGGTAATTCCACACGTGCTGTACCAAGCCCAGATAAGCCTGTCATGCCTTAAAAAAATCTCCTTGTTGCACAAACCATCCACCTCATCACCGAAAGTCTGCGATGCCCTTGACTACTATCACGTCCTCGAGACACACCACTGTAGACGTATCTACGACTCAGTCGATGATAAAGGCACCTTCGTTCCAAAGCTCAAACCGTTGATGGCTTGTTTCGGTGACATACTCTTCAAGTATGAAAACTTCCAAGCCTCCTCCGTAGTCTGCCTAGTCCACGACCAATGGATCATAATCTTTGGCGACCACCCTGTCAACTACATCTTTGATGGCCATTGACACGTCAACAGCCTCATCTATGCACCTTTCGTCAGCACGTCCACACATGGTTCCTGTGCTGCTCAGGTCGCCCAAACGGCCTCTGTTCACACTGCATCCTTATGCCCTGCCCACTTTGCCAATACCTTCCAATATTCTGCCTGCAGACATCTTGGAACACACTGACTTTGAAAACCCAAAAGCTGTGTTTTCCAAAGATTGGAAGGAGTTACTTGGATTGCCCCCGACAGCCCCTCCCTCTGCCCGTGCTTAGAACACGAGCACCACTTCCGATGGACTTGCCAGGCCCCTCACAGCCAAAGCCTGAAGCGCATTACTATTCTATGGACTTTCTATCCACCTTTCAGGCTTTGGTGTCAGAGCTCCAAACTAGGTTCCCCACTGTTCCTTCTCCACTGGACCCAACACCTACTATGCCACCCCAGCCTTGACTTTGACGCCTCCATCAGCACCTGCCGCAACCACAGGAACAGCCTCCACATGTCTCCTCAGACACTGATGCCCATGAGTATATACATCCGGATACAGCCTCTACTCACTCTGCCTGTAAGTTCAATGATCTTGTGCCTGGTGAGGGAGAGCTGGTGGAGCTTCTGCCAAGGGATTTGCCACCAGGTAAGGTCCGAGCTTGCCCTTCTACCATGACGAGCGGCATAGATGTTCAATCTCCTTTCCACTGAGCAAAGAAAGGAATGGTTACTTTACCTGCAAAGGGAGATGTCAAGTAAAACCACTGTCTATTCCAATCCTGGATGACATCTGGGTAGATGGGCTTGTTACCATGAAAAATCTTTTCATGGCTCCACTGACAAAAAGGACCCCTTCAACAAAATGTAGGGCACCAGACAATGTCCCAAATGCCTGCACACTCAACCTAGCCCCGACTGTATGTGCATTGCCGCTGGACAAGGAGAAGGGGCAGCTTGCTGCTATCGGCAAGAGGCTTGTTTCCACGATGCTACTCCGATAGAGGCCGCCAACTTGCTTGCCACCCTAGCCAGATATGACTGAGAGCTGTAGTTGAAGATTGGTCCCCTCTTGAGTTTTTCTCCCTGATTACAAAAAACAAGAAGCTTTTGCACTGGTCATGAGGGCTGCCATTCCATCTCAGCGATGGTAGATAACATTTACCCGAGATTCCGCCAGATGGGCAACGGCAGTGTCCTAAATGTCCAGATTAGCTGAGGGCCACAAAATGTAGACCAGCTGTACAGGCATAAATCGGAGATCAGCCCTTTGGCCGGGAAGACATTTTTGGCAAGGCATTTCTCCTGTCTATGCACTAGTGCCAGGTTCCTGCTGACGTAAAAACACCTGTAGGAGGTATCTGACAACTTCCCGGAGTGGAAGGTGAGAACTAAACACTCACCTGGGCCCTGGAAAGACTGAATTTAGCCTCCTGGCAACCCAAAAGTAATTAAACCAATCTGGACCTCCTTTGCCATTGCTGATTAGACCACACTGTGTGTTGGATGCAGTCAACCAGCTCGACCAGCTCACTAATTTGAGTGCTCATTATCAAACTGCCAAAAGTTAAAAGCCTACTGATTAGTTGTCAGATTGGTTAAATCACAAACATTTCCAAACACTTCCACAAAGTTTGCAGACTGTAACATGTGGGGAAAAACACATTTTTCACCCAAATCATGCTGATGACTATAATTCCCGACTCTTAAATCCGATTTAGACAATAGACCATTACTTTCCACACCAATCTGTTTGGTGTAGTATTATGCTTTATAAAAGCAGAGGTGAATGTGTGACCAACAGGGAGGGAAGGAACCGATGTTTGTTATACCTTTTGTTATGTTAAGTTGCGTATCTGTGCCTAAACAATTAAAAAGGAGGCTGTGAAATGCTTTGATTGTACAGCACTCTATGCCACCTCATAAGACTGGGGGACTGGGAGGGAACCTTCCAGGTTGCAAACCAAAAAAGTGAACACCAATGTGCCGAAGGATCAACACTGGGAGTCTCCTCAACCTGCCAACCATTTTAAGTGGAGAGAAGTGTGAAACGGAAGTGCTCCAAAACGACGCTCAGGCAAGAGAAAGTTCTCTGTGCAGAATGTACACCTGGAAACCAGTTTAAGAAGAAGACTTACATTGGAGAGGAGTTGTATGTCGGAAATAAGAATTTGCCATATTTGCAACTGCCTGAAAAATTAGACCTTTTCTATTTTTGTTTTTCCACTTCGGTTACAAAGTTTTTTACTGCGCCAAATCACCATTGTAGCAATTTGAGCCCTTAAGCTTGCCCTTTCAAGCAAAATGTTGAAGGGCACCCAGCAGTGCGTTTGCACAACAGTGAGCAGGCATTTAGGCCTTCCACAGTGCTTGGGTACAATTGTGTTAAAACCATGCCCCCATAAAACACGAGGGCAAAGCCCTTCTGCTTACTTTGCATGGCCCTGCATGGCTATGTTCTATAGAGAGGAAGGCGGGAAGGAAATATGGGCGTTTATCGATGGTAGGTTTTGGAGCATTGTTCCTTGGGGGGAGGGGAGTAAAGGGGGGGTGGCAAAGCCCTGGACCAGGCTTGCTGGAGGTTTTTGATGCCTTTTAAGAACTTATGAGTATGCTTGTAGTGATCCTAGAGGTGGGACTGCTCTTAGGCCAAGGCTAGGCTCTTCTGGGAGTCTGCAAAATCTAGCCCGGTAGTCTTTTCGACCTGGGCTGCAGGTACTGTGTCCTGTTGAGAGCAGCATGCAAACTTTAGGTCAAAACTGGGGTGCAGCATCTGCTTAACTAGATTACTTTTTCTAATTCTACTTTGTGTGTTATGGGTCCATTGTTATGAACCGACTGCAGTTCCTGTGTGTTTGTTTTTCAGTTTTTAGGAGATTGCCAACTGCTCCCTTGTAATGAACTGACTGCAGTTCCTGTGTTTTTATGTGTTTTGGAGATTGCCAATTTAAGGCTTCTTCAAAGCGTGTGGACATAAGACACTAAAACAAAACAACGTAATGAAACATCTAGTATAACGGGCATGTCCCAAAAAAATGAAAAGGGCTGAAAGAATAAATAGAAATGCAAATGGCAAAACACCCTTAAAAATAATTGTCAATGTCGGGTGCAAAATTGCATCGGGGAGGGAGAATGCACAAGGGAGGTGCGGGTTGGGTTTAGATGCAGTGAGGGAGGAACTGCATTCTGAAGGGGTTTATTGGGTGTGTGCATGCATGTATGTCAGGTGGGCTCATGGGTGGAAGAGGGGAGCACCCACCAAAAGCAGAAATAAGTGGTCCATCAGAAGCATAGACTTAACATGCATGATGCATGTAGATTGGGGGCCGGGAAGGGGGGGGGCACATAGATTGTAAAAGAAAAACCTTGCCGGGTGTTCCAACATGCCATAGCTCGGCATAACAAACAATGTAACCCCGCACAAAAATAACACCCACTTTGCTTCTAGATTTAAAGTCTGGGGTTTGAGTGTAAGAAATAAATGACTTTGGGGGTGGGGTTTTTGAGGATGGGGAGGAGTACAAATGTTTTGCAAACCAGAAGTCCTGATGAGCAAAACCTTTCCAAAATATACATTGTTTACAATGAATGACGGCTCTGGTCATTTCAGACTGAACAAGTACATTTAAAGTTCCCACAAAGATTTCAGGTTTTCATGCTTTACCAACGAAATTTAGTTTCATATTTCAGAGGACATTTTTTAGTCCAGTGGCTTTTTACAGATACTCCTAGAATAGGGGGAAGGGGGCACATAAACCAATATTTAAAAAAGTAAAGAGATTAGCAATTGCGAGGTAACAATTCCACAATTCCCAAACTGTATTTCCCATTAGACTTTACTTTTTCCTGACTGGTTTACTGACCTTAATTCCACCCCACCACACCCCGCAGTGTGACCGTGTCATTTTTTTCGGGTCTCAATCGTCCAAGTCTCCACATTGTACTTTTGAAATGACTGCTGTGCCGCTTCAGCCAGAATGCTGCTACTGCTGATGGAAAAGAAATTCTCTACTGATCTTTCATGCATGTTTTTTTCCATAGTGATTTCACACCAAAAATTTGAATGCATGGCATCGGGGAAGGGATTGATGTGTCCAGTTAAAGGCCCTAAGGTCTGTTAGTGTTTAGCAAAAAAGAGCTTGCCAAGAAACCGCACACGATTAGTTGTGGAGGCTGCATTGGTTTGTAGCATCCATCTCCTTAGAGATGTAGTTTGGGAGATGAGGGTTAACCACCACCTTTACCCTTGGGTGTCTTCAGAGTCCCTGCATTAAACTCCAATACTGAGAGCACTAGTAGCTGTACATTTGAGGAGAATCGATCGCTACTTGCATTTGTACATTATTTTGACCAAGTGCAAATGAATAACCACAAATGAATGTTTATGGAACATCCCAAAGTCTTTTACTGAACATGGTCGGTCAAAACACACACACACACACACACACACACACACACACACACACACACACACACACACACACACACACACACACACACACACACACACACACACACACACACACACACACACACACACACACACACACACACACACACACACACACACACACACACACACACACACACACACACACACACACACACACACACACACACACACACACACACACACACACACACACACACACACACACACACACACACACACACACACACACACACACACACACACACACACACACACACACACACACACACACACACACACACACACACACACACACACACACACACACACACACACACACACACACACACACACACACACACACACACACACACACACACACACACACACACACACACACACACACACACACACACACACACACACACACACACACACACACACACACACACACACACACACACACACACACACTTTGAAAAGGACTACATTTGATGAAATATTGCACATGCGAAGGGTAGAACTGCGAAGGGTAGAAACTCTTCCCTGTGCACTCCTAGTACCAGTCTACCAACACCATAACCACACACCAAGTGACAAAATTACGAAGACATACCCGCACAAGCCAACGGTATATGAGAAAATTAACACAACTTAATATCCGAGGGTGTAACTAATATCACACTGTAACAGTGTGTAATAAGCATCTGACTGCATCCAGCTCATGTGTATGCAAACTAATTTAAACGCATTTATTATAATGCATAAGCAATACATGCACAATTATTTGCGAAGATTGCAAAAGAAACACTGCTGAAACATTTCATGACTAAAAGAAATCTTCATGATATGCCAACTCGAGTTTTGGCTATTTGAGGCCATATATTTTGACAGTGGGCCAGCCTTGATGAGGGCGAAAAAAGGAAGTGCAGGTTCAAACGCCTACAAAGGACAACAGTATCGGTTTAAACACTAGCCCAAAACATCTATCAAGCAGACCTTAACATAAACGTATAGAAAAATGCTCTTAAAAACATGTATCCTGTGACACATACCATGAGTAAGATCCTAATGGACATCCACATTACTGTTAAGTTTACAGGGCCGGTCTCACCAATGTGTCCTGGGTCCTAGTCACCATAAAGAGCCTGTAAGAGGACAATGACCAGTCCTTTAAGTCAAGCATAGAGTGAATCATTGAACATGACAGCCCGTATAATCTAAAAAGGGCTTTCCACTAACGTTAAACATCAGAAAGGCCATGCAAAGCGCTGCAATTCATGTCGAACACATTTCGGGTCCATGCGACTGCAACAGCACAAAGTTGCAATGCAAGCGATCAAGCTATGCTTTCAAGTTGCCACACAAGCCTATTAAGAGCGCATTCAAAGCAGACCCCACCGCCCACAAACAATGAGTTGCCACGTTACCAAGTATCCCACTTACCCTAATTACTCCTGTCTGGAGCCTCTGGAAACACCACTGATACACCGGTGTACAAAGATCTAACACACCACCAGCACAACACTGTGACAGTGCTGGCATTAGTCAATTTCGGAAGTTCATGTGATTCGAAAAGGGGGATTGTTCTCTAGGCTGCACCATCGGTGGCCATCTTGCAGAGGTTTACGTTCAACAAGATGTAATTGAAGGGCAATACTATGTACATGTGTGCAATCACACTTAGCAGTAAACAAAGTCGCTATGTTGTGCACAAAGTAATTGGCCACAAATTGACATTGGACACTGACAAATGCCTGTGAGGATCAATCTTTTATTTGTCTATGGTTCAAAGAACTTTTACAAACAGCATAGGATATATTACATGGTATTATAGCAATATTTCCAGTCAACTTCAATCAATTTTTAATGGTGTACTGTTCAATTTAGTTCATTTTCATGTAGTCTAACCTCTAGAAGTTGATATAAAATACAGTGTACAATGTACTATACTTATTTTAAAAATTCCAATGTGGTTCTATGCAACAATTAAACTTTAAAACGCAGTTGATAATATGCGAATACAAATCACTGTTGTCCAGCTCTTACATCATTTAAGGCAAATAATACATTACAAAACTGAGGATATAGAATTGCGTACCGAAATATAGGTGGAGGTATACATTACATCAACGTGTGAAAGATGGATTTGAGCTAGCCAGCTAAGGCTACTACTTACCAGGTATTTTCACCCAAGTACCAAGTTCGAACACCATTATTCACCTTGGAAGTTAAATGAAAACCTTCGGTCATAGACCTCGCACAATAAATACATAAAATTATATGTAGCCATCTAGAGCAAGGCAGTCTCGAGCTCATCCTATCGCACTAGCTTCCGCCAAGTACTTCTCCACAATCCCCCAGACCCGAAACAATGCCATATTGACTTTCTGATTTGGTGTTCAAACAATAATTCCAGAAATTCTTTTGCTTTATTGACTCCTTATCGTGGACCAGCCCACTCAGTAGTGTCATATAGGTGGTACCTAATTTTGTGCATTGAGTAAAGACATGTCTAGGGGTTTCTATACCCCAACCACATCACATATTCTACATGTCCTTTCAGATTCAGGAATCTTAGTTCTTGAACCCATGAAAATGCGTAATGGCAATTGGTTTGTTCGCAATTTCATGAACATTTTTTGCATTGCTTGGGCAAGGGCATTGCCTCAAATAGCGTTGTCTGCAAATAGGAATGTGCTATATTAAATGCGTGCATAAAATTCTTGTGTCTCTCTAAGTGTGTGTAATTGTTGGTCGAGTCCCATTGACTGACTTTGTTTTTAAGCAGTTGACATAAGACCGGCACCCTAGTCCTTCTTTCAAAGCCTGATTTCCAGCCAATCTTATCGTACAATCCAGCTATGAGTAGGCCATATTATGAGTTATTTCCATTCTGGACGGTCACCACATTCTCACGCAGTTTAGTCGACAACTGACATTGCGAGTTGGAATTGATCTTTATATGCAGCTGCCCTTGGCGAATCATCAGTTGCGGGATATCAGTCCCAGTTTTAGCCGCAAGCACGGTAGAGGTGGAGGGGCCCATCTTTAGCATAAGTTTCCAGAAGTAACTCTCCAGCCTATCCAACCACTGATACTCCTTCACACAAAGGGCCTCAAGTCCATATAGGACCATGGGGCAAAAACATTGTTTAACATTATGGTCCCGTTTAGTAAGTACCCCACAGTCCTGACTGTGAAGTTTCCCACTAGGGATGTCAGCCGGTGGGCCTTATTGATCTTTACCTTTTTTAATTTCAGAATATGCCATATTGGCGCTAACTTCTAACCCCAGGTAAGGGTAACTAGTCACTTGGTCAGTGATCCCCAACTGGTGGTAAAATTGACATGCTTTACCCCTTTTGCATAGACGGTCATCACCTTAGTTTTGCCCACGTTGATTTGTGAGGTTATCTTTTGCATACCTAACCAATGTTTCGAACATTGCACGTGCCCCCATAGAGACTGAGACGAGAAATAGAGACTGTTTATTCTCCCAATTCTGTAAAGCCTCAAGAATGAACATTTCCTGTAGTATCCAAGAGGGAGAGCAATCTGTAATTATCCAAGCCCCTGGGTTCCGTTTTAGGACCGCATTGGCCAAGCCCTTTGGTCTGGGATCTCTGGAAACCTTAAGTCTCTGTATGACTTTTTCAATATCCTTTATATTGATATTCAAATGCCATCCTTTCAACAAGTACCCAGACACCAAGACTGAGTTAACCTGCACCCTGACCCCCCCCGCTATCTTCCAAGTACTCGATCCATCTGCTTGCTTGGATTGGGTGTAATAACCTGGTACTAGTGGCTTTCTTGGCCTTTGCCAGTCCAGTCCATATTTTCCTGGGATTGCCTCCCCGTAAAGCGCCAATCATATTTTGCCAATGCCCATTGAACACAGACCGATTCCAACATCTAAGCCAAGTCAAATATTCTTTTTTTAGCTATGGCCACCCCAGGCAACCTCTCCTTATCTGAGAGTCCTGCTTGTTTTATCTGCCTGAGTTTGCATCTCAATGCTCTTTTGGCATCACTTATAGCAATAAACTTTTTGACTGGTCTATTGCAGTGGGAAACAAGCTGTTTTGGGCAGCCACCCATCTTATTTGCCACTGCCCTAAGCCAGTGTTCCATGTCATTGGTTCCCAGTTCCGACAAGTTATGTAAAGATTCAAGTGTCAAGGTGGCAATGTAGTTGCTTACCCTGTAAATTTGTCTAGGTGCCCAGCAAATACGGCTACCACCTAAATTGCTGGACATTCCTGCTCCACCCAAGTTTATAAAGTTGGGTACCTGACATTGTAGTTCTAATAACAGCATATTGTGGTCACTATCACTATGGACCACCTCTAGACTGTCCACCCACTCCATACCGTAGTAGTCCAATGTCGACGAGTTCTTATTCCCAGTCTGTGTGTATTCACCTGAGATATCCCCTTTAGTCCGACCATTAAGCATTACTAGATCCCAGGTTCCCAATATGTTATCCATTTCCTACCCTTGTCATTGCCTTTACATTGTCTCATAATGAGTAAATCGTCTACACATTTGGCATTAAAATCCCCACCTACCAGTACCGGGTGGTCTAGCATGGTATTAGTTATCAGCAATAATCGCCTCGGTCTGATCAAACACATGGACCATTATTCCCAAACCAGGAGGGGAATATATATTAATGGTTCACATCTTTCCACTGTCCATCTGTACTTCAATTGCCAACACATTTACACCAGGCAACATTGAAGACCTACTACATGACTTAATTTTATTATTTACACCTATCGCTAATCCACCAAAAGGGCACCCTCTTTTCCCCCTTATTGGCCGAAACCTGGTAGACCTGATGCCCATCCACCACCAAAGCAGTGTCCACCCAGGTTTCCTGGGGCATAAATATGTAATGTTTGACCAATTCCCCCATAGACCATTTACCAGTCCAAACTTGGCTGGAACCTCTTGGCTTAATATCTTCAGAGGTCAGTCATACATTTTTTTCCCTACTTCACTTCTACGGGGGTACTGGGGGATCCTCACCCTTTGGATTGCTTCGTAACCGGGGCAAACCAGCTTAATGGTACTCTGTTGGGGTTCACTCCGGTTCTCACCCCGGAGCTCAGACTGCCAAGTTTTTCCCCGGTAAGGCCCGGCTTCCCTATCATAAGGTGAGGTTCATGATTGATATATTGGATCATTACATGTAGTCAAGAGAAGCCCCTGAGATAACAGGCCTTCAGTGTTGGCGCATAAGAGTAATACCGCAGATTTTGAAGCAAAGCAGATCAGCACCCACCCCCATCTGGGTAGCTGTAATTGAACCATGTCTGTGGAGTTAATTGTGGAAAGCCACTCTGTTTTCCCAGAGACAGTGCATTGTAGTTCCATTTAAAAACAGGCTGGTCTCCGTGCGCTCCATCTCTTCCAATTTTACTGCAGTTCCAGGCCTGATGGTACGTATAATTGTCAACTGAATTTACACTGATAGGGTAACAGGCGTTGGCAGGTTTTTTTTCACTTTTTGCACATATGTTGCTACTGGGTGAAGTTCCCGTCGGACATCTCTTGTCCTAGTTAAATTCCACCCAGTGTGGCAGTTGGATATGTGTGCACATCGTTCTTACTCTCCTTTGGTAATCCCACATTTCCCCGACCATGCAGTGACCGTTTCCCAAGTTATTTCCATTTTGTGTAATCCAATGGTCCATAGGGCTCCTAAGAGTAGCTGACCTGCTATATCCATCCTCTTGGAATCTAGTTACTTTACCCGGTTTAATACTAGATATTCGGTGTACTTTACCCGCACCAGGATACTAGCAGCTACTGGTAATTGAAAAGCTGTGCCAGGCACGGCATCCACTTGATTGCAAACCTACCCCAATTAGGTAAGAACACTACAAGAAACTCAAAACCATCAGGATCCAAGAGGCTTCAAGCAGTGTATGTATAGTGTGCAACATCCTGGCCAACCATAAATTCGTAATTAAGCATTTCAAGGCGAGAGATTTAATACCAAGTGGTTACACACTTGATTGATTGAATACATGGGTGTAAGCGCCACTATTCATAACAACACTTCTCCAGCATGGGGTCTGTCACGTATTCACATGCTCATGAATATTCCCTGTCGTCAGGCTGGCAATCCTCGGTAAAAGAAAAAACTGTTTCATTTTCACTTACAAACTGTATTTCAAATGGATTGTGTCCTCCCTCGTATTCCTCATCTTAGATATTCGTATTGTCAGCTTTTCTGCTTCGGAAAAAGAATTCCACACCAGAGGGTGCTGTGCTCGATGTCATGGCGTCTGTCCCTCGAAGGCTGCTGTAGAGTCGTCATCCGCAGTATAAATGGCTTTGCGCCCGTTGGCTTCAGTTCAGTTTTTCCAAAAGCTTTTGCTTCGTGTGTATGAAAACCGTGCTTCAGTCTATCGATGTCTTCTTCATCTAACGCTTCGGCCCTTAAAACTGGCTTTAAAAAGTGCCAGAAGTGCAGGAAGAAAATGTCTATAACTGATCCCCATTGAGTTTGCCTCTGGTGTCTGGGTCCAGACCATCGAGTTCACTGTCAAGCTATGACTAATAAAGCTCTTAAGGAACAACGAGGTAAATTGGTGGTGGGGGAGGAATCTTCAAAGGCCTCTTCGAAGAAAACTAAGGACTCTTCGGAGTCTAAGGAAAAGTCCTGACGTAAATCGACAAAATCTAGGTCGAGGACTTGGTCTCTTCTTCTTCCTCGTCTTCTGATACAGGGTTCATCACTTGCCCTTCAAAGCATGATTCCCCTAGAAAATGTGAGGCTTTTAGAGCCTCAATTATGCAAATCTTTATTTGCATTTGTAAAGCACCAACTGCCCTCGGGCATCGTGGCGCTGTTAAGAAGGCTTACTTAGTTGCATAAGTGCGTTTGAAGGCATACAAACATGTTGCTTCATAAAGTTACAAGTGCTTCACATTGGATACTTAGATTGGTTTAGCAGGTATATGACGCCAGCCACATCTTTAATAGCGGCAGCTACATAAGGTTGCATGGTCAGAATCGGTAAGCAAGAGCATGGTGCCAACCACATGTTATATGGCGGCAGCTGCAAAACAGTTGCGTGGTCAGAATTAATATACATATACTAGGTGCTAGCCACAAGTTGAATAGCGGCAACGACTCATATATGCAAGGTCCTAGTCAATGGGCAAGTGCGTGGTGCCAGGTACAGAGTACAGAGGCAAGCTACACATGGATGCATGGTTAACGTCTGCATAGAATAGTATGGGGCCAGCCCCATGTTGCAGGGTGGCAAGTGCATACTGGTACCTAGGTTCAAATCAACGGGCAGTCATGTGAGGCAAGTCTTTAGGTATGGCAGGCAGCTTCACACTTAATAGGATGGGATGGGGGGTGGTGGCACCCTAAAGGTACTCAGACGACCAACATAGGGGTTGGGGGGGTGGACGGATGTAAGCAGGCACACTGGGTGAGATGGAGGGGTGGGTGGAGGTAAGCAGGTACACTGGGTGAGACGGAGGGTTGGGGGGAGGTAAGCAGGCACACGGGGAGAAACGGAGGGGTGGGGGGAGGTAAGCAGCCTTTGAGAATGTAGCCTCGACCCCCTTGAAGAAATCGCGTGAAGGCCATGCCCCAGCTCATTCTAAGGATGACAGGGGAAGGTCCGAGACTAGACGCTCTAAATCCGGCAAAAAATTGTCGAGGGTGTCAAGAGAAACCTTAGATACCTCATAAAAAGAGCAAGGCAGGCCTATCGGTGCATAAACCGAAGGCGACACCAGACAAAATGGCGTCAGGTGCCAAACAGTTATCGAAACCTGTGTTGAAGGGTTTATAGTGATTGCATCGAATAACTTAGCATAAAAAAAGCATTGAATGCTTTTTTAAAAAAAAGATATTAAATGGGGGGGGGCAACACCTGCTTTTTTTTCCCCCTTAAAACCCATTATAATTAAAATAAAACCTTTGCCTTTGGGGAAAAATTGCATTCAATGCTTTTTTCGATGCATTTTTTTCAATGCTTTTGGCATTCAGTGCTTTGTATTCAATGCAATGACTGGATACCGTGTCGAAGGTCTCCTCAACGCCTTTGTAAAATACCTACTCAACACCAGTGTCTAAGGTGGCGTCAACACCTTCCTCGACAGCGCTTGCATCTAAAGCTCCTTCGACTTTATCGAAGCCAGCATCGACAATATTGACGCCTTTTTGTCAAGGGCAACATTGATTCTGGCACCAGTATCGATGCCTTTGGCAAAACCAAGGTCAATGCCCTCACAAACCACGGGTAACATTTTTCACCCTTTGCCAAGGAAAGACTTTTTCAAGTCTATGGCCTCTATGAGGAGGAACAGTCCTCGGATGAGATTTCGCCCTTTGGGGTGAAATATGGTACAAGGGATGTTCCTGAAGAACTAATTCACCCTTAATCCAAAATGTCTAATCTGACTGTCTCCAAACAGCTAGTGGTATAGACCCCTCACCTGAATTGGAATTTGACAAACCTGACCCAGCTGATCATGCAGACTCTGCTTATAGAAATATTATGAATAGGGTGGTGGAGTTCTTGGGTGGAACACATTCACCCACCTACGAACAGGATGACATGACCGACATTCTTAGTCAAGGTCCTCCAAAAGGATCCTGATCTTCCTTTTCACTCCGCTCTTCAGAGGAAGGTTATGGCCGCATGGGAAACCTCAGAATCTGGACCAACGGTGAACAAAAATGTTGCTAGGAAATATAGACCACCTTCCTCTGACCCTGACTATTTAACTAAGCATCCTACTCCTGAATGCTTAGTAGTCCAGGCAGCTACATCCACTAGACAATCTGCATACCCTTCTATTCCCTCAGATAGGGACAATAAGAGAATTGATGCCTAGTCTCGCAAGATTTATTCTTTGAACAGTATGGCTTTAAAGTCAACAAATGCGACTTGCATCCTTGCAAGATTCAAATACACCCTGTGGGATTGTATTTGTGTGGTGGCTGAACACATTCCTGAAGGCGAGGAAATAGATGGCTTCCTTGCGATTGTGAAAGATGAAAAGGAGGCTACGGGGGAATGCCTTTAATCAGGACAGGACACTGCTGACGGCATCAGCAGTTCCATGGCGTCTAGCACAAAGCTACGCAGGTTTGCATGGCTGAGAAAGTCTGGCTTTGCACCGCATGTGAAGGCCAGACTTCTCAATATGCCATTTGACGGCTTGAGATTGTTCTGCAGCAAGGCGGGTGAAAGTTTGGAGAAGCTGCAGACCTCTAAGGCAGCAGCAAAGTCACTTAGCGCCTCCATACGTCAACCTCAGCAACACTTTTACTCAGGCTCATCTTCCTGGAAGGGTCCTCCTTTTTGTTTCTATTCCTAATGTGGAAGAGGAAGAGGACCGGCTAGTCAAAGAGGACAAAGACAATTTCCTCTGGGTGAAAAATGTGCTAGATCAGCACCAGCAGTGGCATCTGTCCCCTCTGCCGCTGCTGTAGCCACTGCAAAGCCACTCTGAGGCCTTGACCCACAAGACCCTGGTCGGAGGCAGGATCTCTCAGCATCTGAACGTATGGAGGGGCATTACTTCAGATGCTTGGGCACTGGATGGTTACTGCCTTCCTTTTCATTAAAAGCCTCAAGACGATCCACTGGGATAAAATTCTGGCAAAATTCCAGATCCGCTGCTGTTGCAGGAAATGTTTATCCTACTAGAGAAAGGTGCAATAGAACATGTACCAGTGGCGGAGAGGAACAAGGGTTGGTATTCCTCATACTTTCTCATCCCAAAGGATGGATGATTGAGACCCATATTGGACTTAAGAAACGTGAACAAGTTCCTCAGGAAGGGCAAGTTCAAGATGGTAACCCTTTCTCAGATCCTTCAGGCTCTCCAACTCCAATACTGGTTGTTATCATTGGACCTTCAGAATGCTTACTTTCATGTGCCAATCCATCTCAAGCACATGAAGTACCTGAGGTTCACGATTGGCAGCTCTCAATATCAGATTCGAGTTCTGCCATTCGGGTTGACCTCCGCCCGAGGGTTTTCACCAAGCTGATGGCGGTAGTGGCAGCAAGTCTCAGGAGAGGGGGGAATTCATGTCTTCCCTTACCTGGACGATTGGTTAATCGGGGCATGTTCACCCGAACAGGCCCAGGAACATCTGAGCATGACCTGCCACCTCTTACACAAACTGGGCTTCTCCCTCAATTACAAGAAGTCAAATATGATACCGTTCCAAAAACTCCAATTCATCGGAGCAGTCCTGGATACTTTCTTGGGCAAAGCCTCGCCTCCCGAGGTGAGAGCTCATCATATTCTGTATATCGTCACAAAGTTCCAGAATGCCCAGCATCTGCCGGCCTTCGATTTTCTGAGGTTGCTCGGTCTCATGGCATCCTGCATTTTTCTGATGCCAGAGGCCAAATTGAGGATGAGATTCCCTGCAATGGGCCCTTAGGACTCAATGGTCCCAATTTTCGGGGAATATGTCGGATCTTTTGCAAGTTCCAGCCAGGGTGGCTCAAGATCTTCAATGGTGGGCTTGCAAGGACAATCATCTCAAGCGAGAATCTTTTTGGCAACCTTGGCCAGAGATAACAGTAGTGACCGACGCCTGATTTACAGGATGGGGAGCCCACACCAACGATCTGACAATCAGCGGTCGTTGGTCTGTCGGAGTCCAAACTACACATCAACCTTTTGGAGCTGAGGGCAATCAGACTAGCGCTAAAGGGCTTTCTGCCCTGTGTATGGGGAAAGAATGTCCTGATAATGTCAACACAGTGGCCATGTACTACCTCAACAAGAGAGGAGGAATAGGGTCACTATTACTGTGCAGAGAAGCAATGCAGCTCTGGTTCTGGGTAATACAAGAAGGAATCTGTCGGCAGTTCACCTACCTGGAGAGCAGAACACAGCAGCGGACACTCTGAGCAGGCAGAGCAGTGTCCCACTAGTGGGAATTAGCTCAGGAAGTCCTTCAAGAGATATTCACCCTTTGGTGAACCCCACAAGTGGATCTGTTCGCGACCAGTGTCAACAGGAAGTGCGAACTGAACTGCTCAAGGGAATTCCTTCCAAGAGAAGCTCTATGGGGCATGTTCGTAGGACACTTTTTCTCCAGTCCCTGTGATTCCTCACATAATAAGGAGGTTGAGAAGGTTCAGGAAAATCATGGTCCGAATGCCCCGAAATTGGGCCAGGAGGATGTGGTACTCGGACCTTCTAGACATGTCAATCTGCCCTCCAATACGTCTTCCACTAAGAGGATCTTCTCTTGCAAGAGGAAGGTCTGGTTCTCCATCCAGAGGTCAAGACACTCAGCCCTCAGGCATGGTTTCTGAGAGGATGATATAGAAGAATTGGGTCCTCCCGGATGACGTAATGGAGATTTTGCTTTCGTCCAGAAGGCCAGCAACAAAATCTTTGTACTGGTGTCATTGGAACAAGTTCAGTAACTGGTGCAAAGATAAGAATGTGGATCCATTCCTATGTGGTACACCTATGGTAATTTCTTTCCTGTTACATTTGGCCAATCAAGGCCTCCAGATTGGTACAATAAAAGGATACTTAACTGCGCTTTCTATTTTTAAGTGCTCCTTGGAAGAGGTATCTCACTTTAAAATTCCATTGATTGTGCTATTCTTAAAGGGTCTCACTAACGAGTACCCTCCAGTCCCATTTCAAGTCTTGGTTTGGGATCTAAATTTAGTATTCAAATTCCTGACATGCATTCCTTTCGAGCCTTTGCATTCTTGTCCGCTAAGGCTTCTTACTTTGAAGACAATCCTACTAGTGGCTATTACATCAGCCCGCAGGATGAGTGAGTTACAGGCTCTCTTCTAAGCCTCCTCACACTATCTTTCATAAAGACAAAGCTATAATTAGTCAAACCTTAATTTTTACCAAAAATGGTCTCTATCACTTCTCTAAAAAGATCGCATTGCCATCTTTCTATCCTCCCCCCTCATGCAAGTAAGGAGGAACAAAGACTCCACAGGTTGGGCTCAAAATATATTTCTAGAGTGGCAATATATCAGCAAAGTTACCAACTTTTCATTGGATACACCGGCCACAAATTGGGTCTGGCAGTAACGAAACAGGCCTTATCCAGGTGGATAATTTTAGCAATTGGAGTGTTACAAGCTGGCAGGTAAAGAACCTCCAGATGGGCTAAGGGCTCTTTCCACTAAGGGTATGGCGACTTCAACGGCTCTTTAGAGGGGTGTCCCGGTGCAGGATATTTGTGCAGCAGCCACCTGGTCGTTGTGATGGTGGAAATTAATCTGAGGGACAGGGCCTCCTTGTCCTTTACTGTTTTTATTGTGTTCTGTCGTGTTTTCCGTGCTGGAGTTCATGTGGGATTCCTGGCGGTGCAGCTCTCTTTTGGTTTGGTGTACAGATCCATGGAATATCCTTATGGCAACCATGGGTGGGGGTACAACCCTGTACCCTTAGTGTATGTTTTTGGGCACCTGTGTGTGGCCCACAGAGCTGGGTATGGGCTGGTGGCAGCTCCATGCTGAATCTGACGGGTGCGCTAAGTATCCTCCATTTTAGGGATGCCCAGGCCCTGTCATTGGAATCAGATTCCTGATGGAAACAAGATGGCCCCCGTGGCCTCTTGCCTTCATCGCCTGTTAGCTTGGTTTTCACGAAGTCCCGGGAAGCCCTGACTCTGTCCCTTCCCCCTGACTGGCTGTTGGGTGAAAGTTCCATATATGGTAGTATGGGGGAAGTGCCGACCAGACTGGCTGGAGCCTTCCCAATGACCGTATGTTGTGGGTAAGCCTGTGGGTGGGACCTGGGTGTAGGGAGTGTGACGAATATGCAGTCTGTGTTGTGGATGTCTACGATCTGGTGTTTGACACAATGACTGAGACAGCCCTGCCCGAAACTAGTATGAATGCAGTGTGTAGTGTTGAATGGCTTGCTACTTGTCCGAATCCACATTCTGTGTTGTGAGTGTCTGGACTGAGAAGAATGGCCTGAATGCACTGTGCACCTGATTGACTGCCTGAATACCCTTCTGAGTGATTGGTTGCCCGAGTGTGACCCAGCAGAATGAATGGGAGATGAACAGTATATCTGGGGGCCTCTCACTGCTAGAATTTGTTGAGTTGAAACTAACATTGAAACTAAAGCTTAACCTTGAAACCCTGCTGGAAGAGGATTGCTGTTGCTCTACTTCATCGATCTGAAAGCTGCTGGGTCTTCAAGAACTGACCCAGAGAGGACCTGGTTAGGCACCCTCTTCCTGAGCTACGGGGGACCATCGTGCACTGCTTACATTTGCCGAAGCTCCCTGGAAGTCAGACCGTCGACAGGCTGACGACTGGAGACGGGGACCGCTGAGGAGAACGAAGAGGAGCACCGGACATTCAGTCCACCGTCGTCGACCAGGGTTTGCAGGTTTGCTATAACTGCTGAGGCCCGTTGAAGTTAGTTGCCCAGAAGCAGGGACTGCTTGACGCCGTGCCATCGGCGACTGGAGCCGCAACGCTCCATTGATTGAGACATTTGATTCCCCGACATGCTCATCTGCATTGTCGACCGCCTTATCCCGCCGGAGAAGGCCAGGCCGTCGATGCACCGTGGAGCATCCGCTGGTGGGTTTCTCTCCACCCAAATACCGTTGAGATGCCGGACGACTCAGCGCCCTTGCTGGGCCACAGTTCTTCACAAACTCTTTGCAGTCCTGAACTATCGTCACCAAGGTGCTCCGCACACCTCTTCCTCGCAGGACGTCTACGACTGACCGTTGGCTAGCACCGCCAGGACCAGAGCTGCCACCTCACCGCCGTTGTTCACCCTTTTCTTCATAGGATCTCGACGATCCGTGGCTCCTGCTTTAAAGGGAGTCCCTCAAGAAGGATCTGTCGATGACCCGTGCTATTCCAGGTACATTGGGGTGGTAGGAACACTTTAGAAGGAGATAAGACTCATTGAACAGTATATGGACTGGGCTTGTAGTATATCTTTATTTTTACAGGTTGCCCAGCTGGGGGGGATCGCCACATAGAACTGTCTAGTGGTAGAGGCCAGTATTCTGCCAATTGTTCTAACCAAATGCTTTCCTCCTATGTCTATTGTTGGTTACCTTTATTAATTGGTTTGTGTGACATTTGACCAGAGTACAGCTGATGCACTTTAATGAAATCTGATAATAACCACTTAGAACTGTATATATTTGCCATTGTAGATTAACTGAGCACAAAGTGAGTTATTGTGTATATAACTTGAACCTTAATTTATCTAAAGACGGTGTTCTAACTAATGCAGTATGCGGACATTACTCTGTGGGTGCTTGGGGACTACACTGTACTTAAGAACCAGCCTCACCTCCTGAGAAGCTAGGCCTTGATTGCTCGACCATAGCTACCGAATGGAGAATCTGGGTTGGGGTCCTCTGTGCCTCTCCTCTGCCATATAGCGAGCAGGAACACAGACACCCACCCCTCCCTTCCAGGCTTTACAGTCGTCAATGCACACTTTTGTGAAACACTGTTTTAGATTCCAGCTCAGCCCAAAGGGTCTCTTTGCTAAGGCCGTTCTACATACGGCCTGTGAGTAAAATGAATTGGTACTTCCTCCTGTTCACAGCTTTGGGAGTCAATCTAAGATGAGGAATACGTGGGAGGACACAATCCATTCGAAGAACAAGTTACTGTAACGTTCTTTCGATTGGATGTTCCTCCCACGTATTCCTCATCGATTGTAACGCTTATATGAACTCCTCAGGAGCGTAATGCCTTCCTTGCCTTTGGACCCGTTACTGGAGCACCTTTGCGATTTCTTGATAACAATGAGAATAATAAAACTTCTGTCATTTCATTTTAACGTTGTGAGGTGAAACTGTATGCCCCTGGTGATCCCTCCCGTCTCACCTGTGTCCTTGTTTTGGGGGAGCTCTCCATCCTGAATTCAGCAGGGGTGCGTAGAGAATGAAGGAACTTTGGAAGGCTGAGGAGACTACGAGTTCCTTGCCTAGGCTATGTCCTTGTTCCAAGATTCATCTTGGCTAAATATGAGGTAAGTCATTAGTCTCTTAAGATTTGTAGTAGTCCCTACGTTGGAGAGATTTCTTTCTAATACCTTTTCCCCTTTCTGTTGCAGGTTCTTTGAATCCCAAGAGGTCAATTGCTGCGGATGACTGTGGCGTTAACTAGGGATGAAGGCACGCTAACTAGCATGAGTTCATCTCAGCAGAGAGATTGTAGTCTTTAGACCAGCACGGTTGTAATGGAGCGGTAAAAATGTGAAGAAACCTCAGTTTAAGTTAACTTATTTAAACTTCTGTTTTCTTAGATTCAACTGAGTTCATTGGCTAATGAAATACCTTTTTGTCTGCAGTGTTCCGGAATGCTGATGCAAATTCCATCGGACCCTGCAGAGACTGCTGAGGTACCTCAGGGTGAGACGCTGCAAATGGTGAGCATTCCTTTTGAAGTGCTGCGGCTGTAAGGGAGCTCCTGACAGGAATAACTGCGGTGACAAACAAACTCTTCTGACTGAGGAAGTTCTGCGGAAAAATCTTCGGTTCGTCTTCAGTTCGGTAAGTATTTCTGATAACTATGAATTCCTGTTTCTCTCTAAAAACTAATGTCTCTAATCTTTTTCTTGACAGGGTTCTATGGAGGGGCGCCTCTAGCGTTACCCGCTGTCACTGTGAAGACACGAAGCGAGTGACCAGGCGGAGGCAGGGCTTAAGAAGCACCCTCTACTATAAGCATGGAGCGTGCAGCAAGCTTTCTCCTCGGATCTAGCGGTGGTCATGTTTGAAGTGTAGAAACCACTGAAGTGCTTTGGAAGTCTATGAGCGCATGAACCATGAATGATACAAGTGCCTTTTCTGCCAGGCTTGAGGCCATTTTAGACCTGCTGACTGAGATTGTGGACCTTGCTTTCTCTCTGTACCTAAATGGGGGCTGTATTGGCTTTCTGGAATCATGACATCGACCTTCCCAACCTACACCGCCGTACAATGCATGTATTTTACACTCCATGTTCCTTGAGCGCTTACGGTCTAGTACGCCTATCAATTGAAATCGAAAAAACAGAACTGAAGCCAACGGGCACGACTCGAGCCATTTATACTGCAGATGACGTCAACACTCTACTGCAGTCCTTGAGGGACATTGACGCCACGACATCGAGCACAGCAGGTGTGGAATTGTTTTTTTCTGAAGCAGCAAATCTGACTACAAATATCTAAGATGAGGAATACATGGGATGAACATCCAATCGAAAGAAAGTTAGTTGGTAAGTAACTTGTTCTTCGAATGGATTGTGTCCTACCACGTATTTCTCATCTTAGATATATTCTTGCCTTCAGCTTGCTGCTTCGGAATTTATTTTTCTTCTCTCCACCAGAGGGCGCTCCTCTCGAGGCCACGGCGTTTGTCCCTCGGCGGCATCCGTCGAGCACTGATGTCATCCACTGTATAAGAGCCTCGAGCGCGCCCGTTGGCTTTAGTTCAATATTTCCGTTTGCTTCGGATCGTTTCAAACGGCACTTCAGTCTTTTGTAAAAGAAAAACAATGTCTTCATCGAACCCTTCCACACCGAAGACGGGATTTTAAAAATTTCTAAAATGTGGAAAGAACATGTCTTTGAGTGATCCACAAGAATTGTCTCTGGTGCCTCGGTTCCGAACACCGAATTGAAGACTGCGGTTCGTGCCAGTCGATGACCCATAAGGCCTTAGAAGAACGCAGAGGTAAACTGGCGATGGGGGAGGGGTCATCGAAGTCTACTTCGAAGGGAAAAGACTCTGCCGAGTCTTCGAAAAAACATCATAAAAAACATAGGTCGAGAAGGAGATCGAGAATTTTCTTTGTCATCCAAGAAGACAAAGAAAAGACGACATCGATCTCCCTCTTCTTCCTCGATGTCTTCGGAGGAGGTCATAGCATGCCCTTCGAAGCATGACTCCCCGAGTAAATGGGGAGCCTTTCGAGTTTCCATGCTAAAGATTTTTGAGAATGCGGCTCAGACCCCCTCAAAGAAGCCTAAAGAAGACCATGCCCCTGCTCACGAAAAACGTGACAAAGGAAGGTCCAAAACAAGAAAATTCTAACAAAGTTGTTGAAGGTGTCATTTAGGGACTCTTCCCGATCAGCTCATGAAAAAGACCTTCCGGTGCATAAATCGAAGGTAGAGGGAAACAAAATGGCGTCAAAACATCATACGCCATTGAAGTGAACATTGACGCCATCGAAGATTTCGAAGACTCTCGAGTACAAGGTGTCGACAATTCATTTGAAGGAAGTTATGTCGAGTACACGATCAACAACTTCGAAGACTCCTTCGACAGTTTCCACAATTTTCTCGA
This sequence comes from Ambystoma mexicanum, assembly GCF_040938575.1. Lineage (NCBI taxonomy): Eukaryota > Metazoa > Chordata > Amphibia > Caudata > Ambystomatidae > Ambystoma > Ambystoma mexicanum. The sequence continues at coordinate 108,335,053 of NC_090926.1, read as the reverse complement.
CGATTACCTCGAGGTCATTGAACGTTCCCTCAACAACATTGAAGGTTGTGGTGACGGCATAGACGCCATCAACGCTTTCGTCGACGCCCAAGTCTTTAACAAGGAAAAAGCCCACATTACCAGAAAAGGTTTTTCAACCGGAGTAGACATGATTTTTTTAGGACCATGTCATCTAGCTATGAGGGATGAAGAAATCACCTCTGCTGGTGTTAACTTTGGCACAAGACCTGTTCCAGAGGAATTAATTGATCCTCAGTCAAAAATTCAGGATTTACAAGAATGCCTGTAAACAGCAAGTGGTCTGGACACCTCTCCAGAGTACGAATTTCATGAGCCAGACCCATCAGAGCATGTTGATGCGGGTTACAGAAAACTTATGAATAGAGTTACTGAATTTATGGGGTGGGGTAGAAATTCACTGTTTGTCAGGATGATGATATGACTGATATTCTATCAGGAACACTTCAGCAAGACCCCATTCTTCCATTTCACATTGCCTTGCAAAGAAGGGTTGATTCTGCATGGGAACACCCTGAAGCCATCCCGGCAGTAAATAACAAATTTGTGTCTAAAGATAGACCCTGCAATTCTGATCCAGAATACCTGAGCAAACGCCCAACTCCAGAAAGTCTGGTAGTACAAGTAGCCACTTCCACAAGAAATGCTGCATACTCTACAATCCCTCCAGATAGGGACGATGAAAAGGTGGATGCATGGTCTAGGAAGATTTTTACATCAGGGAGTATGGCTTTGAAGTCTACTAATGTAACCTGTAGTTTGGCAAGGTTCACATATACCCTGTGGGACTGCATGTCAGCGGCAGGTGAAGAGCGTGATGGCTTTCTAGCCATAATAAGGGATGGAAAGGAGGCTTCGGGAAAATGCCTTCAATGACGTTTGGACACAGCTGATAGTATCAGTAGGCCCATGGCAACTAGCACAATGCTATGTAGATTTGTGTGGCTAAGAAAGTCTGGTTTTGCACCGGATGTGCAATCCAGGCTTCATAATAGGCCTTTTGACGGCTCAAGGCTGTTTGGCAGCAAGGCGGATGAAAGTTTGGAGAAGCTGCAGACCTCCAAAGCGGCAGCTAAATCTCTGTGCTGCTGTAAGACAACCTCAGCAAAGCCCCACACAGGCTCATCTTCCTGGAGGGGTCCTCCTTTTCGTTGTTATTCCTCAATTGGAAAAGGGAGAGGACAGGACAATCGGAGAGGTCAAAGAAAGTGTCCTTGGTGGCGAGGAAAAGGTGCTAGATCTGCCCCAGCAGCAGCATCTGTCCCTTCAGCTGCTGCAGCTGCCGCAAAACCACTGAGGTTTTGACCCACAGGACCCCAGTGCGAGGCAGGATCTCACAGCATCTAGAATAATGGCGGGGCATTACGTCAGATGCTTGGGCACTGGAAACAGTATCCCAAGGTTACTGCCTCCCTTTTCTAAAGAAACCTCAGAATCACCTTCTGGGATACAACTCTGTCAAACATCCAGATCCGCTCCTTTTGCAGGAAGCCTTAACCTTGCTACAGAAAGGTGCAATAGAACATGTACCTCTAGCAGAGGAGAACAAGGGTTGGTTATCCCCATATTTCCTCATCCCAAAGAAAGACTGAGGACTGAGACCCATCTTGGACTTGAGAAATTTGAACAAGTTCCTAAGAAAGAACAAGTTCAAGATGGTCACTTTCTCAGATCCCTCAGGCTCTCCAACTCCAGGATTGGTTGTGATCAGTGGACCTTCAGGATGCTTACTTTCATGTGTCAATCCATCTCAAGCACAGAAAGTATCTGAAGTTTGCGATTGGCAATTCTCACTATCAATTTCGAGTTCTGCCATTCGGGTTAACCTCTGCCCCAAGAGTTTTCACCAAGTTGATGGCGGTAGTGGCAGCGGGTCTCAGGAGAGGGGGATTCATGTCTACCCCTATCTGGACGATTGGATGATAAGGGCACGCTCTCCACAGCAAGCCTGGGATCATTTGTCGAGGACTTGTCACTTCCTTCGCAGACTGGGATTGTCTCTGAATTTAAAAAAGTCAAACATGATACCAGCACAAACTCCAGTTTATCGGAGCAGTTGTGGATACTTGCTCGAGCAAAGCATCGCCTCCTGAAGAGAGAGCTCACCACATTCTGCAGATGGTAACAAAATTCCAAAATGCCCAGTATCGTCTGGCCTTCGATTTTCTCAGGTTGCTCGGGCTGATGGCATCCTGCATTTTTCTCGTGCCAGAAGTCAGATTGAGAATGAGATCCCTTCAATGGGCTCTCAGGACTCAATGGTCTCAATTCACAGGGGAAATGTCAGATCTGTTGCAGGTTCCAGCCAAAGTAGCACAGGATCTACAATGGTGGGCTTGCGGACATCATATCCTCAGAGGAGAATCTTTTTGGCAACCATGGCCGGAGATGAGCGTAGTAACGAACCCCTCACTTACATGGTGGGGAGCCCATACCAACGATCTAACAATCAGCGGTCGCAGGTCTCCATCGGAGTCCAAACTACATATCAACCTTTTAGAGTTGAGGGCAATCAGACTAGCGCTGAAGGCCTTCCTGCCCTCTGTACGGGGAAAGAATGTCCTGATAATGACGGACAACACAGTGGCCGTGTACTACCTCAACAAGAGAGGAGTGAGGTCACTACCACTGCAGAGAGGCGATTGAACTCTGGTTCTGGGCAATACAAGAAGGGATCTCTCTCAGCAATTCATCTAGCCGGAGAGCAAAACACAGCAGCGGACGCTTTATGCAGGCAGAGCACAGTCTCTCACGAGTGGGAGATGGCTCAGGAAGTCATTCAAGAGATCTTTGCCATTTGGGGAACCCCTCAAGTGGATCTGTTCGCGACTGGTACCAACCGGAAGTGCGAACTGTACTGCTCAAGGGAATTTCCCCCGAGAGGAGCTCTAGGGGACGCATTTGTGGTGGACTGGGATTTTCCACTCCTGTATGCATTCCCTCCAATCCCTGTGATCCCTCAATCAGGAGGTTGAGAAAGTTCAGGAAAACCATGATCCTAATTACCCCAGATTGGGCCAGGAGAACGTGGTACATGGACCTTCTGGATATGTCCATCTGCCCTCCAATACGTCTTCCAAGAAGACAGGATCTTCTCTCGCGAGAGGAAGGTCATGTTCTCATCCAGAGGTCAACACACTCAACCTTCACACATGGCTTCTGAGAGGTTGAGATATAAGGCTTGGGATCTTCCGGATGACGTGATGGAGATTTTGCTTTCGGCCAGAAGGCCAGCAACCAAATCTCTGTATCTGTGTCATTGGAACAAGTTCAGTAACAGGTTCAGAGAAAAGAATGTGGACCCATTTCAATGTAATATCCCTGCAATTTTATATTTTCTATTAAATTTAGCTAATCTGGGGCTCCAGGTTGGTACGATAAAGGAATACTTAGCAGCGCTATCCATTTTTAAGCGCTCTTCAGAGGCAGAATCTTATTTCAAGCTAACTTTTTAATAATTCAATTCTTAAAAGGTTTAAATGTATTTCCACCCATACCTTTTCAGGTTCCAGTGTGGGATTTGAACTTAGTTCTGAGATTCCTCACATGCATTCCATTTGAGCTTTTACACTCTTGTCCGCTAAGGCTCCTTACTCTAGAAACATTACTTCTTGTAGCATTGACATCAGCCTGCAGGGTAAGTTAGTCACAGAATATAACTTTGCCTACTTTTTACCCTCCTCATGCAAGCAGAGAGGAGCGACTACATAGACAAGATCCCAGAAGAGCTCTTAGTTTCTATATTTCAAGATTGGCAAAAGTAAGTCGGTGTGATCAACTTTTTGTCCGGTACACTGGCCGCAAACTGGGAATTGCTGTAACTAAACAAACATTATCTAGATGGATAATTTTGGCTATAACGGAATACTATAGATTGGCTGGGAAAGAACCACCAGATAGACTGAGAGCTCATTCAACCATGGGCATGGCAACTTCAACAGCACTAAAAAGGGGGGTGTCCCTGTACAAGATATTTGTGCAGCAGCCACATGGTCATCCATGCATACCTTTATAAAAAATTATGCTCTGGACTCGACTTCTTCTCAAGGAAGTCTGTTTGCTAAATCTGTACTCCACCCTGTACACGATTAGAAGAATTCTGTACTCCCACCGCCGAGACAAAACTGCTTTGGGAGTCTATCTAAGATGAGGAATAGGTGGGAGGACACAATCCACTCGAAGAACAAGTTACTTACCAACTGTAACTTTCTTTCGATTGGATGTTCCTCCCATGTATTCCTCATCAACCCTCCCAGCCAACCCCACAGTACAGTTTACGTGAATTACACTCTAAATTCTTTAAAGACTTGGGTAAAGAGAGGCACGCCCATTAATTACAATCCATGGGCTACAATATACAAAAAATACGAACTGAAGCCAATGGGCGCGCTCAAGGCTCTTATACAGTGGATGGTGTCGATGCTCGACGGATGCCGCCGAGAGACATCGACGCCGCGGCCTCGAGAGGAGCGCCCTCTGGTGGAGAAAAAAGAAAAATGTTCCGAAGCAGCAAGCTGAAGGTAAGGATATATCTAAGATGAGGAATACGGGGGAGGAACATCCAATCGAAAGAATGTTAGTTGGTAAGTAACTTGTTCTTCTCTTTTAAACCAATCACTGTCCTCTTGGTCATACTGCCCCCCATCCAATGACAGTCCTCTCCCTAAGCCCCTCCTCATGCAGCCATCTTAAAGTTTTTACTGCACGCTTCAGTGTTGGGAGTTTATTTAAGAGAAAAGTTCAATTTTTGTTCCAAGGAGCCTGGGTGCTCTTTTCCTCATCTGCCAGCAACAGGGATGCATTGTTGGTGAATTTCTGCGCCCCTCTAAGATAAAGATTCTAGAAGGCCATCTTGGGCCTACTTCATGCCCTCCAACCAGGGAACACCAAGGAAGCCAGCAGCCAACAGACACCAACAAAAACCGTGAGTGTGGTATGGGTGGGGAATAGAGCAATCACTCTACCCCAGAAAACGCCTGCCACTCTATCTTACCTACCAAGAACATAGACTGCCATAATACTTACATGTCCACTCTTTATAGAATTGTGATTGTTAACACATCCACTCTTTATAGAGCTTTAAATGTTAGCATGTCCACTCTTAGATAGAAGCGCCAAATGTGATTGTTAGCATGTGCCACACTTAGATGGAATTTCTCAAGTTTAGTCTGCGCCAAATCTAGACAGAAATGTGACTGTTAGCATATGCCACAACTAGATGGAATTTCAGAAATGTGATTGTTAGCATATGCCACACTTAGATGGAATTTCAGAAATGTGACTGTTAGCATATGCCACACCTAGATGGAATTTCTCAAGTTTAGTCTGCGCCAAATCTAGGCAGTAACATGATTGTTAGCAAATACCACACCTAGATAGAATTTCAGAAATGTGACTATTAGCATATGTGACTCTTAGCATGCACCACACTTAGAATTATGAACCTAGCTTGCGCGGCATCTAGATAGAAATGTGACAGTTAGCATGTACCGGACCTAGATGGAATCCCACAATTGCAAGGACAGGAATGCCAACTAACCAACCAACTAACAATTCCATCCCTCTGCATACACCTCAAACTATAACCAAACACAACCACAAGCCTTAAACGTAGCAATCCGCACAAACTTCACAACAATGCAACAACAAAACAAACCACACATAGACTTGCACAACAGCACACGACGACTACGGACCATAAAACACCCCAAGCCCAGCCGACGGACCCACTGGGCTGAGGCTGCCAACAGCACATCACTGCTCTCTTGCACTTTTCCAGCTTATTCCTACTAACCCACCCCCCTCCTCCCCTTTTCAGAGCCGCCAGAGCGCCAGGGGACCACTTCGGTGGTGATAGTGCGCGGTACAAATGACCTTTAACATTAACATTAACCGTGACTGAGGAGGAGGGAAAGTCTCTCTTCAGGCCCTGCACCAAATGTGGGCTACGGAATGTGTTTGTGGAAGACCAGTCTCTACAAAGCCTCTACTGCCTACACCCGGACCATAAGGAGATAGTGCAAGACATGTTTAGGTTTTTCTAAGAAGACGAAAGACGGACATAGTGTGTTATGTTGTTATGTTATGTTATTTATAACGCGCAAGCGTACCCGGGAGTATCAGGGCGCAGCCTTTACAAGAATTTTCGAAGCTTGGTTACAGTACAAGGAAAATACATAATGCAAGAATAAAATACACCAATGTTATATACAAAATAGTAGTAGGCCGACAGGCCAGTATGTACAGGTAAGCAGGAGGCACACGTGTTATAATTTGTGCAGGTAGCGCTGTACACTTCATAGGCTTAGTGGGTCTCCGATTTCAGCCAGGAGACTACAAGGGAACGAAAGTTCAGATAGGGCATGTCTACTCGAAGGTTGGGAGGCATGGAGTTCCACAACATAGCAGCTCTTACCGGGAAGCTGTTGCCTCCTATCGTGGACAGTTTGTAGTGGGGGACAGATAAACAGTTTTTGTATGCACTTCTAGTGGGTTTTAGTGAGGAGTGTCGGTGGAATCTGTTGATCAGGTATGTCGGGGCGGCATTGTTGAGGGACTTATGTGTGAGTGATGCCGTTTTTAGTAGAATTTTTTTCTCTAATGGATAGCCAATTGTTCTGTTGGCTGTGTCCTGTGATGTGTTCCCTTCTGGAGATGGCCAGAGCTGCTCTGAGGGCATTGTTCTGAAGGGTTTGCAATGTACTGGTAGTAGTCTTGGTGGATCCTAGGTAAAGGGCATTACAATAGTCGAGGCGCGACAGAATAAGAGCTCTGGCGAGTGTCGGGCAGCTAGAGTCCGATAGGAATGGTTTAGCTGTGCGGATTAATTTGGAAGTATAAGCCGTGGAGGATGCAAGGGAGCTCACTTGTTTTTTGAGAGAGAAATTGGAGGCTAGAAAGAATCCCAGTGTTTTGACCTTCTGTCCGACTTTGATGTTATTTCCGTCAATCACAAAGGAATTGAAGGCCGGGCCGAGTTTCTTTATGCTGAGTGTCGTAACTAGGATGATGAGTTCTGTTTTATCATCATTCAGGCATAGTCCATGAGTGGCCATCCATGCCTGGATGATATACACCCTATTTACCAAGGCCAAATCCTTTCCATAATCTCCAGTAAGCGGAAGGAGGATCTGAGTATCATCGGCGTAGTTAGTATAGGTGATACCGAGATGATCCAAATCATCGAAAGGGGGCTTGGTAAATATGTGAATAGTGTGGGGGAGACACAGGATCCCTGGGGAATGCCGCAGGTGATATGTATGGGGTCTGCTGCAGCCGAGGGAGAAAAGACCCTCATGGTCCTACTGTTAAGGAAGGATGTAATCCAGGTGATGGCCTCCGTAGAGAAGTGAGCTGAGGTGTGAGCATAGGACAGAGTGATCGACCACGTCGAAAGCTGCAGATAAGTCAAGAAGAAGGAGTAAGGCGGCTTGGCCATTGTCTCTGAGCGAGTCGATCTGGGTTTTCAAGTCAATGAGAGCGATTTCGGTCCCGTGTTGGGGACGGAACCCAGATTGTCTGGAGCCTAAGAGGTTGTGTTCTTCCAAGTACTTCTGTATTTGTACATAGGCAACCTTGTCCAAAAGTAAGCTGGGGGCATGACTGAACTGGAACAAGGCCTCTGACCCATTCTCCGAGCAGGGTCGCACCTCGTCCAGGACCAGCTGGTCCGAGGAGCGGTCTTCTAGGTCCTTTTGAGGTCTCTGCATTCATGGGGGGGTCCAAGAGAAGGCCAATATCTGCAAGTCTGAGTCCCATGGGTTTGCCACTGATGTGGGTCCCAAGTTGGATAGGGCGCGATCAGCATCACCGCCCGCCTCCATAGCCAGCCTACCGTTGAGCTCCTCTTCAAAAAGGAAGTTGTCCACCCCGCCTAAGCTACGGGAGAAATCTGATAAGCCAATGACCGAGGAGAAGGCTGCAAAGCCAAAGCAGGCTCAACTGGCACAGACCAGGTCCTCAATGACTTGGGCGATAGCTACTACTACCACGGCAGCTACAGGGGCAAATCCTACGAGGGTGGCTCTGCAGCTCAAAGTGGCCCTGCCTCCATGGCGCAATACCACCGCAGAGGCCTTGGCAAAGACTGCAGGCACTCCAGATGGGGTAAAGACACGGGCACAGGTCCCTGTTCAGAACGTTTGGGGAGGAAAGGGGATGGGGTTCGAGGAGGCCCAGAAACAGTCCTCCCAGGTCACCGCTTAAACTATGGCGGTGTCATCCATGGATGTCGAAGATAGTCCATGCATATATGATCCATGAGGACGGCGGCGGTGCAGGGCCGAGCTTTCCTCTTTGCTCTCTCGGCCGAGGGACATTTCATTGGACATCCCATCAACTCTCCACACCTTGGTGTCCGAGATCTAGCTGAGAATGCCACTGACACTGGTACCTGCAGGGCCCTTACCCCCACCCCCCCCGGTGGGACGGATACGGCCAAGAGCTTGGACGAAGACTTTGTCCCAGTGGACAATGAATCGCTGCATTTGGATGCCCCTCACAGGGTTTCCCCACCGGCTGAGGTGGGATTGTTGCCCTCTATGATCCCGAGGGCCTCTGAGCTATTTCAACTGGTGCCTGAGGAAACTGAGGAGGGCTTCTTGTACCAAAGGTGAGAGACCAAAAGAAAGACTAACATGGCCGTGCCTTTTCTGGACGATATTTGGGAGGAGGGCCTGGTCCTCATGAAAAAAAACCTTGCATAGCCCCAGCTAAGCGGGATGGTCTGGAGAAGTATACGGTACCGGACTCTGCACCCAAGTGCCTGAGGTCGCAGCCATCGCTGGACTTGGTAGTCTCTGCGGCCCCGAGGAACCAGTCGGCTAACCTGCGCTCATCGTCGTCGGTCCCCACGGACAGTGAGCCGAAAAAGGATGGACGACATGGAGAAGAAGCTGATTTACATGGCAGTGTCCACAATCAAGGCGGCCAACGCTCTGGCGATCCTAGTGTCATGGTTCAGCCGTTGAGGCTCTGGAGACGCTGGAGGCTTGCTCCATTAACTTGCCGCCACGTTACTCCCCTGCTTTCCTTTCAGCTGTCTAGTTTATTCCAAGATGGCCGCTGCCATCTACAAGTCAGATCTCGTACGCGAACCGTAGTGTTGCAACCCTCCTCTCGGGTTTACACTGTAGTTTATATTCCCTTTGCTTCCCGCTTGTATCTTTTGCCTCCTGTGACGTTCTATTCTGAGACGTCATCTGTTCTGCTTCGTCCCGCGTTCGCAGTCGGCACGGCTTCTCGCCTTATCAGCCTGTTCTTTCTCCTGTGTTCCTTTTACCCCGGTTTCTCTGCTTCCATATGGCAGACGTCCCCTTTGAGTTGGTTTTCCTCTTTTGCAGGGTAATTTCTCATTTCTCCCACTGGTCTCTCCTCTTCCCTTCCATCCTTTTGAGCATCCCTGCTATTTTGGAATCCCTCATGGCACTTGCCTTGCCTCACCTGGGGGTGTGCTCTTTTGCACCAGACTTCTTCAGGAAACCCAGGCTACTCTTCTCTGGACTCCTACTTCTGCAACATCCACAATGCTTCTACAGCTTCCCAGGGTTTTTCCAGCCGCAAGGCTTTTTCCCTGGTAGGGGTTGGCTCCTCTGAGTCCCCGCTGCCTGGTGTCACCTACCCAGGCAAAGTGGCCTCCGGAGGAGCTTGCTCTTATCTCTTCCGGACGGAGAAGGTTAAAAGATCCCAGACAAGCAGGAGAAAGAAGACCAAGGCTTTGGAAAGTTCCTCTGAAGAACAAGGTGAGGAGGGACAGAGGGGGAGGATTAATCAGATTCTCGTACCTCGCCAGGTACGACAGGGAATTGTGGTACAAACTAGGACCGATCCTGGAGTTCCTCCCCGATGATAAGAAGATGGAAGCCCTCGCCCTCTTTCAGGATGGGGAAGTGGCATCAGACGATACCATCACAGTGGCAGTGCCGACACAGGGTTCCGGCAGATGGGGAACGGTGTCTGCCTTTGGCTGCAATGGATGTACGCCACTAACCTCCGTCAGGAGATCAAAGCAAAGGTTCTGGACATGCCCTTCAGGGAAAATCTGTTTGGGAAGGCAGTCGACTAGTCCCTTCAGGCCATCAAGACTGATGCAGAGACAGCCTTCCTGGTCCTCAACGCAAGAAGCCTACAGAGGCCACTCCCAGGCCTACTGTAGCAGAGGACAGTGTTGCAGTCGCCCACCGGGCAGGACGCCGGCACCCAAGCAAGCCTGAACCGGCCAAGCCATCAGGCCCCCATTCATGCTCCCCGGTGGGAGGCCAGCTGATGAGGTTCATCAGCGAGTGAAGGAAGATCACCACCAACAGATGTGTGCTGGACGCTCTCGCCCTTGGGCACACCTTGGAGTTCCATGGTCGGTGCCCTCATATTCCGCCGGTTCCCTGTCTGGAGCAGCACATCCCTCAACTTTTGGAAGAGGTACGAGACCTGCTACAAAAAGGGGCGATGGAGCTAGTTTCCCCAATGGCCATGGGGCTACGGAGTCTATTCCAGATACTTTCTAGTCAGAAAGAAGACCAGGGGATGGAGACCCATCCTGGACCTACGAGTTCTGAACAAATGCTAAGTCCCAAAAATTCAGGATGGTCACGCTACAGCACATGCTCGGTCAACTGGAAAAAGGGAATTTTCTGATGTCGTTGGACCTGGAGGACACCTATTTCCACGTTCCCATTCACAAGAAACATCAGAAATGTCTACTTTTCATGGTGCAAGGCCAAAACTACCAGTTCAAGGCCCTACCATTCGGCTTTAAGTTGGCCCCATGAGTGTTCACAAAATGCCTGCCACCAGTGGCGGCCCATCTATGTCTGCAGGGCATACGCGTATACCCGTACCTGGACGATTGGCTGAACCGTGCCTGCGCGCGGGAGCTGGCCGACTAACACACAGACGGTCCGACTATTGATGGATCTGGGATTCTCCGTGAACTAACCGAAGTCCTGCTTAACGCCATTGCAGAATGTGCTGTTCCTCAGCGCCAGACTCCAGTGTCTTGTCTGGCATCGACCTACGAAGAGAGGTTTGCAGCCATTCAAGGAAAGGTGCAACGACTGTCGTCAGCGAAGACTGCCACGGTGCAGGCCCTCAAGTCGTTACTGGGCATGATGTCCTGCATCTACCCTGTCCATCTCTGCAGGTTGCAAATGCGACCCCTACAAGAATTCCTGGATGCCCTTTGGATACAGGTGTCTGGAAGTTTCACGGACAAGAACACTCAGTGAGCAGTTCCGACGGGCGATAGTCTTGGGGGGGTTCCGTTCTCACATCGCCCAGGGCATGGCTTTTTAACCCCCTCCATCCCCCCCACAGTAGGAGACAGTCACCATGGACTCCTCCTTGGAAGGTTGTGGAGCGCAGACCGAACGTCTGCACCCCAGAGGCCCGTGGCTGCCGGAGGTGGAGGATCTGCATATCCATATCCTGGTGCTACGGGCAGTGTTCTGGGACCTCAAGTCGTTTCTACTGTCTCTGAAAGGCAAGGTGGGTGAGAATCTTCCCTTGCAACACCACCATGTTCTACATCATGGAAGCAGAGGGTACTTGATCCCCGACCCTCTCCCAAGGAAGCTCGGCACTTGTGGCACTGGGCTTTCGGACAGGGGATGTTCCTCATCCCTCTCCACCTGGCGGGAGTCAAGAACACAATTGCAGACTCCCTCAGCAGGGAACTGTGCTCCTGCCATGAGTGGAAGCTTCGTCGGGATCAGGTAGACCGTCTGTTTGTCGAATGGGGCAGACCCCAGATCGATCAGTTTGCCACGGCGTCGAACTCCAAATGCAAGAAGTCTTCCAGCAGATTCCACCAGCCGTGGAGCTTGGGGGATTCGTTCTCCTTCCTGTGGGAAGGGCTGTTTCTATACGCGTTCTGTCTCTTGCTACGAGTAACCAACACACTCTGAGTGTCAATGCAAGATGATGCCCATCGCCCCTGCGTGGCTGAGGCAGATTTGATATCCAGACCTTGGCCTATCAGCGTCGCCTCCAATGAAGTTGCTGGTGGTTCCGGATCTGCTCACCAGAGGGTGAGGCACAATACTTCATTATGACCCAGGATCGCTGAACCTGAAGACTTGGCCCCTGCATCTTTAGTGTTTGGATGTTATGAGCTGCCAGTGAACTGCAGGGAGGTCCTTGCCAAGGCCAGGGCATCGTCGACTTTGAAGTTCAACGGCCATAAGTGGAAGCGTTTTGCTACGTGGTGCCGATCGCAGAATATTACCCCTCTGAGGGTCCCGGCTCCTTGGCTCCTTCAATACTTGCTGTCCTTGGAAAAAGCTGGACTGGCTCACACATCTATCAAGGTACATCTGATGGCCATCTCTGCTACACCAGGTCCCCGGGGAGATCCTTGCTGTGGTCCCACAGACTCGCCAAGGAGTTTAAAGCCTTTTACGATCGATCCGTCCGGTGAAGGCTCCGGCATCCGCATGGGAACTCAACGTGGTTCTAACAAGGCTCATGGGGGTGGGGGGGACCCTTCAAGCCTATGCATCAGGCCCCACTCAAGTTTCTCTTTTGGAAGACTGCTTTCCTTGTGGCCATCACCTCTGCCAGACGTGTAGGTGAGATCCAGGCCCTAACCTGCAAGCAACTGTATCTGATTTTCCACAAATCAAGGGTGTTACTGCGTATGCACACCTCCTTCATGCCGAAGGTTCTGTCGAAATTCCACCTCAATGAGCCTTTGGTATTGCCGTTTTTCTTCCTGAAACCTTTGTCTTCAGACGTTGCTCATGCCTTCAAGTTCTACGCGACGCGCACAAAGTGTTTTCGGAAGACTTCTCCATTGTTTGAACTTTGGTCCTGTGAACCATGGGAAGACCTTGTCTAAGGCCTCCATCTCAAGATGGCTCTCCGGCTGCATCATGCACTGCATCGGTTGACAAGCCATCCGCTGCCGCGCCGTCTGAACCTACTCCACCAGAGCGATCACTGCGACGCTGACTTTCCTGTCTGGTGTGCTCCTGCTAGACATTTGTAAGGCTGCTATGTGGAGGTCCATGCACACCTTCATGAAGTTCTACTGCGTCCACAGGGATTCCAGGCAAGAGTCCAGAGTCGGTCAAGCAGTGCTACGCAACCTGTTTGCTTGAGGTGAGTCTGTTCCAGAGGTAAGAGTTAATTGCTTCTTTTGAGCCTTGCCACCTCCCGTGGTTGTGTAATGTTGTACTGCGGTGTATTTGTTATTCATGAGCATGTGAATCCATGCCAGACCCCATGCTGCAGAAGGCTGGTTATTTACCTGTAACTATTGCTCTCCAGCATGGATCTGGCATGGATTCACATGCGAACCCTCCCTCCTACCCCTCTGCGACTCTTCTTGATCATACTGCCCCTTTACGTGCTTACCAAATCTCAAGATGGCTGCCAGAGGCAGGGTTTAGGGAGAGGACCGTCGGATGGGGGCAGTATGACCCAGAGGACAGTGATTCTTTAGAGGAGAAATACAGTTTTAAAGTGAAACTGTTTTTCTTTTACCAAGGATTCCCAGCCTGTTGACTGGGAATATTCATGAGCTTGTGAATCAATGCCAGACCCTTGGTGGAGAACAATAGTTACAGGTAAGTAACTTAAACCTTGCCATCATACCAGTTTCTGGGAGGCGATCGAAAAGAATGCATGAGTACAATTGGCAGCGGAATCCCGGCGCTTGAGGCTATTCTAGGCTTGAAGCTCTTGGACTTAGATTGGCCACATTAAAATAGAGAGGCCCAATGTATTTCATCATTAAGGCCCGAAATATACGTCTTTAAGCGGAAAATCCATTTCTGCTCCAACTTGAGCAGCCGATTGCTCGTGCTGTTTTCCCTGCGGTCTGGCTTCACACAACCATCCACTGGATATCCTAGTCTGTATTTTGGTGGTCTATATAGTGTTGCACTAAAGGTGCAGTCAGAGTCCCATTTCTAATTCTCGTCCTGTGTTCCTCTATTCGGGTGGAGATTTTTCAGCTAGTCATGCCAATGTAATCTTGTTGGCATGGACACAGGATCCTATATACCACGTTGGTGGTTGTTGGGGAGATTTATCATTTTTATGCTTCATCCCCTCTTAGTGAGATCCCCAGCACTTTTTGCTGGACTTCTGGATGCGTTTGTCTTGGAAGCAAGACAACACAGCGCCACACAGGTTTGAATCCTGATCCGTGCTTACAAACCACACGGCTGGTATTAAGCGCGTTATAAATTAACTATTAAATTAATGTGCTCTGTCTTTTGGAACTCTATTCTTTGTATTTTACTTGTGCTATGGAGTCTGTTTTCCTCCATAACTCTAAAAGGCATCTGTAATTTGCTGTTGCAGCACACAGCTCCTTATGGGCAGTGTTGCTGGGGACCTTTGGGGTCCTCCTTTTGAGGTTTTTTTTATTTTTTTAATCCTAAAGTAACTACAGTTCATAAGGATCGAGAGACACTTGGTATCTCTCCTACAGCATTATAGTCTGAGAGATTGGCACACACCGCCTAATGTGGTGTGCCAAAGGGATACCTAGTATCCCCTTCTCTCTGTTCCTGTGACTTTTTAGTCACATAGACAATCTCCTAATTAAGGCTAGTGGCAGTGGACTTGTTCTACCAACTATTGTGTATTTTTTGTACCACAGGCTATGTCCATAGACTCTGTAGTGCACAATAGGGGCACCCAAGTACCAACCTTGGGCCTCCTTTATTTTATCGCCGTTCCTAGCATAGTTGCTCTTTATTAGCCCTTCTTCTGCCATTCTGGGAGGGGGAGGCAGTGTGTGTTTCGTTCGCCTTTGGCAGGAACCCTTGGGTGTCCCCACCTAGGCTCCAGCGTGTCTGGGTAGGCAGAATGTGGGGGAGGAGTTTTCCACTCCTTTGTCTGCCAGAGTGCCTGAATGCGACCAGCTCCCACTGGTGATCTGGCTGTCCTGATTTGACAGCCAAACGCCCCTTTCTGTAAACTGCTGAGGAATATTGCAGAGGAGTGAGTGCTGGAACTGTATAAAAGGTGAGGCTTCTGGAGTGTAAAGCAAGTTGATCACTGGAAGCTGAAGTAACCAAAGAAGGCAACCAGAGACTCCTGCAGACCCTTTTTATAAGGCCGTGAAGCGACCACTGCTGTCCTGAACCTGTTTTCTGTGCGACAGCAGAACTCCAAAGAGGACTCCTTCTCTTTGACTGCTGGAACAACCAGTCGCAAGACTTTTTTTCAGCCATCTCCAGAGGTCCTGAGTTTCCAGAGACGGGAAACCCCAATACCAGGAGACCTGCTGCCTCGTTGTGGAAAGGCCAAACTTGTCCACATCTTTGCTGAGCCCTCAAGGACACACCAGAGATTCACCCAGACCCCCTCAGCAGAGTGTGGGACTGTGAAAATCAAATGAGATCAACTGGGCGAATAGTCCTTTGTTGGTGCTGCAGAAAAGGCGCCAAATCCACAGAGTGACCCAAGAAGTTGATGAAAGCCGTGCCAGAGGTCATCCCTCGAGACTGCTGCTGAGAGATCCTGTCCATTGTCCTGCCTTCCGTCACCAGAGCAAGGAATCCAGAGGCTAGGTCCAGCACTGTCCCATCGAAGAGAATCCAGCCATAATCCTTTTCTTCAAACCTAATGTATGGTGAGAAAAAAGTATTGCTTACCATGATCCGTGAAGTTGCTCCAGAGTATTTGAGTGCACCCGGATTTGTCCAGGCTACCCCTTTTACCTCAGACCCACGCTGCTACTTGTTCCCCTTATCTTGTCCTTATCAGGGTCTCCATCGCTAATTTGCTGCATCTTTAAAGACTAGAGACTTGAAGAAATCCACAGGAACTCTGTGTTCTGCTGCTTGTCAAGACTTGGAGCCCTCTACGAACTGACTTTAGCTATGGTTGTGTTTTTGGACTTGAAAGACTTGCTGTGCGAAGAGAACATTTTCCTTCCCTAAAGTCACTTTCTTATGTGTGTGCAGAATAAACCTCTTACTGTATTTCTGTTGAGAACCGCAAGTGCGCGTAGTTACTGATAATAAGATAGCTTTGACTTTTCACTTTCTAACATTGCAACAAATGTACCCATGAACATTCACAAACTAAGAAGTGTCCTTTGAAAAGTATCTGAAAGTATTCCGAATTGTTCTAGTGTAAACAAATGAGGTATATCAAGTGATTTTGGTGTAAATATAATGTATATTTTTATATAGATTTGTTTGTTTCCTTGGTGTGCTGTGCTAATTGGGTTCAGTTGACTGAACCGACAGTTCACATCTTCCTCTTAAAATGAGCCCGACTGCTCTGCCACTCTACCAAGGTCCTTGAGTAGTATAGACTGATACTAAGGGTCGAGGTTCTACAAACCACTGGGATAGCTTACTTCCAAGTGGGACGAAAACTCCCCTAACAGTGGTATTGCAATTGGTATGGGTTGGTAACTTTAAACGGGTATTATTCTTCACTACTTCTGTGCCACTAATGCTTAACTGACAGACATTACAGTGGCCACATGTCAAAATGGCCCGTCACTGGCTCCAGAGGTAAATTCCACATGCTTGATATGGTGCTCGTGGTTGTGGTTTAGAGAGACTAGAATGAATCACGTAATGTTTCATATTTTTACTGCGTTGCAAAGCAAAAAGAGGTTGGGGCGATGTACAGCCTGTGCTACAGATTAAATTCCAAGGAGTTCTTTTTACCTGTGTAGTATGCTTCAAGACCGTTGTTAGTTAGTTGGTTACGTACTAGTCTTGGGTGTCAACAATGTCTTGCGGTCCTAATAGTATTCACATTGTGCTGATTTCTTCAGCAAGGTACGTGGGTAACCCCGGTCTCTAAGGCGGTCAATCGGCCCATATGCCTCGACCTCATAGTCCTACTTAAAGGTACAATTCTGCCTCAACTGGAGAAATTGACCATAAGGTAGATTGTCCCCGATGGCTCAGGGATGCCGACTACTGTACAGCCTTGCTGTGTTACGGTTAGTAGGTTTTCAGTAGAGACCAGTATATGCTTAATTAGGATATCCAAGAACGGACTCTCAAGCCCACTAAGCATGAGTGAACTGCAAATTGACATTTCAGGAATTCAGCCAGGTGATACTCTGCAAGGTCCTGCACCGAGCCTGTCCAAATAAAAAAGATATCAGTACATCTCCATAGCCGGATGGAGGAGATACATGGATTGTGGGCAAAAATATGCTTCTCTTCGAAGATCAGTCATGAACAAGTTGGCCAGACACTGGGCAAAGGCTGCCCCCATTGCGGTCCCTTTTTTCTGCATATTAAAGTAATTTTCAAAAGAAAAATAGTTTTGACACTGAACTATTGAGATCCGTAATGAGACCCGTCAGGACCCCATGTGGAAGAGGCTGGGTATTTAATCTAGCTTCCAACACTGTGAGAGCATCCTCCCATGGAATATTGGTATAAAGTGAAGTATTAACAATTCACGGTCATCGTTGGTCTTCACCTTCCAATAATGAAATGGGTGTCGGTCATGTCCTTCAGATAGGTCCGCAACTCCATAACTAATGGTTTCAATAAGTGTCGACATACTTGCCACTGGGCTCAAGAACTGAGCCACAACGAGACACTATCAGTCTGCAGGGTAGGTTTTGAGGATTATGTATTTTAGGTAATGTGTATATGGTGGGTGTCCCCACATCATGAGGTGTGAGGAACATGTACTCACCAGTTTCAATAACTATCCATTCAAAGTTTAATCATTGACCATAAAATATGTATATGCGTTATTAAATGTTTGTCCATCGAATATCCAGAGTGAATGTTTAGTTCAATACTTTTTTAGGTGATTGGTTGGTTCTACAGTGCCAGAAAGCTACACACAGGGCAATGCACATTCATTACCACCTTCATATTCAACTGGGTTGTAGTGAATGCCAAGGAGTTGGATTCATACTTATCTCAGGTCAGAAAATTCCTATGGGCAGAATACATTGCAAAACGCTCATGGTGTGCTCTGGAAAAGAAATTTCAAACGTTCCGGAAGAGGATTATTTTATTGCAGATGGCATATTCTCGGTTGTTCATTTCAGTAATGAGTATTTCGAGGGGAATGGGTCCTCTGTATTCCATCTCTATGACAGGTAATGTCCACAGCTGTGCTTCTTTGGAAAATCTTCGGCTCCTGCGTCGGTGACGTCGATGCACCGTCCCCGAGGACCACCTCCGATGGCCGACGTCACCCGATGTGATAAGTAGGATGCACAAAGCCTGTAGCCTCAATTCCGTTTTTTCCGCGAACGTGTTCGCTTCGTGAATCTCTGTACGCCTCGACTCTTTGGAGTTTGCTGTATTCTTTTCGGTTCGTTGAACCTGTTCGGTTTTTGTGAAAACCTGTTCGTGACGATGTCTACTTCGTCTTCAACCCCGCGTCCGGGCTTCAAGAAATGCGGGACTGTGGGTCCAAGATGTCGGTCACGGACTCGCACAATGCCTGCCTCTGGTGCCTCGGCGAGGCCCACGATACGGACGACTGTGTCGACTGCCAGTTGCTCACGGCCAGGGCCTTGCGGGAGCGCAAGAAGAAGTTGTCGGGTGTCTAAGCCCCGGAAGTCGAGGTCTACGGGGCTTTCGACAGATGACTCGAGAGGCGACTCTCCGCTTCATCGTCGGAAGTCCAGTGTGTCTCCTTCCAGGAGTTGGTCTCGCCACTCCTCCGCCTCTTCGAGGCAATCCCGGAAGCGCCGGCATCAATCGCCTTCCTCTTCCGAGGACTACGCCCGTCGGCGGGTCGCTTATCCCACCATGCAGGCGACACCGGAGGAATGGGCTTCCTTCGGGAAGCAGATGTTAGCGATTCTTGAATCGCAAGGCACCGGTCCGTCCGCGCCTCCGAGTGGGGTCGGTCGGCACCGTTCGAGAGACACCGTTCGTACGCCTTCGGGCTCGGGTGGTCGCCACGGCTCGCGGGAATGGTCCCGCTCGAACAAGGGTAGCCGTTCTCGCCATGCCCGTTCCAGGTCCCGGTCCTCGACGCGCTCGAGACCACGTGATCCTGTGCCGTCTTCGAAGAAGACGTCGACGCCTGTGGCGCCAAGGTCGTTGACTATTTCTCTCGAGGCTCCGCCTCCGAGGGGGTCGTCGGAGCCTAGGTCGTCGAGAGACCCGCTCAGAGCTCCGGCTTCGAGGCCTGTGTCGACGCTGTCGATGCTGGTGGCGCTGCAGCTCGACGTCGACGCCGATTCTCTCGGTGCCGACTCGTTCGGCGCCCTCAATGCCTTTCGAGGCGATGGTGTCGGAGGGGCCCCGTGGCACGGGGTTAGCCCCTAGAAAGGCTCTGGCTAAGGTCAGGCATAGCTTTGGTCCCCAGGTGTCTTCCTCTCACCGCCTGGAGTACATTTCAGAGGGTGATGAAGGCTCTGATGAAGGCTTGGTTCCGGTTACGGTACCAGATGAGCTTCTCTCGGGCCATAGCCAGTTTGATGACCTGAGGCAGTCACTGTATGATGCCAGTGGACTGGACACCTCTCCGGAGGTGGAGTTTTGTAGGCCGGAGCCTGGCACTCATGCCGATTCTTCATACCGGCGCCTTATGTCTCGGGTCACTGAGTACTTGGTATGGTCGGCTCCCCCAGGGGAGTTCGTTCAGGATGATCTCACGGACATCCTTGATCTTGGTCCCCCCCACTGACCCGGTACTGCCGTTTCATATGGCTCTGCAGAGAAGGGTGGCGGCGGCTTGGACTGCTCCGGAGAGTCTCCCGGCAGGGGGCAAGTCTTTGTCGCGAAAATACCATCCAGCCAGTAGCGACCCCTGCCACTTGTCCAGGCACCCCACTACGGAGAGTTTGGTGGTGCAGGCGGCTACGGCCCCGGCAAAGCAGGCATCGTATCCTACCATCCCTCCGGATAGGGACGACAAACGTTTTGACGGCTGGGCGAAGAAAGTGTTTTCTTCAGGGGGTATGGCGCTTCAGGCGGCCAACTCCATATGTGCCTTGTCTCGTTTCACACACACTCTGTGGAACTGTGTTGCATTAGTGGCTGAACATATTCCCGAAGGGGATGAACGGGATGGTTTCCTTGCTATGGTTCAGGATAGCAAGGATGCCATGTGTGAGGCCGTTCAGTCGGGTTTGGACATGGCAGATTGTGTCAGCCGGTCCATGGCGGTGAGCACCGTAATACGCAGGTTTGCGTGGTTGCGGAAGTCTGGGTTCACTCCTTATGTGCAGTCCCGGCTCCTCAACATGCCCTTTGACGGTGACTATCTTTTTGGCAGCAAGGCTGATGAGAACCTTGAGAGGTTGCAGACCTCCAAAGCTGCAGCAAAGTCATTGGGCGCTGTAGTTCGACAACCTCTGCCTTTTCCTCCTAGGGGACAACAATGGAGGGGAGGTTCCTTTCGCTATTACTCGTCCTTCAGTAAAGCAAGAGGAGCTGTCAGTCAAAGAGGCCACCGTAAGCGTGCCAGAGGTGGAAAACAAGGTACTCGAGGTGCCAAGGCCGCTGGGGCAGGTGCCTCTTTGCCCTCAGGCAACGCCGCAGCCGCTACCAATCAGTCATGAGGCCGGGTCCCATGGTTCGCCGTTTGGGGGAAGGCTGGCGCAGCATCTTGTAGAGTGGCGTGCCATTACTTCAGATGTGTGGGTTCTGGAGATCATAACCCACGGCTACTGTCTTCCTTTTCGACAGAGACCTCACAACAATCCACCTGGGAACCTCTTTGAAGAGTCCGGATCCAATCCTTGCGCAGGAAATTCAAGCCCTGCTGGAGAAAGGCGCCATAGAACTGGTGCCTGTAGCGGAGAGGAACAAGGGATGGTATTGACCTTATTTTTTGATTTCGAAGAAAGGTCGGGGTTTTGAGACCCATCATGGACTTGCGCGGTTTGAACAAACTCCTCAGGAAGGACAAGTTCAAGATGGTTACTCTCAAGTCCTCCAGGCACTTCAACTTCGGGATTGATTGGTGTCTCTCGACCTCAAGGACGCTTACGTCCATGTGCCGATCCATCCCAAGCACAAGAAGTACCTGAGGTTTGCGGTTGGCGACTTGCACTTTCAGCTTCGCGTCCTGCCGTTCGGATTGACCTCCGCCCCGAGGGTTTTCACCAAGCTCATATAGTGGTGGTGGCAGCGCATCTCAGGAAAGGGGGGATTCACGTCTACCCCTACCTGGACGATTGGTTGATCAGGGGGAGCTCTCCCGAGCAAGTCCTGGATCATCTATCCGTTACCTGCCACTCCCTTCACAAGCTGGGCTTCTCCCTCAATTTAAAGAAGTCCCATTTGACGCCAACTCAGCAGCTGCAGTACATCGGAGCAGTGCTCGACACATCCCTGGGGCTGTTTTCCTCCCCAGGTGAGAGCTCTTCACATTCAGCAGATGGTGCACAAGCTTCAGCTTGCCCAGACTCCCCCAGCGTCCGAGTTCTTGAGACTGCTCGGCCTCATGGCATCCTGCATTCTTCTGGTGCCAGAGGCCAGGTTGTGGATGAGCTCTTTGCATTGGGCACTCAAGCTCCAGTGGTCTAAGTCCTCTGGCAGATTGTCGGACCCTGTTCCGGTGCTGCCCTCGGTCGCCCAGGACCTTCTGTGGTGGGCCGTCAAAGGCAATCTGATGAAGGGGGGCCCCATTTTGGCTGCCCTGGCCGGAGGTGACGATCGTGACGGACGCATCCCTCACGGGATGGGGAGCTCATGCCAACGAGTTGAGTCAGTGGTCGTTGGTCTCCGTCGGAGTCCAGACTCCATATCAGTCTGTTGGAGCTGAGGGCCGTTAGGCTAGCCCTGAAGGTTTTTCTGCCGACTGTGTGACGAAAGAGTGTCCTGATTCTAACAGACAACACGGTGGCCATGCACTACCTCAACAAAAGGGGGGGGCGGCAGGGTCACTTCCACTGTGCAGGGAGGCGATGCAGCTCGAGTTCTGGGCCATCCAGCAGGAAGTTTCGATCGCGGCTGTTCATCTGGCTGGAGACTAAAACGAGACGGCGGACGCTTTGAGCAGGCAGAGCGCGATCTCTCGCGAGTGGGAGCTGGCTCAGGAGATTCTCCTGGAGATCTTCGCCTTTTGGGGGACCCCTCAAGTGGATCTCTTTGCCTCCAGTGTCAATCGGAAGTGCGAAAGGTTCTGCTCGCGGGAATTTCCTCCAAAAGGAGCCTTAGGAGACGCGTTTGTGGTGGAGTGGTTATTCCCACTGCTGTATGCGTTTCCTCCAGTCCCCGTCATCCCGCAAGTAGTGCGGAGGTTAGTTTCGGTTCACGGATGATCCTCATTGCTCCGGCGTGGGGGACGTGGTACCCGGATCTTCTCGACTTGTCCATCTGTCCTCCACGTCGTCTTCCCTACCGAGACGATCTGCTCTCACGGGAGGGGGGTGGGGTCAGGTTCTCCATCCAAAGGTCAGATCCCTCAACCTTCACGCTTGGCTTCTGAAAGGTTGAGGTATAAGGATTGGGACCTCCCTGAAGACGTGATGGAGGTGTTGCTCTCGGCCAGGCGGCCGGCAACAAAGTCTCTGTACCGTTAAGTTAAGAATGTGGATCCTTTTGAGTGTGACATTCCCATGGTTCTGTCTTTTTTGCTTTCCTTGGCCCACAGGGGCTTGCAAGTGGGGACCATTAAAGGTTACCTGGCAGCGCTGTCCATATTTAAGCGCTCGTCTGAAGAATGTTCCTATTTTAAGATTCCTTTAATTTCTCGGTTTTTGAAAGGGCTCACTAATGTGTTCCCTCTGTCACCTTTTCTGGTGCCCGGTTGGGATTTGAACCTTGTTCTTAAGTTTCTTATGGGTGCTCCGTTTGAGCCTTTGCATTCTTGCCCTTTGAGAATGTTATCTCTGAAAACTGCTCCGTTTGAGCCTTTGCATTCTTGCCCTTTGAGAATGTTAACTCTGAAAACTGTGTTTTTGGTTGCGGTTACTTCCGCTCGCAGAGTGAGTGAGTTACAGGCACTTTCAGTTAATCCACCCTTCACTGTGTTTCATAAGGACAGAGTTGTCCTTAGAGTTCGTCCTTCCTTTCTTCCGAAGGTGGTTTCGGAATTTCATTTGAGCCAGAAGGTTGTTCTTCCGGCATTCTATCCTCCTCCGCATCCTGGTAAGGAAGAGGAGAGGCTCCATAGGCTTGATCCTAGGAGAGCGTTGAGCTTTTATATTTCGCGCATGTCCCGGATAAAAGTGGACGCTCAACTTTTCATTGGTTACGCTGGAAAGCGTTTGGGACAAGCTGTGACGAAACAGACTTTGTCTCGTTGGATTATTTTAGCTATCTCCGAGTGTTGCCGCTTGGTGGGTAAGGACCCTCCGGCTGGCTTGCGGGCCCATTCTACCAGGGGAGTGGCTGCGTCTACTGCCCTGCAGAGGGTGTTCCTATTCGTCACATCTGTGATGCAGCCACCTGGGCTTCAGTACATACTTTTGTACGTCACTACTCCCTCGATTCCATCCGAAGGCAGGATCTGGCCTTTGGCAAGGCAGTCCTTTATTCCGCAATTTGATTGGGCATGCTAAATTTGTGTTCTAAATTCTTTTCCCACCTCCTTGCTTGGAACTGCTTTTGGGAGTCTGTCATAGATATTGAATACGTCGGAGGATCCAATCCCCTCGAAGAACAAGTTACTTTCTTACCTGGTAACGTTCTTTCGATGGGATGGTCCGACTTATTCCATATCGCTTCCTCCCGACCTTCCCCACTGCAGAATTTCTTTTGCGATTGCAGCTTGCGTTCCGCAAGGCCTTGTGTGTCTGACTGGCAGGAAACTGGTGTCACACGTTCTGGGGGAAAAAGCTACAGGCGTCGTGCGTCCTACTTATCACATCGGGTGAAGTCGGCCGTCGGAGGAGGTCCTCGGGGACGGCGCATCGACGTCATCGACGCAGACACCGAAGATTTTCCGAAGCAGCGCAGCTGTGGACATTACCTGTCATAGATATGGAATACGTTGTCGGACTATCCCATCGAAAGAACGTTACCAGGTAAGAAAGTAACTTGTTCATTGCACATAATAGCATTGTTTCCTGGAGGTGCCCAATGCCTGTCTTTACATGCTTTTATGTACAATGATGGAATTTATAAGAGATTGCTGCAGCAAAAGAAATATGGTATTTGCATGTAACAATAGCTTTTTAAATGCCATCTGTTTTAGGTTGATATGTGACCTACCAACGAGGTCCCAAAGGGTCTTGATAACTATTTGACCTAAGAAAAGGTATTTACAGAATGAGCTGTTTTCATTGCTACATTCTTGTAGTTGCATCCATTGAACAGTAGTGTATTTTTAACAAATAATTTGCACAGTAGGAATTAACTGAGCGGAGGCAATGCTAGGGTGAGTTAAGGTGCCTTTTATAAAAGCAAAAGCATTGTTGGAATAAATTAGGTAAATTGAGTGAGTGGTAAGAGTGGAAATGCATCGGGGACACAAATCAGAATATTTAGTCCCATAGGCCAGCATTTAAATGTCCAATTTTGATAGAGTACTTCTGAAGGACGAATGCCGGAGAGGTGAATGTAGCAGTTAGCATGGATAGTAAGGTGGGTCTTTTTTTTGTAGGTGGCAGGTGGCATTTGTTTTTAGAAGTTCCACCAAAGAGATGGCTGCGATGATCTGATGAGATCATTCCAGTGAATTGGGTAAAGTAGGGCAACAGATCAAAAGCGGAAGAGGTGCAAAGGTCTAATAGTTGGTGTAGGGACAAGGAGCGGATAGTTTGAGAGAATACAGTGAGATGCAGTCAGAGGGTATGGGGGTAAGTCCATGGTTAGATTTAGGGACGAGTAGCAGGAATCCAGCCTGGTGACAATAAGTGGAGGAGAGGGAGGATCTAGGTAGGCTGAAGTGTTGCAACATTGAGAACTCTTGAAAGGAGCAAAAAGCAGAGGGGTAGAGCCAAAAAGGAGGCTTGTGCAGTATTCCTCCATCTTCTAAGACCTGTAATAATGGCTCTTTTTACTCAATGTATCAGTCTCTGAAGAATGAAGGACTCATTTTTCCCTGTCTGGAATCTGCTGGCTTGTCCCTTGCCTTTGAGGGGCTCTTTTTATGCGAGCTATCCTACCAACCTTTATATAAACAATAATCTGAATGTTCTACTGAGGTGCACAGGGTTCTTGGTTTTCAGCCAACATAATTGAAAGGGTTGAGTATTGGCATCAGGGGTTGATGTCAAACATGTTTTTGATTTTTAGGAATGGTGAAATAATGCACTTCTAGTCCACCAATGTTGCATGTGTAGCTGTAAATCTGCTGTTGATTCGTGTCTTTGCTGTTTTTCTTTTTTTAAAAAGATGTGAAAATAGAAACAAATCCAACAGCCGTGGTGGCAGACGTTCCATCATCAAGGAAAATCAGTTGGTAGTGTGGTTGACCTCTGAATAACCAGCACTGGTTTGTAAGAATGCCAGTGCTTGGCTGTGCTATGTAAAGCCAAATATGATACTTCGGCTTTACATGCATTATTTTTGTTGGTCAGCGAAGTGTTTTATTAAGAGTGTATGTTTTATGAAGTTGTTTCAGAAAAATCCATCTGCATGCTGGGTCCGTTTCTATCTTTAGACACGGTTTAGATGTCACAAAACGTCCATTAGCCACAGCTAATCTGAGCTGTAACATTCAAATAAATGTTCTAATACACATCGCATATATTTTGAAATGTACAGTGTGATGCTTCGAATATATTTTACTTTGACTGAGCATCATTGTGGCCATTTATGTTTTTGGGATGTCATCAGTGGGGGTCATTGATGACAAAATCATACATCTTTGGATAAGAAACAGGTGCTGGTGGAGAAGTGTGCATGGTGCAGGCCGTCGCACCAAAGCTGCCTGTCCATATTAATCGACGTGTGCGGATCTGCGAGCTCGAGAAAAGCCAACGGCAAACAAGAAAGAGTGGTGACTAGCAGTGCTGGCAGGAAGATGGGAACTGGGATGCTCAGTAGCTTTGTAAGATTAAGGTTAAGAATATCCGATGCTGCATACGCTGTAAGGCAGAAAGACTGTTTGCAATATCCGATGCTGCATACGCTGTAAGGCAGAAAGACTGTTTGCGAGGGGAGGACAGGAATCCTCCCAACGTGACAGCAAGGAAACACTGTAGATTCACAGAGGCCATTGGGGGCACAGCTAGACGGAATAATTGAAAGGAGACAGCCAAGAAATACACTGCCACACAATTAAATAGGGCTAGAGGTTACCAAGAAGACTTCGAATGAGAAAAACACTGAAGAGTAACCTGTAACACTCTCTAATTGTGTGGCAGTTTAGTGGGGGAATCTTGTGATGCACTGAGTCACCATAGTGGTGTGGGAGACGGAGAGATCCTAGGAAGTGGGAGGACCAAGCGGAGGGAAATGGCTGTGATCCCACCACTTGGCGCAAACCATTATATTGTGGAAGCAGCCATACTGAACACTGGAACTTGAAGTGAAGGGTCTCAAGTATGCGACAAACACCAGTAAAACTAGAGCAAGAGGGCATTAAACTATGCAGCTTGAAATAAAGGTTCCAAAGTGCATAACATTAACTAGTGTGAGGGGTAGAGAAACCTGCACTACTTTCTGGAACCTTGAGAGATGATTGCAAGTGTGTAACAGTAGTAAGTGCACATTGTGTTAAGGAGCAAAACCTTCTTGGAAACCTTCACTGCAGGTTCAAGAAGGCCATGATGAAAGAGTGGAGGAAAACCATCCGCCTGCTGAGACATGCAATGAGAGAAGTCCTGATCTAATAAAACTGGAGAAAAAAAATAGGTTATGCAATATTAGTTGCAAATCTGAGATAATTTTTTTAATCATTATGCCACACAGTATGAGTAATATCGTTCCTTTACATCCAGATTGTCCTGGACATAACTTACTGTTTGTGTTGGTTGGATGTCCCCTGTATTTAAATTTGAGATTACAAATCGGAAGGTCTTTGAGTTTAGTAGAGTTCAATCATAAAGAATAGTACAACTTGATAACACAGGAAACAAATCACCCATAAATTCAAGTCAAATAATTGGTTATTTGATCCTTCGTTTCATTCAAAACAATGCTACAGAAAGGAGGGAAAGATTGTTGAAAAGCAGAACATTTGGTTGGCATCACAACTGGTGGTGCTATTAACTGCATTGCACATTCTTCAGTCTTGCCGCTTCTTCTGCCAGCACGTCCCAGCATAGCGACAAGTGAACAGCAGAAATGTGCAGAGCCCCAGTCAATCTAATTCTCGCCCTTCCTCGCCCCCAGGTGCTCTCCCTTCTCCCCCATGCTTGCTCCCTTCCTCTTAAGTTTATAAAGGTGCTGTATGCTCAAAGCATGAAATGTGTTGTAATCTACAGTGCACAACTGGGCAATCTTACTTTGCTGGAGGGTTTGAGGTATACATGAAACTATCCAGCAAATATTGAGACGAGCAGCTGCTTAATTTCTCCCAGAAGTAAATGATAGTAAGGCACGAGTGCTCATCAAATGTTTCTTAGCCAAAAATGGGTG
The DNA here is from genome assembly GCF_040938575.1 of Ambystoma mexicanum. NCBI lineage: Eukaryota > Metazoa > Chordata > Amphibia > Caudata > Ambystomatidae > Ambystoma > Ambystoma mexicanum. The sequence goes on along the minus strand of NC_090926.1, from coordinate 108,307,649 downwards.
TATGATTTTCATGCATCAAATCTCATTACACCAGTTATATATCCCTAGTGTGTTTACATGAATGTTGGCATGACTGGTAAACTGGTGCGTGACTGAGTAAGGCACAATATGTTCTGCTGGCTACAAACAGTTCTCGAAGTACATGACCTCTTGCTCATCATCATGTAGGTTTGTATTCTATTTTGGAGTGGTGAAACTCCTTACTGATAGGGTTTACAGTTTGTAATCCCTAACTAATTAATTGTTGGGGGTTTACTCCGTTCTGTTGACATTGTTTACGGGCCTGGGTTATCTGGGCTTGTAGGTGTTTTGACATTATTAATGATGCTGCGCCGGCTGGTACAGAGATCAAAAGAATTGTATGGGCATTGTAGGGGTCTCTGTAAGCTGAACGCTTTGTGCCTCAGCTGCCAGTTTAAAAAAGTATTTAATCGACCAGCAGACAACCACTACCATATTAAGTATTGTGATGAGTGTACATGAACTGGACCCATCCTTTATGGGGCCAACGCAAATGTATGCCTATGAGTTTAAAATGCAATTAACTTCAAAAGCCAAAACTATGCTCTTTGCCAATGCTTTTAGGATATATTTTTATTTTGTAGTTTTGCAAAAATGCACGATGGCTTACAACAAATGTTTTTTTAAGTACTGCTAGATGCCAAATGTGTATTTTCTTGTCTTTACAGTGTGATTTTGGAGAGTGACCCACAGCAAGTAGTCCACCGTGTGGCCCTCCGGGTAAGTCTTACTAATGGCAGAATGTTTGTTGTGAGGGCATCTCGGTCCGGGTTTGTAGTGCACTGCCAGAGCCAGTTTGGGAAGGGGCATTTGTTACCAGGAAGTATGGTGTTCGTTATTTCTGCCAGATCCACCTTGTAAAAGTGGATACAGAGCTAGACACAAACTAGTGGGGAACCTCGGTGCTTTTCTCAAGAGTATAGCTTGCTCCCCTCTTTTGGTGAGTGGGATGTTTTTTCTTCCCACCCCCAGCCGTGGCTTTACCTATCTGAAGTTGGTTTGTATCCCTCTCGTAGCCAGTCACTGCACGGTTTACATGACTGTCATCAAAGGGCTGACCCAAGGTCATGCTTTTGGTGCCAGTCTCTATCATGCAGGTGAGGGAAACCCATAAAATAATAGAAATATCATTCTTAAGATCCCAAAGTATAAACCGATTTGTAAACTTCATGCTTTCTGTTATGTATATACTGTTCTATTGCTCCCTACTTTGGGCTATTGGCTAGTGCCCTTTATAGCTCATACTATCGGCAGTTTGATTTATGCAGTTCCTTTTTCTATCTGGGAATTCACTCCGTATTCTTGTCATATACCTGTATCATGATGCAACAAGAGGTCCTCCATCTTTTTCCTCATCACGTGACCTGGAAGCTAGAACACTTTGTCTAACTTTAACCTTTTCTGTCATAGCTGGAGTTCTACAAATGCTATCAGCACGGGGTTAAACATATGCAATAATACATCTCGCATATTTTAATGTATTTTCTGCCCTTGGAGGAAATGTCTAACAACATTTATCCCTTTGCTGTAGTGGTTGTATAGCACAGAGTTTGGCTGTTCATTTGCTTAAACAAATGTTTTGTGGGGCCCATACGCCGGAATAGTATAGTGAGGCAGCTGCGTGTCTGCATTAAGTAACTTTATAGCTTTTAAATGTATTTGGTCATGTTAAAAACGATAAAGCGGATTTCACAAAACTATTAAGATAACGCATATGAAAAGAAAGGACTACATTGCTGCATACATTTTTCCTGGCCTATGAGTAGTGTGTGCATACATTAATTAGCTTTCACTCTGTTTGCTTATTTTGCAGACATACGTTACCACGTTTTTAATTTTCATTTCTAACAGACCTGCTGCTGCCACAGTGGGATCGACTAATTGCCATTCTGTCCCCTTCGGTGCTTTGCTTAAATAGATCACTAAATAAAAACCAGGACACATTTTAGTGGCATTTCTGTTAAACTGTCTCTTCAAGGTGCGTTTCCGGAATAACACATGCATGATTACCCTTGTTTAGAGAACAATGCCCGAATTGTTTTTCTCCTCTTTGATGTCATATTCACAGTTAGATTTTGGTCTGTACGATAGCAGTCCGTGATCTGTGTGCGTGTGTTGGGAAGGGGTAACGTTGCTGTCATTGAAGACGGAATGATTTTGGTTAGTGGTTTCTTTAAGCAAAGTGAAGAGCATGACATTTGTTTACGATTTCCAGCCACCGCTACTTTCTCCTGACTTTAAGCCCCTGTTTCATAAATGCAATGTTTAACCCCTCGAAAAGGGTGGTGTGAAGTATGTTCACCCCGTTTGTAAAGAGGTCTGAGATGTGAATGTAGTCATGTATGTTTAACCTGCTGTAAGATCTGGATAGCAACACTGTATATGTTACCTGTCTAAAAAGACCTATGAGGTTTGAGGGCATAGTAGAATATGTACTCTGCTATACAGCTGGATTAGGTCTTAGACAAGAAGCTGTACAGAGTTGTTAGGTTTGTGGACTAGAGATGCAACATGTTATCTCAGATGGGGAACACTTTAGTGTGATGGCAGAATGTTTGAATCATAATGGAGGAATGTGTTCATCTATTTGTCTTTAGGGAGAAGATGTACCTCTCACAGAGCAAACCGTCTCTCAGGTATGTACCCTTGCTGTCTGTGAATATTGGGTGCTTCTTATTCCATAAATGTTCGATTTAATTTCTCATTTCATTTTAAATGTAATGGCCTCTTTGCCTCCGTTCCGCCTATAATTGTGTTTGAGGATTAGCAGAGTCACAGTACAGTTAATGGTTGTCTGCAATCGCTTTAGACGTACCCTTGGTATAAGGTATCATTGTTTACAGTTGGATTTCTAATTGCATCATATTCAGTTTCGCCATGCTCTTAGTTTGAATATCTATCTGCAATTTATTTTAAACCATCCTAAGATGGCTTCTCCAGCATGGGGTCTGGCATGGATTCACATGCTCATGAATATTCCCCGTCGTCAGGCTGGGAATCCTCGGTAAAGAAAAAACCAGTATCAGTTTCGTTTCCGATCTGTCTTTCGTAGTAGTAACCGATCACTGATCTCTGCGTCATACTGACCACAGCCAATGACTGCCCTCTACCTAAGCCCGCCTCTGGCAGCCATCTTCAGATTTTTACCGCACGTTCAAGTGTTGGGATCCTCGTGCTATTGCTCTCGAGCGTTAGTGCTATTTTTTCACGTTTTTTCTCAAAAAACTTTGATTTTTTTCGGCCAAAAAGAGCCTCAAGCTCCACCGATTCTTCATCCGATCAACGGGGACCTGTGTCGGATTCGTCTACGCCCCTCAAGGGTGAAGATTTCGCGAGCTATGCTTTTGGAGGACTCCAGAAGTTTCTCAGGCCCATCTCGGACATGGCCCAGGAGAAGGAAAGCTCGACGCCCGGAAAGCTGTTCAGGGTCTGCCCTGGATGCCAGCTTCAGAATGTCTTTAAGGAGGACCAACACTCCTTTTGTCTTTACTGCCTACATGAGGACAAGACGCACGTGGAGAAGGACTCTGCGTTTTGCGGCAACATGTCGGAGCGGACCATGAAGGACCGCCATCAACGTCTTGCCAACTGGCTGGAAGGGAAGAGCCCGTCAGGCGAGAAGAAGAGGAAGAAATCCGAGCGGTCTTCTAAGACCTTTGAGGGTGCCCCAGTGACGGGGGTCCAACACAAGGCCAAGCACCGCGAGTCCGCTGGCACCGGGAGCGCCGAACGGTCGGGCTCTACGGGCGCCAGGCAGGGCGCATCCTCCCCGGCACCATCAACCACGAGCCAACGCTCTGGTTCGGGTAAGAGGAAGGACGAGCACCCGGCGAAGCTCCTGGAGAGGCCCCGGTCGAGCTCGAAGGCCCCATCGGAGGGAGAGCGAGGCAGTGTCACCCCCCCCAAGGAGAAGGCAGTGAGCGCACCTAAGGTGGTGAAAGCCTTAAACCATCTGGCCAAGGCCTCTATCGCGACAGTCGCGGCGGCCCTGGCTCAGCCTGTGGAGGCTACACCAGTGGTGGCGACCTCGGGGCTCGGTCTCCCTGCCACCGCAGAGGGAGTCCTCTTTTATGCCCATCGACAGGACCCCCGTGAAACCTCCGACGGAGAAGAAAAAGGGGGGGGCAGGAGGTCTTCGTGGATTCGGCCTCAACCTCTGAGGAAGAGCTGATCGAGGTCTTAAGCCACGGCGTTGACGTGGAAGAAGACCAGCCTGTCGGGAGGGATCCCGACGTAGGAGACGACGAGATCGTCGAGGGTGCCGACGGGGCCCCTGACCGCCCGTCGGACTCCCCTCAACCAGCACCGCAAGACAACTCGGCGGTCATTTTGTTGGCTATACAGTCCTTATGCTCGGAGATAAGGACGAGACTGCCGTTACCACCAGCGGAGGAACCGCTCCCGATGGGGGACCCGGAGCCAGGCCCTTCTGGGAGCCCTCCCCCTAAGAGAAGAAGGATTCACCCTCCACCTCCTTTTCAGCCATCGCGCCCTGTTCAGCCATCCTCCCCATCCACGACTCGTGGGGATGATACAGGGACTGACACAGCCGCGACGGGTACGTACGACGAGGATCTGCCGTCGTCCCCTCCCACCCGGGCTTCCCCGCCCGACGAGATTGGATCGTTTCACTCCATGATCGCCAGGGCATCCGAGCTCTTCCAGCTCTGCCCGGAGGAGAAGAAGAAGGAAGGTTTCCTTTATCAACGGCGCAAGGCCAAGAGGAAGACGGTCCTCTCCGTGCCTCTACTGGACGATATTTGGGATGAGGGCCTCGCCCTCCTCAAGAACCCATCCACAACGCCGGCTAGAAGGGATCGGTACGAGAAGACCGGGTCCTGGACGCGGCCCCCTTGTGCCTCTGGGCACAGCTGACCCCGGACTCCATCGTCTCCGCGGCGGCCAGGAAGAAAGCGGGGGGGGTGCGGCCTCCACGTCGACTTCCCCGCCGGACGGCGAGGGAAAGAAATTGGATACGATGGGACGCAGGGTCATCTCGTCTGCAGCGACGACGATTAAGGCGGCCAACGCCTTGGCTATCGTAGCCCGCTACGACAGGGAGCTGTGGTACAAACTGGCCCCTCTGCTGGACTTCCTACCGGACGACAGGATGGCGGATGCCCTAGAGATCTTGCAGGAAGGTGAGGTGGCGTTGGACCACGCCATTACGATTGCGACGGACATCGCCGACATTGGATTTTGCCAGTTGGGCAACGGCGTGTGCCTTAGGCGGCGTGGATGGCTCAAGGCTACTGACCTCCGTCAAGACGTGCAGACCAGAGTCTTGGACATGCCGTTCGATGGAAACAACCTGTTTGGGAAAACAGTGGACGATTCCCTTCAAGCCATCAAAGCAGACATGGAGACGGCCCGGGTTCTTGGGCTTCTCCAGCAACGGCGGCCGCCCTTTCGGAGCTGCGGAGGCAAGGGTGCCTCCAAAGGTTCCGGCGGCGGATTTTCCACCTACCGTCAAGCGGCCCGTTCGTCGCAGGAAGCTTACAGGGGACGAGGCAAGTCAGGCGGACCCCGCCGTCGTCGCCAAGGAGGTCAAGGCAGCAAAGCCTCGTCGAAGCAGGACTGAACCGGCCGTGGGGTCGGGCCCCCACCGAAGCACCCCAGTGGGAGGCCGGCTGGCGAGCTTCGTCAGCGTGTGGGAGTCCATCTCCACTGACCGTTGGGTGCTGGACGCCCTAGCCCAGGGTCACGCGCTCGAGTTTCAAAGAAGGTGCCCGCGCATCCCCCCTGTGGCCAGGAAAGAACTTCACGTCCCTCAACTTCTGTTAGAGGTAAAGGCGATGCTCAGGAAGGGTGCCATCAAGCTCGTCCCAAAGAGGCTTCGGGGCTCCGGAGTTTACTCAAGATACTTCCTCGTGAAGAAGAAGACGGGAGGATGGCGTCCCATCCTGGACCTACGACGACTGAACAAATTCATCAAGGCACAGAAGTTCCGGATGGTCACCTTCCAACACGTCCTGGATCAGCTGGAGGAGGGCGATTTCCTGTCGTCGTTGGATTTGGAGGATGCCTACTTCCATATTCCATTCCCAAAGGGACACCGAAAATTTCTCAGGTTCGTGGTCCAAGGGCGTCACTATCAGTTCAGAGCCCTTCCCTTCGGACTAAGGTCGGCACCCAGGGTGTTCACCAAGTGCCTCGCACCGGTGGCAGCGCAGCTGCCCCAAGAGGGGATCCACGTCTACCCCTACCTGGACGACTGGCTCATCTGAGCCAAGACGAGGGAGCTCGCCGTGGAGCACACGGCAAGGACCGTCCAACTTCTCACGGACCTGGGATTCTCTGTAAACTACGCCAAGTCCCACCTGGTGCCCGCGCAAGACGCACTGTTTCTGGGAGCGAAGCTCGAAACAGTGTCGCTTCTGGCCTCCCCGTCGGAGGAAAGGACGAGGGCCATTCTGGGCAAGGTGCAGCGGATGCTGGTTGAGGACGCGGCCAAAGTGAGGTCCATCAAGTCCCTCCTCGGAATGATGTCTTCTTGCATTTACCTCATCCCCCTGTGCAGGCTCCGGATGCGCCCGTTGCAGGAGTTCCTGGACGCATGCTGGATCCAGACGACGGGCAGCTTCGAGGAGAAGATCACACTCGATGAGAGTTTTCGACGAGCGATCCGGTGGTGGGGCGCCCGTGCGCATCTGACGGCGGGCATGGACTTCCAGACCCCCGGCCACCAGGAGACAGTGACCACGGATGCCTCCCTGGAAGGGTGGGGAGCGCACACCGAAAATCTGCACGCGAGAGGCCTTTGGCTCCCGATGGAGAAGTCCCTCCATATCAACGTCCTGGAGCTCCGTGCAGTGTTTTGGGCCCTCAGGTCCTTCCTTCCGTCCCTCAAGGGCAAGGTGGTGAGGATCTTCACCGACAACACCACCACCATGTTCTACATCAGGAAACAGGGCGGAACCAGGTCCCCAGCCCTGTCCAGGGAGGCACAGGATCTGTGGCATTGGGCCGTCGCCCAAGGGATGTTTCTGGTGCCGTTTCATCTGGCAGGGATAAAAAACACCATCGCCGACTCACTCAGCAGGGAGCTGCGCTCGTGCCACGAGTGGGAACTACGACAGGATCTAGTGGACCGCCTCTCCCGACGGTGGGGCACACCCCAGATCGATCTGTTCGCGACGGCGACGAACTCCAAGTGCCGGAGGTTCGCCAGCATTTTCCCCAGCCGAGGAGCATGGGCGATGCTTTCTCGTTCCCCTGGGAGGGCCTGTTTCTATACGCGTTCCCTCTGCCATTGCTGATCCGGCTCATCAACCAGCTCAAGAGGTCACGGTGTAGGATGGTCCTCGTCGCACCTGCGTGGCCGAGGCAGATATGGTTCCCGGACCTTCTGGACTTGTCAGCGTCCCTGTCAATCAAGCTGCCAGTGGACGCGGATCTTCTCTCCAGGGAAGGAGGCGCCATCCTCCATCACGACCCGAAGTCGCTGAACTTGCAGGCCTGGCTCCTGCAGCGTTAGAGTTTGGAGGATACGACATACCGGCCGACTGCAGAGAGGTTCTTGCAAAGGCCAGGGCGTCCTCAACTCTTAAATGCTACGGACACAAATGGAAGAGGTTCTCTGTCTGGTGCCACGCCCAGAAGATTAACCCTCTACGGATTACGGCCCCCTAAGTACTGCCGTACCTACTGACGCTGGCCAAAGCTGGACTGGCGCACGCGTCCATCAAGATTCATCTTGCTGCGATCTCCCGATACACCAGAACCACGGGGCGGACGTCTTTGTGGTCTCATCGTCTGGTGAAAGAGTTCATGAAGGGACTGTTCAGATCGTTCCCGCCGGTGAAGGCTCCGGCCCCGGCGTGGGAGCTCAACGTGGTGCTGACCAAGCTCATGGGACCTCTGTTCGAGCCTCTGCACTCGGCTCCGTTGAAGTTCTTGTCGTGGAAAACAGCATTTCTTGTGGCCATCACCTCCGCACGATGGGTGGGACAGATCCAGGCCCTTTCCTGCAAGGCCCCATACTTGACTTTTCACGACACGAGGGTAGTGCTCAGGACGCACCCCTCCTTCATGCCCAAGGTGCCGTCGGACTTCCACCTCAACGAACCCTTGGTGTTGCCTGTTTTCTTCCCGTCGCCTTTGTCGCCGGCTGAAAGGACTTTGCACTCGCTGGATGTGGCTAGAGCGCTGAAGTTCTACGTGGACCGCACGAAGTGTTTTCGGAAGACGTCACAACTCTTTGTGAATTTTGGACCTGTCAATCAGGGGAAGGCTCTCTCGAAGGCTTCCATTTCCAGATGGCTCTCCGGATGTATCATGTACTGTCATCGGTTGGCAAACCGACCGCTGCCTGGCCGTCCGAGATCCCATTCCACCAGAGCGATCGCAGCTACCACGGCGTTCCTATCTGGTGTGCCCTTGCTGGACATCTGCAGGGCTGCTACGTGGAGGTCGACGCACACCTTCACGAAATTCTACTGCGTCGATTGGGATTCCGAGGAGTCCAGGGTCGGCCAAGCAGTGCTTCGCAACTTGTTCGCCTAAGGTGAGCCTGGTGAGGAGGTAAGATTTGCTTAATGTTGAGTTTGATGTAATGCTTAATGTTGAGCCTTTGCCACCTCCCGTGGTTGTGCATGTGTGTACTGCTATGTATTCTTTATTCATGAGCATGTGAATCCATGCCAGACCCCATGCTGGAGAAGGAACAAGTTACTTACCTGTAACTGTTGTTCTCCAGCATGGGTCTGGCATGGATTCACATGCGAACCCTCCCGCCTACCCCTCTGCGGCTCTTCACTTGGTCATAATGCCACTTCACGTGCTACCAAATCTGAAGATGGCTGCCAGAGGCGGGGCTTAGGTAGAGGGCAGTCATTGGCTGTGGTCAGTATGACGCAGAGATCAGTGATTGGTTACTACTACGAAAGACAGATAAGAAACGAAAGTGATACTGGTTTTTTCTTTACCGAGCATTCCCAGCCTGACGACGGGGAATATTCATGAGCATGCGAATCCATGCCAGACCCATGCTGGAGAACAACAGTTACAGGTAAGTAACTTGTTCCTTCCCTTACATTTCTGGTTTCAGTTGCAATGAGCCCGGTTAGTTCAGTAACAATGTGGTCTGCAAAGATACCAGTGACCATGCCACAGCTTTCGTTACATCAGACACGTGCAACCTTTTTTCTGGGCTATTTGACCCAGACTAGGAGCTCAGATGTGTTATCTAACTTTTTACCTCACCGGTTACTTGGTTCAGTGTATTCACTGATGTATGCAAAGCCTGTTGCATGTAATTTCCATTCTCTGGTCGCATTTTCTCTGAAATACAGCAAGTAGGTTGTAAGCTATTTGTAATGCTTTCTTCTAAGGGGAGCAACATAAAAGTAATGTTTGATATGCTAATTTATTTAAAAATTGAGCTACTAAGTGGTAGCTTGGTACCATAGTTCTATCAGTTTATGTGAGTTCGTAGTGAGTGAATGAAAGTGGTCTGTTGTACAAGCTAATCAAGCCCTTGTAAGCAGCATGTACACACTTCATCTAGGTGTAGCCGAGGAAGACTGCTGGAGAGAGATTCTACAAAAACCACCTACCTGGCAATCAAAGATTTCTCAAGTGATCTAGTCACATTTTAGCGTTGGGGTTCTACAGAGCTGGTAACACAAAGCTAGGCATGTAATGTTTTTAAATTCCTTCTTAAAAGTTATAACAAGTTGGCCTATATAGTCTGAAGCAGTTATTCTGGGCTGCATTGTTAAGGTGCTGTATGCCGGAATTGTCCTTTGAGCAATTTCTAGTGTTGAAGGGACCCTTCTAGACCACTTTTACCTAGCTTTGCCAACTTATTGTTAGAACAGTTTAGAAACAGTCTTACCCAGTGCTCCAGATACGATTTTTGAAGTGGAAGTATTTTATTCCCTATTTTTTAAAGTTGGGGAGTAAAATTATTTTTTACAGAGTACAAATGAAAGTACAATTCCTAATGGGCCTATTTTATAAGCAAGTCAAAATGTTTTAACTCAAATCTTTTTGTAATTCCTTTTGCACCTAGTTTTTCATGCACATTAAAAGATACATGTTTGCTTCTTCTGATCAGGCAGTAATGATAGTAATGTCTTCCTGTGGCACTATGTGCACTACTGGTCCACATGTCCATGGAGCCATGTGGTGGAAAGTAGAGGCACATGGTGCTATGTGTCGGTTTCCCAACTTTTGTTGGGAGTATTGTTACTCCCTGTTTGTATTTTTGGTCAGTATTTACCAATTTTTAGGGAGTAAAAGTGGTCGATGCACCCTTTATCTGTAGGACTGGCCCAACGACTTCATAAAAACTATATACGAGGCAGTACAAAAGCTCCTCTCTTAATATAAGGCTCTACGACCTGAGAATGTGGGTAGCATGGACAGAGCAGCCAGGCTATCTTATGAGAGAGAGGGCTGTAGCTTGGTACAATGAAATTGTAGCATACATATGGTACAAAGAAACACAATGTATTGTGAAAAGAGAGGTTTTAAATACAAGTAGACCAAGATAAATCTTGGGAAAGGTAAGTACTATCAACTGCATATAATCACATTGAGTGTTTATATGATGCAAGTGAGTGGTGTTCCTCAATTGCTCATTTTGTTACTGAAACCAACAAGGATGTTTACTTTCCTGCAGTGCTGTTTTGTGTGGAGCTTTTTGGACACTGCTCCTTTAAGGACACATCTTTAAATACCCAGCAACTCATCAAAGCGGAATGAGTGCAAGTGTTTGTGGTGTGCGGCAGCATGCAGAATCGATCCACAGCCGCCCATCCACTGGAATTTGCTCCACGTTGCTAGCGGATGGTTGGGAGGTAAGCCTGCTCTGAATTTAAACACTTTATGAGCGGCTACCTTCGTTGTCAGTTACGGCTGCACCAGCATAAGAACATTGGAACTCATTTTCCTCTTTTAAATTGTGGGTAGTGACAGACTGTGCCCCTGCAACCGGATCGGGTCCTCATTTAGAAGTGCAATACCTGTCGCATGACAGTGTGGAAAGCAAGGTCCATGTGATTACACGCTCCGGGAGAGACTGCAGGCTCTTAAGCCTTTTAATGCCCCCAGTGGTTGAATCGTTGGGTAATCGCCTCTTGACGAGCATACTGAGTCTGGTGAGCCCGTCGGCTCACGGCCTCCGTTTTCTTCTAACACGCTTAACATGTGTGTTCTGTAAATCATCAAACATTGCAAAAAGGGAGAGTATGCGTGCATGTGACCTTTGATCTCCCCTGACATAGTTGTAATTCAGCTGCAGGTGATAAGATTTACACCTTTGGTGGTGTAGTTCTTTACTGTCATCGATGCCATCTAAAGACAGAAGCGCGCACAAACGCAACTTTGTTTTGTGCTCATAATTTCCACCTTTGCCTGGCTGATGTCCTTTATCAGGTACTGTGCAACAGTGCAGGGGATCAGTGGAGGTGGCGAGATCACATTAACAAGTGAAGGCGTTGTCTGTTCTGCTGCTGAGTGGATGAATAGATGCAGCGCATCTTGTTCAAAGATCTTTACTCTCTGTAAAATATCCAGTGGGTGTGATGGCGGGGAAAATCCTTTTGAACTCCATCTGGCACGACACACTGAAATCAGTAAAACTACATACAGATTTATAGTACATTTATTTATTTTATAGATTGTCCCAAGTCACCACTCTTCTGACCCAAACTTCGAGGCCTTTAGAACATATTTGTCATTGCAACACAGGGCGCAACTGTAAATATCTCGATCTTATAATTTGCGCAGTGGTATATTACAAGATGACCTTAGAGCCCCAGACACAGATTATGAAGTTGGCATCAAACCCCCATCAGGGCATCTAAATTAGAGAAACCTAGTTGTAAAGTCACACAGGACCTTCAAATACCACAAAAATGGGATGCTTCAGATAAGAAAATAGCTGGAGACTGTAAGGGTCTAGAGATTTTGGATACCTCTAACCACACAGATAACGGGACATTAGATGTGCATTTGGTATCTGCTCACAGAATGGAATACACAGTCGCAGCAGCCACAATAAAAGCTAAAATCAATGACTACTTTCCACTCCATAAATGGAACAGCTTGGGCAGTATAACTAAATGCAACAATGAAGATCTAATGACTAGAAATATGGAGGAGAGAGTGCCACTGAGACAATTATGAAATGGAGAACAGGCGAAATTGGCCCTGCTCCCAATGCACTGACATTACTGGAGAACAAAGGCAACATGCATAATTCACCTGATCTAGCAAGTAAACCTTTGAGGCAAAAAGATGAACCAAGACAGGACCAGTCATGTGCCATGGTGCATCCTTCCATGCCACAGTCAGGAGATCAATCATCTTGAAAAAGGGAAAGCAAATTGCAACATATTATCTGCCCTGAGCCTCGTCCTAAACACTCTTGTTAAGATTTTTGAGCTGGTTAAAGATGAGGTACAAGTTCACTCAGGAGTCTTAATGGAACTGACCAAAGAGATGAACAATTGTAAATCATCTGACTAATGTTCAAACAATTTAAAGTTTCAAAATAATGGGTGCTCTAAAGGATCTGAAAATGGAAGCCACAAAGGAAACAATTAGCATTGAGACGATGCACAAAACCTTTAAAACTTTGAGTTGTCACGTGTTATTATTAGAAGGCAAAATGGCTTCTTTGGAAGAAAAACTCCAGTCTTTACCATCAAAAGAAGGGACTCAAACTCAGGAACAGAAGTTTTTATGTATTGTGATTTGGATGATACACCTTTGTCATAATCTGTTACAATAATTTGAGATTGGCACTGATGGATGATCCAGGCACAACAGGAAGCAAATCTGCCCCCACTTTGCCATCAAATAACATCTTAAAAACAGATCTCCCACATAATTCCCCTACTTCTGGGCAGGGACAGACAAAACAATTAGGAAGAAAAAGAATAATAGAACTCCTGTTGCGACCCTTGTTATGTAAACTAAGTCAACACAAAAAGTTGATGCATCACCTTTCACAGAACCCAATGCGCGCAATCACAAAGAAGCAAAAAACCAGATGCTCATTATTTTTTGTAGGATTATTCTACATCACAAAGACCGAACGGAAACGACCTGAATGAAAGTAATCACTGCCGATAATTAGATAAAAATAGAAATAGTAAGGAACAAGTTACTCGCCTGTAACTGTTGTTCTCCAGCATGGGTCTGGCATGGATTCACATGCTCATGAATATTCCCCGTCGTCAGGCTGGGAATCCTCGGTAAAGAAAAAATCAGTATCAGTTTAGTTTCTGATCTGTCTTTCTCAGTAGTAACCAGTCACTGGTTTCTGGTTCAGACTGCCCCCAGCCAATGACTGCCCTCTCCCTAAGCCCCTCCTCTGGCAGCCATCTTCAGATTTGGTAGCACGCAAAGTGGCAGTATGACAAAGTGAAGAGCCGTAGAGGGGCAGGAGGGAGGGTTCGCATGTGAATCCATGCCAGACTCATGCTGGAGAACCACAGTTACAGGTAAGTAACTTGTTCCTTCTCCAGCATGGGGTCTGGCATGGATTCACATGCTCATGAATATAAGGATACATAGCAGTACACACATGCACAACCAACGGGAGGTGGAAAAAAGGCTCAACATTAAGCATTACATCAAAACTCAACATTAAGCAGTTCTTACCTCCTCACCAGGCTCACCTTAGGCGAACAGGAGTCCAGAGACTCCTCCCTGGAATCCCGGTCGACGCAGTAGAATCTCGTGAAGGTGTGCGTCGACCTCCACGTAGCAGCCCTGCAGATGTCCAGCAGGGGCACACCAGACAAGAACGCCGTAGTAGCAGCGATAGCTCTGATCGAATGGGCTCTCGGACGGCCAGGCAACGGTCGGTTTGCCAACCGATGACAGTGCGTGATGCAGCCGGAGAGCCATCTGGAAATGGAAGCCTTGGAGAGAGCCTTCCCTTGGTTCACAGGTCCAAAGTTCACAAAAAGCTCTGATGTCTTCCGAAAACTCTTCGTGCGGTCCATGTAGAACTTCAGCGCTCTAGCTACATCTAGCCAGTGCAAAGTCCTCTATGCCGGTGACGAAGGTGACAGGAAGAAAACTGATAACGCCAAGGGCTCATTGAGGTGGAAGTCCGTCGGCACCTTGGGCGTAAAAGAGGGGTGTGTCCTCAGCACCACCCTTGTGTCGTGAAAAGTCAAGAATGGAGGCTTGCAGGATAGGGCCTGGATCTCTCCCACTCGCCGTGCGGAGGTGATGGCCACAAGAAACGCTGTCTTCCACGACAGGAACTTCAACGGTGCCGAATGCAGCGGCTCGAAGGGCGCCCCCATGACCCTGGTCAGCACCACGTTGAGTTCCTACGCCGGGGCAGGGGCCTTCACCGGCGGGAACGATCGGAACAGTCCCTTCATAAATTCCTTCACCAGGCGATGGGACCACAAGGACGCCCGTCCTGTGGTTCTGGTGTATCGGGAGATCGCAGCCAGATGTATCTTGATGGAGGCGTGAGCCAGTCCAGCCTTGCCCAGTGACAGTAGGTACGGCAGCACTTGAGGGGCAGTAATCCGTAGAGGGTTAATCTTCTGTGCACGGCACCAGACAGAGAACCTCTTCCACCTATGTCCGTAGCACTTGAGAGTTGAGGACGCCCTGGCTTTTGCAAGGACCTCTCTGCAGTCAGCCGGGATATTGTACCCTCCAAACTCTAGTGCTGCAGGAGCCAGGCCTGCAAGTTCATCGACTACGGGTCGTGATGAAATATGGCGCCTCCTTCTCTAGAGAGAAGATCCGCATCCGTCGGCAGCTTGACTGGTGGGGACGCTGACCAGTCCAGAAGGTCTGGGAACCATATCTGCCTCGGCCACTCCGGTGCAACGAGGATCATCCTACACCGGGACCTCTTGAGCTGGTTGACGAGTCGGAGCAGCAACGGCAATGGAGGGAACGCATATAAGAACAGGCCGTCCCAGGGGAACGAGAAAGCATCACCCATGCTCCTCGGCTGGGGAAACCTGCTGGCGAACCTCTGGCACTTGGAGTTCGTCGCTGTCGCGAACAGGTCGATCTGCGGTTTTCCCCATCGTCGGAAGAGTCGATCCACTTGATCCTGACGTAGTTCCCACTCGTGGCACGAGCGCAGCTCCCTGCTGAGTGAGTCGGCGATGGTGTTCTTTATCCCTGCCGGATGAAAGGGCACCAGAAACATCCCTTGGGCGACGGCCCAATGCCACAGATCCTGGGCTTTCTTGGAGAGGGCTGGGGATCTGGTTCCGCCCTGCTTCCGGATGTAGAACATCGTGGTGGTGTTGTCGGTGAAGATTCTCACCACCTTGCCCTTGTGGGACGGGAGAAAGGACCTGAGGGCCCAGAACACTGCACGGATCTCCAGGATGTTGATGTGGAGCGTCTTCTCCTTCGGGAGCCAAAGGCCTATCGCGTGAAGTTCCCCGGTGTGCGCTCCCCACCTTTCCAGGGAGGCATCCGTCGTCACCGTTCTCTGGTGGGATGGGGTCTGGAAGTCTGTGCCCGCCATCAGATGAGCACGGGTGCCCCACCACCGGATCGCTCGTCGGAAGGTCTCGTTGAGCGGGATCCTGTCCTTGAAGCTGCTCGTCGCTTGGATCCAGCGGGAGTTGAACTCTTGCAGAGGGCGCATCCGAAGCCTGCACAGACGCTCGAGATGTATGCAGGAGGACATCATCCCGAGGAGGGACTTGATGGACGTCATCCTGGCCACGTCCGTGGCCAGCAAACGCTGCACCTTGCCCAGGATGGCCTTCGTCCTTTCCTCCGACGGCGAGGCCAGACGCGCCACTGTGTCGAGCTTGGCTCCCAGAAACAGTGCGACTTGCGACGGGACCAGGTTGGATTTGGGAAAGTCGATGGAGAATCCCAGGTCCGTGAGCAGCTGGACGGTCTTCGCTGTGTGGTCTACGGCGAGCTCTCTTGTCCTTGCTCGGATGAGCCAGTCGTCCAGGAAGGGGTAGGCGTGGATCCCCTGCAGGCACAGGCGCAGCCGCGCCGCCACCGGTGCGAGGCACTTTGTGAACACCTTGGGTGCCGACCTCAATCCGAACGGGAGGGCCTTGAACTGGTAGTGCCGTCCTTGGACCACGAACCTGAGGAACTTTCGGTGTCCTTTCAGATGGGGATGTGGAAGTACGCATCCTCCAAATCCGACGACAGGAAATCACCCTCCTCCAGCTGTCCCGGCACATGCTGGAGAGTGACCATCCAGAACTTCTGTGCCTTGATATACTTGTTCAGTCGTCGCAGGTCCAGGATGGGGCACCATCCTCCTGTCTTCTTTTTCACGAGGAAGTACCTTGAGTATACTCCGGAGTCTCTTCGGGACGAGCTCGATGGCACCTTTTTTGAGCAACGCCCTTACCTCCAATAGCAGCTGAGGGACGTGATTTTCCTTCCTGGCCACGGATGGAATGCGGGGGCACTTGTTTAGAAATTCGAGGGCGTGCCCATGGACCAGGGCGTCCAGCACCCAACGGTCGGTGGAGATGGACTACCACACGCTGACGAACTTCGGCAGCCGGCCTGCCACCAGGGTGCTTTGGTGGGGGCCCGATACCGCTGTCGGTCCATTCTTGATTGGAGGACGCCTTGGCCTCCCTGGCGACGACGGCGGGGCCCACCTGACTTGCCTCGTCCTCTATAGGCTTCCTGTGACGAGGAGCAGGCCGCTTGGCGGTACGTAGAGGAGCCACCGCTGAATCCCTTGGAGGCACCCTGCTTGCCTCCGGTGCTCCGAAAGGATGGCCTTCGTTGCCGGAGAACACGTAGGGCCCTAGCTGTCTCCGTGTCCGCCTTGATGGCTTGGAGGGACTCATCCACCGTTTTCCCAAACATGTTGTCGAACGGCATGTCAACACCTTGGCTTGTACATCCTGGCGGAAATCGGTCGCCTTGAGCCACCCTCGTCGTCTAAGGCAAACGCTGTTGCTTAGCTGGCGGAAACCGGTGTTGGCAATGTCCGTTGCCACCGTAATGGCGTGGTCCGATGCCACTTCGCCTTCTTGCAAGATCTCCAGGGCCTCGGCCCTCTTGTCATCCGGTAGGAAGTCCAACAGGGGGGCGTCTTGTACCATAACTCCCTGTCATAGCGGGCCACGATCACGAGGGCGTTGGCCACCTTAATCGTTGGTGCCGCCGACGAGATCACTCATCGTCCCATTGCGTCCAGCTTCTTTCCTTCGCCGTCAGGCGGGGAAGTTGATGTTGAGGCCCCCCCCCGCTTTCTTCTTGGCCGCCGCTGAGACGACTGAGTCAGGGGTCGGTTGTGCCCTAAGGCACAAAGGGGCCGCGTCGGGGACCCGGTACTTCTTCTCGTACCGATCCCTCTTGGCAGGCGTTGTAGACGGGTTCTTGAGAAGGGTGAGACCCTCGTCCCAGATGTCATCCAGCAGAGGCACAGCAAGGACTGCCTTCTTCTTGGCCTCGCGCCGTTGGTAAAGGAAACCTTCCTTCTCTTCAGGGCAGAACTGAAAAAGCTTGGATGCCCTGGTGATCATTGCATGGAAAGATCCGATCTCGTCGGACAGGGAGGCCCGGGCTGGCGATGGGAGCTCCGTCCCGTCGTCACCACCGTCGTCGTCGGTACCCGTCGTGGCCGTGTCCGTTCCCGTGTCATCCCCAGGGACGGGGGACGTGGGTAATGGCTGAGCAGGCCATGAGGGCTGAGAAGGCGGGGCTGGATGGATCCGTCTTCTCTTGTTCGGGGGGCTTCCCGCCGGCTCTGGGTCCTCTGTCGATCCTGGTTCCGGATCCTCCGTCGATGGTAAGGGCAATCTCGTCCTTATCTCCAAACATAAGGATTGTATTGCCAACAAAATGGCCGCCGAGTTATCCTCCGGCTCCGGAAGCGACGGGCGACTAGGACCCTCGCCGGTGCCGCCGTCACTCTCGTCGTCACCCTCATTGGGATCCCTCCCGTGGGGACGGGCCTCTTCGCCCTCGTCGAGGCCCCCTAAGACTTCTACCAGCTCCTCCTCGGATGCTGTGTCCGTGTCCACAATGGCCACCACCCCCCCTCTTTTTCCGCCGGGGTCTTCATGGGGGTCTTTTTGATGGGTCTGAAAGAGGATTCCCTCCGCGGAGGCAGGGAGACTTTGGGGCCCGAGGTCGCCTACACTGGTGTAGCCTCCACAGGCTGCGCCAGGGCCGCCGCAACTTCCTCGATAGAGGCCTTGGCCGGGTGAATCAAGGTCTTCACCGCCTTAGGCGTGCTTGAGGCCTTCACCTTGGGGGGGAGTGTCACCGCCTCGCTCCCCCTCGGCCGAATCCTTCGAGATCGACCGGGGCCTCTCCAGAAGCTTACCCGGGTTCTGGGATTTCCTCTTCCCCCGAACTAGAGCTTTGGCTCGCGGTTGATGGTGCCGGGGAAGGCGCGCCCTGCCTGGCAGCCGAAGAGCCCGATCGTTCAGCGCTCCTGGTGCCCGCAGACTCACAGTGCTTTTCCTTCTGTTGGGCCCCCATCGCCGGGGTGCCCTCACAGGACTTAGAAGACTGCTCAGACTTCTTCTTCTTCTCACCTGACAGACTTCTTCCTTCCAGCCAGTTGGAGAGACAAAGGTGTGGGTCCCTGATGGTCCGTTCCGACATGTTCCTGCAAAACGCACAGTCCTCCTCCACATGCGTTTTGTCCTCATGAAGGCAGTAGAGACATTTAGAGTGCTCGTCCTCCTTGAACACATTCTGTAGCTGGCATCCAGGGCAAACACTGAACAGCTTTCCGGGCGTCGAGCTTCCTTTCTCCTGGGCCATGTTCGGGTAGGCTACAGAAACTTCTGCAATCCCCCAAGAAGTGTAACTCGACGAAATCTTCACCCTTGAGGGGCGTAGAAAAAAAATCCGACACGGATACCCGTTAATCGGATGTAGAGACGGTGGAGCTTGAGGCTCTATTTGACCGAAAAATTAAAAATTCTCTTTGAAAAAGCGCGAAAACACAGCAAAAGCTCAAGAGCTAAACACAAGGACTCCCAACACTTGAGCGTGCGGTAAATATCTGAAGATGCCCGCCAGAGGCGGGGCTTAGGGAGAGGGCAGTCATTGGCTGGGGGCAGTATGACCCAGAGACCAGTGATTGGTTACTACTGAAAAAGAAAGATCGGAAACTAAACTGATACTGATTTTTTTGTTTACCGAGGATTCCCGGCCTTACGACAGGGAATATTCATGAGCATGTGAATCCATGCCAGACCCCATGCTGGAGAAAGCCAGAAACTTCCAAGCGCAGTGTGGTAGACCAAGAAGTGCAAACAGAGAATCAGCAGACCTTTCTTACCATTTCAAATCCAGTGTCAAGTGTCAGGACGAGAAAACTTTCCCATGAACAAACAAGAAACTACAAGATTAACTCTGGCTCTGAAGTTTTTTTTTTTTTAATATTTTTATTTTATTTTGAAGTCAAACAAACACACTACAACTGTTTCAAAGCATAGAAAGCATCATAATCCAACACATTTTTATTAGAACTCCCCAACTCCCCCCCCCATTAAACTAGAGCCGGTTCTCGCATATCATTTACAGGAGCATCATTGGGTAGCACAGTACTTAGGCAGTCATCATCCGGGTCCTCTGTACCGTTGTTACCCTGATGAGAGTTTGCCATAGAGGCCACCAATTGCCGCCAGGCCAGCAAGGGCCCTACCTTCTCCTCGCAATCCCTAGTGACCGCTTCAAACCAGACTACGGATTCAGCTTCCGCCCACCTCAAAAGGTCCGCCCAGCATAGCTCCACCCTGGGTCTGTTGGCCGCCTTCCAGCCCATGGCAATCCTGCGCTTGGCCAAAACACAAGCCAGGTCCTTCATCTTGCTTATGTGTTTTGAATGCCGGGGTCTAGGAAAAAGCCCGAGCATGCATGACCAGGCCGATTCCACATCCAGCACCAACCCCCTCCCCCCCCCCCCCAACCAGCCAGTTTCGTCTTAACCTCGTCCCAAAATCTGTGCACTTCCGGGCAAGCCCAAAACATGTGTAGCAGTCCCGCATTCACCTGGGGCATTGCTGCGTAGTTGGTCCCCCAAACTTTGCAATCTTACCGGTAGTTAAATAAGCCCAGTGGGTAACGTACAATTGAAGCTGTTGGAATCTCGCGTTCCGGGACACCTTTTTATGGTACCTCTGAGCCCATTCCCATTGCCCGTCTGTCATGGGTCCTCCCACCTCTTCCTCCCAATCTTGTCTCAATTGAAGCAACTCCTTCCCTGCCCTTACTCGCAGGAGCTCGTATATCCTCGATATTTCGTGCCCGCCCTCCGATACATCATACATAGTTTCCAGGGAGGTGTCAGGGTCTTCTGCACTGTCTCGGGCCATCTTTCTCTAGTCTTTTTCACAGGCCTAGTGTAGGTTATATATTGGCCACCATGCACCCCCGTCTCTTCCTGCAACCTCTGAAAGTCCAATGCCTCCCCTTCCTGCCATATGTCCCCAAGGGTGGCCAGGCCTACCTGCTCCCAGTATCTACGGACCGATTCAAGTAGTTGAGTCGCTCCCACACAGCGCCGCCAAAGGAGGCTGCTGGGAGTATGGCTCTGAATCCCCCCCAATCTTCCATGTCCTCTGCCAGATCTCCCAGCCCAGCGTCAGTAGCCGCCCCCTGCCCACCAGTTTGTCTCTGCGCAACCACACCACTTCCATCAGAAAGTATGGGGCTGAGTCCACGCAGAAGCCTAGCTTCCGCCGAGTCTTCAGCCGAAAGCCACCCGGCCACGTACTGCAGCTGCCCTGCCAGGTAATAGAGTTCAAAATTAGGCAGGCCTATCCCCCCCTGTCACATGGGTTCTGGAGCTTCCACAGAGCAACCCTATTCCTAGAGCTGCCCCACACAAAACCCCTACATACGCTGTGAAGTTTCGCGAATAGGCTCCTAGGTATCAAAAACGGGACATTCACGAAAAAGTGCACAAGTCTAGGCAGGACCACCATCTTGAGCAAGGCCGCCCTCCCCATCATGGTCAGGGGCAATCTAGACCAAAATACCATGCTGTTCTTGATCCCCTCTATTGCCTTTTCCGTGTTATGCTTGTGTTCTGCCTCGACCTTGTGGTAAATATTTATTCCCAAATACCTAAATGTCACAGGCTGCCATGGTATTGGCAGGACAGGCAGCCTCTGTACCGGGACATTCCTGTATCTGCCCAAAGGAAACAGGCTAGACTTTCTAGGGTTCACCGATATGCCAGAAAGGATGGCGTACCGTTCTATTACCTCCAGCACATACTGCAGGTTTTCCTCTGGATAACGCAAATAAAGGAGCATATCATCCGCATATAGTGATATCAGGTACCCTCCACTGACAGTGCTTATGCCCACCTCCCCATATTGTTGTCGCAGGCATATTGCCAGCGGCTCTAATGCCAGTATATATAGCATGGGTGACCAGGGGCATCCCTGTCTGGTCCCCCTGCAAAGTTGCCAGGTATCTGAGATTGTGGACCCTGTTTTGACTCGCCATCGGGGTGCTGTAAAACAACTGGACTCATCTGAGGTACCCCTTCAGGACGCCTTCAGCCAGGGCCATCGTACCGAGTCGAAGGCCTTGACCGTGTCTAATGACACTATAGCCAACTCGCCCGTGTCCTCCCCAGTTTGGTCAATGATATGGTGTAGCCTCCTGTGGTTATCGGTGATGTACCTGCCTGGAACATATCCCGTCTGATCTGGGTGTATCAATTTCCCGATCACCTTCAGTCTATTGGCCAGCACAGCCGTAAGTATTTTGCTGTCCTGGTTAAGCATGGAAAACGGTCTGTAGGACCGGCACTCCACGGCCGGCTTGCCTGGTTTCAAGAGTGGGATGATCACAGCCTCGCGGAGGGACAATGGGAGTTCCCCCTGCTCATAGGCCTCGTTGAAAGTAGCAAGCAGTGGCTGAAGCAGCTTTTGCTTGTATGTTTTGTAGAACTCACTAGGCAGCCCATCCGAACCAGGTGCCTTGCAAGTGGGCAAATTCTGAATCACTACCTCCAGCTCATCCGAGGTGACGGGTGCGTCTAACTCCGTGTTCTAGGTCATCCAGGGTGGGCAGTTCTATGTCCTCCAATGTGTCCAGTATGTCTTGACAAATATCCTCCCCTGTGTCCTCATACAAGTGTCTGTAAAACTTAAGGAACTCCTCATTTACCTATTTCTGAGTGTTGCATATGCAACCTCTCTCATCCTTGATCTCGCTGATCACCGAGCGGGGGGTCTCACTCTTATACAGCCAGGCCAGCAGTCTGCCCGGCTTGTCGCCCCCTGCGTGTATCCTCTCCGTATATTTCCTGTAATTGAGTCTGCATAGCCTATCCCAGAGTGCGCTGCAGGTCAACTGTAGCTCCTTTACTTTGGTTCTGGTATCATGAGCGGTGCTCTCACAACGCGTGAGATCCTCTAGCTCCCTTTCCGCCTCTTGGAGTTCCCTTTCGATACCCCCCTGTAGCCCCTTCGCTTGGGAAATGGCTACCCCGCGCACCACCACCTTAAACGCTTCCCACAGTGTGCCCACAGAGCTGACGCTTCCCATATTTATATCAAAGTATTCTTCGATGGCAACCCTCAGGCCCTCCCGAAACCCCTCGTCCTGCAGAGCTTCGGTCCTGAGTCTCCATGTAGGGATCCGCGGTCTCGGGGGCTGGTGTCTCCAGTCCACCACCAAGGGCGAGTGGTCAGATAATACTCGGGCCTTGTATTCCGCTCCCTCTATGTCTCTCACTATCTCGGCTGTCACAAACATGTAGTCCAACCTTGTGTGCAGGTCATGTGGCGCTGCGAAGTGTGAATACTGCCTATCCGTGGGATGCAGCCTTCTCCACGCATCCTCTAGGCCTAGGTCTTCAGTAAGGAACCCAGTGCTTTGGCCGCCGGTGCCGTTTTCCCTACCCTGTCCTTGGACCTGTCCATTCTGGGATTCCTGGTAGAGTTAAAGTCCTCCACCCTCCCCCTCCCCACACTACCGTGCCCCCTGCCAGGGGGCTAAGTTTACTGTAGAGGGTCCTAAAGTAAGCCGCTGTGTCGTTATTGGAGGCGTACAAATTTATTATATGCACTTCCCTGTTTTCCAGGAGACCCGTCACCACCACCATTCTACCCTCCGGGTCCACCTTAGAATCAAGCACCCGAAACGGCACATGAGGCGCCACCCACGTAATGACCCCTCTAGCGTACGCCGAGTACGCCGCCCCCACAACATTGCCCTTCCATTTTCTCCGGACCACCTCCAGCCTTTCCCTAGTAAGGTGGGTCTCCTGCAGCAGGGCTATGTCTACAGGCATCCTCTTTAAATACAGCATCACTTTATTACGTTTCAGGTAGCTGTTAAGGCCCCGTACATTCCAGGTCACAATTCTGAGATTACCCGATGCCATCTGGTCAGACTATCCCCATCCCATCCCTTCCCATAATGCTCCCCGTGCTAGTTTGTTTCCTGGCTCTCTCCCTTCTATTCACAAACACCCCCCTCACCTCCCCCAACTTCACACCACTGCACACAACTCCCCTTCCCCCCCTCCCCGCCAACCCCCAACAATAGCCCAGCTCCATCCCTGGATCTCAGGCCTACCCACATCTGGACCTGTCTCGTATCCGAGGACAAGGACCCCGCGGGGTGTCACCGATCTAACAGTGGCCTAACTAAGTGTACTACAATTGGGTACAGAGGGTGCCCTCCAGGAGCTCCCAGTCTTCTATTTAGGAGAAGTGCATTCAACAGGACCCGCCGGCAGATACCATGACTTCCTCCCCACAAGCACAATATTGTACTATATTCCAGTCCCAATGTCATAACTATGGCCTCACGGGTGCCTCTGCAGCGTGCTACTTATCTCCAGCCGCTTCTGTCTGGGCATCCGATTCCTGAGGTCGACCCTGCATATCCAGCCACTCCATCGCTTCGGTTGGCGTCTCAAAGAAGAGGGATCTATTCTTATAAAACACCTTTAACCTAGCGGGGTAGAGCAACATGTAGCGATGGCCTGCTTCTCTAAGCCTCCTTTTCACCGTTCCAAAGTTCATTCGACTCTGCTGTACGAGCAGCGTATAGTCCGGATACGCCGTTATTTTCGCTGACCCCCTTTCTATTGTACCTCCTTTCCGGAAAAATTCGAGGATCTTTTTGCGGTCACGATAGTTCAAGATCTTTGCGATCAACGGCTGCGGGGGGGTTCCTGGGGCCGGTCTCCTGGTCAGGGCCCTATGTGCCCTTTCAACCGCGAACCCCTGGGTCAGCTCCCCGCCTGTAATCTCCTGCAAGAGCATGGTTTCAACATATTCCGTAGGGTTTGATCCTTCCATTCCCTCCGGAACACCTACTATGCGAATGTTGCGCCTGGCACGCCCCTGTGCCTGCTCTGCCCTGTCCTCCAGATTGCCCACTCGTTGCACAAGGGCATGAAGCTCCTTTAGCACGTGCATTGCACACCTCTGTGGTCGGGGCCAACTCCTTCTCCAGTTCCCCAGTGCGCTCCGCGATCGTTCGCACGTCCTGATGCAACAGGTTCACTTCTTCTCGGACCGCTCCGATCTTAAGGTCTAGGCCCTCCTGCAGCTCTTTCATGGCCAGGCCCAACTTCGTCTCCCAAGCCACCTTCAAGTCAGCAATTGCTGCCAGCACCTCCTGGATAGTACCCGGTGGGTCCGTCGCCGCCACAGGGGCTTCTTTGTTCTTGCCCCCTTCCGCGCCCGGGAGCAACCTAGCGTAGGCCTCCATCGTGGGCTGCTTGATCCGGGGCCGCATCACCATGGAAGACATCCTGCTGCGTTGGTTGGGCATACGCGCCCAGCTGTGTCTCCGGCTCTGCGACCTCTTCACAGCAAGGCTCTGCTAAACTCGGGTTCGCTCTGCTGGCACGCCACGATCCAGGGCCTCCTCAGTGGGGGCCCGCACCTATGTTCTTGCCAACGGCCAGAGACGCACGGAACGCGTCCCTCTGGTTGGGCTCGCCCCCGCTCCGGCCGGCTTTGTCTTCCTCAGCTCCACGGAGCATTTATGACCTTTTGTCCACGGGCGGCCATCTTGGGAGCTGCCCTTCCACTGCGCGACCGCCACCTTCTTGGAAGTCTAGTAATGTGGATATGCAGTCTCGCTGGCGGGGAGGGCACTCACCATGTGCCCCCCACTTTCATGCACCCTTGGAAGCACTGTGGGCTCGAATGTCCGCCGAAAACCATCACGTCTTCCCAGGATCAAAATCGGATCATCGGGAGCTCCTCCAAGGAGCGTCCCCTCACGTAGCCATCAAGCCACGCCCCCAACTCTGGCTCTGAATTGGCTCCAATTTTCCTCAGGCAGCATAACATCTCAGCTAAATAACACCAAAAAAGAAACTAATGTACCTGTTCTCTTAAACCAACTGATAAGCGAGAGACTCTGGGTAAACCAGACACATTAAGAAGCGATGTATGGAGACGAAAGTGGATTTGGGGTAACACACAATAGTGGCATGAACCATATCCGGAAATCTTTAATTTACACTGAAGAAAGTGGAGAAGAACTGAGAAAGGACACAAGTAAAGATAATCCCTTTGCTATTCCGAGACTGTGGATGCAAGACATGCATAATGGGAGATGCGGAAGGGCCTTTAATAGGAGCACCTCGATGACAATTTTCAAGAAAATGGGAAGAGTTTATCTCTTCTCATCCCAGAATATAGTGTGTCCGTTTTCCACGAACAAATCAAGATCACATCGTGGAATTAGGACTAAAATCTTGGATTGGAGCTAAAGCATTGATCGAAGGTGGTTCAGGGTTGGAGAGTGGAGATTACAGCGAGAGATTATCCTGTTGAACTGCACCCAAAGGGTCAAAAAAGACTGGGATCTAGAAGAAAGGTTGGTAAGAGCAGGCACAAGATGAATATATTAAAGGTAATGGATCTGCTGCCAAAGAGAGAAGGAAAAATGAAAAGGAAAGAGGGTCTTAAAATCACAAATATGCCCTCTATTACCAGAAATAATCACTCAAGTTCTTCTGAATTTGGGGCTTGCCAATGTGTCTCTAACGCAAAAGGAACTGAGTGTTCTTACTTGGAATACGCGAGGCTCAAGCTCCTTTAGAGACGCAGTTGTTTGGCATTCTGTTTCTGATGCTTGTTAATCTGCTTAGAATGACATGCTGTGCGTATGGTCCGACATCCAGTGGTAACCGCAGAGTATTGCATCCTGTCTTTCGGGGGACCGAAAGGGGACGTCGGCATAGGCGTGTCTGAAACACTATCCCTATCGTGACGTGTGTAGTACCCAAAATCCCTCATGCGCCGAGGTCCCTCAGATTGGTTTTTTCCGCCCAGATAACTCGTCGCTCTATAGCGGAGCTCTTAATGAGAGATTGTTTTTCTTACCGAATTGTCCGTTTAATCCCTGTTAAGTCACTTTGTCTATCAAGAACATCTTCGATGAAGACTATGGGGGAACCGTCTACGGCTGTGGATTCCGGCACCTAAGATCTGGCATTCGGACCTCCACGTGGTCGGGCCTTCTGGCCGGCCTACACAGTAGGGAGAGTGGGCTTGGGGTTTGCCATACTGTTATGTCTTTCCTCTTTTTCACTTCTTTCCTTTTTGGTCTGGTCACCCTTCCCTTCTGCTATGGAAAGGACTCCATTTAGATTCTGCCCTCTGTGAAGGGTCAGATATCCTTGGAAAGACGAGCACACTTTGTGTACACTTGTCTCCCCCTAGAGCACTAAAGCAGTGTTTGGCATATAAACTCCTAAACCTAATCCCTTAAGGAGCGCCGGTTGAAGCGGTGAGCTGCATACGGTATGACGCGTGGAGCCTCCCTCCCCTGCCGCGACACCAGCCGAGAGTGACGGGGGTACATCGGATGACCAAACGTCCAATGCGGATGTTGTAGACCTTGAGGCGGACGATTCTAGAGCCGCCACGCCCGTCCCCGACCCTTCCAGGCTTGCTACAGGGACCACACCCGGTGACAGGGGCGTACAGTCGCACCACACAAAACACACAACCCAAGCACCCTCCTCGACGACGTCGAAGAAGGCGCAAGCGCCATCGGATCGATTTGATCCGAAGCCTTCCCTGCATCCGCAGCAGCGCATGACTGGGCTTAATAAACTTAACAAAGGTGCTACTCCCCAAACTACACACGCCGAAGTTTCTGAACAAGAAACTTCCATGACTTTCAAGGCTTCCAAGGCCTGTGCAGGCCCGAAAACTACGAGTAGGCCTCTAACTAGGCCTCTACCCGGGAAGCCATCATCGCAGGTGTTGTCCCCCGAAGATTCGGTAACTATCAGTAAGAGCATCAACAGGATTGCTACGGCGGTGAGCCTAGTACCGGTTTCGCCCCACAGTTATGGGCCAATCCACCAAAATGTTTTCCACGGTTTTGGAAGACGATCCTGAGGACTCTTACGAAGAGAGCCAAGTACCCCTCTCAATCACCCTGAGGAGATCCTCTGAACGCCTTAGGGCGGAGGACCCGGTTCCTGCTCAGCTGGATCCATTTGGGTCATCCAAGTGGACCACGGAGCAATTTGAGGGGTATATGGATCGGCTGCAGCAGGTTTTCAGTGCGTCTGATCAACCTCCACCGAAGAAAGCTCGGGTAGGCCCCAATCCTCATACACAAGTTGCGCAACACCTAGATTTTCAACACTATGTTGATTATCAAGAAGATGTCCAGAAGGACACGTATAGACATCTATACAGAAGAAGAGACTTCTTTTCTGGACAATTATGGGGAAGATCAAGGCGCAACGGACAACTGGGAGGACATCTAGCAGGACGATCATAATTCTGAAATCGTTTGCCTCGACTCTCCCTCATCCACACTGGTTAGGCAGGCTCCCCCGGTGGATGATCAAATGGCTTTCAACAACACGTTGAAAAAAGCAGCAGAATTCTTTAAAATTGCCACGATTGAGGCATTGCCTTAACAGGATTTCGCAGAAAACATTATTAATGACAAGCCTCCGGCTAGCCAGTCTATCCCTCTCTTGAGCTCTGTAAAGAGACGGCTGGCCCCTTCTTTACTCACACCCGCTCAGACGAGGGCTGTGAACCCAAGGGTCGAAAAACTCTTCCGGCCCTCTCCCACTGACCCGCTTTACATCAAAGGGCACGCAATCCCAGACTCGGTGGTGGTGACCAACACTCGCAAGAGAGCAGGGGTTCCCCTTGCCACGGGAGAGTCACCCCGGACAAGGAGTCCAAAAGGTTGTATGCCTTAGGCAAACGGGTCACATCGGCGGCTGCTTATACCGTCCGGATTGCCAATAACACAACGTTACTGGCAAGCTACGTCGACGCCCAATTGAACCTACTCCAGGAAGGCCTCCAGGAGGTTCCGGAGCCAACCAGAACCAAGCTTCTCGCCATTGTCTCGGAGGGTAAACTTGCCAATCAAAATGTTGTAAAGAATACCCTGGACTCCGCAGAGACAGCAGGCAGGTCTCTCGCACAGGGTACTCTCCTAAAGACACGCGTGGCTGCGCACGTCGGGTTTCAGGCCTGAGACCCAGGCATCCATCATCAATAAACCCATAAAAGAGGCCAACCTCTTCGGGAAGGCGGTAGACGATGCGTTGGAGACCGCCAAGAAGGAGCATGAGATCATTAAGTCGCTGCACCAAATTTCCCAAAAACCCTCTTCACAGAGGGGCAGCAATTCTCGGCGGTCCTTTTGATGACAAGCCCGCGCCGCTCAAAATAATTTCGGCACGGGCAACTTCAACGCAAGTCAACCGGCTGCAAGCCCCACTTACTACCCCAGAGGGGTCAAAAGCGCGGAAATAATAGAGGCAGAGGCTCCAATTCCAGAGGTGCGTCAACCTCGGGTCAGAAATGACCACCAAGTTCAGGTCCCCTCCCATGTCTCCCCAGTCGGGGGGCGATTAACATCTTTCCTCAAGGCATGGGAGGGGATAACTTCAGACCAGTGGGTATTAAAGACGGTCGCCCACGGTTATTGCGTGGAATTCGCCCGACCCCCACAGTTCAGACCGCCGAAACATCGACGCCTTTCACTGGAACATCTACAGATCCTGGTCCAAGAGGTGGAGGCACTGCTGGGAAAGGACGCCATAGAAGCCGTCCCGATTCTCCAGGTAAACAAAGGTATTTATTCAGTATACTTCCTTGTACCCAAAAAGGATCTCACCATGCGTCCTGTTCTAGACCTGCGGCCAGAAGTTTTGCATGGTAACACTTCAAGAGGTGATCCCATTGCTAAAACAAGGGGACTTCATGACAACATTGGATATGAAAGATGCATACTTTCATATTTCAATGCTGCCAGCGCACAGAAAATTCCTAAGGTTCGTGATTCAGGACAAGCACTACCAGTTCAAGGTACTCCCCTTCGGCATAGCCTCAGCGCCACAGGTGTTTACCAAGGTCTTTGCAGTGGCAGCAGCACACCTGTGCAGACTTTCAGTTCCAGTTTACCCTTACCTCGACAATTGGCTCATCACGGGGGACTAGTTCGACGTTTGTTTTTTGAACACCCAAAAGACAGTAGACCTACTGTTCAGCCTAGGATTTTCTATCCACGAAAAGAAATCCAGCTTAGTCCCCAGCCAAGTAAAACAGTTCCTGGGGGCTCTAATTTGCACGGAAGACGGTCTAGTCTTCCCTTCCAGTGAGAGGGTTCAGAACATGCTCTCTAAAGTTCCTCAGAATGTAGCCAGTCGGAAGGTGACGGAACGCAAAGCTATGCGTTTGCTAGGGATGATGGCGTCATGCATATACTTGGTCCCCCACGCGCGGCTGCGCATGCATCCCATGCAGGAGTGGCTTAACAGCTAGTGGTGTCAGGCCAGTGGACAATGGGAAGATCTGTTAGTTGTCTCGCCAGCCCTCGTTCTCTCTCTGCAGTGGTGGTCGAGGGAGAACCTCTTGAAGGGGAAAACCTTCACCACCCCTGCAGTGGAAGCCACTCTCACGACAGATGCATTTCTCACAGGGTGGGGGGGGAGGGGGGGGGGGTGGGGGTGGAGGGGGGGGGAGGGGGGGGGAGGGGGGGGGGGGGGGGGCCCCCCCTCACCTGCTTCAACAGACAGCGCACGGAGTGTGGTCCCCTCAGGTAGCGTCCAACCATATAAACCTACTAGCAGTGTTCAAAGCATTGAAGGCCTTTCAGGAGCAACTGCAAGGGAAGACGGTGCTGGTCCTAACCGACAGCACAACAGCAATGTATTGTCTGAACAAGCAGGGGGGCACTCACTCTCCAGGGCTATCCAAGCTGTCCCAAAACATCTGGATATGGGCCCTTAAACACAAGATGTTCCTGATATCCCAACATGTTCTAGGGGAACTCAATCTTCTGGCAGACGTACTCAGCAGAGATTTTCCTCTGCCAGAAGAATACGAATGGCGTCTGCACGAAGACATTGTATCCAGAGTCTTTGCAGAATGGGGGTTTCCAGAGATTGACTTGTTCGCTACTCAGGAGAACGCCCAATGCCCCGATTACGCCTCCAGGTACCCCCAGAACCGATCCAAGGGCAACTCTGGGTCTCTGGATAACTTGGTCGGGGAAATTTCTTTACGCTTTTCCCCCCCCCGACTCCCCTTCTGAACAAGATAGTGCACAAGATGCACCAGGAACCAGTCACCATGATTCTGGTTGCTCCCATGTGGGCCCGCCAACCCTGGTTCGCGCACCTGATGGAAATGTCCCCCTCCCCACCATTCAAGCTGCCCTGCCCGTACAACATGTTGTCTCAGGACAGGGGGGGGGACTCTGCACCCATGCCCACAAACTCTGAACTTAGCAGCCTGGCTCCTGAAGTCAGAGTTTGGACATCCGCAACTCCCTCAAAGATGCATGGACATACTGAGGGAGACAAGAAAGCCTAACACGTTATTGCTATGCCAGCAAATGGAAACGTTTTGTCATTTGGTGAAGTTCCAAAGGCGTCAATCCCACTGATTGTTCGCCTTCACACATTGTGTTATATCTAACCCATCTGTTGAACTCTGTGTTAGTCTTCAATTCCTTAAAGGTTCACCTAGCGGCATTGTCAGCCTACACCACGTCACAGCAGAAGGTGTTGTGGTGGGAAATACCTGTGATTAAAGCCTTTATGGAAGGGGTTAAAAGAATGTATCCCCCCATCACTCACCCAGCCCCTGGGTAGGATCTAAATGTGGTTTTAACTAGGCTCATGGGACCCCCTTTTGAGCTTTTGCATAAAGCTAGTCTGAAAGACCTGAGTTACAAGACAGCCTTTCTAGTAGCTATCACTTCTATCAGAAGAGTTGGCGAACTACAGGCCCTCTCGGTCTTGGACCCCTTTGTTACAGTCCACAAAGATAAAGTAGTTCTGCGCACTCAACCCAGATTTGCGCCGAAATCTATTTCGAAGTTCCATGTGAACCAGTCAATCGAACTACCCACGTTCTTCCAGAGACCTACTAACATGGCCGAAAGAAGCCTTCACACACTAGTTGTGCGCAGGGCAGTCATGTTCTACATGGATAGAACTAAACCACTGAGGAAAACTAAACAATTTTTTGTTTCAGTGGCAGCTGGTAGAGAAGGGGACCCTGTCTCTAAATCAGCAATATCAAGGTGGATTGTCAAATGTATCACACTGTTACACTCTTGCAAAGAGAGAACTGCCCTTCAAGCCTAGAGCACATTCTACTCGAGGCACTGGTGCATCCATAGCATTCATTGCAAATGTTCCCCTAGAGTCCATTTGCAAAGCGGCAACCTGGAGTTCTGTACACACCTTTACAAAACACTATTGCCTAGACACTCATTCTAGGTCTGATTCTCAGGTGGGACAAGCAGTACTAAGACATCTTTTTTTCTACTGTTCCTTCTCACAACCCACCTCCAACTCCGGGTACTGCTCGCTAGTCTATGCACAGCATGTGATTCTAAGCAGATTAACAAGCATCAGAAGACATGCATTACTTACTGTAAAAGCATTTCTGATGATTGTATCTACTTAGATTCACATGCGCGCCCTCCCTGCCTCCCCGCTCGGGGTGGAAGGAACATAGACTTCTTACTACTTTCTCTCCATGTACTCACTCACTATAGCCTTGGGCTCCCTCATGGCAGAAAAAATACAATCGGAGGGACCTCGGCGTGTGAGGGATTTTGGGTACTACACACGTCACGATAGGGATAGTGTTTCAGACACGCCTATGCCGACATCCCCTTTCGGTCCCCCGAAAGACAAGATGCAATACTCTGCGGTTACCACAGGATGTCGGACCATATGCACAGCATGTGAATCTAAGCAGATACAATCATCAGAAATGCTTTTACGGTAAGTAATGCATGTCATTTGGTGACTAACTTGGTACATTTAAAGGAAACATGACCGATGAAACCAATGGGGGCAAATGGTTTCTCATCTTTTGCTCAATTGGCATTGAGAGAAAGGGGACGTCAACCTTCAGGTGGTCTGATGATTGTCATTAACAACTTAAATGTTTGAGTCTTTTCTTATTAGTAATTCATTTCCTGGAATTCTAGCTATAGGCATGGTAATTAAAAATGAAATATCCCCCCTAAAGGTAGCTGTCATTAACATATACAGGAATCCTGTTATAACGAGTCAAATGTTATTCCTCCAACACCTTATGTCAGTCATGATGTACATTGAAAATACACATGAAGAGTTTACATTACTTATTGTTGGTTACTTTAACTCACAATGCATCTCTAGAGAAATGAAGGCTAAACCCCTAAAGTGAGTCAGACGGCCATCAGAGGTAAATGGTGGAATAACTTCTTGACTGACTACACCTTGATAATGGGAATATTGATGGTGACATTCCTGCATCATTCACCTGGCAACAGGGTGTAAAGGGTCCCATCATTGACTATCTGTTTGTCAGATCCCCTATTTTCTAAATGGGTCAGTTGTCCTATACGTCAGCAGACGGCTAGTGATAACATGCTTGTAGCTAAATTCGCATTTGTCCCTAAAAAGAAAACAAGTTTATACTTGGATGACCTAGCTGTTAATGAAGGGAAAAACCGAATTGGCGAGTTCGGTAGAAATGTCCTCACTGTAAATCAGAACATCAAATATTTGTGGGAGACAGCACCTGACTTAGAAATAAACAAAATGTGCTCCCTGAGGTATTTTGCAGAATTCCTTTGCGAGTTAGACCCTCTGAGATTAGGGGGAATAAGTAAACAGGACAATCACATGTTTGATGGAGAGATCGCACAAAGAAAAAGGGCCCTTAGGAAATCTTTAGTCCCTCAAATCCTCTAATTCTACATATCATTAGTATGCAACTAAGTTGAGAGTACTAGTTGAGAGTACTGAAACAGAACTATAGGAACTGGTCTAGAAGCCAAACACAATTGCGTCTCCAGAAAGATGGAGAAATTATGCTCCATTCCCTCCAGCACAGTAATTCAAGCAATTTCTGGACACTAAACAAAAATCTGCATGCCCCACAGGATCTTGTGCAAGGTAATGTCGTTTCAGTCTCTGCTTGGTGCCATTGTTTTCAGTGAGCTCTACAAAAAAGTGAATGTCCATGGCACCTGAGCACAAGCATAGAAGCTATAATGTATCTTATTAATCCGCACCCTTTCAATCAGCTGGCCTTATGACCTCACTAATCAGATTTTGAAGGCCGATAGAGATGTGGGCCTTGATTCAAAGTAAATTGTTTGAAGAAGTATTCAGACTAAAAGGATTTCCAGAATCATGGAAGCGAGCTGTTGTCATCCCAATATACATGCCAATATACAGGCGATGGGGCTGATCCTAGAAGCTATCGCCCGATCGCTCTCCTAGATGCTGACAGCTAAACCTTTGCTGGGTTAATTCTGAGTGCGCTCGAGACATGGGCAGAAACCAACAGTATTATGTTGAAACACCAGTTAGGTTTCCGTAAGGGATTGTCCACTTCAGTAAAAGGCTTATGTGAATAGTCTCTGTAAGATCTTGGGAGGAGAAACCCACTTTATATGGTGCCTGTGTTGATCTCTCGCATGCGTTTTGATACCATCAATAGAGAACGCTTCTGGAATAAAGTCAAATCTTGGGGAATCCCGATGCATCTTTTTTAGCAATCATAGTCTCGCTATATGAGAATCCTAACCTGCAGGTGTAATTGGACTTGGAAGGGCACCTTCTCCAGCATGGGATCTGGCATGGATTCACCTGCTCATGAATATTCCCTGTCAGGCTGGGAATCCTCGGTAAAGAAAAAATCAGTTTAATTTCTGAACTGTCCTAACAACCAAGATTTGTTCCGACTGCGGCTTGCAGAATGTCTTCTTGGATGCCAAGCATTCCAAGTGCATCTACTGCCTGTACCCAGACCCAACGCTCGTGGAGGAAGACTGTGCGTTTTGTCAGGAAGGATCGGCACAGGTGGCTCAAGGAATAGCTACAGGCCAAGTCCTGTGCTCTGTGCGGGTCCCAGCAGCATGCCTCCCCTGCTCCCAAGAAAGCTGCGCAGTCTTCTAAGATCTTTGAGGGCGCTCCTCCCACAGGGCCTCATCAAAAGGCTAAGCACTGCAAGCCCACGCACACTGGGAGCGCCGTTGCGATGAGCTTCTCGGCGGCCAGGGCGAGTACGTCTCCAATGGCTTCAATCACCAGCCAACGCTCGGGATCTTCGTCAAAGAGGAAGTCGAACCATCCGGGCAAACACAAGAAGAACCCAAGACAGGCCCACCAGAGAAGGCAAAGGGGGAGCGGTGCACTGACCTGTCCCCTAAGGAGAAGGCCGTGGGTTCAACCAAGAACGTGAAGGCCCAGGCGCATCCGATGAAGGCCCAACCTTCCATCGAAGGGATGGTGGCGTCCCTCGCAAAGGCTGCTGTGGCGGATCCACAGGACGTGGCGCTGAAGGCGAGAGTATCCCTGCCTTCCAGGAGGGAGTCTTCTTTTCAGCCTATAGAGAAGACACCAGAGAAGATGCCAGTCATTTCACCAAAACCGTCCCCTCTAGTCGCAGAGAAGGCGGACGGACTGGTAGCCCTCCAGGGCACAGATCTCTCCTCAGAGGAGGAGTTTACCTGCCTCCAGACCATCCAGAAGGAGCAGAGCGGCGAGAGCAGGCCCTACGGAAAGGTTTCCAATGAGGATGACGATGAAGGCAACGACAAGGAACAGCAGGGCGATGAGGGCCTGGGCAACCAGCAGACGCCAGTTTCACCTTCGCCTCCATCGCCACAGTGTCCTCAGCGGCCACCTAGAGATCTCGGACATTCTCTCCGCTTTGCATACTCTGGCCTCAGATCTGCACAAGGATGCTAGTTACCTGGCGGCCCCTCCCGCGGCGCTGATGCCGACGGGGGAACCAGCGGCCAAGAGTAAAGTTCACCCTCCACCTCCCTGCCACCCTTCACCTCCCTCTCCCTACCCCCTGAGGGATGAGACGGATCCTGACACGACAACGGCGGGTTGGGGGACCTACCGTCGCCACCTCCCAGATCCTCACTACCCGACGAGATAGGCTTGTTTCACGCCATAGGCTTGTTTCACGCCATGATCTCCAGGGCTTCGGCGCTCTTCCAGCTCGTTCCTGAGGAGAAGTGTTTCCTTTTCCAGCGAGGCGAAAAGGAAGACTGTCCTTTCGCTCCCACTCCTGGATGACATTTGGGACGAGGGGTTGTCCCTCAAGAAGAATCCTTCGATGGCCCCGGTGAAGAGGCACCATTATGCAAAGAAGTACAGGGTGCCGGACTGTGTGCCCAAGTGTTTGCGCACCCAACTGTCGCCGGACTCGGTGAAATTGGCAGCAGCCAAGAAGTCTTCGGGCGGCTCCTCTTAGGCAGCCTCCACCCCCGGACAGTGAGGGGAAGAAGTTGGATGTCATTGGTTTACGAGTTATCACATCTGCGGCGACTACCATCAATGCTGCCAACTCTCTAGCCATTGTGGAGCTTTACGACCAGGCGCTGTGGTTCAAGATCGCTCCCATCGTGCACTTCCTTCCTGACGACAAGGTGTCAGAAGCTTTGGAGATTCTGCAGGAAGGCGAGGTTGCATTGGACCACGCCATCACAGTGGCCATGGACATCACCGACACGGGGTTCCGCCAAATGGTCAACAGCATTTGCCTTCGTCGCAGGCTGGTTTAGGGCCACCAATTTTCGTCAGGACGTTCAGTCGAGGGTGTTGGACATGCCCTTTCGACAGGGACAATTTGTTCGGAAAGGCCGTAGATGAGTCTCTTTAAGCCATCAAGATGGACACAGACGGCTTGTGCCTTAGGCACGCTCCAACAGCGACGGCTGTCCTTTCGGACCTCAGATGGCAAATCTCAAGGATCCTCCAAAGGTTTCATTGGAGGTACCTCATTTTACCGTCAACCCTCCCGCTCTTTGGCCCAGGAGAACAGGGACCATGGCAAGTCTGGAGGTGGTCGTAGTCGCCGCCAGGGTACCCATGGCGTTGGGCCCACACCCGTGCACCCCGGTGGGAGGCCGCCTGACGAGCTGCATCAGCGTGTGGAAGATCATCTCCACCTACGACTGGGGAGGTGGACGCTCTCGCCCACGGATACACCCTGGAATTTCAACTGAAGTGTCCCTGTATACCACTGGTGGTCCGGCAGGAAAACCACATCCCTCAGCTGCTGCAGGAGATGCGAGCCATGCTGAACAAGGGTGCAATAGAACTCGTCCCAAAGAGGCTTTGGGGCTCTGGAGTGTACTTTCCTTACTTCCTCGTGAAAAAGAACATGGGCGGCTGAAGGCCCATCCTAGACCTCCATCGTCTAAACAAATGCATCCAGTCCCAAATGTTTCGGATGGTGACTCTTCAGCATGTGCTAGGACTTTCTGTCGTCGCTGGACTTGGAGGATGCTTACTTCCACATCCCCATTCACAAGGGACACCGCAAGTTTCTGCGCTTCGTGGTTCAAGGGCAGCATTACCAATTTAAGGCCCTTCCCTTCAGCTTGAAGTCGGCGACAAGGATTTTCACCAAGTGCCTGGCACCGGTGGCGTCACAGCTGCGCCTACAAGGGATCCACATCTACCCTTACTTGGACGACTGGCTCATTTGTGCCAGCTCAAGGACATTGCCGTCGACCACACGGTGAGGACCGTCGAGCGATACAGTGGTGGGGAGTTCGAGCACATCTGTCCGGAGGAGCGGATTTTCAGACCCCACCGGACCAGGAGACGGTCACGAAGGACGCCTCTCTGGAAGGTTGGGGAGCTCACACCGGAAGTCTTCACGCAAGAGGCCTGTTGCTGCCGGAGGAAAAGAAGTTTCACATCAACGTACTGGAGCTGCGAGCAGTGTTTTGGGCCGTCAAGTCCATCCTTCCGTCCCTCAAGGGCAAGGTGGTGGGGGTCTTCACAGACAATACCACCACAATGTTTGATAGCAGGTAGCAAGGGGGCACCAGATCCCCGGCGCTCGCAAAAGAGGTGCAGAATCTATGGCACTGGGCCATAGCCCAGGGGATGTTCCTCATCCTGTTTCATCTGGCAGGAGTGAAGTACAGTCGCCGACTCTCTCAGCAGGGAGCTGCACTCTTGTCACGAGTGGGAACTTCGGCAGGACCAAGTAGATCACCTGTTCCTCGGATTGGGCAATCCCCAGATCTATTTGCGATGGTGACGAACGCCAAGTGCCAGAGGTTCGCCAGCAGGTTTCCCCAGCCGGAGAGCATGGGGGAGCATTCTCATTCCCCTGGGATGGCCTGTCTCTGTATGCGTTCCCGCCGCTGCTGTTGCTTCTCCGACTCAAAACTGTCCCATTGCAGGATGATCCTCATCGCACCGGCGTGGTCGAGGCAGATATGGTACCCGCACCTTCTCAGCAGGTCAGCATCCCCTCCAGTCAAGCTTACAGTGGTCGCAGATCTTCTCGCCAGGGAAGGAGGTGCAATTTTGCACCACGACCCAGGATCGCTGAACCTGAAGGCCTGGCTTCTGCAGCGTTAGTTTGTGGGCTACGATTTCCCAGCGGACTGCAAGGAGGTGCTTGCCAAGCCCAGAGCATCGTCTACTATAAAATGTTATGGACATAAATGTAAGAGTTTTGCCGTTTGGTGCCGTGCACAGAAGATCGACCCTCTGAGTCACGGCTCCGCAGGTACTGCCGTATTTGCTGTTGTTGGCCAAAGCAGGCCTGGCCCATGCCTCCATCAAAATTAATCTGGCGGCTATATCCCGCTACACCAGATCTCCGGGACGGTAGTCGTTATGGTGACACCGTCTGGTTAAGGAGTTAGTCCAAGGACTGTTCCGCTTGTTCCCGCTGGTGAAGGCTCCAGCCCAGGCGTGGGAACTTATTGTGGTACTGACTAGGCTCATCGGTCCTCCATTCGAACCTATGCATACAGTGCCGCTGAAGTTTTTGTCTTGGAAGAAAGCGTTCCTCATGGTCATCACCTCTGCACGACGGGTGGGTGAGATTCAGGCCCTGTCCTGTAAATCACCTTACTTAACTTTTCAAGACACGAGGGTGGTGCTGAAGACTCGCCCCTCTTTCATGCCCAAGCTGGCGTCGGATTTTCATCTAAACGAGCCCTTTATGTTACCTGCGTTTTTTTCTGATTCCTTCGTTGCTGTCTGAAGGGACTTTGCACTCGCTAGATGTGGCTAGAGCGATGAAGTTCTATGTGGATCGCACAAAGAGTTTCCGGAAGACATCGCAACTTTTTGTGAGCTTTGGCCCTGTCAACCATGGGAAGGCCCTCTCCAAGGCTTCTATTTTCAGGTGGCTCTCCGGCTGCATCACCCATTGTCACAGGTTGACGAACCGACCGTTGCCTGGCCTTCCGAGAGCCCATTCGACCACAGCGATTGCTGCAACTACAGCGTTCCTATTTGGTGTGCCCCTGCTGGACATCTGCAGGGCTGTTACATGGAGGTCGACGCACACTAGCGCAACAGATACCGCCGCATTTCTATTGAAGGACATTCCTACCTGAGCCCACTGCTTCCGTGCCAGCGCTGGGAGTTTCCTGGAACTCGCGCTTGCTGCACGGCCGCTCGCTTCCTGGAGGAGGCGGAGCTTCGGGCCGTCCACGTGACCGCTCACGTGACATTCGCCGGGCATAAAAGCACTCCTAGTGCAGCCGAGCGGCGAGAACTAGCGCAACAGATACCGCCGCATTTCTATTGAAGGACATTCCTACCTGAGCCCACTGCTTGCGTGCCAGCGCTGGGAGTTTCCTGGAACTCACGCTTGCTGCACGGCTGCTCGCTTCCTGGAGGAGGCGGAGCTTCGGGCCGTCCAAGTGACCGCTCACGTGACATTCGCCGGGCATAAAAGCACTCCTAGTGCATCCGAGCGGCGAGAACTAGCGCAACAGATACCGCCGCATTTCTATTGAAGGACATTCCTACTTGAGCCCACTGCTTGCGTGCCAGCGCTGGGAGTTTCCTGGAACTCGCGCTTGCTGCACGGCCGCTCGCTTCCTGGAGGAGGCGGAGCTTCGGGCCGTCCATGTGACCGCTCACGTGACATTCGCCGGGCATAGAAGCACTCCCAGTGTACCCTTGCGGCGTTAAGCCCTGCAGGGTAAAGTCCGGAGTCTGACTGTTAAGCGGCTGTTAGGCGGGGAGGCGCACAAGGCACATTATCTCCTCTTACCACTCTCCGGGCTTGTCATCGTAAAAGGTAATCTTTAATCCTTTATTACCTCTGGGGAGCGTGGGGACCCCATCAAACTTTACCTGCATTGAACCAGAAAAGAAGCCATTAAATGAGACTCCGAAGCTCACCACTGCTGGAAGAGATGGTAGACCAAGAAGGTTCATACCTTGGGGGGGGGGGGGTAGCACTACATCTGATGTTCTACCTCTTACTCTTCCAGGAACATCTCACTTACCCATTCAGGCCAGTCAAGATATCATCCATGCTGATTGCCAATTGGCCTCTGAAGTCCACGTTCCCCCCCCCCTTTATTCAGGAAGGGTGGAAAAGAGGACTGGAATACACTTTAACGACTAAAAAAATACAAAGTAGAATCAATGACCATTTCGCAGGAAAAAGAAATAAGGGTACCAATGACCCAGCTGATTTAATGGTCACAGCTGGCCCGACTAGTTGTATAAACCAAGAGAGGGACACTACCCTTTCATCACCCCTGTCTATTGACTGTCCCCAGTCATTAGAACCATTATTATCAAAAAAATGGTCCAGTTCCATCAGGCTCGCAGGATGAACATGAAGAGCGCACCCCCCATCTACAGGGGGTGCCCTCCACAGCCAGTGAAAACACGCTGACAGCACTGAGCTTTGTATTGAACTCTCTGGTCTCTGTATTCGAGCTCTTAAAATCAGAGGTTCAAACACAAGCAGGCGTCTTATTACAACTTGCAAATGAAGTATCAAAAAACGAATCAACGACAACAGCACTCAATAATATCATGAATACAACCTTGATTCCAACAATAAAAGACCTACAAACTGAGAGAGTGAAACAAGGCTCGGATCTTACTCTAATTTACTCCTTGTTGAAAGAAGAAGCTAAGAATAATCTCACAACACAAGAACTCCTCAGAAATCTCCCTATGGAAATTCGAGACACTTCAACTAAGACCCAACCTCAGTTAGAAGAGGATCTCGTGGACTGCTTTGACGATACCCCATTATCAAACTCAGTCCTAGAAGAATTTCGAAGACTAGCGAATGTTGAAATAGAACCCATAGCAGAGAACGTGGAGAGTCCAAACAAAATTACAGTTGTAAATGTCCTAGACTCCCCGCATAATGAAGTAAACCCCGATCCGGTCATTTCATGTCATTCCAAAAGAAGAAGAAGAATTAAGCAGAAAAAGAGGCCTTTGGCAACAGATTCCAATTTTTACCCACAATTGGAGAAAACCCAAAAAAAAACAAAAAAACAAAAAAAAAGAGCTCCAAATAAATCGGGAACAAATGCCTTCTTTAAAAAACTAACACTGAATGAGGAAAAGACCACAGACCCAGAAGCGGAAGCATCCTCAGTCGCTGGCCCCGCTCATAGTAAAAGTCAAAGTGCCTTAAGATCTATCAAAAGAGGAAAGGGCCTAAATGGAACTAAGGAGATTCCTGCAATAACAAAGAAAGCCCATAGCGATATTATGCCTCAAACCATAAATATGGGCATGCAAACTGAGCCAATAAATCTCGTGAGTGGAGCTTTCATCAACTCGAGCTCAATTATGCCTAATAAGAATATCAAAATAGCACCTATCTTTCTGAAAAAGGGTATCCAAAAAAACGCTAACAGTTGTGTGGCCATTCAAACAAGCGCAAGCAATATCAGACTGGCGCCTATCTTCTTAAAAACTACTACGAATCCTGCTGTTGCAACCCCAAAGTCCTCTCTTCTTGAGCCTCAATCAAATAATAATGCTCCAATAGGGCCTTTGGCTCATGAAGTAGACTGCCGGAATGGCATAGGAAAATCGAAAAATCTAGAGCTCTGTCCACAGTCTAGTCCAATGGGAGAGGAGTTAGATGGCCCTTTTCACACCTCTCCCGTGAGGGACACAGAGCGGGAAATAGTTGACTTCACAATTCCAAGGATTTGGCTAAGACTGGAAAGACCATTTGGGTACATGTCCCTCTGTAGATCAGTCCTCCTGACAGAAATCAGAAAAAAGTATAAACTGTTTCTTTTCTCAACAGATGACATTGAATATGTCAAATTTCCAGTCGCCAATGACAAATTTTTCGTGGAGGTTGGCCTCAGCTCTAGAAGAGCCTTCCAGGCACTAATTGGGAATAAAATTGAACTGGCCAGAGCAGGCCTGCTGGTCTTTGAGCGGGAGGAGGAAGATGGATTCAGAAACCACTCTAGCGCATACACAAACAGAGAGGATACCCCAAGACTGAGAGGACCAGTTGGTCAGCCGACCGAACACTCAAGGTTCCCCATTTCTGGTCCCAAATTGAGCGAGAACTTAATCATGAAATTACCTGAGATTATATCGCAGGTTCTTCTGAACCTTGGCGAGGAGCAAATTAGTCTTTAGGCAAAATGGTCTCGGTCTTGTCTCCTGGAACACAAGAGGATCCAGCTTTTTAAAAAAAAAGCAACTAAAAAACAAACTGCTAAAAGAATTCGATATTCTACTATTCCAGGAGACATGGCTAGTTAACCCCATAGAGATAGAGGGTTTCACAGTCATAAATCTTGGGGCCTTACAAAAATGTAAAGGGAGGCCGGCGGGCGGACTCTTAATGGCCCTTAAAAACTCGAGTATTAAACAAATCATCCCTCTTTGTAATAATGCTGCAGGCATTCAGGCCTGTAAAGTAGAGTTGGACCTTGACAACTCAAGAGCCACTTTAGTACTCATTAATATATACTGGAATCCAGCCACCATAAAGTTGCGAGAGTTTATAGAACTCTTACAGACCATCTTAATAGCAGTGAAGACCAATTATCAGGGAGCTCACATTATAGTTGCAGGAGACTTTAATGCAGACTATATTACTCCAAAAGATGGCCAGCACACACCCCTCAAGCCATCCTCACTACGAAAGGGTAAACTGTGGTGGGACTTTCTTTCTTCCTGGGACCTGGAAAGGATCCTCAAGCAAAATGGGGACAACATAACAGGTCACCACACCTGGTGCCAGGGCTTGTCGAAATCCACTCTAGATTACATTTTTGTGACATCAGGTCTCGCATCCCACTGCCCGATCCTAACCCTCAATTGGGAAGGAGGCAGTGACCATGCAAGCCTAGAACTTCGATTCTCTGCTTCTCAGAAAGCCTCTTATCTACCGCGACCGCAGGATATAGTCGGAATTAAGGGCAAATTGAGAGTGGCCAAATATAAATTTGGTGGGAGAAAATT
The DNA here is from genome assembly GCF_040938575.1 of Ambystoma mexicanum. Lineage (NCBI taxonomy): Eukaryota > Metazoa > Chordata > Amphibia > Caudata > Ambystomatidae > Ambystoma > Ambystoma mexicanum. Next base: position 108,264,964 of record NC_090926.1, on the reverse strand, counting down.
AAATCAACTTCTAGAAGCAGTCCCGGCACCGTTATGGACTGAGGAATTCCATCCCGAAAGATTCGGGAATTTTGTGTGGTCAATCTGTCCTCCACAGGAGACAAATGCTGCAGGAAAACAAATACACCTCCACCATTTCGATGAGGAAACACACAAGCAAAAGAGGACTCTTCGCCATCTCATTCGTACTCTTAAGAAAAAATGAGGAGACCCACGAGAAACCTCGCAAAAAATTAAAAAAGTCAAACAATCCTACAGAAACTGGTCTCGCAATCATAAACATCAAATTCAGCATGAAGACGGGGAAAAGATGCTTCATTTACTCAACGCCAACAACTGCAGAAGCTTCTGGGCTGCACTCAACCAACTGGAAACAGGTCGTAATAGCTCTCTGCAACCTAGTTCCAGAGCAATCCTGGATTGATTATTTGACCAAGAACTTTGAACATCCAAGCTCCAGAGAATTCACTGGACCCCCAACGATCTGGTCATTGTCATTCAATCAACAAGACATTATAGATCTCATTCTTTCAGCCTCTACATCTAAGGCAGCAGGTCCAAATGGCTTAACCTATCAGGTCTTAAAAAATCACCCCATATTATGGGCAAAGCTGTTGTACCACCTTTTCCAGGAAATTATAAAGAATGGCTCTTTTCCTCCGTCTTGGAAGAATGCACTTATTATTCCATTCTTTAAGGGGGGTGATAGACTTAAGCCTGCAAGCTATCGGCCAATCGCCCTCCTCGACATCGATAGCAAACTGTTCATGCGACTTCTCCTGAAAGAACTCACCCACTGGGTTGATACCAACGACATTCTTTCCCGGCATCAAACGGGTTTCAGGAAAGGCCTATCTACTAGCTTAAATGGCCTTATCCTGAACTTACTCAGTGAAGGCTCCAACGAGAAAGATGGCTCCCCACTTTTTGGTGCATGGGTGGACCTATCCAAAGCATTTGACTTGGTGGATAGGGCACATCTCTGGCGGAAACTTCAAAACTGGGGGATTCCAGCACCTCTCCTGGCCATGCTCATAGAACTACACAGGAACACCACCATTAGGGTAAGGCTAGATGACACCGGCAATCTTTCAGAAGCTATAGAGGTTTTCAAGGGAGTCTGGCAGGGCTGTCTGGGCGCTCCCTTACTGTTCAACCTTTTCCTAGCAGACCTGGGGACTTTCCTTGAATCGGCCTCTATGATAGCACCTAGGATTAATGGGAGAAGTATACACTGGCTGGCCTATTCAGATGATATTGTCTTGCTGGATGGGTCGGCCCGGGGGCTGCAGCAGCTCCTGCTTAAACCAAGTGATTATGCCAAGTTAAATGGTCTAATAATCAATCCCTCAAAATCTAAAATTCTAGTATTTAAACATCCAAGGAAAAACCTACCCTCTAGAAAATGGACCCTCGATGAAACAAATTCCCAGAGTCGAAGAGCTCACTTACTTGGGTTACGAAATTTTCGCATCTCCATCTAGGAGTAAGATGCTACCAATCATTCTTGGCAAGATCTCTAAATCACGGCCCAGATGAAGAATCTGATGGGGAAGTTCTGTAAATTCTCACTATCGCCGCTTCTAAAATTCTGCATTGGTAAGGCTGTACCAGTCCTTCTATACGGTCTAGAAGTGAAACCTTTGCTTTGGAGCCACGAGTGGAACAAATTTGAGGGTCGGTTGTGGAGAGCAGTACTAAACCTGCCCGTATGTACACCTCTTAACAGCCTGCGATATGAACTGGGTCTGACCTCCTTAGGCTGTCGAGTTGACTGGAAGCTCTTGTCGCTTTATCGCGACATTATCACCGCTAAACCCTCTACTCTTTTCTTCGACGTAATTGGTCATCATAAAAAGGCCAAATCGAAACAACTTCTCGACTTGGAAAGACAAGTGGGGGACATTCTACTTAGGCTGAATCTAACAATAGAGCTATTGATTGATAATCCCGCAAAAATCAAAAAACAACTTGAAATATGTGACTGGATTTGTACGATTGAAGGAGTTAGGCTTCTAAACCCACCGAACCTTTTTCTGAAAGTGGAGAGAAAAGTAGGCACATTACCACGTTACCTTCAAAAATTCCCCGATCAGAGCATTCGAAGCAACTTTCTTAGACTAAGACTCAACCTGGCACACACTGGAGAAATTCTGGCTAAAAGACACCAGGGTGATAAATTCATTAAGCTCTGTAGGTTTTGTGATCCACCGAACCTACAATCACTGAGACATCTGCTGCTAGAGTGCGAGGGGACTTGGACCGCAAGACGGCAGTTGCTCGGAAGATTCGTCGCTCGAGAGGAGACCCTATCACAAGACTCTTTTTGGGATAGACTAATTTCCGGTCAAGAAGTTATGCTCACCACGGCAATTGTAAAGGTCTTAGAAAATTGCTTGATACTCACAAAGTACACCTCAAATGCCGTATAGCGGGTGAGCTTTTCTTGACCGACCTCCAAGGCTTATGTTTTTAAAAGTTTCTAATGTTCTTTTTTTTTAGTTGACTTTGTAAAGGTTTTCTTAGGAAAGCCATAAACAAATAATAAAAAAAAAGGAGGTCGACGCACACCTTCACGAAATTCTACTGCATCGACAGGGATTCCACGGAGGAGTGCAGAGTCGGCCAAGCAGTGCTGCGCAACCTGTTTGCTTGAAGGTGAGCCTGGTGAGGAGGTAAGAGATGCTTATTTTGAGCCTTGCCACCTCCCGTGGTTGTGCATGTGTGTACTGCTATGTATTTTATTCATGAGCATGTGAATCCGTGCCAGACACCATGCAGGAGAAGGAACAAGTTACTTACCTGTAACTATTCTCCAGCATGGGTCTGGCATGGATTCACATGCAAACCCTCCCGCCTACCCCTCTGTGGCTCTTCTTTGTACTACTGCCACTTTATGTGCTACCATATCTGAAGATGGCTGCCAGAGGAGGGGCTTAGTTAGAGGGCAGTCATTGGCTGGGGGCAGTATGACCCACAGACCAGTGATTGGTTGTTAGGACAGTTCAGAAATTAAACTGATTTTTTTTTTCTTTACCGAGGATTCCCAGCCTGACGGGGAATATTAATGAGCATGTGAATCCATGCCAGACCCATGCTGGAGAACTATTGCCAAGAAGAGAGGTGTACGACAGGGATGCATTATAGCATCCCTCCTCTAACTTATATCTTGGGAAAGGCGCTTGAACCATCTGCCCTCAATAGTCCCAAAGTTGGGAGAGAGCAACTCAGTTGGATTGCTTACGCAGATGATTTGGTCCTTTTGGATTACATGCCTGTCGGGTCCAAAAGATGCTGAATGCCCTGGAGACGCATGCTAACCTAAATGATATCTCTATAAATCCCGCAAAATCTCATATAGTTACATTTCCGAGGCCTCGAAAAAAATGTCAACTTCAGGTGGACATGGTTTGTTTTATTATTTATTAAATCAAATGGTACCAATTGCGAATGAAGTAACATATTTTGGCTTTAGAATCCGAACCTATCCCACACTGACGGCATTAGAGTATGAACTTGACACAAAAGCAGATCAAATGATGTTAAATGAAGAAATTGTTACATACTTACTGCCGATTTTAACTTTTCCATTGATAAGATTCTATAAGAAAAATCTTATTCCATCTGTTATATGCAATTCAAGTGAATCCGATGAACAGATCCATCAAGTGGTCCCGACTGGAGGGCCACATATGGAAAAATGTGCTGGGTCTTCCAATGAGCCTTCCAATCCAGTGTTTTTTTTAGATACGAGCTGGGCCTACTCTCCATGAAATGCCAGGTCGACTGGAAGGTTCTTTCAATGTACAGATTAGACTTTCCAAGGCGGGTTCTCCTTTAGAAAGCATCAATGAAATGTTATATCTGCAGCCCAATAACTTCCTAATCAATCTTGACTTGGATGCCTCTGAAATGCTAGAATATTGTGAATGTACTGAAAAAGATTTATTAATCCTCAAACTCAAAATTGCACTGTTCAGATATGACTGGATAAATACCATCTCACAACTGCAAAGGTGGCCAGACCACTGTCCAATTTAGATAAACCAAGAGGTTATCTTGCTAAATATTTGAGGACATTCCCAAGCTCAGCAGGAAGAACAACTTTCTTAAAGCTCCGCCTAAATCTTCTACCGACGGACGAAGTAAGATCGCTCCGAAATCAAGATCTTGTAGATAACGGTCTCTCATAATGGTCACATGCCTATTGTGCAGTCAATCATGCACATAATGATGGACTGGAAAGGGACTCGAGTCCCAAGATCCACATTTCTGAAACGATTTGTCTATAGAGAAGATTGTCTCTTTATGGATGACTTCTGGGAAAGATTAATTACAGGATATGAAACTCTACTCACCAATGAAATTGTAAACATTCTGGGGACATTGGGTTTGACAGCATATTAACAAATGTCTCTAATGTTTTCATGAATGATTAACTCATTTTTTTCTGGTTTATTCTGCAACCAATTTTAATTTGTTATGAAAAGTTGAAATTGCTCGGCTGTGACGTAATGAGTAAAAATAAAAAAACACAATTATACACAACAACTCAATACTTATGGTTTACAACCCAAAGTATAACCTTATTAAGAATGCACTATGCAGTCAAGGTGAGTCAAACCTACAACACAGACAGGATGGTAGTCAGCTATTCATGGGGCGTAAACCAGGTTCTATATTAGAATACCATCAGTAATTCAAGGGTAGTAGACCTGGTCAGTCATGCAATGGTACTCTGTTATAGGAATCGCATAATAAACCAACGCTGTTACAAGTATACACCATTACTTTTTAGAACTAGAATTCGGTTAAGAATACTAAAACTGTACCAACGCTTATTACTTTTTACAGTGTGGAACACTATTCAAAGTAAAGCAACTTGTATACTTTTACATGTGACTGCTTAAATAGTAGTGGCTCGCACCCACAATTGTTACAGGAAAAAGACAGTAATGACGGTTTAACTTGTAGTGGCTTGCACTAGCAATTGTTGGTTAGAACACTGATGGGTACTTGTTACACTTTCCAGACAGAATTCTTATCATCAAAGTCCTTCCCTAGTATATAGCATGAGTTTTCTCAGAGGCAGAAGAGGGACCCTGGTGGTCTAGGTGCCAACTGAAGGCAAGTCAGGAAAGTCAAGCGTTCCATAGGATATCTTCTTTAACTAATAAGTATTTGCTTCAGAGTTGGTTAAGTGTTCAGGGACGTCAGAAGGCTCCCCATATACGTTCCAGAATTAGGCATGGGCAAACTCCCAACCACATGATTAACCCCTGGAGCCTCACCAAATTCCTTATATAGTAAGTATTACCCAAGCCAGCACAGTACCTTAAGAGAAATGAAGAGCTTCGGAGTGGATGCCTTCAGGATGCAGCAGCACAGGATGTACCTGGATTCTTGGTCTGGAGATGAAAGTACTGGGCACTGGATGGAAACTTGCAGGAGCAGTTGTTGGGGGAGGCTTACAGCGAAGGTTTCTTCATGGATTCTCGCAGCTCTTGATTTGGCGCCTTTTTACTGCTGCCAGATGAAGAACGAATATCACTGATCGGATTCTCTTTACTAATCTGGTCCTGCACTCTGGTGAGGGGACTTCAAGTATTAAGATCGTGTCTGTGGATTTTCAGCAGGAGTCCAAAGTTTTGGATGGATTCAGACTTTGGAAGACCACGCACCGCGCTCGGGCTCGAGGTCCCACAGTATTGGTGGTTTGCGGCCCAGCTAGGTTGCAGAACATCGTGGCATGGCTCAAAATGCAGGTCTCATTGAGACTAGTGGATCACACCAGCCTCTGTGTGGTAGTAGTCTCATTCGGGACCCCAGGTCTATTGGCAGGAAGGGTTGCATAAGGCTCTCGGGTTGCTGGAAATTGCTACTTTTCTTGCTCTTCAGCTCCATTGGTCATCTTGTCTGCAGCTTCCAGAATCTGAGTATTTATCAGGAACTACATCACAACTTCTACAAACTCTGCATGCAAACTCTCCATGCAGTTTACAGAAAGCGGTGGTATGGCTGCGCAATCAAGACAGCCAGCCCGCCATTGGGACTTGGTTATTTTCAGGCAAGGTGAAAGACAAAGGGCTGCAGAGTTTTGGACTCCTCCCTTGCTTCCTGCCTTCCCAGACACTCAGGAGCCTTAGCACGGAATACAAAGGATTTCTGCTGAAGACAAAACTTCCACTGAGGTTGCTCTCGCCTAGAATGGCAGGGGTAGACCTCAGAAACAAGCAAACTAGGGGTGTAACGGTAGAACAGTTTACAGTTATAGATGCCGTGAACAGCTTGATTGAACTATAATAACCGTCACATTGTTTATACCAGTATACCGTTTTAGGGACTACAGCTATTAAGTGAGATTTTCAATCTGCTTTGGAAAGGCTGCAGTAAGCAAGTGCTGCACATTCTGGATCTTGCACCGTTGGATGTGGCGTTTGGCAGACGAGCATAGGGAAAGTGAGGCCACATTAGTAAATGCAGCTTTGATGCTGTGACCACTCTTTCTCTGTGATCAGTAGTCGGGTTAATGATCAGCCCATTTGTAGTTTTCCCACCAATTTGAAAGATGGGTAACTACACAACCCAGAGTTAAAAGGGGGGGAATGAACTGGATGCCCTTCTGATGCATGTCTACAAAAAACGTTAGCTCTGTAGACTGTATGAACACCGGGCCTATCAGTGCTTTGTGCTAGTATATAAACTGCCCGCCCAACCCCACTGTCCTCCGTGTAGATTTACACATTGGCACTAGTTGTTGCTTCGCTTAATGCTTCACCTGCCTTCTGCATATGGCACTGGACTCAAGCGGGCAGGACAGATTCTACATTCAATTTGAAGAATCCAGGACAATGGGGGTGAGATTTCTCCGGTCTATCCTCGGTTTGTGACACCACCCACGAAAGCATTCCTCCGTCTCAACTCACATGACAAGGGTCCTAATGCGCTCAGACCTGGGGAAAATGCTAATGATGGGGCTGGGGTGATGTGGTGGTTTAGGCCATATTTTTGCCGATATGTAGTTTAACTTTGTCATTTTCAAAAAGTTTGTGTGCCACTGTCTTTAAGAAGGTAAATGAACATGTATTGCAATAATCAAGAAAAATCAACAGCTCCCACTGAACGCTGTCCTGTTAGGTTTACATGGTCAGTGGTGACTCCAACATCAGACCTTTATGATACACCAGGCAGATGGTAAACAAGCTATAGTGATTTGACCTTTTGGTGAGTGTGTTGGCTATGACATTTTGACAAAAGAAACACAACATGGGCTTTCAGACTTCACATGAGTTACTTTTCTCCCTTTAATGGTATAAAGCGTTATCAATACAAACTTTTGACTGATCGCAGCAAGGGGTCATGATGCCCATGCCATGTGGTTCCAAAATAATGCAGGTCGAGGTCGATTTTCAAAGCGATGACCTCTGACTGAGCAGCAAGATCATTGCTCAAAATATGCATTTTAACACTTCCACTAGTCAGTCATTCATTCAAGGCGATCAATGAGTGAGCGCCATGAAAGACCAAATCTGCAGCCGCCTTAAATTCCTGGAGGATAGCTAAAAATGTGCAGAGACCAGTTTCAACATGCTGGCAATTTATGACCTTTAAGAAAATATGTAAGATTAGTTATCTCCACCTGCTATACTGCGATAACCATGATATATCTTCATTTGGCAAGAAGGTTATCATACCACCATAAAACCAATACCGTGACACCCCTAAAGCAAACAAGAAATGGCTAAAAAAAAAGCCCAAGATTCTAGCAGAAATGTGGCCCTTCTGTGCATTACCGAGGCTGATTTAACATCCTGCGAGTAATCGGACTAAAAAGTAAAACCACTGTCACCATCCATTCAAGTAGATTTGCAGTTGTAACAAAAATGTTACCAGGTAAGTAAGGGGATGCATTGTATCGCCCCCAGCATTCCACATAAGGTGGGATGTGCTGGCTCACTTTGCAAAGGCGATGTGAATCCCACGTTTCTTCTTGGGAACAGTAGTTCCCTCAAGGAATAATAAGAGAATTAAAAGGAAGCCACTGCATTTAAAATACTGTGTGCTGCCATAGTACTTTACAGTCAGTCAAAAGTTATAGGAAACTATAACTCCTCTCATACACTATGGAAAGACATAAAACTGTCACTCATAAAAGACTAGATGAGAGGGGAAAGAGTTTTCCACTCACATAGGGACAAGGTAAAATAATTACCAAGTCCAAGCAAAATGTTCTGGGGTTGACGCAGGTCTGGATGATTGATCATAAAGATGAACATCTTACCTAACATTTATCATGGTAAGCCAATATAGGATCATTATGGACTACACACCCTGTTGTCAAGGTTCAACATCCTAGAGTTCAAGTGGAATTGGTCAACCCAAAGGTGTATTTCATCTTTTAGGTAAGCAAATTCTGAACTATTACTGCAACTGCTCAAATGGCAGTGCATGTTGATCAGTAGAAGTACCTTAGGGTACTGACATATATAGCACATATTGAAAATATGTTGAAAGCCCTGAAACAATTAACAGCGACCTTTACCTAATTTGCAAAGCACAATTCTGGGTACTCAGTAAAAGCAATGATAGGTTTATTTGATTACATCATTATATGGCTCTGATATATGGTCTCTTGGTAAACAGAAAGACCTTATTAAAGTGGAAAGCTTTTGCCTTGGAGCAATTACTAACTTCGCTAAGAGCCTACTTGTGGAATATTTAAGAGCAGAATTTACTATACCCTCTTTAACGGTCATGCTCACTGTTAGGGAGATATTTACACAACCCTCTGGTGAGGGCTATTTAATAGTCTAACCTAATGGTGGAACAGTCTGTATCCCAAAGGGGAAATACCAGATTCTCCATTGGTAAGCGCAGCAGAGCAGTGAGGCTTAACATTAGGAGGGAGGGAGGAAGGTTGGCAGGGAGGTACAATTAGTGCCAACTGATGCCACACAACACCCCACTCTGGTATACTGTAAAAATATACTTTTATTATAAGGTCGCATATAAAATATTTATGATGGGGGAAAAATAAGTAATAAAGCTACAAAGAGCAAATAGAGCACAGTGTAGATTTAAAAATACAGTAATTGCCACTGAAGGCCTAACTCAATCCCTAACCTAAAATGTAGGTTCGAGAGGATTGGGTCCTCTGACGTATTCCATATCTATGACAGTAATCACCACAGCTGTGCTGCTTCTGAAAATCTTTCTGCGTCGATACGCCGCCCTCGAGGACCACCTCCGACGGCCGACGTCACTGGATGTTATAAGTAGGACGCATGACGGCCGTAGCCTCAGTTCCGTTTTTTCCGCGAACGTGTTCGCTTCGGAGATCTCGGCGCGCCTCTACTCTTTGGAGTTTGTTTTTTCTCAGTTCTTCAAACCTGTTCGTTTGCGAAGTTATCTTTCGTGATGTCTACCTCATCTTCAACCCCGCGTCCGGGCTTTAAGAAGTGCGGGGACTGTGGGTCCAAGATGTTGGTGACGGACTTGCACAACGCCTGCCTTGGGGAGGCCCATGACATGGATGATTGTGTCTACTGCCAGTCGTTTACGTCCAAAGCCTTGCGGGAGCGCAAGAAGAAACTGTCGGTAGGTAAGGTGTCCAAGCCACGGAAGTTGAGGTCTGCGGGGCTTTCGAGGGGCGACTCTCTGCATCGTCGTCGGAAGTGCAGTGGGTCTCGGTCCCGGAGTAGGTCCTGCCTCTTCGAGCCACTCCGGGAAGAGCCGTCATCAGTCACCTTCCTCATGCGAGGACTCTGCCCGCCGGCGGGTCGCTTATCCCACCAAGCATGCAACGCCAGAGGAATGGGCTTCCTTTGGTAAGAAAATGCTAGCGATTCTCGAATCGCAGGGCACTGGTCCGTCCGCGCCTCCAAGTGGGGTCGGACGTGATCTGTCGAGAGACACCGCTCGACGCGCTCGAGACTGTGTGCACCTGTGGTGTTGCCGAGGTCGTCGACTGACTCTTTAGAGGCTCCGCCTCCGAAGAAGTCGTCGACGCCCAGGCTGTCAAGGGACATGCTCGGTGCTCCACCCTCGAGGCCTGTGTCGACGCCGTCGATGCTGTCGGCGCCACGTTCAGCATCGACGCCAATTCACTTGACGCCTTTCGAGTCTGTTTCGACGGGGGTACCCCGGGGCACGGTGGAACAGCCTAGAAAGGCTCTGGCCAAGGTCAAGCATGGCTTTGTTCCCCATTCTGTGCCAATTTACCGCCATCTTGAGTTTATTTCAGAGGTGGATGAGGGCTCTGATTATGGCATGGTTCCTGATAAGGTGCCAGATGAGATTCTCTCGGGCCATAGCCAAATTGAGGACCTGCGTCGGTCCCTGCACAGCGCCAGTGGTCTGGACACCTCTCCGGAGGTGGAGATTTGTAGGCCTGAGCCTGGCACTCATGCCGACTCTTAGTACCGGTGCCTTATGTCTAAGGTCACCAAGTACTTGGGGTGGTCTGCTCCCCCAGGGGATTTTCTTCAGGATGAACTTACAGATCTCCTCGACCAAGGTCCACCAACTGACCCGGTACTGCCGTTCATATGACTCTACAGAGGAGGATGGCAGCGGCTTGGACTGCTCCGGAGAGTCTCTCGGCAGTGGGCAAGTCTTTTCTGCAAAAATACCACCCAGCCAGTACCGACCCCTGCTACTTGACCAAGCACCCCACTCCGGAGAGTTTGGTGGTGCAGGCGGGTATGGCCCCAGCAAAGCAGGCGTTGTATCCTACCATCCCTCCTGATAGGGACGACAAGCATTTTGATGGTTGGGCGAAGAAAGTGTTTTCTTCAGGGGGGTATGGCGCTTCATGCGGCCAACTCTGTATGTGCCTTGTCACATTTCACGCACACTCTGTCGAACTGTTTCCTTAGCGGCTGAACATATTCCCGAAGGGGACGAACGGGATGGTTTCCTTGCCATAGTTCAGCATGGCAAGGATGCCATGTGTGAGGCCGTTCAGTCGGGTTTGGACATGGCAGATTGCATCAGCCGGTCCATGGCGATGAGCACCGTAATACGCAGGTTTGCGTGGTTGCGGAAGTTGGGGTTTGCTCCTGATGTGCAGGCCCGGCTCCTCAACATGCCCTTTGACGGTGAACATCTTTTTGGCAGCAAGGCTGACGAGAGCCTTGAGAGGTTGCAGACCATCAAAGCTGCAGCGAAGTCTTTGGGCGCTGCAGTTCGACAACCTCCGCCTTTTCGTCCTAGGTGTCCTGGGGGACAACAATGGAGGGGAGGTTCCTTTTTGTTATTACTCATCCTTTGGTAAAGCGAGAGGAGCTGCCAGTCAAAGGGGCCACCGTAGGAGTGCCAGAGGTTGAAAACCAGGTACTCGAGGTGCCAAGGCTGCTCGGGCAGTTGCCTCTTTGCCCTCAGGCAACGCCGCAGCCGCTTCAGCTCAGTCATGAGGCCATGTCCCATGGTTCGCCGGTTGGGGGAAGGCTGGTGCAGCATCTTGTAGAGTGGCGTGCCATTACTTCAGATGTGTGGGTTCTGGAGATCATAGCCCACGGCTACTGTCTTCCTTTCCGGCAGAGGCCTCACGACAATCCACCAGGGAATCTCTTTGAAGAGTCCGGATCCGCTCCTTGCGCAGGAAATTCAATCCCTGCTGGAGAAAGGCGCCATAGAACTGGTGCCTGTAGCGGAGAGGAACAAGGGATGGTCTTCCCCTTATTTTTTTGATTTCCAAGAAAGACGGGGGATTGAGACCCATCATGGACTTGCGCGGTTTGAACAAACTCCTCAGGAAGGACAAGTTCAAGATGGTTACTCTCTCTCAAGTCCTCCAGGCCCTTCAACTTCAGGACTGGTTGGTGTCTCTTGACCTCAAGGACGCTTATTTTCATGTGCCGATCCATCCAAAGCACAAGAAGTACCTGAGGTTTGCGGTTTTCGACTCGCACTTTCAGTTTCGGGTCCTGCCGTTCGGATTGACCTCCGCCCCGAGTGTCTTCACCAAGCTCATGGTAGTGGTGTCAGCACATCTCAGGAAAGGGGGGATTCACATCTACCCCTAAATGGACAATTGGTTGATCAGGGCGCACGCTCTCCGGAGCAAGTCCTGGATCATCTGTCAGTCACCTGCCACTTCCTCCACAAGCTGGGCTTCTCCCTCAACTTCAGGAAGTCCCATTTGACGTCAACTCAGAGGCTCCAGTACATCGGAGCAGTGCTTGACACATCCCTGGAGCAGTGTTTTACTCCCAAGGTGAGGGCTCATCACATTCAGCAGATGGTGCACAAGTTTCAACTTGCCCAGAGTCTCCCTGCGTTTGAGTTCCTCAGATTGCTTGGCCTCATGGCATCCTGCATTCTTCTGGTGCCAGAGGCCAGGTTGCAGATGAGATCTTTGCAATGGGCACTCAAGCTCCAGTGGTCTGTCCTCCGGCAGGATGTCGGACCCTGTTCAGGTGCCGTCCTCGTTCGCCCAGGACCTTCTGTGGTGGGCCGTCGAAGGCAATCTGATGAGGGGGGCTCCTTTTTGGCTACCCTGGCCGGAGGTGACGATCGTGACGGACACATCCCTCACGGGATGGGGAGCTCATGCCAACGAGTTGACAGTCAGCGGCCGTTTGTCTCCGTCGGAGTCCAGACTCCATATCAATCTGTTGGAGCTAAGGGCCGTCAGGCTTGCCATGAAGGCTTTTCTGCCGACTGCGAGGAAAGAATGTCCTGATCCTGACACAGCACCGTGGTCATGCACTACCTCACCAAAAGGGGGGGGGGTGTCACTTCCTCTGTGCAGGGAGGCGATGCAGCTCTGGTTCTGGGCAATCCAGCAGGAAGTTTCAATCTCAGCAGTTCATCTGGCCAGAGACTAAAACGCGACGGCGGACGCTCTGAGCAGGCTCACGAGTGGGAGTTGGCTCAGGAGATTCACCTGGAGATCTTCGCCCTTTGGGGGACCCCTCAAGTGGATCTCTTCGCCTCCAGTGTCAACCAGAAGGGCGAGAGGTTCTGCTCGCGGGAATTTCCTCCAAAAGGAGCCTTAGGAGACTCGTTTGTGGTGGAGTGGTCTTTCCCACTGCTGTACGTGTTTCCTCCAGTCCCCATCATCCCACAAGTGCTGCGGAGGTTACGAATGTTAGTCTCCTGGATGATCCTCATTGCTCCGGCGTGGGCCCGGAGGACGTGGTACCCGGACCTTCTTGACTTGTCCATTTGCCCTCCACGTAGTCTTCCCTACTGAGACGATCTGCTCTCACGGGAGGGGGGGGGGGGTCAGGTGCTCCATCCAGAGGTCAGATCCTCAACCTTCACGCTTGGTTTTTGAAAGGTTGAGGTATAAGGATTGGGACCTCCTTGAAGACGTGATGGAGGTGTTGCTTTCGGCCAGAAGGCCTGCAACTAAGTCCCTGTACCGTTGCTAAAGTTCTGCGACTGGTGCTGGGTTAAGAATGTGGATCCTTTTGCATGTGACATTCCTGTGGTTCTGTCTTTTTTGCTTTCTTTAGCCCACAGGGGCTTGCAAGTGGGTACGGTTGAAGGTTACCTGGCGGCGCTGTCCATATTTAAGTGCTCGTCTGAAGAGTGTTCTTATTTTAGAATTCCTTTAATTTCTCGGTTTCTAAAAGGGATCACTAATGTGTTCCCTCCGTTACCTTTCCAAGTGCCCGGTTGGGATTTGAACCTTGTCCTCAGGTTTCTGATGGGTGCTCCGTTTGAGCCTTTGCATTCTTGCCCTTTGAGACTGTTAACTAATAAAACTGTATTTTTGGTTGCGGTCACTTCCGCTCGCAGAGTGAGTGAGTTACAGGCACTTTCTGTTAAGCCACCCATCACTGTATTGCATAAGGACAGGGTTGTCCTTAGAGTTCGTCCTTCCTTTCTTCCGAAGGTGGTGTCGGAATTTCATTTAGGCCAGAAGGTTGTTCTTCCGGCATTTCATCCTCCACATCCTGGTAAGGAAGAGGAGAGGCTCCATAGGCTTGATCCTAGGAGAGCTTTAAGCTTTTATATTTCACGCATGTCCCGGGTCATAGTGGACGATCAACTCTTCATTGGTTACACTGGTAAGCGTTTGGGACAAGCTGTAACTAAGCAGACTTTGTCTCGATGGATTATTCTGGCTCTTTTTGAGTGTTACCGCTTGGCGGGTAAGGACCCACCGGTCGGCTTGCGGGCCCATTCTACCAGGGGTATGGCTGCCTCTACTGCCCTACAGAGGGGTGTTCCTATTCGTAACATCTGTGACGCAGCCACCTGGGCTTCGGTCCATACATTTGTACATCACTACTCCCTCTATTCCATCCGTGGGCAGGATCTCGCCTTTGGCAAGGCGGTCCATTTCTCCGCGATTTGATTGGGCATGCTAAATTTATTTTGCTAAATTCTTTTCCCACCTCCTTGCATTGGTACTGCTTTGGGAGTCTGTCATAGATATGGAATACATCGGAGGACCCAATCCCCTCGAAGAACAAGTTACTCTCTTACCTGGTAACGTTCTTTCGATGGGATGGTCCGACGACATATTCCATATCACTCCCTCCCTGCCTTCCCCACTACAGAATTTCTTAAGCGATTGCAGCTTACGTTTCCGCAAGGCTTTGTGTGGTCAGACTGGCAGAAGACTGGTGCCACACGTTCTGGGGAAAAAACTACAACTGAGGCTACGGGCGTCGTGTGTCCTACTTATAACATCCAGTGATATCGACCGTTGGAGGAGGTCCTTGAGGGCGGCGTATCGACGTCATCGACGCACGACGCAGAAAGATTTTCCGAAGCAGAACAGCTGTGGTGATTACTGTCATAGATATGGAATACGTCGTCGGACCATCCCATCGAAAGAACGTTACCAGGTAAGAGAGTAACTTGTTCTTCCATACCTTGTGGTAGGCACTATGCATATATGCGTTCAGATGCAAGTTAATAGAAAGACCTCTAGGTCTTATTACATAGTAATGATGCTCATGTTCAGGATCCATAGGTACCAAACAAAACTTAGTGCAGGCTTCCTATTGCCTTCTACTTAACTCATATGCATATAACGCAGTAAAGCATTTGCTTTATAACTATTTATAAAGCACAACATACGCCCAAGGGCATCTTGGCTCTAAACAGCCGGGGGGGGGGGAACACCAGTGGAGACCCGAGAAGCGATCCAGTGGAGGGTTCAGGACCGAGCAGTCCAAGAAGTATGAAAGCACAGCAGGATTTAGCTGCATTAGAAATGCATTAGAAGGGGGCCTGTAGGACCAAGCTACCACAGACCACTGGGAACCCTGAGAGGGGCGTTCTGGAAGAACTCACCAACCCAGGGCCCAGAGATAAGTACTTAAAGTGCTTGCTGTTAGGGAAGATTTCTCTTTTGGCAAGTTTTCCTCCATATTCTATGAACCACCAAACTTTTTGCTTTTGAACCTGTGCTGACTTTTTGCGGGGAAGTGCAGCCTTCAGCTTCACTCCATGGCCTTTTTGATCAATTTGTTATGGGGAAACTGATCAGTCCTTCAGACTCTGTACTGGGAAACTAGGTTTCCCTTTTGACGTATTTTTAGTTAACTTTTTAACAGTGCACACAGCATCTTGGAATGCAGTGCAGTGGGGATACTTTTTTATCGCCCTAATCTTTGACATTTTAGATTTTTTTTGTCACCTCTGTATGTGCCTAAACGCAAGCTGTTGGCAGAAATTACTTTTTTGTACAATTTTCTGCATTATTTATAGAGTGCACATTCATGTTTACCACATATGGCTACTAAATGTGGCTAGTGCCCTAAAATGGCTGTGGCACGAGATTTTCGCTTGTTCTTTGGCCTTTTCCTGATTTCTCGGGTCAGGAAATCCCATTTAAGGTCATGTAGTTGTCCGGGAAAGCTGGTGCTTTTTTGCGAGCAAGTGAGGCTTTTTGTAAGTGCTTGGCCCCAGAAGAGGTGGGACTGTCTGGTCCCATTCCACATCCATGGTGCCAGAAAGTCTAGGGGTGTGAAACATACAGTGGTCCCTGATTGGACCACTGCTGGCTATTTTAATGGTGCAGCTCCTTACCATTGGTGGGGTTGGAATTGCTTCCAGTCAGGCTTTGGGATAAGACGAGGACTCCTGCATCCCTTCAGATCAGCGTTGGAGGCTGTGTAGACGAGCAGCTGACTAAAGAGGCCCAGCATGCTTACCTGTGTTTGGCCTGGTGAAGCCCTGCTGGACTACCCGATCTGCAAAGGCTATGAGCAGTGCTTCAACCCTTGGGCTGGTGGGCCCAAACAGTCTCGACACATTCTTAGGATCCAACCTTCCTGAGCCTTCAGAAGTGTCCCTGGACAACCCGGTGGACTCACCACAGCTCTGCAGTGGGCTACCTCGGTAGAATCTTCCTTGTACCGCGCTTGTCACCGGAACTTCGGTGGGTGCCAGCTTGTGGTAGAACTCAGCTTCCCGTCAGATTTCAGCCTCCCAGCTTCAAGGGATCCTGCTCTGGAAGGTCTTCTATAACCACAACTGTCATTGTGGGTGGTTGTGGCGACCATCACTTGTACTTGCCTTCCCAAGTCTGGTGACGTGTCCTGAAGAGGTCTGTATCTTCTTCGCAAACGGTTGCACTCTGCTCTTGGAAACAACCAGAAGTATCCTTTCACCCGCACATAGTGATGCCGAAGACATGTCCAGTCCTTGCCTCTGATGAGCTGGCCGGCGGCCCTGTGATGGCGACTACACTCGGTGACAAAGGCACACATGCCCATCACACTAAACTCACAACCCCTAGCTGTACATTGACTGAATCGTTGGACAAACACAGCCATGTGGTATGGAACGAAAGCAGTAAAACCCTTTCTAGCTACAAGCGTCCTGTGTCCTTTGTTCTCTGGGCTCTCGCCTTCTCGATTTCTGCAAGACAAACATTTAAAACATACACCGAGCAAAGTAACAAACACTGTGCCTAAAAATAAAAAAAATAATTTAAAAAACTTGTTTTTCGTTTGCTGAAAAACAAGCACCGAAACGTAAACCCTTGATGCATGTCCACGGTACACAACTGCATTTAAAACGCTTTTTGTTAACAATTTAAAAGCCAACTCCTACAAAATCATCTGGTCTTTCCACACCTATTGATAACATGTCGAAAGACACCAATTACCCACCTTCAACATCTTCCTTAACAAAAGCTGTACACTCTCAGATCATTTTCAGTTTCTGAAAAACCCATGGAAAGAATGTTGTTCTTTGTTGACTTCATGGACAGGCACCCTGACAAATTTACAGACCCACGGGGAAGGGGGAGATGAACCTCCTGCTAAAACACAAAGGTTGCCCTCCGTAGACACCCCCATCTCCCTCACTGACGCATCTTCATCACAAACTGCCACTGCACATGTTCAAGACACATTAGATATATACATCATCGATGACCAACAAGGTAACCAATATTCACAAGATGACAATTCACTCTGGATCGGTATTATGACGCAAACCTTAACGTCTTGCCATCACCTGAAGAAAGAGACCAACCCGCTGCTGATTCCCCAATAGATAAGCAGCTACAATATAATGAGCCACTAATTAAGGCAGCAGAGCATTCTTAAAATTGACACACAAGAAGCCCTGCAGGACCCAGACTTTGTAGACAACATTTTAGGTGATAGTCAGTCGCACAATTTATACGTGTACTTGAATCAGTACAAAGGCGTATTCAACCATCTTTACCAACTCCATTGTTAACCACAGCCACAACCCCTAGAATAGAGAAGACATTTAAGCCTGGTCCTACAGATCTCTATGTTAAGGGACCACTTAAACCAGATTCCTTGGTTGTTACAACCACAAGGAAGAGAGCGGGTACCCCGCTAGCATCTGCAGAAGCACCCCCTTAAAATGGGAGTACAAAACTGTACACACTAGGCAGAAAAGTGGCTACATCAGCAGCATACCAGACACGCATTGCAAACAATTACACCTTGTTACCAAGCTATAACTTCCACCAATGGGATACTGTCCAACAACTTAATACGGTTTCTGAGCCTTTAAAATCCCAGCTTTTAAGATCAATGTCTGAAGGCAAACAAGTTGCCAACTGCATTCCCGAAAACCACTTGGATGCAGCAGACAACACTGGCTGCGTTCTTGTAAAAAGTACACAGAAAATGACTGTCTTGATTATGCCAATCAGGGTTCAAACTAGAGACACAGGTTATCTTGCTAAATATGCCCTTCAGCCCAATGTTCTTTTCAGCAAAGCAGTTTATGATGTACTCAAAAGTGCAAAAGAGGAACATGAGACCCTAAAAACTGTCAGTCAAATAAAACCTTAAATACAACCGGTATTTACCGGAACAACTGGCATGTTCTTTCGCGGACAGGGATTCCCATGCTCACAAGGTTATAATAGGGGCCAGTCCTCTTCCTGTGTCAACCCACTGATAAATCCACCCCTTACCAGTTTAACTTTCAAAAAGGCTACCGAAGAGGTAGAGGTTGAGCCCTGTTAGCTAAGATTTTGTAAAGTCCAACTAGTGTGGGAATTTACAAGACTTATCTCTTGGCATTAGGCAGACCCAACAAGAGTGACTGAGCAGCCTGGCTTATTTTAGGAGGGGGTAATGTGAGCTGAAGAGTAGCACAATGAAATAAGTAAACTGAGTAAAAGCCCAGAAGGAACTTGCAAACGAGAACTAGTGAAAAAAAGAAGACAATGGGGCCATTTTGGAAAAATTGTCACCCATGGGTGCTGTACTGCAGCTGAGAAATCTGCCTCCAGGTACCCTGCACAAAAGCTAGTAAAAAAGTAACGACTGCCACCTCTTTCAAGTTAGTCAGTGTAACAAAGTTACATGAGACGTGGGATAAGGTTACTACATAACCCCAAAGCACTCCACATAGGGTGGTGTGTGCTGGACCACAAAAGGAAAAGGTTAAGTAAGATAAAGGTATCTCACTATTCTTGGGAACTGTAGTTCACACAAGAAAATGTATTTGAACATTAAGAGAAGACCAAGAGACTTCTCAGTGGCACTGCACAGATGGGGCTGTGTGTCACTATGCAAAAAGCAGATGTGTATTTGTCAAATCGCCCACGCATGCAAGGAATTCAGTGGGTGTTTTTTTAGCAGAAACCTTAACACATCCACCAAGACACAGGAAGATGACTCCACAGCATCAGAAAATCCTGCAAGAAGTAATCTAGTCTCTCCTTAAAAAAAGCACAATAGAGCTAGTTTCAGCACACCAGGTAAACAAGGGTATCTATTCAGTGTGCTTCCTAGCGCCAAAAAAGGATTTAATTATGCGCCCTGTGTTTTGACTTGTGTCCAGCCAACACACATGTGAAACCACAAACATTTTGTATGAAAACTCTACAAGAGTAATCCCCCTCTTAAAACGGGGATCACATGGCAACATTGGACTACAAAAAGCATACTTCCATATTTCACTGCTAAGTACATGCGCTTCCCACTAGGAAATACCCACTATCAGTTCATGGTGCTCCCCTAAGGCATTTCATCGGCACCAGTAGTGTTCTCCAAAGGCGTAGCAGCACACTGGCAAAGGCAATCCATCCCAGTGTACCCTTATCTAATCGACTGGTTTATAACTGGAGAAACACCACAAATGTGTCAAAAAGTACTCAACAGTCAATCTCCCGCCCACCTTCCCATTGGTTGCCTTTGGATTTAAGCCGATAGCTGTAACCGGTAGGTGGGAGCCGGCCACACCACCTAAGGCCCCAACGAAGCACTGCCTTCATCCAGCCTCATTCTCCTCTCAATTCACTCCATGATGAGCCCTTCCCTCTGCCCCCCAGCACCCTCCATCTGCGACCGACTTCTAACTTACAGCGCACTGCTTGGGGTAAGGAAACAAGACATTCATTTACTTTTTTTTTGTGCTGCTGCGATCTGCTTGAATTGTGATGGGCAATTTACATGAAACGTTCGTGCTTCAGTTCTTTGGGCAGCTTTTTCCTTCATGTTGCACTCTGCGCCTGTTGAACCTGGATATCACTTTGAATTGTTTTTGTCCTGCCTATTGCCGCCATTTCTTAAGGCACTCTAAGATGGCGTTCTTCCTTCGTGCAGGATAAATGTGTTACTGGCCCAGATCCCGCCCCCCTTTCCATTGGTTGCCTTTGGCCTTTAAGCCAATAGCTGCAACCGGGAGGCGGGAGCCGGCCACACCACCTAAGGCCCACAACGGGGGCCCTGTCTACCCTTGTCCACCATGTTACGCCACTAGCTGCTCCTGTGAGCAAGTCTGTGTCCCCCATGCCCAAGTCTGTGTCCCCATGCCCCTGCGAGTGTCTCCAAGCCCCCCTCCCAGCCCTGCCCCCTGCAAGTGTCTCCAAGCCCCCCCCCCAGCCCTGCCCCCTGCAAGTGTCTCCAAGCCCCCCTTCCAGCCCTGCCCCTGCAAGTGTCTCCAAGCCCCCCTCCCAGCCCTGCCCCCTGCGTGTCTCCAAGCCCCCCTTCCCCCCCTGCGTGTGTCTCCAAGCCCCCCTGCCCCCTGCGTGTGTCTCCAAGCCCCCCTCCCAGCCCTGCCCCCTGCGTGTGTCTCCAAGCCCCCCTCCCAGCCCTGCCCCCTGCGTGTGTCTCCAAGCCCCCCTCCCAGCCCTGCCCCCTGCGTGTCTCCAAGCCCCCCTCCCAGCCCTGCCCCCTGCGTGTCTCTCCAAGCCCCCCCCAGCCCTGCCCCCTGCGTGTGTCTCCAAACCCCCCCCAGCCCTGCCCCCTGCTAGTGTCTCCAAGCCCCCTCCCACCCCTACCCCCTGCGTGTCTCCAAGCCCCCCTCCCACCCCTGCCCCCTGCGTGTCTCCAAACCCACCACGAACCCCCTGCTTGCCTTTAGTGCCCTGTCCTCCCCTCCCCCCTCCTTCCTTTCCCTCTTGTCAAATTCCAGCACTACCCCAATTGCTGTCGGGCATAGTAATTGTAGCTGCCTGCCTTTTACTGCCATCTTCTACTCCCCTGGCCCCCCTCCAATTATATCTTAGCACTTACTGTTATCGTTTGTCCCTTGACCTCTGATAACAGCTTGCCTGTCCCTCCTTCCCTCCTTGTCTTCTCCTCCCACTCCCCCCCCCCACCCCCAGCACTACCTTGAATAGTCCTGACCTTTCAAGATAGTCACTTGTTCTGGTCCTCTCCTTATCCCTTATCTCCACTCCCCACACCTCCCCTTCTCCTCCCTCTTGTCATTCATGCACTACAACAAATGTCGTTAGACATAGTAATGTTACTGCTGGTTTTGTCTGCTTTTTTTTTTCTTTCCTCTCCACTCCCTTATTGTTTCCATGCACTTGTATTATCTTGATATATGATCATTCTGATTTGTTTCAAGGTCCTGTAAGAATGTAACTGTATTCTCCTATGTTCCCTCCCTCCTTGAAGCGCTTTGAAACACTATAGGCGCTATACAAATAAACAATCAAATCAATCTATCGTTCCAATTGGGGTTCTCAATGAAATAAAAGTCCAGTCTTCTCCTCAGTAAAGGAATTCCTGGGAACACTAATAAAAACACAAGAGGTCTTATTTTTTCCCTCAAACGAAAGAGTCCAGACATGCTGTTCCTGTTAGCTCACTGTGGCCATTCAGATAACCGTGCACAAGGCGATGATGGCTTCTTGCATATTTCTGGTCCAAAATGCGCATCTGCGCACAAGTCTGGTGCAAGAGCGGCTAGCAAAACAATGGTCTTGGACAAGCAGTCAGTCGGGTGATCGAGTGGTCGTTTCGCAGCCCTACTCTGGTGGTCCAGAGAGAATGTTAAAACGGAAACCCTTTTGTGACCCACCAGTGCAGGCCACTCTCACGACCGACGCTTCACTCTCAGGATGGGGAATGCATTACCTGCATCACACTGCATGTGGTGTGTGGACCCTATCAACAGTCAAGAATTGCATCAACCTACTAGAATTGCTAGCAGTCCTCAAAGCCCTACCAGCATTTCAAAATCACTTAGCAGGATATACAGCTCTAGTCCTCACAAACTGCACCACTGTAGTGGTCTATCACAACAAACAGGGTGGAACACAATCTGCAAGTTTGTCCAGGTTAGCCCACAATATTTGGAAATGGTCTCTGAAACGCAACATTTTCCTTTTGTCACAACACGTACCAGGGGAACACAATTCCGTAGCAGACACTTTAAGCAGAAATAAACCGTTTCCCCCACAACACGAATGACAAATTCATGTAGATATTTTACACAATGTCTTTGCCCAATGGGGACGTCTAGATCTGTTTGCAACACAACAAAAGGCACAATGCCCAGACTTCCAATCCAGATTTCCCCAACCAACTTCCAAGGGGAAACGCCCTGTGGATGAGCTGGTCCTCTCCTCAACAAGATAATCCACAAGATGCACCAGAAACAAGTAAGTCTAATCCTGATAGCTCCAATGTGGGCTCAACAACCATGGTTTCCACGCTGACTCAAACTGTCCATGTGCAAGCCAAATTAAACCTCCATGCCCATACAACCTGCTGTCCCAGCACAAGGGGACAACATTCCATCCATACCTTCAAACTCTGATCTTGACAGCCTGGCTCCTGAAGTCGTAGAGTTTGGACATTTAAACCTTCCACAAAGGTGTATGGACATCCTTAAAGGGGCACGAAAACCTAATACAAGAAACTGATACTTTTAACAAATGGAAAATATTTGTCATTTGGTGCACATACGGCAACATCAATCCAAATGACTATTCCCCTTCGCATATAGAATTCTGTACCTCATAGACTCTGGTCTAGTCTTCAATTCCCTCAAAGTGCATTTAGCAGCACTCTGTGCTTACACTACATCACAAAGCAAAGTGGCAAAGTGGCATGGTGGAAAATTCCAGTAATCAAAGCTTTCATAGGAGTTAAAAGATTATACTCTCCAATTTCAAATCCACCTCCTGCGTGGGACTGAACTATTGTGCTAAAAAAACTCAGGGGTACACCTTTTGAACCAATGCACAAAGCTATTCTTAGACATCTAACCTATAAGACTGCTTTTCTTGTGGCAATTGCGTCAATAAGAAGAGTCTGAGCTACAAGCCCGCTCAGTTCAAGATCCCTTCATTTCATTCACAAAGACAAGGTGGTTCTCAGAACCCATCTTTTTTCACCAAAACTCATGTCCAAGTTCCATGTTAACCAATCCATTGCAATTCCAGCTTTTCTCTAAAGCCCAACTAATTCAGCAGAAAGAAGCCTCTGTACTCTAGATGTAAGGAGAGCAGTCATGTACTACCTAAACAAAACTAAACCACTGCGGAAAACAGATTATCTCCTTCTCTACCAGCTGCTATCTCAAAATGGCTAGTTAAATGCATCCACGTTTTATACTCCAACAAATCCTTACCTTTAACACTGAGAGCCACTCTGGCTTTCTTTGCAAATTTTCAATGAGA
Source organism: Ambystoma mexicanum (assembly GCF_040938575.1). NCBI lineage: Eukaryota > Metazoa > Chordata > Amphibia > Caudata > Ambystomatidae > Ambystoma > Ambystoma mexicanum. The sequence continues at coordinate 108,241,635 of NC_090926.1, read as the reverse complement.
TGCAATTAGCAAAGCAGCTACTTGGATCTCATTCACACATTCATACAATGCTTCTGTTCAGATACACACTCTAAAGCAGATTCAAAGGTGAGCCAGGCGGTGTTAAAACATCTTTGCCTCTCTACCTTCAAATGATCCACCTCCTCCAAGTACTGGTCGCTAATCTATGCAAGCCCATGTGATACTAAGCAGATCCACAAGCCTCAGAAGGCATACATTACTTACCGTAATCGTATTTTTGATGCTTGTATCTGCGCACCCCCTTTGTCCCCTCTTGGAGTTGAAGGTTCTTGGGTAAGTCATAGATGTTTTATACCTAATCATAACTTACCTAGTCTCCACACTACACGTTCACTCCCTGTAGTCTGATACAAATAATCTTGAGGTCCCTCGAAACGTGAGGGATCATGGATACAGTAGACGTCACAATAGGGATAATATTGCAAACACGTCTAGTCGATGTCTCTTTCAAACCTACCACTAGATGTTAGCCTATGCAAAGCATGTGAATACAAGCAGATACAAGCATCAGAAATATGAATATGGTAAACAATGTATAATAGATTACAGCTACAACACTACACTTGTGCAAGAAGGGAGGTACATATTCTAACCTGCTGGCCATGCACCTATTGCACTAGCCCCTTTGCTGGGCCATTCCTGTGTTTCTTTAGCCTGTTTGGGGAGTTTAGAATACGGGGGAGGACCATCTCAGTAGATCCTATGGTTGTGTAACACGCTTTTTTTTTTTACACCATGAATCTTCAACTGGTTGTTTTAGTCTTGTAACATAAATTGTAAAGACTGTTAGTTTGTTTCCTGGCTGAAACCAAACATACATGCTGGTATACGTTCTGAATCAAGATGGCATTTAAAACTGATTTGGGCAGTAACCTTTATCTCTTCCTCCTGTCTCCTTTCCTGATCACCATGGTCCCCTCTGTGGATTTGATTGAAGCATTAAGCCAAAGAGTTTTAAAATAAAAAGAAACAAACTTGACAGGAGCATGCCACCACCCCTGCATGGATCCTCACACACAAGTCACATATGAACACCAAAAAATTAGGTCAGGAATTCTCCTCCTTCAATATTGATGGAAATCCTATCACGGTCTACAAGGAAGTAAAAACCCTCGGTTTCTACTTGGATTCCACACTATCATTCGACAAACAACTAAAATCCTTGGCCTCCACCACCGCATACACCTGCAAACTGATAAGAGCAGGCAAGCCTTTCCTCTCCAATGACAGTTGCATGATCCTGGCTAGAGCACTTATCCTCTCCAGGATCAACTACTGTAATGCCCTTTACAGTGGCGCCAACAAATCTACCATTCAGAAACTTCAAACGCTCCAAAACAATGCTTTGCAAGCAGTGCTTGGCATAAACAAAAGAACACACATCTCCACCATTAGACGTCAACACAAATGGCTATCTACAAACCACAAAATTAAATTAAAAATGATCTCCTTGACACATAAAGCTCTTAACAATGCCGCCCCAAGCTACCTTACGAACAAAATACAGAAAAAACCTCCATCAGACCTATCAGAGCTACCAATACTAACTGTCTGGTAGTACCGAGATTTAAACTTACCACGGTTGGTGGGAATAGTTTCCCTGTGAAGGCGGCCAAAACCTGGAATCTACTGCCCAACAATCTAAGAGCAGATCAGCCGTACCCACTATTTAGAAGGAATGTTATCCAATATCTTATCTCCAACGACCACTAGATATAAGTTTATAACATTCCCAGACCTGACACTTGTCCTCTGTCTCACGATATGTTATGCGTACCATCCCCTATGTAACTCATCGACCTGCACGATGATGGTCCTGCACATTTGTATATTACTGTATCCTGTATAATCTGTATAACTTGTATAATATCTATAATATCCATTACTGTATCTTGTATAATATGTATAACTTCTACTGTATCCTGTATAATCTGTAACAATGTAAGTTTTGCATTATCCTACCTGCTGCGCCCTTCTACCTATGGGTCTGGAGCGCATTAGAAATAAAATAAACAGACAAACAAACAAACGTCCCTTGCCCCAACTTTCTGTCATTTTCTCTGCATCACTGGGAAGGAGAATCATTGTATGCAGCGCATTAATTATTTCTCTCTAGATAGAAGGATCCCCCTTCCTAAACTCAATGTTTTTACTCGAAAGTCTTCGCATAGCTGAAGAGGGGACAAAGCAAAGTTGCCCATCCTGCTTTTTCTATTTCAACTCTTTTCTGACAAGGGAGAATTTCAAAATGGTCAACCTAGCACAGAGCTGCGCTACCCTGCAACCTAGGCACTGGTTACATGCCTTGTATCTGAAGGATGCTTACATGCGCATTCCCATTTGGCATCTTAATCACAAAGTCCTCTGAGTTTTGCAACCTGGTCACAGCTCTACCAATTCAGATACTGGCTTTTGGCATTGGCATTAATTTATGTGAACCCAAACGGTTTTCAACTGGGTTTTTTAATTTTATTTTAAAGCTTTAAATACCCCCAACGCTCAGACTTATTGACTGTGATGTGCAGAAGTACCTTCCAAATTTGTATAAAATAGCAACCCATTTATTGTGCGCACTAAGCACACCTGAAAATATTCTCACAGTGGTCTGACATTTGGTTGGTTCTCTTTTGTCTAGGACTCTTTCACGCAAATTGCCTACAAAATAGAAAGACCAGGCAATGGAATAAACCACTGCATCAGTTCATGGGGAAGGAAAACCTTCTCACTGAAGGTAGCAGTGTACTATACTGTGAGATGAGATCATTTGTCCATGGTCACTGTTCACTGGCAAAGCCAGGATATGAGCCTCAAAAGTTTTGTTCTACATTCTTCAGTTTGTGTAACTAATCCTTTCTGCTGACTAACACTTTATGCTCTTCATTGGGGGAGGCAGCTAGTTTTTACAAGCCTTGTTTGGAGGAACCAAGTTCTCCAGCATGGGGTCTGGCATGCATTCACATGCTCATGACTATTACCCGTCGTCAGGCTGGGAATCCTCGGTAAAATAATAAATCAGTTTCACTTTCACTTACAAACTGGATTTCTCCTCTAAACCAATCACTGTCCTCTGGGTCCTACTGCCCCCCTCCAATAACAGTCCTCTCCCTAAGCCCCTCCTCTGGCAGCCATTGTTGGGGATTCTCGTGGGTGCTCTCAGAGCAATTTGTATGTTTTTTTTCGTGTTTTTGGCAGGAAAAAGTTCTATTTCGAGGGGATTGGGTCCTCAGACGTATTCCATATCTATGACAGTAATCACCACAGCTGTGCTGCTTCGGAAAATCTTCGGCTCCTGCGTCGATGACATCTATACACGGCCCTCGAGGACCTCCTCCGACGGCCGACGTCACTGGGGGTTATAAGTAGGACGCACAAAGCCCATAGCCTCAGTTGCGTTTTTTCCACGAACGTGTTCGCTTCGGGAATCTTGGCGCGCCTCGACCCTTTGGAGTTTCTGTTTCTCGGTTCTTCAAACCTGTTTGGTGTGGTTAGACTCGCACAACGCCTGCCTCTGGTGCCTCGGGGAGGCCCAGGACACAGATGACTGTGTCGACTGCCAGTCGCCTCGGGGAGGCCCATGACAAGGATGACTGTGTCGACTGCCAGTCGCTCACGTCTGAAGCCTTGCGGGAGCGCAAGAAGAAATTATCGGTAGGTAAGGTGTCCAAGCCCCGGAAGTCGAGGTCTGTGGGGCTTTCGACGGATGACTCGAGAGGGGACTCTCCGCGTCAGAGGTCCAGTGGGTCTCGGTCCTGGAGTCGGTCTCGCCACTCCTCTGCCTCTTCGAGGCACTCCCAGAAGCGCCATCATCGGTCGCCTTCCCCGTCTTCATCCGAGGACTCTGCCCGTCGGCGGGTCGCTTACCCCACCAAGCATGCGACGCCGGAGGAATGGGCTTCCTTCGGGAAGAAAATGTTGGAGATTCTCGAATCGCAGGGCACTGGTCCAAGTGGGGTTGGTCGTGATCCGCCGAGATACATTGCTCGCACGCCTTTGGGCTCGGGTGGTCGTCACGATTCGTGGGAGGGGTCCCGCTCAGACAAGGGGAATCGTTCTCCATGTCCGGTCCAGGTCCCGGTCCTCGACGTGCTAGAGACCGTGTGAACCTGTGGTGTCTTCACAGAAGCCGTTGGCGCTGAGGTCGTCGACGAACTCTTTTGAGGGCTTGCCTCCGAAGAAGTAGTCGACGCCATCGGCATCCCGGCCGTCGAGGGACACGCTCGTGGGCCCCAGCCTCAAGGACTGTCAGCGCTGTCGATGCTGATTCACTCGACGCCTTTTGAGGCTGGGTCGACGGGGATACCCTGTGCCTCTGTGGAACCCCCTAGAAAGGCTCTGGCCAAGGTCAAGCATGGCTTTGGTTCAAGTTCTGTGACTTACCACCATCTGGAGTTTATTTCAGAGGTGGATGAGGGCTCTGATGATGGCATGGTGCCTGACACGGTGCCAGATGAGATTCTCTCGGGCCATAGCCAGTTTGAGGACCTGAGGCAGTCCCTGCATGATGCTAGTGGGCTGGACACCTCTCCGGAGGTGTAGTTTTGTAGGCCTGACCCTGGCACTCATGCCGATTCTTCGTACCGGCACCTTATGTCAAGGGTCACCGAGTACTTCGGATGGTCTGCTCCCCCGGGGGGAGTTTGTTCAGGATGACCTTAAGGATATCCCCGACATTGGTCCACCAACTGACCTGGTACTGCCTTTTCATATGGCTATAGAGAGGAGGGTGGCGGCAGCTTGGACTACTCCGGAGAGTCTCCCGGCAGTGGGCAAGTCTTTGCCGCGAAAATACCGTCCAGCCAGTAGTGACCCCTGCTACTTGTCCAAGCACCCTACTCCGGAGAGTTTGGTGGTGCAGGCGGCTACGGGCCTGGAAAAGCAGGCGTTGTACCTTACCATCCCTCCTGATAGGGACGACAAGTGTTTTGACGGCTGGGCAAAGAAAGTGTTTTCTGCAGGGGTATGGCGCTTCAGGCGGCCAACTCCAAATGTGCCTTGTCATGTTTCACGCACACTCTGTGGAACTATTTCCTTGGCGGGTGAACATATTCCCGAAGGGGACGAACGGGATGGTTTCCTTGCCATGGTTCAGGATGGCAAGGAGGCCATGTGTGAGGCCGTTCAGTCGGGTTTGGACATGGCAGATTGCGTCAGGCGGTCCATGGCGGCGAGCAACGTAATACGCAGGTTTGCATGGTTGCGGAAGTCGGGGTTTGCTCCTGATGTGCAGGCCCGGCTCCTCAACATGCCCTTTGACGGGGGAACATCTTTTTGGCAGCAAGGCTGACGAGAGCCTTGAGAGGTTGCAGACCTCAAAAGCTGCAGCAAAGTTGTTGGGCGCTGCAGTTCTAGTCCTTTTCGTCCTAGGGGACAGCAATGGAGGGGAGGTTCCTTTCGTTATTACTCATCCTTTGGTAAAGACTATTGCCTCTTAGCCCACAGGCAACGCCGCAGCCGCTTCAGCTGTCATGAGGCCATGTCCCATGGTTTACCGGTTCGGAGAAGGCTGGCACAGCATCTTGCAGAGTGGCGCGCCATTACTTCAGATGTGTGGGTTCTGGAGCTCATAACCCACAGCTACTGTCTTCCTTTCCGGTAGAGGCCTCAAGACGGGGAATCTCTCTTTGAAGAGTCTGGACCCGCTCCTTGCGCAGGAAATTCAATCCCTGCTGGAGAAAGGCGCCATAGAACTGGTGCCTGTAGCGGAGAGGAACAAGGGATGGTAGTCCCCTTATTTTTTGATTTCCAAGAAAGACGGGGGATTGAGACCCATCATGGACTTGTGCGGTTTGAACAAACTCCTCAGGAAGGACAAGTTCAATATGGTTACTCTCTCTCGTTCTCCAGGCCCTTCAACTTCAGGACTGGTTGGTGTCTCTCGACCTCAAAGACGCTTATTTTCATGTGCCGATCCATCCAAAGCACAAGAAGTACCTGAGGTTCCCGGTTGGCGACTTGCACTTTGTTTCGGGTCCTGCCGTTCGGATTGACCTCTGCCCCGAGGGTCTTCACCAAGCTCATGGTAGTGGTGGCAGCGCACCTCAGGAAAGGGGGGGATTCACGTCTACCCCTACCTGGACGATTGGTTGATCAGGGCGCGCTCTCCCGAGCAAGTCCTGGATCATCTGTCAGTCACCTGCCACTCCCTCCACAAGCTGGGCTTCTCCCTCAACTTCAGGAAGTCCCATTTGACACCAACTCAGAGGCTCCAATACATCGGAGCAGTGCTCGACACGTCCCTGAGGCAGTGTTTTCCTCCCTAGGTGAGGGCTCATCAATTCAGAAGATGGTGCACAAGTTTCAACTTGCCCAGACTCTCCCAGCGTTCGAGTTTGTGAGACTGCTGAGGCGATGCAGCTCTGGTTCTGGGCAATCCAGCAGGAAGTTTTCGATCTCGGCAGTTCATCTGGCAGGAGATGAAAACGAGACGGCGGACGCTCTGAGCAGGCAGAGCGCTATCTCTCACGAGTGGGAGTTGGCTCAGGAGATTCTCCTGGAGATCTTCGCCCTTTGGGGGACCCCTCAAGTGGATCTTTTCGCCTCCAGTGTCAACCGGAAGTGCGAGAGGTTCTGCTTGCGGGAATTTCATCCAAACCGAGCCTTAGGAGACGCGTTTGTGGTGGAGTGGTCATTCCCACTGCTGTACGCGTTTCCTCCAGTCCCCGTCATCCCGCAAGTACTGCGGAGGTTCGGTTCCCGGATGATTCTCAATGCTCCGGTGTGGGCCCAGAGGACGTGGTACCCGGACCTTCTCGACTTGTCCATCTGCCCTCCACGTCGTCTTCCCTACCAAGACGATCTGCTCTCAAGGGAGGGGGGTCAGGTTCTCCATCCATCGGTCTTCCTGGTAAGGAAGAGGAGAGGCTCCATAGGCTTGATCCCAGGAGAGCGTTAAGCTTTTATATTTCACGCATGTCCCGGGTCAGAGTGGACGATCAGCTCTTCATTGGTTACGCTGGAAAGCGTTTGGGACAGGCTCTGACGAAACAGACTTTGTCTCACTGGATTATTTTGGCTACCTCTTGAGTGTTAGTGCTTGGCGGGTAAGGACCCACCGGTCGGCTTACGGGCCCATTCTACCAGGGGTCTGGCTGCCTCTACTGTCCTGCAGAGGGGTGTTCCTATTCGTAACATCTGTGATGCAGCCACCTGGACTAAAGTACATACTTTTGTACGTCACTACTCCCTCGATTCCATCCGGGGACAGGATCTGGCCTTTGGCAAGGCGGTCCTTTACTCCGGAATTTGATTGGGCATGCTAAATTTCTGTTTTCTAAAATTCTTTTCCCACCTCCTTGCATTGGTACTGCTTTGGGAGTCTGTCATAGATATGGAATACGTCGGAGGACCCAATCCCCTCGTAGAACAAGTTACTCTCTTACCTGGTAACGTTCTTTCGATGGGATGGTCCGACGACGTATTCCATTTCGCTCCCTCCCTACCTTCCCCGCTACAGAATTTCTTATGCGATTGCAGCTCACGTTTCCGCAAGGCTGTGTGTGTCAGACTGGCAGAAGACTGGTGGCACACTTCTGGGGAAAAAACTACAACTGAGGCTACGGGCGTTGTGCATCCTACTTATAACATCCAGTGGCGTCGGCCGTCGGAGGAGGTCCTCGAGGGCGGTGTATCGAAGTCATCGACGCAGGATGCAGACGCCGAAGTTTTTCCGAAGCAGCACAGCTGTGGTGATTACTGTCATAGATATGGACCATCCCATTGAAAGAACGTTACCAGGTAAGAGAGTAATTTGTTCTTTTGTTTCAGTAAATCCTGTCTGCTTTTTCCTTAATCTGCTGGCAGCGGGGGGACCCTTTGTCGGTGAAGTTTAGCGCCCCTCATGGGCAAAGATCGTCGAAGATTGTACAAGGCTTTTGGCCTACTTCGTGCCCTCCGACCATGACGGAGGAGGAGAAGGGAATGCCCCTCTTCAGGCCCTGCACCAAATGTGGGCTACGGAATGTGTTTGTGGAGGACAAACACCTACAATGCCGCTACTGCCTGCACCCGGACTACAAAGAGGTAGAGTGCGAGATTTGCCTCCGATTCTCAAAGAAAACATAGAGGGACAGGCAGAGTAGGCTGGCGGCATGGAGTAACGCCAAGGCCTCTGACCTGTGCTCTTTGCAGGGCCATGCCTCACCCAGGAACAGCCGGTTCGAGGAGCGGCCTTCTAAGTCCTTTAAGGGAACCTCATTCGTGGGGGCCCAAGACGTGGCCAAGAGCCGCAAGTCAGAGTCCACCTGGTTCGCGGCTGAAGCGGATCCCATAGTGGATAGGGCGCGATCAACTTAACCTTCGGCCTCTATTGCCAGCCTAGCATCGAGCTCCTCTTCAAAGAGGAAGTCATCTACCCCGGCTAAACTATGTTAGAAATCCGAGAAGCCGCGGGGGTGTGGAGAAAAAGGCTGAACAACCCAAGCAGGTCCAACCGGCACAGGCTGAGACCTCATCGGCGACACCGTTGACGACTGCTACTGCCACGACAGCTAAGGGCACTGATCCTGCGAGGGTAGGTCCCACGGCTCGGGTGTCCCTACCCCCAATGCGCAACAGTGCCTTTAACAAAGTCTGCAGGCACGCCAGAAGGTGTGAAACCGGCTCAGACCCTGGTTCAAGACACTCGAGTGGGGAAATGAGGGTGGGTGAGGAGGCCCAGAAACCGCCCTCCGAGGCAGTCGCTCAAGCCATGGAGGTCTCGTCCACGTTCAGTGAGGATCAGGAGTCCTTACACATGGTCCACAAGGACGTTGAAGAGGTGGATGATGGTCCAGGGCTTGTTTTCCTGGCCTGCTTGCTCGGCTGAGGGACTTTTCCTTAGATATTCTGCTGACTCTACACACCTTGGTGTCCGATGCAGATGAGGATGCCCCCAGGATCCCGATCAGCCTCTGGCGAAGATCATCCAACGCCCCCATTTCAACCTCCGCCACCACATCGCTTCCCTTCTCCCCCAGCAGACCCAGACACGGGGATGGACAACTGATGAGGTGGGCTAGTTCCACTCCATGATATCCAGAGCCTTCGAGCTATTCCAGCTGGTGCCTGAGGAAACCAAGAAGGAGGGCTTCTTGTACCAGAAGCGCAAGGCCAAGAGGAAAACCATGATGGCGGTGTCCCTTCTGGACGATGTTTGGGAGGAGGGCCAGGCCCTCATGAAGAACCCTTGCACGGCTCCAGCCAAAACTGGATGGGCTGAAGAAGAAATATAGGGTGCTAGACTCTGCACGCAAGTGACTGAGGTCACAGCCATCGCCGGATTAGGTGGTGTCACCAGCCGTGAGGAAACGGTTGGCCAACCAGTTCTCGTCTTTGGTCCCTCCGGACTGCGAAGGGAAGAGGATGGACGCCATGGAAAATGTGATTTTTACACAGCAACGTCCACTATCAAGGTGGCCATCCTGGCCAGGTACGACGGAGTTCTGGTACAAGCTGGGGCCTATTCTGGAGTTCCTTCCAGACGATAAGAAGCCGCTCTCTGCGAGGAAGGGTAACTGGATGTCGCTGACACAGGGTTCCGGCATGGTACAGAGTCTGCCTTCGTCGCCATGGGTGGATGAAAGCCATACATTTCTATCAGGAAGTCCAGGCGATGGTGCTGGACGTGCCCTTCGACAGAGAGAACCCATTTGGGAAGGTCGTCGACTAGTCTCTCCAGGCCATCAAAACGGATACAGAGACGGCCCATTCCCTGGGCACTCTCCAGCAGCAGCGCTCTTCTTTTTCCTCCGCCAGGGGAAAGTCGGGCAGGTCCTCAAAAGGTTTCTTCACATCGTACCATCAGCCTTCTGGATCCACAACTCAGGAAACCTACACAGGCTGTTCCCAGGCCTACGTAGTGGAGCAGTGTCGCCGTCGCCTGCAGGGCAGGACGCCTGCACTGAAGCAAGCCTGAACTGACCGGGACGTCAGGCCGCCACCCGCTCACCCCGGTGGGAGGACGGCTGGCGAAGTTCGTCTGCGAGTATAGAAAGATCAGACAGACTGGTTGCCGGCAGGAGCAGCACATCCCTCAGCTCCTCTAAGAGGTACGGGCCATGCTGTGAAAAGGGCCGATGGAGCTAGTTCCCCAAAGGTTCCGGAGTCTATTCCAGATACTTGGTCAGAAAGAAGACCGGGGCGGGGGGAGGCCAGAGGCCTATCCAAGACCTAGGACGTCTCAACAAATAACTAAAGTCCCAAAAGTTCAGGATGGTCACGTTGCAACATGTGCTCAGCCAACTGGAAAAAGGAGACTTCTTGATGTAGTTGGACCTGGAGGCCACCTATTTCCACGTCCCCATTCACAGGAAACATCAAAAGGTTCTACGCTTCGTAGTGCAGGGACAGCACTACCAGTTCAAGGCTCTACCTTTCGCCTGTAATTCGGCCCCCAGGTTGTTCACAAAGTGCCTGGCTCCTGTGGTGGCCCATCTGCGTCTACAGGGCATACACGTATACCCATACCTGGACGACTGGTTAATTTGCACCCGCTCGAGGGAGCTTGCCGACGGGCACACAGAGAGGACAGTCTGGTTACTGACGGATCTGGGATTTCTCCGTAAACGTTCCAAAGTCCTACTTAACGCCATCGCAGAATGCTCTGTTCCTAGGCACCAGGCTCAATACAGTATATTGCCTGGCGTCGCACTCTGAGAAAAGGGTAGCCGCCATTCAAGTGAAGGTGAAGCAGTTGTCGACTAAGATGGCCACGGTACGGGCCATCAAGTCGGTGGTCATGATGTCATCCTGCATATATCTCATCTGGCTCTGCAGGTTGCAAAAGGACCCCTTCAGGAATTCCTGGATGCGTGCTGGATTCTGGACAAGATCCCTCTCGAAGACTAGTCATGTCAAGCAATAGAATGGTGGGGCGTCCGCTCAAACATTGCTCAGGGCACGTGATTCCAAAATCCCCCCCATACCAGTAAACCGTCACCACAGACACTTCCCTGAAGTACTGGGGGGCCCACACCGACATCTACACGTCGGAGGCCTGTGGCTGCCGGAGAAGGATCTCCATATCAACATCCTGGAGCTACGGGCGGTCTTCTGGGCCCTCAAATCGTTCTTTCCGTCTCTGAAGGGCAAGGTCCTGAGGATCTTCACGGACAACACCACCAACATGTTTTACATCGGGAAACGATTGGGCACTCAATCCCTGGTGCTGTCCAAGGAAGCGCAGGACTTGTGGCGCTAGGCCATCCGACAAGGAATGCTCGTCCCTTCAACTGGCGCGAGTTAAGAACACCATCACATACTCCCTCAACAGGGAACTGCGCTCCTACCACGAGCGGGAACTTCGGCAGGATCTAGTGGACTGCCTCTTCATCCAGTGAGGCAGGCCCCAGATCGATTGATTTGCGATGGCGGCGAACTAAGTGCCAGAAGTTTGCCAGCAGATTCCACCAACCGAGGAACCTGGGGGGCGCATTCTCCTTCCCGTGGGAAGGGCTGTTTCTGTACGCTTTTCCTCCTGCTACGAGTCAACAAACTTCAACAGTGTCAATGCAGGATGATACTCATCGCCCCGGTGTGACCGAAGCAGATTTGGTAACTGGACCTTCTCAGCCTGTCAGTTTAGCCCCTGGTCAAGCTGCCAGTGGTGCAGGATTTTCTCACCCGAGAAGGAGGCACAATCCTGCATCACGACCCAGGATCGCTGAACCCGAGGGCTTGGCTCCTGCATCCCTAGAGTTTGGAGGGTATGAGTTGCCAGCAGACTGCAGGGAGGTCCTCGCCAAAGCTAGGGCATCATTCACTTTGAAGTGCTATGGTCACAAGTGGAAGCATTTCGCTATGTGGTGCTGGTCACAGAAGATTACCCCTTTTGAGGGTCACAGCCCCACAGATTCTGCTGTGCTTGCTATCCTTGGCCAAGGCCGGAGAGGCATACGCCTCCACCAAGGTACAACTGGCGGCTAACTCCCAGGTCACCAGGAAGATCTTCACTTTGGTCCCACCAACTCGTCAAGGGTTTTTTCAAAGGATTTTTTAGATGAAGACTCCTGCCCTAGTGTGGGAACGCAACGTGGTTCTGGCGTGTCTCATGTGGAGAGTTGGGGGCCCTCCAAACCTCTGCAAGTTACTCTCATGGAAAATGGCTTTCCTGGTGGCCCTCACCTCTGCCAGAAGGGTAGGTGCGATCCAGGCCCTATACTGCAAGCAACCGTACCTGACTTTACACAAATTGAGGGTGGTGCTGCATATGCTGAAGTGGCAGTATGACCAAGAAGGGCCGTAGACGGGTTGGAGGGAGGGTTTACATGTGAATCCATGCCAGACCCATGCTGGAGAACAAAAGTTGCAGTTAAGTAACTTAAACCTTCTTCAGCATGGGGGCTGGCATGGATTCACATTATCATGAATAACTAATACATAGCAGTACAACATTTCACAACCACGGGAGGTGGCAAGGCTCAGCAGAAGCAATTACACCTGCCCCTGAACAGACTCGCCTCAAGAAAACCGGTTGTGTAGCACTGCTTGGCTGACTGCCTTGGAATCCATGTTGACACAGTAGAATTTTGTGAAGGTGTGCGAGGACCTCCACGTAGCAGCCCTGCAGATGTCGAGCCGACAGGAACGCAGACTGATATGCAAATGGTTATTCCTTCTTTGTGAAAAGTACTGTGATCTAAAAGCAGTGGCTGTGGACTCTCACAGTGGGTAAAAACCACAGAATAGGTTATCATGCCATGTTCTTTCGAGAGAGGGGTGCCTGCTACCTTTTTCACATTTGGCTCATAACTGTGGCTAGTGTCAGTCATAACTGTGCCACAAGGTCTTTTGTCCACTCCTTTGGTCATTTTGTCCTTTGGCCTTCCCCCTCCAGTCTGCCACTCCCCCACGACCCCCTAGTTTCTGTGAACCATTAATTCCTTGTTTTGGCATGCAGTTGCCCACAAAAGCCATGTCTTTCGCGGGCTAGTGCAGGTCACGTTTGTAGGTACCCAGGAAGTGGGCTGGGACCGTCTAATCCCAATCCACACTACTGGTGCCAGGATATGCTGGTGTGCATGAGTGGGGCAGATCTCTATGGCTGGCCGGGTGTGAATACTTAACGGACTTGTGGATATGAAGAGGGGTCCTGAATGCAGACCTGGAGATCGGCAATGGGTTTGAATGGACCTGTAAACCGAGCCAAGTATCCAGAAGATCCAATCAGACCCAAAGACTATCCGGAACGTGCAGCAGGTTGGCACCCTGAGCCCGCTGTTGTCCCTGTAGAGCGCTGCTTTGCACTCTATATCTCTGAAGACCTGTGAAGGTGTTACAACTCCTTGAAGTGGCGGGACCAATCACTCAACGCCTCCTGGTTGCCCTGCAAAAGAGCTTGTCCATAAGTGTCCCTGGGCCATCCAGTGGACTGTCTAGCTCGAAACTTGGCACCTGTGCAGGGGTGTAGTCTTATCGAGTTTTGCCTCAAACCTTTGGGGGAATCCTAGCTTGGACTGCGAAGCACCTTCTTGCCAAATTGTGTCGTCCCAACTGTTTTGGCTGCGCGAGAGACGTGTGCGTCAGATCGCGAGCATTGGGTGACCCTCTGTCACTGTGCGACAATGACGGTCGCTAAAGGCAGTTTTCCAGTGTTCCTTCTTGTGCCCTGTGACCAGCTGCATCAGTGTTTTTTCTGTTTTTCAACCAATCCGCATCTACACTGTGTACTTTGAAGCTGAATCAAGGGCAGGAAATCATACCCCTGGCAACCCTCTTCAGACCTGCCAAGTTTGGACCCGAACCGAGTTAAGGGCGGATGAGTACTGAAACCACTTACTAGTAGTCCCTTTTTCATCCATTGTATTTTACGCACAGGGGATCCCTCATGGTCCTCTCATTGGCTTGGGTAGCCTCTACTTTCTAAAGTCCTTCGAATGTTGGGTATAGCTTTGTTCATCGCAGCAGATCCTCCCCTGACTCTTGAACACGTTTTCACCCTTCAGAAGCATGTCCCTAACTTTGCCAGCTCCTTAGAAACTGTACTTTGTGACTTTAAGCACGACTGAGCGCTTTTACGCAAGCGTCGAACGTTAGTGCAAGGCTCCATACATCGTCCATCTCTGATTGTCGATGTTATAAAGTTTGCCTGGCATTTTTTCCTTACAGGTTTTGATGAGATTCTGCACTCTATTGCATTTACCGAAGTGACTGTATATTATTTACAAAGTGTGTTGTTTGAGTGGTGATTTGACTGTGCTTTTCATTATGCACTTTTTTGGTCTTGGGCCTAATAAATTGTATATATTTGTATAATACTGTCCAAGGGTAATTCTGGGTGTCTTACTGTGTGTGCTCATCAAAAATCTTAGATCATCCTCACTCCTCCTGTGACTTAACCTTGACTGCTCTCCAGACTACTGTGAATTGGTTTGGCTATCTTCCCAGAATTGTACCGTTTCACTAACAAGGGTGGCCTCCTAAACATCTGTTAACCAGCGGTGAGTTTAGAAATCCATTCTAACGGGTCCTTGGATGCAGTTACAAAATTAAAATGCTTTTCTAGCCTTGAAGATTACCTGTCTTGCTTCAAAGAAAATGCATGGAAGGTTCAGAAATGAGCCTATTGGCCATTGGGCACTCCTCTGCCTCTTGCCCAAACAGGAGCAATGGAAACGGGAGCAGTGGAACGTTGTTTATTTTTGTGCATTTGAAAGTGCATCTAATTCGTTGATTTAGGATGCACATTAAAATGTGCAGCAATGCGCCTTTCTCCAGCATGGGGTCTGGCATGGATTCACATGCTCATGAATATTCCCCGTCGTCAGGCTGGGAATCCTCGGTAAAGAAAAAACCAGTATCAGTTTCGTTTCTGATCTGTCTTTCGTAGTAATAACCAATCACTGGTCTCTGCGTCATACTGACCACAGCCAATGACTGCCCTCTACCTAAGCACCGCCTCTGGCAGCCATCTTCAGATTTTTACCGCACGTTCATGTGTTGGGATCCTCGTGCTATTGCTCTCGAGCGTTAGTGCTATTTTTTCGCGCTTTTTACAAAAAACTTCGATTCTTTCGGTCAAAAGAGCCTCAAGCTCCACCGATTCTACATCCGATCAACGGGGACCCGTGTCGGATTCATCTGTGCCCCTCAAGGGTGAAGATTTCGTCGAGCTACACTTCGGAGGACTCCAGAAGCTTCTCTGGCCCGGTCTCGGAGATGGCCCAGGAGAAGGGAAGCTCGACGCCCGGAAAGCTGTTCAGGGTCTGCCCTGGATGCCAGCTGCAGAACGTCTTCAAGGAGGACGAACACTCTTTCTGCCTTTACTGCCTTCATGAGGACAAGACGCACGTGGAGAAGGACTGTGCGTTTTGCGGCAACATGTCGGAACGGACCATGAAGGACCGCCATCAACGTCTCGCCAACTGGCTGGAGGGTAAGAGCCCATCTGGCGAGAAGAAGAAGAAATCCGAGCGGTCTTCTAAGACCTTTGAGGGCGCCCCGGCGACGGGGGCCCAACATAAGGCCAAGCACCGCGAGTCCGCTGGCACCGGGAGCGCCGAACGGTCGGGCTCTACGGGCGCCAGGCAGGGCGCACCCTCCCCGGCACCATCAACCACGAGCCAACGCTCTGGGTCGGGTAAGAGGAAGGCCGAGCACCCGGCGAAGCTCCTGGAGAGGCCCCGGTCGAGCTCTAAGGCAGAGGAGGAGCGTGGCAGTGCCCCCTCCCTCAAGGATAAGGCGGTGAGCGCACCTAAGGTGGTGAAGGCCTTGATCCATCCGACCAAGCCCTCTATCGAAACGGTCGCGGCGGCCCTGGCTCAGCCTGTGGTGGCTGCACCAGTGGTGGCGACCTCAGGGCCCAGAATCTCCCTGCCTCCTCGGAGGGAGTCTTCCTTTGTGCCCATCGATAGGACCCCCGTGAAACCCCCCGTGGGGAAGAAGAAGGGGGGGCAGGGCGTCGTCGTAGAGTCGGCCTCAACCTCAGAAGAGGAGCTGATCGAGGTCTTAAGCCACGGCCTAGGCGTGGAAGAAGGCCAGCCCGTCGGAATGGACCCCGACGCAGGTGACGACGACGACATCGTCGAGGATACCGACGGGGCCCCTGCTCGCCCGTCGGATTCCCCTCTGCCAGCGCCGCAAGACAACTCGGCGGCCATTTTGTTGGCCATACAGTCCTTATGCTCCGAGATAAGGACGAGGCTACCGTTACCGACGGAGGAACCTCTCCCGTCGGGGGATCCAGAACCGGGACCTTCTGGTGTTCCCCCTACCAAGAAAAGAAGGATCCATCCACCACCTCCTTTTCAACCGTCGCGCCCCTTCCAGCCCTCCTCCCCGTCCACCCGAGGGGATGATACGGGGAATGACACGGCAGCGACGGGTACGGACGACGAGGCATACGACGAGGATTTTCCGTCGTCGCCTCCCACCAGGGCCTCTCCGCCCGACGAGATCGGATCTTTCCACTCCATGATCTCCAGGGCTTCCGAGCTTTTCCAACTCTGCCCTGAGGAGAAGAAAAAGGAAGGCTTCCTTTATCAGCGGCGCGAGGCCAAGAGGAAGACGGTCCTCGCAGTGCCTCTGTTGGACGACATTTGGGATGAGGGCCTTTCCCTCCTCAAGAACCCTTCCACGACGCCAGCTAGAAGAGACCGGTACGAGAAAAAGTACCGGGTCCCGGACACGGCCCCCCTATGCCTCCGGGCGCAGCCTACCCCGGACTCCGTCGTCTCCGCGGCAGCCAGGAAGAAAGCGGGGGGGGGTGCGGCCTCCACATCGACTTCCCCGCCGGACGGCGAGGGAAAGAAATTGGATACTATGGGGCGTAGAGTCATCTCGTCGGCAGCGACGACGATTAAAGCGGCCAACGCCTTGGCTATCGTGGCCCGCTACGACAGGGAGCTCTGGTACAAGATGGCTCCCCTGCTGGATTTTCTGCCGGACGACAAGAGGGCGGAGGCCCTTGAGATCCTGCAGGAAGGTGAGGTGGCCTCGGACCACGCCATCACCGTGGCGACGGACATCGCCGACACTGGGTTCCGCCAGCTGGGCAACGGCGTTTGCCTTCGACGTCGTGGATGGCTCAAAGCTACGGACTTCCGGCAGGACGTCCAGACCAGAGTCCTGGACATGCCCTTCGACGGGAACAACCTGTTTGGGAAGACAGTGGACGATTCCCTTCAGGCCATCAAGGCGGATACGGAGACGGCCCGGGCCCTTGGAGTCCTGCAACGACGGACGCCCTTTCGGAGCAGCGGAGGCAAGGGCGCCTCCAAAGGTTCCGGCGGCGGTTTCGCTTCCTACCGTCAAGCGGCCCGCTCGTCGTCGCAGGAGGCCTACAGAGGACGAGGCAAGTCTAGCGGACCCCGCCGTCGTCGCCAAGGAGGTCAAGGCGGCAAGGCCGCGTCCAAGCAGGCTTGAACCGGCCGTGGGGTCGGGCCCCCACCGAAGCACCCCGGTGGGAGGCCGGCTGGCGGGCTTCGTCAGCGTGTGGGAGTCCATCTCCACCGACCGTTGGGTGCTGGACGCCCTGGCCCGGGGCCACGCGCTCGAGTTTCAAAGAAGGTGCCCGCGCGTCCCCCCCGTGGCCAGGAAAGAACTTCACGTCCCTCAACTTCTCCTGGAGGTAAAGGCGATGCTCAGAAAGGGCGCCATCGAACTCGTCCCAAAGAGGCTTCGGGGCTCCGGAGTCTACTCGAGATACTTCCTTGTGAAGAAGAAGACGGGAGGATGGCGCCCCATCCTAGACCTGCGACGTCTGAACAAGTTCATCAAGGCGCAGAAGTTCCGGATGGTCACCCTCCAGCACGTCCTGGGTCAGCTGGAGGAAGGAGACTTCCTATCGTCGTTGGATTTGGAGGATGCCTACTTCCACATTCCCATCCTAAAGGGGCACCGCAAATTCCTCAGATTCGTGGTCCAAGGGCGTCATTACCAGTTCAAAGCCCTTCCCTTCGGACTACGGTCGGCACCCAGGGTATTCACCAAGTGCCTTGCACCGGTGGCGGCGCAGCTGCGCCGCGAGGGGATTCACGTCTACCCCTACCTGGACGACTGGCTCATCCGCGCCAAGACGAGGGAGCTCGCCGTGGTCCACACGGCAAGGACCGTCCAACTCCTCACGGACCTGGGATTCTCCGTGAACTACGCCAAATCCCACCTGGTGCCCGCGCAAGTCGCACTGTTTCTGGGAGCGAGGCTCGACACAGTGTCCCTTCTGGCCTCCCCGTCGGAGGAGAGGACCAGGACCATCTTGGGCAAGGTGCAACGGATGTTGGTGGCCGACGCGGCCAAAGTGAGGTCCATCAAGTCCCTCCTCGGGATGATGTCTTCCTGCATCTACCTCATTCCCATGTGCAGGCTCCGGATGCGCCCGTTGCAAGAATTCCTGGATGCGCGCTGGATCCAGACGACGGGCAGCTTCGAGGAAAGGATCAAGCTCGACGAGAGTTTCCGACGAGCGATACGGTGGTGGGGCACCCGCGCGCATCTGACGGCGGGCATGGACTTCCAGACCCCAGCCCACCAGGAGACTGTGACCACGGATGCCTCCCTGGAAGGGTGGGGAGCGCACACCGAAAATCTGCACGCAAGGGGACTCTGGCTCCCGACGGAGAAGTCCCTACATATCAACGTCCTGGAGCTCCGTGCAGTGTTTTGGGCCCTCAGGTCCTTCCTTCCGTCCCTCAAGGGCAAGGTGGTGAGGATCTTCACCGACAACACCACCACCATGTTTTACATCAGGAAACAGGGCGGAACCAGGTCCCCAGCGCTGTCCAAGGAGGCGCAGGACCTGTGGCATTGGGCCGTCGCCCAACGGATTTTTCTGGTGCCGTTTCATCTGGCAGGGATAAAAAACACCATCGCCGACTCACTCAGCAGGGAGCTGCGCTCGTGCCACGAGTGGGAGCTACGGCAGGATCTGGTGGATCGCCTCTTCCGACGGTGGGGCACACCCCAGATCGACCTGTTCGCGACGGCGACGAACACCAAGTGCCGGAGGTTCGCCAGCAGGTTTCCCCAGACGAGGAGCATGGGCGATGCTTTCTCGTTCCCCTGGGAGGGCCTGTTCCTCTACGCGTTCCCTCCCTTGCCTCTGCTAATCCGGCTCATCAACCAGCTCAAGAGGTCGCGGTGCAGGATGATCCTCGTCGCACCTTCGTGGCCGAGGCAGATATGGTTCCCGGACCTTCTGGACTTGTCAGCGTCCCCGCCGATCAAGCTGCCGGCGGACGCGGATCTACTCTCCAGGGAAGGAGGCGCCATCCTCCACCACGACCCGAAGTCGCTGAACTTGCAGGCCTGGCTCCTGCAGCGCTAGAGTTTGGAGGATACGACATACCGGCCGATTGCAGAGAGGTTCTTGCAAAGGCCAGGGCGTCCTCGACTCTTAAATGCTACGGACACAAATGGAAGAGGTTCTCTGTCTGGTGCCACGCACAGAAGATTAACCCTCTACGGATTACGGCTCCCCAAGTACTGCCGTACCTGCTGACGCTGGCCAAAGCTGGTCTGGCACACGCGTCCATCAAGATTCATCTTGCTGCGATCTCCCGATACACCAGAACCACGGGCCGGACGTCCTTGTGGTCTCATCGTCTGGTGAAAGAGTTCATGAAGGGACTGTTCAGATCGTTCCCGCCGGTGAAGGCTCCGGCCCCGGCGTGGGAGCTCAACGTGGTGCTGACCAAGCTCATGGGACCTCCGTTCGAGCCTCTGCACTCGGCCCCGTTGAAGTTTCTATTGTGGAAAACAGCTTTTCTTGTGGCCATCACCTCCGCACGACGAGTGGGAGAGATCCAGGCCCTTTCCTGCAAGGCCCCGTACTTGACTTTCCACGACACGAGGGTAGTGCTCAGGACGCACCCCTCCTTCATGCCCAAGGTACCGTCGGACTTCCATCTCAACGAACCCTTGGTGTTACCTGTGTTTTTCCCGTCGCCTTCGTCGCCGGCTGAGAGGACTTTGCACTCGCTGGATGTAGCTAGAGCGCTGAAGTTCTACGTGGACCGCACGAAGGGTTTTCGGAAGACGTCACAACTCTTTGTCAACTTTGGACCTGTCAATCAGGGGAAGGCTCTCTCGAAGGCTTCCATCTCCAGATGGCTCTCCGGCTGTATCATGTGCTGTCACCGGTTGGCAAACCGACCGCTGCCTGGCCGTCCGAGAGCCCATTCCACCAGAGCGATCGCAGCTACCACGGCGTTCCTATCTGGTGTGCCCCTGCTGGACATATGCAGGGCTGCTACGTGGAGGTCGACGCACACCTTCACGAAATTCTACTGCGTCGACCGGGATTCCAGGGAGGAGTCCAGGGTCGGCCAAGCAGTGCTGCGCAACCTGTTCGCCTGAGGTGAGCCTGGTGAGGAGGTAAGATGCTTAATGTTGAGTTTATGTGATGCTTAATGTTGAGCCTTTGCCACCTCCCGTGGTTGTGCATGTGTGTACTGCTATGTATTCTTTATTCATGAGCATGTGAATCCATGCCAGACCCCATGCTGGAGAAGGAACAAGTTACTTACCTGTAACTGTTGTTCTCCAGCATGGGTCTGGCATGGATTCACATGCGAACCCTCCCGCCTACCCCTCTGCGGCTCTTCACTTGGTCATACTGCCACTTCACGTGCTTCCAAATCTGAAGATGGCTGCCAGAGGCGGTGCTTAGGTAGAGGGCAGTCATTGGCTGTGGTCAGTATGACGCAGAGACCAGTGATTGGTTATTACTACGAAAGACAGATCAGAAACGAAACTGATACTGGTTTTTTCTTTACCGAGGATTCCCAGCCTGACGACGGGGAATATTCATGAGCATGTGAATCCATGCCAGACCCATGCTGGAGAACAACAGTTACAGGTAAGTAACTTGTTCCTTATTTGCAAATGAGCAAAGGGAGTGAAAAAGAGCATCAAAAGGGCAACACCAACAGAGCACCCACACACTGCAAAGTCTGCTTTCTGTGCTTCATTGCTTCGGTGCCCTGCTGCCAGAGAACTGCTCCTCCTCCTCTCAGCCACCCTGCTAATAGACAGGACCAGGAGAACTGTGATCATTGCTCTTACTACCTCAGCGGATTGTGTTGCCCACCTCTGCCTCAGGATCAAAGATCCACGGAACGGATTGAAGCATCCCTCACCAGACTCTGAGATCACACCTGCTGCTTCAGCCTCTCCTACCTGCTCTAGACACTGCTTTTTCACTGCACTCTAGTTCTCCATCTGCCCCAGTATCTTAAATTCTCCACCGAAGTCTGTGTGGATTTGTAATGGTAATGATTAGAAGTACAGGGAACATGACCAGACAGACATCTGGTCACTCTTCATATATCTTTTATGCCATTTTTTAACATATTAGGATGTTATCCTTTTCACAGGAGGCCTCTCCTTTTGCAGTGTTTGTTAATTTAAAAAAAGGAAATGGTGTTTTGGAGTTTTTCTCAACATTTTTTATTAAAACTTTTGGTTAAGTTTCTACAAATTTCTTTCTACCACAAGTCACAGGGTTTAAGGCGTGCATTGGTGCATGCCTCCTATTAAGGCTCACAATCCATATCAGTCGGCGTCACATTCCTCATGCATTCAGGACAGTGCCTTAGTTAATCTGAAGCCACCTACAACATATCCAGACCAAGGGAAGAGGTTTCAGTGCCATAATCCACTGCCCAGTTAATCCTTAACTGGTGCCAGTCTGATGCAAGTAACTGCACCTGCTGCAGTGCAGGTGAGGTAAGGTAATGCCTGTACCGGGTTGGACGTTGCGCCTCCAGTTTGTGTGCGCTTCCTCAAGAGAATTAATCTGCTGCTCTTACACTGGTAACCACTGGGCCTACAAATGTGCATTGTGTGACAACCCCCCAACCCCATTCTGCCAGTCCTCTGGTTCCAAAACCCCTTTTTTACCCAGGCAGAGTGGTTTTGGAACGGAAGGATAGGCACCCAGATCTCTGCTCTCCTATGCGGAGGTCTGTCCAGCCCTGGGGTTGATCTGCTCTTGGCTGAGCCCCTACATCAGCAGGTGTAGTACATCAGTTACCTCCTTTGGAGGTTCAGCCACGACCTTGCAGAATTCCAGCTCATTGGTGCCGCTGGAGCCTGCGGCATCCAACATCCATTGTGTGCCATCATCAAAGGCTACTTCCTCTCTGCCACGGTTGCTGACAATCCTTTAAGTAGGGCTCGGTAGGATGCATAACTCCAAACAGGCCAATTATCGCTCAGTCGCTGTCTCTGAAAGAGGCATCACACGAGCAGGTGGGTGAAGCATCAGCCTTCCTTCTTTGGGGAACTTCCTCTGGTCCAGTCTGCAAAAGTTTCTCTGGTTGATGTGGAGTGCCCTTAAGTTTCTGGGATCATATTCCCAGGCCAGAGGATGGACTTTCTTCCAAAGACCCTTTGCACTTTTCAGTTCCAGGCTTCCTTCTCAGTGCCGTGCGGTTGTTTTTAACAAGCAATCTTTTTCCTGTTCAATTTTCAGCAAGAATTGTTGCTACGTAGGCTTGGTATTTCTAGAAGACCCATCATGATAACAGACCTGTTTTTTTTCCCTCACAGATGTCCTTCCACTGCTTTTTGCAGACAGAGGGTGGTGCCCCAGCTTCCTATTGGTTAGAGTTGGACTGGCCTCTTGGGAAAAGGTCATACTTTCTGGCAAACTGCAGCAATGGTGAGAGGACAAAGACTAGTGGGTCTTGGGTACATAAGCACGTTTATACTTGATGCTTCCAACCCATCCTACTGGCATCTCCTGGTCATTGGAAAGTATAACGCCCCAAACTCCTCTCTAACATCAGCGCCTAGATGCCTTCTGGCCATAGCTAGCGCTCTACAAATCCTCCTACAATATAACATACATAGGCTATTGTCTCTGGATGGAATCAAGGTAGCCCAAGAACACCTAAAGAGTTGAGAATTCTCTACTTTCAGATTTCTCAAATATCTGGGTAAATAAGACCCAATCAGGACTTATCATTTCTACACTTTTGTCATGTTGGAAAACGTTTGCATGGGGTAAAAATTTTGCACATCTTGAAATTTACAAGAGAAGCATTGCTTGGAATCTCTTACTTTTTAGGACTCATACTTTCACATTCTCATGAGGAAAGACCAGCATACATTCGTGAGTTTAAAAATGGGAAGTTTGCATTGGCATTACAAATGTCTCTCCTTCGGCCTGAACGATGCCGTTATGATTTTCATTGTCTTCGCATGGTGGTTGCAGCCACCTCATGCTTCAAGTGATTTCCTTGTATGAGTATCTGGATGATTGTCAGATCAATGCCCCTTCCAGAGCTCTATTTTGGCAACGCATTCAGGGTTTAGAAGGAATTTTCTTATTATAGTACATCAGAAAGTGTCACTTGTGTGGTGGCAGAGAATTCAGTTCATACAGGCGATTCTCGGCACTTCAACTGAGATATTTTCTTCTCCCTGGAGAGGATTGTTACATTCAAGGAGACCATGTTCTAGTCCAGCACCTCTATTCAGGCGATCTGGTTCCAAAACATCCTACATCTCATATCCTATTGCATTCATGTTTTGCCCTTTGTGTGTCTCAGGATGCAGACGGTAAAGGTTGTTGAATGGATAAAACACTGGAATTCTAATCACAAGCTTGTGCTGATGTGGACTGAAGAAGAGCACACCCTTTATTGATGTGCCCTTTTGGAGTCCTCCTTCAATTAATTTCTCTGACAACCTATGCACCAGTGTTGTTCATTTGGGGGGGACACACTGTGACGCTCTGCAAATGCATGGTCTACGCAGGAAATGGAGGATCTTCTGGCCATGAAAACCTTTCTTCCCATCCTTTCAGGGAAAGTGGTCCACATTCAGACAATACCATGTTTACCTTTTACATAAGCCAGCACAGAGCTCTGGCTTCTGCCTACTGCAAGGTTACAGTCCTGCTTTGGCTCTGGGCACAGGCAAACAATATTGTTCAGGGTGTCCTCATCATGGACGCAGACAGGCTGTTATCTCCTTCACTCCACTCTGAGCGAGAGCTCCACCATGCTTTAGTGCAGAGCACTTTTCTGCAGCAACGCCTTACTCAAATACTTATTTGCCACAAGACATAAGAAGTCAGTTCTATGTTTTGCAGAAGAAAAAGGGTTGCAATTCCTAAAGGGGACCCTTTCTTTCTAGATTAGCCAAGCAAGTTCATCTACGCATTCCCTTCACCGCCATTTCTCCAGCTGTTCATCCAAAGTGGAAGCATTTTTCTGATCTTGATCGGCAGTTCTGGAGCTTGAATCTTATGCAGTTATTGGACAGTGTCTTCCCGCAGAGAAGGACCTCCTTCCCCAAGTGAAATGTTTGATCCTCCATCCCACGGTATCATTGCTCAGTTTTTATAGTCTCATACTGGAGGAGCTTCTTTATGCTCATGTGCGGATTTTCTGGGCCCAACACGAAGAGTCAACAAGGAAACCAAGCAAGTGGGCATACTTCTGTCAATGAGATCTGGAGAATAACATCCACCCTATTACGGCACGCAACAATTTCATTTTTTTATTTTCCATTTGACCTATACTGGAATTAAAATGACCTATTGCAAGCGTTATCATTAGACTATTGCAGCCTACTTGAACAAGATAGATTTTCACTGCAGAACAGAGCCATTGGGAAGCACTTTGATGTCCGCCTTCACGTCTACCCCTTTATTGGGAAGCCGCCTTCCCAGTGTGGTTTAAACTTGATTATGGTCTCTCTCTGGAGGCAACTGAGAGTCTGGCTTCCTATGCTCTTGACCTTCTCTCTTGGAAGACTTCCTTCTTCTTTGTAGTCATTTCTGCCAGGCGGGTGAGTGAGTTGCTGTCTTTCTATAAAGAGACATTCAAGGTATGTCAACAAGGTGGTTCTTGGCCCCATTTCATCCTTCATTCTCAAAGTTCTTTGATTTACAATTCCGGTGATTTCATGTACTTTTTTGCAGTTTCAGCTTCATGGTTTTCAAGCAGAGGAGGCCCTGCACAATTTGGATGTGGCTCGAACTTTAAACTTATGTTTGCAAAACCAGATCCTTTCAAAGTCAGATACTCGGGTTGTCCCTCTAAGTGGTATTTCTTAAAGTGCTCAAAGCAGCCAAGTTCACCATTGCCAGATGGATTGTCATGTCTTGCACATAGCTGGTCCGAGAGCACAGCAAGTAGAGCGTACGCTTTGACATCTGTGCAGGGCCTACTAACGCAGGTTCGAATCCCGGCAGTGCCAATCTCAGCCTTTCATCCTTCCGAGGCCGATAAATGAGCACCACACACCTTGGGTAATAATAAGCAGTGCTCAGATACCTGAGGGTTCATAGTGCTATATAAATGCTGGATTTTTATTATAATAACCTGCATGATCTTCCTGTTTCAGATAAGACTTAATGTGCAATCGAACAGATCCATGGCAGCATTTATAGCCTCCCACAGACCTGTGCCAACTTCTGAGAGCTGTTGGGCAGCCACCCACGCTACTCCCTGTGTGTTCTGCAAGCACTATTCCCTTAACATTTCCTTCAGGCTAGCTGCTTCTTTCGATTAGGAAACAAAATGACTTTGATGGGTGATTTTTGGGCTCTTTGTCTTTGGCTCTCCCGCTTTGCATCCCCTACTATCGTTTAGAACATGTCCCAGTCCTATTGTGTGTTTTTTTTTTTTTTTACAATAAGTTTGGCATAAAACAGGGTAACTGGTAGTTGAGGCACCAGCTACTCTTTATAGCAGGCAGTAGCTAACTGTGTCCTTTAAAGGGTTCGCCTACCCAGAAGTCTCTTGCTGCCTCAGTGCGTGAACAAGCCACACTATGTTGTGAAACAGGGAGAGCCACAGACTAAAAACACCTGAATCCCCATGAATGTATTTTTGGGTGTTTATTATATTGCATTATTGCTCCTACAATAACACCACGCAATGTTCCTTGAAACATCTATTAGCTGTGCATAGCGCTTTTAGTCTAATTAGATGTACTTTTTTGTCCACCTCAATGAATGGTTGCCCTTGTAATGACGTTTAAGGTGTTGTATCTCTTATATTCCAATGATTACCTTTCCTTTGGATGGAGTGCTTCATCACAGAATGCTCCAATTGCAGGCTTAAGATCTTTATTTAGAGCTTCTGCAGATGTCATCCTTAAGGGGTGTTCCTGCACATTTGAGAGTCATGCTTGCTTTATCCTCCGATTCTCTTTAGTGTGATTTTACCTTCTACTGGACGTTTTGGGGGTAGAAGCGTGTGTTTGAGTTGGGTAGAAAATGCTGTAGTACTATGGCAATAAGCATCCGTTCAGGGGCTTCTCTGGCTGGTAACGGCCCGGGTCCCAGTATCACTCGGGCCTTAACACTGGGCACCAGCGCTGTTACCAACTGGTGAAGCCCCTTTGAACTGGGGCTTTTTACTGTTAGCACCCTGAGGCTAACCCCAGCGACTGTGCAAACCGTTGATTAATACAAAGGCATCCATTCCTCATCTAAGATGGCCCCCATGGTACTGGAAGTCAGGTCTCCGATGCATAGCCCCCTTCCATTTCCATGGGGGCTATCGGTGGAGTCGGGTGTGGTCCACGGCCCTGCTAAGGGTAAGTTGGGGAGAGGGGGAAGGGGAGTGAAGATGGGCCGACAAGTGCCTCCACTGCTCGGGTTGCACAGAACCCGGGCTTGGATCGTTAGATTCAACCTGGGTTTTGAGCAACCCGATTGGTTGACGCACCTGTTGAGGGTGCTAATAAAGAATTACTGAAATTAGTTAAGCTGAGAACTTAAAAAAAAAAAAGTAAAAGGCTTGTTATCGCACGTGTTATACGTGTTATACGTATGTTAGCTCTAACGTTTAGTAGAGAGCTTGGGAACCTGAGACTTGCTTCCTCTACAAGCAGTATTGCTGCAGTCCTGCTTGAACGATGTCCGCAAATCATTAATCCATTCATGCTCTGAATTCATCTTGTGCCTTTGTTTCTGACCACAGGTGCTTCAGTCAGCCAAGGAGCAGATCAAGTGGTCTCTACTCCGGTAATGTGCCAACGTGTCCATGCTGGAAAAGTATCGTTCATGCTGAAGAATCATTCCATGCCACTTTGTTGGTCTCCGAACAGTTCCTTTGTTTGTCTACTCTATTTAAGCAGCCCTGGAAATGTTATTGTTGTATGAAAGATGATAGGATAACGACATTTCAGCCGTTTGCATCACAAATGATGCATTGACCTACTAGGGCATTAGCATTGTGAAATAGTTTTCCAATGAAAAATTCGTTTTTTTGCCGAATGTTTGGCAGCTGAGTTTTTGTTATACCCTGTTGGCTTATAGTCAACTGGGCTTGCCCCAGCTGCTGAGAATTTTGGATTCCCATCTTTGCTCTTTTCCTATGTGTTTTTATATCTGAGCACTAAACTCTGGGAATTAGAAGGAAGCTCATTGTGTGAGTAGAACAATCTCAATTTCCATGATGTTTACCCACCAACCCCCTGCTATGCTTCCCTTTGTAACCCCTCCTTTTTATACCACTCCATCACCACTTGGTAGAAATGCCATTCTCACCCTGTAGTAATTTGTGGTGTAGGATACGTGTTTTAAATTGTCTCCCTACGAAGACTGTATATTTCAGGGAACCAGCCCAGAGATGCAGAGCTTTTCATCCATTCCTGAAACATCTCGGTGGATTTTTATTTATCCAAAGTCTTTTGCTGCTAAGAACATATTGGAGGAGTGGTTTGATTTGTGATGGCTTAGAGCATAAGCCTTCAAGATCTTTTACTGGTTGGGTTGGAATGAAAGAAAATGGATTAAATTGCATACCAAACATAGGGCGGTGAAAGGGAACAGGCCCAACTGAACTGTGTGCCCATGAGTGCCTGGAATTATTGAGCAAGCGGTTCAGTACCTTAGGTTATGGGACCATGGTGATGAAAGGCAGTGTTGTCTGGCTACACCAATGCATGCCAGTTTACAGCAGCTCGCTATGCCCCTAACATCTACTCTTCATGACATGGGTTTATTGAAAACTGCACGTGGGCAATTCTCCTACATTCTCATCAGTACTCACAGACTGGGGAAATCCCATTTGTCCACAATGCAGATCTGGATCAGATGGAACCCAGGTTTAATTGCATTTACCAAACACAAATAATGGTCTCCTGAGCTGAGGGGCCCTAATGTTCCGTATTTGCTAATATTCAGTCTTTAGTTGGCTGTGTCAGGTAAGAGAAGTAGGAAGAAGCTTTTAAAGTATAGCATTCTTGTATGGCACTGGTTGGAGTTGCCGATGTAATGTGAAGATTTGTCAAATTTTTTTTTTCTCGATTAAGTCATTTTTTAAGTTGTAATCCAAAAATAAGATGCAATTGATTTATTGACACTGTGTGAGCAAATTGTACTGAAATAAACATGTTTTGATGCATATGCCGCCTCTATTATTTATTTAGTACAATGTGTAGCATGTTCTTTTCCAATATCCTAGATTGTTGGAGAACCCGACACCTATATTTCTCCCTAAAATCTGTTTGCGCACAATCTGCACGTGCTGTATTAAAATACACTTAATTCACTGTTCTGTTTGAGTTATTTAATATCTAACCTCCAGCTATGACCAGTTCTACTGTTCGCTCAAATCGCAGCCCATGGGGTTTTACAGTATAAATCGGTTCTCGATTCACATGCTATGAATTTCGTCCTACCATCTACTTGGAGAGCACAGAAGTGTGACGTGCCCAGGGTGGGCCCAATTCCACCTTGTCCATGGAGTTTCAGCATCTTCTGGTTTCTGTTTGACTTAGTTTTTCATTTGGTAGATGTATTGCTCTGGCAAAAACTAAAGGATGAGAAAAAACTTACCACATCTTACCTTTTTGTTTATTTTTTATTCTGACCTTTTTCTTTTCACTTTTCCATTATGGCAGAGAGAACATTATGAATGCTGCTTTCCGTAAGTGCCTATTTTGCAGTCACAAGTGTTCAGATAAAAGCAACCCTACGATTTGCAACGCATGCCTTTATGCGCATTTATTTCTTAGTTTTCCGACAGTGCCACATATGTCACCTT
This sequence comes from Ambystoma mexicanum, assembly GCF_040938575.1. Classification (NCBI taxonomy): domain Eukaryota; kingdom Metazoa; phylum Chordata; class Amphibia; order Caudata; family Ambystomatidae; genus Ambystoma; species Ambystoma mexicanum. The sequence continues at coordinate 108,212,686 of NC_090926.1, read as the reverse complement.
CTGAGTGCTTTACAACGGGGAGGGAATACAGAGGGAGGGGTACAAAGGACATGGTAGATTGACAAGGGGCCACTCAAAATATTTGGAGGGAGGGGGACACAAGTTGTCGCAGCATGCTTCCCACAGTGTGGGTGATTGTGTTGGGGGTGAGGGGAGCGGTAAAGGTATATGTAGAGAGAAAAGAGTAGCACAAAGGACCGGAGTAGGCTGATCTGCCACTGAATTCTGTTATTCGCTCTGGCCGGGATGGTTTTACTCATACACCATGTGTCAGTCACCATTCAGTTGAATGCTTCCATAAAGTACGCTTTTCAACATTTTCCTGACAATGAGGTGCTACATCCAACCCCTCCCAATGGGCTCAGTTGTGTTTTGTAGTTATTGTCCCGAAATTCTCAAGGCACTGCCTCTGTATTTTGAGTTGAAGGATCCTACTTGGGAAATATTGCAGGTCCAGTTTCTCAAAGTAGTGTGGGTCTTCAATACAGAATACTTTATACATAGTGCTGAGGACTTTGAACTTGATCCTCACTGCTATTGTTAACCATTGGGGTTGTTTGTGGTTTTATTTTTTTCAGGTTGAAGTATGATCTGGCTGCTTGAGTATGTAAGCTGGGCAGTTACTCACGGTACAATGGCCCATCACCGTGCAACTAGTCTGCTCCATACAGTGCCTGGATTGTAAGAATGCAAACATTTAGGAAAGCATGGAGATTTAGAACTTGGCTTCTTTCGCCAATGCATACAGCAACGTGAGCTTTAAGTGAATGTGTAGTGCCCAGTTTGTTCACCTTCTGTCTCTGTTTAACAAGGCAGGCCATTGTAAATTCGCACAGTAACATGAGTTAGGTTATATTGCTGTTGAGGCAGAGGACGCTCTTCCTTACCTTTTTAGAGTTAGAAATGATCTAAGCATTGTGGTTATGCTGGCCTCATTGTCCACTCCTGATGCCCTTCCCCATCAATCCACACTTCAATCTGTAAGTCATCAACATACAACTGCAAGCCCAGCAGATAGTTCTCCATTAGTTTTGCAAATAGGTGCAAGTAAATGTTCAACTAGAGAGGGAACTGCAGAGGATTCCTTGACTGCTCAGATGTTCTGATCTGAGGAGTCTATAGCATCAGACCTCTCCTAGCTTCAGATTTCTGAGAAATTATTTGACCCGTTCCAGGGCGAGTGCAATCCATAATAATCATAATTTTTATTAGGATTTTGTAATCTGCTATTGTGAGCTGCTGATGTCAAGGAGGGGTAGGACAAGTTGTGCCCTTCCTACATTGTCGTAAGGAAATCCTCCAGTATTAGTTTATTTATTGAAGAAACATAGCACTTTACAAATTATATGGGGGGGAGACTTGGTGAGGGAAGTAGAGAATCAAGGAAACTGGGAAACTCACAACGGGTTAGGCAAGGCAGGCAATTTGTCAGCAAGGGATCTACAAGCAACAAGGGGTTAAAAGTGGCAGCAGATCAGTTTCCGGTAGGGTGATGAGTGGAGGGTGCATGGACATAGGTGTTAGGGAGTAGTCATTCCTTGAAGAGGAGGGCCTTGAGCTCCTTCCTGAAATGTAGAAGCGAGGGGGCGAGTCTGCAGTTGATGGGGAGGATGACATTTCAGAGTCTTGGTGTAGACAAAGACCTTCTGTCTTCTAGTTCTTTCCTTGCTGCACCGGCCGATTTTAAGTCTGCACATGTCCTTCTGGTGGATCGTAGGCTTCCGCATATGCTGGGTTTCAGGGAGGTAGTTTGGGAAATTCAAGGGGATGGCCTTGTAAATGATGCTTCAGGATTTGAAAATGATTAGTGCTTTCTGCAGGAGTCTGTGCAGTTCAATGAAGGTCTGGTGATGTGGTCAAATTTGCAGAGTCCTTTGAGTCGTGCTGTAGCATGCAGGCCACATCTTGGGGGAGCCAGGGTAGTTGCCGGAAGGCGATCCAAAAGGGCATTGCCACCATCCAGGTGGAAGAGGACCAAGACTTGGAAAGCAGATTTGCAGTTCGTCTCCTTATGAAGGGCTTGTTTTGTCACAGGAGAAGAAAGGTGATATCATGCCATCTGTGCTTTCCTTTCTATGTGGTGTTTGAAGGAGAGGTGTCTGTCTATGCCGCACCCAAGGGAATTGGTGAAGGTGGCCTTTTGGGGTGTGAAGACCTCGATGTACAAAGCAGAGAGCCAAGTCTAGATGGCCGGGTGTTCTGTGTTGTTGGTTAGCAGTATGAATTCGGTCTTGGAGGGGTTGAGCCTCAGGTAAGCATCCAACATCCAGGACTGGATTAATGTGAGGGGGGGCCTTGAGCTTGTGGATGTTTAAATGGAGGATATCTTGAAGAGCTACACGTCATCTGCTTGTTGGTGGATGGTGATGTTGTGTGGAGCTATGGGAGTTCTTAGCGGTTCCATAGGAAGATTGAAAATCACAGGGGATTGGATGGATCCTTGTGGGATTCCACAGGTGATGGATAGAGTTGGTGATCTGGAGGATTCCGTTTGTATAAACTGGTGATGATTAGCAAGGTAGGATTTGAACCATCTGAGGACAATGTTGCTGATTCTCCCATGTGGCGAGCACTTTGATGGTAGCTGTTTCTGTGCACCTAGGTCTGATGCCGGATTTGTAGAACTAAAGGATGTTGTTGGCTTTGATGTGTTGGAGGAGTTGCATAGCCACTGCTTTCTCATGGTTCTTTCCTAGGAAAGGATAATGGGTGGTGGGATGGTAGTTGCGAAGGTCATCCGGGTCCAGATTTGTCTACTTAAGAAGCAGGAGGATATTCCCGATCTTGAGTCGTGGGGAAGATGCCTTGAATTTAGGGACCTGTTGAGGTGAGAGAAGAGTGTTTCATTCAGAAGGGTCTTGAGTACAGAGGCAGAGAGGATGTTGTGTATGGTGTGACCTAGAGTTATGCTAGGGTGGCAGTGAAGTCATCCATAGTGAATGTCTTGAAATCTGTCAAGATAGTTGTGGTTTTGCATGCTGGGATGTCGTGTGATCTCTGTTGTGGTGTTGGTGTCTGTGCTGGTGGATCATGTTGATCTTGTAGATGGTGGTGGGTTTTATGATGGAGCGCAGGCAGGTGCGTCAGGCAGAGGATTGATGCAGTGCCTAATGGCTTTGAAGTGGCCTTGGCTATGGTATTTCAGTAGTAGTTGGCCTTCATGGAGTTTCTCGCCTTGTCTTGTTTTCTGACGGTTCATTTATTGAGATTCAAATCTTGTGTACCATGGTGCGGAAGTCTGAGGCTTGAGTGTTCGTTGTTTCGCCGGGGCATGGCGGTTGATGATAGTTGTAAGAATGGTGAGTTGTTGGAGAAATGCGTTGCAGTCCTGGTTCGTCCAAGGTAGATCAGCCCATGTGAGGTGAAGGTTAGCAAGGACTTCTCTGAAAGCCTCCACTGGGAAGTTCTTGAATGATCTGATGGCTTTTTTTCCGATGGGTGACTGGGGTGATTTGACTGTCCAAGGCGTTTGCAAGATGATCCGACCAGTCGATCTGATGGCTTTTTTTCCGATGGGTGACTGGGGTGATTTGACTGTCCAAGGCGATTGCAAGATGATCCGACCAGTCGAGCAGGATTTGAAAGCTATGATGGAGGGTGGTCGGGGCAGTGATGAGGTTGAGAATAGTACCTTTCCTGTAAATTGGGTCTTTCATGTGTGGTGGGAGGTTGAGTGTCAAGTAAACAGTGTCTCTTCCTTCATTGACTACATTGCTGAGTTTTCAGGGATGCTGAAGTCGCAGAGGAAGATGTTGTGTCAGACACATGGTGGTGACAAAGTAAGTCAGATTTTCGGTGTAGCTGGTGTTGGGCTTGGGTAGTCTGTAGATGAGGTGAAAAGTGATTTTTGTCCATTGTATAGAGCGAGAAGTGGTGAATGTTTTTTGATAAGAGCAAATGATGGCGATATCCTGTTGAGGTTCATGGGCAGGATGCCTTGTGAATGATGGCAAGACCTTCGCTGATCTTGTTTGGATTTTCCCGTTGTAGAATTCTGTTGAGTATGAGGACATCCAGGATGTGGGTGGAGGTTGATGTCGTCCAGGTCTTGGTAATGAAGATGTTGGCCAAGTCACGTGTGGTGATGAAGTCTATAATGTCAGGTGTTTGGTAGATTGCTGATCAGACATTGAGGAGAATCCGTTTTCATGTAGTGGTGGATGATGGCATGCTCATGTGGCCTGTGGTGAGGCGGGTGAGGTTGCTGTGATGTGGCGACCATGATTTTGCTGGTTAGAGTAATGGTTGGCGATGGTTGGTGATGGGCTTTTGGGTGAGAGGGGTGAAACACATTTGAGAGAGCTTACCTGATGTTAGAGGAGAAAGGGTTCTGGTTCTCATCTTCTGATACGAACAGGCCCAAACTGGAGCTTGCCCTTCACTTAGGGCACCTGGGCGAGATATGTCATTGATCTAAAGGTAAGAACGGAAGGAGCAGGGCCAAGCAGGTGCATGGGGCTTAGGTCACCTAGCCAAGATCTACTTGCTGCTTACCAATGACCCTTAACCCATGTTAGGTTACTTATAAGGACTGGGTGCTTAGTTTGGGGTCCGAAGCTGGATGTGCTGTTCTATGTACAAGTAGGGAAGATCTTGTAGTTGAGTGACAGTTGTTTTAATTCAAAGCTGCAACTGCAGAGTTGTAAGCTGGTTCTTCAAAACCTGCTGAGCAAGGTTATATTGGTAAGTGTGGTACTTTGATATTTGTGGTTAATCTTTGCGAAATATCCTTTTCCAGTGGCTTGTACTAGGAGAAATATAAAATATAATGTGGCGTGGGTGGTTGCGGATGAAGGGCGTTGTGGCTACAAGATGGAGTTGTTGTCATTGGTTTGAAATATTTTTGAGTTCAAGGTAAGGAGGTTCTTGCAAAGTTCGAAGTATTGTTTTTGCGAGTGCTTTAGGAATTGTGTTTCAGTCATGCAGAAAATATTTAGATGTCCCTTGACTGTCTGGATGCTCATTGATCTGATTGGTGTAATTTTCTTTTCTCTTGGTGGATCGGAAGTATCACCTTATTAGAGAGATTTTGCAAAGGTTTGTTCTGCATCTAGGCTGCTTCTTCACTGCTTCACCTAATTGTGGCTAATTCTTATCTGTTTGACAGGCTCCATTTTGTACCTTTCTGGTCTTTGTTCTCCTCTGATGTATGATAGAAATTATGTTTCTAGGGGATTGGGTCCTCCGACGTATTCCATATCTATGACAGTAATCGCCACAGCTGTGCTGCTTCGGAAAATCTTCAGCTCCTGCGTCGATGACGTCTATACGCCGCCCTAGAGGACCTCCTCCGACGGCCGACGTCGCTGGATGTTATAAGTAGGACGCACGACGCCCGTAGCCTCCGTTCCGTTTTTTCCTCGAACGTGTTTGCTTCGTGAATCTCGGTACGCCTCGACTCTTTGGAGTTTCTGTTCATCTCGGTTCTTCGAACCTGTTCGTTTGTGAAGTTATTCTTCGTGAAGATGTCTATCTCGTCTTCCACACCGTGTCCGGGCTTTAAGAAGTGCGGGGACTGTGGGTCCTAGATGTCGGTCACTGACTCCCACGACGCCTGCCTCTGGTGCCTCGGGGAGGCCCATGACACAGATGACTGTGTCGACTGCCAGTCGCTCACGTCGAAAGCCTTGCGGGAGCGCAAGAAGTAGTTATCGGTAGGTAAGGTGTTCAAGCCCCGGAAGTCGAGGTCTGCAGGGCTTTCGACAAACGTCGTCGGAAGTCCAGTGGGTCTCGCTCCCGGAGTCGGTCTCGCCACTCCTCTGCCTCTTCGGAAGCGCCGTCATCGGTCGCCTTCCCCGTCCTCATCCGAGGACTCTGCCCATCGGCGGGTCTCTTACCCCACCAAGCATGTGACGCCGGAGGAATGGGCTTTCTTCGGGAAGAAAATGGTGGCGATTCTCGAATCGCAGGGCACTGGTCCGTCGGCGACTCAGAGTGGGGTCAGTCGTGATCAGCCGAGAGACGCTGCTCGCACGCCTTCGGGCTTGGGTGGTCGTCACGATTCGAGGGAAAGGTTCCACTCGGACAAGGGGAATCGTTCTCTGCATGCCCGGTCCAGGTCCTGGTCCTCGACGCGCTTGAGACCGAGTGAGCCTATGAAGTCTTTGTGGAAGTCATCGACGCCTGTGGCGCCGAGGTAATCGATGGACTCTCTCGAGGCTCTGCTTCCGAGGAAGTCGTCGACGCTGTCGGTGCCCAGAATGTCAAGGGACACGCTCCGGGCTCCTCCCTCGAGGCCTGTGTCGACGCCGTCGCGTCTGTCGTCGACACTGATTCTCTCGACGTCGGCGCCGATTCACTCGACGCCTTTCGGGGCTGTGTCGACGGGGGTACCCCGTGGCTCGGGGGAACCAACTAGGAAGGCTCTGGCCAAGGTCAAGCATGGCTTTGGTTCCAGTTCTGTGCCTTCTTACGGCCATCTGGAATTCATTTCAGAGGTGGATGAGGGCTCTGATGATGGCATGGTGCCTGACACGGTGCCTGACGAGATTATCTCGGGCCATAGCCAGTTTGAGGACCTGAGGCAGTCCCTGCATGATGCTAGTGGGCTGGACACCTCTCCGGAGGTGGAGTTTTGTAGGCCTGAGCCTGGCACTCATGCAGATTCTTTGTACCGCCGACTTAAGTCACAGGTCACCGAGTACTTGGGATGGTCTGCTCCCCCAGGGGAGTTTGTTCATGATGACCTTACGGATATCCTCGACATTGGTCCACCAACTGACCCGGTACTGCCATTCCATATGGCTCTGCAAAGAAGGGTGGCAACGGCTTGGACTGCTCCGGAGAGTCTCCCGGCAGTGAGCAAGTCTTTGCCGAGAAAATACTGCCCAGCCAGTAGTGACCCTTGCTACTTGTCCAAGCACCCTACTCCGGTGAGTTTGGTGGTGCAGGCATCTACGGGCCCGGCAAAGCAGGCGTCGTACCCTACCATCCCTCCTGATGGAGACAAGCGTTTTGACGGCTGGGCGAAGAAAGTGTTTTCTGCCGGGGGGGTATGGCGCTTCAGGCGGCCAACTCCATTTGTGCCTTGTCTCGTTTCACGCACACTCTGTTGAACTGTTTCCTTGGTGGCTGAACATATTCCTGAAGGGGATGGACGGGATGGTTTCCTTGCCATCGTTCAGGATGGCAAGGATGCGATGTGTGAGGCCGTTCAGTCGGGTTTGGACATGGCAGATTGCGTCAGCCGGTGCATGGCGGCGAGCACCGTGATCCGCAGGTTTGAGTGGTTGCGGAAGTCGGGGTTTGCTCCTGATGTGCAGGCCCGGCTCCTCCACATGCTCTTTGACGGGGAACATCTTTTTGGCAGCAAGGCTGACGCGAGAGCCTTGAGAGGTTGCAGACCTCAAAAGCTGCAGCGAAGTCGTTGGGTGCTGCAGTTCGAAAACCTCTGCCTTTTCGTCCTAGGGGACAGCAATGGAGGGAAGGTTCCTTTTTGTTATTACTCATCCTTTGCTAAAGCGAGAGGAACTGCCAGTCAAAGGGGCCACCGTAGGAGTGCCAGAGGTGGAAAACAAGGTACTTGAGGTGCCAAGGCCGCTCGGGCTGTTGCCTCTTTGCCCTCGGGCAACGCTGCAGCCGCTTCAGCTCAGTCATGAGGCAATGTCCCATGGTTCGCCGGTTGGGGGAAGGCTGGTGCAGCATCTTGCAGAGTGGCGCGCCATTACTTCAGATGTGTGGGTTCTGTAGATCATAACCCACGGCTACCGTCTTCCTTTCTGGCAGAGGCCTCAAGACAATCCACCGGGGAATCTCTTTGAAGAGTCTGGATCCGCTCCATGCGCAGGAAATTCAATCCCTGCTGGAGAAAGGCGCCATAGAACTGGTGCCTGTAGCGGAGAGGAACAAGGGATGGTAGTCCCCTTATTTTTTGATTTCCAAGAAAGACAGGGGATTGAGACCCATCATGGACTTGCGCGGTTTGAACAAACTCCTCAGGAAGGACAAGTTCAATATGGTTACTCTCTCTCGTTCTCCAGGCCCTTCAACTTCAGGACTGGCTGGTGCCTCTTGACCTCAAGGATGCTTATTTTCATGTGCCGATCCATCCAAAGCACAAGAAGTACCTGAGGTTTGCGGTTGGCGACTTGCACTTTCAGTTTCGGGTCCTGCCGTTCGGATTGACCTCCGCCCCGAGGGTCGTCACCAAGCTCATGGTAGTGGTGGCAGCGCACCTCAGGAAAGGGGGGATTCACGTCTACCCCTACCTGGACGATTGGTTGATCAGTGTGCGCTCTCCCGAGCAAGTCCTGGATCATTGTCAGTCACCTGCCACTCCGTCCACAAGCTGGGCTTCTCCCTCAACTTGTGACACCAACTCAGAGGCTCCAGTACATCGGAACAGTGCTCTACACGTCCCTGGGGCAGTGTTTTCCTCCCCAGGTGAGGCCTCATCACATTCAGAAGATGGTGCACAAGTTTCAACTTGCCCAGACTCTCCCAGCGTTCCAGTTCTTGAGACTGCTCGGCCTCATGGCATTCTGCATTCTTCTGGTGCCAGAAGCCAGGTTGCGGATGAGATCTTTGCAATGAGCACTCAAGCTCCAGTGGTCTGTCCTCCGGCAGGATGTCGGACCCTGTTCAGGTGCCGTCTTCGGTCGCCCGGGACTTTCTGTGGTGGGCCGACGAATGCAATCTGAGGGGGGCTCCATTTTGGCTGCCCTGGCCGGAGGTGACGATCGATTCGGACGCATCCCTCAGGGGATGGGGAGCTCATGCCAACGAGCTGACAGTCAGCGGTCGTTGGTCTCCGTCGGAGTCCAGACTCCATATCAATCTGTTGGAGCTGAGGGCCGTCAGGCTAGCCCTGAAGGCTTTTCTGCCGACTGTGCGAGGAAAGAATGTCCTGATCCTGACGGACAACACAGTGGCCATGCACTACCTCAACAAAAAGGGGGGGGCAGGGTCACTTCCTCTGTGCAGGGAGGCGATGCAGCTCTGGTTATGGGCAATCCAGCAGGAAGTTTCGATCTCGGCAGTTCATCTGGCAGGAGACGAAAACGAGACGGCGGACACTCTGAGCAGGCAGAGCGTGATCTCTCACGAGTGGGAGTTGGCTCAGGAGATTCTCCTGGAGATCTTCGCCCTTTGGGGGACCCCTCAAGTGGATCTCTTCACCTCCAGTGTCAACCGGAAGTGCGAGAGGTTCTGCTCGCGGGTATTTCCTCCAAACGGAGCCTTTTGAGACGCGTTCCTTATGGAGTGGTCATTCCCACTGCTGTACGCATTTCCTCCAGTCCCTGTCTACCCGCAAGTACTGCAGAGGTTACAGAGGTTCGGTTCCCGGATGATCCTCATTGCTCTGGCATGGGGCCCGGAGGACGTGGTACCCGGACCTTCACGACCTGTCCATCTGCCTTCCACGTAGTCTTCCCTACCGAGATGATCTGCTCTCACGGGAGAGGGGTCAGGTTCTCCATCCAGAGGTCAGGTCCCTCAACCTTCATGCTTGGTTTGTGAAAGGTTGAGGTATAAGTATTGGGACCTCTTTGAAGACGTGATGGAGGTGTTGCTTTCGGCCAGAAGGCCCGCAACAAATTCCCTGTACCGTTGCCATTGGAGGAAGTTCTGCGACTGATGCAGGGTTAAGAATGTGGATCCTTTTGCATGTGAAATTCCCATGGTTCTGTCTTTTTTGTTTTCTTTGGCCCACAGGGGATTCAAGTGGGTACCATTAAAGGTTACCTGGCGGCACTGTCTATCTTTAAGCGCTCGTCTGAAGAGTGTTCCTATTTTAAAATTCCTTTAATTTCTCAGTTTCTGAAAGGGCTCACTAATGTGTTCCCTCCGTCACCTTTCCAGGTGCCCGGTTGGGATTTGAACCTTGTTCTCAAGCTTCTGATGGGTGCTCCGTTTGAGCCTTTGCATTCATGCCCTTTGAGAATGTTAACTCTGAAAACTGTATTTTTAGTTGCGGTCACTTCCGCTCGCAGAGTGAGTGAGTGAGTTACAGGCACTTTCAGTTAAGCCACCCTTCACTGTGTTTCATAAGGACAGAGTTGTCCTTGGTGTGCGTCCTTCTTTTCTTCCGAAGGTGGTGTCGGAATTTCATTTAGGCCAGAAGGTTGTTCTTCCGGCATTTTATCCTCCTCCACATCCTGGTAAGGAAGAGGAGAGGCTCCAGAGGCTGGATTATTTTGGCTATCTCTGAGTGTTACCGCTTGGCGGGTAATGACCCACCGGTCGGTTTGCGGGCCCATTCTACCAGGGGTATGGCTGCCTCGACTGCCCTGCAGAGGGGTGTTCCTATTCGCAACATCTGTGATGCAGCCACCTGGGCTTCGGTACATACTTTTGTAGGTCACTATTCCCTCGATTCCATCCAGGGGCAGGAATCCGGCCTTTGGCAAGGTGGTCCTTTACTCTGCAATTTGATTGGGCATGCTAAATTTCTGTTTTCTAAAATTTTCCCTCCTCCTTGCATTGGTACTGCTTTGGGAGTCTGTCATAGATATGGAATATGTCGGAGGACCCAATCCCCTCGAAGAACAAGTTACACTCTTACCTGGTAACGTTCTTTCGATGCCATGGTCCGACGACGTATTCCATATCGCTCCCTCCCTGCCTTCCCCGCTACAGAATTTCTTATGCGATTGCAGTTTACGATTCCGCAAGGCTTTGTGTGAGACTGGCAGAAGACTGGTGGCATATGTTCTGGGGGAAAAAAACTACAAATGAGGCTACGGGCGTCGTGCGTCCTACTTATAACATCCAGTGACGTCGGCCATCGGAGGAGGTCCTCGAGGGCTGCGTATTGACGTCATCGACGCATGACGCAGACGCCGAAGATTTTCCGAAGCAGCACAGCTGTGGTGATTACGGTCATAGATATGGAATACGACCATCCCATCGAAAGAACGTTACCAGGCAAGATAATAACTTGTTCTTCATTCTTTTTTTAGTTATTTAACTCTACCTTTTCCATGCGATCTGTGCCTGTGTGTTGCAATGAGGTGCATGTCCTTTCGAAGTTACTTTTATTTAAATATTGTACTCATATTTTTACCATTGTCGTCTAACTTGTAGTCTTTGTGATGACAGTGTCTTTGACATGGTCACAGCATTAATTGATCTGGAAAATTGTGCTGGAGACGTGCAGTTATGCACAGCACAAGTCCTTCCTTTCCCAGTGTCCCAGACCCAAAAGTCAAGTCCTTTTCTCTGCATGGATGGGGCAGAAGCATTAGCAAGATGCTGCATGGTTCTTCATGATAATTTTTCTGTATGCTGTGAGGTCCTCTGTTTGAAGGCTGCTATTTTGTCTGAGAAGGTGTACATTGAGTCTGATGTGCATGCTTTATGCTTGGTGTAGAGTGTCATTTTTGTCCCGACTGTTCACTCTGCTGGTTCTTCCTGCAGGGCTTTCCACCCTGTCTGCTCTGGGAGGAGCTGTTTCATGGTCTAGCACCGAAAGAGTTCAGAGTGTAATCGACTCAGGACAGGTACTTGTTTTTATTTTCACCTGCACACCAGCAAGTTCACTCGTTTGCAAAGACTCACTAGTTCAGGAGAGGTTCTCATAGCCCAGGGGTGTGCAACCTTTGGCTCTGCAGAATACCATGATCTTTCCCCATTCACTAGGCTGCATATGGCTGATGGGATTCGTAGTCTTAAACATGTGGAGAACCGAAGTTCTAGACTCCTGTCTTGTGCCTATACCATGGCAAGAGGTACACTCTTCACACCGGCAGGCCATATCGGAGCAGACACAGGTGCAATCCTAAGGAGCTACTACACCAGCCTTTCACCTGCCCTTGGCATGAGGCCATTGTACCTGTAGGGTGTATATAGTCCTTCCACGGGTCTAAAACTGCATCTAAGCAATGATTAACAAGTGATACTGGCTTACCATCCTGATTCACAACCCAGAAACTGCATCGAGCCTGGCCGCCACACCCATGTTTGCTCGTTTTATAGGCATTGATCAGAGGCATGATGATACCAGGACAAAAGCTTGACGTGCACATGTCTAAACTGGGAGACTACACAGATGTTCCTCCAAACCATACTTATGATTTGCTGATGGGTCTGGAACTTGTTATCCTATTCTGGGTTCCAATCCCTGATAATCTGGGAAATGCCCTGTCTTGTACTGGGACATCCTCTACTCTTCAGGAGATTGCAGTAGTTCAGCCTTTGAAAGTAGGGCCTCATTACCGCATCGAAGAGCCTACATTTTCATACTATGGAAATAAGAGCTCTCACTCTAGGCTAGATTTTCAGTCAAGAGTGGATTGGTCTGTTAACTCGCACTGGCTTAGATTTGCTGCCTACCTCATTTCTATTTTTGTAGCACTTTCGCCAAAGCGCTGTACATAGAACATATTTAAATACAATTATCACCCAGCCAAACTTGGAACTTCACCTTCTGAAGGATGAAAGGCTGAGTTGGCCTTGCTGAAATTCAAACCTGTGACCTGCAGATCTCACAAAGATTGCAGCTGCCAGAACCCACACTGACCTATCTGAAATTGTTCTCTGCTTTACCAGCCGGGCCATTCACTGCTTGGAGAGCCAGATTACTTTGGGAGGACACATCTTTTCTAGATAATTTCAAGGCATTGCCTCTTATGAAGTCCTTTATTAAGGAACTGATTGCAGAGGCGTTCACTCCAGCACCTTCTGATCCACCATGTCCTCTTCTGCCTCGGACAGTCGCCCTCCTCCACCACCTATGTTACCAGTGGTGCTTTTGCCCTTGCTCTCCCCATTTGACGTTGTTGAACCTGTTCCTACTCAGACTTGGGAAAGCCAGATATTCTCCAATCCTCCTGCTCCTCATTCTTCCCTCTGCAGAAAGTGGCAGTAATGTAGACTACACTACCATGATTGTTTGCACAGATTCCATGCATTGCTTCAGTGCATGCTCGAGTTTATGAAGTTCCCAGACCTGCAAACCTCAAAGCCAGAAACCATTGAGACAGGTGTTTTTGCATCAGACCTTTAGGGGCGAGAAAATGGGCACACCTCCCAGCGATCTCAAGAACAGACTCTTCCACCACCCACATGTACTGTGACAACCCGCAGAGCATTGAATGCCCTGTACTGACCACCATTGAAGGAGAAACCAGGTATAAACCCACTGACCTTGTCCCAGAGCAGGGGCTCCAAAATACTCTTCAACCACAGCTTCCACACCCACAGGCAACGAGGAAAACAAACTGACCCCTTAGGCAAAAAAGCTTACCTCCACAGCACCCCACACCTAATCCATAGTAGCTAGGAAGCAGTTAAACCCCCACCAGAAAAAGAAACTTCTCTTAATAGGCACAGGTTGTGCACAGGGTAAAATTCCAATGATAAGATATTGATTTGTTCTTAGTTGTCTGGAATCTAGAAACAAAGTAACGACTCGAGATGTCAATGGTGGTTTAGAAGAAAAGCTAGAACTAAGAGTGAATAGTAAGGTTTGAAACATATTGGCTAAAGATAGTGCAGCCAGGAGTTTTCCAAATAGTATTTATTAAACCAGGAGCAACAATGGAATAAACAATTGTGAGGACACAAATGTAAATCGGAATATACTGTTAACCATAATTCTAGAAGTAGAACACAGGTGACCACTCATAAATCTATATATAGCACTACAAAACTGCTGTATCGAAACGATGAAATAACAGTTGAAATTATCCCACGGTGTGGTACTCCGTATGGACCTCGAAAAGATGAAAGGCTGAGCTGGTCCTGTCTTAGTCGAACCTTCATCAGCAGGCTGTTCACAGATGTCGGAACGAGCGCTCAGTTAGCTGTGCTATCTGACCAGCATTAACTTTAATAGAAACAGTTCAGGAGGTTCATTATAATATATAATGCATATAGATTTAGATTTTTTTATGTATAAAGTATACAGATACTAATATTGCATTAATAAGTTCAACGTATTCATGTATCTGATTGGATGCAGACTCTTGGAAAAAATGCATTATACAAACTGGAATAAACACAAAGCATAGAGAAAAAGCAACTTTATGATGGTTTTTGCATACAATTACACCATAAGCATGTTGACTGAGAAGCTAGCATGGCAATGTGGAATTCAAGATCGCTCTGGAGTCTTTCACATAACTTTAAATAGAACATTTTAAAATATTCCAAGGTCGTTCTAGGACTTTCTCCAGAGCACTTAACAAAAAATATTTAAATCTTGTTTTGCAAAGGATAGTATTTTGAAGTTTGACCACCTAAAGTTCGTCCTTTAAGACTTATTATGGGGGCGCTGTTGCGCAGGGAATGCAGTAGGTCCATCTCCCGTCGCTCTGCCCTGAAACAAGGAGTGAAGACCACAGAAGGGCAGAAATGCCGAACGGACAGCCAAATTCATATAGCAGCTGTTGGAAGGTGACAGGCATAAGCGGACTGAGGTGTTCTGGACGGCTGCAGGACCGGATTGCTGAGTTATCCAAGAATTATCTACGGCCCAAGAAGCGAGGAGGAGGATTAAACACGGCAGTAAAAGATGAGCAGTGTGGCGAGGCAAAGGCTGGCTTGGGTACAATGGCCTGAAGAGGTGAGTGGATCCCCGGTGGTGACATGGGAACTTGCCTGGGATGGAGGATTGAAGAGGAGGCAGCCACAGACCCGCACAGGGAAATAAGAGGGAGAACAGACTGCCCCCCTCGCTCCCCCACACAGACGGCCCACAGTCGAATACAAGGCTCCTGGGGGCACCAGAAAGAGGTGGATCAGAGCAGCCTGTTGGAGGTAGGACAAAAGACAAAAACTGAGGCGAAGCCAGGGAGCCGTAATGCAGACACTAAGGAAGAGCTGACGGGGGTGAGCTTGCCCTGCAGGTGCAGATAGCACTAAAAGTTAGAATCTGAGAATCCAGGAGCAAGAAATGACGAGAGAAAAAGACAAATCCAAGCAAACAGAACACCAGACGAAGATGAATGGGTGCACAATGGGAGGAGCCGCGGGACACCTGGACCCGTGGAAGGAAACGAGTAATATACATGGTACTATGACAGCAATACAAGAAATCTTACTGGCATTCAAAGAATCGAAAATGCAGTTGGAACAGAGAATAGACTCAGTGGGGTTGGACGTGGGACTTTTAAGACCGGACCTGAAAAACATGTACACCAGAGGCCAGGAAGCCGAAAGGCCGAATATCAGAAATGGAGGATGCCCTAACACCGCTAAGAGACATCCAGCTGCTGCTCAAGAAAACGGAGGTGCTAGAGAACAGGATGGAGGAAGTGTTGGGGCGCTGGAACAATGTAAGTCTGAGTGGACTACCGCAAAAGGCAGAGGGCCACTGCATGGAAATGTTCCTCGAACAGCTACTCCAAGAATGGATGGGCCCCCAAGGATTGTCCAAATTCTTCAGTGGAGAGAGACCATAGGGTGCCCGGGAGAGAACCACCACCCGAAATCCCACCATTGCAAGTGATCGCCAGGCTATTAATCTATAGAGACATGGATTCAGTCCTCCAAACAGCAAGAAGAAAGGGGCCTCCAATACACAACAGAATACCGATAGCAATTTACCCAGACTTTACCAGGCTGGTACAGAAGGCCAGACAAACATTTGAAGCCACGAAAAGGAATCTCAGGGAAAAAGGGCTTAGATACGCAATGATGTACCCAGCCACTCTGCAGATCTAAGGGAGTCTGTTTTTTTCAACAAACCCACCGAAGCATGGCAATGGGCCAAAAGGTAGCCGAGCCAAGCGACTGACAGGCCACAAAGACTCCAACCAAAAGCGGACAAGGTTTAACAGGGGCCATCAGGCTAAAAGGACTCTGAAAAGAAACGAAGAGATATGCAGAGACAGATATTGGTGGGACAAGGCAGGCATGGAGAAAATTCCCTAAATGTGCAGAACTGAATAGACTAGAAGCAGTCAAGCGATGGAAGTAAGGGCAGAGGGACCTTTTCGCAGGTCCCCCCACATAGCATCCATCTCCGGGACATGGGTGGTTTAGTTGTTACAGGATGACGGATGCTTTTAAGTTGAAGTATGGGGTGGGACTGGGGTAGCGGCAGTTGGAGTGAACGGAGTTGGGCTGGGGACAGACATCAGGGGAATGAACAATCAAAAGTAAGAGGGAATGAGACGTAAAACTGTGAAATGCCTTACATGGAATGTAAACTGCATGTTGGATACAATATAAAAAGGGTGTTCATGCAATATCTTAGAGAACAAGCCAGACATGATCTTCTTGCAGGAGGCCGACCTCCTGGGCTTGGTCTGCTGTTTCCTGGGGACAGGGCAATACCATGTGATGGAACATGCGGGCTACCATTTGGGATCAAGAGGAGGGGCAATATTAATACATAAATCATTACCCCTTCAGGTCACAAAGGTTGCAAGGGACGAGAGAGGGAAATATCTGGGGTCGCTGGGCAACTGTGGTGGGAATCGATCATGTTAGCCATTGTATATACACCTCCAACCTTACAGGTGGAACTTTTAATGGACATATCTTGCTAGCATTGTGGGGTGTGGGTGGGACTTTAACGATGTGGTGGATAGAGGGAAAGACCGAAGATTCAAAGGGGGCCCGCCAATGGGGGAGGGATAGTACGAGGCTGGCATCCTTCCTCACGGCATCCGGACTTGGAACACACACTTCTCATTAAACTGGGTGGGGGTGGGGGTGAAGGGGCCATGATGCTCAATCAAGGCTCGATTACATACTAATGCCCTGCACAATATCAGGGAGGGTGATGGAAGCAAGGTACTTGCCCAGGGCCCTGTCGGTCCATGCCCTATTACAAATAGTACTAAAAGGGAAAGAGGGGGCGGGAACGGGTTAATGGAGAATTAATGCATATCACTTGGGGAATGAGGAGGTGAGGAAAGCACTGGTGGACAGCACCAAGGAATATTTTGAGAATAACCTGGCACAGTAGACTTTCAAACGACGATATAGGAGGTTTATGAAACAGTACTTGGGACTGCCCAAACTATAATAGGGTGACTGGAGAGAAAAAGGAGGGCTAATATGAAGAGCAAGGTGGCGGAAGTAGAAGAAGCGGAGACGTTTCACAGCCAGGCCACTACAGATGACAACCGGAGAGCACTGGCTAGGGTGGTCCAGGAACTGAAAGAAATTGCGACAGATGAAGCTGAGCGGCACATCTGGTGAAAAGGGCACAGATCTATGACCTGGCAGACAAAGGAGGGAGGATGTTAGCATGGCTAGAAAGGAGGGATGAAGGAGGGAGATGGGTGCAGGTGGTGATAGATGGGACAGGGGAAGGACATAGTCCGAGCCTTTGCATACAAGGCCCTTGTAGTATTCAGCAAAAGCCTGAGGCGCAACCCTGAGAGAAATCGAAAAATACCTGAATGGCATTGCCCTACCACACATGGGGGGGGGGGGCGCCTCGATAGAGGACGAAATTACAAATTGAAGAAATATCAATGGCCATACAAGAGTTGCAGACCGGGAAGACACCCGAACCACACGGTTTCCCGTGTAATACTGGAAAGATATGTGCAAGGAGGTAGAACACTTGCTGGGCATGCTGCAAGAAAGCCACACCAGGAAGGAACTCCTGGTAGACCTAAGAACGGCTAATATAGTAGTCCTACACAAAAAAGGAAAACCACTGACTGCATGATCTTTGTACCGTCAGATCTCTCTGCTGAATGTGGAGGCTAAAGCGTTGTCCAAGGTGTTGGCGAATAGGCTATTGCCACAAATCAATAAACTGATCCACCCGGACCAATGCGGATTTGTACCAGGCAGGGACACGAGACTGAGTCAAAACGCATTAGCTTTGTAAACCCTAGAGGGAGACAATGTTGTGATGGCCCTAGACTTGGAGAAGGCCTTCGACTCGGTAGGGTGGGAATTCTTTTGGCCAATGATGCAAATATGGGTTTGGGGCAGGAATATATAAGGTGTGTGCAGCTACTATATGCAAACCCACTGGTCCGAGTGAATGGCCATGTATCCAACGCGTTCCCACTGCAGAGGGGAACCCGACAGGAATGTCCACTGTCCCCTCTAGTATTTGTACTGTCAATAGAACCACTAGCACAAGTTTTCCGCGCAGACCCTACTATCGGAGGGTTCAAGTGGTCGTGAGGGTGTGAAGACAGAATATCCTTATGCGGACAATGTCTTGGTATACTTGGGGGAAACTGAGAGATCAGTCCTAAGAGTTATCCAATTACTAAAAGAACATCAGAACTACTGTGGGCTCAAGATGAACTGGGAGAAGTCTGTGATAATGCCAGGAGGAGAGGGGCAGTAGCAGCGGGATGTCCACTCCGAGTAGAAATGGAGGGGTTCAAGTACTTTGGGTGGGGGGGGCTTGAGGTGCAAAAGGGTGCGAGTTCTTTCACTGCAAAGAATTTGGACTCTTTCATAGCCAGACTGAGAGACGACGCGAAACACTGTGCCACCCTACCGGTGACTCTGCTGGGGTGAGTCAATCTACTCAAAATGTTGCCGCTCACTAGATTTTATATACTACTAGGTGCCCTAGTGCGCATCACGAATAAGCAATTCAAGCAAATCAACACCATTATGAGGGAGGTGATATGGGGGACCCCCCAGGATCGCCCTAACAGTCTTGACTAGGTCGGTATGGGAAAAGGGACTGGGTCTCCTTGATGTAAAGAAGTAGTACTGGGCGACACATCTAGTGGTAGCCAAGGGATCTCCCACATACAGGACTTGAGCTAGAGGTCAGAGGAAACACAGACCCACTTCAAGTGCTCTACAGGGGCAAGGGATGAAGATCTCTTCCACCGGCAGGGCGGGAACTAGTCCTCATGGGGGAAGAAGCCAACTGTAGAATGGGGTGGGGAGAGAAAGTTACGAGAGCGCAGCCGCTATGGAACAACGCACACCTGGGTTAAACCCAGAAACTAGGCAGACTGGGTGGACAAAGGTGGGGATAACCAGGGTGGGAGAGGTAATGTGGAAGCGTGGGCGCATACTCGTCCCAGGCCTAAGGAATTACTACGGACTTGGCAAAGGGGAAGAATATACACACCCGCGCTTGCAACATGCAGTGTCAGCCCAATTTATGGAAGACCTTGACCTGCCAGAACATAGTCCACTAGAGTTTAACCTCTCTCAAAGACAAGAATATCGACCCTGTATCAGGCAATAAATAACTTTTCTACTGCCCCAGTCCCCGTTACAACTGCTTACAAGAGACGTTAACGTGTCCTCCAGAATGAGGCTGATGCAATATAAAATACAGCACAGAATATACCGATCAAGGGATAGACTATACAAAACGGGGAGGACTGAAGAGGACCTGAGCCTCAAATGTAAGGGGAGGGGCGTGGGTACCTGCTATAGGAATGTGAGTTGGTTCTGAGACTCTGTGACCGAGTCCTGGGGAGGATGAAGGAGGTGCTGGATATTTCATTCCCTAAAGATCCAGAAGTGCTGTTATTGCATATTAACAGGGAAATGGAGGGAACACAATGGGACGGCTGGCTCCTAAATATTGTGACCATGCTGGTCAAGTGGGACTTGGCAATTAAATGGGGCTTCAAAGACATGCCGACACTGAGCAATTGGGAAACGTGCATGGAACACTGCCGCAAAACTCTACTCTTTATGTAGTCACTCCTAGTAGGGGACACCTATTGTTTTGAACGACCGCTCTTAGATGGCCTGGCCGTAGGCGCTATATAAATGCTGATGGCAATCGCATCCGGCTAGAGGTCGGGAGTGGGAAAGAAGACACCATGTGAATTTGGGGGTGGATTGGTGAGGCTGTTATGGGTAGAAAATGTTCAGTTTAACAGGGGAAGACGCTCTCAGGAATAAATTTGTGTTGCACAAAGATGAGTGATGGGGGGTAATCGGAGAGGGCTAGGGAAGGGAAAAGAAATTGAGTTGAGTGAGGGGAGCTGAAAAAAAAATGTTCACATGTTGAGAACCTGTGAGGGTGTGGAAGACTTTTTAATTTGGAGCAATCTTTCACGGTATCACAGGAATCTGGTAACCGCAACTCTACTGCAGGAATTTCTATTGGAAATGATTACTGTGAGAAAAATGTTTTTTA
This sequence comes from Ambystoma mexicanum, assembly GCF_040938575.1. Taxonomy (NCBI): domain Eukaryota; kingdom Metazoa; phylum Chordata; class Amphibia; order Caudata; family Ambystomatidae; genus Ambystoma; species Ambystoma mexicanum. The sequence continues at coordinate 108,192,699 of NC_090926.1, read as the reverse complement.
ATATCTGCATCTAACAAAAATATTCTTACTAAATCAGTAAGAACACATTTCATGCAATTATTCTCCTCGCGGATGTCTTGTATGGTGTCATTGTAGTCATATGCTGCACAACAGGGGACACCTAGTTAAGGTGGATTTGCTCAAAATGCGATTGCTGAATTTCATGGGTTTTATTTTAAATCTGATCACCTTAACTCTCTTCTAACTAAAGTTTTTGTTCACTGAATATGGAGTATGAATGCATAATTGATATTAAACCACGTTTGGAGGATCCATTTTGGCAAATGTATAATTTGCCTGAGAATGTGTTATTAATGGGATATATGCACAAGCATTACTATAATGGACATATTGTTCTTGGTAAGTCCTGAGACAATACATTGTGCCCCTCAGTGGACCATAATGGATTTGAATAACTTAATCATAAAATGGCATATTATTTGACATTGATCAGTAATCTTGAAGATTGATTGATGCACAAGCATTTTTGATGGAGCTGCATTTTCTCATTGCAGAAAATCTTTTTAAAATGCACTCCCCTCAAGGCTTGGTCGACAATCAAAATCCAAATGTGGAACACGTAACTTTATTTGCAGCACTAGCCCATTCTTTTCATCTGTCATCAAACGGCACCTCCGCGGATGACTAACCCCTCTCTCATATTAACTCTCTCCTTCAAACCACAGACTCCAGCCCCTGCATCCTACATTAAGTGAGAATCATGAAACCCAACAGTTTGTCTTGGTGAAGTCTTCAAACAGAAATGTACGTGGGCTGAATCGGCACAGACCATAGCAAACCACAATTAATTTGGAAGGGTTAACTCAATCCTTCATGCTGTTCAATATGACCACTTCACCTCCCAACTCACCAAATAGAAAAGGGCATTAAACCTAACTCCTTATATTGAAAATAGGCACACAATCTCGTGTCTGTCTATGCACACACACACCATTCGGTGCCCTTAGTCCCATTCACCAGCAAACACTGCTCCATCACCCTCAACAGCCTGACTTGTATCCCACTCACCAAGTAAATATGCTGCATCTTGCTCTTAAATGCACCCTCAGCATCCCACCATGTCAGAGACCCAGCGTTAGGGGAGTTTTCCTAAAGTCCACTTGAGGTAAGACTCTATACAACTATCCCTGGGTATACAGGTCCCCCTGTAGTGATACACGAAATTGCAACCTTGCCAATCAGGGCTTTAGATGACAGCATTAGCCGCTGAAAGCCAATAGTGTATTCAAAGTATGTGCTAAAAATGCTGACAGTAGTCTGTTGTAGCACTTCCATTATGCAGTAGTGAGCTACAAGGAATATGCAGGCCTAGTATGAAATAGGTCACATTATGCATTGTTGATAGACAGGCAGGGAGAGGGCCCCAGCTATGTAGCTAATAGGTATTTTTGGAGTGTTTGGAACATCATGGCACCTATATAGCGCTTAGATAGCCAGTCTTAAGCGCTATAAACACTAAGCTATGAGTGCATGCCTTTTAGAGCTTGCAGATGGGGTTAATACATCCCTGCTTCCCTTAGAATATTCAGCCTCACTAACGGTAGCCCTGGCTCCAAGCTAATCTTGCTTTTCTCTGGGAAGGCACTGATAAGGACATTCCAGTGTTCGCGGAGAGGGCTCCAAGGGAGGGGGTAGGAGCGAGCAGGGAGCATCTCAGAGAGAGCTGGGTTTTTTCCATGAACCAGCCCATATTTTTGCACAGGGAAAGTTCTGGAACTATGCGTCATGGTGACTGACATCACGAGATTATAAAATATCCATGCACACATGACTCGGGGGGAGATCGTCCTGTGGACTTGATTCGTGTACAGTCAAGTGCCCGGAATTGGCTCTCACGGTGTCCTCCAGCATTGTTTTTCCATGAAAAGCCCAGGTCTCCCAGTGCTGATTAAAGGGACGTAAGACTGTGTTTCTCTGTTTTCTCTATGTTTCTCTATATTTCTCTATGTTTCTCTATGTTTATCTAAGTTCCATGTTTCACTATATTTTGCATTGTTCTAAGTTTATGCTTTGTAATATTCTTTAACTTGAATCCCAAATGTATATGAAATTCACTGCTTAGAATAAATATGCTAAAACTTTGAGGGTGTCATTTGTCACTAGCATGAGATCACTGCTCAGCACAATAGAACCTGTATTTTGGGCTGAATTGGGTATTTTTGCTCTCAAAGGGCTGGCCCCGAGGAAGATTTTGCCCATATCAAGACACCCCCACTCTTCGTTTAAGTCTGTACTACTCAAATGATTTGGTAGAATTGCAGAGCAGCCAGTCTTATTGTATGAGGATGTAAGCTGTAGGTGACTAGACTGAACCCAGCCAATACAATAGTCCAAAGGATCTCTTACACACAGTTATATTAATATAGATGTATTTTATTTGGTATGGTAATTTTTATTTGTAAATCACCTATACACAAGGCAAGTGTTTCAAAGCGCTAAAGGAGGGAGGTGTCATGATTCCTACCCCCAAGGAGCCAGATCGGATCCAGCGTCCCCGGAAGCAGACATGTTCTCGGGGGGAGGTCCAGCAGCCTCTGGTAGGGGCCCTGTGGACTCAGTCCTGGCGCCTTTGGCGCCAGGCTCATATTGGACATCAGTCCTGGCGCCATAGGCGCCAGGCTCATAACAAGTGAACTTATGTAAAGAGTGATTTTGTGTAAACTTACCTGTTACATGCTGCAACATCCAGGCCTCCTTGAGGCCTGAATGGGACTACTTTACCTGTGGGACTATTTTGCCACTCGGGCGTGGTCAGGGAAGGATACATACCTGGTTGGGGAAGGATACATACCTGGAACTTCTTTGGAGGCTATTTAAGCCACGCCCAGACAGCAGCTCACTCTTGCGTTGTTCTGCTCCTAGCAGCTGGACGCTCACCGTGCCAGCTCCTGCATCCCGGCTCCAGCCACGCCTGATTAGATCCTGGAACACCTAGAAGGAGAGGAGCGAAGAGAGAAGGTGAGAACAAGAACATTGCCAGTTGCTTACCTGTGTCCGGAGTCGTCACGCCGGCTACCTGAAGAAGAAGAGTTTATTTTAAACGCTTTGCGTCGCTCGTTGCAGCGCCGCGCTCACTCACCTGTCCACGAAACATCTTCATTCTTCATTGCGACCCTCTGCATGGTCCACCGCATACCTGCACCTAGGGGAAGAAGAAAGACAAAAGGTGAGCAGCAGGATCGTTATGATGAAACCTGGGTTCCATCTTTAATACTTACCTGTCTGTACTAGGCGGGTCCTGTCAGCATCTCGGGTCGGCGCTGCTTCTAGGGCAGTTAACGTACCCCAGCCCCTAAGGGGAAAAAGAACAAAGCATTACTGGATGTATTTAAAAGACATTTTCAAGGAATCATCTTACCTCTTATCCACTTGAGTTATTTCCGGCAATTCCATTCTTCACTCCTAAAACTCCCGCAGTTTCTGTAATAAGGAACGGACTTCAGATTTCAAAGACATATGAAAGGGAGATCATTTTCTTGAACTTTTACGAACTACATACTCACGGCGCTTGCCTGGAAAGTCAGGTGAACTTGAACCTCACGTTTCCAGCTAACCAGTGAAGTAACTGGATATACACGCACCCCTGCACCAGAAGCAGGATGGAGAGTTCATCCTTTCAAAACCTAAGGTGAGACTTAGCGGGGGGAATTTTAGGAGGTGGCCAACGGAGAGTGAACTGGGAGGTGGGAAGCTAAAGCGTCACTCCGTAGATAGCTAACCCCCTTTCCCCATCTGCAGAAGGATTCTCCTGCGGATTAGACAAGCAAGATTCAGGGGTCCTGTCCAGTCGGTCTTCCGAGTTCTGCGCATCACCTTAGAAGAGGCCACAGCAACCCAGACCAGATCAGCGCCTCCGTGGGAGTCAGGTGAGCGTTACAGGAGGGACCAAGGGGAAAGTCAGAGCTCTTGAATTTCTGAACGATGCAGTCTGCACAGGCAGAGTAACTGAATAAAGTACAGTTGGCAGTGTAGATAAAAGCAAATAGATCTGACGAGTCTGCAGTTTTTCCAAGTGCATTTAGGCACCAACATCCAAGGAGGGGAGAAGAGGAACCTCGATATACGATCTGTTACGGTCAGATCATGCAAGTGAACAGACTGTACAGGAGAGGGAGAGGGAGAAATACGTGCAGGGGGTGAGGTGGCCCAAGTGCACCCAGTCAATGAGAAACTGGGGTTAGTGCTGAGAGATGCCACTGTCATGGGTCATTGACAAAGTGCAGTAGTGATGAGGCAAGTGCAGGCCATGAGGCAAGTGTGGGAGGACTGGTGAGGGTGCCGGGGACCTGTGAGACTGAGGTACACCCAGCGTCCAGTCACCAAGCTGTGTGGAAAATGAGGGGGGGGGATAGAGCAGAGAGAGGGAGGGTAGGAGGGTAGAGGGAAGGAAGATGAGAAAAGGAATGTCTAACGTAGTTTCCAGAATTTAAGGAGATCAGGCTCAAGATGGAGGGCGTTGGGGAGGCTGTTCCAGAGGGAGGCCCCTGCTGAGGATGAAGATCTCCCTCCAAATCTATGCTTGGAGAACTGGCTTGTAGAGGAGCAGTTACATGCCTCTGCAGGAAATCCTGCCCCCCTCCATGTTATATGTTGCAGGCCTGAGATTGTGCAGTGTTTGACACCAGCAGTTGTGCCAATACTGCAGCAGATATTCGAAAGAAGGTACCCAAGGAAAAAGCCCCATCGAATGTATCCCCGAAGAGATGACAATCTGAGGGAGGAGCTCCCTTAAGGAATATAAAAAGGAGCAAAGAGAGAAGCTAGTGATGTCACAAGAAACATGCATGGCATGACACCCCGAGAATACGGGCTGAAGAGAATGCAAAGATCTTACAGAAACTGATGAAGTTAAGAATCTAGTAAATTTTCATATGCAAAAAGAGAGAACGTGTTCGAAGTGCTGCAGAAAATCAACTGTTCAATAATTGTACAGACACTTAAACGCAAGTATACTAAGTCATCATAGAAGCTGGCTATATGTAGTGTTTAGACTGCAGGCAAAGCTGCCATTGTATAGGAGCTGGACACCCGTGTCATGAATTTAGTAAGCCCTGACCCATGGAGAGGAAAGGCTGAGAATTGTCACAGCAAGAATAAGCCAAGATCATGGAAGCACCTGGCAAGGTTGGGTGAGGTTGTCTAGCATGGTATCCAAACTGAAGCAGCCAAGGTCTGTTATCTATTCTTTTTTTTTTATTATCAAAGATTTTATCGATTTGAAAATTAAAACATTACACTTATCTCTCTGCAATACAGGGTTGGGACGTGGGAAGGGAGAGGAAGTTAGGAACAGCAGTGGGGGGGAGGGAAGGTGGAGACTGGAAGGGAGAGGAACATATGCAATATCAACATTTCCAGGTGCCGGTGATGGGATGGGGAGAGAGAGACACAATCAAGAAACAAAAAACATTCAGAAACACAACTTCCGGGACCATGGTCCGACAGACCGTCAACTTGACATCGGATGACCTTGTGGCATAGACTATTCATGGCAGAATCGTTACCCCCACTTTCACAGGGCATCTCTCGGTCACAGAGGCTGCGGAACCACCCTTGTCCTTTAGCTAGCCTCTTCCCATCTTCTCCATATTTTGTCCGCTTTTTGCGGGCAACCCGTCGCCGCGTACACTCTATGTTCAATTATAGCGCATATGTCCACATCTGTGACCCACTGGTCATAGCTTGGGGTACGTTCCGATCCCCACAGTTGTGCAATGTTCCGCCTGAGAACCGCCATCGCAGTCGACCAGAACAATTTCTCATAACGGGAAAGGTCAGTTTCACTGGAGATCCCCAGGAGAAGGAGTTTTGGGCATCTCTGTATCGCTTTACCCATAACGCTAGACAGTTTATCACAGCATTTCTGCCAGAGCTGCTGTATCTTACTACATTCCCACAGAATATGGAAAAAGGTACCTTCTTCACGTTTGCAGCGCAGGCATTGTGCGTCCGAGGATTTGCCCCAGCGGAAGAGGGCCACTCTTGGGTAGTAGCTGCGGTGCAGGATCTTCAGTTGGACCAGTCTTAGCCTTGAGGAAATGGTTGTTTCTCACGGGTACATCAGGGCCTCCACCCAGTCCTCCGGTTGAAGTGGACCCACATCCCGTTCCCACTTTGTCTTCAAGCTGGTTAGTTCCGGCGTCGCAAAGGATGTTATCACATTGTACATGGTAGAGGTGACTTTCCGGTCCACCCGGTCCAAAACTATGTTTCGCTCTAATGGGGAGCTTTCCGGCATGTCTTGTGTTGTGTCGATGGGTCGTCCAAGCATGTTTCAGCTGCATGTAGTGGTACCTTTCTGTGGCCGGGAGGGAAAACTTTACATGCAATGTCTCGAATGGTGCCAGGTTGTCCTCGTGAACCACATCTCCTATGCTGGCGATTCCTCGCTGGACCCATTCAGGCCATCTGGGCAACTTTCGTATTTCGGGAAGGTTGCAGGTGTTCCATAGGGGTTGCGCCAGCGTTACTTTCTCGCCCCATCCTAAGTACCGATATACGTACTTCCATATTATCACTATATGCGTTACCATATCTGTTTTTGGTGTGCGGTTCAGGCTTCCATTCAGATGCTCTAGAGGCGTGGTTGTGGCATTACAGATAAGACCTTTGATGTGTGGGAGGCTTCCGTCTCCATGGAGCATATCATTTACTACCGCCATCTGGCTGGCCCAGTAATTGGACTGCCCAGGATACAGTCATATCCCTCCTTCCCAGATAGACCTTTGGAGTGTGACCAGAGCAATTTGTGGGTGTCCTCCTCCCCATAGCAATTTCCAAAGGATGCACTCGATTTTGTGGAATTCTCGCTGGTGGATGTATAATGGCACATTTTGCAGGATATATAAGAATTTAGGAAGGGCTATCATTTTGAACAGGGCCGCTCTGTCCATCAGCGTTAGTGGCAAGGAGATCCAATGGCGAGTATCTTCTGCAAATCTTGTTACAAGGGGGGAGAAGTTCAGGGTTGTGTATTCAATAAGATGCTTCGTGATCCATATCCCCAGATACTTGAACTGTTCCCTCTCGATCTGGTAAGGGCCAACCGCTAGGTGTGCCATCGAGGTGTCTCCTAAAGGGAAGACGATGGTTTTGGACCAGTTCACACGTAATCCGCTGAATGCCTCATATTTGTCTAACAGGTGCATGACTCTGGGGCAGGAGTTGCTCAGGTCCTTCAGATATGAGACGGTCATCCGCATAGAGAGATATTCTGTCTTCCCAGGTCTCAGACCATCGGAAGCCTTCCCAGGTTGGCGCGTTTTGCAGGAGGATTGCCAGTGGTTCGATGGCGATTGCAAAAATCATGGCTGGCAACGGGCAGCCCTGTCTCGTGCCCCTCCCCAGGTTGAAGAGGTCCGAACGCCAGCCATTGACTCTGTTCCTGGCCACCGAGGATTCGTACAACAGGCGCACCCACTTCATGAAGTTCTCACCGAAGCCCATGCGGTGCATAATGGTCCAGATGGCCTCCCATCTCACCGAATCAAAGGCCTTCTCAGTCAATTGCTAGTAGAGCTAGTGGGCCCTGTATACTGTTGGCCCTTTCCAGGGCCGAATATAGCCTGTGGAGGTTCATACGCGTTGATCTCTGTGGCATGAAGCCGCACTGGTCCGGATGCATCAGGGTGGGAATAACCTGTTGCAGACGGTCGGCAAGTAATTTCGCCAGTATTTTGGTCTCGCTATTGATGAGTGAAATGGGCCTGTATGAACTGCATCTTTCCGGCTTGGGTATCACTATTGTTGCTTCTCGCAGATCTGGTGGGAGAATGCCCTCTTCTAGCGCATGTTGATACATTCAGAGTAGTTGGGGGGGCCACCACGTTGGTCCCCACCTTTTCGCCATAGCTCAACTGGGAAGCCATTGGGTCCTGGGGATTTACCGGTTTGGAGGCCCGACATGGCACTTAGGATCTCATCTTCTGTGATCTCCCTCTCCAGCAGTTGCATTTGCTTCTCAGTTAAGGTGGGGATGTCAATTTGGTCCATGATCGTGGCGTCCATCTGTGTCGTGGGTTTTCTGCACAGCTCAGCGTAATATTCCGCAAAGCCTTGACTTATTTCCTGATCCGTCACCCCTGCATTCGGCCCTCCTGTGTCGAGCCTTCGGACATGACTGCGTCCCTGCTCCTTCCTTTCCAGCCAAGCCAGCATCTTGCCAGCCTTGTCACCTGTTTCATAGAGTCTTGCCCGCATTGCAGTATGCGCTTGTTTCGCATTGTCCATCGCTATGTTTTGCAGCCTTTTCTGTGCTAGTAGCAATGTCCAATTTGAGGCCGGTGTGTCCTCAATTATGTGCCTCTCCTCTGCCTGCTTGACCTGTTGTTCGGCTTCAAGTGTCTTGCTCCAGTGCTGTCTTTTTCTCGCGGTCGTCCACGATATTAGTTCACCTCTTAACACCGTCTTGTAGGCCTCCCACAGTGTTCCTGGGTTCATTGCCGTCTGTGTATTGAGCTCGAAGTATGTATTGGTTGTCTCCTGTAGCCTGTCCACAAGCTCGGGGTCACCCAGGTAGTAGCTATTCGGAATCCGCCTGGATGTTATGAGTGTCAGTTCTAGCGGGTAGTGGTCAGAGATGCCTCTGGGAAGTATGTTTATTTCTTGCGCCCTGTGTAGATCAGTTGCTGGGGTGAAGAGATAATCTAGCCTGGAGAGCGAGGCATGTGCCCCTGAGTGGAAGGAGTATGCTCTCGTGTCTGGGTGGAGTTCTCTCCACACATCGCATAGGCCTAGTGCGTTGGCAAACGTGGCAAGTCTGGTGGGAACATTGGGGTTTCTATTCCGCAAGTGTGATCTGTCCAGGGTTACAATCATGACTTCATTAAAGTCCCCTCCCAGTATCATGAGGGTTAGAAGTGTCGTTTGCGATTAACGGGGCAATGTCGGTAAGTAGTGGCTCTAGTAGAGTTGGGGGTGCATAGGTGGCTATCAGTGCGATGGAGTGATCCCATAGCTTGCCTGTCACGTACACATATCTGCCACCTGTGTCATGGGTTACCGTCGTAAGGTGGAAGGGGAGGTTTTTGTGTACCAGGATCATGACACCTCTTGAGCCCATTGTGAAACCTGAGTCGAGTGCCAGCTTGTAGTTTGTACGTCTGAATAGGGTACAGTCTGAGCCCGCAAGATGGGTCTCAAACAGGAACACTATGTCAGCACCCCGCCTGTTAAGAAATTGCCGCACCAACCAGCGCTTGACTGCATTGCCCAGACCATTAACGTTCCATGTCATAAGCCTCAGTATTCTGAGAGCGTCGCTACTACCGCTATGTGATGCCATGGGTGCTTGTGATAGTCACTGCCTGTGTTGCCACTGACGGTGTTATGCGCCAGCTGCGAATATGCCCGTGGGTTAACTCTGTCTTACCTAGCCATATTATCTTGTGCGTTTGACGGGTCCCGTCTGTAACTAAACTTAACAAATCCCCAACCCCCCTCCCCATACTCCTCCCAGCTAGAAGCATCGGTCGCCCGAACAAAAAACCCGTGGTGTCAACTGGACACCTTACATGCATAACTTCAAGTAGAGGTGGCCTCCCTCTGCCTGGATCCCCAGGGGGAGAGAGCCCTCTCCTGGGGGTGTGACCAGCGGGGAGCCGCCACGTATAATAAACGTGGAGTTTGTTGCACTATCGGGAGGGGGCTCTCCTTGTGTTGCGGTCTTGGGGCATACCGCGACCGCGCCAGGTAAGTGTGTGTAGCCTGCTGTTGCGAGTGTGTGTGTAGACAGAATAAATCAGTAGTTCAACCTGGGTGACCCAACGGGACCTCGGGCATCTGGCAGGCCTTGAGGCAGTGGTCAGCCCTCCTGATCTTCCGGTGGGTCTTGCGCTGATGGTCGATGGACCTCTCGCTGTTGGTCCGGTGGAGGCCTTCTGTTCCTCCCCCTGTTGTCGCGGGGGTTCGACCAGTCTGTCTGTTTTGTTCAGCCCAGCGCCAAGCCTCCTTGGGATCATTGAAGTGGACTGTTGTCCCTTTGTGATAAATCTTGAGTTGCGCACGGAAGAGGTGGCCATACCTCACTCCCATTGTTTGCAGTTGTTTTTTGAGGTGGTCGAAGGAGTGCCTCGCCTTTTGCACTTCCCTGGTGTAGTCGGGGGGGGACAAAAGGGGGGGTTGCAATTTTGGAGCCATTGAATGTGATGGCGCCTTTTGCACGCGCATGTTGCAGTAGGGCATCACGATCCCTGTAGTTTAAGAACTTTGCAATTATCGTGTGTGGAGGTGCGCCGGGCGGCGGTCTGCCCGTGAGCACTCTGTGTGCCCTCTCTATGGAAAAGAACTTGGAGAAGGCGTCTGGCTCGTACAGATCAGTCAGTCATTGTTCTAGGAAAAGTTCCATGCAGGAGCCTTCGGCCTTCTCGGGTATACCGAGTATACGCACATTGTTACGCCTTGATCTGCCCTCCCCATCTTCAATTCTGTCCTCCAGTACCTTGAATTTGGTTGTGACATTTTGGAGCTGCTGTTGCATGTTATGCATTCTATCCTCTGTGTTGGATATGCGATGTTCAGCTTCCCTGGTGCGTGGTGTTAGTTTTTGGAAATCGTGTCGGAGGAGGGATACGTCCATGCTTATCCCGTCCATTTTCTGCTCCATTGATGTGCGGGAATCGGCTATCGCAGCCATAATGTCCTTCAATGAAATTCCCTGGTCCGTTTCCATCTCGTCCGCGGATTGCGGGTGGAGGTCTGACGCCTGGGGCGGTTGGATGGTGTACTGATCCATCCTGCTTTGTTTGGGGAGTTTCTTTGACTTGCCTTTCCCTATGGTACCGATATCACTAGCTCCGTATGGGTCTGCGTGCTTGGCCTGTCTTGCACGCTGTCGCCTCCTGGAGCAGAGCTCAGGCAGGGACACTCACCCACACCTCCCAGCCACACCGGCACCTCTTCCCCCTCTCTGCCGCACAGGCTTGCCTCACACGCTGGGCCGCACGGGAAGTACATCCCTCGTTCTCGAGTAGCAGTGCTGTCGGCGTCCCGGGTGTCCCACGCGAGTGGATACACGCCCCGCCCTCACCTCCGCATGGCTCTGCTGTAGTCTGCCAGTTGGGAGGGACACCGCCAGAGCCCCACCGGGACCACACTCTTCCTCCGATGTAGTCTGCGGATCAGTAGCAGGCTGGATTCCGGTGCAGCGCGGCCTCACTGCTTCGCTTCAGGGCGTTCGTCCGTGCGTGCTGGTGGCCATTTTGGAAGCTGGATGTCAAACGCCTCGAAACTTCTTGTGGTCGTTTCTCTCGAAATCGGCTGTGGTTTCCTCTGCTCTACGCCTCGTTTGTGCCCAAGGGTATCCAACACCATACGGGGTTGTTATCAGCTCTTATGTCGTCGAATTTCAGGCGATTTTACCAGGATATTTGCAGCGGTCGCGGGAGCCGAGGAGACCTACGTCTTTCTCATCCCACGGCTAGCCACGCCCCCCCTGTTCTCTATTCTTGAAAGCAGTCAATGTGCGAAGGATGAATCATCCCTGGTTAATGTGCAAAGAAAGAACACCAAGAGGGCCAAGTTTTATTAACTTAAGACCTTTAAATGCTGCAAAATGGACCAAAATCGTGGTGTCCTGTCATGTGAGCCAAGGATGGAAATGGAGTTGAGCTTGGAATCCTAGAAAGATAGTGAGAGCCTGCACTCCAATATATTTCCACAGACGACCGATACTTTGCAGTGCCAAGTTCAAAGACCATCTTCCTGGCAGAAGGCATGAGTGATGAGATGTTGGACTAATTGGGTGGGGGAGATGAAGTCAAATCCCCCTCCTGGCACTTGGCTCTGAGCTTACCTTCTGCTAATTGAACTGAATGTTCCAGACATGGCACGAGCATGCCATCCAATTGTAGAGGGCCGTATAAGGAAGGGGCTTATAGTTTGAAGACCAATGATAAACTGTGTACTTAATAGTGTTAAAAATTACATGTTTTAGAGGTAGGCATAACTTGTCCATCTGACAGTGGGCAGCCAATCGCAATCCTAGTCCCTATATAAAGTATGTGTAGATGTTTTCCTTGTCCAATCCCAACCCTTGATTGGTTTTCTGTATGCCACGTAGTATGACGTCACCTCTGACATATTATTTTGCATATAAGGATGGTTTTATGAGAAAATCGTCGAGGGCCTGACCAAACGTCCGTTGATGTCCATTGTAACCTCCCTGTTTTAGATCATTGTTAATAAAACAGACTCTTTGCCATCTTCCTGATACTCTGCGATCCCAATCATTGCATGCACGTTACTAAAGGGACATAAGCTCACGTGGTAGCGGTGCGGCTGGTTGAAAAAGATCCAAACTAGTTTGTCTCCACAGTTTTGGATGATCGGGCATCCTCCGCCATAAGCGGGAAGATTGCGGGGTTTCCTGTGGCGAGCGGCCCGATAGAAATAAACTTGCAAGAAAACCGAGACGGTGGGCAGGTCCCCCTTGGATGAAATCCCTCCCTGGTTTGCATGGGTGCTTTGCAGACAGAAGGTGAATTGGTCGGATTGATGGAAGAGTCGATAACGAAGGCCTTGAGTCGATTAACGAATGGAGAGTAGATTAAGGGGGAATGACAAATAGAGGATGGTATTGTGATCATTTTTTGAGAAATGGGAAATATTATGAAGATAAAAGGTAGCACCTAGTAGTCCCGACTCAAGGGAGTTTAGGAAGAAGCGAGGGTAGAGCAGAAACATAAAATGCGTAATCAGGATTACGGAAGGTGACGTCTCAAACCCTGTATAGGGTATAGAGTAAAAGCGAACGAGATGAGGTGATCATGGTGTTTGTAAATGTGTAATGCCTGATTTTAGTATGAATGTTGAGTAAAAATATCGAAGAGAAATCAAAGTTGTGAAAAAAATTGAAAAAGTTGAGGGAGCAACAGTGATTGAGCGTACCAAAGTGATTGGCGCCAGTTAAGGAAATAAATATATCTAATAAGAAAATAGGTCAACTGTTGAAATTCGAGGCTTGAGCAGCGATGGTCATGCTCATATTTGCTGTTTTTAAAAATGTTGAAAAGTGGTGATTTCAGTAAAAGTATAAAGATTATTTAACAGTCTGGTAAGTATTGACAGTTGAGTCAGACATGTCATTATGGGAGACACTCCTTTTATGCTCTTATGTAAAATATTACCAAAGCACCTGCCCAAGCTCAAACAGTATAGTGCGGAATGGGTGAAAGCCACAGCTGATAAAATGTTCATGCCGTGGCCACAAGGGGGATCATTGTCATAAGCGGTATTGCAACACATGACCAGATACTTGCATTCTGCATATACAGTGAAGAAATTAGAGAAAAGGTTTGTGATTTTAGAGCTGTGGAAGATGTAACACGAAGAGAAGACCCGCAACCTGAAGAGTGGTTGCTTAATCAGAGAAAGGAGGAATGTGTTGAACCTTCAGCTCCTCTTACCTTACCCAAAGCAAAAGGTGCTGGTACGGAAGAAATACGGTTATATTCTTTAAACAAGTTGAAAGAGGCGACGAGGTATAGTAATCCGATATATGAACCCCCTGCTTACAGTGGTGAAGATATCCCAGAGGAGAATAAGAGAACAGAAGAGATCTATAAGATCATACAAGACGAAGAAGAAAGGAGTGAGTGGTCGAATCTGTCGACAGAAATAGACAGGGAGATTGAGATGGAAAGGAGAGAAGGACAAAGCTGACAAGAGAGTGCTCGTGCAGAATGAACAAATGGGAGGACAGATATTACTTAAAATAGATGGGAAAAGTATCGAGAAAGTTAGGCAAAGGTAAGATGAGGACAAACAAAGAAAAGATAAGGAATGAGAGAAGAGATTGAAAGAAAATGAGCAGAAAAGGAGGAGCAGGGAGCAACAAGAATATATATTTCTGAGGCTTGTGGAATCTGCTTAGATCACATGCTGTGCATAGGCCGACATCTAGTGGAAGCTGCGGAGTATTACAGTTTGTTTTTCGAAGTCGAAAAATGGGCGTCGACACAGGGCGTGCCAGTAATACTATCCCTAGTGTGACGTCCCCTGTACCCATGATCCCTCACGCGTCTAGGATCCCCAGATTGTTTTTTTCCGCCATTCTGGTCGGAAGCACTTCAGCGGAGTTCCCTGGCTTTGCCATATTTTCACTCTAAAATAATTCTAATTTGCCCCGTTTGACCAACCTTTCGTCGATCAACATCTCGACGCCGAACCGGGGAGGAGATCAACGTCGAATACCCGACGGATTGGGCCTTGAGGCTTCCGCCTCGGCTCGGGCCTGGGCCGCTGGCCTCGGCCCTACAAGTAGGGAGAGTGGGGGTGGTACACTTCCACACTCGACACCTTATTACCTACACACACTTGCCCGCTGCCCACAGGCGCGTATGGAGGGTACGCCCTTTCAGTTTTGCCCCAAGTGTAATAAGAAATACCCTTGGGTAGATAAGCACGCTACGTGCAACCTTTGCCTACCCAGAGACCACCCCGAAACGGGTTGCAGGGCCTGTAGTAGGTTTAAGGCCAAAACTCTTAAGGACCGCTCCACCAAGCGTTGGGCCCACCACGCCAAGCTAGCAGCTATGGAGGCGGAGGGTACCTTCAGCGACGGCAGCGACGCCGAACTTTCGGACGGCGAGGGCACCAAGGCGTCGAAAGACAGCCGAACGCACGTCCCCGGCCTCGGAAGGTCGTCCGTCCCGGCGACTATGGGGAAGTCCCCCGGCGACAAAAGCGTTACACATACACACGCTAAACACAAAAAATCCACCCGAGATTCGACGTCGTCGAAACCTCGGAAAGAGGCACAGAAGGAGCGGTCCGAAAGGACGTCCTCTGGGCGGTCCCGGTCGAGGTCGCCGCACGACGTCAGGCAAGCCTCCACACTTGCACAGAGTGCCTCGACCATTAATATCCCGGAAGATCAATCGTCCGGAGACGAACACGACTTCCACGAACACGACTTCCACCCCCAGCCTGCACCCCAGGGAAAGGGTACTTCACTTGGGAGTAAAGAGGGCCCAGTTTCGAAGGCTAGTTCGAAAAACATGGATTCCACCTCCGATCCTCGACGCCAGGCGTCGAAAGATAAGGGAAAGGGGAAACACACTTCCACCCACGGGGAAGGGGGTAAACAGCAAAGGAAACAACCCTTGCAGTCCTCCACTACAAAAGAACTGACCAAGTCTTCTCAGGGCCAATCCATAGAAAGTCCCAGCAAGGTCACCCCAAGCTCAAAACTCTGGTCATGCGAGGACATTGACAGAGTAATGTCAAGGATGTCTTCCTTGGCGAATTATTTCGACAGACACCCTGAACAACTCCTTGCTTTAAACCCTCAGGGAGATTCTCCCTCAGGGTCAGGGGACCCTATCCCCTCAAATAAAAGACCCCGGGTCGAGACACCATTTAGGCCTTTAGACCCCATCGAGGCCCAACCCTATTCTTACCTCTTCCCTACAGACCAAGGAAACTCTTCCCTTATAGAAGGTCAGGAAATTGACACGCCAGAAGATCCTGCAGGATCAGATTATTACGGCGAAGACGAAGACGAGGATGAGCCAGAAAATAGCCCAGATATTTTCAGAATGGACTCACCAGTCGAAAGGGAAGCCCCAGTGTCTGATTCCCCGATAGATAATCAGCCCCTCCTTAATGAACTGCTCTTTCGGGCAGCTAACCACTTCCACATAGACACACAAGGTGCCCAGGAAGAAAGGGACTTTGCGGAAGAACTAATAGGGGAAAGGAAGCCAGTAGCCCAGACCATTCCCATCCTAAAATCTGTTCAACGCAGAATAGCACCATCCCTTGTCAACCCAAACCTGACAAGACCTGTAAATCCGAGAGTGGAGAAGCTGTTTAAAGCAGCCCAGTCGGACCCCCTATATATTAGAGGTCAACTTAAGCCAGACTCTCTAGTAGTAACCAACACCCGCAAAAGAGCTGGTACACCATTATCTTCCTCTGAGGCTCCCCCCGACAAAGAAAGTAAAAAACTTTATGGTTTTGGCAGGAAAGTAGCTTCCACGGCAGCCTACCAAGCCAGAATCGCGAATTCCACCACACTGTTGGCTAGCTACAACTGTCACCAGTGGGAAGAAGTGGCAGCACTAATAGACTCTGCTCCCGAACCCCTTAAAAGCCAGCTAGCTCGCATTTGTGCGGAAGGAAGGAACGTGTCAGGCTGCACTGTAAAAGCAACTCTGGACGCCGCTGACAATGCGGGTAGACTTATAGCAGAGGGGACTGTCATCAAAAGGCATGCTTGGTTGAGGCAGTCGGGATTCAAAGCAGAAACACAAGCTGCGCTCTTAGACAAACCAGTGGAAAGTGATCTCCTGTTTGGGAAGGCAGTCGAGGACGCTCTAAAAAACGCTAAGGAAGAATTCGACACCCTCAAATCCCTTGGCCAATTAACTACCAAACCACCTAACCAAAGAGGGAATGGCAATTTTCGTCGCTCCCGCGGCCAAAATTCCAATAGAGGAAATAGCTACTCCCACACCCAGGGTACACAGTGGAACACCAGCTCACAACAGTCTACCCAGGCGTATAATAGGGGTAGTAAAAGAGGACGCGGTAGAGGCAGAGGCAGCCCCAGTAAAGGAGGAGGCACGCCTCCACCAAAGCAGTGACGCTCAGTTCAGGGTCCCTTCCCATGCAACCCCAGTAGGGGGACGAATATCAAGTTTCACCCAGGCATGGGAAGGGATAACATCCGACAGATGGGTGCTGTCAACAGTATCCAATGGGTACTGCATAGAACTACTGCAACGTCCCCTAAACCATCCTCCAAGACAAAAAGTCCACTCTTTACTACATCAGAAGATCCTCCTCGAGGAGATCGCCATTCTGCTAGAAAAGGACGCGATAGAACTCGTCCCGGGACACCAGGTAAACAAGGGTATCTATTCAACTTACTTCCTTGTGCCAAAGAAAGATTTAACAATGCGCCCAGTTTTGGACTTACGGCCTGCCAACAAGTATGTCAAGCCCCAAAAATTCCGTATGACCACACTACAAGAGGTAATCCCACTCCTAAAAAAGGGGGATTACATGGCAACCTTGGATATGAAAGATGCCTATTTTCATATTTCAATGCTCCCGGCGCACAGAAAATACTTGCGCTTCAAGGTGGACAGTCGCCACTATCAATTCAAGGTACTGCCCTTCGGGATAGCTTCAGCACCAAGGGTATTCACCAAGGTACTGGCGGTGGCAGCTGCACACCTACGCAGGGAGGCAATCCCAGTGTACCCTTATCTGGACGACTGGCTCATAACGGGGGAGACCCCAGGAATCTGCAGGTCAAACATTCAGAGGACCATCGACCTCCTCCACGAATTAGGCTTCTCCATCAACGAGAAAAAGTCAAGTCTGGTGCCAAGCACCTCAAAACAGTTTCTAGGAGCTATCCTAGATACTCAGAAAGGATTGACCTTCCCTTCGGAAGAAAGAATTCGGAACATACTTCTGCAAATTCCGCATTATCAGTCAGGTCAACAGATAACAGTACGCAAAGCTATGCGGTTACTCGGCATGATGGCGTCATGCATTTACCTGGTCCCCCACGCGCGTCTGCGCATGCGTCCCATGCAGGAATGGTTGGCGAAACAGTGGTCTCAGGCAAGTGGTCAGTGGGACGATCTAGTGGTCGTTTCGCCAACACTCGTACAGAACCTACACTGGTGGACAAGAGAGAATCTCGCAAAGGGGAAACCCTTTTACGATCCCGAAGTACAGGCAGTGGTAACTACAGATGCATGCCTGACGGGGTGGGGAGCTCACCATCTCCACCACACAGCTCAGGGTCTCTGGTCTCACTCAGTAGCCAAGAACCACATCAATCTGCTAGAGCTTCTGGCAGTGTTCCGAGCGCTGCAGGCGTTCGAGCCCCATCTACTAAACTTGTCGGTGCAGATCAGGACGGACAGCACGACAGCCATGTTCTATCTGAACAAGCAAGGAGGGACTCGTTCGCCAAATCTGTCCAAGCTTGCCCAGAAAATATGGAGATGGGCACTCAGACGGAACATCTTCCTGTCATCGCAACATGTTCCAGGGGAGCTCAATTCCCTAGCGGATGCTCTAAGCAGAGACTCCCTCCCAGAAGAACACGAATGGGTCCTTCACAAAGACGTAGTAGAAGATCTCTTCTCTCAGTGGGGTTTCCCCACTATAGACCTATTCGCCACAAGCGAAAACAAACAATGCCCAGGATTTGCATCCAGGTTCCCACAACCGGACTCCCAGGGGAATGCCCTGTGGATGAACTGGTCAGGGATGTTTGCGTACGCTTTCCCACCAACTCCTCTCATCAGGAAGGTGGTGTACAAGATGAACAAGGAATCGATGACGCTCATCCTAGTTGCTCCCATGTGGGCGAGACAACCATGGTTTCCACACCTACGCAGGATGGCGGTATGCGAGCCCATCAGACTCCCAGCCTGGTACAACCTTCTGTCCCAGCAACAAGGTCAAACAGTACATCAGGAACCCAACTCTATGAACCTAGCAGCATGGCTCCTGAAGTCATAGAGTTTGGACATCTCAAATTACCACAGAGGTGTATGGACATTCTAAAAGAGTCTAGGAAACCAAATACAAGGCACTGTTACTTTGACAAGTGGAAAAGATTCGTTATCTGGTGCCAGAGTAAACAAATCAACCCGGTTGATTGCACTCCTTTCAACGTTGTAACATACATGCTCCACCTGCTGGATGCAGGGTTGGTTTTTAACTCTCTGAAAGTACACCTGGCAGCCCTCTCAGCCTACACCACATCCCATAACAAGGTTTCGTGGTGGAAAGTACCAGTGGTTAAAGCCTTCATGGAAGGAGTAAAGAGACTTCACCCTCCTATCTCGAACCCACCGCCAGGATGGGATCTCAATGTGGTGCTATCTAAGCTCATGGGGCCCCCCTTCGAACCCATGCATAAAAGTAGTCTCAAACACCTGACTTATAAAACGGCCTTCTTAGTAGCCATTACCTCCATAAGAAGGGTCAGTGAAATTCAGGCTCTGTCAGTGCAAGATCCTTTCTTTACTATCCACAAGGACAAACTGGTTTTACGCACACACCCTAGATTCTCACCAAAATTCATATCCAAGTTCCATGTAAACCAGTCCATCGAGCTTCCGGCTTTCTTCCAAAACCCACAAAGCTCAGCTGAGGTGAAACTACACACCCTAGATGTGCGTAGGGCGGTCTTATACTATGTAAATAAAACCAGACCGCTAAGGAAAACAGATCAACTGTTTGTCTCCGTAGCTACAGGCAGAGAGGGGGATCGCGTCTCTAAGGGCGCTATCTCAAAGTGGATTATCAACTGTATACAGCTGTGTTACTCTCTTTCTGAAAAAACTCTGCCTTTTACGCCAAGGGCCCACTCTACCAGAGGCATTGGGGCCACTCTGGCTTTCATTGCAAATGTTCCCCTTGACACCATTTGCAAAGCAGCTACTTGGAGCTCTATTCACATTTTTACTCAGCATTACTGCATTGACACTCATTCCAAGGCAGATACACAAGTGGGACAAGCGGTTCTAAGACACCTGTTTGCTCATGACCCTTCTCACATCCCACCTCCTTCTTCTGGTACTGCTCGCTAATCTATGCACAGCATGTGATCTAAGCAGATTCCACAAGCCTCAGAAGGGATACATTACTCACCGTAATCGTATTTCTGATGCTTGTATCTGCTTAGATTCACATGCGACCCACCCTTCCTCCCCTCCGAGAGAAGGCGCATGGTTGCTTGTAGTCTTACCTTTCTGTCTATCTGCTTGGACTATCTGTACTCACGCTACTCCTCATGCTACCTCATGTCAGGAAAAACACAATCTGGGGATCCTAGACGCGTGAGGGATCATGGGTACAGGGGACGTCACACTAGGGATAGTATTACTGGCACGCCCTGTGTCGACGCCCATTTTTCGACTTCGAAAAACAAACTGTAATACTCCGCAGCTTCCACTAGATGTCGGCCTATGCACAGCATGTGAATCTAAGCAGATACAAGCATCAGAAATACGATTACGGTGAGTAATGTATCCCATACCAGGAGGAGCAAGAGAAAAAAAGAACAGTCAGAAGAACAAAAAGTATGATGACACAGAGTGATAGAAGATAGGGATAGGAGGGAAAGTTAGAGAAGAGGAGGTAGCGCAAGAATAAGGGACAAACGATTACAGACTAAGGGAAGAGGAGGAAAGAAGGGAAGGAATAAGGGGGACTATACTACTTTTACGTTCTGCCAAACTCAACTGAAACATACTGGGCTGCCTCAAGGGTACTCTTGAGTCCCCATCGATCTTTAATATAGAATTCTACAGATGGATTCAGGTAATATTGATCTCAAGAGTGCAGTGATACAGTATGTAGATGACGTTTTAATTTGCAGCACCACAGACGATGAGTGCAGACGAGATTCTGTTCAGTTGATGACCATTCTAGCTGTCGCGACCGCTGGGCACTGGCGGCTGTGGGAGAGGTGGAAGCGAGGCCGCCATTGATTTGTGCCGCCACGTTTTCTCCTTGACAGTATTATCGGTCTAGTCTTTTTCAACATGGCCGCTGCCTATGCGTATTTATTTCCACACGCTAGGCAGCTCGGCGCGTTGCAACTTCGGATTTTCCCTCTGTTGCTCTCGCTTGTTATTGTTTTCTCCTTGGCGGTGCTCCGCCCTTACTGTTTTGGGGCTCTTGCCCTAGTTGCTTTTCCCTTGTGCTCTTTCCCTTCCAGCCTTCCCAGTGTTTTCTCTTCCCAGTTGGTATCCGATTCCGCTCCTTTCCCTGGCTGTCTTTTCTCGCCTTTCTTCTGGTCCTTCGTAATCCTCTCTCTACTTTGGATATATTTGGAGCTCCCCGAGTTCCCCTGTTAGCTGGTTCCTGCCTGCTCAAGTACTCCAGAGGGGTTTTTATGCCATTCGGGCTTTTCCCCTCTCTCCGTTGTTAGTCCGTCGCGGAGGGGGGTCACCGTGCCTCCTGTTATCGGAGCCGCGGTGGCTTCTTTTCGAGGCCGACCTTACCTTCTACAGAAGAAGAGTCTTCCCACTCTCCACGCCAGAAGGAAGAAGCTTAATTCAATCTCAGGTGAGGAGCAAAGGGAACGGGAGCACGACCGGTGTCCTACTGATGAGGAAGACTTATTTGAACAATCTGATAAATCGGTTAGTCCGCCAGCCCATAGTGACAGATTGCAACGCCAAAATATTGAGATGGCAACCCCACAACAATTCCAGGAACTCGTCGCTGCTGTACAAGGTTTGAGTCAGGAGGTTCAGACTTTAAAGGCAGACAATGCCGACCTGCAACTAAGGGTTGCTGCTCGAGAACAGCTTACTGCCGATCTTCCTCCCCTACCCTTGGTATCAGGCAATTTTGATGGCACCGAGAGGAAAGTAAAAGAATTCCTTGATGCTTGTGATATTCACTTTGCTTTCCGAAGAGGCACCTTTTCCGCAGACCTTACCAAGGTAGGGTTCATGATAACCCATATGACGGTTAATGCCTTAGCATGGGCCACTCCTTTGGTATCTCAATCTGACCCAGTGCTACAAGATTATTCAGCTTTCAAAGATTTTCTCAAACAGACTTTCCTTCATACTGAAACAGCCTTTTTAGCCAGTGAAGACCTCCTTGACGTGCGTCAAGGAAATTCAGACTTGCTTTCCTATCTGTCCGCGTTCAAACGAATAGCAGCGGAGGCGGGTTGGCAAGAAGAAGCACAGTATACCATATTCCGGAGGGGTTTGCGGGAGGACTTAAAGGACGAACTAGCCAGAATTCCCCGCCCAGACTCTTTCTCCGATCTCATCAAGGCGATAATTAGGATCGATTATCGCATGACCGAAAGAAAGAACGAGAAGAAGAAGACTCGTCCTCCCGGATTTTCCCTTGAAGCCCACGCGTCGACCTCCTCACCTGTTACTCGTCCACCTTCCAGAGACGAACCAATGCAGATTGGTACCACCAGAGCCCCTTTGACAGCGGAAGAAAAGAAGAGAAGGCGAGAAGGCAATCTGTGTCTTTATTGTGGTTCGACAAGACACCTTTTGAGGGACTGTCCTGACGTACCCCCGAGGAGGCCGGGAAACGAACGCCCTCGGTAGTCGGTGGAACAGATTATCGAGGGGCGTCAGCGGGTTCCTATGCTACACTTTCTGTGACCTCTGCCAAAACCTCCGAAGACCATCGATTGATGGTAGTTGCCGTTCAGCTCCAGTTCAGAGGACAACAGATAGAGACACAAGCCCTGCTTGACTGTGGAGCTGCGGGTAATTTTCTAGACACTGTGTGGGCTGAAAAGGTGGGCCTTCTCCGAGTACCAAAGAAGGAAGACCAGAAGGTAGAAGGGGTGGATGGTACTCCTTTATGCTCTGGGCCCATAACCCACACCACTGAGGATGTCCAGGTATCTATTCAACTACATTCCGAAGTCCTTAAGTTCGACATCATTAGGGCCGCCCATTTTCCTGTGATATTGGGAATCGGTTGGCTCCGCAGACATAATCCAACAATAAATTGGACAGACAACCTGCTGAGCTTTCACTCTTCTTTTTGTAAGGAAAGGTGTCTGCCGGAACCTATGTTTGAAACGGTAAAGACTATATGTGCTACTGAGAATAACTCCATCCACAATTTACCCAGGATATTCGAGGAATTTGCTGACATCTCTAAGGAACGACAACCTTCGGTACTCCCCCCTCATCGGCCGGAAGATTGTAATATAGACCTCATACCTCAGGCCTTGGTTCCTTTTGGAAGAATGTACCCCCTATCCTTGGCTGAAAAGGCAGTTCTCCGGCGCTACCTGGATGACAATCTCGCTAACGGAATGATCCGACCATCAAGATCCCCAGCAGGTGCTTCGTTATTTTTTATACCTAAGAGAGGCACAAAGGAGTTGAGACCTTGTATTGATTACAGAGGTCTAAATCAAGTCACGATCAAGGACAGATATCCCATGCCCATAATCTCGGAGATACTTGAAGCCGTTCAGGGATCTGTATTGTTTACGAAGCTCGATCTTCGGAATGAATACCACTTGCTTCGGGTTAGATCCGGTGATGAATGGAAGACTGCTTTCCGCACTCCATACGGACTTTACGAGTACCGAGTGATGCCATTTGGACTGGTAAATGCTCCCTCTATTTTCCAGAGGTTTATGGATCGCATATTTTCCGATCTATTAGGTATCAACACAGTAGTGTACCTTGATGACATCTTGATATTTTCCCGGAAGAAAGAAGAGCATTCTTCCCAGGTATTGGAGGTGTTACACCGACTCCGCATACATCATCTATTGGTCAAACCAGAGAAATGTGCTTTCGCTAAATCATCCATACCCTATTTAGGGTTTATTCTCTCTGAAGAAGGTATAACCATGGATCCCGAGAAGGTGGAAGCCATTCTCTCATGGCCATCTCCTTCCTCTGTAAAGGACATCCAGAGGTTTTTAGGTCTGGCAAACTTTTATCGGAAATTTGTTCCGGGGTTTTCAAGACTTATCTTGCCCATCACTTCTCTACTTAAGAAATCCTCTAAACCTTTTCTTTGGAATGAAGCAGCCGAAGACAGCTTTACCAGTCTCAAAGGTAAATTCTGCACGGCTCCTATTCTTCGGCAACCAGATCAATTGAAACCTTTCATTATGGAGACCGACGCTTCTTCGGCTGCAGTAGGTGCCGTTCTTCTCCAAATCAATCACGGTATGGAACATCCGATAGCCTATTTTTCCAAGACCTTAACTACCAGCCAACAAAACTACTCAGTCATCGAGAAAGAGCTACTGGCTATGAAATTGGCTTGTCTGGAATGGAGACACTTACTTCAAGGAAGTATGCACCCGTTTCAGATACGTACTGATCATAAAAACCTGCAGGTTTTGAGGCAACAGGAATGCTATAACACCCGACAAGCCAGATGGGCACACTTCTTTGCTCAGTTCCATTTCACCATCACGTATATACCAGGTTCTCAAAACCAAGTTGCTGACGCGTTGTCTCGAAGAAACGAAGTACACCAGTCCGATCAGAAAGAACTCATGTTTCCCCGTACTAAGATCGTTCTGGTGGTATCGTCTTTTCTGGAAGAAGTTAAGGGGGCTTATACTCCTTTGGAAGGTTCCACTCCCACTCTAAGAAATTTACCTATCAAGGAAAAGGATGGACTGTATTTCAACCAAGGAAGACTAATCCTACCCACACATGACCTTCAAGTACGAGCTCTTAATTGGTGTCACGACTCAAAGGTTGCTGGTCATCGCGGCTTACGCGGTACCCTTGAACTGCTCCAAAGAACCTTCTTTTGGCCCAAGATGCGAGCAGACACTCAGACTTATATTCAAAAATGTTTGACTTGTTTACGTAACAAGTATTCCACTCAGAAATCGTTGGGATTACTTCAATCCAGCCCGATCCCTCCAGGTCCTTGGATTAACATTTCTACGGACTTCATCGTCGACTTACCTAAATCCCAAGGGTGTACATGCATAATGGTAACAGTCGATACCTATTCCAAACTGGCGCATTTCTCCCCACTGTCTGGCATACCTTCTGCTTCACTCACGGCTGAAGTTTTTCTTAAAGACATATTCAGATTGCATGGACTCCCGCAAAAAATTGTATCCGATCGTGGCAGCCAGTACACCTCTAAGTTTTGGTCAGCTTTATGCAAACTGTCGGGTATTGAGAGGGCTCTTTCTTCGGGATTCCATCCTCAGACTAATGGCCAAACTAAGAGGTTAAACGGTACCCTTGAACAATATCTGAGATGTTTCGTAAACCAGTCTCAAGACAATTGGGTTTCACTTCTCCCTACTGCCGAGTTCTCGTACAACAATGCGATGCATGCTTCTTTAGGTATGAGCCCTTTTTATTGTACTTATGGATATAACCCCAGATCAATTATACCCACTTTCTGGAAGGAAACTCCTATCCCGTCGATTGAGTCGGGTTTGGCACAACTGAGAGAAGCTCACTTATCTGCCAAACAGAGTCTTAAAGAGGCAAGCATTCAATACAAAGACCAAGCAGATCGCCACCGGAGACAGGTACCGATGTGGGAGAAAGGTACGAAGGTATGCTGTCTACAAAGTTTCTACCCCGTTGGGTCAGACCTTCCAAGTTGTCCCCCCGGTATATTGGACCTTTTACCATCCTGACCTAGATCAACCCAGTGGCGTACCGCCTCAAGTTACCTAAGTCACTCAGCCGTGTTCATCCGACTTTTCATTCTTCACAGCTCCGCTCTTATGTGGCTGATGAGAGAAAGCAGAGAGTTCCCAGACTTCATATTCCGCCCGACCCTAACACTGAAGTATACGAAGTCTCCCACATCAGGGATTCCCGTTACTATAAGGGACGCCTGGAATATCTTATACACTGGAAGGGCTTCCCTTCGTCCGAGGATTCCTGGGAACCCCAATCTTATGTTAATGCACCCCGTTTGCTACACCGGTTCCACAACCTTCATCCCGGCAAACCCGGGGGGTATCGCCCTAGAGGGGGGCATACTGTCACGACCGCTGGGCACTGGCGGCTGTGGGAGAGGTGGAAGCGAGGCCGCCATTGATTTGTGCCGCCACGTTTTCTCCTTGACAGTATTATCGGTCTAGTCTTTTTCAACATGGCCGCTGCCTATGCGTATTTATTTCCACACGCTAGGCAGCTCGGCGCGTTGCAACTTCGGATTTTCCCTCTGTTGCTCTCGCTTATTATTGTTTTCTCCTTGGCGGTGCTCCGCCCTTACTGTTTTGGGGCTCTTGCCCTAGTTGCTTTTCCCTTGTGCTCTTTCCCTTCCAGCCTTCCCAGTGTTTTCTCTTCCCAGTTGGTATCCGATTCCGCTCCTTTCCCTGGCTGTCTTTTCTCGCCTTTCTTCTGGTCCTTCGTAATCCTCTCTCTACTTTGGATATATTTGGAGCTCCCCGAGTTCCCCTGTTAGCTGGTTCCTGCCTGCTCAAGTACTCCAGAGGGGTTTTTATGCCATTCGGGCTTTTCCCCTCTCTCCGTTGTTAGTCCGTCGCGGAGGGGGGTCACCGTGCCTCCTGTTATCGGAGCCGCGGTGGCTTCTTTTCGAGGCCGACCTTACCTTCTACAGAAGAAGAGTCTTCCCACTCTCCACGCCAGAAGGAAGAAGCTTAATTCAATCTCAGGTGAGGAGGAAAGGGAACGGGAGCACGACCGGTGTCCTACTGATGAGGAAGACTTATTTGAACAATCTGATAAATCGGTTAGTCCGCCAGCCCATAGTGACACTAGCAGACAAGGGATATAAGGTAGACCAGGAGAAGCTACAATATTGTCAAGAAGAGGTGTTATATAAAGGTCAGTTGATTTCACATGAAGGAAAGAAGGTGACACCGGAAAGAGCCGAGGCGATTATGAAAACCTCAAAATCAAATACAGTGAAACAGATGCAACAGTTTGGGGGGTTATGCAACTGTTAGAGCTTGGGTGTTTGATTACAGTATGTACACAAGACCACTTTTGCAAGCTTTAAAGAAAGCACGAGTGGGGAAAATAAAAATAGAATGGACTGAAGGGATGGAGGAAGAATTCGAGGAACTGAAAAAAGCAATTTGCACAGCCCCTGTTTTAGGAATTCCCAATTATACTGAGGAATTGTATTTGTTTTCACGCACATATGGAACAGTGATGACAGCAGTGCTTAGGCAGAGAACTACATTGGGGTACAAACATCTAGTTTATTACAGTGGAATTTTAGAGCCAGTTATGAGAGGACACTTCCCTTGTGAACAATTTTTGGCTGCTGGCGCTTTCGTGATTGAGAAGTCCACAAGTATTGTCATGGGCTGCTCCATGCCCCTCTTCGTGGAGCTTGCTCTATTTGCTTTTTTAGAGAAATCCAAGGGCACATTGACACCCCAAAGAGCTTCAGCTTATGAGGTAATGATTTCAGACCCAACTATTAAGATTGTAAGATGTAGAATAGTGAATCCTGACAAGTTTATAGCTGAGCCAAAAGAAGAAGGCGATCATGTGCATGACTGTGGTAATTATGTTGAATTGTATGATGATCTACCCCGTGTGAAGGAAAATGCTCTCTTTATTGATGGCTCTTTGAAAAAATTGATTAGACCAGCAGGGAAAGGCATTCAGGTGCCACAGTAATGAGGCATATATTAAAAGGAGAATTTGAAGGTGTAGCAAGTTCAAGGCTACTGCCTCATTTTACAGTGCAATCTGCAGAATTAGTAGCGCTCATTGTCACGCTCGAGAAACATGAAGGACAGGAAGTGACGGTGTACAGTGACTCTGCCTACGTGACATCAACTGTACACGTAGGGTTAGCATGTTGGAAGAGGAGGGGCTAACTACGCACAGACAGCCCTCCAGTGCAACATGCGTCCTTACTGGATAGGGTGCAACATGCGTCCTTACTGGACTACGCACTACAACTCCTAGTGGCCATATTGGTCGTTAAATGCGTAGCGCATACTAAATGAACAGATTTTATCTCTTGTGGGAACAAAGCTGCAGACGACGAAGCCAAAAGGGTTGCATATTACCCAGATATTGTGAGCTTTGATACTGAGAGTATTAAAGAAAAAGTAGTTACAACCATGTTGGTGCAAGAGGGATTTAATTAATTCTTAATAACCCATGTAATTGAGATTCATGGGAGTGGACCACAGGAAGAGCAGGAATTGTAGAAACGAAGGGGGTGTTCTTTATCCCCCACTGAAGCATTATGGTGACAAGACAGCACTGGAAAGCCGGTGATGCCAGTAGTATTAAAAGTTGCGCTTGAACAGGTGCATTACCCTTTTCATGTAACTAGGGAGAGTCTTGCTACTATGATTGCAGAAGACTGGTTAATTCCTAATTTGTTGGAGCATGTTGCACTATTTATGGTAAACTGCATTGTGTGTCAAAGGTTTACTGTTGGGCATACACTGAGAACGATCAGAGGGGGTAATACCTTGACTAAATGGTCTGTTTCAGCACTTACATATCAACTATGTCGATATGCTGCAAGTATATAATGGATATAGGTATCTATTAGTGGTGGTGTGTCCCTTCTCTAGGTGGATCGAGACCGGTCCCTGTACACACCCTGATGCCACTTGTGCAGTGAAGTTTTTAGTGCGCAAAGGTTTCCCGAGGTGGGGTGTGTGTGAAGTGCTGAGATCCAATAATGGGCCCCAATTTGTTAATGAGGTATTCGAACAGATAGGGCTTCTATTGAGTATTAAGCATACACTTTCTTCTGCTTATCACCTGCAATGGAATGGGATATATGAGAGACTCAACAGCCTCCTTTAAGAAAGGATTGCCAATATTAAATTGACTTTGGAGAAGGAATGGTTGTATTGCCTACCCCTACCCTTATATACCCTTCTGAATCAGCCAGGATCAGACCACCACCTCACTCACTGTTGACAGAGCGTTGTACGACCGCGCCCCTTACACCTCCGTCTAGGAGTGGAAGTGATGCCCAGAGTATTGTTAAAACTGTAGGTGATGAGATGCACGACTATTTGACATGTATGACCTCTAGCATTTCTTTCATTTCAGATCAACTCGACCGCAAGAGGGATGGGGGTTTGTCTAAGAACACAGAAGAAGACAATTCAACAACCAACCCATTTGTACCATTACCGGCACCTAAATTATACGTTGGAGACCTAGTCCTCATTGAAAAATTTACTAGAAGGTGGCATGAGCCACGTTTCAATGGTCCCTTTTGTATTGAGAATATAACCACTTCAGCTGTGAAGGTCCAAGGGAGACCAGCTTGGCTTCACCCGAGTGACGTAAAGGCCTATAAAGGTGAGACCCGCCCTCCCACCGTTGCTGATCCAGAAGCAAGACCAGAAGAATTTCAGCATGTGCAGACTTGATCGATGACGAAGGATGATAAAGCAACCGGCGGTTATTGATTTTGTATTGGACTGGAATTCAGCGGACACTCCCTATAGATATTTTAGCAGAGTGTGCAAAGACTTGAAGAGAATTCCAGGAATTTTGTAATTCACTTTTAGAAGTACATTAAAGCATCAGAGTTATGCCTAAATGTCTGTCCTTGATTAGAAAATGGAAACGAGATCAGTATCCAGATTAATTTCTTGGTAAATATCTGTTCGAAGCAGTTAAACATATGGTACTTGCCAATAGTGACCTTCACCGACTTGTGCTTGATGTCTTTGTGTTTATACTTCAAGCTTATCCTGCTTTTGTCAGACGAGATGTTGATGTTCGCACTTTCTTACAGGATCCAAAAAATTGCCCTGTCAAAAGAAGTCTTCTTATTGCCATAATTCACAGATTTTACAGTTACAAGTGTGAAGAAATGTGATGATTGTATTCAAAATTATTAAAGAAGAAAATGGCACGGTTCTAGGTGAAGAACAAGTGCAACGGGTAGTCTGATGCCGTGAGAAATGTATACCTATGTTCTTATACATAATTTATGTTTGCATAATTGTTCTTTGTCTTCCTGTTCCTCATCTTTCACAATCATGTTAGCAGTTCCACTGTGGAAGAGGTCTCTATGGTTCTCCCTACTATGACGGCTTTTGGTATACTTCATGAGTGGTATATGCCCTCTAAAAGACACGAGCGATGCAGAGGAAGATGAGGGGATGCATGCATATCTAGATAATGCAGCACACTTGGGGGAATAACATGTGGTACCAGCACATGAGAAAAATGGGGGATAAAGACATCTAAGGAGAGTTGCTACATCTGCTGTCCTCAGCCCTTATGCCATGAATACAGTGCGAACTTTCATCACCAGAGAAATCGCGGAACATGATGCAAGGTGCCCGAGTCATCTTGCAGCATATATGACTAGAGGAGAATTTCAGGGAAGTTGAGCCACTTTATGACAGAAATCAAAAGAAATGGTAATTTCCATACCAGGATTACTATATCAAGACTACACAGATGGAAAAGGAACCTGGATGGAAGAGCAAGATGCTTGTGTATCCTGCAACAGGACAGGATGAGGTGGTCATTGAAGAGAAGAAAATTAATTGCCCTGATGTGACAAAAGTAGTTGGATCACCTAGATGTTGGGCGCAAACTCAATTCTTAATCTATGGACCAGTTGTCATGATGCCTACCTCTAAGGAGCCAGGCCGGGCCCAGCAACCCCAGAGGCAGACATCATTTTCCCCAGGGAAGTCTCAGCGGGCCCAAGTCGGGGCCCTTTGGACTCAGTCCTGGCGCCTTAGGTGCCAGGCTCATAGAAGAGGATATGTGTTTAAGTGCTTGGGTGCACACTTACCTGATGCAGACCTTGCTGCTTCATCCAGGCCCTCTTGAGGCCTGAATGGGACTACTTAACCTGTAGGACTACTTCACCACCCGGGTGTGGTCGGGGAAGGATACATACCAGGAAACAAGGCTATTTAAACCCCACCCGAACAGCCACACATGCTTCGCGTTGTTCTGCACCTAGCAGCTGGACGCTCACCGTGTCAGCTCCTGCATCCTGACTTCAGCCACGCCTGCCAGCACCCTGGAACACCTGCAAGGGGAGAAAGGAAGAGAATAGGAGAAGAAAAGCCCTTATCTGCTAAATCTGCATCCCGGAGCCATTTCTCCAACGGCCCTGAAAAGGAAGACATCATTTTAAAGGCATTTCGTTTCGATCGCTGCAGCGCTGCATTTTACTCACCTTTGCAAGGCGCTTCCATCTTCAGCAGCGATCTTCCGGATTCAGCTACGCCCCGGCGCCTAGAGGAAAAAAGACTAGAACAAAGGTGAGAGGGAGAAAAGGAATAAGGAAAGCTCAGTTTCCTTTTAAGTCTTACCTGTTGGATTATTCCCACTGCATTTCGGGTCCTGCCGCTTCCTGGCATCTCCGGACCCCGGCCCCTATGGGGAAAAAGACATAAGCATTAGCGCTTGCTGCAATTAGACAACGAACATTATTATTAAGCTTGAACTTTTGAACAGAACTTTTACAGCGCCTTACCTGAATCCTCAATCCAGTGAAGTAACTGGGTTTCAACGCGCCCCTGCATCAGAAGCAGGATGGAGAGCTCATCCTTCCAAACCCTAAGGTGAGGCTTCACGGGGAATCGTGGAGGAGGTATCGTGGAGGGTTGGAAGGGAGTGGGAGGCTTGAGCATTGTTCCACAGTTGGTAATACTCCCTTTTCACGCACAGGAGGGTATCCAACGAGCCAGGGAAGCCAGAATAGAGGGGCCCTTCCTGTCCATCTTCAGAGTT
This sequence comes from Ambystoma mexicanum, assembly GCF_040938575.1. Classification (NCBI taxonomy): domain Eukaryota; kingdom Metazoa; phylum Chordata; class Amphibia; order Caudata; family Ambystomatidae; genus Ambystoma; species Ambystoma mexicanum. The sequence continues at coordinate 108,161,518 of NC_090926.1, read as the reverse complement.
CTGCGCCTTCGACGCCGCGCCTCCGTGGGAACCAGGTGAGCGTTACAGAACGCGAAGCCTTACCACAATTTCCCACCTGGGCGCTATGGAGACTTCCGAGACAGATCAGCTGGCCCATCTTTTAGGGGAATTACGGGCAGAAGTGCACTCAGCCTGCCAGGAGACTAATGCTCTCAGAAGGGAACTAATCCTATCCAAGGAAAGAACTGATGATCTGGTCAAAAGGTTATTGCAGGGCCAGGCAGAGCACACTCCTTTACCTGTTTCCGGAGATATTTCTACAACAATGGGTTCGAATAACCCGGTACAAATCAATCTACCTGGACACATGCCTTTGGCCCCGCCGGAACGTTTTGCGGGGGATCCCAAGAAATATGCCGTTTTTATGAACCAATGCCGTTTACACTTTTTATGCAGGCCCGGGGCCTTCCCCAACGACCATACCAAAGTAGCCTTTGTACTATCTTACCTCAGTGGCTGTGCTGCCGATTGGTCTATTCCATTGGTAAATCAGGATGATCCCATTCTCTGGGATTTCCAGGGCTTCCAGGCCAGCATGGAAAGATTGTTCGCTCGACACTCGCAGGGACAGGCCCTTGACAACAAACTGCTATCCTTACGACAAGGTAATCAGGATCTCTTGTCCTATATCGCCACCTTTAATAGACTAGTTGTGGAAACCGGATGGCCTGAAAATAAAAGGATCACATTGTTTCATCGAGGCCTGCGCGGAGAGCTTAAAGATGTTATAGCTCAGATAGTAGATCCACCCCAGGCCTGCGCAGACTACATAGACTTAGTGGTTCAACTTGATCACAGACTTCAAAATAGAAAAGCAGATCGGCTCAAGTATGAAACCAGAGTACCTATCAAGACCCACGTTAACTCCAAGAGTACTGACGTTTCCGAACCTATGCAAATTGGCAGTGTTAAAGGACCATTAACGCAGAAGGAACGAGAGAGAAGGCGCCAAATGCAACTTTGTCTGTATTGCGGAACTTCCGGTCACTTTCTTCAAAGTTGTCCAGTTAAATCACCCAAGAAGGTGGTTGGAGCCACTGATAACGAGTTATTGACACCTGGTTCGGGAAACGACCTAGCCCGACAAGCGTAGGGGTCCGCTTGCCGAGCTTGAAAACAAACTCTTTGACCTCGCATTTTGTCATGCCAATGGTGCTTGTGAACCCAAAACAGCCTCAGCAGTTGCATGCTATAAAAGCATACATAGACAGTGGAGCTATTGGAAATTACATAGACCGTGAATTGGCTTCCAGGATTAAGCTTCCTCTCCGCCCGAAAGTAACCCAAGATGTAATTACTACAGTTGATGGAACCGAAATAGCCTCATGGCCTGTAACGCATTCCATAGTTGAAATCACTCTGGTGGGTCAGGACGGACATCGGGAAGCAATCGTGTTTGATGTGATCAAGGCCCCACAATTTCAAGTACTTCTTGGAATCCCTTGGTTAGAAACACATAATCCGAGAATAGACTGGCGAGCAAAGAAGATAACTTTTCCTGATTGTGAACCAACCTGTTACCCAAGGAATCCAGCTATGGGTCTAGCCTCTGTAACTTCCACCCCTGTACAGCTACCATCTGAATACCAAGAATTCCAAGACGTTTTTCAGAAAGAGCAGGCTAACACCTTACCTCCCCATCGATCTTACGATTGCCAAATCGACTTGGTACCCAATGCACAACTACCTTGTAGTAGGATTTATGCTCTTACTGAACCTGAGAACCTGCATTTGCGCCAGTATTTGGATCAATACCTGGCCAATGGTTTCATTCGCCCATCAAAGTCACCAGTCTCTTCCGCTTTGTTCTTCGTACCTAAAAAGGAAGGAGACCTTAGGGCCTGTATTGACTACCGCACCCTAAATCAGATAACGATTAAGAATCGTTACCCTTTGCCCCTGATACCTGAGCTTATCGACCAAGTAAAAGATGCTCGTGTGTACACCAAGCTAGATCTCCGAGGAGCTTACCACCTGGTACGTATAAAAGAGGGCGACGAGTGGAAGACTGCATTCCGCACCAAATTTGGGCTCTTTGAATATCAAGTAATGCCCTTCGGTTTGTGCAACGCACCTGCCGCCTTTCAGTACTTCATGAATGATGTTCTTCGGGAACTTATCGATGTTTGTGTCATCGTTTATATTGACGACATCCTGGTGTATTCCTCCTCAGAATCTGATCACAGAAACCATGTTAGGGCAGTTCTTGAGAAATTGCGCCAGCACAAATTATTTGCCAAGCTTGAAAAATGCGTTTTTCATACCACAGAAGTGGAGTTTCTCGGATTCATCCTGACACCTCAAGGAATCCGAATGGACTCGCGGAAAGTGGACGCCATTCTCAAATGGCCATCTCCTAGCTCTGTGAAGGGAGTGCAAAGCATGCTTGGCTTTGCCAATTTCTATCGAAGGTTCATCCCGGAATTTTCTCAAACTGTTCAACCCATCACAGCTCTCCTAAAGAAAAATAAACGCTTTGAATCGACTCTTGAGGCTGAACAAGCCTTTCAGGACCTGAAAACCAAATTCACCTCTGCACCTGTATTGAAGCACCCGCGCCCAGATCTCCCTTACATCGTGGAAACCGATGCATCCAGTTCGGCCATGGGAGCTGTCCTGTCGCAGAGAGACCCAGAAACTAACCAACTACACCCTGTAGCCTTTTGGTCCAGAAAATTCTCTCCACCTGAACTCAATTACGCAATTACCGACAAAGAACTACTGGCTATTAAATCAGCTTTCAAGGCTTGGCGTCACTATCTTCTCGGTGCAAGACACACCATCACCGTAATTACGGACCACAGAAATTTGCAGTATTTAAAGACGGCCAAAGCTCAATCTTCGCGACAACTCCGATGGGCTTTATTCTTTGCGGAATTTGATTTTGTAATTACCTATCGCCCTGGCTGCAAGAATGGTAAGGCAGATGCCTTATCCCGGATAGGCATGGAAGAACCCAATTCGAGTTTAGAACCTGTGCCAATCATACCGGAACAAAGAATTCTGGGCTTGACTTCATTGCAAACCATTGAGGACATCCAAGCTCAAGTAAAACAGCTTTTTGACTCTTCCGCCTTACTGGAATGGAGTCAAAAGGGTCCTACCTACACCGTTAAGGATGATTTACCATACTTCCAAGAGCGGTTATTTCTGCCAAGTAAAGAATTGCAGGAACTTGTCATTACCCGTCATCATGAATCATTAATGGAAGGACACCCCGGTATCGCGAAAACAGAAGAAAAGATCAAACGCCACTTCTGGTGGCCTTCTTGGAGAAAAGACATAAAGTCATTTGTGTTGTCTTGCGGAATCTGTGCCCAAAATAAGAGTCAAAAGAAAAGGCCAGCCGGCCTACTTCAACCTTTGGACATTCCACCAGCACCTTGGCACACCTTGTCAATGGACTTTATAACTGACCTGCCTCCTTGTGGTGGTTACAACACGATTCTCGTAATAGTGGATCTATTCTCCAAAATGGCCCATTTTATCCCTTTAAAAGGATTGCCGTCAGCTTCCACCTTGGCCAAGGAATTTATGGAAAATAAAGTGCGGTTACATGGTTTCCCTTCCATATTAGTATCAGACCGTGGAAGTCAATTTATCTCCCACTTTTGGAAGAAATGTTGCCAACTAGCACAAATAGACGTGCGGTTATCCACCAGCCACCACCCCCAGACCGACGGACAAACCGAGAGAACCAATCAGACTCTCGAGCAATATCTGCGGTGCATGTTACACCAATCCGAGTTGAATTGGAAGGACATCCTTTGGATTGCAGAATATGCATACAACAATTCAGTGCATTCTGGAACCGGACAGACTCCTTTTTATACCCTGTATGGTCACCATCCTCGGACCTCTGACCTAGATCCACCTCTGACCCTGGAGATGCCTGCAGTAAATCACCTACATTCCACAATAATCCAAGCCTTCAAAGAAGCTACAACCCACTTACAGCAAGCCAAGAAAAAGTATAAAGAAAACGCTGATTTGCACTGAAGTAAAACTCCTCCTTACCAAGTAGGAGATCAGGTATGGCTAGCAACTAAACATCTACCCTTCAAGGGTCAGCGAACTTTTAATCCCAGATTCATTGGGCCTTACCCCATGAAAGCTATTATCAACCCAGTGGCCTTTAAACTCGATTTACCATCCAACATGCGGATTCATCCCGTTTTTCACGCATCTCTTCTAAAACCAGTACAACCTGGAACCAGACTGTCTGAGCCCCCAGGCCCTGTCCAAATTGATGGAGAATTAGAATTCGAAGTGAAAGACATTTTAGATTCCAAGATAGTTAAGTCGAAACTCTTCTATCTTGTTGATTGGAAAGGATATGGACCTCAGGAAAGATCTTGGGAACCCAGTAACTATGTTCACGCACCACGATTAATTCAAAGATTCCATCGAAGATTCCCGCACAAACCAAAACCCCCGGAGGAAAAGACCTTGGGAGGGGCCTTGAGGGGGAGTACTGTCATGATGCCTACCTCTAAGGAGCCAGGCCGGGCCCAGCAACCCCAGAGGCAGACATCATTTTCCCCAGGGAAGTCTCAGCGGGCCCAAGTCGGGGCCCTTTGGACTCAGTCCTGGCGCCTTAGGCGCCAGGCTCATAGCGGACCCCAGTCCTGGCGCCTTAGGCGCCAGGCTCATAGAAGAGGATATGTGTTTAAGTGCTTGGGTGCACACTTACCTGATGCAGACCTTGCTGCTTCATCCAGGCCCTCTTGAGGCCTGAATGGGACTACTTAACCTGTAGGACTACTTCACCACCCGGGTGTGGTCGGGGAAGGATACATACCTGATTGGTGGAAGGATACATACCAGGAAACAAGGCTATTTAAACCCCACCCGAACAGCCACACATGCTTCGCGTTGTTCTGCACCTAGCAGCTGGACGCTCACCGTGTCAGCTCCTGCATCCTGACTTCAGCCACGCCTGCCAGCACCCTGGAACACCTGCAAGGGGAGAAAGGAAGAGAATAGGAGAAGAAAAGCCCTTACCTGCTAAATCTGCATCCCGGAGCCATTTCTCCAACGGCCCTGAAAAGGAAGACATCATTTTAAAGGCATTTCGTTTCGATCGCTGCAGCGCTGCATTTTACTCACCTTTGCAAGGCGCTTCCATCTTCAGCAGCGATCTTCCGGATTCAGCTACGCCCCGGCGCCTAGAGGAAAAAAGACAAGAACAAAGGTGAGAGGGAGAAAAGGAATAAGGAAAGCTCAGTTTCCTTTTAAGTCTTACCTGTTGGATTATTCCCACTGCATTTCGGGTCCTGCCGCTTCCTGGCATCTCCGGACCCTGGCCCCTATGGGGAAAAAAGACAAAGACATTGAATGAGCGAATGCAAAGACATTACCTGAGCGCTCATCCAGAACTGTTTCACTTCGGGTCGGCGCCATATCTCCGGCACTCCGAACCCAGGCCCCTAAGGGGAAAAAGACATAAGCATTAGCGCTTGCTGCAATTAGACAACAAACATTATTATTAAGCTTGAACTTTTGAACAGAACTTTTACAGCGCCTTACCTGAATCCTCAATCCAGTGAAGTAACTGGGTTTCAACGCGCCCCTGCATCAGAAGCAGGATGGAGAGCTCATCCTTCCAAACCCTAAGGTGAGGCTTCACGGGGAATCGTGGAGGAGGTATCGTGGAGGGTTGGAAGGGAGTGGGAGGCTTGAGCATTGTTCCACAGTTGGTAATACTCCCTTTTCACGCACAGGAGGGTATCCAACGAGCCAGGGAAGCCAGAATAGAGGGGCCCTTCCTGTCCATCTTCAGAGTTCTGCGCCTTCGACGCCGCGCCTCCGTGGGAACCAGGTGAGCGTTACACCAGTGAAGTCCAAGAAGGGATGGGAATAAGGAATGATGTTCTGTGCAGCTAATCTACTGAAGCCAGACCACGTACAGGAGGTTCAAAGAGTGAACGATGGATGTTTGAAGTCATGGGCTAAACATGCCAAACTACTGACATGGGTAGAAGATGAATCTGGTCCAATGGTTGTAATCCCATTGGCTAATGTGACATTGTGTTTCCGAAGACGTGGAAAGAATCATGTGGGAGATAACAAGGACTTCAGAACTACAGTTGACCTTTCTAGGATGGGAGGAGGGACAGCCAACATGGATTGATATTGGGCTTGTGGGTCTAGAGCATGGGTGCACAACATACGGCTCGCGGGCCAGTTGCGGCCCGCCATGCCGTTTTGTCCGGCCCACCAGGAAAACTTTCCTAATGGAGGGTGGCACGCAAGCAGTATCGTCCGCCCTCCATTAGGAAAGTCTTTGTTGTCTTCCGGGCTGGACAAAACACTGGCCCTCATTGGTTCAGTGCACACGAACCACGCAGCTCCTACGAGCCACGTAGTGTGTGTGTGCGCTGCACCATTGGAGTGCCAGCACTACGGCTGGCGTGGCCAGTAAGGCTTGATGCCGGAAGGCATTTCAGCCTTGTCATGCCCATGCCAGCCGTAGTGCCAGCCTCGCCAGCGTTCCAGCACGTCTGGTAAGTACATGGTGGGGGGTGCTATATATATATATATATATATATATATATATATATATATATATATATATATATATATAGATGCGGGGGTGGGGGGTATGTCGGGTCTGCCTGAATGTGTTTGTGTGCAAGTGCAGTGTGTGTTGAGATGCCGAGGGGGGTGTGTGTCGGGTCTGCCTGAATGTGTTTGTGTGCAAGTGCAGTGTGTGTTGAGATGCCGAGGGGGGTGTGTGTCGGGTCTGCCTGAATGTGTTTGTGTGCAAGTGGAGTGTATGTTGAGATGCTGGGGGCAGGGGGGTGTCATGTCTGCCTGAATGTGTTTGTGTGCAAGTGCAGTGGGTTTTGAGATGCGGAGGGGGGGGTGTGTCGGGTCTGCCTAAATGTGTTTGTGTGCAAGTGCAGTGGGTGTTGAGATGTGGAGGGGGGTGTGTATCGGGTCTGCCGGAATGTGTTTGTGTGCAAGTGCAGTGTGTGTTGAGATGCGCAGGGGGGCGTGTCGGGTCTGCCTGAATGTGTTTGTGTGCAAGTGCAGTGTGTGTTGAGATGCCGAGGGGGGTGTGTGTCGGGTCTGCCTGAATGCGTTTGTGTGCACGTTCAGTGTATGTTGAGATGCGGGGGTGTGGTGTGTGTCGGGTCTGCCTGAATGTGTTTGTGTGCAAGTGCAGTGTATGTAGAGATGCGGGGGCGGGGGGGTCTGGGTCTGTATGTGTGCATGCTTGTGAGTTTGTTTGGTGAGTTGGGGGAGTGGAAGGGGTTCAGGTCTGTATGGATGCACGGTGTATGCTTGTGAATTTGTGTGCTGAGTTGAGGGTGGGGGTTCTGGTCTGTATGGGTGCATGGTGTATGCTTGTGAGTTTGTGTGCTGAGTTGGGGGATAGAGTTTGTATGGGTGCATGGTGTATTCTTGTGAGTTTGTGTGCTGAGTTGGGGTGGAGGGGTTGGGGTCTGTATGAGTATGTATGCATGGTGCATGCTTGGTGGCATGGGGTATAGTGTTTGGTTGGGAGGTAGGGGCCATGGGGCATAGTGTTTGCTTGAGTGGTGGGTGTCTTGGGGCATAGTGTTTGCTTGAGAGGTGGGTGTCTTGGGGCATAGTGTTTGCTTGAGGGGTGGGTGTCTTGGGGCATAGTGTTTGCTTGAGAGGTTGGTGTCTTGGGTCATAGTGTTTGCTTGAGGGGTGGGTGTCTTGGGGCATAGTGTTTGCGTGAGGGGTGGGTGTCTTGGGGCATATTGTTTGCTTGAGGGGTGGGTGTCTTGGGGCAGAGTGTTTGCACGAGGAGTGGGTGTCTTGGGGCAGAGTGTTTGCACGAGGGGTGGGTGTCTTGGGGCATAGTGTTTGCATGAGGGGTGGGAGCCATGGGGCATAGTGTTGCACTCCAAGAGTGAACCCAAAAATAAAGATAAAACAGGCACTTTTAGGAGATGTACATACTTTGCTTTTTGTGGAAACCTGACTCAACGAAGGCCATACTCCTCTTGGGCAATCCAAACAGCAAAGTACAGCAGTCCAAAATAATGGAATGTCCAATGAAGTATCAATAAAATATATTTAATTTAATTAGACTATATGCAATAACTAAATTGAAATAAATAACAATGGAACATGTGTAGTATAAAATATAAGTTTGAAATATAAATCATTACACCTCAAAAACGTATTCTTTTTCCATGTGTTTAATAAAAATTGGGGGTTGAAAAAGCCTCCTGCCACGCCACACCCCACCGCGCCTACCACCCCACCCACATTTACTTTTCCGCCCACTATAGCCATCATGTAAGGTACTTTTGGCCCTCTGTTAAAGTATGTTGTGCACCCCTGGTCTAGAGCCTACATTGAAGTTGCCCAAGGATTGGGGTGGCGTATGCTCCTTGGTGCTCATCCATGTTCCAGCATTAGTGATTCCTCAGAGTGACCTGAACATTGGAGAATTTCCTGAAAGCAGATGCCCATTTGAGAAAAAGATTGCTTGAACTTCTGAATTGGACCAGAAGAGGGAATGACTTCTCGGTCAAATCGATAGAAGCATATGTCTCTATGCCTTATGAACACAGGTTGTTCAGCAAGACTGCCTCAATATTTGCAACTATATTCATGCCTGGGATTCAAACGATGGCCAAAGCCCAAGTTGTTGCAGATTACCAGATGGGAGCTCCTGCAGACAATACCTCTATAAATGGATTCAATGCTATCGAAGAGCTAAGAGCGATAGGACTAATGACCCTGCCGAAACAATGTGTAAAGACTGGAGGGGGGGGGGTCTGTACTTCTGCTCTCTATATGGTAGGGGAGAGGCACAGAGGACCCCAGCCAAGATTCTCTATCGTTGGTAGCAATGGACGAGCAATCGGGGCCTAGTTTATCAGGAGGTGATGCGGGCTGGTTTTTAAGTACAGTGTAGTCCCCAAGCACCCACAAAAGAATGTCCACACACTGTATTAGTTAAAACCATCTTTATATAATTAAGGTTCACGATTATATACACTATCACGATAACTCACTTTGTACTCGGTTAATCTACAATGGCAAATATACAGTTCTACGTGGTACCACAATTACTATTTGATCTCTTTTTAAAGTGCATCAACTGTACGGTTAAATGTCACACAAATCAGTTCGTAAAGGAAACCAACAATAGATATAAGAGGAAAGCAGTTGGTTAGAACAAATGGCAGAATACTGGCCCCCTACCGCGCGACACAGTTCTGTGTGGAGATCCCCACCACCTGGGCAACCTGTAGAATAAAGATATATCACAAGCCCATTCCATATATTGTTCACATGAGTCTTTGCAATAGCTCAGCAACCCCAAAGTACCTGGTGTTGCAGAGTTCCTCATTGGGAAATCGGCGGACCTTCTTCAGTGCACTCCCTTTAAGGCAGGAGCCACGGGTCGTTGAACGTTTGGCGATGAACAGGGTGAACTACGGTGGTGAAGTGGCAGCTTTATTCCTAGCGGTGCTCGTCGATGACGGAACGTAGACGTCCTGCAAGGAAGAGGCGTGCAAGGCACCTCTATGTTGATAGTTCAGGACCACAAAGAGTTTGAAGAACTGTGGCCCAGCAAGGGCGTCGAGCTGTCCAGCATCTCTGTGGTCTTTAGATGGCCAGAAACCCACCGGCAGATGCTTCTCTGCGTGTCGACAGCCTGGCCTTCTCTGGCAGTATAAGGCAGGCGACGGTGCAGACGAGAGCGTCCATGGATCAAATGTCCTTAGGCAACGGGAGGACTGTGGCTCCGGTTGGCTATGGCGGTTGTCGAAGGTGATGGACTACAGTCCGGGCGCTTCTCCTTGGGATTCTGCGGCAGTCTCCAGTCGGCATCCTTTCGTAGGTCTGTCTACCAGGGAGCTTTGGCAAAGATCAGCTGGTGCACGATGGTCCCTCGTAGCTCGGGGAGAGGTCTCCTTACCAGCTCCTCTCTTGGATCAGTGCTTGGAGACACAACCGCTTTCAGATCGGTGAAGTAGAGCAACAGCAATTCTTCTCTTCCAGCAGGGCTTCAAGGTCAAGCTTCAGTTTCAACTCCAGTTTCTCTTCAGCTTCTGAACGATTTCTATCAGTGAGGCCCCCAGATATACTGTTCTCCCATTCATTCTGCAACCAATCACTCAGAAGGGCATTCAGCAGTCAGTCAGCCAATCAGGCGCACAGTGCATTCAGGCCATTCTTCTCTATCCAGACACTCATAACACAGAATGTGGATTCTGACAAGTACCACGCCATTCAACACTATCCATTGCATTCAGACCAGTTTCGGGCAGGGCTGTCTCAGTCATTGTGTCCAACACCAGATACCAGACATCCACAACAAGAAGTGTATATTCGTCACACACTCCATTCACCCAGGTCCCACCCACAGGTGTACCCACAACATACGGTCGTTGGGAAGGCTCCAGCCAGTCTGGTCGGCACTTCCCCACACTACCATATATGGAACTTCCACCCAACAGCCAGTCTGGGGGAAGGGACAGAGTCAGGGCTTCCCAGGACTCCGGGAAAACCAAGGTAACAGGTGATGGAAGGCAAGAGGACACAGGGGCCATCTTGTCTCCATCAGGAATTTACCGATCCCAATGACAGGGCCTGGGCATCCCAAAATGGAGGATGCTCAGGGCACCAGTCAATTCAGCACGGAGCTACCACCCGCCCGTACCCTGCTCTGTGGGCCACACACAGGTGCCCAAAAACATACACTAGGGGCACAGTGTTGCACCCCCAGCTCATGGGTGCCATAAGGGTATCCCATGGGTCTGTACACCAAACCAAAAGAGAGCTGCACCGCCAGGAGTCCCACATGAACTCCAGCACGGAAAACACGACAGAACACAATAAAAAGCAGTAAAGGTCAAGGATGCAGAGGCCCTGTCCCACCAATGCATTACGAGCATCACAATATGTCCTTTGACATGATCACAGTGATTGAAGGAGGAGTTGGTGCCAAAATCGGGCCGTCATATTGCATGTTCATACCTTCTCATGATGACGAGAATGGGACCTTCACAGAGGCTATAACGTTGTTAACAAACCTACATAATAAGAAGACGAGACGGAGGACATTGAGGGTGACAGTTGGTTTGCCTCCATATTCTCATAGATTCCGCAGTGGCTGGAAAAGATATTCAAGATTCTTGGAGCGATATTGGTGATGGTGATGTATGGATTCTGTGTGATCAGGATAACGATTGCCCAATGCAAAAAAACAGCAAAGAAGGCGGTAGGAATGAAGATCATGATCTATATCGAAACTTGAGTTTGGCCCCAAGAATTGACAGATAAAGATGTCCGCATCATAGCACCTGAAGGAACTAAGTTCCTTTATCCAAAGAATCATAAGAAGTATGTGGGACGATGGGTCTATTGTAACCGGCATAGATCATACAACTACATGACCTTGAGTGTAGATGAGCATGTTAAATCAGCCGGCACACTGAGGGGGGTGAAGAAGATCTGTGTTCAGAAGAAGCACTTCTTCAAGAGAAAATATCAAGATGTGGAGACAATTGAGGAGGTGGTTGAGGAATCGACCAGAGGGGGGAATGTAGAGGAGCAGTTACATGTCTCTGCAGGAAATCCAGCCCCCTTACATCTTATATGTTGGAGCCCTGAGATTGTGCCATGTTTGACACCAGCAGTTGTGCCAATAATGCAGCGAAGATTTGAAATAAGGTACCCACTGAGAGAGCTCTATCGAAGGTATCCCCGAAGAGATGACAATCTGAGGGGGGAACGCCCTGAAGGAATATAAAAAGAAGCAAAGGGAGAAGCTAGTGATGTCACAAGAAGCATGCTTGACGTCCTGAGAATACTTGCTGAAGAGAATGCATGGATCTTAAGAAACTGATGACGAAGTTAAGAAACAAGTACATTTTCATATGCAAAGAGAAGATTGCACATGTGCGAAGTGCTGCAGAAAATAAACTGTTTAGTTGTACGGAGGCTGAAACGCAAGAAGACTAAGTCATCATAGAAGCTGATTAGTGATTAGACTGCAGGCGAAGCCGCCATTGTATAGGAGGTGGACATCGGGGTCATGAATTTTGTAAGCCCGGACCAATGGAGAGGAAAGGCCGAGAATTGTGTCGCAGCAAGAATAAGCTGAGATTGTGGATGCTGTCTGGCCTGGTATTAAAAACTGAAGCAGCCAAGGTCAGTTATCTATTCTTGAAAGCAGTGAATGTGTGAAGGATGAATCATCCCTTGTTAAGGTGCAAAGAAAGAACATCAAGATTGCCAAGTTTTATTCATTTAAGACATTTAAATGCTGCAAAATAGACCAAAATCGTGGTGGTCTGTCACCTAGGATGGAAATAGTTGAGCTTGGATCCTAGAACAACGATAGTGAGAGCCTGCACTCCCATATATTCCCACAGATGGGCATACTTTGCAGGGCCAAGTTCAAAGACAATCTTAATGGCAGAAGGCATGGATGATGAGAGATCTTGGGCTAATTGGGTGGGTAGGTAAAGTCCAGTCCACCACCTGGTTCCTGGGTCTGAGCTTACGTGCTGCAAAGTGAACCGAATGTTCCAGACATAGCATGAGCGTGCCAACCAATTGTAGAGGGCCGTATAATGAATGGCCTTATAGTTTGAAGACCAATGATAAACTGTGTACTTAATAGTGTTGAAGATAACATGTTTTAGAGATTGGCATAAGTTGTCCACCTAACCCTTTGTAGGTTTTCTATTTGCCACGTAGTACGAAGTTACCTGGGACGTACGTTTTGCATATATGGATGTTTTTATGAGAATCGTCGAGAGCCTGAGTGAACGTCCATTGATGTCCGTTGTAACCTCCCTGTTTTTTATAATAGTTAATAAAACCGACTATTTGCCATCTTCCTGAGTTGTTTCGATTATTTGGACTCAGAATTACTCTGCAATCCCATCCATTGCATGCACGTTACTAAAGGGCCATAAGCTCAGGTTCACTCACAGAAGGTTGGAGGTAGATGAGTGGAGGGCTCGGGACGAACAGTATTTGGGTAGGCATCACTGCAGCTAGGTAGGTCTCAGGCCCCAGGAAGCCTTATGGACAATGCAGAGGATCTTGAACTTGATCCTTGTAGCCATGGGGAGCCAGTGGGGGGATTTCAGCACCTGAAAGATGCAGTCCCTGGGCTTGAGGCCAAGGCTAAGTCTCACGGTTCTGTTCTGGATGAGTATCAAAGGGTGCAAAGCAGAGGCAGGGAGGTTGAGAAAGAGGCAGTTGCAGTAGTCCAGCCTCAAGAGAACCAGGGCTCTGGAGACAGTGAGCCGCTGGGGGTAGGTGAGAAAAGGAAGAGTACCTTTGAGAAGGTGCAGCTGGTATTTGGATTTTTTGCAAATGTCTGAAGGGTGAGTGGAGTCGAAGATGACCCCAAGGTTTTTTGCCTCGCAGGTGGGTGCAGGCGCAGAGCCAAGGGAGGCCAGCCAGAGTGAAAGCAGGTGCAGGAGTCCCAATGCAATCGATCTCAGTCTCACTGGTGTTGAGGCAGAGGTTGTTTGCAGCACACCATGACTGAATTGCGGACAGTCTAATATGAGTGAAGTAGAGGAGGTGGCTGAGGGCAGTCTGAAGGAAAGTTGTCATCTGCATAACACTGGAAGTTGGAGGAGAAAATGTTGTGGTTTACCGTGTCAAAGGCAGAGGTCAAGAAGAATGAGGACAGAGGGGGCATTAGTGTCAAAATTTGAGAGCAGGTCCTCACGGGTGTTCAGAAGAGCAGTTTCCATGCCTCTGGATGCTCTAAAGCCAAAATGATGGTCGTGGAGGCAACCAGCAGATTCAGTGTGGAGGGTGAGCTGGGAGAAAGCCAGCTTCTACAGGAGTTTGCCCAGGATATGGGTGATGGAGATGGGATGGTAGTTTGCTGCAATGGAGAGGCCGGCAGAGGGTTTCTTAAGCAGAGGGTGCACAAGGGCGTGCTTGAGAAGATGAGAAGGCTCCAGTGGCAAAAGAGCGATTGCAGAGATCAGCCAAGGCTGGAGTGAGAGAGTCAATGTTGTCCTTAATGGTTTTGGAGGGGCAGGGGGCCACCTGTTTGGATGAGGCCTTCATAGACCGGACTTGTCTGGCAACCTCATCAGGCGTGATGGGAGTGAGAGAAGAGACGAGAAGTGGTGGAGGAGCAAATGGAGGCTCCAGAGTTGTTGGTGTATGATGTGGGAGTGAGAGAGGATGTCTTGGGTTTTCGAGGTTTTCGAGGAGAAGTGTGCATCCAGGGCTGAGCAAAAGTCCTGGGTGGGTGTGACCGAAGAGGAGGCGGCGGCTGCTGCTGCAGGATTGGCCAGTTCCTTACAGACTTTGAAAAGTTTGCCTGTGTTGTTTGATGCAGCGGAGATGCATGCTTGAATAAAGAGACTTTTCTTTGCGTGGATGCAGAGTCGATATTGCCTTTGAAGGAGGCGGCAGGCCAGTTCGTCAGATGGTTCTCCTGACGAATTCCATTTCAGCTCAGCTACCCTAAACTTGCATTTAAGGGCAGCCAGATCAGAGTGGTACCAAGAGTTGCACTTTTTGGAAGGCTTCAGTCTGGACCCTCATGGCAGTGGCAAGAGTATCAAGGGTGTTAGAGATAGAGATTGAAGTTAGTGAGGGCTGTGTCAGGGTGGGAGTCAGCCGCAGGAGTAGGAGAAGGAGAGTAGCTGGAGGCAAAGGCAGCCACTGTCACTCTCTTCATGGGTCTAGTGACTTTGAAACCGAGTGGCCGCACCGGCTGTGCCAATGGAAGAGGCGAGGAGAGCTTCAAGTGTGAAGAAAGAAGAGTGGTCCGTCCAAGAGAGAGAGAGGTAGTGAGGGGGAAAGAGAGAGGGATGTCATTAGAGATGAGAGCGTCCAAAGTGTGGACCACTGTGCATGGAGCCAGAAGGTAGGATTGAGAGGGAGAGAGATTTGCAAAGGTCCTGAGGAGTAAGAGTCCAGATAAGGTTGAGATCACCCAGCAGGAGGAGTTGAGGGGATTCCGAGAGGAAGAGAGAGGACAGTCCTGGTGGAAGATAGGTGGCCATAACGAGAGATTTATGAGAGAGCCTACAGACTAGGCACTCGAAGGTGGAGTAGGCCTGAGTGGGATGATGGACACAGGTAGCCATTCTGGGAAGATCAACGCCACTTCCCCTCCTAACCCCTTGGGCCTGGGCAAAAAGAGGATCTTGTATCCTTCAGGGAGGAGTGTGCCAAAGCTTGTGACAGAGCTGTCCTTGAACCATGTCTCCGTTATGGTGAGCATTTCTAGATCCATGCGTTCAAGGAGATTGCAGATGTCAGACGAGTGTTTGATAGTGGAGCGAGAGTTATGGCAATCAGTTTGCCACCTTTGAAGTTCTTCCGCGGGGGGCTTAGGGGACGGTGGTCCCGTAAGTATACAAGGCAGGTAAGTAAATACTCTTCTAGACTAATACACACAAATTATTCACAATGCTGTTCAAAGGTGACTGCTTTAATTGTAGTTGCTTGCGGTTACAATTGTTACAGAGAATGACACTAATGACAGTTCTACCGTCTTACTAGTAGTGCCTTGCACTTGTATAAATTACAGAACAGTAATGTCGTTCAGATAATAGTCACAGCAGGTGGTCTGTGGGAAGGAAAAGGAGGGTTATTGACAATTTAGGAACAATTAACTATATAGTAACACTTTTCAAGGCTTCTAATGCTTTGCAAGTTTAATCCCTAACTATCCAAATGTCTGGGTAGGAGTGGAACAAACGTCTTATGCAGCAGCTGGAAAGGCAAAGTTCCTCAGGATACTTTAGTCACTTAAATAAAAATGCTTAGCAAGATAACACGAGTTATAGGGACCCTGAAAAAGACACCCTAAAGGACACAAGCTGTAAGCCCTGGGCCAGAGGTATGGGTGGCCACCCAAACACCTTGTAACGCGATCCAGTCACACTGGAGCGACTCCTTGGTTTAAGGTAAGTTCTACCTTTAGCCCCACAGTACCTTTAGGTTAGAAGAAACCCACTTAGTTGGATTCTCTCCTGTGCAGCAGCGACAGACCCAGTCTCCTGATTCCTTGGTCTGGTGACAAAAGGAAGAACTCTGAATGGGATGTGTCAGCAGCAGTCGCGAGAGAGGTCCCTCAGTGCTATTTCTTTGGTCTCCCACCTCGGTCTGCAGTTTTGGCGCCTTTTTATCAGCTCCAACAAAGGACGGCTATCAGTCGGTCGATCTTCTTAGATTCTGTAGTTCTGCACTCTGGTGAGGTGACTTAGATGAGTGGGATTGTGCCTCTGGAGGACCTACTGGAGCTCACCAAAGTTCTGGGCGGATTTGTTCGTGCAAAGACTGCACTGCAAATGGGGCGGAGGTCCCCTGCTATTCGCAGTATGCTGCCCTGGAAGGTCACAGCTCCTTGGGGGATGGCTCGATCTGCAGTTCCTCTTTGAGCTGGTTGGTCCCACCAGCCAAAGGGAAGGAGTCATCTTTGGAGCTCCTCTGTCGATAAGAAAACTGGGTCAGGACAGCAGTGGTCGCTTCATGGTTACTTGAAGGTTCTGCAGGTTTCTCTGCTCGTTTGCAGCTTCGGATCTTCTGTTTCAGTGGTCTACTTGCCTTCTGCCTCAGGAACCTCACCTTTTATTCGGATTCGCCATTCACTCCTCTGCAAACTCTCCCAGCAGTTTACAGAAACAGCCCCACAGGACAGCCAGCCCCCCAGTGGGAACAGGTTTTATTCAGGCACTCTGGCAGACAAAGGACAGGGGAGTGTTAAATTCCTCCCCTACTTCCTGCCATCAGACACATTGGAGCCTAGGCGGGGACACCCAAGGTTTCCTGCCAAAGACGAAACCCATAAACAGACCTCCCCCTCCCAGAAAAGTAGAGGAATGGCTAACAAAGCACAACCACACGAGAAATGGCAAAAAAAAGATAGGAGCCACCATGTTAGAACATAGGTGAGCCTATTGTGCACAACCGAGACTGTGAATACGGTCTGCGGTTAAAAAAAGCACACTAGTTGGTAGAACACGTCCACTGTCACCAGCCATGTAGGGTTGTCACTGTGACTAGAAAGTCACAGGAGCTCAGAGAAAGGGGGTTAGTAGGTTCCCCTTAGCACTCCACAAAAGGTGGTGTGTGCTAATCTCTCATGAGTTAGTTTAAGGAAGGATACAAAATATCACTCTTTCCTTAAGAACAGTAGTTTTTAAGGATGGTCAAAGAATATAAAAGGAGACCCTAGAGGGTTCCCAGCAGCACTGTATACAGGGTGCCCTGTGCTGCAAACGTGTAACACAGATGACTTTAAGATATATGGAGGAAAGCAGACTCCATAGAATAAGGTAAAAGAATAGAACAAAGTTCCCAAAACGTGAGGGCAAATAAGAATGAATGAGGGGAAAAAGGCTCCCCTCATTCATGATAGAAGGAAAAAGTGCCGAGAGTCCCACTAGGAGAGGAGATTAAGCATAAAACAGATACATCTCCCTAACACCTGTCCTCCCCCATCATGCTAAGGGACATCCTGGTTCCAGTCGGTCATACTTTCTGGAGAGCCCATCAGCATTCCAATGCTCGATGGTGAAGTCAAAGCCTTGAAGGAGAATGGACCACATAAGCAACTTTGGATTTTCCCCTTTCATCTATTTAAACCACCCTAAGAGTTGGTGGTCTGTTTGAATTCTGAAAGTAGTTTCATTTAGGTCGGGCCTAAACTTCTTTAAGGCGGACACTATGGAAAAACATTAATGTTCAATAGTAGCCCACCTGGTTTCCCTATCTTTTAGTTTTCTACTAATGATGCTTGTGCTCCAGTTCCCTGCCTTTGCTATCAAATTGACTCAAGACTGCTCCAAACCCTGTATTCTAAGCATCAGTCTAGACTAAGTAGGCCTGAGTATAATCTGGAGCTCTTAGCACTGGAGCTTTGCAGAGGGCATCTATCAACCCCCGGAATGCTTCCTTACAGTCTTCATTCCACTTCACCCTTTTAGGGTACTTGGGAGAAGATACAATATTCAGAGGAGAAGCTATGGTCCCATAGTTCTCAATGAAGTTCCTGTAATATCATGTAAGTCCTAAAAGGGCTCTTACTTGTGTTTGAGTAGTAGGGGCGGTCCAGTCTTGTACAGCTTGTACTTTGCTGGGTAAGGGCTTGATCTCACCTCCTCCTACCTCATGCCCAAGGAAGACCACTTTAGTCTCTCAAACCTGGAATTTGCTTGCCTTGGTGATCAGATGGGCTTGTTGAAGAGCCTGCAACACCTATTCAAGATAATTGTTATTCCCAGGTAGGGCTGAACACTGCAATGTCATCCAAGTATGCTATGTATAGGTTCTCTAACCCATTCAGAACATGATTTACCATTCTTTAAAAAGTGGCATGTGCATTTTCAATCCTAAAGGCATGACCTTAAACTGGTACACACCTTCTGGGGTAGAAAATGCTCTTATCTCCTTGGCGCATGGTCAGTCATGGTAATTTGCCAATAACCACTTGTCAAGTCAAATGTACTGAGGAATCTAGCTGAGCCCAGCATAACCACCAGTTAATCAGTCCTTGGCAAAGGTTGGGCATCAGTTTTGGTAACTGAATTCAGTTCCGTGGTACCTGCTTTTGGAGCTAACACAACTGAGCTAGCCCATGGGTGTGTGGGGTGTTCAATTAATCGAAGGTCAAGCATCTTGTTGCCCTCTACTTAAATGTGATTCCTCACATGAACTGACATCCTGTAGCCCCTGCTTTTCACAAGTACATGATCACCAGTGTCAATGTCATGCTTGCCCCAAGGGGTCAAGCCGGCAAGCCGGGTGTAAGTGAAACCAGAGGGGCAAACTGAGTTAACAAAGATTTGCATTCCTCCTGTTTCTGCAGTGTCAAATTAGATGACAGTTTTACTCCTTCTATAGACCCATCTAAAGGGTGTCAGTTTAGAAGACCTGGGAGAGGCTCACTCTCCTCTTCTTGATTAGAAGCAAAGCTCCTACCTCTGGTCTAGAGACAGACGCCGTCGGGTGGTTGGTGTGAAAGACACTAGGGACCTCCTTGGGGTTGGCCAAGTCTATTAAATAATTAACCTCTTCAAGCTTGTGTACAACCTTGAAGGTTACTTTCCATTTGTCCTGTAAGATTTTGTCTTACTGGAAACATTACGAGAACCTGTTGGTCTGGAGTAAACTCCACCATGTTGACGTTCTGGTCATGCCAATGTTTGACGAGAGCCTGACCAGCTTTCAAGTTCTCAGAAGCCTCTGTCGTCATGTGGCCCATCCTCTGCCTGAGGCCTAGCACGCGGTTAGTAATTTGTACTGGCTTTAAAGTTGGAGCACTCTCCAGACCTTCCTTAATCAAGGCTATAGGGCCTCTGACTGGATGGCCGTAGAGGAGCTCAACAGGGCTAAAACACACTCCAGCTTGAGGCACCTCTCTATAGGCAAAAATAAGTCATGGCAGTAGAAGGTCCCACTTTCTTCTAAGGGATTCCTCTAAAACACCCATCATGCTCTTCATAGTTCTGTTAAACCTCTCAACCAACCCAATGGTTTGGGGTGATAGGATGTTGAGAATTTGTAGGTGACCCCACTGGTTTTCAACTTGGTCTGCATGTAGGAGGACATAAAATGTGGCCCCCTGTCGGATACAACCTATTTAGGGAATCCTACTTGTGTAAAAATACCGGGTATGGCCTTAGCAACTGCCTGATCAGTATCAGTTCTCGTTGGTATGGCCTCAGGGTATCTAGTGGCATTGTCCACTACAACCAGGATAAAGCGGTTGCCTGAGGACGTAGGAGGATCTAGTGGACCAACTAGGTCAATGCCCTCCCTCTCAAATGGAACTCCCACAACATTCTTGGAGCCACTGTTGCCAGTCAATTGGCAAGTGTGGCAGCTCTGGCAATGTTTTTCTACTTCTGCTCCCATCTCGGGCTAGTAGAAGTACAGTGAGAGTCTCTCCTTGATCCTTTTCAAACTCAAATGAACAGCCAGAGGGACCTCATTGGCTAATTGCAGAAATGTGGATCTCTGTTCCTGAGGTACCACCAGACTTCTGAGGTCCTCTGGAATAGATTTCATAGGTTCACTGTAGAGGAGGCCATATTCCCAGTATAGCCTGTGCTACCTAGGTTCTTGCTCTTCACTCTGGAAAGCTACCTGCAGGCGCAGACCTTCAAGAGAGGGATCCTCTCTTTGCCCCTGACTGAACTCTGCTTGCCGAAGGTGGACCCTCTTGGACAAAGTCTGCAGCTCCGGATGGTCTCTAGGATCCAGAACCTCAAGATAGGGTTGAATCTCCTCCCCTTCTGGCTCATCAGCAGATGGTTCCTCAGGGGATTCTTCTGTTATCAACTCAGCCTCAGCTGGTGGTGGGGTCACAGGAGTGACCTGGAATTTCTTTTACATGAACTCTTTTTTTGGAGGAAGGTTTGGGCTGGAAGCCCTTCTTTCCTTTTGAGACTCTGGATTTCTCCTTGTTTTTTATGGGAAGGTCTCTCAAGGTTGCCTCCCATGCTTTCCTTTTCGGCTCCCTTCTCTTCTTAGAAGGGGGCTTTGGTGTGCTGGAAACTACGCCCAGGGCCTTCAAGTCATTGCCTAACAGTACCCTATCATGCACTTCAGACTGAACATTTACAATTATTTATACAGTCATCTCATTGCACTGAATGGTATTGTACAAAAAGACTATCTAAACGGTTGCATGAACAAAAAGTTCTAAAAATGCTACCACCAAAAATTCGAACCTTTGGTGGTAGCATTGCAGGTGGGTTAAAAAAGAATAAACAGGGCTGCGGGGGTGTCCCCCACAACACCCCGCTCACTATACTGTGTGGTATAGTGAGCGGGATGTTGTGGGGAAAACCCCTGTGGCACACGCGCGAAAAAAACAAACAAAAACAAAAATGGGGGCTGCAGGGGTTTCCCAGTTTTGCAGTATACTGAGCAGGGGTTGCGGGGGATACCCCTGCAGCCCCTGTAAAATAAAAAAAATAAAAAAAGAAAAGGACCTTGCGGCACCGGTTCCCGATCATGGAAGTGAAAGGGAACTGGCGCCACAGGTACTCAGCGTGAAGAAAAAGGTAAGTGGGGTTTGTTTATGTTGGGGGTGTGGGTGGGGGGGTGTTTATGGTGTGGTTGGGGGGTGTGTTGTGGGTGTGTGGGTATGTACGTGTGTTCGCATGAGAAAGGTGCAAACGTTTGGTGGTTCGCACCTTTCTCATGCAAACTTAACGGCCGTGGCAAAATCAGCCGCGGTCGGATCACGTACATCCCACTGAATGATAGCTGGCAGTATGGGACACATTCGGACAGGCCCTCCTGTTAACTTGGTAAGCCTTTTTTGTGGCCTTAGCAACCTCGTCCGGCTGAAAGAAACTTATCTACCACGGTTATGCTGGCACCAGTGTCTCTAATGGTAGGTGTGTCCTGACCATTGATGAGCACACTGTCTTTATATTACGCTTTATTATCTGGAATGGAATTATATACCTCTTATGTTCTGTTGTTCCCACAATCCCAGAGATACTAAAACTCTGGCTTGAACGCCAATGGGTTTTTCAGTATGGAGTGTGAAAGCAACACCCTTTTCATTGGAATTTCCACATCATGTTTGAAAGCAATGGTGACAGATGGGATCCCTGAAGGTTTACCCTTACATCTATGATCTCCTTTCAGAGGGTCACCAGACCCACCAACCACACATTTCCCAAGTCTTTTGGAATGGGGGTTTCTGATAACACCCTCTGGTTTGGGTCCAGAGGTTTTACTAGTCCTATAAGGTTGTTTATGGGGGAGTTTACCCTTGTTAAGTTTGTGGCCATCTTTTGGTGGGGGATTTTTGGAATGATCTTTCTTATGCTTCTTCTCCTCTTCTTTCTTGTGAGGAGCCCCAGAATCCTTGTGAGGAGCCCTGTTGGCTACCCACACATCAGCAGTTAGTGCTAACTTCTTGTGTTCCAGTTCCTTAGTCAGCAAGGTGATGTCTTGGCTCTGGGCAACAGACATCAAAAATACTTTCTAGCATGATGACATCTCATACCATCATAGGTCATCACCTTGTGTCCCTTAATCCACCCATCTAAGTTTTTCAGGCTTTCGCACCCCCAAGTTGCCCACACGACTCCATCTTTCTTCTTGTGGTCCCCACATTTTTTCAGATATTGGGAAGTGGTGTTCCCAAATCTGGTTATGAGAGCAGTCTTAACCAACTGGTCATCTTCTTTATCAGCACCAATTAACTCCATCACAGCCATTCTGGGAGAGCCTAGAGATAACCCATAGAAAAAGGTCACTCTCACATATACCTTACATCTAAATTCAAAGGTTTCCAACAATTCCAGAATATCGGTCTTCACATCATACACACTCACCAACTCCTCGAGGAGACTAGGCTTCCTGAACCTGGAGGCATCAGACAAAGAGGACTCTGAAACAGAAGGAGAGTCAAGAGACACCTTTCTCATATGCTACTCGTGCTGCATTTCTTTTTCTCTGAGTTGCAGTTCCTTCTTATGATGTTCTCTTACTTCTGACTGTAACTCCAGTTTTATGTACTCTGATTGCATTTTCATCTTTTCAATTTCCATGGATCATAGAGAAGGGGGATCCTAGGTATCCCCTTCGCACTCCACATAAGGTAGTGTGTGGAAATCTCCCGTAAGTTAGTTTTAGAATGGATATAAAGTATACCTAGTTCCTTAAGAACAGTAGTCAGTAGTCCAAGAATATGAAAGGAGAACCCAATGGACTCCCAGCAACACTGCACATAGGGTGCTGTGTGCTGAAGAAGTGTAACACAGATACCTTTAAACTATAGAGAGGAAACTAGACTCCATAGAATAAGGTAAAACAAAAGAACAGAGTTCCCAAAAAGTCTGGGCAAATAATAATGAATGAGGGAATAAGGCTCCCCTCATTCAGGACAGAAAGAGAAAGGTCCAGAGGTCCAGCAACATGTGCTGGGGGTCTCAAAAGGAGAAGGGATTAAGCATAAAACTGATAAATCTCCCAAAACCCAGCCAACCTCATCAAAACCATATTCTCATAAACCTCGTTACTAGATCTATGCACACACTTAATGTCCTCATCCCCTCAATTATATAACACACTGACTGCTCTTGCAAGAATAACGAGGCTTGCCCCATTCAAAGGCATCTTAGCCAATGCACAGGCTAGACCTACCTTCTGCTGATTTCCACATTGGACCTACAACCTTGCAACTTCCAATCTATCACTCTCACATGGCCTTCACTGGAAAGATAATTTAGAAAGCATTTTCCATCCCGCTGCATGAAGAATTGTCCACTACAACTTCTTGCAGTCCTTATCAGGAGACCAGAATGGTGCCTGGCTGAGTCACACTGGAAGCCGTAGGGCTGCTGCTTAGCAGATCATATTGTTCAAGCAAAGTAGATCAGTTAAGTAATGAATGCTGACATTTGTACTACTTTTTGGTGCCAATTGCAGGCCCCTCCACTGCTCTCTGTCTGGCCCTTTGCAGCCCATATGTTTTTTTATCTGCTGAAAGACACCACACAGTTTCAACTCTGTTTGTTGTCAGGATCAGGTTGGTGGGATAAATGTTGATGGGCACTCGTGTTTTAATTGTTTTAACAACAAAGTGTCCTATACTGGAATGATCCAAGCAAAAGGTGTCTGGGTAGGTTTAACTATGAAGTATTGGTGTTCTCTCGCTTAGAGGGGTACTGGTTTCCTTCTTGATCTCTGTGCTGGGTACAATCGTTGGGCTGTAGCTAGGGGCAGCTCATCCACAAGGGAGTCCTGACCCACCAGTACCCTTGCCAATTATGGAGGATCAGTGTCTTAAACTCTGACAGTTTCTGTTCCCCCAGTGTGCATGTCCAATGGACTATTCAATGCTGGGGGTGTTTTGTTTAACCAGCCTTTCATGGCCCATTGGGGATGCAGGCTGGAGGACTGTACCTCTGAATGTGCATAGGGGGCACTCCTTTGACACCCCACACATTCAGACAGCATGAGGTGGTCTCATGAGTGCTGCTCCTGCATGTGCAGGAATGAGAAAGCACTTTTTGTTTTCTGTTCATGCTGCAGTAGCCAGAGGCTTTTAGGAAGGTGCTAGTGGTGAGGAGCATTTGGACCAGGGTAGACGGTAAAATTAACGTTACGTTTTGTCATTCATTTGTGTAAGCATGTATAATGAGTATGTGCATGGTGGGTGTATGAGTGAATGTTGTGTGACTGTGGGTATGTGTGTTTGTGTTTTCTGGGCCGGGACATTGATTTTATTTGGGTTAAGGCGAATGGGCTTTGCCATTTTTTGTAGTAGGCATCTATGATAAAGCAAGCATGAGTGTTAATATGTGTCTACACTGTCTTATATTGGTGCAGACAGTTTGGACATGTTTTCTTATTGTGGTACATAATTATTAATGGCAACCCCTACAGGAGCGTACATGCAGATGCTGGCATATATTCATAGAGCCAGCATGGGCATGCTTTCTTCTAGTCTTACGCCATCATGCGCAAAGCCAACAGCAGTACGTCTTGTATGGAAATACTGGCAATAATGGGTGCAGCCAGCATGGAAATGTATGGGAACATCCAGTGTGAAAATGTTTTTTATACTGGCATACATTGTGGGGACAGGCATTTTATGTTATTGTGCATTTGTATAACGCCTTATATACCATTGGTATGATCTCAAAGAGCTGTAGGTTGAATGCCTTTGGGGACCGTAGTCCAGTTCACTGGAGAGAGTAGGGTAGTATGTAGTACTTGGGTGCACATGGTATGTGTGCAGCCAGTGCGGTTTGCACAGAGTGGATGCATTCTAAAACTAGGCGTGGTGCAGTGGTTGTGAAATCAGTGGAATGTGTGCAGCAAGGTAGTTGGCCTCCAAGTCTGCATTCCGGTGGCCGTGGAGCCTGTGTATGAGATTGTGTGCAGTTAGGCCGATTTTTATTTGTTATTTTATTTTTTATTTTATTTTTTCATGGGTTATAACTGTGTTCTAAAAGACTGTTGAGGTGTTCATAGAGTAGTGTTGGATATTTGTGCAGCTAGGCCGAATTGATTGAGGGGTATAGCTGTGTTCTATTGTTCTGCTCTGTAAAGGAGAGAATGAGCATATTGGTATGAGTGGTTACTTTCCAGGGCTTGCTGAGCTGACCGTGTCTGTCCTGGTGGTTCGTGGTAATGGATTTCCAAGAGAGATTTTCTGACTGGTGCAGAGTATGTTGCGATTGCCCGATTAGAGGATCCCTGTTTCTGAGGCTCAGTTGTAAGTACCAGAGGGTCAATTCTTTTGGGTCCCTGGACATTGTTTATAGTGGGTGGCTGGGTATTCCTGACACATTTTATGGTTTCCAGTGTGGAATTATATTGCAGCAACATTTTCTTTTCCGAGAGCAGGGGTGCTAGAGAGCTGACTGGCTGGAGGCCATAGTGCATATTCTCAGGAGATGAGAGCAGCTCCAATCAAGCAAAGTTACTATAGCACCTGGGGTGAGGGAGTTCATGGCATTATTCCTAGGGAGGCCAGGGTAGCCTGACTAGATCAAATATCGCCCTGTGTACCCGATAGGTGACATGATCTGGCCCAATCATGTTTGAACGTAAGTGCTATAACTCTGTGCAGTAGTGGCTTTGCATGTTAATTCCTAGATAAGTAAAGCTTGACACCGGGTTAACAAGAACAGGGCCAGTCATATTTGACTGTCAGAGGAGCTATTCTGGTCTGGGATTGTGGTTATGCGCATAGGTTTGAGGATAGGCATCTGCGACAGCGGTAGGCTGTGCTTGGTTAGGGGAAGATGATGATTAAGTAAAATTATGGCACAGAGCACAGGTGCTGTTTGCTCTAGTTTGGAGTCTGGGTATTCATTTCCAGGATGATAGACAGACATCTCCTGGTCTTGGAGCTTAGTGCATGTTTGGTCAGGTGGCATTGAGCTAGTATAGTCCTAACATACGATTATAGTGATGTCATGTCTCAGGTTTGAAATTGTAGGCATTTGAGATTGGAGCTCTGGGGGGGGGGCATATCCAGCTATTTGGCACAAGTGGGACTGCTAGGCCATTGTAGCAGAGCCAGCAGCTATCTAGCCCAGAGCAGTCTGATCACTTGTGCCGGCTTTCCTGCCCAACTGTTCCTACTTTTCCGTGGTGATTCCATTCTAGCCAAACTCTGGCCATTGGTGGGGGTTTTAGCAGCCCTAGGCGGTCCCTTACATGGATTAGGGAAAGAGCCAGGATTTAAGTGCTTTATGGAAGGCCATGTAGTCTTGGTTGTGTTGGATGTGGGGAGGCAGTGACTTCCACAGTGATGGGGCCAAGGTTAAGTAGGGGTACCCTCTCATCTTGGCTGAATTGGAAGATGGAATCACTAGCAGGAGAGCCGTGCTTGACCTTAAGGTGCGTGTTGGGAGGTAAGGCATAATCCTTTCTTGTAGGTATGCCAGGCCAGCATTGTGTGCTTCTCATTGGGTTATGCATAAGATTTTGAAAGTGGCCCTTTGTTCAACAGGGAAGCAAATTAATTGGTGCAGGTGAGGCGTGACCTCTTTGTCCCAGTGCAAGGAGGAGTCTGGTGGCCATGTTTGGACTCTTGGGAGTTTAAGTTCGTAAGCCAGAGCATCTAAGTAGATGAGTTTGCGTAGTCCAGTCTGGACATGACAATGGACATAATTACAGCCAGTCTGTTAGGGTAGGTGAGGTAAGGGAAGATGTGTCTCAGAAGGTGGTAGTGACAGGATTTGGATACATTTTTGATCTGGTGGGACAGGGTTAGGCCTGCGTCCATTGCACAACCAAGGTTTTTGACTGTGTAGTGGGAATGCCGAGGGAGAGGGGCCATGGGAGTGGTTGCGGGAGTAGAGCTGTATTGCCACACACCATGATCTCGGGTTTTCCCTGTGTTCAGAAGGTGGTTTCTTGTCATCCATTGGGCTATGTCCGAGACATGCTGCTAGGTCGGGTTGTAGATTGAAGCTTGTTTTTGGGATTCTCAGGACAATTTGGGTGTCGGCATAGTTATATCAGGTGATGTGGGAGCCGCTGATCCCTGGCAGAGGGGTCATGTAGAGGTTGAATAGGAGAGATGAGAGGCAGGCACCTTGGGGTACTCCAGGGTTCACAGGGCGTGCAGTGGAGAGGAACGTTTTCTGTTATTGAGGAAAGAGGCAATCCAGCCAAGTCTTGGATTCCTAGGGAGTGGAGTTGGTGAAGGTGGATTGAGTGGGTAAAAGGCTGCCAAGAGATAGAGAAACACTGCTGTGCATCCTTCAAAGTCTGCCGAGACTTTGAGGTCTGCCGAGATCAAAATCAGTGTAGTTTCTGTTCCATGACGTGACCAGAAGCCTGGTTGTGCGCGGGTCTAGGAGGTTGTTGGATTCAACAAAATGGTTGAGCTGACAGTATGCAGAGCGGTCGTTGAGTTTCGCCAAGAATTGGGTGTTGAAGATGGACCTGTAATTGGTAGGCTGGAGGGGGTCAAGGCATGCTTTCGTTAGAAGGGGTTTGACATGCTCTATTTTGAAGGGTTCTGGGAAGATGGCATGGGTGAGGGAGTCGTTGAGTATATGGGCCTCACCCACTCTCCTGCACAGGAAGAGGCAAAGATTTATTTGAGAAGAGCGGTGGGACAAGGGTCAAGGGGGGACTCGCAAGGTCTTCTACTGGAAAGTAGTTTTAGGAACTCCTTGCTCGAGATAAGGTTGAAAGAGTTGAAAGATGGAGTTACGGGGGCGGGGATGGTGGGATCTTGAGGAGCAGCTGTTGGGCATGGGGTGAGGTTGGAAAGTTTAGCATTAAGGGTTTCCGTCCTGTTCAATGCTGTGTTCAGGAAGTGTTGGGAGAGGGAGTGTTTGCGTGGACGTGGTCGGGGCAGTGGTGCAGGAGTACTTCATGAAATCCTTGATGATCCTGTGGAGCTTTTTGCTGCTGCTCCGGCAGCTCAGGATTCTTTTATTGTAATAGATTTTTTGTGCCTTTTAGATCTTAGATTTGTAGTTACGGTGATGGTGGGCGAACACTGACTTGCTATGAAGGGTTTTGGAGGCTTGCCATTCGCACTTGAGGGAGCGTATATGGGTTTTGAAGGCCTTCATGTGGGGGGGTGAACTATTTGGGGGTTGGTCCTTTGCGGGTGGCAGCAAAGTGGGAGGGGGTGAGAGGGAGGAGTGATTTGTTAGGCCAGGTGTCAAAGGAATCGATAGGTATGGGTCTATCTGTTACCGGGAGTGTGCGTAGCTGGGCGTCAGCCAGGTCTGGTAGTACCTTGACCTTGTTCCAGCATTTGTGATCATGTGGGGGGGGACAGGGCGGCTTTGGGAAGTGGGGGCAATGTGCAGACAGAGAAAGGTATGACTGCATGGTCTGTCCAGATGAGGGGTTTTGGGGTGGACATTAAAATGAAGTCGGAGGAGCTGCAAATAGCATCAAGGGTGTGGCCTCCAATGTGGGTGGGACCTGTGGTATGCCGGGAAAGGTCGAGCGCCTCTAGACTCTGGGTGCACAACATACGGCCCGCGGGCCAGTTGCGGCCCGCCATGCCTTTTTGTCCGGCCCGCGAGGCACAAAGACTTTCCTAATGGAGTGCGGCCCGCAAGCAGCATCGGCCGCCCTCCATTAGGAAAGTCTGTTGTCTTCCGGGCTGGACAAAACACTGGCCCTCATTGGCTCAGCACACACGCACCACTTCGCTCCTACGAGCCACGTAGTGCGTGTGTGCTGCACCAATGGAGTGTCAGCACTACGGCTGGCATGGTCTATAAAGCTTGATGCATTTCAGCCTTGCCACACCAGCCGTAGTACCACTCCACTTACCTCGCCAGCGTTCCAGCTAGCCTGCCTTCCAGCACGTCCGGTAAGTGGTCTGTTTGTGTGTCGGGTCTCTTCTGCTGTATGTTTGTGTTATGTATGTTGAGATGCGGGGGTGGGGGAGTGTCGGGTGTGCATGAATGTTTGTTTTTGTATATTTGTGTTGTGTATGTTGAGATGCGGGGGTGGGGGGTGTCGGGTGTACATGAATGTTTGTTTTTGTATGTTTGTGTTGTGTATGTTGAGATGCAGGGGTGGGGGGCTGTCGGATGTGCATGAATGTTTTTTTTTTAATGTTTGTGTATGTTGAGATTTGGGGGTGGGTGGTGTCGGGTGTGCATGAATATTTGTTTTTGGATGTGAATTAATGTTTGTTTTTGTATGTTTGTGTTGTGTATGTTGAGATGCGGGGGCGGGGGGTGTCGGATGTGCATGAATGTTTGTTTTTGTATGTTTGTGTTGTGTATGTTGAGATGCGGGTGTGGGGGGGTGTTGGGTGTGCATTAATGTTTGTTTTTGAATGTGTTGTGTATGTTGAGATGCGGGGGTGGGGGGTGTCGGATGTGCATGAATGTTTGCTTTTGTATGTGTCAGATGTACATGAATGTTTGTTTTTGTATGTTTGTGTTGTGTATGTTGAGATGCGGGGGTGGGAGGAGTGTCGGGTGTGCATAAATGTTTGTTTTTGTATGTTTGTGTTGTGTATGTTGAGATCCGGAGGTGGAGGGGGGTTCGGGTATGTATGGGTGCATGTTTCATTGTGTGTGCTGAGTTGAGGGTGGGGGGGGTTCAGGTCTGTATGGGTGTAATTGTGGTAGTAGATGGCAGACTGAGTGGGAGAGACCATTTCTGGGTTTCTAATACTCAGGAGCAGAAATCTCCCTCACCCTGTATTTTGTGGCTTTTATTTACCCACTGACAAATGGGAAAGTAACATGCATGCATCCAAGTGAATGTAAGCTTTGATCCGGAATTTGCCTCACAGCATGGTGGCTGGGGGGGGGGGTGATCTGTGTTGTGGTGTGTGACACTGGACAGCTTTAGTGATAACACTGTATAGGTTCAGAGCGCCTTTAGAACCAACCCTGCTTTTTAATTCTCGTTCTATGCAGAGTCACACTTTTCAATTAGTGCAGAAGTAACAAAACATGTAACTTTATAAAAATGCGGGCTATGGTTTGGGGTACCTTTTTTCATGATTGTTGGGTTGCTTGTGCATCACAGCAACTTTGCCATCACTTACACACATGAATATTCTACTGGTGGGTAATGGAATGCGCATTACAGTTCAGGCCACCTTTTTTAATGTCTTTTTTTGGGTTGGGTTGCTGTGAGTAAGGACGCCCCTCTGAAATCGACATGTAGACCACCTGCAGTGTTACCGATACTGCTGCTTGGTATCTTGTAAGATCTTCACAGCTTTCCACATGGGTGATTACTGCCTAGCTGGGTGAAACATGTCATTAGGCCCTGATTAAGACACCAAGCATTGATGGTTGTGCTTAAGGCAGTATTCTTTGAAGCAATTAAACTGCCGGCCCTTACACAACTTGTGTAGCCCTCCTCGTGTGCAGTTATTGGCTGTGCATTGCAATTCATGAACCACTCCACCTGTTGTAATGTACTGCCCCTGCACTACATGCAATGCTTAAAATAATCAGCCCAGAGATGAGCATCAAGTAATTGGTCATCCGGGAAACCATTTTCTTGGCGGTTGACATGCATCAAGATAAAGCCCACATTGGGATGCCTGTGAAAACGTAATGTGTACAGCGTAAGTCTGTATTTTAGAGACAGTTCCTCAAACAAAGTGAAAAATGGATGTCAAACCTCAGTGCTAGGATGGACCATTGCACACTAAATGTCTACTGGTAAATATGATGGTTGAAGGGGATTGTGTCCAAACTATATATAGGTCAAGATCCCCCAAACCACAGGAAGACTGACAGGACACCTGAAGCTGGGGTGTGGGGAGAAGCTGTGTTTCAAATGGCTGCTGTAGTAGGGCCAGCCAATCCCTGCATTTACCACCTTAATCTCAAACATAGTAGTTTGATATGCTATGCAGCCAGCTATTTTGAAAGTATCCATCAATAAGTGCATGAAAAGGTATGCTGTCAAGGCTATGTTCTTTATCTG
Organism: Ambystoma mexicanum; assembly: GCF_040938575.1. Lineage (NCBI taxonomy): Eukaryota > Metazoa > Chordata > Amphibia > Caudata > Ambystomatidae > Ambystoma > Ambystoma mexicanum. Next base: position 108,130,627 of record NC_090926.1, on the reverse strand, counting down.
ATCTTGTTCTTTTGTCGCTTCTAGGCTTCTCAAAAAGGTATATAATTTTTATATACTCTAGACTTGGACTGTCGTAGTGGGAGCATAACAGTGGAGTTCGTATCTTTATCCACAGATGTCCCTGCCAATGTTCAGTAAAGAAAAGAAAGATTGACCAGGAGCACCGTCAATTTAAGGATGAGTGGACTGAAGTTTTTTTCATCAAGTCCAAACCTAATGTGTACTCGTCTCATTTGTCTCGAATGCATAGCAGTCCCCAAGTAATATAATATCCGCCGCCATTTTGAAACACAACATTCACAATATAAGGATTTGCAGGGGGAAGCGAGAATTAAGAAAGCTGGGGAGCTAAAAACACAGCTGACTAAGCAACATGGTGTTTTTGCCCAGAAAAAAAAAGAATCTGAATGTGTCACCTTTGCGAGTTATAAGGTTGCACAGCTTATTGCAAGGTCAGCACGTCCTTTCACAGATGGGGATTTTGTTAAAGACTGCCTGATGGAGATTTGCGAGGCAGTGTGTAAAGAAAACAAAATATGCTTTTACAAATGTTCCCCTTTCACGTACGAGTATCCAGCAGCGTATTGTTGACATGGCTGACAATTGTTACAGCCAACTGAAAATGCGGTGTAAAGATGTCAAGTTCTTTTCAGCTGCCCTTGATGAGAGCACAGATGCAAATGACACAGTCCAACTCTTAATTTTCATTTGTGGGGTCGATAATCAATGCAAAGTATTTCAGGAGCTGGCTTCCCTGGTATCTTTGCATGGCAGGACTAGTGGTGCTGACATTTTTAATGCCTTTCAAAAAGTCATCGATGATTTAAATTTGCCATGGGATGCTTTGGTAGGCGTGACGACTGATGGGGCGCCAGCCATGGTTGGGGAGCAAAATGGGTTTATTGGCTGCTTGAAAAGGCACTTGAGCGAGAAGGCTGTCCATTAAAAAAATTATCACTGCATCATCCACCAGGAGGCATTATGTGCAAAACATTTGAAATTCACTGAAGTGATGGACTTTCTTGTGAAAACGGTTAATTTTGTCTGTGCACGCTCTTTAAATCACAGATTGTTTCAGGCATTTTTAGAAGAGGTAAAGGCGGATTATGGTGATGTCCTATATCACACCGATGTTCGATGGCTTAGTCGTGGCAATGTGCTGAAGCAATTCTTTGCTTTATGGCACGAAATAAAAGCATTCCTTGATGAAAAGGGAATGGACACTACTGTCATGCAAGCTATTGACTGGGTAGCTGACTTTGCTTTTCTGACTGACCTGACAGGCCATTTCAATGATTTAAATTTAAAGTTGCAAGGAAGCCAAAATCTAATATCAGATCTGTTTGAGGCAGTTTGTGCCTTTGAAATAAAGTTGAGGCTTCTGGCATCCGAACTGGAGAAAGGGATGCTGGTACACTACCCCGCATGTGCAGAGGTTTTCCCCCATGACAAGCATGTAGGGTGGTATCGGCATGTGAAGGTCCTGAAGGAACTGCAAAATGTTTTTGAGAATAGTTACTCACAATTCAAATCCCTGCGAGCCTCTTTTAAACTTTTTGCAGACCCTTAATCTGCTGATGTTGACAGTGTGCAACCTGAACTGCAACTGGAACTGATTGAACTTCAGTGCTGTAGTGCCCTCGAAAATAAGCTCAGGGATGCCTTTATTAGTCTTCTATCAGTCTCTGGACACTGCTCAATTCCCCAATCTGTCAAGGGAAGCATTAAAGATGGTATCTATGTTTGGCAATACTTAGATTTGTGAGCAGGTTTTTTCACAAATGAAACTACATAAATCCAGCCCAAGGAAAAGACTAACTGACCAACATCTCCATGCAATCCTGTGAGTAGGAACAACCTCACTGGAGCCCGAGATCCAGAAACTGACAGCTGAGAAACGCTGCAATGTTTCTTACTGATCAAGTATGTCTGGTTCACTGTTTCATCCTGTATGATTTGGGGAAATATATAGTACAAAATGTAAGTTTTAAATGCAAATAAAACGGTACACCTCCAAAAGGTTTTCTTTTTCCAACTGTCAGTGTTTGGTTGGGGTGAGGGTGCCATGGGGTATAGTGTTTGGTTGGGGGTGAGGGGACCATGGGGCATAGTGTTTGTTTGGGGGTGAGGGGCACATGGGGCATAGTGTTTGGTTGGGGGTGGGAGCTATGGGGCATAGTGTTTGGTTGGGGGCCATGGGGCATAGTGTTTGGTTGGGGGTGAGGGAGACATGGGGCATAGTGTTGCACTCCAAGAGTGAACCCAATAATAAAGCTAAAACAGGCACAGTTAGGAGATGAACATCCTTTGCTTTTTGAGGAAACCTGACTCAATGAAGGCCATACTCCTCTTGGGCAACCGAAACAGCAAACTATAGCAGTCCAAAATAACGGAATGTCCAATCAAGGGTCAATAAAATATATATAATTTAATTAAACAGACGATATACAATAACTAAATAGAAATAAATTATAACAATGGAAAATGTGTAGTACAAAATGTTAGTTTGTAATGCAAATAAAAATTGTTACCCCTCAAAAACATATTCTTTTTCCATGTGTTTAATACAAATTGGGGGTTGAAAAAGCCTCCTGCCACGCCCCGCCTACCACCCGCCCACATTTACTTTTCGGCCCACTATAGCCATCATGTAAGGTACTTTCGGCCCTCTGTCAATCAGTTGTGCACCCCTGCTCTACACTGTCAACCAGAGGTTGGGCCATGGAGTTGTTGGGAGCGTCAAACCAGATGTTAAAGCCCCATGTAGGGTGAGTGCCGGGTGGTTAACCAGAGTGGTTGCTAGTGAGTCAGAGACAGTTGTCAAAATGGCTGCCATATTCAGGTGGTCTGTAGACGAGTAGGAAGCTGTGTGTGAGAGTGAGCAGCAGAGAGAGTTTGACTAGAAGGGAGTCACAGTTAGCTGTGCAGGGCTGGGTTTCAGTGAGTGAGATGGAGAGGTTTGTGGAGGATGGCTACTCCGCCACCTCTGCAAGGTCTGTTATGGGAGATGAGCGAATAGTTTGGAGGGAATGCCTTGTGCGCAATTAGTTTGAAATCATCTGAGAACCAGATTTCAGTGAAGATGATGAGATCAGGATTGTCAGAGGATAGGAGGTCAGAGATGCAGTGCCTGTTTTTGGCCACAGAGCAGGTATTGAATAGGAGGCAGGTGACTTGAAGAGAGGTGGCGGTCATTCTCCTAATGCTCATGGCCAGATGGACTTGGGAGGCTTGAGTGGCCGGTGGGCAGGTGTCTTGCCGCAGGGTGAGAGCGGTGTGGATGGTTTCACACCAGTTGGTCTGAAAGGTGGGCGGTGGAGGGGGTGAGTGGTGCTGGTGGGTGACGTTTGGCTTGTTGTTGAATGAGGTTTGTGCCTGCAGGGATGTAGGGTGCAGATGTAGTGGGCGAGAGGTGGTGTTCAAAGAGGAAAGAGTCGGGGAATGGCTAGCAGGGTGGGCCTGACAGCTGGGCTATGGACGGTGAGGAGGGTGGACTGATTCAGGCAAGGCATGAAGAGTCAAATGTGAGGATCTGTCTCTTCTCCAGTTTTTTGTGCATTTGGATGCAAGAGGTGTGTGAGAGAGGGTAGGAGGTCTGAGGGGAAGGGGATGAAGCAATCGTTTTTGAAAGAGCAAGGCGTGCCATGCTGAGAGAAGGGAAAGAGGTGGAAGGGGATGGTCTGGTGATGGCAGTTGATGGGCTGCAGAGGAGGGTGGCAGGGGCATGTGTGTGGGCGGGTGGGCTTGGCAGGTGATGAGGATGTTGGGTCGGACGGGGTAGAGGAGAGCGTTGTTGGCGAGTGGGTTAAGGCTGTCGAGGTAATGCTGGACATTCTGCGTGATAAGTTGAATGCATTATAATTGGTGCATGGTCCGATAAGTTTCTTGTCCCAGTGAAGACCACCTGAATGCAGGGCACTATTGGGGGGTATGGGGTTGTCCGCAAGAGGTCTATTCTTGAAAAGGTGTGGTGAAAATGAGCAGTGCTAGTATTCCCATTACTCTGTCTCAATCTCCATATATCAAATACCCCAGTTGCTTGAGAGTTTGTCCATGGTAAGGGAATTCTTAATATCATTAGGAGAAGGGTGGTGGATTTTGTCCATATGGGAATATTATATGATAGTTTATTTATATAGCGCCTATACACAACGTGTTTCAAAGCGCTTCAAGGCAAGGGAGGGAACAAGGGAAAATACAATTACATTCCTACAGTCCATGAACAGTAAGGATGTGAAATTAACGATCGTGCAATAAGGAAGGGACGGGGAGAGTGGGAAGGAAATGGAAACAGACAGGTGACTACCATACTAGGCTTGACAACATTTCTGGTAGAGCCGGAGAAAACAAAAGGTGAGGTAGAGGGGTGCAGAAAGGGAGGGGAGGAACAAAACAAGTGACTATCGTACTAGGCCTGACAGCATTTCAGATAGTGCTAGAAGGGGGTTGAGGGGGTGGGACAAGTAAGGGGAGGGGGAGGAGACGGTTGAGGTTACTATCATACTAGGTCCAGGGAGTGCATAGAAGGGGAGGAGGGGAGGAAAGAAGAGAGAGTAAGCATACAAAAAGAATGGTGAAGCAAGAGGAGAGAGCAAATACAACTGCAGAAGTCAATAGTAACACATAATGTTGCAAGCCTGGATACAAGATGAAGATGGGAACAGCATGATTCAGGGCCACCATGAGAAAGGGTGACACACTGGGAATCTATGAAGTCCATAAAAGTAAAATCCAGCATTGGCCACAAGACACTCATGGTGAAACTAGAATGGATCAGGACAGCCTACTGCAGAAGAAGGCTGGAGGGAGAGGGAGCAGGGTAGAAGAATCAAGCAAAACGGGCAACATCTGTGTGCAAGAAGGGGGGCAGGCACAAGGGAACATCACGGGGGGACCAGAGGGGTGGAGATGGCCTGTGGGGACAGGACTAAACACATGTTGGCACATGCTTACCTGCTGTCTGAGCAGGAGTTCGGGCCCTGGATCCACTTGGTCTGAACAGGAATTGCCCTTTCCTTCATCTGCCCTTTGCTTCGGACGCCTGGGTGAGAGACGCCCTTGATCTAAGAGTAGGAAGGAAGAAGCAGGGCTAAGAAGGTGGGTGGTGCTTAGGGCAGGTGACCTAGATCCACTTGCACCTGCTCCCCATCTGCAAAAGAAAAGAGGCTGGAGGGCTCCTTAAGTAGGGAAAAAGAGCGGCAAGCATGAAGGCCCCAGGTGGGTGGGGCTTAGGCCATGTGACCAAGATCCACTTGCACATGCTTCCTATCTGCAAAGGAAGAGAGGCTGGAGGGCTCCTTAAGTAGGGAAAAAGAGCGGCAACCAGGAACGCGCCAGGTGGGGCGGGACTTGCTAAGTGGGGAAAAAGCAGCAACCAGGAAGGTGCCAGGTGGGACCACATTAAAATGGCCTCCGATTATCAGTTGGCCCTCAATAAATGGGGACATTTTGTTATGAAGTCTTTTAAGAAATACCTTAGTTTGTCATTGGGGGATATAATAACGTGAAATTATGTCCAAATAAGCAGCCCTTGACCCCTACGAACCGACCCCCTGGGTCTTAATTTCAGATTCCACAAAGAGGACTGCCTTTGCTATCAGAATTTCTGTCCCTGTCTCTTGGAACCACTGGATGCTAAATATTGTAGTGGAAATAGCCTATTACATAGTCTGAGCATGTCAGGTGGTTCTAAGTGTGTTTCCTGTAAAAAGGCAATTGTGCAATCCATTTCTGCTAGCCTTTGGAGAATAATTGTACGTTTATGGGGGTTTTAAGGCCTTCGACATTAAGAGTTATCTGTGTGGGGCGCAATCCTCCTTTTGAGGAGTCAATGTCAAACTGGGGAATTGAGGGGCCAGGAGTCTATTGCCAACTATGTTTATTAGAGTGTCAATCGTAATAGCAACAACCAGTTGTTCTGCATTATCCAAATAGGGAAACCTTTTTCCCTCCCTTCCCAACTTTTAACTAAAATAACAAATGAACAGCACAGTTCAACAAACACAAACCGAGATTTGTTCCCAATAGCTCGGGATGGATTCCAGTGGGTACCCAAACCTGACATGAATGTCTCTTCGGTAGCACATACAGAGTTCTAACCACATCCCAAGACTGATACTTTCCACAGGTTCATCCAAAAGTCAGATCAATGTTGTGCAGAGTGACATTAAAATGGAGAACATGTATTGGGGACTACCTCTGTATCCAGGGATTTAGAAACGGCTGTGGCAGTGCTTGTAAAGGAAAGCTCCACTTGTGTTTCATCAGGCCTCCTGGCTTACAAGCTTTACTGTCTTTTGTCCATGGTTTGTGTTGCGGCCTTGGTCGGACTGAGATCAATGTTGGGATTGATGATTAAGTATTCGGCGGTTGGGAGTTTATAGAGTCTGCACTCAAAAAGTCCTCTGCCTCTATAGGACGAACTCATGCCCGCTTTTGTGAAATAGAGAGTAGACAGGAAGATCCAGCAATATAGAATTCTCTCTTTTGCAAATGGAGGGTAACTGGTCTGAGAGTCCTTTGTTTTCGTATCTTGGCTGCGGTTAGATCCAGATAGATTTGAACGAAGGTGTTGCGGAATTCGACGTGTGTTGTATTGCGTGCTGCTGTCATTATGTCCTGCTTAGTGGTAAAAAAGTGCACACAGGTAATAACATCCGCAGGTGGTCCTGTTTCAGCATTCAAAGATCGACTGAGCCTGTGAGTGTGATGTAGCATTAAGTTAGCCTCATCATATGAAGGTAGTAAAGAGTGGAACAGTGCCTGCACATATTCAGGGAGGTCTTTATTGTGCACCATCAAAAGAATTCCTCTCTGCCTCACATTGTTCCACCTGGCTCGATTTCCACATCTTCCTGCTTGGCTTCCAGGTGTTGTGAACCTCCGAGTGCTCTGAGATCTCGGGAGCTTGTTCCGTTGTGAGATTCTCCAGATCATTTATCCTTTGTTCTGCCTCCACCATTCTTCCATGCGGATTCTCTCTCCACCTTCATTGTGAGTAATGCCATGCAGTGGTGAAAATCTTTCTTGATATCCCCCAAGAAGTTTTGAAGATCTGTTTTAGTGGCCAATTGGCGAGTGGCTATGTCCTGATCCTTTGGTGGATGTACCATGGCTGTGATGTTTTCTTTTTTCCTTTATGCTGTGCTTAGAGGAGGGTGGCTATGTCATTATTCATTCAGGGTTTTGTTTATTTCTCCATCTCGCCGGAAGGTCAGACACCCCTGAAGGACTGCAATTTGGTTTCCGTATTGTACAGCTCACTTCAGGTCCTCATAAATTGGGGGTCTTTTAAAGTTGCAGAGCAAGTGTTAGCAAAGCCAACATGTAGGTGTAACTGTTCCCAGGAAGTAAGAACAGATCAAGCATGTTTTGTAGGGTCCTCCTGTTCCCACCTCCTATGTGGAATTCCAGAGGGGAATCCTTTGTCAGAGCACCACCAGTCACCACCAGACAAGGGAGACATCTGGTAAGGAAGATGCCCTCTTAAAGCCTTACGAAGAGGAGTGTAGGGAGTAGAAACTGGTATGTAAACTCACCCACCTTTACTCATATTTCCTCAGAAACCACCCAAGAGGTTTCTAAATCCACCTGGCCCACTTGAATATACCTAGGCAATGCAGTAAGGTGTCCAAGCCTGTATTTAAGGTACTAGACAGAATCTACATATAAGCTTTAAAATGGCCAATTGCTCTCCTAGAGTATGTGAATGTCATTTTACCAAGCTAGCCTGCCATGCATTCTTTCACAACCTGACCTCTAATGTAAGTCTCCCATACTGCATTCCAGTGGCTTATTTACAAATTAAGTACATACAAGACAAAACATGTGTCTTTTCTTCTCCACCTGAGGCCAGTTTTTTATGGCTCAGGGTTGGGGAGGTCCTTTGCCAAACTCTCATTGTGCATGTTCCAGCAGTTATTCTGCCACAACCAATTTCTGGCTCTGACACCTCAGTTTGCTCGTCTTTACTAGAAACTCCTATCGCTATTACCAGGAATGTCCAATATGATACCTTGGTTTGTAGCACTTGCAACTCTTCTTAAACATACTTAAAGGCCATTTTGCATCCACAACATGACTTAACTGGCCAATAATGGAAGCTCGTAGCCCTTATTTTGATTACATTTTCTTCTGGCCAAAGCAATTTAAAGTATACGTTCATCTCAACGATTATTATAAAACACCATTATATTTTAATTTCCTTATGTTTTTAGTTGTCTGTTTTTGTCTTTGATTTTTTTCCCATTCCCACTCACCTTTGCCCCATTCTCTATTCACCCCACAACCCCACGCTTTGGCTTCCAACCTGATAACACTTTGTGCTTTAAGGCAACCATAGTGCTGATGTGCACAGCATTAAAGACAAATAGCATAATTATCCCCTCAAAACAAACCCTTTACCTATGTTATGCAGTCCTTTGCTCTATTAAAACTTGCATTACCTTAAGAGTAAGTATTTAACTTGATAGACTTTTGTCCTATCACAACCCTAACGTTGTCAACTCTCTTGAACCTTTGCAACCCTATCTCTTTCTGGTACTGTTAATTGAAATCTTTATTTTAATGTTAACCCCAGTGTTCTCATAGCATGTATTGTTAGTCTAACAGTTATCCAAATCCTTAGTATTCACTAATCCTTTCCTATATTGTTCTCACCATCCCGCTATGTTATGGTCTTCATCTTTAGTTCAGAATGTGTAAGGCAAATAAAGGTAAACTATCTATTCCCATACTTCTCTGCATGGTTTACTAACGGTACGTTAAAGAATGTGCATATTTGTGTAAGTGCTTCTTCTGTAAGATCAGAAGAGGTATCTAAATGTGAAGTGTTCATTTTTGCAGTAAACTTGGTTTTTGGGAGCATTAACAGGAAGAGTTGCGTGCTATGAAAATCTACTTTAAAAATGTTTAATGTATAATAGTAGAAAGCAATTTAATTATTTGCAAACAGATATTGGAACACGGCAATCAAACTTCAGCAGAAGAAGAGTTTGAGTAAAGATATGGGGGTAATGTATGTAAAGAAAATTACACACATACTAATCTAAAGTTTTTTGTAAAGGATTTGATGGCCAAAGATCACATTAAAAAGAAAAGTATGTGAACAGCTCAAATCTAAAAAACAAAATGGCAGCAAAACTTTCAATGGGTTATACTGCTCAGGGAGCATTTCCATCAAGTATTCCATTTGTTAAGGATGTATATGCTGAGCACGGACAGTACAGATAGAGTGTTCGGAAAATGTTGCTTGGCTGTTTTTTCAGTAATTTGTGGGAAAAATCTGTTTCCTAACTAGCTCCAGTTTTATCAAACTGAAGTTATGATTGAGGCTGTAATACATAGTGCAGTATAGATTAAAAAAGCTTTTCATTGTCATTTTGTACAGAATGAGAGCTTTAACCAAGCTCAGAGAAAATGAGGAATGTGAATGTATAATCATGTTGTATATCTGAGTGCAAGTGGTCCCACACTACCAACACTAAACCTTTTTGTTAATGAAGAGGCCGATCAGCTTAAAGACAATACTATTACACTGGATGTTGATTGTGAATTTATGGGGTAGTGAATGGAGCATACGTGAATAAAGAATCTTTAGTTCAACTATCTGACATCCAAGTGTGCATTCTGGAGCCGCTGAAATTTAAGAAATAATTCATATAGGAAAGATTTAGTTTGAAATTGAGTTTTTCACAAATAAGTATCAAAAGGAAATTGAAAGTATTGTGAGCATTTCAACAGAAGTACAAGATATGTGTTTTTGTTATTGAACTTTCTGTAAGCAAACACTAAGTGTATGGATCTCAAAGGAAACAGAGTACAATGAGGAATCTTAATGATTTAAATTGGCATTCTATCTAGCAGAAGAGATTCAATTGGACTTGATGGGTGGTTTAATGCTCTGCATATATTACTACAGTAAACTTGATAATGGTATTACGCTATCAAGATCTGCCTGTAACAATTTGGAAATGTAGCCTCTGCCTTGTGTTCTTGAACAGCTGGATTTGTTTGAGAAGCATAGTTATTCAAACTGCACATACTAGTTAGACCATTGTTTGTTTACAACAAATAATTCCTAACGTGCCTCCATCTGAATTATTGAGAGGGATGCCTAGAAAGGTTTACTTACCACTGGATCTTAAAGAAAATGTTGGAATTCTTGGAGTAGGTAGACCTTTAGAACAGTCTTTTGTTGCATAGGTAAATGCTGTGTGAACCAAAGACAAATCTGAAAAGATTCTTTCAGAATTTAAACGAGCTCTGCTGAATTTAAAGGAACACAATGTACTATGTTGATGCCGATTATAAAATGTTTCTTCAAATATTTTTGAGGAAGCTACCAGAAGTGGTCCATTTTGAAGGTGGCAAACATGAAGTAAAAAAATACATGCGTGACAACTACAATATTCAAACGTTGCATTGTTGAGAAGTTATTGCCCATGCTTTTCCAGTTTACCAGATGTGGAAAACAATAGGGTGTCTTATGAGTGTTTGGGACAAGTGTTTATAAGCTTGTTGTTTTCTTCTTTTCTCTACTGGTAGGAGAGGTCATTATTTTGCATGCCCTACTACAATAAGTGTATCTGACTATTGGTCCCTTTGAATGTACTGAGAAGATCCAAGGTCCACACAAAATACTGAATATATATTTAATCTGTTTGGAAGTCAATTGGCCAGTTTTATAGCTTTGCGCATATATTAAAAACGGTGACTCGTTTTAATTTATTATCAAGTGAATTAGTTCATAAAAATCAATCAAAAAATGTAGTATTCTAATCATACATTACAAATATATTGGCAAACGTTTGCGACACAAAGCAATATTGGTTTTCGACATCCTACAAATGTGAGATTTATGTTTAGGGATCTTGGAACTCAAGCTTGATTTGTCACTTCGAGCTGCACAGAACATTCTTTGGAGAATTGGCATGCATTTCTTTGACAGGCCAACAGACATTTAAGAAATGCGTGGTATCCTACACTTCCATGCCTGAGTAAGCAAGCTGATGGCATCTTGGAACTTGCATGTACCGACTCGATGAGTCTCCCATGGAAGCAGTTGAGAGAGACTTGACAAGGGAAGTGATGGTGGCTGTGACTACTGTTGTATATTATACCTGCTTAGATTACCACTGTTTGCTGTAACCAATAAACAGCACTACCTTGAAAATACTGTCTGAGGGTCATTGTGTGCATCATTGTAAACAACAGAATTGTGGAAAGTTTAGGTGAACTATATTCAGCCCACTCTGAGTCTGTCCACTTTTCTCAACAATTTCTTATGGTACATTTTATTTTTATCAATTAGGTTCATGCACTAGGAGAAGTTAAGCACACCTTTTAGGGGAAAGACTATTGGTCTAGATAATCACCACATATTCATATGTTATTGTGGATAAAAGATGCTGAGCAGTTTGGACACAATACAAATTATTCTGTACCAGGTTTAATTGAAAAGCATGTATCTTGTCAGTGCTTCAGAAGACCCCAGCAAGATGCTCAGAAAACATGTGATATGCTTCCATACTTGTGGTCAATATTACTAACACCAGCGCAGAAGCAAGGGCAGGTATTACACAAAATGTTGTTTTGGATTTCCCAGGCCTGTGTGCAGTGACGGGTGAAGTGAACCGTTTTGAGTCTGCTATAAATGCTAGTCTAACTGGTAAATATTTAAATATTAAGAGGCGAGGACCCAAAATGCATTAATGATTACAATCCAATGATTGCTTTAATGTGAAATGCCTTTATTGAGGTACAGTTTATTGCTGACAATTCGACAGCTGTGGCTCGCAATGTCACTGCTTAATTGATGAAGACAGAGTTAAAACACTTGTGGAATGATATGTCATCTAAATATAATCTTGAAAGAACTGTATAGTTCTGACATGTTAATACTTTATCACAGTGTGTGTGCATCATATAAAGCCTTTGATGGCTTGACAGAGACTGCCTTCTACAGATCTGAAAACATAATTTGGATAAGTTTAGGACTAGCAGCCTCTTAGATGAGTCCTTCAGTCATATGAGACTTCCTGCTTAGCAGTGCTTGAACTAGACAGCAAAAGTATCTTGAACATTTTAGTTGGCACACACTACCCAAACTGAAGTTCTGCTTTGGAGGATTTGTGTTTGTATTAGATAGACAGAACTGCACACATAGGAAACATGTGTAAAACATGAAGATGCTGGTTGTTCCTCCATAAATGATTGTGGAGGGTATTTGGGTAAACATTCCAAAGCTAGCAAGTTCAATCATGCACACTCATACTGTGAGTCTCCAGAGAAGAAAGAGTTCTACCACTTGGGTTTTCTGCAGCTCATATTCCTTGGCATACTGAACGTGGGCGACTGGGAGAAAAGAGCAGTTACCAGACAACTTTTTAAGCAAAAGAAAGACTTGGATAGAGTTCATCCCAAAGAATTATTAGCAGTTCTAACTGTGAAAAAGAAACTCCTGTAGGGAGTCGAGCATCTAGTGGTGATAGTCCAGAACCACTCAGGGAACCTATTGTACAGAATGAAGCTGGGTTGCTATCAATGAGGTGGAAATGCCATGCCTCAAGACCAGGATCAAGAGCCAGACTTGGTATCATTTCTCAAATGAATGAGGAACAAATGGGCATTTTATGAAGACCACTGAAGAATTAAAACATGTGAAGATAATTGGCCCATGCAGTGACTTAAAAAATCTCCTGTAGGTGTCTGTCAAAACTAGCACTGAAAATCATTTTTTCTCGTGTGAAACATTCAGGACTTTTGAAATAAACGATGTATATTGTGTTACTGCCTCCACTAGTTTGGCAGCATATAACCATTATTTGTACCCAGCGAGGGTGAATGAGCTTGTGAAAAGCAAGCTCATTGGCCCTTGCCGAGGCATTAGCTACCCAACCAAGTTCCAGTCGCTGCCGCGGAGTTCTTTCCACGAGTGGCCAGCATGGAAAGGTAGAAGGGACTACATGTAGTCCCTTCACCCCGTCCCTGGTGGCCACTTTGTTTGCTTTTTTTATATCGCATTACTTTTAATGACTGCCATGGAAAGGGATAAGGATCTACACGTAGTCCCTTATCCCCGATCCCTGGTGGCCATTTTTTTTGTGCTTTTTTTTTTGGTCGGGAAAAGTTCACTATGCTGTTTCTCAACTGGAGAAGAATTGCTATAAGTAGCCCAGTACAACATGCCAGACTTGGTATCATTTCTCAAATGAATGAGAACGTTGTGCTGGGGTACTAATAGCAATATAACCCTCTGGGGGTTGAGGGGGTGGCCGGGCATTACCATTCAGGTAATTCTAACCATGATCTCGGGGACATTACCCTATCGGTAATGCCCCCACTCCTTGGGTTATACTGCCCAAGTAGCTTTATGCTACACTGTTTAATGCTGCTAGCAGTTAGCACATCCCACTTTAATGCTGGAACATTTCAGGAGAGACCGGGAAATTAGTCCGCTGGATTCTTCATTGTACGAGTACTTTTGATAGTTGACTTTAGCATGGTTTCTAACCCAATGCTAGCCCTCATCCACCTGACAGTACAAGAAGTGTTAAAGACTGGATATGATGAACTGTTTCGAGGAGAGCATGTTATTGTCTTTGGAGATCTCCTTGAGTTAACTCCAGTAGAATGCCACCCAGTTTACCAGATCCATCACAGGAGTCCTAGCATTGTGGGTTTATTGGCAAGGGGAACCACTTGTATTTACAGTACAAAGAACTCCTACAGAATATGCACCAATTAAGTGACCCTAAATATGTTCAGCTTTTGTAACATCTTGGAGTAGGTGTTATTACTGAGCAAGCTACAAAATGCTTAAAATTAGGGTAGTTAGTAACTGTAATCATGGACCAATTTAGGACACAAAAGGTGCCCCATTTGCTTAGTTTTAACATTGGCCTATGGGAAAATGTATGAGCTCTATGTTGAAAAGTATGCAACAGCCTATTGCCAAATTCAAAGCAAAGCAATGATATGTGACCAATCCCAGGATATTGTCACTGCTTTAGATGGGGGAACCCATTCCCATGAAGCAAGGGAGATGAGACAGCTACCCAGTAGTCCCCCTGATGTGGTGCTCAGCAAAAGGATCTCATGGTGAGGCAGAACTCCTTTGAGAGCAGTGACCAACTTGGGATAACACATTGTCCTTTTCCTTCTCCCACCTTCCCTCTAAACCCTTCTTTCACTACACTAACTGAGAATCCCATGTGTTGCTGCAATCCCAGATAACTACCTGGATGAGTAAGAGGATGCAAGGAATGATGATCATCAATGCGAGTGACGGCACAAATTCTATCTTTTGCCAGGACCCGATTGGCTCACCCTTATTCAAAGGCAGAAAGGCAGCGGGAGAATGGCATCTTCATTCTTGGTCTGGCGCGGACCACAAGAGGCTACAGGTACGCGGAAGCTGGCCAGAAGAGAGATTGTGTCCCACGGAGGGCCGCACTCTGTAGAGGAGTGCCAACCGGGAAGCAGACCAAAGAAGAGGCAAGTCACCTACTGTGGAGCGGAGCTGCGGGACTGACAGATGCTGAGCAGAGGAAGAAGCATGGAGAGGTCCGGTAAAGATGTCAGAAAGCCCAGGAAGCAGCCAAAAGCCCTGTGAGACCCTCAAGCAACCAGAAAGGGGCAGCCCATACCCTACAGGTAACACAGTGGCTGATTCCAAGGTTGGGGAGACCCAGCGGGCACAAGAGACGAGGGGCAAAATACATGAGACAAAGTGGGAGAAGAACCACATGAAGGGGGTCTGGGTCCCATTTTTGAAAAGTAAACGAGTTACAGAAAATATCAACTTTGCCTATTTAAGTACCAACATCCCCAGTCCTTGGCAGGAGAGCACACCAAGGCTGTGAGGTACAGAGAAATTGCACTGTGAAACCGTACAATTGAAGGGGGTCTGGGACCCATACTGGGGTAACAAATCCCTGGGCATCACAAAAGGGCACAGGAACGTATTGCAGACTTTGGCAGGAGAGTGAGCCAAGGATGTGGTTTTAAGAAGAGAGCTGGAAACATAATGCAGGGAAGGGGGTCTGGGACTCACAAGGGGGACAAATACCCCAAAGCATAAGTGCAAATTGTGCTTATACAAGGGACACCTTAAGACCTTGGCAGGAGAGTAAACCAAGGAAGGGGTGCTAAGGAAAGGACAGGAGTTCCCTCCATACAAGACTGATTAAGTGAGGCACAGCTGCAGAGAAAAGACCCTGCGAGAGGGTTCAAAATCCTTGGGTCTTTGTGGAACTTTTACTAGTTTTCATATGCTGGAAAGATTCTGGGGAAAGGGAGAGAAACCCTGAGTCTTGCTGAAATTTGGCTGGATTTTCTACACCTTTTTGAACCTTTGTATTTGGCTGACGAGATCAGGCTGCAGGTTAGCAGTCAAGAGGCATTTTCCCCTTGCACATTATGCGTAGTTTAGCTTGTGATGGATTGGACAATCTGACAGTTAGTTCTGGGGAACCCCTCCTGGAGATTGGGCTAGTTAGGCATTCCTCCAATTCCCCCATTCAAGTATTTGGCAATCAACGTGCCATCCTTGTGTCCATTTCTTACTCATATACCCTCGCAGACAGTTAAGCTTACGCTTTAAAAACAATGCCTATTCACGGAAAAGGCTTTGTTAAATGTGTGTTATAGTTGCATCACAAATTCTAAACAATATAGACATTGTCCAGTTATGGTCATCTTAACCATAACATCCCTTCAGTTGTTTCACTGAATTTCTAAGGACTGAAGATGTCTCGTTGTGTTACTGAATTGAACGTTGTATATCAATACATCTTTTTCCAGCTGTAACTTAACCATAACATGTCTTTAACAAGTGTTTTCTACTGAGTATACACATACTTAGACGAAAATATTTAAATTGATGTTAAAGTACCGGAAAATTCAGCAGGTGTTGGAAGGTAGGCTGCCTTAACTCTGAGCTGCAGTGTTGTACAGCTCATGCGCACCCTGATGGCATTACACCATTTATCTCATTACTTACATCATCTTTGATGACATCACTGATTCCTTCATGGATGGTAACACTTATGTCATCACTCAAGACATCATTGGTACACAAATGCCAACCGAAAGTGAGAGAGATGCAATGTTTAAATAATAAATACTACTACACAGTTAATTTTTAAAAATTTGTATTTGGTTATAGAAAACACCTTTTGCAAAATACTTATTACTTGTATTACAATTCATTCAATAAAACTAAACGACATCAGAGAGAGAAAAAAGAACATTAAAAATTAATTTTCACTTTCATCTTTTAAACTAAAACCGCCCTCCGTTGAATTGAAATGGAAAAGGCGCATAAATAAACGAGAACCAAGCACCAACCAAAAGAAAAAAAGGAAGAAGAAAAACAGCTATTCATTAAATGAGGCTCGTGTAAAATCACTTAAAATCAGAGACAGTAACCAAACAAGGAAACATTTCACAACTAAACATGATCTCAGTTTAGTCACAGCAAGGAATCTCCGATGCCCTCTTATGGCATCTTTTGGAAGTCACAATGTTATACCTTTCAAGGACTTGTACTACTGCAATTGTCGGGTCGTTCAAATGTCCAGTGATCAGGCGGTCCCAGAAAAATTCCTCTATATAGCCATCCCCCCTATGCCAAATCTGGCAAAGAGTAGGTGTTTTGCAGGCCAAGTTCCCTCACACTCCAACAGTAAGTGTTTTAAGGATTGTTTTTACACACATTGCATAGAGAATTAGCTTCCTCTCCTTTCCCCCTTATCGACAGGACCTCCCCTGTGTGTGCTATATTCAATCGAATTCTGAGAAAATTCATCCTAATCCTCCAATCGGGGAACTTTATCAGATATCTTGCAATGACTGTGATGCTGGAAAATGCATTGGAGGGGCAGGGCCTCCGTGCCCTTGCCTGTAGTCCTTTTTAATTTGTGTTCTGTATTGTTTTCTGCCCAGCTGCACTGCCAGGAGTCCATCTGGGACTCCTGGCAGTGCAGCTCTTCTTGTTTTTGTGTTGTTGTACAGACCCATGGGATACCCTTATGGCACCCATGGGATTGGAGTACAACCGTGTGCCCCTAGTGTATGTTTTTGGGCACCTGTGTGTGGCCCACAGAGCAGGGTATGGGCTGGTGGCAGCTCCATGCTGAATTTGACAGGTGCCCTGAGTATCCTTCGTTTTGGGATACCCAGGCCCTGCCATTGGAATCAGTTGATTCCTGATAGGAAACAAGATGGCCCCTGTGGCCTCCTACTTTCTATTGCCTGTTACCTTGTTTTCCCAAAGTCCTGGGAAGCCCTGACTCTGTCCCTTCCTCCTGACTGACTGTTGGGTGGAAGTTTCATATATGGTGTTGTTGTGAAGTCCAGGCCAGACTGGCTGGAGCCTTCCCAGTGACTGTATGTTGTGGTTACACCCTCTGGGTGGGACCTGGGTGAATGGAGTGTGTGACCAATATGCACTTCTTGTTGTGGATGTCTGGTTTCTGGTGTTTGACACAATGACTGAGACAGCCCTGCCCGAAACTGGTATGAATGCAGTGTGTAGTGATGAATGGCTTGGTACTTGTCCCAATACACATTCCTTGTTGTGACTGTCTGAGAGGGAAGAGTATGGCCTGAATGCACTGTATGCCTGATTGGCTGACTGACTGCTGAATGCCATTCTGAGTGACTGGTTGCCTGAGCGTGACCCAGCAGAATAAATGAGAGATCAACTAGTATATCTGGGGGCCTCTCACTGCTAGAAATCGTTCAGAAGCTGAAGTTGAAACTGATGCTTAATCTCAAAGCCGAGCCTGAAGAAAAAAGTTGACTGCTGTCTCCCTTCGCCGAAAGCCGTCGAGACTGATCCAAGAGAGGACCTGGTTAAGCACCCTCTTCCTGTGCTCGAGGGACCATCGAGCACCGCTAACCTTCGCTGAAGCGCCCCGGAAGTAAGACCCTTGACAGGCTGCCGACCGGAGACTGGGATCACCGTGGAGAACGACGATAAGCACCGGACATTCTGTCCACCATCATCGACAGGGATCACAAGTCTGCTCTAACCGCTGGAGGCCCGTCGAAAGCAGTGTTGCCCAGAAGAGGGGACCGCTTGACGCCGTGCCATTAACGACCGGAGCCGCATGCTCCTTTGCCTGAGACTTTTGACTGACAGACGTGCTCGTCCGCACCGCCGCCCACCTTATCCCGCCAGAGAAGGCCAGGCCGTCGACGTGCAGAGGAGCATCTGCCGGTGGGTTTCCCACCACCCAATGACCGTAGAGACGCCGGACTCCTCGACGCCTTTGCTGGTCCAAAATTCTTCCCAAACACTTTGCGGTCCTGAACTATCGACATCGAGGTGCCCTGCATGCCTCTTCCTTGCAGGACGTCTTCTAATCGTCTTCGACGAGCACCGCTGGGAGCGTAGCTGCCGCCTCGACGCCAAGTTCACTTTTTTTTTAGGGATCTCGACGATCCGTGGCTCCTACTTTAAAGGGAGCCGCTCAAGAAGGATCCGTCGACGACCCAACATCGAACTCTGCTATTCCAGGTACATTGGGTGGTAGAAACATTATAGAAGCAAATAAGAGTTATAGAACAATATATGGACTGGGCTTGTGCTATACCTTTATTTTACAGGTTGCCCAGGTGGGGAGGATCTCTACACAGAACTGTGTCTAGTGGTAGGGGCCAGTATTCTGCCAATTGTTCTAACCAACTTCTTTCCTCCTATGTCTATTGTTTGTTACCTTTATTAAGTGATTTGTGTGACATTTAACCAGAGTACAGTTGATGCACTTTAATGAAATCTGATAATCATTGTGGTACCACTTAGAACTGTATATATTTGGCATTATAGATTAAATGAGCACAAAGTGAGTTATTGTGATTGTGTATATAACCTTGAACATTAATTATGTAAAGACTGTGTTTTAACTAATACACTGTGTGGACATTCCTTTGTGGGGGCTTGGGGACTACACTGTACTTAAGAACCAGCCTCCATCACCTCCTGAGAAGCTAGGCCTGGATTGCTAGACCAGCGCTGCCCTATAGAGAATTTTGGCTGGGGTCCTCTGTGCCTCTCCTCTGCCATATAGCGAGCAGGAGTACAGACACCCCCTCCAGTCTTTGCAATTACCCCTTGTTTTCTATCCACTTTCAGAAAGAGGTTTTCAGTTATTAGGAAATGCATTTTAAGATCGTATTCATCCAATCCCGCTCCTCCACAGCCTGTTTTGCCTTCAGTGGATTATGGATTAACATTTCTATGTCAGTTCCTGCAATACTCAGACCTTCCATAACCCTTTCTTCCAGATTTAACAGCAATTTTGATTTTTTTGCTCGTAAGTGGGCCTTGATGTCAAAATACAGAGTGTCTTCTTGCACAATAAGTATTGAACGCAGAAGGGACGTCAGTTTTCATTCTGCCTGCGATTTTAGAGACTACACACTTAAGACATTTGAGTACCTCAACTAAAGTTATTTGGCTTAACTTCACACATGTACCTCCTTCTCTGTCTACCACTACTCCTTTTCTCTTTTCACACCACTACTCCTTTTCTCCCGTCTGCACTGCTACTCTCCCCACTCGTACTCCTATCCCTCTCCACACTGCTACTTTACATTCCATCCACACCTACTCCATCTGTCACCCTCCTTTCACTGCTTCACCTTCTCAGGCAATCTTTTCTCACACACCTTCCTCGCCCAGTTGCATACAAGTACCACTTCCTCTCGCCAAGCAACACCTCGCCTTTCACACTTCTTCAGCAATCTTTCTCCACACACTCCCGCATTGCCCCTGCTCTGCTCAGTCTTATGATCCACTTTCCGTTTTCTGTGCCCCTTTTTATCCTCCCCTTTAGCTCGCCATTGGTTCTTTTCCTTAGCTAGTTCCAGGTGCTAATCACTGGCATTATTATCTTGAGGGGAGAAGGTACAGATAAGGGGGGGGGCATTTTTTAAGCTCTGCCCTCTTCTTGTACGTGGGACAGCTGGCTCTGGGCAATGGTTACCTGCTACAATCAAAATGAATGTTCACGTTCGTTATTGGGGTTTGCCTAAGCATTTGGTATACTGGTTTGCCCTGCTGCAGCTAAAGAAGCTGTCTCTGTATATTGTGCAGACCGTTGTGATTGCTGTTTTGCGGTGTAGACTGGTCTGCGGTCTTGCTGGATGTGAGGTCAACTCTGATGCAGTGCTTCGTGTCACGTAGTATGCTTGGGCTGCCTGTCTGCTGTCTGGGTTTCTCCACGGCACGGCCGTTCCTCGCTGGCTCTCTGTCTTGCGGCTGCTTGGTTTCTTCACCGCTAGGCCTTCTGGGAGCCATAGTCCTAGGGGACAACTAGAAAGATATTGCACAGCATTGTGCAGGAAGGGTATGAGTTAAGAAAAGGTGGTACTCATTTAATGCAAACAAGCAGATGTAACAGAGACTGGGACCCTCCCAACTCCCACACCCTGCTTCAGGAGCAGGTCTGGTTCTAGTTTTAGTGAAAACTCTGAACTCTGTCACACTCCTCAAACTTTTTGCCATCAGTTGCTGACAGTCTTGAGTCAGATAATAGATAAGTATCTCCTAAACATCGAAATTCCATTGGTTTTTATTCCGATCTCAGTTCTTAAATTGGTAAATTGTGCATGAAAATCATTTTTACTGCAAACTCAACCAATTGAGAAGTGGTAACTTCGGCCTTTAGGAACTGTCAAAAGGTAGTTAGTATGGACAGTCGCATGTAAAAAAAAAACGTCAGTCAGCATCCATACTCTTTCAAAGCATGCTGATGAAACGAAAAGCTGTACTCGGTGTAAGTATGACTTGAATACATTTATGGAAAGATAGTAACGTAAAAGCGAGGGAACAGTTCACCAAATTGCTTTGTTTTTTGGTTGGCACAATAGGTTATTAGGCCAGCGAAGGATTAGACTGTTGTGTACTAGAACATGGTATCTCTTCATTTGCAGAGGAAACTGGAGTCTAGATTTAGAATGTTTCTTGAAATAAAGGACATGCATTTTTCCTACTGATATTTACTTTCCATTCATGTCATAAATAATTGTGATCTAGATTTAAGTGAGGTCATCAGTGATGCGATTCTGCTCATTGGCTGCGGAACAGGGCACTTCTGAGTGAACGTGGCACAGCTACCAACACTTGCCGAATTTCAGGGGTTTTGTTTCACTAAACTGGCTGCTTAATTCCCCTTTCACTAACGTTTATCACTGAATTTCAAAGAGGTTTCTGTATATTTCACATCAACTACAGTAATAAAGTTCTGATTTGTATATAATTGATGTCATATGCAATGTTATGAGTGCGTTTCTAATCAACACATCATGGGGTTCTCTTTATTGAGTGTCAGGCCGTGGTATACGTCTTATGGCCAGTCAATACTTTCTCCGGGGCATGGCATTTGACTGTGCCTCTTTTTGCCACATGATGAGGCAAGGAGGAGGAAATGGAACAAGGAAGTTGGCTGTGCCTGGGGATGTGCGCTTGGTCCTGTGCATGGGCTGCTCGCCAGGTGGGGTAAGGGAGTAGTAATGGGGTACTGGGATGAAGATGCTTGAGGCAGGTGTAGTCCAATTGATAAAATGTTTGTAACACTGTGAGAAATTAGAAGGCGGGTGTAATGTAATGGATTGCTAATGAGGTACCACCAATGAGGTGCAGGACCGAGGAAGATGGAGGTGAGGGGTAATGTGATGGATTACTAATGGGTTATCGGGAGGAGGAACAGGGAGGTAGGGTGTAATCCAATGTGTGAGTCAGGGTATTTGATTGTTAATGGGGGAACTGGAACAAGGAGGAGTGAGGCAGGAGTAATCGGGTAAGGAGCGGAGAAAGTGTGAGGGAGTGGTAATGGATTAATAATAGCATACCAGAACAAGGAAGACTGCGGTATGGGTAATCAGGTACTGGTACCAGGATGAGTGGGTCAGGGTGAGCAAGGTAACAAAACAAGGAAGAATGATGGAGGATAATGGATTGCTAATGGCGAACTGGAACGTGAAAGGAGGAGGTTGGAATAATGAGGTACAGGGACGAGGAAGAGTGACGCAACAGTAATTGAGTACTGGGACTAGGAAGAGTGAGGTGTGGGTAATTAGGTACTGGGACAAGGAAAAGTGAGGCAAACCTAATGGGGCCGAACAAGAGTGGAGCAGGAGCAATAGGGTTGTAAGGACGGGAACGAAGGCGGGAGGGGGTAATGTTTCACCTTAACACCAATAAACACCTGCACCAGTTTATCTACTTTGGCATCCAGATGAGGAACCCACCTCCTGGTGTCCATGATGTACTAAGCTCAAACCTTTAGGCACAAGGGCAGATGGAAACACAATGCATACATCCTTCAGTTGACATGTCCATTGATGCCTGATCTTCCAAAAACATTTTATCATGGCTTTGGTGTCTGTCGTGCACCACTCCAGTAGTTTAGCCTCACCTTCCAGCCTCTAGTCCTTATCACTGCAAAAGAGAACTGGAAGCATTCATTGGTTGGCGAGGCATTTGCAAGTTCATCTAAGGCCATGGATAGGAGAATTGCTGCTTCTGCTATCAAACATATATGATCTTCAACTTCTTCCTGGTGGGTGCTTTTACCCAAAGAATTCGGGGCTTGGATAAAATGTATGCTGTGTTGTCGCATCCCAGAAATTATTTAACTGTTCCGCCATACTCTTGTAGCTGCAAAGGCCTTTTTTTCTATTGGTGCTGGGTGATGCAAAGCTGCATCCAACTTTATGGGAATCGGGGGACGTATGATCAGATAGTACAGTTTTTCACATGTGTTTATATGGTACTTGCGGCACCAATAGATGATGGCCATTGTCTCCTGCTCAATTTAGGAATATCTCTGTTCTGCTCCAGACAAAGGAGCTACTGGCTGGTGTACACAATTTTGAGGAACTCCGTTTTCATACTGGGTGAGAACCACCCCAGATCCAAAAGGGCTGGCATCTACTACAAGTACAGATTGATAAATGGGATCAGAGTGCCGTAGTGGTATTTTAGGTAAAGGCATTTTTGATGGTTTGCAATGCAGACTCTTCTCACATGGTCCACTCCCACGCTGGATCCCTCTTCATTGGATTCCTCCTGGGTTCTGAAGGGATCACATAGTTTTTGATACATTGCCCACAATATGTAACCATTCCTAGGAAATCTCTTGCTTCAGATAGGTTCTTTGGAGCTGGAGCCAGGTGATTTTCATGGACATTTTGAGGATCTGCCAAGATTCCTGCTACTTGGAATATGTACCTGAATTAGAGCTTAGCGCAGAGAAATTCACACTTATCTTTGTAAAGTGTTATCGGGCCAGCATCCTGTCAAGGTGATCTAGATTCAGTATTTCCATGCACCAGAATATTGCCACTTATATTCAGCAACCTATAGATGCCAGTCAGCATGCGCCTGTGTGCATGCTGTGTGCTT
Organism: Ambystoma mexicanum; assembly: GCF_040938575.1. Classification (NCBI taxonomy): domain Eukaryota; kingdom Metazoa; phylum Chordata; class Amphibia; order Caudata; family Ambystomatidae; genus Ambystoma; species Ambystoma mexicanum. Next base: position 108,107,211 of record NC_090926.1, on the reverse strand, counting down.
TAAGACTTCAGTGGCAAACAAAGCTCAGTCTCTTGTATTGGTTCAGACCCTTGTGGGCAGTAAATATAGTTATGTATTGAGAGTCTGGATGCAGGACCACCTGGTGGTATCCATCATTCAAAACAACTTTGGAAAAAATGTTGTTCCCTGAAGATCTGCGGCATCATCTTCTATTGGAAGGGCAGTAGGGAGGTCGGGGTGGGAGGTGTGGGGGCGTTTTCGGGGTTGGATGCCTTTCTCACAATCACATTATTTTATAGGTGCATGTTCATGCATATTCATACTACCTGGGCTGCTTTTCTTGGTGGAAATTAAAATGAGTGAAACCAAAGGCGTAGGGTCATCCACCATCTTTAAAATGTCTTCCTTTACTAGTTTGTCCAGTTCAAGCGCTCAATGTTCTCTCTGCGGTGGAAGGGCACCCGTACGTGTTTTAGTACCACCGGCTGTGTTTTTTTTCATCAATGTAGAGAAGCGGTCTTCAAACTGTGGTTGCTAGTAGTGATAAGCCAGACTCACTACATCTTCTGTAGATGCTATTAGCAAAATTGACCACGTGTAGTGCCTCAGGGGCCTCTCACACTAGCAAAGTGTCTTCACTTGATTTTCGGTTGTCCAAGTCAAATTTCTTCTACAAACATCTATTCCAGAGGATAGGTTTAGATCCTCCAAATGTATGCATCCACACCTGTGCTGCCAGAAGTATCTCATTGCCTTCAACAGCATATTGAACTGGGGGTAAGCCATGACATTAAACGAAGCTCCAGTCTCTATCAGCACCAATCTGTGTCTTCTCTGGACATCATCTGCCCGGCTCGTAGCACTCTAGATATGAAGACTACCTCCCCGCCTTCTCCCTGTTCTTCTGTCTCTTAACTGCCCTACCACGTTTCTTCTTGTGTAATCTCTGCCCTACCTTTTGCAGGACTAGGCCTAGCTTTGGTATGTCATTGTTGTGGGAACTGGGAATGACTTTCTCGTGACGTGGTTAGTTTTCCCACATCGTCCACAGGTCTCCCCATTCGTCAGGCAGTTCCCACCATGAGAGATTGATCCTCTCTGCGGTAGTTGAATGCACCAGATGGTGGTGTTTGATATTCAGATTTTGGAGGTCCTCCACTGAGCTTTCAAGGACAGTTGCATCTAATATGGTGTTTTTCCTTTGACACAAAAATAAAAAGTGATGAGCATGTTTGTGGGGTATACGTAGATTACATCGCAGGGGATTTTGTCGACGACTATTTCAACTAGGTTTCTTTACCGAATTTTGTCACAAACATATGCAGGGGGTTTGGTTAGGGTAATAATTAAGGGGTGGGGGGCTGGTCAGGGATGGGACCCCCTGCCTATATTTGCAGTGAAATATCATTAAAAAAAATGAATTTGTCTGAAAAAATATTCTCTATGTAATTATGTAGATCCTGATGTGGTGTTTAACAGGGTTTATATTGTTGCAGCAGCAGGAAGAACCGTTTGGTTCATCGGGCACTCCTTTGCGACAAGAGCAAGGAGTGTGGCAATGGCAGAGGAAGGAGGAAATATTGAGATGAGAACCACAGAGATGGTCTGGCTTGGTACGCTGGGCATGCTCTGGTGCTGGCAGTTCAGAGGCAACTGGTCAGGTTGCCTGCAGCTAGGATCTTGGTAGTGCACCTTGGGGGCAATGATCTCACCACCCTGTGTAGGGGGGGAGCTACTGGGTCTGATGCAGGAGGGTTTCAAGATCTTGGGGCAAATGTTGGAGGGCACCAAAATACTTTGATCTGAGATTATCCCATGGACTGTTAAGTGGGGTGCTGGGTCCAATGCGGCCATGGCAAAATCCAGAAGGATGTTTAATAAGACCATGGAGAAATGTATGCAGCTCGAAGGCGTGGGATTCATAAGGCACAGAATACTTTGACAGGTAAGGAGTGAACTTGTCGAGTGTGGGTCACAATGTTTGCAGCGCTCGGGAGAGCAGGCTGCATAAGGGGCCGAGCTGAGTGTTTTTTGCAGCGAGTGGGGCATTAGTGGTTCTGGGGGGCCACCGCCAAAGCATGGCAGAGTTACAGGGTGTGCCTAGCCAGGAAGGAGTCGCGCTGCGGATGCTGCTGCAAGCTTTACCCTCTGGCTACGGGAGCCAAGTTGGGGTTCTACAGGCACTGACATCCTTATGGACAGTTGGGACGCCTCTACAACTGCAATGGCTCTGGGGTTATGCTCCATACAGGTGCCTGGGAGTGACTTTCCTGGAAGAAAAATAAAACCAGAGGCGGGCTTGACTACTCATTAAGAACTAAAACCGGAAGTGACTGGGTCACCCAAAGGAGAGTAAATCCGAAGTGATGGGTCACCTGTTTGTTTGAAGCCCGGGAATGGTGAAGGGCCACCCGGAGAGGCGTTATACACCAGGTCCACTCTGGGCCAGGGCAAGGTTAGGACCGCTCATGAGTTGACTCCGATAAAGTGATCTGTGTGTTTTCCAATACACAATGAGTCTGTGCAATCATTGGGGTAAGGGGAAGATGAATATGGTTTTATGTCTGTGGGGAGCAGGGCCAAGTATGGGTTAGGCCCCTATGCTAAAAGCACAGTATCTTCCATCATTATGGACTTTAATGCCTTGTACATTCAGGATGCCCTTTCCTCAGCAAGCTCATTGGCCCTTCTGAAATCCAAGATTTTTGTCAATGAAATTCTGGGCTCTCAAAGGATTTGTTTTCTTAATTTGTCAGCAAAGGAGACTGGAATTACTTTGCAGGGTATGCATGAAATGGGTTGAGAGTTTTGTCTTCTCTGCTTAGCGTCCCTCAGGAGGAAGTTCTCGTAGTCCACATTGACCACGAGCCTCAAACATCTATTCAGTGCTACCTTTGCAGCTTGATGTGACTCACCCGTTGGGCCTTCCATGAAGAATAAGGTGGAGCATTTTGCGACATTGCCCTCACTTGTGCCAGTGCAATACATTTCAAGTGTTTTCACCCACAGTAGCCACTATGGGCATTGGATTTAGGACTAGAGGGTGTGCTGTGATACGCCCCTCCCCAATATCCAGAGATGGATGACGTCCTCGGGGGTTAAACAGAAGATAGGCATGTAACAGTGGAACATGTGTGCCTCTTTATATAATTGTTCATATCATTATTTTTATACATTTTCGGTGGGAGCGCACAAGCACTCCTCTGGAGCCGCTGCCCTTGGTGCATTAAGTATTGCTCCCAACAAGCAGAATCCCAGTCGGTTTTCTTTTGTCTGTGTAATGCCACGTTTTCAGCATCGCCCAATGGTGCTCCGCTCCGATTAGCAACTCCAAAGCACAGGGTGTCCCCACACCGCCCTGGTGGTGTGATGCAGGAAGCGAATGGGCCAGCTGTTCTGTAGTAAGCGGCCTGCGTGAGAGGAGCAGGAACACACTTTTAGGCTTACAATAGATTCACAATCATCTAGTGCGGACTGCTTGCACCTATGCGCAGCCCGCTATCTTCATGAATGCAGTGTGTTGAGGCCCATCTCCCATCGCCATGCTTACAGTGTACCACGTGACGTATGATATGCTTTGTTGGGAAGCAGTAGAAGATCATGCTTGGGCATGCAATGGGTTTTACAGCATTGTGTGTTTGGTTGAGGGGGGTGCAGTGGGATAGACTGAAGTATTTTGTTGGAGCTGCATGTTATTTCAAACTTGGAGTAGCAGATGGTGCTAGGGGTTAGGTGTGGAAAATGGCCTTACATAGCACAACGTCTGTCATGATGGCTTCTTAAATGTAGTGTGTTCTAGTTATGATGGAAAGAGCTCTGTTGCTTCCCGAGGCTAGGTCTGTGATCAGTGAATCCTCTAATAGTAGTTGGGCATGAGAGCACATTTCTTCTAGGTCTGCAGCCCACCATGGACACTGGAATCCCAGAGAGTCCTGGGGTACCTCTTTACGAGAGCTACGTTGTAAAGGGGGGGGGGACCCTAAAGCATCTAACAATATTTGAGGAAGGGACTGAGGAAGTGTATGGCATGCCCTGAGAATCGTGAGCTACTAAGGAACTTTTGAAAGAGGTGTGGCCTATTTAAATGAAGGAGTAATTCAACAGTCAGTTACGTTTCCATAGCTTGCATAGAAGGATCAGCACAATTTAAAAAAGATTAAGTATAAGATATCGTAAGTCATACACACCTATTAAAAGAGCCCAATGAAACCTAATCAAATCAAAATTGGGCAATGCAATTTCCAATCTCCAATTAAGCTTTCCTAAGCGATTACTGTCAGCAACAAGTGCATGAGCAGATCTGTGGGCTTGATTCAGGCCTGCACTAACTAGAGTTTCTGACGGCCATTGTGGATTTGCCACAGTGGACTAGTGGATATGAGGATTCAGTAACAGGAATCTCTGCAGATGCCTCCGTGCAGGACTGCGCTTCACCGGCACAGGTGCGTGTGGGTCTATAATGAATTGGCAAAGCCAGACAGTCCGGCGCGCATTTTAGTGTCCGCCATTTTGGTGCTGCGCCATCGGCTCAGATGCCATTTAAGTGCATTCTGTTGGACTTAGCCAACAGGGCGCAGGGACCTATCCACGCCGGGATATTACAGTTTGCTTAAATATATTTTCATCCTAAACACTAATAAATGCAGTGCTTTGGATGACAGAATATTTAAGCCAAACATTGTGTGCTCAGGACATGGAACCGTTACAACTCTACGTACTTTTGTCTCAAATATACTGGCATCCAAAGCGCTGCATTTTTTAGACATTAAGATGACAATGATTATTTGCATTTTATTACATGTCTATCGCGCTCAACGCCTAAATGCTTCACAGAATAAACAAACGGTACAATAAAAATTAACATGTCAAAGAAACAAAACCAACAGATCAGTCAGAAAGAAGATGGGTTTTACGGCGGTTTTTAAAAAAGGGGAAAGAGGAGAAAGAACTTAGAGAGTGGGAGAGAGTTCCAATACTTGGGCTCAAGCAAAGTGAAAGAGCGTAAACGAGATGGAGCACAAGAAGAATGGGGAACAGTTATGAGAAAGAGACTGGGAGCAGAGAGAATGGAAGGATATTAAGGACGAACAATGGGGAAAAGCAAGGCAATAGAGACATTTGAAAAAATTACAAAGGAAGTTGAAAAGGAGGTGAGCTTCAAAAGACAGCCATTGCAGATAGTGCAGATCAGAAGTGATAGTTGTGGGGGGAATGAGTGCATAGTATACGGATCAATGAGTGGCTGAGCGAAGAGGAGCGAGGTGAGGCGACGAAAGACCAAAGAGGAGAGAAGAGCAATAGAATAGTCCAGACAAAACTAGAGCGCAGATAAGGAGTTTGGGTGAAGAGAAAGTGATTAACCAATGTGCTTTGTGGATCTTAAACAGTTGATAGCAGCAAACACGGGAAATAGAACAGCTATGAGAGGAGATGGAAAGTGAGGAATCAAGAAGGACACCAAGATTATGAGCAGAGATAGAAATGGATGTGGGGGGGGGGGCATTGAGAAAGTGGGAATTGGGAGAGCAATGGTAGGAGCAGGGAAGAAAAGAACCTCTGTACGAGGGAGTAAGATGGATGTAGTGGGTCCATGACTGGATAGTAAGAAGGCAGGCAGTCAAAGAGGAGTGAATAGAGTCTGTGAACGATAGGAACGTTTGTGAGTCATCCGCATAGATGATATAGGAAAAGCCAAAGGACAAGATGATAGGGCCGAGAGGGGAGGTGTAGTGAGAAAAAAGAAGAGGAACGAGGACTGCTCCTTGGGGGACACTCCTGGGCAGCCAGTCACCGCGGGAGAACCTCAGGCCCGCCGACGGAGCCCACCTGTGGTCACCGCTACCCCAGCGATGAACCGGCCGACAGCTCCCAGCTCCACAGGTCCACGCACGACAACACCGGGGGTAGGCAGGTAGCACGGGACAACCGTCCGGCACACACGTGGGATGGGGTCAAGCAAAATCCTCGTCGCCAATGACAAGATCTCACCGGACACAGATAAGATGAAGATAAGTACTTTTATTGCAAGACCCCACAGCCTCCTTCTTCAGCTCCCTCAACCCTAACGGCCACTGTGGAATGTTGACTCTCTAAATGCCTCAACATTCCACAAGTGCCCGTGCATATTACAACAGACACTGTATAAAAGGGGCATGGTGGTGGAAGAGTGAGCAGGCCAAGAGAGAGAGAGAAAGGTATGAGTGAAAACAGAGTCACGAAAGCCAAGTTCAGCAAGACATGAGCAAAAAATAACATGGTCGACCGTGTCAAATGCAGCCGAGAGATCCAGAAGGGTGAGGAGAGAGGAACGTTTAGAGTAGTGAGAAGTAAGAAGTGAGCTGTGACCGGCAAAAGAGCAGTTTCAGTGTAGTGTTGCTGCCTATAGCGGACTGGAAAGGAGGTAGCAGTAGAGACATAATCATGGTAGAGTGCAGATTAATCAAGGAAGAGAGATATGGTTGAAATTAGAAGTCGGGGGGTGAAGTAAAGGTTTTTTCAGAATAGGGAGGATTGAAGTATGCTTAAAGGAAGAATGAACAGTAGTGGAGTAAAGTGAAGTGATAAATAGAGCAGTTAGATAAGAAAGAAGTGCAGAATTAAGGGGGAAGGGAGAGGATCACCAGGAGAGGAGGTAGGATGGCGCCTAGCCAGAGCAGAGGAAATATCCAAGTCGGTGAGAGGGTGGAATGTAGACATTACCGTGGGGGAAATGTAGGACGGTGGGACAAGGAGGCAGAGGAGGGAATAGATGAACAGAGTAGGGAGATTCTTGATGTAAAGTAGTTAGCAAAGTTAGATACGGAAAGCCAGGAAGATGATGCAGGATCAGGAGGGGCAGGAGAAAGAATGGGATATAAGTTCTGGAAAAGACAAGAATGAGAAGCAAGCGAGGTGAAAATAGAATGGGAAAAATGTTGTTTGGCAGAAAGGAGCAGAGAATCATAGGACTTATGTCAACGTTGCTCAGCCTGTCGCAGAGAGCGGCGGGTGAACCGATGAGTCAGTGACATCCAAGGTTGAGAAGCCCTATGAGACTGGGTAAATGCAACAGAGGGGTAAAGAAGGTCAAGGTTAAGTAAACAGTAACACCCTGGTGCGGATAGGTCCGTCCGCTAGGATATTACTGTTTGTGGTAATGACCCAGTGTGGATAGGGTGAACCTAAAGCGGCCTGCGCCAAAACGGTGGGCGGCAATAATGAACTGCAGAGCCGTTTCTAGGGGTGGGGGGCAGCAGAGTTAGCCTGTTCAATCTCCCACCTAGGAGAGTATCCAGCCTTTCGTTGATGGGGAGCAGCACTACACAGACAAAGGCACAGGAGTATTGCCTGCCCTGCCCAGATCAATCCACGCAGCCAATGGCTCAATACATTGCTCACGGTTTATTCAGAAGGCTCCTAACCCCCTCCCTCCATCATTGTGCATCATTTCACTTCCCCACAACCTTGACAGTGTGGTAACTGCTCCATAGCACTGACCTGCCAGAAAGGAGGGTTGGCAGCTAAGGGAGGATGAAAAGGCTTTTTTTTGCTGGCTTAATCAAATGGGCCAGAAACTGCCTGCACGAGTAGGTGGTTGGGGGTCATTGATGGCAGACAGGAGTTAACGGCCAAAGAAAGGCTTACTGTAACAGGAATGGAGGAATTGCCATTCATTAATGGTCTCATAGCAGGTGACGAGGCTAATTCATTGAGTGACTCCATGTCAAATAGGATTTCTTTTGACATTTTTTTCCCTGGTATGTCAATCAGTTGAAAAGTAAAAAAGGTTGCACCACCCAGAATCTATTGATCTGTCACATGAAAGCCGATAAGTGTGGAACACGGGTTCGGATGACGCGCAGTAACCTTGCCAAACTGTTTTTTACTGGGAGGCAAAAACTAAATGTTTGAATAATTGGGGTGAAAAAGGCAATGTTGCCCATTTTTTGTTGCTGCGCTTTAAGTTTTAGCAAAGAGTCCAGGAGTTGGAAATATTGAAGGCTGAGGACTATATACATATGCGCGCGTGTGCGGGCGTGTGTGTGTGCACGGGCACGTGCGCCTGCATGTACGCACGAGCTGCTTACTGGGCAAATATTTTATGTTTGAAGGCAGAAAACAAGCATTAACAAAGCCAACAGTTTTGACTTGCAATGTGCCCTGTATTACAATTGAATGTCCAAGTTACCATCATTAGATATGTGTTGCCAGGATATGGTAACATAAAATCTACACCTTCAATTGAGTGACAATTTGGGAAAAATAGATTACACAATAGATGCTTTTGCAGCAGCAACATCTAGGAGAGTGCCCTTCATTTACACGAGTTTGGGGCTAATGGGGATAGGATGGGGTACACGCTCCTTCAAGGAGGAGGCAGAGCTCGAGTGCTGACTTGAAGGACAGAAAAACAAACACCCGTAAAATGATGGCGGGCTTGAAAATGCACACAACAGTGTGGCAGCTCCCCATTGGAAGATCCGTGAATGTGACGGTTCTAGCGTTGGCGGGTTTGTCATCTTGGTGTAGTCCTGTTCTCCCATGATGTTGACTGTGGCGCCAGAATACCCCATGAACTGAAATAGGTGGTTTTCCATCTTGATGGGAATTTTGGGAGCTTCTCTGGCTTCTTCGTTGTCGAGTATGAGGTTGACATACTCGTCCTGATTATATTGGTCATGGTATGCGTTGAAATGGGTCGCCTGGGCGTCCTGGTAGTAGCTTTCCTCTCCATACTCCTCTGGCGGATTGTCAAATTCGTCTGTTAAGTATCTTGGCAGGTCTGTGTGTTCAGGAGTATGCGTGTAGTCATATTCTTGGTACTCGTCAATCACTCTAACGAAACGCAGTGGGTTCTGCTGGTAGTACCTTAGTTGTCTGTATTGTGGGGGTTGTGCCCGAAAAGGCGTCCTAGTGGGCGCTTGTGGGCGTGTCGGAGGGAATGGTATCCCTTCCCTGCATACCTAGTGAAAGTGACCTTCCCTCCCGCAGTTGGAGCATCGTTGGGAAAGGGCTGGGCATGATCCAGAATGTGGAAATGTCATTCCGCAGCGGTAGCATTGTCTCTGTTGACGTGGTGCTTGTGATGCTGGAGTTCTGTATAGTTGTTGTTGTCCTCTGTCGCCCTGGCAGGGTGGTTGTATGGCTGTTATGAGTTCAGTGGCGTCTTGCTTGGGGTTGCTGGCGCCGCCCATGGAGGCAGCTTGGGAGTCAACTCTTTCTAGTATGCGGGCGAGCTCGCTGACTTTCGGTATGGTGAGCGGCTTCTTCAATAGTTGTTTTTTGAGTGCAGGGGAGAGGCAGCCTTCTATGACCCTTAGTCTTATTGCTTCTTCCAGGGAATATTTGTCAAACTCTCAATGTGCCCCCTTCACCCGTTGGCGCGTTATGAATTTGTCTCTTGTCTCATGGGGTTTTTGTGTGCATTGATTGAATAGGTATCTTTCATAGTCTCGATTCACTTCGATTATGAGGAGTCTATCCAGTGCTTTGATTAGGTCTGTGAAAGTGTTCTGTTCAGCTGCGGGGATTGTCTTCACAATTGTTTTGATTTCGCCCCCCACCAGGTTGAGAAAAATGTCTCTAATGTTGGGGGAGTCGCCATCACCCGACCCTCTCACAAAATGCTGAAAATCCTCCATCCATTCGGTCCATCTGGGCCCTTTCGTGGCCTGGGGTGTCGTTGTGTAGGGTGGAGGCATCCGTAGCTGGATCGACTTCACTGCACGGGCAGGCTGGGGTGACGCAGGGTTACTCATCTTGTGTTGTTAATGAGGTCCCAGGGTCACATTGTGCAGGTAATTGCGCAGCACTTCACTGCTGGTGGAGCCCAGGGTCGAAACAGCAGGGTGCAGGAGATCTGGTGTGCGGAGGGTGGGGGTCTTGGAGGCTGCTTGGACTGGTAAGTACTGGGTGGGCTTGAGGGCTGCTGCTCAACAGCCGCACTGGAATCCACTCACCAGTATATGTGGAACTCGTATGGGTGGTGGCAGTATGTCACAGCCCCTCGACAGCTGGGTGTTGGAGTAGAGTTCGGCTGCACCCTTGTTTCTGTGTTGCCTTCTCCCATAATCCCCCAACTTCCCCTCAACGTCACGAGGGCTCGCCTCTACGGCGGGTGGGGTCACTGTTAACCCCGTAATGGCCAGGCAACAGTCGCCATCTTGGGAGGGTGGGAGTGGAGGGATGGAGGGGTGGAGAAGGGAGCCTAAGCAAGAGGGCGCACAGGGCAGGCGAGGGTGAGATGATCCAGCAGTCCATTTATGTATTGAAAGAATGTATGTTGGAACACGTCTGATGTGTATACGTCTGCATGCCTGTTGTAGAACCACACAAGAAACCTGCATGTTAATGGGGCTTGCCATGTTACAGCTGAAAGCACTTCTTTCTGGCATGCCCTCTACTGTGCGGTACCTTTATTTTTGGTAGAGAAATCGGAGAAGGTGCCCCTGTGCTGCAGAGTTGGCTGATAATAAGGTTGCTCACACACCTGAATGTCGTCCGTTTAGTTTTCCATCGCTTTCCAAAGTGCCCTCTGCTAATCTGGACGTGGGCGCTTCCTTGCCAGATGGCGCGTGCTCTGTGCGCTTATCACGTGACTCCGTGCACTGCGAGTTTCAGGTTTGCCTATTAACTCTGCATGCCTCCGCTGAGAACAATAACGCGCGTGTCCTCTGAAACAATTACCAATTAGGAGAAGAATTAGCTGCATTTAAATTGTTTCGTTATTGCCCACAGATTTTGAAAATGAAAGGCAAAGTGCAATACGAAAGGAGTATTGTGTGCAGAAACAATATACATGTTTCAATTTGTTTTCCAAAATCAGTTCTGAAATTTAAAGTTATTGCTTTTCTGAATAGGCTAAACAATTTTATATGAAAATAGCATTGAATCTGAACACAGATGGGTACCACGTGTTTTCATCGCAACCACTTTGCACATTAGCATTGTAAACGTGCAGTTTTCACCATGGCCGTTTTTCGCCGATTTCTTTTTTTAATGGGGAATCATCCCCCAACCTCATATAACCCACCCTACAGGGCGGTAGCGGCCCTGTAGTTATTGTAAAGTTGATCAACTCATAGGAAGAGCACTTTTTAGGTGGCTTATATAACTTTGCCATCTCCACTGGACGAATCCTCACAAAACTTTGCAAAGCATATGACCTGCTCAGATTGATTCTGCGAAGTTTGGTGTGGTTTGGTTAAGGGGGGGTAAAAATAAGGGGTCCCATCATTTGTGGTTTTTCCAATAAACGCAATGGAAATAAAAATTTGCTCACACCTGCAGCCCAAACTGGTGGATGAATTTTCACCAAATTTGCAGCAGGAGTGGCAGTTTGGTCCCAAAAGTGTGCTTTTGTAAATTTGGTGTAAATCCATCGAGCCTTTTTTTTTTTATTTAAACAACCAAAAAGTAGGTTAAAAAAAAAATTGTGATACCTGGGTTTGGTATGCGGACTCTCTTCCTTGTTCGGTCCGATTGGCCCAGAGGGTGGCATAATGTCAGCGTACATCAGACGCACCCACTGATTGGGTGTTGAGAAGCATGAGGTGCGTACTATTTTGGGGAAACACCTACCATGTTAGATTCACAGACTGAACCTGGTGCCTGCGGACATCTCAGTGGAAACATATTAAAAAACACAACATTGCACTTGTGAAACAAATGTAACAATCTCTGGGGAGCTGAGGGGTGATGAGGATGGGATGGGATATGGTCATAAAATACTGCAAATCTGATGTTTATCTTCTCCTTGCGAGCAGTCCTCTGGTGTTCGCAGTTATTTGAGATGTTTGGGGGTATGCATGCTTATTTCTGCATAACAGGGTTGGTGAAAAGCAGTTTGTGGATGGCTTATAACTATGGCGCCACACAATTAAACTGCATGAAGATTTTGAATGTAATTTTATACCTGATTCTGAATGGTTTTGTACAGTGTGGTGCTGTTTTGTCAAGAGGGAACACAGAGGGGTGAGTCCCAAAATATTGCAAAAGGCTTATACACGTGGTGCCATTTGATAAATCTGCACACATGTTTGCAAAACTATTTTAGATCTAGATATGAATGTTTTTGCAAAGTTTGGGATTTTGTCCATAGGGGGACAAATTAGAGGGGGGTCTCAACATTTGTAGATGGCTTATAACTGTGTTGCCGTTTGACTAATGTGGACACAAGTTTTCAGAAAGATTATAGACCCAACCTTGAATGTTTGTGCAAAGTCAGAATGGATTTTGTCAAGTGGGGGCTAAGTTATGACTATTATATATACGTACATTTTGACACTTTAAAAAAAATTAAACATGGGTGGATTTGCAGCAAACTCATGTAAGGAGCATTGGCAAGGACCTGAAAGCATGGTTTTGCAAATGTGTCCATGTTTTATTTTTTGAAAAGTGTCCTAATGTAGGTACAAAAAATTGTGAATATACCTTTGGTGACTGAGGTATAGCCTGTTGCCATGGGCAGAGGCCAGATTGTCTGGGTAATGGCCCAAGGCCATGACTTGGACAATTTGGCTACCGGCCTACAAGGGACTAGCAATGGGGTTAAAGTAGACATGGCCACCAGGGACCGGCTATGTGGTAACATTTTTTTAAATATTTGATAGGTTTGTAAGGAAAAATAAATGTGCTTGTGGGTACAGGTTAAAGTACTGGATCCGTTTGGAGTAAATATGCATGACAAGGGTATAGCGCGTGTGCAAAAATTGAGCTAAACAACATGGCGCTGGTGCACAGCTATTTTGGACATTCACTTCCATCACCACAATGAAAGCCTACATTTTCGTGGGCTCAGTAAGTAAACGTGAATTCTGCGAATGGTTGCAAGGTCAGGATGATCTCAGATGAGCTAGCAGGAAGGAATGCTTTGTCTCGTCCACTGAAGGATGAGCCAAGGAGGGAGTGGGGCTCCGCAGGTGCAGCGATTAGGGTGCTGGGAACAGAAATGAGAGAGAGAGAGAAGTTGGGTTTATCCTCTTCTATCTGGATTTTTCCACTCTGTGCTCCCAATGCTTGCTGTCTGCTCTTCAGCCGAGGGCAGATGCAACCATGAGGAGACAGGGATTTATACCAATAAAGAGCTGAGATATTGCTCAGAGAGGTGAGATAGAACTGGACCCCGGTGATGAAGTCCCGCTGAGAGGGAGGATGCTTCACTCCAGACCCTGTTAGCACGAGTGATCTCTCTGCCTACTTGCTTTTGGGACTAAGCAGTGTTGAGTAGGCTCAGATGAAGGTGTCTTCTGCAACCACTGCTACGGTGTTGTACTTTATTCCTATTTATGTCTAATTCTGTATATGATCGATGTGTTAGTTATATATATGTTCATTAGGTGTGAATAAAGGGCCTATAACAAGCCATTTATTTGATCTTTCTAACCAGCAGTCTATGTGTGCTTCATTGCCTCCCTGAGTCCACATTTTTGCTTTTGGTTGGGGGAAGAGGGTGCCTCGAAAAAAAGAAAAACATTTGGCGCTGTGAGCAGGGTCTTTGTGCTGCTATTGATGCCAAAGAAGCCCTGCTAAATTGACATATTTGATGTATTGGACACTGCAAGGCAACATTGGGTTTGTGAATATTTGACAAGAAAGATTGGTGTTTTGTGGTATTGTTGATGGGGACTTGAAACATTCATTTGATATCATGTGTTCCCTATTTAGGAAGAAAGGAAGTTCCCCAGGCGGAGATTGCCCTGAAGTCACTATCGCAGGGTGGACATAAAGTCCATATGATAAAGTAGCGAAAACCTAGGCGTGTGGTGCAGGTCTCAGTGAGACCTGGGATAATAGCGTAGGAGATGCAAGCCTGGCTGAGGCAGTGGGCTGCCTGCAACAGGTCCCTGTGGAGAAAGGGAAAGAGTGTTCAGCGTTTGGCAGAAGAGGTTGGATTCTGTTGCAAGCTTTACGAAAGGTGCATCAACAGAACGTGGAGCTACAGGCAAGTGTGTTGAGATTGGAAAAGGAGCTGGCAGCGAAGAAGCAGATTGCGTTAATGCAGCAGCTTCAAATCAAATTGTATCACGATAAGGCAGACCATTATCTGGCGGTAGCCGAGTGTGCTGCTGTGAGGGTTGCTCGATACAAATATCGAAAGTGAAGAGAGAGGCTGAACACCCGTAAGGTATTTGTATTTATTGATTTATAAAGCGCCTTACACCGGAACAACTTGATACATAAAACATAAACAATATAACAGTGGAAGCAATTACAATATGAATCAATCAACAAAACAGTGAGAAGAGCAATTAACTGAAGGGGATAGGGAGAAAAGGGGAGTGGGACTATGTAGGGGGCAGGGGTGAAGATGAGTAGGAGGAGGGAAGGGGAAGGGGAAGGGTGAGAGAGGGGAGGCAGCAGAGGGGAGGGAGATAGTTAAGGGGAAAGTATAAGGAGGGAGGGGATGCAGAAGGGGGAAGTGGTTTCAAGGAGGAGAATGGAGGAGGAGAGATTTAAGGGAAGTGCGGAATGAGGTGAAGGTGGGGGTAGAACGGATAGCAAGAGGAAGGGAGTTCCAGTGCAGAGGTGCTAGTAGTTGGAAGGAGCAGAAGCGGGAGGAGGGACAGGGGGACGGAGGTACAGTGAGAAGCAAATGGTCAGCGGACCGAAGGGAATGGGAGGGGGAGTAGAAAGAGAGAAAGGAGGAGAGATAAAGGGGAGTGAGCCCATGGAGAGATTTGAAGACAAGGCAGAGAAAGTGAAATTTAAGTTGGGAGAGAAATGGAAGCAAGCCAAGGTAAGAGAGAGGAGTAGAGTTGGAGTCACGTGAGGTAAGGCGACAAAGGGTACGAACAGCAGAGTGATAGATGGATTTAAGAGGGGCAAGATGAGAAGTAGGTAGTCCAAAGAGTAGGGAAGAGCAGTGGAAGAGGCGGGAGAAGATGAGGGAGGAGATTAAGAGTTTGGTAGCGTGGAAAGTGAGAGAGGGACGGATTTTGCGAATATTGAAGAGGTGGTAGCGACAGGTACGAGAAGTGAGGGAAATATGTTGGGAGAAGGAGAGAGAGGAGTCAAAGAGAATGCCTAAATTATGAGCTTGGAGAGAGATAGGGAGATTAGAGGGAGGAAAGTGAATGAATGGGGGAGGAGAGGGAGAGGGAAGAGAGTTGGAGGGAAAGAATACGACTTCGGTCTTGTCATTGTTAAGAGAGAGAAAGCGGGAAGACATCCAGTTCTTAATGGCAGGAAGAGAGTTTTTGGTGAAGGTCAGTTGAGAAGGAGGAGAAAGAGAGAAAGAGTTGAGTGTCGTTGGCATAGAAATGGTGGGAGATGCCAAATGAGGAAATAACAGGGGCAATGAGGGGGGTGTAAAGAGAGAAGAGGAAAGGACTAAGCAACCAAAAAGGGAGAAAAAAAAGGAAAGGACCAAGGTAGCAACTGTGATTGCCTCCGCAGAGGTTGATTGGGACCCCGATCAATGGGATGAGCATGTCTTCACCAGTACCAGCACAAAGAGTGGTTCAGAGCCAGAGATAGCGTCTCGGCTAGAGTCTGGTTGGAAGGGGGTAACAGCTAAACCAGTGATGCGCAGGCCAGCTGGTCCTAATCCCTACCATCCCGGAGGGGGGTTGGTGGACTTGACTACGCTAGAAGATTATTCCCAGCAGGAGATTGGGGAAATCATCAGCCGGTTGAAACAGAGGGCTGGTGAATCTTTGTTAACTTGGATGGTCAGATTATTTGATGGAGGGGTGGCGGGTCTCCGGGTTGATGCCACAGACTCTACTAGGGTTTTGCCTTTGTCACAGGATACACACATTCAGGAAATGTTACGTGTATGCCCTCCCTGTGATGATGATGGGGGAGAGGTGCAAATGTCTTGACTACAATCGGCGCCCCAAGGGTGTAACCGCAAGTATCCGATCGCCTTTGACTGGTCCACGTAGGAGAAGTGGTATACTTTGAGAGAGGCCATACAAAGAGTGAGGGAGCATGCTATAAGAGAATCGATTCATTTAGAAACACCCCATCATATGGGAGTGGTAAAAATGTCAGGTGTGGCTAGAAATGCCATCATCCGAACTGCTCCCACTGCATATAAGAATGTTATAATGACACTATTAGTGGGAATGACGGGGAGAATGACCGATGAAGTGGTGGATGCCATTCGGCAATTGGCCGACCTAGGGGAATGGGAAAAGGCTGAGGATAGACCTTGTGAATGGGAACGAGAGGAGCGGAGTGAAAGGCGAACCCCTGGAAAGATGTTTTTAGCACCTCTAAAAGATGGTGTGCCCCAAGAGCAAATTGATGGGATGGAGACATGGGACATGTACAAGTTATATAAAAAAAATGAGGGCTTGAAGGTAATGTGGGGTACATTTATCAGCCGAGCAGAACTCCCCTACATCAACAAACTGCATTTCAGCAATTACAAGCAGGATGGCTGCGCTGGCTCTGTGGAGCACCATTGCCTTGCACCAAAACTGCATTTTGCAGTCACCAAAATAATGGCTGCGCTGTCTTTGCCAAGCACATATGGGACGAGGTGGAACATGGAACACCCTGAGAATGGCTGCCAGTGTTTTCCTTATGTGCACCAAAGAAAATAATTCAAAGGCAGTGCTGCTATGCTGCCAGCTCAAAACTTCCCACTGGAAAAAGAAAATGTCCTGCATTTAAAATGACTGTGGACTGATGCCCTCTTTCATCTTTTCAACATTACCCAGTTTGGTTCCAGCCAGACACATTCATGTCCACCCATATTAGGGTGTACACCACCAAATGGAGGGCATTTCTCACTGAATGGCATGTTGCGTCAGACAAAATCTGTGATAGAGCAGAGAACTTCACTCCAAGCCGTACGGAAAATGCATTACTTTTTGCAACAAAATAACACAAACAAACCCTTCACAAGAAGCTCTCTCTCTCTCTTTGCTTATGTCTGTTTCAATGGACCCTTGCTTTGGACAGATTCCTGTGTAGTAGAAATTGCCTAGGGCTATCAATAATGTTCAGAATCTAGATGCGAGAGAAAACAGCTTTGGAAAGGGACATTCAAGGAATATTAACCCACGTGTTAAATGGTGCCTTTGCCAAACAAAAAATGCCTTTTAAAAAGTGAAAGGTTAAACATGCATGGTACAACTTTGAAAATTAATAAGAACATGACCAGTGATAATAATTGTAGAATTTTCGTTGAACAATTTTCCATGGAAATGGCGAAAGATTACCAGAATGACTAAACAGCATCATACCGTCTTGGGCTTTGGATCAACATGTGTCTTGTAAAATGTGTAGTCTGCCCATATAAGTTTCCTGATGATGACATTTGTAAATATGAGCGTTTTGTTCCATAACTGATTTTGGCAAAATTAACATTGGCAGGGCAAAGTGAATTGTAAAAACACCCACCATAAAACTGTGTCACCTCCTTCAGTCCAATCTGCTTCCAGGGAGGAGGGGGCATACATAGGCTGACCTATCCAATGTTAAGAGGTGTGTCTAGCTTGAGTCAGCCCCATAATAAAATCCTCTGATGTCATGTTCCTTATATAAATGGGAGGCATGGGGAGTTCTGGACTCTTTTCTGACTTTTCCAGCTCCAGCACACCTAGTGTCAAACTTATAAGGGAATAGGGGTCTCGATACCCTCTTCCGAACCACAGAAGCCAAATAGATTGACCCCTCCCACCGTGGTTGGCACGGGCGCCTGAAAATGATATCACAGGTAGCCGCGTGGCAGCCAATGGGGGGGAAGATGGAGTTAGGGAAAGGGGATGGAGTGACAAAGGAAAGGAAGGGAACATAAACAACCAAGTACATACAATATACGCAATATTCCTATACCTGTACCTCTACTTCCTGAACACCTAGCCTGACCTCCTATACATGTAATGCACCTGCTACATACCCACAGTAGTGTACCTCATTAGTGGCCCTATACGACTCCACTTTGCACACCACAAAACATAGGATTATAAACTTGAACATAGAACTTGAACATAACATAACATGCACCTTGGGACGTATACTTCCTGAAAACACATAGGGTTGCATACAAGAAAAATGGCACAAACAAAGGGGTTGTCCCTTTTCCTGAAGATACAAGACTCATGGCCCGCTGGGCCCAATGAAGCAACAAACAAGGGTTTAGAACAAATACACAAAACACATGCCCTTGTGCGGTGTGGACCCTAAAGAATGATTCCAAAACAAGTGCGCTTTAAAGGATAGTCTCCTATTTTCCCAGGGCACTGTTTTGTCAGTTCTGAGATTCATAGCGTGTTTCCTCACACATGGCGTGTTTCACACATGGCGTGTATCCTACACATGGCGTGTTTCATCACACACTCCCTGCCGTGTTGGTATCATAAATCAACAAGTGAAAATAAGCATACTTTAACACCAAAACATGAACACTGTTGTAGAAAACTTAACTGATGGTCCGGATGCCTCACGAGGACATCCAGACCCTGAAGTTCGATGCCCAACACTTGGGAAGGAGCCTGATTCACCGCCGTGGCCCGTGACTGCTTTTTCTCCTGTTTAGGCTGCTAATCACCGTCGCAGCCCGGGGAAAGCTCCAAAAGTCCTTCGGCGTCCAAAACGTTCCCGCATGCTCTTGCTTCTTCAGCTGCCGCTGCCCGTGCTGATAATCTGTAATTACCTGCACCGAGGCACGGGAGGCAGCGAGTTTTCAACAGTTACTCTAATGAGCAGCTGGCGTACCTCGCGAAAGAGGAACTACACGCATCCCAGCGCCTGATAGGAAATGTAGTTTATCGCCTCTTGGGAAACACAAAGCGCCGTCCTCTACCCCAAATCAGATTCCTGACAGTACCTCCTCTCTCAGGGCCCCTTCCATGTTTTGCCTTCTCTGGATGCTGCAAATGAAACTGTTGCACCAATCTAGGTGCATGAACCGCACTAGCCGGTTCCCATGAACAATCCTCAGGGCCATATCCTACCCACTGGATGAGATACCATAATTGATTCTGTCTCCATCTTGAGTCCAATATCTTCTTTACTTCATATTCTGTCTGCCCATCCTTGATAATTGCTGGTGGTCTCTGCACTCGCGTCCCCGGAGCTGCGGGTTTAAGCAAAGACACATGGAACACTGGATGTATCTTTAAAGTTTGAGGCAACTTTAATTTGCATGCCACCGTAGATATACATTTCACAATTTCGTAGGGTCCAATAAATTTAGGGGCAAATTTACGGGGTCCTTTCAAAGGCAAATTGTGTGTCGAAAGCCAGACCTTTTCCCCCACTTTATACTGAGGAGCCTCTCTCCTATTCCTGTCTGCGTATCTTTTATACTGTTCCTTAGCCTGGTCTAAATTGGCTCGTGCTTTCTGTCTGAGGTGTAGAAGTAACTTTTTTCTATCCTGAAGCATAGGAATATTCTCCATATCAGGTAAATGTTCTGGTAACATATTCTGTGCTTGACCATACAAACATACATTCAGAGACATACCCAAAGAGGCGTGTTCAGTGTTATTATAAGTGAACTCAGCCAACCATAAAGACTGTACCCAAGATTCACGACCATCACTTAAATAACAGCGTAAATATTGTTCAAGCGTCTGATTGACTCTCACTGTTTGTCCATCCATTTGTGGATGATAACTGGTGGACAAAGCACACTCCATTCCTAACATTTTACAAAAAGCACACCAAAATTTGGAAGTAAATTGAGGACCTCTATCGGATACAATACTCTGAGGTAGACCATGTAATCTGACCACATGTTGCAAAAACAATTCTGCCAATTTCCCTGCTCCCGGAATACCTTTACAAGGTATGAAATGGGCTTGTTTAGATAGATAATCCACCACCACCCAGATTGTATCATACTGATCATCCGGAGGCAAATCAGTAATCCATGGATATATGTGTCCAAACCTTCTCCGGAGTAGGTAGGGGCTGGAGTAACCCTGCTTTCTTATTATGGTCTGACTTACTGCATACACATGTTTCACACTCTTGAATGTATTTAATAGCATCCTGTCTTAATCCTGGCCACCGAAAATATTTTTCCAACAAACCTTGTGTCTTTTTACTTCCTGAATGTCCTGCTAAAGGTGAATTATGACACCAATGCATCGCCTTCTTTTGAAAAGCGAGCGTCGGCAAAAACAATTTCCCTGCATAGTAGGGAAGACCATTGTGGAATGTTTATGCAGGATTCATCTCTCCCGATTTCAATTTGACCTTTCCTTTCATTTCTTGTTTTACTTGTCTCAGTAACTGAGTCATTACCGCTCCTACTACCTTGTCCACAGGAATGATAGTCTTAACTTCGGTTACACTGCTTTCCAAATTTTGCTGCCTAGATAGAGCGTCAGCTTTTCTATTATTTTTTCCTGGTCTAAAAGTGACTACAAAATTAAACTCATTAAAGTACTGTGACCATCTTAACTGCCTTGGACTCAATGTATGAGCTGTCTTCAAGTACTGCAAGTTCTTATGATCAGTGACCACTGCAACCTGATATTTGGCCCCCAACAAATATTGTCACCACTCCAAAAATGCTGCTCTAATTGCCAATAACTCTTTATCGGTAATTGAATAATTTTGTTCACAGCTAGTAAGCTTACGAGAGTAGAAAGCTACTGGATGCCACACTCCTCCTTCATCCTTCTGAGACAATACTGCTCCAACAGCCACATTGGAAGCATCAGTTTCCAATTGGAAAGGTTTCTCTGGATTAGGGTGTCTCAGTACCGGAGCTGACGTAAATGCTTTCTTTAACTCTTGAAAAGCTACTTCTGCCTCAGAGTTCCAATCAAATTTAGTGGCCCTCCTTAATAATTTGGTAATGGGTGTAACGATTTGTGAAAAATTTGAAATAAAGCGCCTATAAAAATGTGCAAAACCCAAAAAGGACTGGATATCCTTGATGCATTGAGGCGCTGGCCATTCCGTAACTGCTTGCACTTTCTTCTTGTCCATCACAATACCAGAGGGAGTCAAAATAAAACCAAGGAATTCCACTTGAGTGGTATGGAAGGCACATTTTTCTAGTTTTACATACAAATGATAGTCTTGTAATTTTTTCAACACTGCTCTCACATGACCTATATGTTGCTCTTCAGAAGATGAATAAATCAAAATGTCATCAATATATACTATGACAAACTGATCTAGAAACTCACTCAACACCTCCTGCATAAAGTATTGAAATGCTGCAGGAGCATTGCATAGACCAAAAGGCATCATAAGGTATTCAAATAAACCAAACTTAGTCCTGAAGGCTGTCTTCCACGCATCCCCTTCTTTAGCACGGATCAAATGGTAAGGGCCCTCTCAAATCTAATTTGGTGTAAACCACTGCTGTTTTTACTTGGTCCAATAACACTGAAATCAAAGGCAAGGGGTACCTGTTTATCACTGTCACTTTATTCAATGCTCTATAATCAATACATGTCCTAAGAGTTCCCTCTTTCTTTGGGACAAAGAATAAAGGTGATGAAACAGGCGAGGTGGAATGTCTAATAAATCCCTTATTTAGCATGTCATCCAGATATTCTCGTAAATTCTGGTTTTCTGTTTCAGTCAAAGCATAGATTCTACTACAATGTAACTTAGCCCCTGGTTCCAAATCAATCACGCAATCATAGAATCTATGGGGTGGTAACCTGCCTGCTCCCCCTTTGTCAAATACTTTGGCTAAATCTTGGTACTGATTCGGGATACTCACAGCCATTGCTCCCACCATTTGTGGTTCTGCCACCTGATCTGCCAAATATAATGCAGGTCTCACCTCCTTCTCCATGTGACCCTCACATTCCACTCCTGCAAATACCACTTCCCGCTTAATCGAATCAATCCTGGGATTGTGCTTAAGTAACCAAGGCATGCCCAAAATGAGTCCGAACTGAGGTGCCGCTATTAAATCAAATACAATTTCCTCTATATGTCCAGACTCACACCTCATTAGAATGGGCTTAGTTTGTTGACAAATGGGCCCTGAAACCAATGGTGATCCATCCACCGATTGCACCCCCTCAACCTGAGATTTTTCCTTTAACGGTAAACACAACCTTTTCGCCAATCCAATGTCAATGAAATTACCAGTGGCGCCAGAATCCACCATTGCAGATACTAGCTGTTTAGTACAGGCAAAAAATAAAGTCACCAGAATGTACAAATGTGAATTTCTTTTCCCTGTCGTATTTGCACTCCAATTGGGGAACCTAGTTGTTTCTGGGCCTGTCGCCTGAGTTCCCCCTAAGGCCGGCCCAATCCTTTTCCCGCCTCAACCTTGTTCCTATCCACACCTGCTCCTTTCTTGGGAGTATTCGGGCAGCTCCTAATAAAATGTCCTGGTTGTCCACAATAAAGCACAAGTTATTAACCTTGCGTTGCTCCTTCTCTGCAACAGACAATGGCCCCCTTATTCCACCAATCTGCATAGGTTCACCTTCTGTATTCCTGTTTTCCTTACCCCAATCCAACCTGGCAAAGGGCAACACTTCTGGTCTATTCTTCTCTCCCCTGCGCTCTCCAATACGATGATCCAATCTTAGTGCTAAATCAATCATGGCCGTACATGTACTAGGTTGAGGTTCTACTTGAGCGATAGCATCCTTCAATTCCTCTTTGAGCCCTTGGTAAAACAACACCGTCTGTTTATTCTCAGGCCAATCTGTTTCAATCACTAACCTGTTAAATTGGGTAACATATGAAACCAAGTCGCGTGTTCCTTGTCTTAAAGCTAACAATTCTTTGTCTTGAGCCAAGGAAACTTCCCGGCAATCAAACAATCTTCCAAACTCCACTAGAAAACCATCCCAATTATATAATAAAGGATCATGCTTTTGCACAAAGGCATTGCCCATGCTGCCGCATCTCCAGTTAAATAGGAAATAACAAATGCTGTTCTAGCCTGTACTGTCTCAAAAGCCTTAGGTTTACACAAAAAATGAAGTAGGCCCTCTGTTAAAAAGGTCATATATTTCTTAGGGTCTCCTGTGAACCTTTCTGGTGCGGCTAATGGCACACTACTAGGGGACTGCACAATCACGGTAGACGTGGTTTTTACCAGTTTGCCCTCCAGTAGAGGTTCCAGCCCCATCCAGCGGGGTGCCTTGTGCGACCAAACCCTGTACCCGGGCTTTCAATATACTGGATTCCTGTCTAGCCTGCACCAACTCTACTTGTATGTCTTGTAGTGCTTTTAGCACATCCGCTAAAGAGGGAGGATTCGAATCCATTTGGCCTGGGTGGTTCAATTACCCCGAAATCAGGGGCAGGTAATTCTGTCAAACTTATAAGGGAATAGGGGTCTCGATACCCTCTTCCGAACCACAGAAGCCAAATAGATTGACCCCTCCTACCGTGGTTGGCACGGGCGCCTGAAAATTATATCACAGGTAGCCACGTGGCAGCCAATGGGGGGAAGATGGAGTTAGGGAAAGGGGATGGAGTGACAAAGGAAAGGAAGGGAACATAAACAAGCAAGTACATACAATATACGCAATACTCCTATACCTGTACCTCTACTTCCTGAACACCTAGCCTGACCTCCTATACATGTAATGCACGTGCTACATACCCACAGTAGTGTAACTCATTAGTGGCCCTATACGACTCCACTTTGCACACCACAAAACATAGGATTATAAACTTGAACATAGAACTTGAACATAACATAACATGCACCTTGGGACGTATACTTCCTGAAAACACATAGGGTTGCATACAAGAAAAATGGCACAAACAAAGGGGTTGTCCCTTTTCCTGAAGATACAAGACTCATGGCCCGCTGGGCCCAATGAAGCAACAAACAAGGGTTTAGAACAAATACACAAAACACATGCCTTTGTGCTGTGTGGACCCTAAAGAATGATTCCAAAACAAGTGTGCTTTAAAGGATAGTCTCCTATTTTCCCAGGGCACTGTTTTGTCAGTTCTGAGATTCACAGCGTGTTTCCTCACACATGGCGTGTCTCACACATGGCGTGTATCCTACACATGGCGTGTTTCATCACACACTCCCTGCCGTGTTCGTATCATAAATCACAAGCTAAAATAAGCATACTTTAACACCAAATCATGAACACTGTTGTAGAAAACTTAACTGATGGTCCGGATGCCTCACAAGGACCTCCGGACCCTGAAGTTCGATGCCCAACACTTGGGAAGGAGCCTGATTCACCGCCGTGGCCCGCGACTGCTTTTTCTCCTGTTTAGGCTGCTAATCACCGTCGCAGCCCGGGGAAAGCTCTAAAAGTCCTTCGGCATCCAAAACGTTCCTGCATGCTCTTGCTTCTTCAGCTGCAGCCGCCCGTGCTGTTAATCTGTAATTACCTGCACCGAGGCATGGGCGGCGGCGAGTTTTCAACAGTTACTGCTAATGAGCAGCTGGCGTACCGCGCGAAAGAGGAACTACACGCATCCCAACGCCTGATAGGAAATGTAGTTTATCGCCTCTTGGGAAACACAAAGCGCCATCCTCTACCCCAAATCAGATTCCTGACACCTAGAGATCAAGACATTCCAGATTCACCCTGCAAGATTCCAGATTCACTTGCCAGGCCAGAGCACAGCTGACGCTATTCAGGCAGAACCACTGATCTAGAAAAAGCCCACAAAAATCCCAATAATTCAAGAGTATCCTGTGACCAGACCAGCTTTTGCCCCACTACCTGCTTGCCCTGCTGATCCACCTCACTGTCCAGTGACCATACTAGGCCCAGCCGTCCCCTTCTAGCAGAGCCTGCGGCTGTGTGCAGTGACCAGACCTTGCCTCGCTGTCCGGAAACACGGTCGGCTGACCAAGCTACCCCATTCAAGTGCATGTTGTGAGTATTTCCATTCCCCAGCAACCACAAACTGCATCCCTTGCTTTTTTACCTTGTATTAGGTCCAATCCCATAGAGATAATATAACTGCGTTAGCAAAAATCCTTTGAACTGTCAGAATCCTCTGTGTACCTTGTTTTTAGGGACATCAGTAGTGATCTCCAAGTGTTAGCGCCATTCTTTCCAACTGATTTCAGTCCTTATTTGAGTCCTTAGCGCTATTTTGAATAAATTAATGAATTCCCCCATAAAGAGGCACACAGCGTGAGGGGGGTGAGACTGCAGCTTAACCTTTTTACTGGCGGGTTCCTCTTTCCCAGCCACTAAAATCTAGTCTCAGTAAAACTTATCATGTCCTTTTCAAACCAATTTTCTCTGTGCAACTGATTCCCGTTTAAAAACCGAGTTTCCTTCCTGTTAAGAATCTCCTACTGTCATCCCTCCAGAGTTACCCTTTGACTTTCATATTATACCTGTGATGTGCATGTGTCCATTCCAAATTTGTCTGTTTAATCCATTTTTCAAACTGTTTTGTCATTTTAAACACGTGAAAATAAGCAAATGCAATTTCTCCACATGTGATTTGGCGGCACTGTTTTTCCTTCCCAAGTCAATTTTCTGAACTGTATGCCCATTGTTAGTGCATTGCCTTGTAGTTTGCTAGTGTTCTTACATCTTTGATACTGCTATACTAATTTCGACCTCATTCATTCAACCATACATGTAGAATAAGTATTTAGCAATTCAGAGTGCTATTTTGCTCAATTTTCAAAGGTTTTCAATCAATTTTGCCTCCAATTCAGAAGGTGCATTCTGTTTGTTGCCTAGTATTCCTGACTGCTTGCTACTCCTTTCTAACCACACACAATTCTGGTAACAGGGGTTTGATGGAGCAATGCAGGGGGAAATACTAACTCTGGTGCTATTAGAAAACACCTCCCAAAAATAATCTTGCCTGTATTCACTTGTGCATTACACATCTGATGTTAAAAGGTCAAACTAAGGGTGTTCTATCATTTTACAGTGTAATTATCACCACACTGGTGATTGTGCCCTATATTAAGTTTGTGTGATTTTCATTGAAATTTCAAAATAAATAAATATTGTATTGTTACACACCAGCCTGGTTAATTGGTCCATTGTGACCCGGGGTGTTTTTAAAGGTGGGTGTGCGACGGGTTGGGTGCCTTCTCAAATTGAATTCATAATAAATCAAACTATTTTGATTGTGCGCTGCATCCCGGGCCAGTAGAAAGGGTCTTGGTCTGGAGCGTACCATGCCTTTGAAATCCTTAACAGTAAAGAAAGGTACAAGCAAATAAAATGGCAGAAGGTGCACACACAATTTCAGCCAACCTATGCAGATTGTGGAAAACAGTGAGTGCAATGGTGGGTATGGAGTCTAAATATGGCCATTCAAAGTACAAATAGGCTAGGCCAAACTCCAGTGATAACTGCCCGAATTAAGGTAGACAGACGACTTCATGTGAAAGTGAAATTATTTTGGCAATCTGGAAATATCCAAGAGGTCCACGCCTTAATTGATACTGGGTCAGAGGCCTCATTGATACATGGGAATCCTTCAAGATTTAATGGGTGGCATTTCATATTTACTGGTTTGGGGGGAAGAGACCCCTACCGTGCAGACTAAAATTGATATGAAAATTGGCAGTTTAAAAAGGGACACATATCAAGTTTTAGTGGTTCCGATACCGGAATACATTATTGGATTTGATATTTTGGAGAGTTTAACTCTCGGGTTGGAAGGTAAACCTTATCAGTGTGGGGTGAGTGCTTTGGCGTGTCCCCTGGTTGTGGTAGGAAAATTGAAGATGCCCCGGTGCAGGTTCCATTAGCTACAAAGCAGATCTCCATGAAACAGTATCGAATTCCAGGGGGACAGAAATAGATTTCAGACACCATTAAAGAATACACGGAAGCTGGTGTGTAGCATCCCATAACCATGGCTTGGAACAAACCGATCTGGCCTGTTAAAAAAATGGACGGAAGTTACCGTATGACGGTAGAGTATCACAAGTTGAATAAATACTCCCCTCCATTAATACCTGCAGTCCCAGAAGCTGTTACTTTGATTGAGAATGTGCAGAGGTTTGAGGGAACGTGGTATGCAGTGTTAGATTTGGCCTATGCTTTCTTCACCGTGCTGATTGCTGAGGAATGTCAGGAGCAATTTGCATTTTCCTGGAATGGGAGGCAATACTGAAACACTTCTTGTACAAGCGTGATATAGATAAAATATTATATATCATATCAATATACGTTCCAACGTTAGCCAATGGGATACATGCACAGTCCGACCATTTGTCACTGGCTGGTGGCAGAACATTTAGGCAACATTCTGTGTAAGCCAGATGTCCAAATTGTGCATTACTTTGATAACATATTGATACAGGGAAAAGATGAGCATAGCGGGCGAACACACTTGGAATTTATCAGGGCAGGTTTATGTAAGGAAGGATGGAAAATTAATTAAGCTAAAACACAGGGTCCAGCAGAGACCGTGATCTTCTTGGGAATGCAATGGGATAACGGACACTGCGAATTGGTGCCAAAAGCCAAGCAAAAGATTCTTGAGTTCTCCACCCCAACGAACAAGAAACAAGCTCAGCAGTTCATTCGGTTGTTTGTATTTTGGAGACAGCATATACCACATTTGGGGCAGATATTGGCATCCTTTTACCGAGTGACGTGCAAGAAATTCCATTTTGAATGGGGTGATTTGCAAGAGAAAGCGTTTCAGCTAGCAAAAGATACCATACAGAAAGTTCTGAAGTATGGCCCTTGAGGGAAGGGGCAGTAGAGTTGAATGTGCCCGTGCAAGACAATTATGCCACCTGGAGCTTGTGTCAAAAACAGGACAGGAAGCGGGTGCCTTTAGAATTTTGCAGTCGTAAGTTGCCTGAGGCTGGTGACCAATACATTTCCTTTGAAAAACAGCTGTTAGCTTGCTATTCGGCACTCATGGATACCGAGCAGATGACAGTGGACCATGATGTTTTAATCCAACTGGAAATCCCAATCATGCAGTGGGTATTAAGCTCCCCTAAGGCACATTGGATAGGGCATGCACAAGAGGCTAGCATTATTAAATGGAAGTGGTACATTCCAGACTGTGCCAAAACAGGAAAGGGTGGAGTTGCAAAATTGCATGAACAAGTGGCAGGAGTGCCGCTAATAGACCTGGAATCTACAGAAAGTACAGAAATCGGTGAGTCCCTGGTAAAATGGGTAATCCCGTATGGAGAATTAACAAGTGAACAAGTTGAACATGCCTTGTTCACAGATGGGTCAGCCAAATATGTAGGGACTGAGCGACATTGGAAAGCAATAGCATACAATCCTAAACTTAAAGTTTTCACCACTTCTGGGAAAGGGAAAAGTAGTCAGTTCGCGGAATTAAATGCTATGTTTCAGTCTTTGAAGCAAGAGGTGCCTGGATTTTGTTATATCTACATGAATTCATGGTCCGTTGCGAATTAGGCTGGCTGTTTGGCTGCCTACATGGCAGAAGAATGGATGGAAGATTCATAACAAAGACGTATGGGGAAAAGAGTTGTGGCACGATATTGCTGGGATGCCTGTGCATACAGCTGTAACTGTGTATCCTGTAAACACACATTGTGCGAACGGACTCAGTAGAACGGTGGTTCAATTCTGTTGCAGATTAACATGCCAAAATTGCGGTCATGGATACAAGGTCTGAGGAAAATGATTTGGACGGGATTGCTAAGTGGTCCCACCAGAAAAGTGGGCATCTCGGAGAAAAGGCTACTATAAGGTGGGCACAAGATAGGGGAATTAGCCTTCCTTTGGAGATTGTGAAAACAGGGATTTTACAATGCCCTTTGTGTCAGCATCAGAAGCAGATTTCTATTCCTCAGGTAATTCAAATCACATTGAAATGGGATAATGTACCCGAACAGATATGGCAGATCGTCTATATCTGTCCTTTACCTATAAGTCGCGGATGTCAATATGCATGCACTATTGTGGACATGTATTCTGGTTACCTGATGTTGTTGCCATGCAAAAGAGCCATGCAATTGAATATGATTCAATTGTTGGATTAAGTGGCTGTGTACTACGGAGTACTCTTACAGATTCAGAGTGACAATGGGTCACACTAAGGGAAAATTGGTTCTGGATTATTGTCAGGAGAAAGGCATTGAATGGATCTTTCATGTCCCATACCACCCTGAGGCTTTGGGGTTGATTGGGAGAATGAATGGATTATTGAAAGAACAGTTGCGTAAAACAGGTGATGGCACCTTGAAGGGTTGGTGTAAGTGTGTGTTGGTGGTGGCCCAGATCCTTAATAATCGCCCCATTGCAAACAGGGAGACTCCTCTAATGCGCATGTTATCGCCAGCCATACAAATGAAACCCAAATGAGCTATGGACACTTTGTTGTATAGGGAAATGCCTCCTGGGGCTTTTGCTCTTTATCAAGCCACTGCTCAGTCTACTGGGGTGGATTTGCATGCAAGGGAAGAAATCCGATTGGAACCCAGGGGAATTGTGGAGATTGATACAGGGATTGTAGTACAGATTCCATCTGACCATATGGGATTGATTGCCTCCAGATCTGGATGTGGTGTTGGGTGGGATTGTCGATGCAGATTATCAATGAGAAATAAAAGTTAAATTGTTGAACAGTGGAGAGAATATGTTGCCCATTCATGTAGGAGATACGGTAGCACAACTCATTTTGGTAACTGTGAAATTGTCTGTGGTGGAGAAGGGAGAACCACCCACTGTTGTGACAACCTGTGCTGATTGCATGTGCGATGATATGTGTGGAGTCTGTTTGGGAGGGTCCAGGGACA
The DNA here is from genome assembly GCF_040938575.1 of Ambystoma mexicanum. Lineage (NCBI taxonomy): Eukaryota > Metazoa > Chordata > Amphibia > Caudata > Ambystomatidae > Ambystoma > Ambystoma mexicanum. The sequence continues at coordinate 108,077,669 of NC_090926.1, read as the reverse complement.
TGCCAGGAGAAGTGGCAAATGTCTCCAGTGTACAGATAGAACCAGAGATCTGGATGATGACCAACAAGTTTACTACAATCGCTGCACTAAATGATGATTCCATTGCGGTGGAACGCACTGTTTCACAGAATCGATGTGGGCGGAAGAATGATGCCTTACCCCCTTCTGCAGTTTCTATGTCCTTTGGGCAGCATGGCTATTCAGCCATAGTCGAGCAACCTGAAAATATTTGGATTTCTCTGACTCGGCGGGTACTGAACATCTCACATTTCTGCTTAACGGATATTCATGATTCTGCAAATATGATTTCCACGTGTTTAGTAGCTTTGCCAACACCTGCCCCGGTGCTGCGACATCTATCTGGGGTGTTGCATGAGGATTCATTAGTGAAGGAATCTGATGTACGTGGTTCTTTTTCCGTTTGAGTACTGCAAATTTTGTGCGGATGCGGACCACAAATGGAGGAACATGATACGTATTGTCACTTATAATGTTGCTTGGGCTGATGTTTGTTATCAAATGACTTGTGATCTGAACCATATCGGTAAATGTCAACAACTGGATTTTAACAATGATTAAGAAGGAACTGATTTCGTAAAAAATGCCTGTACGCTGACGTATCGATCATATGCTTTGCAATTATACTGTTTTAACTGGCAGCCACCTCAATCATGTGTAACTTCCTACGGGTTGGTTATTCTCCTGTGGGAACTGGACCTATTCATATATTTCTGCTAATATTTCGGGTGGCCCCTCTGCTTTAACACACCTTAGTCTAATGATGTTTCCTTTGCAGCTTGCTATTCAACGGTCTACACGGTCTAGTCACTATACCGCCTTGTCACCTGATTGTGATTCTAATGTGCCTTTGTTATCTGAAGCTGAAGTATTGGCTCTGGCCATTTCCATAACATGGATTTGGGCGTTAGCAGCTGGGGGATATAAAACCATGATTAATTTACCTTGTTTAGTAGTTAAAGAGCTAAATGAAACTTCTCAAGCTTTGACTGAGCTGCTATTAGATAGTAAACATTTTAGAAAAGCTATTTTGCAGAATAGAGCTGCAATTATTTGTTTTTGAAGCATAATTTGGGAAGCAATGCTGTGGAAGGGATGTGTTGTTTTAACTTGGAGGAACATTCCCGGTCCATTGAAAAGCATATTGGTGGATTGAGGGATCTGATTTCTCAAGTCACTAAAGACCAGGACGTGGGATGGTGGGATCAGATGTTTGCATGGATTCCAGACACCTTGCGTTCTGTTTTTATTTGTTTTTTTGATTTGTTGTTGTATTTCATGTATTCCAAGTTTATGGGGTATGTTTTGTATGTTTAGGGAACCTTCTTTTCATCCATTGGGTCATGGTAGTTGATTGACCAAGGGGTGGAGTGTAGTGCGTGTGTGAAAATTGAGCTAAACAACATGGCACCGGTGCGCAGCCATTTTGGACATTCACTTCCATCAACACAATGAAAGCCTACGTAAACATGAATTCTGCAAATGGTTACAAGGTCAGGATGATCTCAGATGAATTAGCGGGAAGGAATGCTTGTTGTCTCGCCCACTGATGGATGAGCCGAGGAGGGAGTGGTGCAAAACAAGGGAGGTATTCTACCACTGGATACATTCCTGACAATTCATTGGTAATTGTAGGTCTAATTTAATTTATGTAAAAAGTCACAACATTGCTTCTAAAAGTAAGCTAGACTTCCCCTAGTGTGACTTCTTGTGGTAGGACTGAATACATGCATTTAATTACAAGAACCAGATTTACTCATATTTCAGCTTTAATAAATTTGCTGATCTTACTGTCTGCTTTATTAGACAGGCATAAATGCTAATCTCAATTCATGGAAAACAACATAGTACAAAAACGGGTAAAGGTATCAAACAGAACACACATTATTCCAATAGCATGTGTGGTATTACGAAAAAACAGACAAATATTACATCATATTTGTTATTCATATATCAATTCGAACAGAAATGCATTTATAAAAGAAATTCAATTCTGTTGTTTGCTATGGACTTTGAATGAATCAGTGCATTGGTCCTACATTCAGTAACAAAGAAACTGCTACAAATAGGTAGGTGACCACTAGACAAGTTAGTCCTAATAACTGTTTGCTAGGTAGGAGGACCAAACCATAGGTCAGCTAAACGCTGAGTAGGAGGACAAAACCGTAGGTCTACGCCTGGGGGCAACAACCCGCCGAAAAGTGATGGACTAAAAAGTCTGCTGGTAGCTGTGTCCACTGGCGTTTCAGCTCCTAGTTGATAAGCCTTCTTCTGGGACTCTGGGATAGTCTCTCTATAGTCAAAGAATAAAAAGAAAGAGAGAGGAGAGGAAACTAAAATCTCTTGTAATATGTTTTAAATGTTTTACAAAAGAAGGGACCACTATGGGAACTAGTAAGTATGTAGTCACTACAGGTTAGGGGAACATCATAAAAAGTGGAGCAAACTGTGAGAATCTGGTTTGTTCATACAAGGACATGGCAGACACTGACCTGCAGTCAATTGAGGGGGCAAGCTTGGGGGAAGCAGGCTTGCACACCTTGAAGGAGATGGTTTCCCTGGCTTGCGTGGTATTCGATGTGGGGTCCTTATGTTGTAGATGGTCATAAGGCTTTAAGGCACAGTGTGGTCATAGTGGCACTAATCTGTAACAGGAATATCACAGTAAGGACCCTAATGATACTGTTGCACGGTAATGCAGGTTAAGGTTGCAGTAAGAAATGAAAGGGACCAAGTGGTCCTGATTGGTGTACCTGTATGCTTGGGTCTAGCAGGTACTCGTAGATACTTGCTAGTGGTTTATGAATCGGAGCACCATTATTCGTGGAGCCATTGTTGATGGCACTGTCACTGTTGATTTCTGTTTGTGGCTTAGAGCTTCATATAGCCACTGAAAAGAAAGCACAGGAGGGAGACGTAGTTTTAAGATAAGAGGGAGTCATCCTGGCGGTGGCATTTCCTTGTGGAGTATCAGAGTGTGTCTGAAGGGCATGACAAGACTAAAGAAGGTAAATACATTGTCTAGAGGTTCACTCGTGTGTACAGTGATCTTTCGTTCTGCCCCGCGGGTTGCTGCGTCTGCTGTCGGGAAGTGCTGTATGCATTAGCTTTAGGGCGTCTGTGCAAACAATGAACTTAAACATGTTCTGGGGATGTTCTGTGAGCATTGTGCGCGCATGTACCTAGGCTCTGTTGTCAGAGGGATGATTGTGTGTGTCTTATCGTCTTACAAGGACCCGTGCAAAGTGTAAGTATGCATAGCACCAAGAGCATACAATTCAAAAGATATGGGGCATTAGTAAATGGCAGATTTATTTGTTTTAGTTCAAATGTCAAAATGTAGGACAGGGTAGGATCTGGTCAAACCAGAGTGGGAGCAGCCTATATCGATAGACACGTGTAAGGAAAGGTACTGAATCATGTGGTAGCCCAGAACGAACTGTACAAGAGAAATAGAAAAGTGGCAGCCATCTGTGGGTATGCCTTAGTAGATGATCATAAAAAGTAAGGCTGGGCAGTAGGGAGTAGTCACAGATTCGACCTGCAGGGGCAATCAAATTTTGTGAGGACCCGCAGTGTCAGTTGATAGAGTGAGAAATGCACCTTCGCATAACAGTGGTATCTTAGCACAGATAGATAGGTTACTGTCCTAGTGTGGGAAGGATGAACGGTCCTACTGGCTCACTGTAGGCTTGCTTCTATTAGGGTTGCTCAAAGAAGGGGGCAGCAGCCTCATTCAAACCATTGGGGATTGTTTGAAGTTTAAATATACACCACGACTCCTTGTGGTTAAGAGCATTGCTGGTATTCATATTACTGGTACTTTATCGATAATTCACCAGACTAAATCGTCTGGTCCATGGTGATACACTTGGAAGTGTGAAACCAGGGGTGCGTTTTGTACTTTGCAGCGGATGCGTGATTGATGTTCATTTATCTTTTTGTTAATCTGTCTTTGTGTCTGACCAATGTATCTAAGGCCACGTGGGCACTCTACTATGTAGATGATATTACAAGTTTTACAATTGGAGAAATATTTAAGTGCCCAATCTTTTTCTCCAATATGGAATGGTTTTATTTTCCTAGTAAACTTGCATGCTAGACAGGAACCACAGTGGCCTGTTAGTTCTGTAAGGTTCCGGAGTCCTGTCCTGGAGATTTTCTTCAGTCTGGCATGAGTCAGATGTTCTTTAAGATTCTTAGCTCATTTGAGCACCATCCTCGGAGGTGGTTCGTCTGGGAGGCTCATCTGTACTAATAGCCAGAATTTCTTGATGGTTTACTGGATCTTGGTGGTGTCAAGCCCAAAGGTAGTAACACATGTGAGTCGATCTTCTTCTGTGCTCCTATTTCTTGGCACTAGGAGTATCTCTCGTGGGGTGCAGAGTGCTCTTTTTCTTGTGTTCTTAACCAATTTTCTTGGGTATCCTCTTGCTCTAAGTCTGTCCTCTACTACTGCAGCATGGATCTTGTTTGGTACTTTAGTGCAATTTCTTCGCAGTCTTAAAAATTGGCCATAAGGGAGATTATTCCTCAGATTCCTGTGATATCTGCTTCTGTAATGTAATAGGGTATTTTGATCTGTCTCTTTCCTGTATAATGTGCAGGATAATTTGTAATTTTGTGCCGTTATTTTTAGATCAAGGAAATTAATGCTGTCAGGACTGCTCTTCATAGTGAATTTAATTTCGGCAGTTTGTTGGTTCATCCATTCATGGAAATCCCTCAGTGTAGATATTTTGCCTTGCCATATAAAAATGATGTCATCAATATAGCGGTACCAATGGGCAATGTAGTTGGAGAAAGGGTTGTTGGTGGAGAGAACAAAGATGTTTTCATATTCTGCCATAAAAATCACTGCAAGGCTGGGGAAAATGCTGCCCCCATTTCTGTCCCACAGATTTGTAAATCAAACGTGTCATCAAAGGAGAAGTAGTCCTTTGTTAGGGCTAGTTCAAGGAGTTCAATTATGAAATCGACTGGGACACTCCTTTGTGTCATGTGATGAGTTAGGTGATATCTGATGCAGTCTAATGCAGCTTTCTGGGGGATACTAGTTTGAAGGGCTGTTATGTCCATTGCAACTAGTAACTCTTTTGATTTGTTGAAGCTGATGTTCTTAAATGTGGTGATGGTGGACATTGGGCCTCATTACGAGTCAGCTGGTCTGGAAAGAATGGTGGTGGTAAATCTGCCCCCACCGTTCTTTCCGGACCGGCTGATTAAGAGTCCTGCAGGCCGGAGGTGTCACTCCCGCCAGGTCTGACCTGGCGGGTTTAACACGACCCGCCTGCAGGCGGACATGGAAACACCGGCACCATTACAGCATGGTGCCGGTGTTTCCACTTCCCCATTCTCATGGATTGGACTCCATGGGAATGGGGATTAACAGAATTCCGCCTCCGGAATTACCGGGTCACCGGGGTTGTAATGCCCTGGTGATTCCGGCAATCACGGAGGCGGAATGGTAATACGGGTCCTGCGGTAACCTGCCGGAATATCCGGCACGGTTACCGCCGGACTCGTAATGAGACCCATTGTGTCCTTCAAGTATGTGAGAGTGTTTTGGCTCAACGGTTTGTGAAAGAAATCTATACATTTGCAAATGGGTTCTAGTATTGAGCCACATCCTGAAATAATGGATCTTCCCGGTGGGTTTATGGCATCTTTATGTTTCTTGGGGAGCGCGTAGAAGGACGGTATTCTGCCATCTGCGGTGTTTAAATACATTTCTTCTTTCTCAAAAATGCAGCCATGCTTTAAAGCATATCTAGTTGTTTCTTGGATGCTGTTTTTAATGCCATTGGTAGGATCTTTTTTCAATTTTCTGTAGTTCGTGACATTGTCTAGGAGTACTGCCACCATCGTCTTATTTTGGTTTGTATTTTGAATGACGATTCCTCCTCCTTTATCCGCACTTTTGATGATTGGGTTGTTGTTATTTTCCAGATGTTAGGGCCATTTTGTATTTTGCTCATCTCTTGTCTTATACATTTTTCAAATGCGATAACGGAAGTTGGTATTTCGCTATCATTAGGGCTGTGGTTCGACTTGGTACGTAGCCCTGTATCTTCCACCTGGGGGTCGTATTCTGAGTCTTTGAAGTGTATTTTAAGGCGCATCAATCTAAAGAAACTGTGTAGTTCTTTGTCGCAATTGAACCAATCTTATGGGTTTGTGGTTATGTACGAGAGTCCTTTGGATAAAACAGAAAATTCAGCTTCTGAGAAAATTGTGTCAGAAAGGTTGAAGATAGGAATTTCTTGTTGATTTGTTGCTACCATCGATTGCGTTTTCTCCCTCTCGATGGTCTCCACATGGGAGGGAGTGGGGCTCCACAGGTGCAGTGATAACAGCTGGGAACAGAGATGAGAGAGAGAGAAGCTGGGTTTATCCACTTCTATCTGGATTTTTCCACTCTGTGCTCCCAATGCTTGCTGTCTGCTCTTTGGCCGAGGGCAGATGCAACCATGAGGAGACAGGGATTTATACCAATAAAGAGCTGAGATATTGCTCAGAGAGGTGAGATAGAACTGGACCCCGGTGATGAAGTCCCGCTGAGAGGGAGGATGCTTCACTCCAGACCCCGTTAGCACGAGTGATCTCTCTGCCTACTTGCTTTTGGGACTAAGCATTGTTGAGTAGGCTCAGATGAAGGTGTCTTCTGCAACTACTGCTACGGTGTTGTACTTTATTCCTATTTATGTCTAATTCTGTATATGATCGATGTGTTAGTTATATGTATGTTCATTGGGTGTGAATAAAGGGCCTATAACAAGCCATGTATTTTATTTTTCTAACCAGCAGTCTATGTGTGCTTCATTGCCTCCCTGAGTCCAAATTTTTGCTTTGGGTTGAGGTAAGAGGGTGCAGAAATCCGAGGCCCATGCATGTGCCTCGAAAAGCAAAACAGAGGGTCAGCAAGAACTATGAAGCATGGTTTTGCAAACATGTCCTTTTTTTATAGTGTAAAATGTAAATACACAATACAGTGATATAACATTGGTGTCTGGGCAATGGGCCTGGCCGTCAGCAAAGAGAAATGTGTACTGTAACTTGATTATTGGGGGCATGCGACATGGCCAAAGCGGTAGGTTTCAGTGGGAAAAAATATTCTGCTTGCGGTTACAGCCTGAAGTGGTGGACTAGATTACAACAAACCTATGCGATGAGCATTAGCAAGGACCTGAAAGAATGTTTTTGGAAATATGTCTAGTGTTTAATTTTTCAAAAGTGTAAGAATGTAAGTAGAAAAATTATTTATATACATTTGGTGTCTGGGTAGTGGGCCTGGTCCTCTGCAAATGTGTACTCTGATTTGCTCATTTGGGAATGCGGCATGGCATGGCCGAAGCCTATGCCCCATGCATTTGGAGACTGCCCATGGTTACTGGCCATTGGTTACATGATTAGGGTATAGTGGACACTGATATATATGAAAAGAGGAATTATGAATAACTTGTATATAGTGATGTAACACCATGAAACATTTTCACTTATACAAACAATGGTTTATTGGGATGTCATGGTTAAGATGCATCCCACCCTTGGGACTCCTCACCTACAGTAGTTACCCAAAGGCGTCCCACCTTGGCATACCCTGGCATTTTCCTTCTGGCTTCTCATGAGAATTTGCCCATCCATATGCCCAGTTATATTTATGCACTTCTGACTGCACAATGCAAATATGCATTTATAGGAGCATTGTATACATTTTTTTGTATAAGTAAGGGACATGTAGATGCAAAAGATTTGTAAAAGATTGTTAAGTGGCAGGTGGTGTGTGGAAGCTTAATATGGTCATAGGGTTATATGTACAGTTTTTGGAAGTGATTGGTGGATGGTTGTGTGACTGTTTCAAAGGAGGCATCAAGGGAGTGTTACAAAAAGGTTAGAAGGGCTTCCCTGTGCAATGGTGTTCACATGCCATCCGGGTCTTTTAATGATCCATGGTGGGGAAAGGGGACAGTGGAAACTGTGGACAGTTATACAAGTCCATTGATTATGGTCCTTTTTGTATGCTAAAGAAAGGTATTTGGGACAGAAAATTGTTTATATTTTTCTCTAATATACAATTGTACATTAGCACTCTTGGTGGGGGAGCCAGCCAATTATGTAGGTAGGAACGCAGGCTTGAACCGATGTTAGAAGCCTGCATTCCAAGCTGCCTGACGGCCAGCTGGCCCTGCCACTATCTTCACCTCCCCTACTTACTTTACTGCGGTGGTCGTCACTGCCACATTCGCTCCTTCTTTTCCTCCCGCAGGCCGCCGGGGAAAGGGAAGAGCGGCTCTGCATGGAGCTCCGCCTTCCCTTTCCATGGTGGTCATCTTGCAAAAGGATTTTCCTTTCTACAGCGGGTCGCCACACGTGTCCTGGTGTAGGAAGGAAAATCCTTTTTTTCATTTAGCACCCTGAGTTACCGCTTTGACAACTCGGGGTGCTAATGGCCTTCATCGCCCATTGCAGTGGCTGGAACAGGGGATAACGGTCTGGAGCCCTCGTTAATCACCCTCGCTTCGTATGGGCTGGTTGGCCGTTATCCCCCATTCCAGCACCTGGAATGGGGGATAAACGCAACATTATTCCCATTAGCATAGCAAAAAATGCTAATGGAAATGTTGGAACATCTTATTGAGTCTATCTACTTTATTGAGAAATGTAAAGTAGATGGAGTCTATAAGATTGTTTTTTTAAGTTCTATTTTTCAACTGTGAAAGGTGGTTCCTAAAGGAACTTTTTTTTGCAGGAAATGTCTGAAACTAAGGTGGGGAGGGAAAAGAGGGAAGATGCAGCAATATGGAGGGACAGGTGGACAGGGGACGATGTTGCTTGTCTGTTACATCTAAGGTTGGGGGCAGTGTTTCTCTTGAACTTTGATAACAGCTTCAAAAGCACTTCGAAATTGCTCCTTCTTGCAGAGTGATGTGTTGCAATATATACAAAGTACTGTTGTCTTCAAAAGAAGTACACGTTTTTCAAGTAGTGTTGACATTAGTGAGCAAAGAAACACATTATTTTGTGTTTTGCAGTGTGTCAACAGTCAATATTATCATGTATCAATATCTACAACCATTGCCTCTCCAGATCTTTGGGCACTCATTCCCATAATGTATTGCTATTGGCTATGCTGCCTGGGGGAGGATGGGTGTTGTAGTTCAAAACACTTGGCGTGTCAGACGTTGCATACCCCTGCTGTATAGGAAGCAACATTTAACTGTGATGCTTTTCAGAAGAGCTTACCTTGTTCACCAAATCACTCTTAGGGGGGATTATTATGAAAGATTGAGGCACTGGCAATTTTAATAGGTTGGGGACCATGAGATTTAATGAGCTGCCCACCATTACATACTTGGGTTATGAGGTGAAAATGGGATTTGAGCTCAGCCTGCTATGTACGCATGTCGCCATAGTGTCTCCCACTTCTGGTTACTGCAATGGGAAATGAGTATCTTTTTAATCATGAACTAAAATTATTACCTGGTTTGTAGACCTGACTTGGAAAAAAATCAAATCACATTATAAGCCCTCTTGACAATATTTGTTTTAAAAAAAACATGTATTCTTAGAAACATGGATTTAGGGGAATTATTGAGCATGTTCTCCTCCATATAAAGTACAAGAATAATAATGTATTCTACTTTAAAATATCTCATCTAGTTTTACTACAGTATCGCAAAGTTTTAAATGCACTCATTACACAGTCTTGCAGATTGTTATTCTTGATGTACGGAGGAAAATTTGAAATTGTACAAAAAAATCAAACGTTTATTTGTGATAACTATGCAGTACTGAAATTAAGCCAGCGATATTTGGGTTGTTCTTTTATACCCAAAATGAAAGAGCAGGTATGGTGTATAAAATAGAAGTCAAAATGTGAGTAGACAAACTTTTTTTACAGGACACATCATAGTACTAGACAGTGAAAAAACACAAAATCACCAGGTTGACGATATCGTCCTGTTGGAAAGCTAGGATATGGGTCTCAACACTTTGGTTCCACAGTCTTGTAAGTAGCCATCTTTCCTCCTTTACAGACTTAACACTTCCTGCTCTTTATTAGCAATGGTAGACCTGCATTATGCTGATGTTATACTAGTCTATAAAACTAGAGCTATCTATTGGAGGTGTGTCGCTTTGTAGCAGCATATATGTGACTGTCACCAAATTATAAATATGATCAAATGACCTGAGAGAGAGAGAAAGGCTGACTTGGCAAAGCCTGAATTTGCTACTGTGATCAGGCGTATGACCAATGATCTCTGCAAGAAGGGCATAACAGTGAACTATCTTGTGCACAGGAGCAGCAATCAAATTTATCAATACGAATATCAACATTGGTTCCTGCACATGATCAATATATTCACTTCATAGAGGCGAAAACACAATACCACTTGTGCTATAGTGAGAGAACATACAGTGTCTACTGATGTGCTCACATACAACAATACATGGTAACTGGATCTGATGGAAATGCACTTGTTCAAACCAGCCTGGTAGCAGGCTCAGAGCTCAGTGCCCTGTATTGTTTTGTTGAAAAATGTGGGGCACTCACTTCTTTGAAACAGCCAGCCATGTGGTGGGGCCTCCCAAGATGTGTGACACTGGGCACATGCCGCTTTTCCCCCTCACACAAAGATATCACTGCCCTATCTAAACACCACAACTCTTTGTTGCAGGCACACCCTGTTTAGAAAAGCAGGACAGTAGCCTTCCGCGTGAACATTGATCACCTCAGAAAGTTCTTCACCCTCTGAGCTATCTGTGCATTTTGCACTCACATTTTATTAATATCCATTAAAAGTTATTATAACCCGTGTTCAGTATTTTAGCCAATGATATATGATAAAGGCAACACAAGTTCATTTTTGTGAATCCACAAACTTTATTTTTACAGTGCACACAGAAGACATTCACAGGTTAGTCGATAAAACAAGCTTTTAACTGTGGGTTTAAGAAATTCACAATTTAGAGAAGTGCACATGAGGTGTGCATTTAAATCTGCTATTAAATTGGGTGCCAATGGCAGACTTTGGAGGACGTTCCATCAGTGCAATGTTTTTTTTTTCAATAGTTCAACATGTCTCATTCTGGGTTGAATCGCATGGTTCTCCATTGTCATGATGAATAATACTAGGCGGAATACTAATTTTCTTTGCTAATTGCCTTGACTATCCACTCTCTTGTGGTGAAGTCCAATCCGTAACCCCTAACTCAATTCTCCTCAACCCTCCTTTCCATTGCACGAGCACTAGTTCTTGCCTGTTGCCAAAACACAATTTCATTGTGGGCCACGGTTGATAAGCATGTCTTGTCGCCTCCATGCAATCAATGCTGCAATGCAATATTTTGGGGCGGTATTTGTGACATTTAAAGGAACACCTCTAAAAAAAATCATGTGTCAAAATTCTGTAAATCCCTTCAGATCTCTGGTAAGCCCCTTGTCACATACAATTTTTACATGGGCTATATGAGGTGATGACCCAGGCTCCAGCCATTTCTGCCTCCTCTTCTGTCCCTCACTTAGTGGTGGAAGTGTGCCGGCATGATGGTGTCGGTTTGCTTTCCATGCATGTTTGTTGACAGTATGGTGCAGAAGCGAGTGGCAATTTCATATTTCTGCAGATTGATCACAATTGTGAGAATGACACCAAAGATGATTTTGTTGACTCTGACCAATGTATTAGTCCTTCACAACCTCTTTTCCTGTGCAGCATTGATTTTCCTGGCCACTGACTTAGACACATGCCAAGCAAGGAATTGATGGCTGATCTATGGGGACCTCTCTTGCTTGACTTTGGCTATGCCCACATGTCTGTCTGTGGCCACCAGTTTAACTTCTAAACCTCTGGATTGAAGAAGTTCAATTGGTTTATAAAACCACACTTCTCCATCACAACAGAGGAAGTGCATTCTATAACCTGGACCACCGCAAAACTTCTAGTGTGAAAATTCAGGAAATAAGTTCTATATTTAGCAGTAAATCCAGAGCTATCTTACTGACCATCACCTGCCAGACAAAGCTTTTTTCCTTTGCACCCAGTTTGTGGTGTAGTCTGTGCGCTTCTGTCTTTCTTTTTCATAGGCCTCTGTGGGAAAATATAATTCAATATTAGAATGTGTGTGTTATGCCTTGAACATTAAAATCATATGTCTGAACAAAATCAATTTTGAAACAGAGTACTTAATGCTTCAGAAACAATGTCTAACACAGTATTTGAAAGTTTAAGCACAATAAACTCTGCATAATTTCAGTGACAAGTGATCCAAATTGCAGTATTTTGTTACTGATCGTTTAAAAAAAACAAAATCGGAATATACATAATTCATGTTTTACCAAAGAGAACATTCAAGCTACTGCATAAAGCAACTGTAACTGCCATACCTGCATGGACTGTGACGTGTCTGTGAGTCTATACAAAGCACTGGCAGACCTTGTCTTCTGCACACAAGAAATCTATCAAACGGTTGATCAGTAAAAAGCACATTTTCTAAATGGGACTAGACAAACCAATTTTAGTGTCCTGCTGAGAAGAAATGACTTCTGCAAATGTCCACAAACCAACACTGATTCCAATCATAAAGGAAAAACAGACAAGCCAAGAGATATACCTCCTTTGACTTTTGTGGTAACATGGGCTGAGGGAAAGCTATACTCTTAGAAGGGGTGTGAATGTGAGCCAGTAGCAACCCAAACAGCAGTAGTACAACAGTACCAAAATAAAAGAATGTCAACTACGGTGCTATAAAAAATATATACTTTAAACAAATCAATTATACAACTATCTGTTAAAACACTATAAAAAAACACTCTAGTAAACGAAGACAGAAGATGCAGTACATAAATCTATAAGCACTCTGGATACTTTGTCAGGGAGAAAAACTGACAAGAAATGCAACATTGTTGATTAAAAGGATATGTCTTTATGAAAAAAGGTCCAAAAGGGACTTCGAGAAGAAACAATTTAGTGCTCTACTGCACACCACATAGTCTAGAATTCAAAGGAACGGTTTAATTACTGAAGAATATATGTGAATTCGTTTTTGTGCCGGGGCTGCATGAGCATCCCTGGCACAAAAGGTGTTTATTACAAATGTGAGTATGTTAGTATCCTAATTTACAAGATCCTCCTATCCCCAGCACACTGTATCACTCCAAAATCAGTCACATGTTCTGCAATATTTTAAGACGCTATTATTTGCAAAATAATGGTTACTGATCAAATGTATGCAATGACGGTTTGATATGAAATTACAAAACCGATACATGAAGAAAATTTCAAATGAAAAGCCCTAAATTAAATTCCTCATTAATTCCTGAGATGCACATTGTGCCAAGATAATCAATTCAGTACAGTTCTCATTGTGATCGTTTCTTTGGAAATATCACCCCCAGGGGGATTGGCGTACTACTTCTAAAACAACAAAATTCATTTGTGCAACACAATATTACTGTTCATGATGTATAGACGAGTAACCAGAGATTTCAAATTGTGAGTGTGAATGCTTGATTTGTGTTCTGTTCATCTTTCGCGTGCCTTCAGAGTTGTCTGGCCCATATAATTTTGGCCATGGGGGCAACATATACCACATTATGAGTGTTGCATATAACATAACTGAGTAGTCTTACTTTTTGTCCAGACTGTGGTTATCAGAAATGATGACCTTTCATAATATTGTTGCAATCACTACAATTTAACTAAGGACAAGGAGTGTGTTTTGTGGTTTGTATTATTGTTTGGGGAATCCTTTGGGATTTTTTCAGTCTTCACAAGTTGATCACGAAAATGTCAACCACATTTGTAAGCCATCATTGGTAGTTTAGAAAATAGACATTGTAATTTTGTGTCAAGTTGTATAATTTTTTCTTTATTATTCTAACTATATGACGACTTTGGCTTGAGTATTTCATAAGATGCAAAATAGGAATGGATTCTGTTTGATGTTTTCTCATTAGAATATCCCCTCTTTAACAATTAGTGGCTTTAGAATGCTTCTAAAATAATATTGTACGGATAACCTCATGAAAGAAAACAGTCACATTCTTTATCAAATTGAGTGGAGTCAGAAATGATTCTCTTCATTCTCAGAAATTGACTAAATGTAAACTGTTTATGATGTTACATGGATGAAAACGAGTGTAGTGTAATGAAGACATCAGTGGGTTTACGATATACTGTTGCATATCCATACCGTGTGTCAAACTAATTTCAACATCCAGAAAATGTAAGGTCAGACTACCAACTTCAACAGTAAATTTAATTCTACATCATCAGGCTCTATAAGTATACCTGCCAGTTATCCGACCTGATCAGATTACAAATTGACATTGACGCCACTTTGGCTTGTCAGACATTTCTTCTCTTTTATATGGGTATTTTGTTTTATTTTTTTTTATTTTTTATTTGCCAGTATTCTGCAGTAGTGAAAACAGCTTTTTAACACAATAAAAGTAAACTCAATCAACTCATTAAAACAGTCAATAAAAGGATGGTCCAAGAAGACGAATAGTGTCACAGATAAACAAGTTAATAACTGACTACAGTGAGAGAAGTCTCCAACATACATGCAACCTTTTTCCAAAAGATAGTAAAAAACACAATACAGGGTTCGTGATTCCCCCCATGTACAACTCCCATATTGCTGGATCAGGAAGTGAAGGCTCGAGGCCTGCTGCCATCCGAGCAGAAAGTCAGAGTGTGTCCAGCGTCGCACAATGGACTAACAGGTGTTTAGCAGATTCAATGGAAGTAGTGCCACAAAGGCGGCACGTGCGCATAGGTCTAGGGATGTTGATCCAAGCGCCCATGTTTTGACAGAATGAATTTTGACCTTAAGGTACTCCAAGACCAAGGTATTGCCTACAAATTGGGCAACACAATTCAAAGGGACGTTCCGCCTATAGTATATTTGGTAAAGAGGCTGCTATTCACCTTGGTGGCCAGAAATGTTATATACTGTTCATGATAGCTAGCGTATACCATTGTGCGCATGGCGACTTTAAACCTGGGGAAAAACCAGCACTCGCAGGCAGCTGGAAGCAAGTTCAGTCACCCACTTGCCGTCTAAAGAATGCATTGAAAAGCACTAAGAGACATATAAGCAACCTTAGACCGGGCGGCTTTGAGGATCATGCAATTCAGGGAGCCAGCCTCCGCATTAACTAGTTGCCAATATATGACTAAAAGAGAGAGCTGTAGTCTTGCCCTTCAGCAAAAGATGCCAAATTCCAGAAAAATCGATTCAACCCAGGCGTGCAAGGTTAATCGAAACAACCTCTTCAGAAGGAGGGATTTGAATCTTACCACCCCTTCACATTACAGCACTATATCCTCTGATATTGCATCCTTCCAGCAGGGTTAAAAATGTCCAGGAGCTGGGAGCTATTTAGCTCCTGGTTATAGTCCAGGGGAGCCTGGTTAGCTAGAAACCAACGGCCAACAGGAGCTACTTTTGACTCTCCAGGCAAGTGGTACCATACACACATGGCTATGTGATATTAACTGTGTATGTTTGGGAATGTTTTTAAAGGACTGCATAAGGGACATTCAAAGCATATTGTATAATAGAGCACCAGGGGACCACTCCGGTGGTGATAGTGCGCGGTACAAATGTCCTTTAACATTAACATATATATGTACTGGACAAAAAGTTATAGAGTTTGCATCTTGCATACTTGTTGGATTTTCTGCATGCTATTGACTGTCATGGTTCTCCGGTGGTAGCTCCTGCCTAGCAGTGATTTCCAAAACCACAGGAGCTACTTTCACTCTTGCTCAACAAATTTTGTTTCGATCCCAGCCCATAGAACAGGTATTTATTTTTCAGTTTGAGAACATTATTTGAATACATGCATATACAAGGATCACTGATTTGTCACTTAATATATTGTATCTCTGTATTATACTACAATGCAACTTTGCGATATTTTCTCATTCTTGATTCAAAACATATTGGTTCTATACACTGTCCATGATCTCACATTTCTTTTGACCTGGACACCCTCTGTCGACTCTTGAAACTAACGGTTTGGGCACTCTCTCAGAGCCCTGTATGTTGTGGGTTTCAGTGGGCTCCATCTTTAATGGTTGGTACACTTTTTTGTCTCATGGTTTGTTCTTACAAATTATAGTGGAATTGGTCCCTGAAATGTTACGGCATGACCTACTTTGAAGGTCCCAATTACTTTGGCAAAGCTTATCACAACTGATGTGATACCAGCATTTACTAACATGGTATGTTGGAGGTTGTTACTATGGATTTAAAACATGGGTTGTTCTACTTTTGGATAGGGTGGGGTGAGGGTGTTGGATGTGGAGTTGTTGATTTTATTAGTTTCTGATTGTTCCCATTTTTGTGTTTGTCCTTTTAGAATGGTTGAGTGTTGTGTGAAATCACAATTGAAGATCGAGGCAATCGAAGCTACATATTTTGGAAATTGCAGACCCGAGCTCACCCATTGACAGGAGCTTGTAGAGTTGGACTGAAGATTCCACTATTGTCCTCCTCCACATTGACTTCTGGCACCCCTGAGAAAGGTCCTCCATTTATAGGATGTTGGACTGAAATATGTAGGGTTAGCTTCATTTGATTAGGGCATTACATGTATATAGGCTTTGTGTGCTGAGGCTATGAAGTGTGGCCACAAGGGCATTTTATGTCTGATAACTGTGTGTAGGTACGATCCGTTGGTACCTTGTATGAATGTGCAAGGTCAGTGTATTACTTGTGTCTTATTTTGAGTGTGCTTATATTGCCATGTTGTGATGCATGTGTTTTAACTATGTGATGTTTCATGAATTAAAATTAAAATTATTCTTTTTGTAATTAATTTGTTTTGGTGGTATTGCTTCTCCTGTCCTCTTCTCCTTAGCTACACAAATTTAGTTAACTCCACCCACGTTGTTCTATCTCTTTTTGTAAGGTTTTGGTTATATACACACTACATAATTACTCTCAATACGGTTAACATTCAATTACTTTATATAAGGAAGATGTTCACTTAAGAATATGACTAGTTTGTAATATTTATACATTGATTGTAGGATTAAATGATTGATATATGTATTTTGTATACCATTTAACAGATGTCAAATATTGCTCCTGAAGAATGGACTACTATATCCTGAAATGCATTTAGCTTTTATATCAACTATTAATGAGGCAAATAGAACTTATTTTGAAATTGAAATGAAAATGTGACTATTGACAACTTTTGCTTAAGTTTTGTACCATGTATATTCAACATTCAGTTTCTTTAAAATAATAAATGTTTATACTTGGATGTTTCGCATTTATAATTTCTTTTAAAAAAATAAGTTAATCATTTTTTTTGCAAATAATTGTGTCTTAAAATATCAGAACTTTTGACTGATTTTTCAAGTGATACATTGTATAGGGGTTAGGAGTTTTCTCTAATTTAGGATCCTAATGTACTGACAAAGGACTTAACCATTCTCTAGTGCCCAAACATGTGGACTAGGAGGTCAGTGCCACTTGAATGTACCTGATTCCAATGTTAGGAGGTTCGATAGTGTTCAGCAATGCTTTGGATGGTAGTGCTTGTGCGTCGAACCAGGTTCAAAGGCATCGAGTTGGGTTGGTCACAGGCAGTGAGTTGGATTCAAGTGGGTGCTTCATGTGGATCAAAGGCGACATAAAGCATTGCAGGTTGAAAAGAGCACCAGGACTGGTACAGCAATCAGGCATGATTCAAGATGATGACTACCACTTGTTTGGGTCAAATGGGTCACCAGAAGTGGTCTGATGATCAAGCATGACCCGAGATGAGTACCACTGGGTTGGGTCAACAAATGATTCGATTGGACCGCTTTTAAATGTTAAAGGTATTTGTACTGCACACCGTCACCAACAGAGTTGGTCCCAGGCGCTCTGGCGGATCTGTAAACGACAAGGTGGGGTGGGTTAGTAAGGTGAAGAGGGAGTAGCATAGTGAGAGGAATGGTGTTCTGTTGGCAGCTTCAACTCGGTATACACCGGCTGCTGAGCTTTGGTGCGAGCATTGGATCGGTGTCAGTCCGCATGTGCTGTTGGTGCGGCTAATGTGTTGTTGCAGTGTTGTGAAGTGCATGCGGCTTGTTGTGCGAGAGATGGTTGTGTGATTTTTTTGAGTGGGATAAGTATGCAGAGTGTTTGAGGTGGTGTCCAGTTAAATGGTCTAAAGCAAAAGGGTCTAAAGCAAAAGGGTCGAGTGCATTCGACCGAAAACCAAAGGATCGAAAAATTGTTTAAAATATATATATATTTGCTCTAGTGTAGCTTTAAAAGGTTTTTTTTACCCCAAAAATGGAGGTGTGGGGGGGGGGCCTAAAAAAAAAAAATAATCGATCCTTTTTTTCGGTCGAATTGACTCGACCTTTTTGTCATTCGACCCTTTTTGCGATCCTTTGACCTATAACCGTTTGAGCTTACATTGGTTAGTGGGTTACCTGACATTTAACATGCTAACATTCACAGTTCTGTCTAAGTGCAGCACTTGCTGTCCTTCATAATTACGTCTAAGTGTGGCCCTTGCTAACCTTTACAATCCTATCCAGATGCGGCGCAGGCTAGTGTTCACAATTCTAAGTTGGCACATGCTAACATTCAAGTTTCACCTAAGTGTGGGCATGCTAACATAAACAATCTTATCTAGATGCGACACATGCTAATGTTCACAATTCTGTTTAAGTGTGGGCATGTTAACATTCAAGTATCATCTAAGTGCAGCACTTGTTGACCTTGGCAAGTATGTTAGTATGTAATGCAAGGCAACATCTACAAGCCTGTCATGAATAGGTTCAGTCTGGTGGTCACAAATCTTTCTAAGTATGCCTGGTGTGAGTCTATGGCAGTCTATGTTATGGGAAGGTAAGATAGAGTGGCAGGGGGTTTCTGGAGTAGAGTAATTGCTCTACTCCCCACCCATGCCACACTTACAGTTTTTGTTGGTGTCTGTTGATTGCTGGCTTTGCTGGCTTCCCCTGCGGACACCTGCAGACACTCTGGAGTCGCCACTGTAGAAGCCGCCCTTGGCCTGGGACCCTTAGCCGCAGGGGCTGCCAGGCAGAGGGCTGCCCTGGGAGGGTTCATGATATGGGAGAAAATTACCAATAGAGCTGCGGGGGAGGGTCGGGAGGGGGTGGATTGGCCAGGGCAAGGAATGGGACATGGGGAAGGAGCATGCAGCGCCGAGCACGCTGGATCGCCATTTTCAAACATTTTTTTACAGTGTTTCTGGCTGTTTGGGCAAGGCTCTGGGTCAGAACTCACCTTAGCATGCTGCCTTTGTTGTGATGGACATCACTCTCATTTATGTTTTAATAACGTGCCAATCGGCCATATCCAAAGTAAGAAAATAAAAGAAATATTAATTCTAAAAGATTCTATATACAAATAATATATATATGTTATATATATATATATGTATATATATATATATATAGAGTCATGATGCCTACCCCGAGGCATCCGGACCAAGCCCATCAGCCCCGGGAGCAGGCATCTAGACATTTAGTAAAACCTCAGCAGCCCCGGCTAGGGGCTATCTGGGTTCAGTCCTGGCGCCTTAGGCACCAGGCTCATAGTAGGAATCAGTCCTGGCGCCTAAGGCCCCAGGCTCATAGTCATTACTTACCTCAGGCAGACCATGCTGCAAATGACTCCAATCCAACATGAAGCCTGAAAGGGACTGTTTTTCTACAGGGACTATTTTTTACTCGGGTGTGGTTCTAGGGATTTCTTACCTGGGACTACGTTTGAGGCTATTTAAACCACGCCCGACCAGCAACACACGCTTCGCGTTATTCTGCATCCAGCAGCGTAACACTCACCGTGCCTGCAGCCTGCATCTAGTCTTCTGCCACGCCCGCCTCGAATCCGGAGCTCCTAAAACAAAGAGGAGAGAAAGGGACAAGGTTAGAAAACAAACTTATTTCTATTCCACACCTGATTCTGGATCCATCTTGTCTCCGGACCTGTAAAGAACATAATTTCTGCACGCGCCTCACCTCCAGCTGCAGCGCTGCGCCATACTCACCAGTCTTCACAGCACCCTTCGCGTCGGTGCTGCCTCCATCATTTCTTCGCCGAACTTCGGCACCTAGGAGACAAAAGAAAACCACAAGGTGAGCCGAGGGAACCAACAAATATAATTCTTACCACCATAGACTTACCTGATTTACCACCGGAGGCATCCTTTTGTGACTCTCCATATTTTCACGTGCCGCATCTGTAAAGAGAGACAAAACAACACGTTTTCCTCGTGCAACATTTACCGGACAGCGCCGGGTAATACAGACTCTTACCTGAGCGCCACCAGCTGTCACAAGAGCATCTTTTCACGAGCCAGCTGCAAGACAAGAAAGGAAGGGGGGAACAAGAGTGAACATCGGACATATTGAACTCTATGAACTTAACACTTACTGGTCCTCACCAGGAACCTCAGAGTCAATACTCTCCGGAACTCTCCCGAGCCTTCAAACCAGTGAAGTAACTGGAATCGACGCGCCCCTGCAAATCCACGCAGGATGGAGAGCTCATCTTTCAAGAATATAAGGTGAGATTGCTTTGAGGGCATTTCGGAGGTGATTAGTTGGGGAAGACTCTGGGGGTGCCATCACTTGAATCCACAAGTGGCTAAATCCATCTCTCCACTTGTAGGAGAATATTTCTACGGGTTAAGCAGACAAGATTAGGAGGGCAGATCCAGTCAGTCATCGCTGCACTACGCATCACGTGGGTGGAGACCGCAGCTGTCCAGGTCCAACCGATGCCCCTGTGGGAGCCAGGTGAGCGTAACAGAACGCAAAGCCTATCTACAAAATCCCCACCCAGTGTTATGGAAACCTCAGAAACCGACCAACTAGCCCTATTGTTAGGGGAATTAAGGGCAGAAGTGCACTCTGCGCGCCAAGAGACTAATGCCCTCAGGGGAGAACTGATTGTGTCAAAGGAGCGCACTGATGATCTTGCTAGACAATTACTGCAAAACCAAGCTGGGCAAACACCATTACCTGGACTCGGGGGGAATCCAACTCCTGTTTCATCGAGCAATCCTGTGCAAGTGGTTCTACCAGGGAGCATTCCTTTAGCTCCACCCGAACGTTTTGCTGGGGACCCAAAAAAGTTTGCCTTGTTTATGAACCAATGCCGCTTGCACTTTTTATGCAGACCTGGAGCTTTTCCGAACGACCAAACCAAAGTAGCTTTTGTACTATCATATCTTAGTGGCAGCGCAGCGGATTGGTCAATTGCATTAGTTAACCAGGATGACCCTCTTCTTCGGGATTTTCAAGGTTTTCAATTGAGCATGGAAAGACTATTTGCCAGACATTCACAGGGACAAGCCCTGGATAACAAACTTTTATCATTACGACAAGGTAACCAGGATCTACTAACCTATATCGCCACTTTCAATAGGTTAGTGGTGGAAACCGGATGGCCAGAGGTAAAACAAATTACATTATTTCATCGTGGACTTCGGGGTGAACTCAAAGATGTTTTGGCCCAAGTTGTGAACCCACCTCAGGATTGTGCAGAATATATAGACTTAGTGGTCCAGTTAGATCACCGACTTCAGAATAGAAAGGCTGATCGAGCTAAATTCGAGAATCGGGTATTGGTTAACCCCAATGATACCCTCAAAGGAACAGATGTATCAGAACCGATGCAGATCGGGAGGGGGGGGTCAAGGGACCCTTAACTCAAAAGGAAAGAGAAAGAAGACGGCAGATGCAATTGTGTCTGTACTGTGGGGCCTCAGGACATTTTCTATGGGATTGCCCTATAAAAACATCTAAAAAAGTAGTCGGAGTTGCTGATAAAAATCAAACAGAGCCTGATTCAGGAAACGACCACGCCAACAAGCATAGAGGGCCGCTTGAAGAAGGATACTCAGACCTCGCACTTCATCATACCATTGGTCCTTATAGATCCAAGGCAGCCATCACGTATGCACGCAGTGAGGGCATACATTGATAGCAGGGCCATAGGAAACTATGTAGACCACGAGTTGGCTTCTAGGATGAATCTATCTCTCTGCAAAAAGACCACTTCGGATGTCATCACCACAGTCGATGGAACTGAAATTGCCTCTGGGCCTGTAACTCATTCCACCGCAGAGATGACACTTTTGGGTCAGGATGGGCATCGAGAGACTATTGTGTTTGATTTAATCAAAGCCCCGCAGTTCCAAATAATACTGGGGATACCTTGGTTGGAAACACATAATCCTTGTATTGATTGGCGAGAGAAGAGAATAACCTTCCCGGATTGTGCACATACTTGTTACCCAAAAAAAACCTTGAACCAAGGCCTGGCCACAGTCGCTACTCCAGTCGTGCAGTTACCTCAGGAATATCAAGAATTCCAGGATGTTTTCCAAAAGGAACAGGCAAACACCCTACCACCTCACAGATCACACAATTGTCAAATCGATCTCATACCCGGTGCAAAACCTCCATGTAGTAGGATCTACGCCCTTACGGAACCCGAAAACCTTCACCTACGACAATACTTGGACCAATACCTTGCTATTGGCTTCATTCGTCCATCCAAGTCCCCTGCATCTTCAACTTTGTTCTTCGTGCCTAAAAAGGAAGGTGACCTCAGAACGTGCATAGACTATTGCGCATTAAATCAGATCACGGTTAAGAACCGATACCCATTGCCTCTGACCCCCGAATTACTAGACCAAGTAAAGGACGCATGCATTTACACTAAATTAGATCTCTGAGGGGCATATAATCTGGTACGTGTAAAGAAAGGCGACGAATGGAAGACTGATTTTCACACTAAGTACGGGTTATTCGATTGCCAGGTGATGCCCTTCGGGTTGTGCAATGCACCAGCAGCCTTCCAGTATTTTATGAACGATGTCCTTCATGAACTCATTGACGTTTGTGTTGTTGTATACATAGACGATATTCTATTGTACTCCTCCTCAGAATCAGACCATATGAAGCACATTCGTGCAGTCCTTGAGAAACTACGCCAGCACAAGTTATATGCAAAATTGGAAAAATGCGTTTTTCATGCTACAGAAGTTGAATTCCTTGGATTTATCCTGACTCCAAAAGGAGTCCGAATGGACTCTAGAAAGGTGGACGCAATCCTCAAGTGGCCATCACCCAGTTCAGTTAAAGGAGTACAAAGCATGCTCGGATTTGCTAATTTCTACCGCAGATTCATTCCGGATTTCTCACATGTTTTACACTTAATCACAGCACTTTTGTGAAAAAACAAACGCTTCTTGTGGACCGAAGAAGCTGAAAAGGCCTTCCAAGAGCTAAAAGCGAAATTCACGTCTGCACCTATCTGAAAGCATCCACGCCCCGAACTTCCATACATAGTTGAAACTGATGCATCCAGTTTAGCCATGGGAGCTGTCCTGTCCCAGAAAGATCCTGAAACCGGTCAACTTCACCCAGTAGCATTTTGGTCCAGAAAGTTCTCGGCACCCGAGTTAAACTATGCGGTTACCGATAAAGAATTATTAGCCATCAAATCTGCCTTCAAGGCTTGGCGGCATTATCTTCTCGGTGCCAGGCATACCATTACGGTAATCACCGATCACCGGAACTTGCAGTATTTAAAAACAGCCAAGGCCCAATCGTTGCGTCAACTTCGATGGGCATTGTTCTTTGCCGAGTTCCATTTCGTGATCACTTATCGACTAGGTTGTAAAAATGGCAGGGCAGATGCCTTATCCCGAATAGGGATGGGAGAAACATATGGGAACCCGGAACCAGTGCCTATAATTTCAGAACAAAGAATTCTTGGCATAAACCACTCTATAGACACTAGAGGATATTCAAGTAAAGATCCAACAACTTTTCGATCCAACAGCCCTGCAGGACTGGGTGAAGAAAGGCCCGGACTACTCAGTCATCAATGACCTACCTTATTATCAAGACCGACTATTTCTACCACACAGGGAACTACAAGAACTAGTCATCTCCAATTATCATGACACCCTGATGGAAAGACACCCAGATATCGCAAAAACTGAAGCTAAAATTAAGAGACAATTCTGATGGCCCACCTGACGAAAAGACATAAAGTCATTTGTAATGTCTTGTGGCATTTGCGCCCAAAACAAAAGTCAGAAGAAAAAAACAGCTGGCCTCTTACAACCTTTGTATATTCCACCTACACCATGGCACACCTTATCGTTAGACTTTATTACAGATCTACCTCCATGTAATGAATTTAACACCATTCTAGTTATTGTGGATCTTTTTTCCAAGATGGCCCACTTTATTCCTCTAAAGGGATTACCTTCTGCTTCAATTCTGGCCAAGGAGTTCCTCGAAAACATTGTTCGAATACACGGATTTCCTTCCATATTGGTCTCTGACCGAGGTAGTCAATTCATTTCACATTTTTGGAAGAAATGTTGTCAACTGGCGCAAATCGACGTGAGGTTATCAACCAGTCAACATCCCCAGACCGATGGTCAGACGGAGAGGACCAACCAGACCCTTGAACAGTACCTACGTTGCATGCTACACCAGACCTAAAATAATTGGAAAGATATTTTATGGATTTCCGAGTATGCATACAATAACTCTGTACATTCAGGAACCGGACAAAGCCCCTTTTATACCATATATGGACATCACCCTCGAACCTCAGAACTAGATTCGCCTCAGCATTTAGAAATGCCTGCAGTTAGTCATTTGCATTCTACTATTACACTAGCCTTTAAAGAGGCAACAGAACATTTGAAACAAGCAAAAGAAAAATGCTGATCAACATAGAAGTGAAACTCCACAATACCAGATTGGGGGTCAAGTTTGGCTGGCTACAAAACACATACCTCTGAAGGGAACTCGGACTTTTAACCCTGGATATTTGGGACCTTACACTATTAAGGCCATTATCAACCCGGTAGCCTTCAAATTGGAATTACCCTCTAATATGCGCATTCATCCTGTCTTTCATGTTTCACTTTTAAAACCAGTTCAACCAGGAACAAGATTAACCAAACCACCCGACCCCACCTTGATAGATGGAGAACCTGAATTTGAGGTAAAAAATATCCTGGATTCCAAGATGGTTAAATCAAAACTTTTTTATTTAATCGATTGGAAGGGCTACGGACCACAAGAAAGGTCATGGGAACCTAGTGACCACGTCCATGCACCTCGGTTGGTGAAAAGATTCCATCGGAACTTCCCAGACAAACCAGGGCCCAGGGGAAGAACAACTTTAGGAGGGGCTTTGGGGGGGGAGTGCTGTCATAATGCCTACCCCCAGGCATCCGGACCAAGCCCATCAGCCCCGGGAGCAGGCATCTAGGCATTTAGTAAAACCTCAGCAGCCCCGGCTAGGGGCTATCTGGGTTCAGTCCTGGCACCTTAGGCACCAGGCTCATAGTAGGAATCAGTCCTGGCGCCTAAGGTGCCAGGCTCATAGTCATTACTTACCTCAGGCAGACCATGCTGCAAATGACTCCAATCCAACATGAAGCCTGAAAGGGACTATTTTTCTACAGGGACTATTTTTTTACTCGGTGTGGTTCTAGGGACTTCTTACCTGGGACTACTTTTGAGGCTATTTAAACCACGCCCGACCAGCTTTGCGTTATTCTGCATCCAGCAGTGCAACACTCACCGTGCCTGCAGCCTGCATCCAGTCTTCTGCCATGCCCGCCTCGAATCCAGAGCTCCTAAAACAAAGAGGAAAGAAAGGGACAAGGTTAGAAAACAAACTTATTTCTATTCCACACCTGATTCTGGATCCATCTAGTCTCCGGACCTGTGAAGAACATCATTTCTGCACGCGCCGCACCTCCAGCTGCAGCGCCGCGCCATACTCACCAGTGTCCACAGCATCCTTCGGGTCGGCGCTGCCTCCATCATTTCTTCGCCGAACTTCGGCACCTAGGAGACAAAAGAAAACCACAAGGTGAGCCGAGGGAATATAATTCTTACCACCATAGACTTACCTGATTTACCACCGGAGGCATCCTTTTGTGACTCTCCTTATTTTCACATGCCGCATCTGTAAAGAGAGACAAAACAACACATTTTCCTCGTGCAACATTTACCGGACAGCACCCGGTAATACAGACTCTTACCTGAGCGCCACCAGCTGCCACAAGAGCATCTTTTCACAAGCCAGCTTCAAGATAAGAAAGGAAGGGGGGAACAAGAGTGAACATCGGACATATTGAACTCTATGAACTTAACACTTACTGGTCCTCACCAGGAACCTCAGAGTCAATACTCTCCGGAACTCTCCCAAGCCTTCAAACCAGTGAAGTAACTGGAATCGACACGCCCCTGTAAATCCACGCAGGATGGAGAGCTCATCTTTCAAGAATATAAGGTGAGATTGGTGTGAGGGCATTTCGGAGGTGATTAGTTGGGGAGGACAGTGGGGGTGCCATCACTTGAATCACAAGTGGCTAAATCCATCTCTCCACTTGCAGGAGAATATTTCTACGGGTTAAGCAGACAAGATTAGGAGGGCAGATCCAGTCAGTCATCGCTGCACTACGCATCACGTGGGTGGAGCCCGCAGCTGTCCGGGTCCGACCGATGCCCCTGTGGGAGCCAGGTGAGCGTAACATATATACACTACAAATAAAACTTTGTTAAAGGGACGTTATGGTTACGTTGCCCTATTAAAAACCTATGCCATTCTGTACAAAAACTTTGTAAAAAAGGATGTTATGATTACAAGTAAAATCTAAAAAACCCTGAAATTCAGAAGTTATGGTTGGCTAATCACCCATTTTTCCTATCAGCACTCTCCACTGCTACCACTACCACCCGAACGTAAAAGATGCCACCACACATGTCATTGATGCCATCACTGACGCCATCACATCTTTGGCCCCTTTCTTTTATGTCAGCTAAGCAACCATAACTCACGCCATCACCGTGCGCTGCTAAGACTAAGACCCAGGATATCAAAGATGACATGACAAATGTCATTGATGACATCATAATCATAACGTCCTTTTTACAAAGTTTTTGTACAGAATGGCATAGGTTTTTAATAGGGCAACTTAACCATAATGTCCCTTTAACAAAAACATTTTTGTAGTGTATTTTGGATGTTTTTAGTACGGCAACGTAACCATAATGTCCCTTTGAGAAACGTTTTTTTAATGATTTGCATAGGTTGGTAGTACTGTAAGTTATTCATAACATAAGTTGACCAAAAGTTTAATTGAGTATTTAGAAGGATTCCAATAGTAACACATAAGCATACTGTAAAGCAACATTTCACTTCACTGCCCATCTTTCTACGAATTGCACAGTAGCATATGCTGTAGCACAGCATGGCCACATGGTGCAGAACTCTTACACACTTCACAATAGTATGGGTGAGTCATTGATAGTGCGGAAGGACATTGTGTATTATTGTACGAACTTGTAACTGAAACTATTCCCTTTCACAACTCAACAGGGCAAGTTTGCACCACAATAGAAGCAAGAGTGCTTGAATCAGTAAACCACATTGCACCCTAAAAAATGGGGGCTGAATGCCATTACCAATACAGATTTTACAGCACTAACCCATTGCACCAAAAAAAAGGATTTTTTTCTGCAGCCGGAACGCCTGCGGCGTTCCAGTTTGAAGAAAACAAATCCTTTTCCAAGATGGCCACCATGGAAAGGGAAGGCGGCCTTTGCATAGAAAATCTTTTGCCGCTTTCCATTACAGCTGCCAGAAAGTAAAAAAGGAAAACGTGTGACCGTAGTGGGCGAAGAAGATTTGTATTCGTTCTAAAATGTGTGGTTATCAGCAACATCTTTAACAGAAAGCCAGTGCCTGGTGGACATGGCGACTGCAATGCTATGTTTTGTCCCAACCAGTAAATGGCAGTATTTACCTCACCAACATTGTGGCCAGTAAGCATACCTACAGCGTACCCTTCAGAGACGAAAGGCGTACCGTTGATTTCTTATGTACATGACAACACTTGTGAAGTATGAAAACACTACCACATGTAAAACACAAACGTGTTTGTTCGTGCGCAATGACCTTTCCATAAATGTGTGGAAAATACAGGGAATATGTTTGGCAAAAATGTGCGTACAGAAGGCAATGAAGTTTGCACCACAATAGAAGGAAGAGTGCATACCGACGTCTTTCAATTAGTAAACCCCATTGCACCCTAAAAAAAAGGGGGCTGAATGCCATTACCAATACAGATTTTACGGCACTAAACCATTGCACCAAAAAAAAGGATTTTTTATCTTCAACCAGAACGCCTCCGGCGTTCCCGTTTGAAGAAAACAAATCCTTTTCCAAGATGGCTACCATAGAAAGGGAAGGCGGGCGTTGCATAGAAAGTCTTTTTCCGCTTTCCATTAAAGCTGCCAGAAAGTAAAAAAGGAAAACGTGTGACCGTAGTGGGCGAAGAAGGTTTGTATTCGTTCTAAAACATGTGGTTATCAGCAACACCTTTAACAGAAAGCCAGAGCATGGTGGACATGGCGACTGCAATGCAATGTTTTGTCCCAACCAGTAAATGGCAGTATTTACCTCCCCGAAAAATCTGAAAAGGGCAGGGAAACTCTAGCCTCTGGACCAGAGTATTACAATTGCATAGAATTGTAATACTTTATAACTCACTTAGCTGCACTACCACTCCCAGAATCCCTCTGGGCGTCAACTAGCAGCTTTCAATTTTCTTAGGCGGCCTTCAGGCATCAGTATTTAATTCTAGGTAACATTCTCCATCCAGCTGAGGAAGTTTTCATTGCTTGTGTTAATTACATTTCGGGCGGCAGTATACGAGCAAGTATACGCACCCGGGTTCTGGATTCTTGATTCTTATCAACATAGGCATGCGCAGTTAGCTTAAATAGAGCTTGACTTGCGGTTCCCGTCAGCCAGCCTCTTTTGTGCAGACTGCCTACACGCATGCGTGGCGTTTTGAGTGAGGAAATCTATTTCGGTTCGCAGAGTCAACCTTTTTGACCTCTATTATCCACTTGACAGAGATGAATAATTGTTTGATGGAGGTAAGCGAGCGGCTAGTTCTTCCGCTTTGTACACCTTAGTTGTGGGAATTCTGAGCACTTTTAAGAGGGGCTGCATTTTGGATGACAGTTCAGTGCTGCCATGCACATTCTTCAACAGGGCAGTCATTCGAGCATTCACGTGAATGCAGTGCATGTAATTTTAAACGTGTATAACTACACTCTTGGCCCCCTTGACGGATAGGCAAGTCTGCTGTGGACTCTCACAGCTTGACATTCCAAAGCAGTGTCTGCTTTCTACTTTGGCATTTTTTGCCATTTTCTGCTAATTCATTTTTTGAACATCCACGTTAATGCTGCACATGTTGTTCTGTACTGGCATAATACTCTTGGCCTCCTTGAGGGATGGGCATGTCCGCTGAGGACCCTTACAGCACAGCTCTGTTTGTAATTTTACCGAAGCAGCGCCTGCATTCTGTCTAGGCATTTTTTGCCATTTTCTGCTATTTCATCATTATAATGGGCTTCTCAACTGGTTTGTTGTAGTGATCTATAGATGACACTGGTGTTTCGGGTTAAGCTGTGCTGCTTTCCCAACTTCCAACATCTGCAACTTGGCTTCCCCGAATTCAATACTGTGCCTTTTCAGGTGAGCTACCAGTTTTTGCTCCAGTTTCAAGCACTTGATATAGCACTTTTTGTCTTGTTTTATTTCATTTTTTGCACGTCGGTCTTACTTTAGGTTAGGATTTGGTCCTGGCTTCCCCCAGCGTGACTGACCATATCACTTCGTTACGGCCACCATAGCAATTTGGCATTCATCAGGTTGGTCCAGTATTGGTCTTCTTTGGAGTAACAATCATATGTTTATATATAATCTGCATTGTGCACTTATATACTTGTCGCAGATTAACCATGGTCCTGAAGGTTCCCCACCATTCTGCACGGTCTTCTTTTGGGAGTCACTAACCCTTTCGCTCTGTTATATATAGCTGTTAGATTGGGATTCCTATTTTGCTTTATTGTTATACGGCATATATGATCCCTGAGTTGTTTTACAAAGAAAATTGGGCTGCTCTTTTGTAGTTGCCCTCTCTGTTTAATTGTATTCGGCAGCCAGTCACCTATGAATCATATGTTCTACGCAGTAGTCTATAGCCATGTTTTTGTGTTTTACAGAATGGTAACATCCACCTCCTGAGGAAGACGTTGTGTTTACTACCACTACACGTCGAAACCGGTCGAGAGATATACCCTACAGGGATGTGATCTTTTGCACTTTTCCTTCTGATCCACCCTGACAATAGATTATTTATTAATTAATTCTATTGATTATGAATATAAAAATTATGTCTGTTTGATGGGGACCAGTCATGAATTCCTTCTCCCCACAGGTTTTTTAGCATGATTCTTTTGTCTTTTAAGCTTTTGGATGTATGTCACGGTATGTTGAGTTGGGTTTGAATGAATGCACTATGAATGGCAAGTATGTGTGGCAATGTTTTAGCCGACTTTAGGCATACGGTTGCTGCTGTTTTGCTGTATTAAAGTGATCAGTGTTTAATTATTTGTGATTGAATCACCATTGTTTAAATTGTTGGTATCACTTTCAATAAATTTAGATACACATTTTTTCAAATTGATTTGTTTCTCTGGGCAATCTTTTTCTGTTGTTCTATAGTATTTACCTCCCCGACATTGTGGTCAGTAAGCATACCAACAGCTTAACCTTCAGAGACGAAAGGCGTACCGTTGATTTATTATGTACATGACGACACTTGTGAAGTATGTAAACACTACCACATGTAAAACACAAAGGTGTTTGTTTGTGCGCAAAGACCTTTCCATAAATGTGTGGAAAATACAGGGGATATGTTTGGTAAAAATGTGAATACAGAAGGCAAAGAATTAGTCTTCTAATGTGTGGACCAAATCACAACAAACCCTGTGAAGTGAAGTGCACAATGGCAGAAATATTGCAAGCAACACCATTACCACTGACCTGTGCACACATGTTTGTGTAAGTGTCACAAGGTGAAATGGGTGAAGAAATGTGTAGTAAGAAGGTATAAGGAAGCATTGTGATGTAAATCCACCGTACACATGTAAGTAGGTTATAATGTATTTATTTACGAGACCCCACAAGCCTGCTGCCCTGCCACCTCCAGCCAACGACCACCGTGGAATGTAGTCCTCCGAACCATCATAACATTCCACAAGTGTCCCTGCAAGAGCCCGTGCACATTACGACACATTGCTTTTGAAACGTTTCTGTACAACAAATACTTTCACTGCACCTGATCTCATTTTTCCACTTTTAGAAAGATACCAAATATGACAACATAGCGTCTTCATGCAGAACAGCTCTTGGTAATTGGGGCATATGGGTAACAGAAAGTACCCTAACGGCACGAAAGCATAATAGATGGCTCTGAGCCTTATGTTGCCAAAGCAAGTGGTATGCAATAGCGTTCTGGATAACGTACCTTGGCAGCGTAAACAAATGAACATACTTACGTACCGTGATACAGCACCTATTAAAGAACATACTACATCCTGCAACGTAGCATGCCACATTGTGAAGGGAACCATGAAATGGGTAAAAAACACACTAACATATAAGAAGTAGTAAGGTACTTTTATTTCACAATGCACAGCGCTAAATCATCGCCCTTTTCTCAGTAGCAAAGAAATTGGAAGTTTGTGTCTCTTCTGCACAATGAAAATGTTAATTTTGACGGTCACGTTGATGTTTTCCCACACAGTCACCATGCGTTGGCGCCACAATTTTTATCATACACACAGTATGCAGTGGCGACACAGTAGTCAGTTTCCTCTCACATTCATTGACAAGACGGCGTCAATCGCTGTGATGTACTCCATCAGAAAGTATTGTATGTTACTTATAATGTTAGTGGCAATGGTGACGTTGTTGTTTAACCACACTGAAATTATGCGTTGTTGACACAGTAGTCGTATTCCTGTCACAGTGATTTACCAGGCGACATGAATGGCTGCGAACTATGACACCAGAAAGGATGGTATGTTGCTTCTTACTGCTACAACTGCGTACGGACATAGAGGTCCGATGCGGTCATCCCATTCAATGATGACGAACATACATCCGGTGACGAATAGCTGCACTTGCTGATTAAAAAAACCATCACTCGGACGCTGCAATCCATGACATTCACAATACGGAAGGAAGTAGCTGAGGGTAAAATGACAAAAAAGATCTATCAATATGAAGCCTTTGCGGAAATGTAAGGTGCAACACATAACATTTCTGTAAACAATGAATGTTATATGGGGAAATGTACTAACTCCCTACAAACGGCGACAATGTACAATCTGCATAATAGGTAAAAAAATGTCAATGCCACATAAATTGCGTAGGTAATAGTGGAAATTGTAGTGACAGTGTACAGACGGCGGCAATGTGCAATCTGAAATTTCAACGGCACACAAACTTCCAAATACATTGCTAGTAATCTTTTTTTTTCAGACAAAGTAATTAATGGCAGTATGGTGTACAGGCCTGAAAAATAAGCTTACATGATATGCACCGCCTCCATTTCGGCCTCCGCAGTCACACAATACTTGTTTGCAACAAGACGTCCTCGGGAACTGATATTTCATGTGTTTCACAAACCTTTTTGAAGCATAACTTATCAAAAGGAATGTTTCACAAATTGTGACTCCCTACATTCTTTCTGTCTCCGTTCCCTGTACGTCAAGGTCGAATAAACAATTGACCCTTCTGAGGCTTTATACATGTGCGACCATACTGAGTACCTACTGAAAAAATGAAATAAAATGAACTGACCTTCACTCCGAGCGCAAATACATTCTCATTTTGCAACAACATATCAGCAGTCAATCATGAGAACCGTTACTCCTGACCACATGCAGAAGCGCTGTGTTTACGAAACCGTGCAGGTGGCTGCCTTAGATTCCAAAATATAGGACGCCAGTCTAACCGCAGTACTTTTGGTGGTGGCTTCTTACATAGACGCAGTAAGGACTTGTCGTACATTGCCTACCAAGTTTCACTGCACGGTACGATACTGGTAACAAGAATAAAGCACTGTTTCACTTTCTACTGCCACATATAAGTAATGCTTACCTTTCGACACAGTGTTCCATAAGGGTTTGTTTGCGGGGATTCCGGCGTACAACACAAAAACTAAATGACCATGGCGGCCGTATCAAAAGAATGGTACGCACTTGACGCTGCGGCAGAACCAATCGGTGAAAGCGCAACATCTTGACGTACAGCATGCCATAGATTAGCCAATAGAAATATGCTCCACTGAGCGAACAGGGAAGTGGGACCGCAGAGCGGACATAGATATCACTAATTCTTAGAGTGCTACTTTTTGATCATTTTAAAGGAAACTACAGTATGATTTCTCACAAAATTTACAAAAGCACGCCTTGGGGAACAAGCCCCTGCCTCTGCCGCAAAAATGATGACAATCCATCCAGTGGTTTGGCCTGTAGCCGTGCGCAAGGTTTTTGCCCCATTCAGTCTATGAGAAAAAAAAGACATTTTGGGACCCCACCTATAACTTTGGCCCCCCTGGACGAATCCTTACCAAACCAAAAATTCAGAGTGGCCCATATACTTTCTTTGGAAACTTTGGTAAGGATTAGTCCAGGGGGAGCCGAGTTATAAGCTGCCCAAAAAGTGCTCTTCCTATGGAAACAGCAACTTAACCATAACTACATGTCCACTACCGTGGCCATGTAATTCAGTAAAAAAACATTGTTCAAGGGACGTTATGGTTCCAAGTAAAACTGAAAAAACCCTGAAATTCGCCAGTTATGGTAAGCTAAGCAACCATAACTCACACCACCACCGTGTACTGCTAAGACTAACACCCAG
This sequence comes from Ambystoma mexicanum, assembly GCF_040938575.1. Lineage (NCBI taxonomy): Eukaryota > Metazoa > Chordata > Amphibia > Caudata > Ambystomatidae > Ambystoma > Ambystoma mexicanum. The sequence goes on along the minus strand of NC_090926.1, from coordinate 108,043,817 downwards.
GACATCAAAGATGACATCACAAATGGGTATGTGAAAAAATTAAGTACCATTGTCCCACCTGTACCTGTGCCCCCTCTCCATGTCCCAGTGAACTATCCCCAAACTTCCATCCCTTCATCCCCTCCCATCCATCCTCTCCAAACCCCTAATTCCCCTGTATTTGTATCAGTTTCTGCTTCCCCCTCTCTTTCATAAATTGTGTATATAATAAAAAAAATGTTATGTTCCTTTTAATGAAATTCTCTGTGTCTTATTTTTTTTGTAAAAAGCAGTTGAAATGTCCGCGAACAGCGCGCCTGTCCAGCTTGTCCATAATTAACAGAATGTGGATGTCCTAAAGACACTACACCTGTCCGTACCATTCGCAACCAAGATGGAACTGTTCTTAGAACACACCAGCTGTCCGGGATGTCAGTAAATTAACAAAACGGGGGTGTCCTAAGGACACTATACTTCTCCCTACCGTTCGCAACTAAAATAGAACTGTTGTTAGAACACACCAGGTGTCCGGGATGTCCGTAAATGAACAAAATGGCGGTGTCCTAAGGATACTATGCCTGTCCGTACCGTTCACAACCAAGATGGAACTGTTCGTAGAACATGCGCAGTGTCTGGGATGTCCGTAGTCAAACAAAATGGAGGTGTCCTAAGGACACTATACCTGGCCGTACAGTCTGCAGAACATCTACGCAAAAGCACACCACACCCGTAAGTCCTGCGAACATCGCGCCTGTCCGTAACTGTCCGTCTCACTTGTGTCGCACTTTTAATTAGTTTCAGGACCCAAACACTGTCTGTAGAACACCCGCGCGCATGCGCACAACCGTTTCTGTGCATTTGGTGTCCTGCGGAGACCCGCTGCCTTCGCGGGCGTGTTGCCGATGTCATCATGTGACCGCACCCACGCTGAGCGTGTGTCCTAATTTGCGGACTCTGTTCGTTTCCCCAACATTTTAAAAGAACTTATTCAGACAATCCAAATTATTTTACAGTACAGTAAAAATTCACCATTTCACATGTCCCAGACAATGGCCCTGGCTTTCCACATACTTTTTGTAAGTTTTTGAATGCTTTTGAGTGTTCGATATGGTCGCGAGACGCACCCCTACACTCCTATAAAAGGCCACACCCCAGAGCTGATCTTCATTGTACTTCTGCTTATTGCAGATTGACTTTTGCTGTCTTTGCTGCTCTTGCTGAGATTATCTCATCAACCCTAATGGCATCCATGGCTGCTGTTGCTAGATCTGCCCCAGCACCACTCCCAAACCCTCCACCACCACCACCGCCCCAAGGGCCTGCAGAGAGGAACACAGGTGAGGATGTAGAGAACGAGGATGAAGAGGATGAAGAGAATAAGGTCGAGGAACTCCCTACTACCAGCAGTCGCCGGGAGTCTTGGGTGTGGCGCTTGTTTACCGTTTATGGTAACGTACCAAAAGCACGTGCGAACAAGGTCACCTGTAACCAGTGTAAATTGGTGCTGAGTCGTGGAAGACGTGGTTCGTACAGCTTTGGTGTGACATCCATGAAGCGACACCTAACTTCGTTCCACAGTGCGGACATTCTCAATGTTGTACCTTGTGATAAATCTAGTAGATTGAGTTCCTCTACAGCATCCTCTGTTTCCACGCCTCTCACCACAAGAGACACTCCTGTAGGAGGGCGCATATCTCCAGCTGCTTCACAGGCCATTTGCGATGCTGTTGACCCTTACCTTGCGAGGGTCACAATATTGTGTATGTACTGCGACGCAGTACTCTGCAGGGGGGAGAGTCTTCGAAGTGCTTTCGAGACTACGGTCACGGACCACCAGAAGACCTGCTACTTACCTAAATAAGGCCCACCCTACATCTTCCTCTCTCCACCTGCCCTTTCTTATCCCTGTGGTTGGTGTTCCTTCCTTACCCTCCTTTCCCCTCCTCTCCTAGTGTGTCGTGTGTAAAAAAGCAACAAAATATATAACAACAAAAAATAAAAAAGGCTCTTATCAGAGCCGCCTTTCACAGTTTAAAAATAGAAGTGTCAAATAAACAGTGCATGGCCCCGCGCATTTTTTGAAAGTCTGCGGACAGTGCTAAGACAGATAGAATTTTGGGGTGCTGCCCTAGCAAAACCAATCCACTTTTCTCTGGGAGGAAGTGGTGGCTCTGAAAAGAGCCTTTTGGTGGTGTTTTTGTGTGTTTGAAAAACTTGGAATCTACTGCAAAATAGATGACTATAATTCCAAAAAAGGTTGCAATGCATTTTGTACATTTCTCAGAAAAATCTGATTGTCAGCATATGTAAGATGGACTCCATCTCTGCGAAAAATGTATGTGCTACGAAACATAATATTTTCATTGTGAAAAGAGGACATGCCAACATCTCTTAGAAAGGCACAAACAGCCTTATTGACATTGCGCCTCGCTTTCTCCATTTGTGGACCAAATGATGAGGAACGCAGCCACATTTGTCTTTTTGCAATACGAGAAAAAATGACTTGGGAATTTGGAAACATGTCCATGACCTTCTCAAGTCCTTCTTTCATTGCAAATTGCAAAGAAATTCCAGACACATGTCCTAAACTGTTCCCTCCACAATTAATTATAATTATGTCTGGATGATGCTCTGTCTCTAAAGTAGCACAGAGAGGTACCAAGACCAGCCACTTCTTTCCACGCACTCCATGCCAGTGCACTTCCACATGAGGGAATCCAAGATCTGAAGCTACTCCACAACGTTCTGCATGCACCTCCAACCAATGTATCCATGAGTCTCCCAAAATCCAGATAATCTGAAGAGGGAAAATCGAGATCAAACCCCTGCCCTCTTACCTCAGGCACATAAACAGAAAGAACAGCAGGAAGAATAAGGAGTGCACTTATCATTTGAACCAGGCCCCAGCACACCCATGGGTGACAAATATGCTGAAAGACACCCACTTCACCAACATTGCAACCTACATGCTACATTAGCCTCAATGCAGCAATACCAGAATCTACAAAACACAATAATTCCTGTTTAAAGGCTTGCAGATGCTTATATGAATTAACCTGATCTAAGGGCGCAGTGTAAAGCCATGTTTCAGGAAAATTACAGCCAAGTGCATTTGTCTCACTGAACACCAGCCGCAGTGGGGATTTGTGCTGACTCCAGCAATGCTCCTCGCAAACCCAGCAGCAGCCAAGGTCTTACAGTAAGATATGATTCCTTTCCTTGAACGACATTGAACTCTGGCAGACAAGCATTTTTAATTCCTCACAAATACGAGCAAGTCAGAGCAGAATATTCAGGGTCCAGTGTTTTTCCCTGGGAACGAAAGACATTTTCGCAAAGACCCACACATCATTTGAAACATAATTGTAACAAGAATGGCTCAGCTCTGGCCAATGAACACTGAGGGCCCAGGGGCGAAAAGCCTGTTCCAGCTAAAACTGATGGGAACAAGTTCATAATGCAACAATTTTAGAATTAGGTAATGGGGGTGGCACAGTTAAAACCAGCCCATTGACGCAAAAGTCCTAATGTTCAATGATTAGGCTTCCTATAAGGGCCCCATAGGTAACCTATCACTTAGCAGCCAATAGCAGGATGAGATAGGTTTCTGGGAGCTGGTCCAACTATGTGATGTCAGCCTTCAGTGTGTTACAAAGCTGGCTTGCAAGCCAGCCCGGGGGAGACGGAGCCTGGATTTTCCCTGTGCACGAAGCTCTCTGTGTGTTTCTTTTTGCTGCCCAGAAATAAACGCAGTTTGGAACATGTTGCTGCCTGTTTGGGACTCTGCTGCATTTCTTTGGGCAAAATGGGAGGTGTTGGGGCCTCCCATAGCTGACCCCCAGAAGCAATGGTGGGGGTCCAACTTCTCCCCAACAAGTTGGTGCCCTCTGTGAGGCTCATTGCTCATTGTAAGACATTGGTGAATGGGCACTGCCTGCATAAGCCCTGCATTGAACTGCATTCCCTGCCGCCGACTCAAGGAAGCTGTGGGACCCTCGCCTGCACCTGAAGACCACTGGAAAACTCGTAACCGGCTAAATGCATCAGGGACAACTTGGAAATACCCCGCTTGAGGGCAGATGAGAGCCCTGCAAGAGAAGGGGTCCGGTGAAGTGCCTTGATGGGGTTCCGGTAGCAGAGCAAGTGCCAGTGCAGCATAGGAAATGTAAGTACAAGTTCAAGCAACCAGCAACATGGGCTTTGAGAGAAGCGTGTGATTGTGTGGCGTAACAATGGGCAAATGTATGCAAATGTGGGCAAAGTATTAGGATGTATTATTGATCACTATGTTGCAGAAATTTTAAGTTGTTTTTTTTGGATAGGAACTGGGGGGAGGTATTGTAAATGGGGTGGTGGGAGATTGAACATTGTCGCAAGAATTCAGCTTATTGGTGGTGAGCGGCACGTGAATTCTAGTTGGGACTGGAGCGGTTGCAGTGGTCCCTTCTTGTGTTTATGAGACTATTGGGTGGGGTAGTGACTCCCCACGTATAGGACGGAGTGCCGTACTGGTTGGTCTGGATGGCGATTACATGTATGGGGGTATGGCTTTCCTATGAATTGACCTTGTAGATCAATGAGTAGATGAGGTTCCCTGCTAATTGAGCGTTTTAGTTTGGTGAGTGGATGATGGTTCCCCGCAGGAGGTAGCCAGACTGTTCCCAAGTGCTGAAGATAATTGGCTGGTTAAGCTCCCCTGGTGAGGGGCGTATCACACGCGAGGCGACGCAGTGTGCGCATTCCGATTATAAGAGTTTATTGTGGATTACCTTGCTCCGGTTGAAGCGGGAAAACAGCTGTGGGGATTGTGGGGTTTTATTTTGGGATATTTGTGGGGTTTTGTGTGGGGTTGGAAGCAATGGGTTGTGGTTATGTGCATGCGCGTTTGTCTGTTCATTTCTATTGTGTTTTTAGTTTGGTGACATCACCTTTAGGTTGATGCATAGGATACAGATTTTTGATGGTGAGGAGCTAGTGGTGTGGTTTTGGAGAGGAAGGAGAGGTGACCCAGAGGTGGTGTGTGGAAGACACATGCGCAAGATTGTGGGGGTGTGCTGGAGAAGGCAATGTTTTGGTGAAGATGGGCTGCACGTGGAGTGCACTGGCTAAGGTGCAGAGCCAAGCAGGCTCATAGAAATTTAAAAGAAAAAAAAAAGAGAAGAGAAATGTTACACTATTTTCTAACTTTTGCTCCCTGAACAGCGGATTATTGAAATTGTCAACTTGAGGTGAGGTCAAAGCATAATGCATTAAGGGGTAGCAGAGAAATGACTCCCCTTCACCTGTATGTAGCAACTAGCTTCCATGCCAAAATAAGTTAGTAAAACATATTGTGCAATAATTAAAAAGTACTGAAGGAAAATAAAAAAGACCATGGCTGCCCATAGGCGGCTTCTCCAGAGGCGTGCAGCAATTGCTACTGACACACATTCACAGCACTTACACGGGAAAGAGGCTGAAAAGCACCTGACTATAGTTGAACTGTGGCGCATGAAGGAAAGGAAAGTGGCGAGGCGTCAGCAGATGCTGAACCAGCACGAGCAGAGGGAAGAGGGTTCTCACCCTTCTGCACCTCTGGGAGTGTAATATTTGATGACACAGATGGTAAGAAAGGAATGAATTGTATGAGAGAATTTAAAGCAGCAGAAGGACATTTAAAAGGCACATACAAACCATCACAATACACTAAAGAGAACAAAGAGGAAGGTGCAGAACAACCCACTAGCAGCACCGGAGCGAGCAAGGGTGGGCTGAAGTGCATGAAAGCAGATTTGAAGGCACAGGTACAGAGGAATAAATAGCAGCACACTTTTTTTTCAAAATTAAAGGGAAGATAAAGGGGGAGTTGCAAGGAGTTGTAACCACAGCAATAGAGAGTTGGGAGAAGGAGCGCAAAAAGCTTGACTGGGCAGAGCAAATGGAGGGAGAAGAGAGAAGGAAGAGGGACTGGGAAACGAAAGTGTAGTGCGAGGAGAAAGAGGAAGAGAGCGGGGAAACTGGAAAGGGAAGAAACGGAATGGAGGAGGAAGGAAGAGAGGGAGCTTATGGGAAAAGAGCGTGGAGAAGGGATAGATGGCAAGGGAATCGGTACAAAAGCAGGAGGATGAACGGGCAATAAAAGTGGCCAGTAAGTGGGTTGCACTGGAATGGGAAAGGAAGGAATGGGAGAGGAGAGAAGGACTGAATAAGATATCACAGCCAAACATGATAGAGGCTGAGTAGGGGGTGGTGCAGCATGCATGGGGTTATGGAAGGGAGGCAAGAAGTATAGCGCGCTAGATATTGGCTGTGTGCATTGTAGATTGTGGCAAGAGAAGACGGTTAAACAAACGGCAGAGGCAGAGAAAGGCAGATGAGGACAAGTTGGTAGAAATTAAATTATTAAAGTATGCAATGGAAGGGGCAGTTAAAACCAGCCCCAACTAGCACGCACAAGCATCACAATAGCAGTATCAACAACCACCACAATACGCACAGCCATGTGGGGAGGGTACATGGGGTAGGACGGGATCATTTCAAAAGACACCACAAGCACCAACACAAGCAATGTCACCACTACATGTACAGACACAGACACAACAAATGACAGCACCACCACCCCAGGATTTACAAGCATCACAACCCAGGGGCACTGCACAGCAGTCAGCACCCATACAGAATACTAACACAACAGCAACAGTACCGCTTACATGACTGGGAGGGGTGATCTTGGTGGGGAACAACCCTTTCAAAGGAAATAGATTGACATTATACTCTTAATAGGACAGCCCAAGAAAAACGTGATTTGTCTCACTCTGCCACACACACCCACGCACACTCAAACCTGCAGAGGACAATTGCATAGGGGTGGTGATAGGTAACAAAAACAAAACTTTCTTTTCTGGGTGACAGTGGAGTGACTAGGGCATGCACTAGGGAAGGGACATTTGTGACATCATGAACAGACTGGATATGGCAAGTTTATTAACAGACAAGCCATAACTTGTTCAACACAAGGCATACACATGTTGAAAGTAAGGAAGATTGTTTAGGCATAATGGAGGGGCACGGTACAGAGGGGGGTGCATAAAGATAGCGCATAACAAGAGAGTACATTCAGCTACATTCTGAGGGCACATCTTTCAGCGAGGAGACTGGGCTCATGCATACACGAATAACACAGAGCAATTAAAAGAGACACACAAGGTGGAGGAAGGTGCACTTGAGGGGGGAGGCGTACATTCCATTGATGGTTCACCACGGGAGGAGAGAAATAAGGGTAAAGGGTGGATGATCCATGTTCCCAACAGACACCATTTGGCGACAAAATAACACAGTGCAAATAGTAATGCCACTACCGCTTTTGAACACAGCACAAATGCATTAGCCAACACACATAGGGAAATAGGTCATTTCTGCACGAATTGGAGAATAATGGTTGTATTAAAATTTGGGAGTAGATAATGAGGGGAGAAATATATTATTTAAATCTAACAGTAATGGAAGTAGTGGAGTAATGAAATATTAGACTTAAATGAGTAATTAAGAGAGTAGGTAGGGTTTAACACGTGGACATGGGGTGGGATACAAAGCATGGGAGTAAATAGTGATGGTTAGGATTGATAGAGAACAAAAACAAAAAGAAAAAAGAGATAAAAAAGGGGGGGTAGCAAATACTTGGTAGCAAATTTCATTAGTACCACCTTAAAGTGCCTGCAGTTCACTGCGGGGCACGCCCTGAGAAGTTGTGAGAGGAACCATAGAAGAAATATTTAAAAACCCTGCGATTATCTTGACTAAGGAACATGATCCTCTTAATTTAGACACACAGCCACCCTATATGACAGATTTACCACCCTGATGTTTCCCTGTTTAGCTTGTCAGTGCCTAATGCCGCCCCCCGGGACAAAGGCGCGCACTATAAATAGCTTAAAACAAAAGTACAGTAAATATAAAGATTCAAAGGCCCATTTGTACACTAGCACCTAAATTGCGTATATATGATCCAAGTGTGTCATGAGTATATTAACCTAAATCAAGTGCAGATGATCCAGATGTGTTAAGGATACAGCTACAGGATAGTGGTTGTCTACTCATTTTCCAGGTACATTTCGAATTATGTAACAATTTACGGTCAGACTGCCATTGAACACCCACCAGGTGGTGACAGGATGGTGCATAAATGTACCCTTGGCTCCTCCCACTAGGACACTGAATAGTGCAAGAGTAGTACAGAGAGGTTAGGTCAAGAAATTGAAGAATATGTAAATATTCAGGTCTCAAGTGCTTCTTTTTCATTTCTTGCCAGATACAAAGGACCCAGGGCAGGCCTGAAGACAACGGACAACTACATTTCCAATGGCTAGGGACTAGAGTGGGACATTATGCCCTCCTGACAGACTTTGTTAGATGTGCAAGGCGTCAAGCCCTACAAAGTGGTGGCCACCCTGGCAACGAGGGAGCAACGATCAACAGGGCCAACGCAACAGATTTTCATGAACTGCAAGAAAGCACAAACGTTCTCGAGTTAGGGAAACATGGCCATCCTATGGTCCAACGCACACAAGCAGCTAGAATAGCGACCAACACCACAGTGTGCATAGCATGCGGAAACAGGATTTAAATGATATTTTGTGCACCCGACAGCTGTAACACTTTTTGTTCTTTCTCTTTTGCTTGCACATTCAGGTTGTTGCATATGTATGCTGTTAGAATTGCGTAGGAAACTTCCTTAATGTTATCTCCTATTAATTACCCTGAGGCCTACTCATTCAACCATTCTGAAGACTTTCCCACTCAACTGCCCACTCTGTCCGGAACCTCAGACCCCTTAGAGCACGTTTCCCTGAAGTATATTTCCTTGCTTCCATTGAATACAAAGCCCGAACTTTTCCCCAACTTGAATACAGTGCATATACTGTCCGACACACATTGAGAAACCCTCAACAAGAAATGTCCGGGGGGAAGTTTCATTTTTTGCCCTTAGTGATTGTTTAGTTCGTGGAGCTTGAGGTTACTAACAAGTACTAACGTATTAACGCCTTTCTTGCGATTTTCAGGCGGGCAACTTTATCATCTCCTCAGCTGTAAGGACCCAGCGGCGTGAGTGGTTATGGGCAAGCAAATAAGGACTTTTATCCTCATGATGGGACTGTTCATGATGAACGGAATAATGGGGGGTGGTCATTTAAAAATTGTATGTAATAGTGAGCATTACCGCTGTACCCCCTACTAACATTCCCTAACCCAAGCAGGAAGACTTACGGTGTCAGAGGGTGAGGAAAAAACTGCTGCCAAAGTAAGGAGTGGTAAGCACAGTGTAACTGCAGACACAAAGGGAGTAAAGGATACACATCACACATAGCAGAAGTAACCAACAACATGCACACAGGTACAAAATTGGTAGGGACACCACTGGGGAGAGCTGTCCTGACTGCTCTTTAATAACCTATGCCTTGAGAGAATTGATTGCAACAGAAATACCTACAGCAAAGCACAGTGCCCATGTATCTCAAAGTGTTCCAAACGTGAAGAAGGTTGCAAGGGAAGACAGCAACATTGAGATTGATGTAAAAAGAGGCTATCCCCTATGAAAGAAGATTACATCAAGACACTACCCATGATGAACAACTACTGGCAGCTCATTGAAGAACAACTGTATGTAGCAAGTGGCCAGAGAGAGAAGAAAAAAAACTAGCAAATGCACCAGTGAGCAAGCTACAAAAAAAAAAAAAGAAAGAAAAAAAAGAGAAGAAAAAAATAAAGAAAGAAAACTATGATAAGTGCCTAACAGGGTGGGACAAGAGAGCGAAGATGGTGACTTGGGTGTAGAATGAAGAAGGACCTATACTGTGAAGGCTCCAGCCTTATATTACCAGCACAACAGTGGAAATAAGTGGACGAAAATGCTGGATGCAAGAAGGTTGAGAAAAGTGGGGAGATGAGAGCAGGGACATCAGTGATTATGGACAGCTATTGAGCATATGGATCTAAAGCTCAAGAGGAACTGCCACTAGATTGGGGAGGAGACTGTTCGTTGGTGCACATCAGCATGCCCTTGTTGGTGATGCCCAAGGAAGATGTGAAGCATGACACATTCCCCAAGATGGAAAACAATAGAAGGAAGAGGAAGTGACTGAACAAAGAACCAAAAGCACAAACAACAGAAGAAGAGAAACAGACAGAGGAGTGAAAAGAGGGGGGAATTACTTCTTGAGCGAGACAGAAGCAACATTGGATGAAGTACCAGCATACTAAAGACTGTTCAGCAGAAAACACATGTGAACAGAGAAAGACAAGAACTGGCTAGCGTTTCCATAGTAATGGATGCCATCATGACTGGCTGGTCGATTGAAGGTGATAACTGAAGAACTAGTACCGAGCGCAGCATCGTTGTGCAAGATCAAGATCCATTGCAAGATGCGAGAGATCAGCAGAAGGAGACATAGGAATGCAAATAAGAGACATGGTGAAAAGAAGAGCCGGACAAAGGGAGAAGATAGCGGTGTGCGACATGGTTCCAGCAGTGATAAAGGTGGACACTCCCTGTGATCCGAGGAAGTACGAAGGGAAGTGAGTGTGGTGGAACGCAGAAGGAGAACACTCCTACATGTACTGTTCATCGACAATAATGTGAACAATTATGGACACTTCAAACAATTGACAAAGATATGCAGACCGGAAGTAGGTGAATGTTGCTTGGTGGTGTGGTCGACAAGTCGACCAGAGGGGGGAATGAAGAGGGAAAATTGAGATCAAACCGTTGCCTCCTCACCCCAGGCACATAACCAGAAAGAACAGTATGAAGAATAAGGAGCGCACTTATTATTTGAACCAGGCCCCAGCGCACCCATGGGTGACAAATATGCTGAAAGACATCCACTTCACCAACATTGCAACCTACATGCTACATTAGCCTCAATGCAGCAATACCAGAATCTACAAAACACAATAATTCCTGTTTAAAGGCCTGTAGATGCTTATATGAATTAACCTGATCTAATGAAACAGTGTAAAGCCATGTTTCAGGAAAATTACAGCCAAGTGCATTTGTCTCACTGAACACTAGCCGCAGTGGGGATTCGTGCTGACTCCAGCAATGCTCCTCGCAAACCCAACAGCCAAGGTCTTACAGTAAGATAAGATTCCTTTCCTTGAACGACATTGAACTCTGGCAGACAAGCATTTTTAATTCCTCACAAATACGAGCAAGTCAGAGCAGAATATTCAGGGCCCAGTGTTTTTCCCTGGGAACGAAAGACATTTTCGCAAAGACCCACACATCATTTGAAACATAATTGTAACAAGAATGGCTCAGCTCTGGCCAATGAATGCTGAGGGCCCAGGGGCGAAAAGCCTGTTCCAGCTAAAACTGATGGGAACAAGTTCATAATGCAACAATTTTAGAATTAGGTAATGGGGGTGGCACAGTTAAAACCAGCCCACTGATGCAAAAGTCCTAATGTCCAATGATTAGGCTTCCCACTTAGCAGCCAATAGCAGGATGAGATAGGTTTCTGGGAGCTGGTCCAACTATGTGATGTCAGCCTGCGTTACAAAGCTGGCTTGCAAGCCAGCCCCGGGGGAGACGGAGCCTGGATTTTCGCTGTGCACGAAGCTCTCTGTGTGTTTTTGTTTTGCTGCCCAGACATAGAAGCAGTTTGGAACATGTTGCTACCTGTTTGGGACTCTGCTGCATTTTTTTGGGCAAAATGGGCGGTGTTGGGGCCTCCCATAGCTGACCCCCAGAAGCCCTGGTGGGTCCAACTTCTCCCCAAGAAATCTTTTTTCGAAAACACACAGCCATAGCTATCTGTTCTTCTCTCAGGAAAAAGTCCTTCTCACAAAATCTCTGCTTACACAACACACCCACTAAACTTTACTGACCAATTCCTAGCTCCACACATTCTCATTTGCATGCCTCTCCACCCCAGAATCCCTGTATGTAATACGCGCTGTCCACAGACTACTGCCATGTCCGCGGACATATCGAAGATCTGAGTGTGGTGAATATACATTTAAATAGTGTGCCCCATTTCCCCTTTGAGGTGGGCTCTGAAAAGAGACGTCTTTTTTGTTTTTTCTGCAGATGCCTAGCAGACACCTGTTATTTTGTATTTTTTGGGGGGTTTTTCTTCTTACTTTACAACAAAAATCATCACATAACCTTCTCCAAAGCAACCCTTACATTCCAAAACAGCATGGCATTTCCCAAAAAAGATAAAGAAACACCATCTTCTTGAAAATAAACAGCATTACTCGAATCAATATTCTCATTGTTACAGAAAAACATACCAGCTCTAAGCATGAAAGCACGCATGCCTCGATTGATTACACACCTAGCAATGTTTCGCTGAGGACAAAAAACAGAACTATTGTCCCATATTGCCCTAGGTAGTAATCCAGAAAAAATTACTTTTGCATTTGGAAGGATGTTCATTACTTCTTGAACCAACTGTTCTAAATCTGCCAACAAAGTAGGGGCACTCTTGTAGCCCAAATGGAAAGCACCATAGTGCAAAACTACCAGATGAGGGCTGTTCATCCTACCCATATCTTCACAAACTTGGAGAATTGCCTCTACATTGCAATCTGTCACAGTGCTCCACACCACCTCCACTCCGTTTACATCGAAATTGTTTGCCACATGCCTGCATTGAGAATACTGCTGTAAACCATACACAAACATATCTCCGAGCACCAACACCCTGACTTTCCCCACCTCTGCCATCTTCACTACACACACTCTTTTTCTACACAAATCCACAACGTCAACATCTGATTGGCTGATTCCTACAGTCCCCTTTCCCTACTGGATTTGCTGAAAAAACCCTGGATGTGGCACGCCCTACCTGCGGACAGCTGCGGTGTCCGCGCGGCACGTAACTCTTAGCCAGCCCTTCTACCCTTACCACATCACTCTCAGTGCCATTCCCTCATTCGATACAGCTAAGCAGTCACACAACCATCCACCAATTACATCCAAGACCTCTACATCTAACTCCATTATCAGAGATCCGTACTTCAAATGTACTGTTGATCACTCTGAGTGCAAGTCTCATATCATTGGAAAGCACCTACTACAAAAACTATTGTACAAGTCTCAAACATTTCTACTTACAGCTCCATGCATATCCACATGCATGATTACAAACTACAGGTATGCATATTTTATTCAGAGTACATGTACAACTCTTAGGAATCCATATAAACAGAGTAATGCCACTAAGCCTGCATAGCCTATACATACATGCCAACGCTCCCGATTGAAGCGCAAGACTCCCGATTTTTCATAGAAAAATCACACCATTTTTTACTGTCTCCTGCATAACCTATACATACATGCCAACCCTCCTGATTTAGTCGCGAGCCTCCCGATTTTTCATTGAAAAAACACACAATTTTGTACTGTTTCCTGCCCAAATTAATGCTAATCCCAATGCAATTCTATGAGAAAAATAAATGTTCCCGATTGCTGTGCTGAAATCTCCCTCTCTTGGGCTCCCGATTGTTGCCATGTCTACATATAAAATGTACTTATTGAAATTTTTCCCAACTACTACAATCAACTATCACTTCCAAACCTGTCTGCTATCTACAACACAGCTTTAAAAAACCAAGTGATTTGCATGCACGTAAAATTCTTCTCATTTGCAAAGCATGTTGAACTAACATATTGTAAATAAAATATAAATGCTGCACATAGTCAAATGAAATGCATGCCTACACTATGTTCAGATATCAAACAAGAATACTACCACAAAAACATAAAAATGAACGTCTACATTAACATCAGTGCTATAAACACACAAAATTACTAACTTCTTTCTTTTACAATTGCAGTGAAGACCACCCTCCTGAAAATCAGCAGCATCTAAACTACAAACAACATATCCGAAGAAACCTGCTCATTCCACAAAAAAAGAGTAAGTACAATACTACCTTAATATTGTTACTGTTCCTCAAAGACACTGGGCCTCATTAAACGGATGGCGGTAAGGATTTACCGGTACCAGTAGAATACTGGTACCGGTAAATCCTTACCGCCTTACTACGAGGTCCCCTTGCGGGTTGGGGGATTTAACGCCTGCTTTTTGCAGGCGTTAAAATCCAACCCGCAAAGGGACCTCGGAGCTAATTACGGCACCGCAAAATTGCGGTGCCGTAATTAGCGCCTTCCCCATTCCCATAGAGCCCTATGGGGCAGAAATGGGAATGGGGAAGGGCAATGGTGGAAGGGGGATTTACCGCTCCTCCAACCTTGGAATGGGGTGGTAAATCCCCTTTCCACCAAGGCGGTGCCGGTATTTTACCTAATGCTAATGCTAATAGCGCCATGGCTCACCGCCTACCGTGCAATGAGGCTCACTGTGTGCTTCATTGATGTAATTTGCGCACCAAAAGAAACAGCAATTTCTGAACCATTCTTCCCACAAATCCCCATTTATTAAACAGAGATTAGCAGGCAGAATGGCACACAAATCCCCGTTTTTTTGGAACACAAATAACATACTCAACCCTTCGAAGGTTAGTACTACAAAACAAAGAACTGTTTTATTTTTAAACCATTCTGTTTACTATTAATGCTTCTCCTCACCATTAGCTCACTTTCTACTCTTATGTGAAACGCAGTTTAGTAACACACAAATAGAAGAATAGCCTTCCCAACTCATTGTAACTGCCCAATGCACAATCACACACCAGCACATACATCTTTCCCATCATACTCAGACACTCATGCACACAGCACTCATACATTGCAAAAACGGCCCAACCCATACCTTCTTTTTTTTTTCAACAGACCCCAAAGAATGCCTACCAAAAAGCAAGTCCCTAGAAAGCAATGCAGAAATAGAGCAAATGAAAATAAAAGTGTCCAAAATAAGCATCCATCTCTACCAAAGTTTGCACAAAATGTTCCAACAAAACAGCTAATACAGTCATTTAGCGAAACAAAATAAGCTTCTAGTACAGAAACTTTGCCTCCTCTATCAAAATGTAAAATGAAACAAAAAATGCTTAACAAGAATTCGGCTACCACTACTGCTAAAACTGCTCCTATAAATCTTGATATACTAGCAAGTAACCATACCAAAAAATGTATTTTAGCAAAAATGTTCTGCCACAGAGTCTTTCAGAATCTTATAAAAACAGGAGAGAAATCATGCACAACCCTTAAAACCTACCGTAGAAAATTAATCCTAGAAGCTCTCGTAGACAGTGCAATCCTTCTCAAAAGGAAGTTATTTATTTTAGTTTTAAACATGATAAAACCACTAACAAAACTAAGTACTAAACTACAAAAAGAACTACTCAATAAACAGAATGTCAACAAAAATAGCTTCTTAAATATGTGTGGAGGTGAATGGAGTCACACCACGACCACAGAACCATATTTTAATGAAGAAGCATACAAATAAAACCAAACAAACACAATTGCCATCCATAGCAGTGGACGAGGTTATGAAAGAATTATGAATACCATAATGGAACAAGAAATACTGCTTACAAAAATATCCCCAGAAAACTCAGAATTACCTCTCTATTCAACTGAACCAGAACGTCCAGTATACAAATGACGATGCATGTCAATGTGTGACATTCCCAAAAAATCTTTCAAATCTTTACGTCATTTCCTCAATCAGTATGTGAAATGTAAAGACAAAATCAAAATGAAAGTGCTGCAAAATATGGATACATGTCCCATGCGCAAATAAACAGGACTACAAGGACATTCATTAGCCTGCATTTCAGGACCTATTTGCAAAAGCACCTTCCATGATATCAAAATGATATCAACACATCATTCAACTATAAGAAATCTAGTCTATAAACTGTACTATGCTAAAAGTCTTGCTTTAGAACTAGCCAATTTAAATAACACTCTTCTACATCGTACACCCAAAGTCCTACAAGAAGAAATCGACCGTATCTAGAGAAAATATTTTGGAAGTGAAAGCCACTTACAAAATGCAATGGCTTTACAACAGACTAGCAACAATTCTACACATGGCAAACTTCTACTACACACATACAAAAAAGAAACACTAAAATTTAAAAGTACATCCGCTGAAGTACCAAACCATGTGGGTGTGTGTTGCCCCAGAACTTTTTATAAAAGTAACACAAAAACTATAGACGTAACATACAAAATAGTAGATGATGAAGATTCCAAATGGTTTGAATTAGCTCTCTACCTTGTGGCAGAAAACAAATACGAAATAACTGACCCCTTAATACTTTGCAGTTACTGCACTACAAAACTTCACAACAACCAAACTCCTTCACGTGCTATCACAAATAACTTGGAATTATTCCCACTACCAAAACCCCTGCAACAACTCAATTTATATGAGAGCATCATAATTCAAACAGTGCACCAATTTCAAACAAAAATACGCCTTCAACCAAAAACAGCAAAATTACCTCCCTCTGAATTGGTGAAAGGCATTCATGGCAAGGTAGTTTATTTACCATTAGATCTGAAAGAAAATGTGCACACTCTAGGAGTACAACGTCCAATAGAGCAATCTTTAATTGTCTTAGTAAATGGTGTACCAACAAAAGACAAAAAAAATTGGCAACAACTCATGGACTTACATAAAGTTAGACAAGCCTTGCAATATCTAAAGGACAATGATGAATACTACAAAGAAATAAATATTGAATAAAACTTAAAGGAAACAACTGAAATAATTCAAGAGTCACCAGAAACTGGTCAATTTGAACTTCTAGATCCTGCTACAGTATCCAATATTTTAGACCATTATACAATTCATCCATTCCACTCTAATGACAGCATAGATGATGCACTAGAAACGTACCAAATGCGACAAACCAAGGGATCATCAATGAGCATATGAGACAAAAGTATAGAAGCACGTGCTTTTCCTCTACTATTTCCTACTGGCAAAGGAGGTAGGTACGATGATAGACCCACTCAGATAACAGCATCAGAATACCACTCATTACGAATGTATTCTGAAGATCCCAGATTTAGACAAAATGTGCAATACATGTTCCACCTACTCTTTGAAAGTGAACTAGCAACTCTATGTTACGGAGTTGCACACATATTGAAATCAGGAACCCACTTTCAAAATATGTCAGCTACGCAATTAATACAAAAAGTGCAAGAAAAAGATGAGATTTTACAATCAAGCATTACAAATCTGTTTGCGAACATGCGTGGTATGAAAGAGTACTGGTTCCGACGTCACGGAGATGTACGTTGTATGATAAGAAACCTTGGCCCACCCACTTGGTTTCTTACATTAAGTTGTGCAGAATATGCATGGGAAGATTTACATGATTTCCTACGCATATCAAACAAAACAAAACAAACATAGATATGCTAACACCTGGAGAACTTTGCTCTCTAGATCCTGTTAATGTTTCAAGATATTTCCACCATCGTTTCATTGCTATGCTACACTTTATTTGTAATAAAACTGTTCCTCCCCTCGGAGAAGTGCAACACTTCTTTTGGAGAAAGGAATACCAAGCCAGAGGAGCACCACATATCCACATGCTTTTATGGATTAAAGATGCTCCTAAATTTGGTCACGATTGTGATGTCACTGTTCTGCAGTTCATCAAAAAATATGTCACTTGTGATATCCCTTCACAAACGAGACATGGTGACCTTCATGCACAAATTGTACAATTTCAAAGACACAAATGTGGCAAATATTGTCATCGCAAATACAAAAACAAAGGGAAATACTACACTAAATGCCGCTTTGGTTTCCCTAGACCAGTTACAGAAACAGGTGAAGTGAACAACTTCATGTCTTCAGTTAGACACAGTGTTAAAGGTAAATCACCTAAGAACATGTATTCCATAAAAAGAACAGAAGAATCAAAATATATCAATATTTACATCAAGGATTACATATATCAATGATTACAATTCAATCATTGCCCTCTTATGGAATGCATAGATGTGCAGTACATTGCAGACAATTGCACTGCAGTTGCACGATATGTTACAGCCAACTTAACAAAAGCAGAAAAAACAGAGCTTCAAGACCTCTGGAATGACCTATTATCAGACAAAACACTTTCTCAGAAATTGTACAGCTTAGGCATAAAAATGCTCTCTCATATGGCTCCTATGAAGCTGCAGATCGTTTAACCGGTACTGCTTTGTATGGAAAATCTGAAAATATAGTATGGCTAAGTCTTGGTCCTGCTAAATCTAGAAAAATAGTTCTCAAATCATATGAGGAAATAGAAACAATAGCCAAAAATGATCCCAACAGCCAAGACATTTTGAAAAACAATTCACTAGACACATACTACCCGAACAGGAGTACCACTTTGGAAAACATGTGTCTATACCACATAGCCCAAAACTTTGTATACAAAAATAATAAAAAACCCGATGAACAAAAAGGTAGATATAGAGTGACAGATTGTGAAGGCAGCTTAGTAAAACTTACCAAACGAAGCTGAATTCATCATATCAAATTGTCATTAAAAACTCCTCAACAGAAAGAACTATATTACATGTGCCTGCTACAGCTTTTTAAACCATGGAGAAAAGAAGAAGAGATACTAGATAACTATGACTCCTATGAAGACGCTTTCAAAGCAAATGAAATCACTATCACCGATGTAAACTTTACGCAGTACAAAACAATGTTGCACAATGAACAGCAACACGAAGAAGAACTCCAGGCCCAAATAGATAAGGACACTCCCGACAGTAGTCAACCTTCTGTAACAGGAAGCCAACAACCACTGGGACAGCCACATGTAGCAAATGAGGCAGAATTAGCTATGACAGAAGTAGAAAACCCCATGTGTCACTATGAAGAAGATACAGAAGACTTAACTGTACTACAATCAAAACTAAACAAAGAGTAGCGCACCATTTTTGAAGAAGTAACAAAAGAAATTGTACATGGTGTACAACATGAAAATAAAGAATGTACCTGCCAAAATTACAAACCTATACTACTATACGTCAGTGGTGAAGGTGGTTCAGGCAAAAAATTCTTAATCAAAATCATCAGCAATTTCCTTCAGCAATTGACAAACAACAAACTGTCAGCTGTTGTAACTGCCCCCACAGGTTTAGCTGCCTATAACATAGGCGGTGTCACTTTACACCGATTGCTACTCCTTCCAGTAGAACACCAAAACAAATTAGAATATTACAAACTTTCTACAGAAGCTGCAATGGAACTACGCAGAGTGTTAAAACAAATGAAAATGCTACTAATGGATGAAGTGAACATCGTCTCCAACCTAATGTTAGCTTTGTTTCACCTCAGATTGCAAGAAGTACTTAAAACAAACTACGAAGAGCTCTTTGGAGGAAAACACATTATTGTTTTCGGAGATCTTCTTCAATTGACAACAGTGAAAGGTGAACCTATTTTTAAAACCTTAGGACACAAACTCTGCCATAAAACTGTTGGCAGCATAGGAAATGTCAACCTTTGGCAACATTTCCAATACAGATAATTAACAGAAAACATGCACCAATCTGCAGTCCTCACTTACGCCAACATTTTAAAAAGTATTAGAGTTGGTGTACTATCTCAAGAAGCACAAGCAATAGTAAAAACCTGGCACATCCATGCACTTTATGGCGATAACTCATGTGCTACTGATGTTATGGAACAATTAGTGCCCAAAAATGTCAATTGTATGTCCTTAATGCCAACTCTTGCAAGCTGTTCCAAATTCAATGAAACAATGTTGAAAAAAGAAATGCAACCAATAATTCAAATTTGCTCCACAGACAAACTGGACGTACATGGTATGACACTACCCATGTGTCAAGAAGCCACAAAAAGACTAAATACCTTAGAAAATTCTATCTCCAACTCAGCTGGTTTGGAGAAAATATTAAAATTAGCCTTAAGGCTTCTTGACATTTGGGTAGTGTCATAACATGTACGTCCAGTTTGTCTGTGGAGCAAATTTCAATTATTGGTTGCATTTCTTTTTTTTAACATTAGAGTAATAGTAGAGTAATGCTTAAACGTAACCTTGACGTGGAGCAAGGTCTAGTTAATGGAACACTGGGTACAGTTGTTGGCTTTCAAACATACCCACGTGACAACAACATTCAGTTTGTCAATATTCTCTTTGACAAACTTTCAGAAGTAAAAAGGATAGGGCACTCAACAGCTCGATTCCTTCTCTTCAAAGACATGTATGTACGCAGAGAACAATTTTCTCTAACTCTAGCATATGCAGTCACCATTCATAAATCACAAGGTCTTACCCTTATTATAGATATTAGTAGATAGATAGATATTAGTAACACAGACTTTAAAGAAGGCATGAGCTACGTAGCACTATCACGCTTACGTACACTTGACGGTCTATTTCTAATCAACTTTGATGCAAGTAAAGTAAACGCTGATATTCCTTGCATTTTAAAATACAATAGACTACGTTCAATATACACCCCCATCTAAAAACATATCCTGTTCCACAAAAAGGAAAATGTTGTAAAAGAAAACTAATTCAAACAGAAATGCAACAGGATCTGACTGCAAATCCTCCAAAGAGAGTAAAAGAAGCTAATACTTCATCAATAACCACAACCAAAGAAGAACCTATTACTCAAAGTAACTCAGGTACTTCTTCAATGAAGCAACATACACTCCGAAAAAATGACTTGGACACAGAACTATCTGGTCCATTCAAATTTTCAAATATAACTGGTGTAAGTTGCTATGCAAATGTAGCAATGAATATTCTATTTCAATTGCCACCAATTGTTGACAACATTTATTTACACAGTACAGACCAATTGTGTTTGCAAATGTTAGTCCTTCATAGAAACGCAACAAATAATCCTGACAACACGTATAGTGTTCATGGCATAAGACAAGAATTGGACTATTGTGCTGGAATGGTGAAATTCACTATAAACTCACAAGAAGATTCACAAGAATGTCTAATGTACTTACTACAAGTACTGGAAAACAAAAACATACCTGTAAATGAAATCTCCAGATTTCATACATGTGGAAACATACATGCACTCTCTGCAACAATGTGACACAGAAACAAATCCCTAATGAGCGCTTTGTGTATGTATCCATACCTAATTGTGAATCCATTCCATTTCAGCAACTTGTACAAAATGCAAACCAGGGTAGATTATGTACTACCTGCAATTCAGATAATCACTCTACCTTACTAATACAAACACATAGTAACTACGTAATACTAATGCTTCTACGTTACAATGCAGATGGTACCAAAAACAGCTGCAAGCTGACTGGATTCACACACGGTCAAGTATCACTTGGTAAGAAAACCTTCACAACAAATAGGTATAATCTACCACGCAGGAGCCACAACCAATGCAGGTCACGAAACAGCATATACGAAAAAGAAATGTGGTTGGTTCAAATGTAATGATAGTACCATTACTCTAAAGCAGAGATTACCAGCAAATCTTACAAACGCTTATTTAATCTTTTTAAAAACAAAATTTAATAACTAATCTGTACTTTAACATTAACAAAAATTCAATTAAAAAACTATAAACTGTTAGAATACGCCAACAGGTATCTAACTGCTCCAAGATGCTATAACAACCAAACAGATAAATGAATACCACTAAATTATAACAAATAATAGACAGTTATAATACGGCAACAGGTATCTAACTGCTCCAAAAATCTGCAACAAGCCAAGTGATAGAACATTAGCCAGAAACAACAAGTGAACATTGAAAACAAACAAACAAATAGACTGTAGCAAAACAAAAGAAGTTTTTTTCTAATCCAACATGGATTTTTTTCCCACAGACCCAATGATTTGAAAAACAAACACAGAAACTGAGCAAATTGCACAGTACACTGGTTTGTAAACTAAACGTCAGGGTAAAAAAAAAGCTGAAATGTCTATTATGCAATGTAATAAGTCTTTATAAAATACATACACTAACATGCTCTTTTCTTTTATCACAGAAATTGAAAAAGAATATGTACTCCAGTTACCAAACTCATGAAAAAAATATATCCAATCTCAACAAATCAAACAGTAAGTATATTTTAATAGAACACATAAATACTGCTGCATAACAGAACCATTGAAGCAAACATCTAACCATACACCACAATACAAAATGGTCACTTCCATGGATATGTTATACTACAGTGCTTGTTACCAAACTTTACAATCTTAATAACATGACGTAACCAAAACTTCACATACAAACTATACAAATGAAACAGTACAGAAACTGTAGATTTTAAACATTTGATAGATATTCGATTCTATGAGTGTGATCTATGGGTGTGATATGCTGCGGTGGTTGTGGCCAGGGCCTAGAGTCTTGGGTGTATGGCATACGGCCTGCGGCCTGCAGCCATGCACCCAAGACTCTAAGCCCTGGCCACAACCACTGCAGCATATCACACCCACAACCACCGCAGCATATCACACCGATGGTGGCTTATAACTTCAATACTTATAACTTAGGTCTTGGGTGCATGGTCTTCAGCCATGCACCCAAGACTCTAGGCCCTGCCCACAACCACCGCAGCATATCACACCCATGGTGGCTTATAACTTCAGTGAATATAACTTCAGTCATGGGTACATGGCCTTTGCCCATATTACTGTGGCTGTGTAATATTGGTTGCCAGACATTTGGTCGAAAAAAATTGGTCGACCAGACAAATGGTCGAACCAATTTGGTCGAAAACCAAATGGTCGAAATTTTTTTTTTTTTATTTTAACGCTTTTTTTTTAATTTTTTTGGGGGGGTCCCCCCCAACCCCCTTTTTTTCTCTAAAAACCCCTTTTTTAACTAAACTAAAACCCGAAAAATAAATATATAAATAAAAAATAAAATTCGACCATTTGGTTTTCGACCAAATTGCGTCGACCAAATTGCAGTCGACCAGTTTTTTTTCGACGAATTGACTGGACACCTGTAATATTATATGCCTTCTGTCTAACAATTGCTTTCTGTTTAATAGACAATTCTATGTACAGCTACAAGGCACAGCCATGGGAACCACCTTTGCCCCTTCCTATGCCAATCTGTTTATGGGGTGGTGGGGAAAGTTTATTGTTTGGAGGCCAGAGAACAACTGTGAAACAGCCAAAATAATACTCTGGTTACGGTACATTGATTACTTATTTATTATTTGGGACGGAACCAGTGTGGCTAGAGTTCGTCAAAAAATTGAACACTAATGAAATTAATCTTCAGTTCACGGAGAGCCATAACAAGACTGCTATTGTGTACCTAGATATTCTTGTTAAAGTAGCTCGGGACGAACTTGTCACAGAACTATACAGGAAGCCCACAAGTTCAAATATACCGTTGCATGCTAAAAGCAATCATGCCACCTCCCTTAAATGGAGCATACCATATGGCGAATGTATTCGCATTAGAAGAAACTGTTTGAAATTGGAAACATTTGATGCTGAATGTGCATGCATGGCCTTTAAATTCAAACAGCGTGGATATCCTAAAAGAATACTGGAAAGAGCCTATCACAAAGTTGGAACCAAGAACGCTCCTCTCTCCTGATAACCAAAGTTTTGCCACCTTCAGAGATGTGTAACAGTGAGACACGTCTTATTCTCACGTATGGCAACACTTCCCAGCAAATACGACAGATCATGCGCAAACACTGGCATGTTTTACAGCTGTATGAAGAGTTGGGGGTGATCTTGGGAGAAAAGATGAACATCACATTTCAACGTTCTGTTTCTCTTAAGGACAATTTAGTCTCCAGTTTTATGAGCTCGCCCACTGTATCCACCGGCAATTCTTGGCTGAACACAACCACTACAGGCTTTTTCAAGTGCAGGAAATGTAAGGCCTGCCAGTATGCCAAAGATGTTTCCCACTACGAGCACCCTATTCTAGCAAAAAGTATTCCCATAAGATCGCGAATCACTTGTGACAATGAGTTCGTGATATACGTACTCACATGTCCCTGTGGCAAGTGGTATGTAGGGAGTACCAAAGGAAGACTTAAATTGCGCATTCTCCAGCATATTCGGGCTATCAAAAATGTGGATCCGACATACCCCATGGCTGTACATTTTAAGGAAATTCATAATGGAAAACCAGATGGTCTTACTTTTTTTGGCATCCACACTATAGCCCAACACCCAAGGCGTAGAAATAGGGAATTGGCACTCAGACAACTGGAAACGAAATGTATCTTGGACCTAGAAACAAACAAACCCAAAGGCCACAATTTAAATGAAGAACTCTATACCTTTTTAGGAACCTAATATTGAAGGATTGGTATATGTCTTATGATCACTCCAGCCGTATAGATGTTCTCAACTCTTTATGATGCCAAGTCTCCATGCCTTTCCATACCGCCATTGTGGTCATTAACTTGTTTATTCTTTCCAAACCAGTCTGGTGTATATATTTATGCCTTATATAATGCTGTACATATCTGTTCTATTAGATGCTTTAGGATTGGTTAGTTTTGGATTTTTCAATTTTTAGAGTACAAGATTTGGCTTTTTTTCTTCTCTTCTCTGCTCATACTTTCTGCATTTTTTCTCTCCTCCTTGGCCTTGTCTCAGGCACTTTTTGGTTTTCCCAGGACTGACTGGTTGCTTGCGCTTGCTTAGATTTGTCACAGGGTACCTTTTACCTGAATTTTCGGTTGGTTTGAAGAGATTTTCTCACATAGATACTTATGTCTACCCTGCGACACTTCATAGGTTATTTTTTATGCACAGTCTTTTTCAGTATTTTGCTATACTGTTTATTTTTTATCCTTTTTGTTTCCTTGGAAGTACATTTCAGTTTATTAATACACTCACAGACATCTCGTTTCACTATCATTTTTGTTCTTGATTCCTCAATAGTGGCAGGCTCTTTTAGAATTACCATGCTTAAATGTGGAGCTTATGCCTTGCTTATCTTGAATTACTTTGTATGCACAGGTACATTCTTTAAGGACCCGACATGAGACTTGTTACTGAGGGGACTAGACATATGTGAGATTCTAGAAGTCTAGAAATTTTATTAAGATTTACACTATTTTATACTCTAGCCCTACAAGTAACAACTCTAGTGCAGGCATTGAAGAGCCATAGCTATTAATATTTTCTCTTTTTTTGCAGGTTTGCACAGGTCAGATTGTTTACAAAAAATGTTTACAAGCACTAAGTACTTTATCGCTTTGTGATTACCTAACTCATGCTGCTTTGCATATTTGCACAGTTCGAATTGTTTATTATGCCAATTTGTACTTGCACTATGCACTTTATTACTTATTTCTATGGCTCGAATTCTTATTATGCTAATCAACATTTGCACTATGCACTTTATCAATTGATGCTTGCCTAGTCCTTTTGACACTTTTATATCAATGTGGAAAAAATTCCCCTTTTCTTAATCTATATTCAGATTAAGGATATTTTTAAAGTGCACAATTTCCCTGTATTACGAGTATTTAGGACATTAACACACTGCAGTTTCTTATTACACAAATTAATGGCAAGAAGTGGTGTTTAAATACAATGCTAGCATTTATCATACGTACGGATAGTTTTAACGTGTAACATGTAAAATGGTCACTGACTATGTTTAATGGAGTGCACAGCGCACTAACATGTAACTTTGTATTTTGCACGCAATTTAATGTAATTTAACAATAATATATTTTTTCTTGATACATAATGTACGAGCTAAATGTTTATATATCCAGCAATGTTATCTTCATCATATTGTGACTACTTCCAATCTCTCGTAGTCACGCCACTAATTGCCAGTGTATAGTTGTCTGCCGCATTTGTAATCAGAGAGGCATTTCAGCCTTCAAAGGAGACACTCTGTCTGCCTATTTGGGTATAGAGACTGTGGAGCCATTTTAAGTCACCTTGACCGTGCTTTGTATTATCCACCTGATCAAGTGGTGTTTCACCACGAAACGCGTCGTTTCTGCTGTTTTCTTGCCATGCTGACTGAAATATAATAACAGAATTTCCAGTCTGGGCGAGTTTTGGTTTGGTGTATGTGTCTACTGTTTTAAGGAGTGCAATCCGGCAACTTTTGCCTGGTCCCTTCACGGATCAGGTTTCAGAAGGTTTTTTTCATATATATTTATATATGTTGTTATCCATAGGAAGAGCACTTTTTGGGGGGCTTATAACTCCACTCCCCCTGGACAAATCCTCACCAAACTTTGCAAAAAAAAGTATATGGCCCACTCTGATTTTTTTTTGCAAAGTTTGGTGAGGTTTGGTCCAGGGGGGGAAAGTTATAGGGGGGTCCCAAAATGTCTTTTTTTCCCATAGTTTGAAAGGGGGGGAAAGTTTGCGCACGTCTACATCCCAAACCACTGGAAAGATTTTCACCAAATTTGTGGCAGGAGCAGGAGCCTGGTCCGGAAAGCGTGCTTTTGTAAATTTGGTGAGAATCCGTCCAGTAGTTTTCTTTAAAACGACCAAAAAATATGTCTAAAAAAATTAGTGATATCTATGTCCGCTCCGCGGTCAAACTTCCCTGTTCGCTCCGCGGACAAGACAACGATTGGCTAATGGGCTCGCGTCATGACCGCGGACATGCGATGTGTCCGCAGATTGGCTGGAGTGAGGCGTGATGTGCGTCAGATCGTTCTGATGCGCCCGACATCTTGGATCCGCCGACAACGTGGCGGCGAACAGAGGCGCAATGCAGTTTTGGGGAGTGTTTTGGTGTGTCAGAGTGCTTGGGGAGGTTTAGAAAGTAAGAGATGGGTGAAATACTGTATTTGTTTAGGCGGCAGGTGCTAATGATGTATTCGCCATACCCGCGCTGTCCGGGATGTTTGTAATTACTGAAAATGAGGGGTCTCATAAGGATAGTATTTCCGTCCGTGCTGTGCGCAGGCAAGTTGAAACTGTTCTAAGGACACGCGTGGTCATTAAAATTGAGTACATGCCACAGTTAAAATTTTTGATTCTATGGGTGTGGTACTGAGTTATAAGCCACCATGGGTGTGATATATGCTGCAGTGGTTGTGGCCTGAGCCTAGAGTCTTGGGTACATGGCCGTAGGCCGTAGGCCGTAGGCTGTAGGCCATACACCCAAGACTCTAGGCCCTAGCCACAACCACTGCACCATATCATACCCATACATCACACCCATACAATCGAATATCTATCTGGTAGGTGTGGGCAGGGCCTAGAGTCCTGGATGCCAATTGAGTATATGCTGCAGTTAAAATGTTTCATTCTATGGGTGTGCCAATGAATTATAAGCCCCCATGGGTGTGATATGCTGCGGTGGTTGTGGCCAGAGCCTAAAGTCTTGGGTGCAAATTGAGTATATGCCGCAGTTAAAATGTTTCATTCTATTGGTGTGACAATGAGTCATAAGCCACCATGGTTCTGATATCCTGCGATGGCTGTGGCCAGGGCCTAGAGTCTTGGGTGCATGGCCGTAGGGTGTAGGCCGTAGGCCACATACCCAAGACTTGAGGCCCTGGCCACAACCACCGCAGCATATCACACCCATAGATACACCCATAGAATTGAATATCTATCAGGTGGTTGTGGGCAGGGCCTAGAGTCTTGGGTGCATGGCCGAAGGCCATGCACCCAAGACTGAAGATATAAGCACTGAAGTTATAAGCCACCATGGGTTTCATATACTGCAGTGGTTGTGTCCAGGCACCTAAGACTGAAGTTATAAGCACTGAAGTTATAAGTCAGCATGGGTGTGATGTGGTGCGATGGTTGTGTGCACGACCTAGAGTCTTGGGTGCATGGCCACAGGCCATGCACCCAAGACCAAACTTATAAGCAGTGAAGTTATAAGCCACCGTGAGTTTGATATGCTGCGGTGGTTGTGGCTAGGATCTAGAGTCTTGGTTGCCTGGCTGCAGGCCGTAGGCCGTAGAATATACACCCAAGACTCTAGGCCCTGTCCACAACCACCGCACAATATTACAGCCATAGATCACACATATGGGGCCTCATTATGACCCGGGCGGTAAGGGATTACCGGTACTGGTAAGGGCACTGGTACCAGTAATCCCTTACCGCCCTATTACGAGGTCCCTTTGCGGGTTCTCCCTTAACGCCTGGTTTTACCAGGCGTTAAGGGAGGCAAATTGCGGTACCATTATTACCACTTTCCCCATTCCCATTGAGCCCTATGGGGGCTCAAATGGGAATGGGGAAGGGCCCTGGTGAATGGGGAATTACCGCCCCGCCAACCTTTGAATGGGGTGGTAATACCTCCATTCACCAGGACGGAGTCGGTATGGGTTTGGAGGCAGCCATGGCGCTAATAGCGCCATGGTTACCTCCAAACTTGTAATGACCCACATAGATTCGAATATGTATGAAATGTTTGAAATTATACTTACTGTTTCATTTGTTGAGATTCAATATATTTTTTACATTACTTTAGTACTTGGAGGAAATATACTTTTTCAATTTCTGTGATAAAAGAAAAGAGCATGTTAGGGCATGTATTTTATAAAGACTTATTACATTGCATAATAGACATTTTAGCTTTTTTTTACCCTCATATTTAGTTTACAAACCAGTGTACTGTGCATTTTGCTCAGTTTTTGTGTTTGTTTTTCAAATCATTGGGTCTGGGGGAAAAAAACTCCTTGTCAGTTTAAAAAAAACCTTTTTTCGCTACGCTACAAACTATTTCTTTGTTTCCTTTGAGTGTACACTTGTTGTTTCTGGTTAATGTTCTATCTGTTGGCTGGTTGCAGTTTTTGAAGCAGTTAGATGCCTGTTGGCGTATTCTAACTGTGTATTTTGTGTTACAATTCAGTGCTATTCATTTATCTATGTGGTTGTTATACAATCTTGGGCAGTTAGATACCTGTTGGCGAATTCTAACTGTTTATAGTCTTTTAATTGCATTTTTGTTAATGTTGAAGTACAGATTAGTTATTACATTTTGACTTTAAGAAGATTAAATAAGCGTTTGTAAGATTTGCTGGTAATCTCTGCTTCAGAGTAATGCTACTATCATTATATTCGACCCATCCACTTTTCTTTTTAATATATCCAGTGTAGTGACCTGCATTGGTTGTGGCTCCTGCGTGGTAGATTATACCTATTGTTGTGAAGGTTTTTTTACCAAGTGACCCTTGACCGTGTGTGAATCCAGTCAGCTTGCAGTTGTTTTTGGTACCATCTGCACTGTAACGTAGAAGCATTAATATTACGTAGTTACTATGTGTTTGTATTAGTAAAGTGGAGCGATTATCTGAATTGCAGATAATACATAATCTGCCATGGTTTGAATTTTGTACAAGTTGTTGAAATGGAATGGATTCACAATTAGGTATGGATACATACACAAAGCGCTCATTAGGGATTTGTTTCTGTGTCACATTGTTGCAGAGAGTGCATGTATGTTTCCACATGTATGAAATCTGAAGATTTCATTTACAGGTATGTTTTTGTTTTCCAGTACTTGTAGTAAGTACATTAGACATTCTTGTGGATCTTCTTGTGAGTTTATAGTGAATTTCACCATTCCAGCACAATAGTCCAATTCTTGTCTTATGCCATGAACACTATACGTGTTGTCAGGATTATTTGTTGCGTTTCTATGAAGGACTAACATTTGCAAACACAATTGGTCTGTACTGTGTAAATAAATGTTGTCAACAATTGGTGGCAATTGAAATAGAATATTCATTGCTACATTTGCATAGCAACTTACACCAGTTATATTTGAAAATTTGAATGGACCAGATAGTTCTGTGTCCAAGTCATTTTTTCGGAGTGTATGTTGCTTCATTGAAGAAGTACCTGAGTTACTTTGAGTAATAGGTTCTTCTTTGGTTGTGGTTATTGATGAAGTATTAGCTTCTTTTACTCTCTTTGGAGGATTTGCAGTCAGATCCTGTTGCATTTCTGTTTGAATTAGTTTTCTTTTACAACATTTTCCTTTTTGTGGAACAGGATATGTTTTTAGATGGGGGTGTATATTGAACGTAGTCTATTGTATTTTAAAATGCAAGGAATATCAGCGTTTACTTTACTTGCATCAAAGTTGATTAGAAATAGACCGTCAAGTGTACGTAAGCGTGATAGTGCTACGTAGCTCATGCCTTCTTTAAAGTCTGTGTTACTAATATCTATCTATCTACTAATATCTATAATAAGGGTAAGACCTTGTGATTTATGAATGGTGACTGCATATGCTAGAGTTAGAGAAAATTGTTCTCTGCGTACATACATGTCTTTGAAGAGAAGGAATCGAGCTGTTGAGTGCCCTATCCTTTTTACTTCTGAAAGTTTGTCAAAGAGAATATTGACAAACTGAATGTTGTTGTCACGTGGGTATGTTTGAAAGCCAACAACTGTACCCAGTGTTCCATTAACTAGACCTTGCTCCACGTCAAGGTTACGTTTAAGCATTACTCTACTATTACTCTAATGTTAAAAAAAAGAAATGCAACCAATAATTGAAATTTGCTCCACAGACAAACTGGACGTACATGTTATGACACTACCCAAATGTCAAGAAGCCTTAAGGCTAATTTTAATATTTTCTCCAAACCAGCTGAGTTGGAGATAGAATTTTCTAAGGTATTTAGTCTTTTTGTGGCTTCTTGACACATGGGTAGTGTCATACCATGTACGTCCAGTTTGTCTGTGGAGCAAATTTGAATTATTGGTTGCATTTCTTTTTTCAACATTGTTTCATTGAATTTGGAACAGCTTGCAAGAGTTGGCATTAAGGACATACAATTGACATTTTTGGGCACTAATTGTTCCATAACATCAGTAGCACATGAGTTATCGCCATAAAGTGCATGGATGTGCCAGGTTTTTACTATTGCTTGTGCTTCTTGAGATAGTACACCAACTCAGTTACAGTTACATTTGAAAATTTGAATGGACCAGATAGTTCTGTGTCCGAGTCATTTTTTCGGATTTTGAGTTGCTTCTTTGAAGAAGTACCGGAGTTACTTTCAATAATAGGTTCTTCTTTGGTTGTGGTAATTGATGAAGTATTAGCTTCTATTACTCTCTTTGAAGGATTTGCAGTCAGATCATGTTGCATTTCTGTTTGAATTAGTTTTCTTTTACAACGTTTTACTTTTTGTGGAACAGGATAGGATTTCAGATGGGGGGTGTACAGTGAACGTAGTCTATTGTATTCTAAAATGCAAGGAATATCAGCGTTTAATTTACTTGCATCAAAGTTGATTAGAAATAGACTGTCAAGTGTACGTAAGCGTGATAGTGTTACGTAGCTCATGCCTTCTTTAAAGACTGTGTTCCCAATATCTATCAATGCTTTGTCTAGGGTAAGACCTTGGGATTTATGAATGGTGACTGCATATGCAAGAGTTAGAGAAAATTGTTCTCTACGTACATACATGTCTTTGAAGAGAAGAAATCGAGCTGTTGAGTGCCCTATCCTTTTTACTTCTGAAAGTTTGTCAAAGAGAATATTGACAAACTTAATGTTGTTGTCACGTGGGTATGTTTGAAAGCCAACAACTGTACCTACTGCTCCATTAACTAGTCTTTGCTCCATGTCAAGGTTACGTTTAAGCATTACTCTACAATTTAAGGATAATTTTAATATTTTTTCCAACCCAGCTGTGTTGGAGATTGAATTTTCTAAGGTATTTAGTCTTGTTGTGGCTTCTTGACATTTGGGTAGTGTCATAACATGTACGTCCAGTTTGTCTGTGGAGCAAATTTCAATTATTGGTTGCATTTCTTTTTTTTTAACATTGTTTCATTGTATTTGGAACAGCTTGCAAGAGTTGGCATTAAGGCCATACAATTGACATTTTTGTGCGCTAATTGTTCCATAACATCAGTAGTTCATGCGTTATCGCCATAAAGTGAATGGATGTGCCGGGTTTTCAATATTGCTTGTGCTTCTTGAGATAGTACACCAACTTTAATACTTTTTAAAATGTTGGCGTAAGTGAGGTCTGCAGATTGATGCATGTTTTCTATTAATTCTCTGTATTGGAAATGTTGCCAAAGGTTGACATTTCCTATGCTGCCAACAGTATTATGGCACAATTTGTGTCCTAAGGTTTTAAAAATAGGTTCACCTTTCACTGGTGTCAATTGCAGAAGATCTCCAAAAACAATAATGTGTTTTCCTCCAAAGTGTTCTTCGTAGTTTGTTTTAAGTACTTCTTGCAATCTAAGGTGAATCAAAGCCAACATTAGGTTGGAGAACATGCTCACCTCATCTATTAGTAGCATTTTCATTTGTTTTAATACTCTGCGTAGTTCCATTGCAGCTTCTGTAGAAAGTTTGTAATAGTCTAATTTGTTTTGGTGTTCTACTGGAAGGAGTAGTAATTGGTGTAACGTGACACAGCCTATGTTGTAGGCAGCTAAAACTGTGGGGGCAGTTACAACAGCTGACAGTTTGTTGTTTGTCAACTGTTGAAGGAACTTGCTGATGATTTTGATTAAGAATGTTTTGCCTGAACCAGCTTCACCACTGACGTACAGCAGTATCGGTTTGTAATTTTGGCAGGTACATTCTTTATTTTCGTGTTGTACACCATGTGCAATTTCTTTTGTTACTTCTTCAAAAATGGCGCGCTGGTCTTTGTTAAGTTTTGATTGTAGTACAGTTAAGTCTTCTGTATCTTCTTCATAGTGACACATGGGGGCCGATTCATGGAACAAACGTGCCCCGAAAAATGTGGCGCTAGCAGGTGCAAGTGTCATGATGCCTACCTCCAAGGACCAAGGTCCGACCCAGCAACCCCAGAGGCAGGCATCATTCCCCCCAGGGAAGTGCCAGCGGGCCCAAGCTGGGGCCCTTTGGACACAGTCCTGGCGCCTTAGGCGCCAGGCTCATAAAGCTAGACATGTGTTCAAGTGTTTTAATGTGCACTTACCTGATGCAGACCATGCTGCTACATCCAGGCCCTCTTGAGGCCTGAATGGAACTACTTTACCTGAGGGACTACTTTCCCCTGGGTGTGGTCGGGGAAGGATACATACCTGATCGGTGGAAGCATACATACCTGGAACTTCTTCCAAAGCTATTTAAACCACGCCCGATCAGCAACTCACGCTTCGCGCTGTTCTGCTCCTCGCAGCTGGACGCTCACCGTGTCAGCTCCTGCATCTGGACTTCAGCCACGCCTGTCAGCATCCTGGGTCACCTGCTAAGAGAGAATTGGAGAGAAAGAAGACCTTACCTGCTAAAGCTGCATCACAGAGACATCACACCGACAATCCTGAAAGGGAAGACATCATTTTAAAAGCATTTCGCTTCGATCGCTGCAGCGCTGCATTCCACTCACCTTTCCTGGGCACCACCATCTTCAGCAGCGATCATCCGGATCCGCAGCCACTTCCCAGAGCCTAGAGAGAAAAAGACAAGAACACAAGGTGAGAGAAGGAAGGAATAGGAAAAGCTCAGTTTCCTTCTAAGACTTACCTGTTGGGTCATTCCCATTTCATTTCGGGTCCTGCCGCTTCCTGGCATTCCGGACCCCGGCCCCTATGGGGAAAAAAGACAAAGACATTGAATGAGCGAATGCAAATACATTACCCGAACGCTCATCCAGAACTTACCTGTCATTTGCTGGAACTGCACGTTTCACTTCGGGTCGGCGCCATATCTCCGGCATTCCGAACCCCGGCCCCTAAGGGGAAAAAGACATAAGCGTTAGCGCTTGCTGCAATAAGACAATGAACATTATTATTAAGCTTGAACTTTTGAACTTGCTACAGAACTCTTACAGCGCCTTACCTGAATAGTCAAGCTTATTTGAACTCCCATCAAACCTCAATCCAGTGAAGTAACTGGGTTTCAACGCGCCCCTGCATCAGAAGCAGGATGGAGAACTCATCCTTCCAGACCCTAAGGTGAGACTTCATGGGGAATCGAGGAAGGGTATCGTGGAGGGTTGGAAGGGAGTGGGAGGCTTGAGCATTATTCCGTCAGTAGGTAATACTCCCTTTTCACGCACAGGGGAATATTCCTGCGAGCCAGAGAGTCCATCTTCAGAGTCCTGCGCTTCACCATTGAAGAGGCATCAGCACTCGAAGCCAGACCTGCGCCTCCGTGGGAATCAGGTGAGCGTGACAGAACGCGAAGCCTACCCACAATTTCCCACCCGGGCGCTATGGAGACTTCCGAGACAGATCAGCTGGCCCAGCTTTTGGGGGAATTACGGGCAGAAGTGCACTCAGCCCGCCAGGAGACTAACGCTCTCAAAAGAGAACTGATCCTATCCAAGGAAAGAACAGATGACCTGGCCAAAAGGTTATTGCAGGCCCAGGCAGGGCACACTCCTTTACCTAATTCCGGAGGTACTTCCACATCAATGGGTTTGAATAACCCGGTACAAATCAATCTACCTGGACACATGCCTTTGGCCCTGCCTGAACGTTTTGCGAGGGATCCCAAGAAATATGCCGTCTTTCTGAACTAATGTCATTTACACTTTCTATGCAGACCTGGGGCCTTCCCAAACGACCAGACCAAGGTAGCCTTTATACTATCTTACCTCAGTGGCAGTGCTGCCGATTGGTCTATTCCATTGGTAAATCAGGATGATCCCATTCTCCAGAATTTTCTGGGTTTCCAGGCCAGCATGGAAAGATTGTTTGCTCGACACTCTCAAGGACAGGCCCTTGATAACGAACTGCTATCCTTACGACAAGGTAATCAGGATCTCCTGTCCTACGTTGCCACCTTTATTAGACTGGTTGTGGAAACTGGATGGCCAGAAAACAAAAGGATCACATTGTTTCATCGAGGCCTGCGCGGAGAGCTTAAGGATGTTCTAGCTCAGATAGTAGATCCACCCCAGGTCTGCGCAGACTACATAGACTTGGTGGTTTAACTTCATCACAGACTTCAAAATAGAAAAGCAGATCGGTTCAAGTACGAAACCCGAGTACCGATCAAAACCCACGCTAACTCCAAGAGTACCGACGTATCCGAACCTATGCAAATCGGCGGTGTTAAAGGACCATTAACGCAGAAGGAACGAGAGAGAAGGCGGCAAATGCAACTTTGTCTGTATTGCGGGACTTCCGGTCACTTTCTTCGAAATTGTCCGGTTAAACCACCTAAGAAGGTGGTTGGAGCCACTGATAACGATTTATTGACACCTGATTCGGGAAACGACCTAGCCCGACAAGCGTAGGGGTCCGCTTGCTGAGCTTGAAAACAAACTCTTTGACCTCGCATTTTGTCATGCCAATGGTGCTCGTGGACCCAAAACAGCCTCAGCTGTTGCATGCTATAAAAGCATACATCGACAGTGGAGCTATTGGAAATTACATAGACCGTGAATTGGCTTCCAGGATTAAGCTCCCTCTCCGCCTGAAAGTAACCCAAGATGTCATTACTACAGTAGATGGAACCGAAATAGCCTCAGGGCCTGTAACGCATTCCACTGTTGAAATGACACTGGCGGGTCAGGATGGACATCGGGAAGCAATCGTGTTTGATGTGATCAAGGCCCCACAATTTCAAGTAATTCTTGGAATTCCTTGGTTAGAAACACATAATCCCAGAATAGACTGGCGAGCAAAGAAGATAAGTTTTCCTGATTGTGAACCAACTTGTTACCCAAGAAATCCAGTTATGGGTCTAGCCTCAGCAACTTCCACCCCTGTATAGCTACCGTCAGAATACCAAGAATTCCAAGATGTTTTTCAGAAAGAACAGGCTAACACGTTACCTCCCCATCGGTCTTATGATTGCCAAATCGATCTGGTACCCAATGCTCAACTACCTTGTAGTAGAATTTATGCTCTTACCGAACCTGAGAACCTACATTTGCGTCAGTATTTAGATCAGTACCTAGCCAATGGTTTTATTTGCCCGTCCAAGTCTCCTGTCTCCTCAGCTCTGTTCTTCGTGCCGAAAAAAGAGGGCGACCTTAGAACATGTATAGACTATCGCGCCCTAAATCAAATAACTATTAAGAATCGTTATCCTCTGCCCCTGATCCCTGAGCTTATCGACCAGGTGAAAGACGCTTGTGTGTACACCAAGTTAGATCTCCGAGGAGCTTATCACCTGGTGCGTATAAAAGAAGGCGACGAATGGAAGACTGCATTCCGCACCAAATTTGGGCTCTTCGAATATCAGGTGATGCCCTTCGGTTTGTGCAATGTACCTGCCGCCTTTCAGTACTTTATGAATGATGTTCCTCGGGAACTTATCGACTTCTGTGTCATTGTTTATATTGACGACATCCTGCTGTACTCTTTTTCAGAATCCGATCACAGAAAACATGTTAGGGCAGTTCTTGAGAAATTGCGCCAGCACAGACTATTTGCAAAGCTCGAAAAATGCGTTTTTCATACCACAGAAGTGGAGTTTCTCGGATTCATCCTGACACCTCAAGGAGTCCGAATGCACTCGCGAAAGGTGGACGTCATCCTCAAATGGCCATCTCCTAGCTCGGTGAAGGGAGTTCAGAGCATGCTCGGCTTCGCCAATTTCTATCGAAGATTCATCCCGGAATTTTCCCGAACAGTCCAACCCATCACAGCTCTCCTAAAGAAAAACAAAAGCTTTGAATGGACTCTTGAGGCCGAACAAGCCTTTCAGGACCTGAAAACCAAATTCACCTCTGCACCTATATTGAAGCACCCGCACCCAGATCTCCCCTACATTGTGGAAACCGACGCATCCAGTTCGGCCATGGGAGCTGTCCTGTCGCAAAGAGACCCAGAAACTAACCAACTACACCCTGTGGTCTTTTGGTCCAGGAAATTTTCTCCTCCTGAAATCAACTACGCAATTACCGACAAAGAGTTACTGGCTATTAAATCTGCTTTCAAGGCTTGGCGTCACTACCTTCTCGGGGCAAGACACACCATCACCGTAATTATGGACCACAGAAATTTACAGTATTTAAAGACGGCCAAAGCTCAATCTTCACGACAACTCCGATGGGCTCTATTCTTTGCAGAATTTGATTTTGTAATTACCTATCGCCCCGGCTGCAAGAATGGTAAAGCGGACGCCTTATCCCGGATTGGCATGGAAGAACCCAATTCGAGTTTAGAACCTGTGCCAATCATACCTGAACAAAGAATCTTAGGCCTAACTTCATTGCAAACTATTGAGGACATCCAAATGCAAGTAAAACAACTTCTAGACTCTTCAGCCTTACTGGAATGGAGTCAAAAGGGTCCTCATTACACCGTTAAGGATGACTTACCCTACTTCCAGGAGCGGTTGTTTCTGCCTAGTAAAGAATTGCAAGAACTTGTTATTGCCCATCATCATGAATCATTAATGGAAGGACACCCTGGTATCGCTAAAACGGAGGAAAAAATCAAACGCCACTTCTGGTGGCCTTCTTGGAGAAAAGACATAAAGTCTTTTGTATTGTCTTGCGGAATTTGCGCCCAAAACAAGGGTCAAAAGAAAAGGCCAGCCGGCCTACTTCAACCCTTGGATATTCCACCGGCACCATGGCACACCTTGTCAATGGACTTTATAACTGACCTGCCTCCTTGTGCTGGTTACAACACTATCCTTGTAATTGTGGATGTATTCTCCAAAATGGCCCACTTTATCCCTTTAAAAGGTTTGCCTTCAGCTTCCACCTTGGCCAAGGAATTTCTGGAGAATATAGTTCGCCTACATGGTTTCCCTTCCATGTTAGTCTCGGATCGTGGAAGTCAATTTATCTCCCATTTTTGGAAGAAGTGTTGCCAACTAGCACAAATAGATGTGCGGTTATCCACCAGCCACCACCCCCAGACCGACGGACAAACCGAGAGAACCAAACAGACTCTCGAGCAATATCTTCGGTGCATGTTACACCAATCCGAGTTAAATTGGAAAGACATCCTTTGGATCGCAGAATATGCATACAACAATTCAGTGCATTCTGGAACCGGACAAACTCCTTTTTATACTTTGTATGGTCACCATCCTCGGACCTCTGATCTAGATCCACCTCTGACCCTGGAAATGCCTGCAGTAAATCATCTGCATTCCACAATAACCCGAGCCTTCAAAGAAGCTGCAACTCATTTACAGCAAGCCAAGAAAAAGTATAAAGAAAACGCTGATTTGCACCGAAGTAAAACTCCTCCTTACCAAGTAGGAGACCAGGTATGGCTAGCAACGAAACATTTACCCCTCAAGGGCCCGCGAACCTTCAATCCCAGATTCATAGGACCTTATCCCATCAAGGCTATAATCAATCCCCTGGCCTTTAAACTGGATTTACCGTCTAACATGCGTATTCATCCAGTTTTTCATGCATCACTTTTAAAGCCAGTACAACCAGAGACCCGACTGTCCAAGCCTCCAGACCCAGTTCAAATTGAAGGGGAATTAGAATTCGAAGTTAAAGACATTTTAGACTCCAAGGTGTTAAAGTCCAAACTCTTCTATCTTGTTGACTGGAAGTGATATGGACCTCAGGAGAGATCGTGGGAGCCTAGTAACCATGTTCACGCACCTCGATTAATACAAAGGTTCCACCAGAGATTTCCGAACAAGCCAAAACCCCCGGAGGGAACAACCTTGGGAGGGGCCTTGAGGGGGGTACTGTCATGATGCCTACCTCCAAGGAGCCAGGTCCGACCCAGCAACCCCAGAGGCAGGCATCATTCCCCCCAGGGAAGTGCCAGCGGGCCCAAGCTGGGGCCCTTTGGACACAGTCCTGGCGCCTTAGGCGCCAGGCTCATAAAGCTAGACATGTGTTCAAGTGTTTTAATGTGCACTTACCTGATGCAGACCATGCTGCTACATCCAGGCCCTCTTGAGGCCTGAATGGAACTACTTTACCTGAAGGACTACTTTCCCCTGGGTGTGGTCGGGGAAGGATACATACCTGATCGGTGGAAGGATACATACCTGGAACTTCTTCCAAAGCTATTTAAACCACGCCCGATCAGCAACTCACGCTTCACGTTGTTCTGCTCCTCGCAGCTGGATGCTCACCGTGTAAGCTCCTGCATTTGGACTTCAGCCACGCCTGTCAGCATCCTGGGTCACCTGCTAAGAGAGAATTGGAGAGAAAAAGACCTTACCTGCTAAAGCTGCATCACGGAGACATCACACCGACAATCCTGAAAGGGAAGACATCATTTTAAAAGCATTTCGCTTCGATCGCTGCAGCGCTGCATTCCACTCACCTTTCCTGGGCACCACCATCTTCAGCAGCGATCATCCGGATCCGCAGCCACTTCCCAGAGCCTAGAGAGAAAAAGACAAGAACACAAGGTGAGAGAAGGAAGGAATAGGAAAAGCTCAGTTTCCTTCTAAGACTTACCTGTTGGGTCATTTCCATTTCATTTCGGGTCCTGCCGCTTCCTGGCATTCCAGACCCCGGCCCCATGGGGAAAAAAGACAAAGACATTGAATGAGCGAATGCAAAGACATACCCGAACGCTCATCCAGAACTTACCTGTCATTTGCTGGAACTGCACGTTTCACTTCGGGTCGGTGCCATATCTCCGGCATTCCGAACCCCGGCCCCTAAGGGGAAAAAGACATAAGCGTTAGCGCTTGCTGCAATAAGACAATGAACATTATTATTAAGCTTGAACTTTTGAACTTGCTACAGAACTCTTACAGCGTCTTACCTGAATAGTCAAGCTTATTTGAACTCCCATCAAACCTCAATCCAGTGAAGTAACTGGGTTTCAACGCGCCCCTGCATCAGAAGCAGGATGGAGAACTCATCCTTCCAGACCCTAAGGTGAGATTTCACGGGGAATCGAGGAAGGGTATCGTGGAGGGTTGGAAGGGAGTGGGAGGCTTGAGCATTATTCCGTCAGTAGGTATTACTCCCTTTTCACGCACAGGGGAATATTCCTGCGAGCCAGAGAGTCCATCTTCAGAGTCCTGCGCTTCACCATTGAAGAAGCATCAGCACTCGAAGCCAGACCTGCGCCTCCGTGGGAATCAGGTGAGCGTGACAGCAAGCCTCAAAAAGGAAGCCCATGTGCACGCGTGCGATTCATCGAAGGTCCTGCGCGTGTTTTCCCCGGGATGTGCGCCAAATCCATGCGTGGCACACATGGGCGTACACGTCATTGCAACATCCCAAACGCTGTGCGCAACGCGCACAGGGAAAGCGCGATGCACACACACAACGTCGGCGCACACACGAAAAAGGGGGTGGGACATGGGGCATAACACGTGGAATGGGGAACAATGCGTGAAAAAGAAGGCGTAACTGGGGAAGTACTGCAGGGAAATACACGGAATGCCCACACGCACGCAAAAAACTCGTATTCATGGAATCGAATACGGGAAACAAGCGCACGCTAAAAGCTGCGCATAGGCGTCAACAAGTCCGCCACAGGAAGGCAGGCATAAGCGACCCCGTGCACAGCATATAAGTGCGCGCAAACAACAAACACGTATATCCAGCTACGATGAATGCCCCATTTGTCGCAGCACTGATCGTGGGACACCGCAGGAGGAGAATAGCCAGGGCCCGCATTTTTTCCCCCCGGACTAGCCTTTTTGGGATACCTGACGACCAGGTCTACGGCAGGTATAGGTTTCCACCTCGTATCATCCTAGACCTGGTCAGGGAGTGGGAAGATGACCTTACACCCCCTACCCTCTGCTCCCAAGCATTGAGCCCCTTGGAGAAGGTGCTCAATGTCCTGCATTTTTTGGCCACTGGGTCATTTCAGCGGACTACTGCCATAGTGGGGGGGGGGTCTCACAGGCCACACAGTCATGCTGCCTACACCAGGTGTTGGCAATCATGACTGCGCGCCCCTCAGTCCACAGGCACATATACATGCCCAGAACACCCGCAGAAAGGCAGGCCGTAGTTCAGGATTTTTACAGGGTGGCACACTTCCCCAAAGTGCTCGGTGCCATAGATTGCACCCATGTGGCCCTACGTCCACCTAGGGCTACTGAGCACATCTATCGAAACTGCAATCACTGGCATTCCATCAACGTGCAGGTGGTATGCGATGAAAAGGGAATCATCACCTCTGTCTATGCAAACTACCCAGGCTCCACCCATGACAGTTTCATATACAGAATGTCCGCCCTGAGCCGGGCCCTGGAAGCTGGGCAGCATGGCGACACATGGCTCCTAGGTGAGTACAAATGCCCGTGCACATGCATGCATGTCACACACAGACAAATACACAAACCCCAATAATCACAACCATTATCACCTCTCCAGGGGACAGTGCCTACCCTCTGAGCAACCACATGATGACGCCAATCCGGAACCCCACCACACCACCCCAGGTAAGATACAATGCTGCCCATATTGCAACCAGGGGCATAGTGGAACGCACATTCGGAGTGCTAAAGTCACGCTTCCGCTCCCTTGACCGCTCTGGCGGGCAGCTACTCTATACACCTCCAGGAGTGTGCAGGATAATTGTGGCAGCATGTGTCCTGCACAATGTTGCTACAAGGCAGGGTGTATCGGTGGACATGGTGGTGCCCCCACATCCCCAACCACAGGCGCTGCCCATGGGAGGGGATAGGGCACGTGGCAAGGCAGCCCGGACCCAGCTTGTGGCTACATTTTTCACCTAAACTCCCACCCCTGTGGAGTGCACACAGGCCTGGCACATACCAGGTGACAATCGATGATGACAAAGAGACAGTCAATTGTCACAACCTTACCACCCTGAGAATGTTGTCATGGAAGTGCTACATTGTGTGCATCCCTAGCTACTAAAACATAAACAATTGTGTGTGACCCAAAGGAACACATGCAAGGTGTGTATCACACAACCCTGCAAAACAGGTCATCACAATCCCTGGTATGTCATCCAAACCCTCCTAAACCACATCACCCTTGTTTGACACACCATGACATGGCAAGCAATAGCAAAAGCCCAACACATTACCAATAATAAACGAAGTGACATGTGATAAATGGAAAGTGGCTTCACACAATGGCCCCTGTCATGGAATCTGATGAGATTACTGGGCAACAACCTCCCACACAAACCAAGTCATACCCAAATGCATTCCAACAGTTGTAGCATGAACATAACAATCAATGCCTGTTCACATGCACATTGGGCAAGGCAAAATCCCTAATCTTGAATATGTCTGCTGTGTGCGTCTCCAGCAACACACTGCTCAGCACACAGCATAGTGACCAGCCATTGTGTCAGAGACACACCTTGAGCATCACATGAAAAGGACAAAATAAACAAATAAATAAACATTTGACGCATGTACAGGATCCACCAACGGTCATTGATCATGTGCTGCAGGGACACAGTGGTCCCCAGAAGGCAGACTGTGTGCACATTTGGACATGGAAGGGTGGATGTACATGTGGTGGATCATAGTGCGACTGTGTGTGTCAGTAGGGACATGCACTCGTCACATGCATGTCCAATCAAGTGAACATCAGTGTCCTCTACACATCACATGTGAACATTGCCCATGTGCACACCCCAGCATGTCAAACCACACCAATCCCCTCACACCTGAAAGGTAAACACAACACAGGAACAGGCATTGACCAGCAGAACACATCATGTACATAGGACACCACAATAACAATGTCAAGGTGCCCATCACACTGCAGGCCAAGACAATTGTCCAACAACCAAACACCCTCGCTCATTCACATATCACCATGACTTACTGAACAACTGTGTCTGTGGTATGTAGCCTTCTTCCTTGAAGTCTACCCAGCCACAGGATCACCCTACCCCTTTGCCTCCATCTTCCACCTTGCATGTAAATAGTGTCCAGCACCCTCAGAGGCCACCTTGACTGGCAAAAATACCAAATCCAAGAGAACTCAAAGGAGCAAAACACACAAGCCAGGCAAAAAGCCTGTAGGCAGCAAAAAACACTTGAAGAGTCTCCAGTAGATGACTTGAGGTAGCAGTAAATTTCAAAGCACATGTACAAGCACAATGATGGAACAACCAAGTTAGCACGCTTAAACAATGCTACAACATGATGTGTACCAGGTTTGGTACATAATATACAATGATGCAGCACCAACTGATGGGTAGTGTCGCTGCTCTGGTGCCCAGGCGCAGGAGTGGCACGAACCAACCACCCCCTCCGTGGTCTGGGCGCCTGCCAGGTCAAACTTACACAGGCCTCTGAGACCACAGTGGGGAAGGAGGGTCAGGGATATGTTGACTGGACAGGCATTGGTATTCTGGATAACCGGAAAGAGGGGCAGGAGAGGGGAGTTGGATTGTCAAGGGAAAGTAGGGAAAAGAGAAAAATCTACTATTCACAACAACACATACTCAATCAGATAAACCATGTACATAATGCACATTGTACCAAATTACTCAAATGGAAGTCAAAGAGAGACTTATCTCTGGGGTGAGTACTGGCCTCCTGCCTGCACACTCTCAGGTCTGGTAACAGGAGCAGTTCAATGCTGCAAA
Organism: Ambystoma mexicanum; assembly: GCF_040938575.1. NCBI lineage: Eukaryota > Metazoa > Chordata > Amphibia > Caudata > Ambystomatidae > Ambystoma > Ambystoma mexicanum. The sequence continues at coordinate 108,000,566 of NC_090926.1, read as the reverse complement.
GATAGTAACAGTTACTAATCTGTGTGTGTCTATAACACACACACACACACACACAAACACACACACAAACACACACACACACACAACACCATACATGCCCCAAAGCAAGTAACTCCTCCACAAACAAAAACTCTTGTCTGCTGCTTCATACCCATACGTAAGATTCCCTCCGTGATGGTTCATACACTGTCAATGCAGTAAGTCAGGCGCATGTGGGCGCGTGGCAAATGGAAGACCAATGTGTCAAGATTCACACATCATGCAATGGTGCCTGGGTAAGCACCTGCATGCATATAGCGAGGTACGACTTCAGTACAAGTAGTGTTCTGGCATCCTCCAAATAAAAGAGGTAGTGCATGTGTCATTTGAACATGCAAATGATATGCACTGCACACAAGTCTGTCCCTCGCTGGGTGTCCCTGTGCGCAGCTCTATTTTTTCTGGCTTTGAACGCTACTGGGCTTATACATCTGCTTCAATGGAGCATGGTGGACTGGAGGATATGTGCGACAGCCCCTGCATGTGCCCCTGACAACTTGGAAAGCAACTTGCCATGTGTCCACCAACTCATCTTAGCTGTACTGTGCGCTTCAACACCAATAACTGTCCAAGCTCACCGTCAGTGGCGCTACTTAGCATGCATGTGCAACAGGCCTGATGGAAGGTTGGCTGTGGTTTGTGCCACTTGTGCTGCTCACCTTGCCTGTAGTTCCTGGAAACACGTCTGCTTCTGTTGGATGTATGAGCACAAGCCCTGTGGCACTGCTAGCGCACACATGCGCATGTCTGCACCACTGAATGTGGCCAGCTGCCAGATGTACACTGGCCCATGTCTGCCGGCAAATGTGGTCTGGAGGCTCATTCTCCTGCTGAAAGGGCACAAAACACAGAATTAATGCTGGAAAGTCCCCTGTGTGTGTCTCTTCATGCTGGTTGTGACTGGACCATGTCAGAGACGTACATCAGATTCCATCCCACCATCAGTATGACTTTGACAGGCAAAGTGTGGCGGACACTCTCTACAGCATGAAGTGCATCAAGCACATGTACAGTAAAGAAAATTTTAACATTAACAATGTATAGCAATTAATGGACACCTGATTCATGAAACCACCCATTCCCAATGCTGAAATGCTGTCGATAACACCCCTACAATCCCCACTAGGGGTGTTAACACAAGTAGTACAGCAGTAGACAGGCCACAGATATGACAGTCCAAAGCCCTTGTGAAATAGACTGTAACACCGAACCATCCTTGCGAGCCCAAGATGTTAAAAGCACCCCTGCACCTGCAAGGCTGTATGTGACCCTGGTGATGAAGTGACGGGTCACGCAACGCTCAGGCACCCCAAAACTCCAGTAAAACCGTGCATGCAACCCTGGTAACCCACGTGTGTGGAATTAACCTTCCGCAGTACGCGGTGGCACCCAGGGACATGAAAAACACGGACGCGTGGGACACGCAGGCTATTATGACCTCGAAAACAGGTACACGATACACAGGGGCACCCGAAGTGGGAAAAATAGCGTGTGCGACTCACCGTCAGACTAGCGTGATAATGAAAAACACACGAAGCCAATACCCCCGCCAAAAGAAGAGATACGTCCTTGATCCGCTGTGAAGTTGTGATGGTGCGCGAAACAACATGAAGTATCAACACACACACGTCGGTCTCCACGAAAGGCACGTACAGCGAACTGCTGGCCCCGCTCACCTTTAACCCGTGCTGAGGGAAACGCCTGCACGCGTCACGTCACTTACGCACTTAGGTCCTTTCCTCGGATAACACGCATTAACACGCGGACATGCTGTTTTACACGTGCTGAATCGCTATGCATCCGTCACGAGGGAAACGCCCGCGCGCATAACGTCACAGATGCGCTTACCCGCTAAGGGCCTTTCCTCGAATTACACGCTGATGTGCACTTTTTCACGTGCCAAATCACTCCGTATCAAGCTGGCCACGCGACAACACACGGAAGACCATGCTCCTGCCCAAAAGGCCATTTTCCTGCCCCCTAGAGTCCCAAGCACGCTCCCACCTGCCATCTGCTGCTGCCAGCCTGCCTGCTGCCCACGTGCCCTGCTATTTGATGCCTGCACGTCAGCCATCTGCAGGGGTCCAGTTGCTGTGTGCAACCCTGCTGGAACAGAAGACTCCCGACTGGGATACCATTGCTCCACAGCCCAGCCCCAGGACCCAGTTTCCCACCCACACCTGCCTCGGGGGTCGCCATGTCGGGGCAAACACCATCCAAGACCACTGGCGACCCCCAGCCAGAGAGGCAGAGGGCTACCAGCTTCAGCGGTAAGGAAGTTGGTATCCTGGTGGAGCAAGTTCTGGGGCATTATGATGCCCTATTCACACCATCGCACGCCGACAAGGAGGGACGGAGGAGGATCTAGACAGACATCATTGGTGCCATCAACGCAGAGGGGGTGACACCCCGAGACCTGAGACACGTCCAGAAGCGCTGGGAGGACTAAAGGTCCAGGACCCTCAGGAAGGCCCGGCGTCTCTTGGAGACAGAGGATGCAGTGGGGCGCCGGGGGCCAGCTTACCAACCAGCAGATGAGGGTCCTGGAGCACATTCGCCCAGTGCTTCGCCACCAGATCCTCAGGATGCAGGCCCATCTGGAGTCGAGCGGTAAGTGGCCATGCATTGCTGTGTTAAACAGGGCATTTTGCAATGTGCTGGTAGTCAGCTACTTGCATGTATGTGTTACATAGGCCATGTATGGATGTGTGTGTGTGCAGGGACATAATGGTGATGCATGTGTTCCAATGCAACATGGGGAGCAGCATGCAGAATGCACACATGAATGCATGCCTGTCTCTGTTCTTGGACATGGATGGGGGTGAGAGATGGATGCTGCTCTCATGTACATGTATGGTGTACATTTCTGTGTGTCTGAGAAGCATGTGTGTGACTTTGAAACGCCATGGATGCATGACACATGTCCGTGACGATGTGTTGAATCACTTATGTAGCCTTATCACCCTTGTATCTACTGTGTCTGTGGTGTACGAGCCCTGATGCATGACCCTCCGGTGATGTGTGTGCATGGGATCAGTGTGAGCCATGATGCATGTGAGTTTGGAGCCAACATTTATGTCAATAGAGGCCCTTGTGCATGGATGCTGATGTTCATTGCATGCAACATGCCTGTTTTTCTATGTGTGTTGCCTGCATTGACCCATGTGTTGTGGAGGGACAGGATGGAAGTGAAGTTTGACAGTGCCACTCATGTGTTATTGCTTCTTGTCTAGGGGACTATTGTACAGTACCCTGATTATTGTGTTCTATGTCTCCCTCTACGCAGCGTCGAGTAAAGAAGAGGGCGGAGACGGCGCTGTGGAGCAAAGCGGTGGGGATGCCTCCACCGGGCGGCAACACAAGGCCCAGCCACCCTCCCAGGAATTGCCATCATCCGGGAGCGAGGGGACTGGTGCCGCGTCTGCCACTACGGCTGTAGCGGAATGGCCGGGTGAGCCCCCACAAGGGTTTGCAACGGCAGAAGATGGTGCAGAGACATCCAGGTTGGTGGTCTCCACAGAGGAGGAGGAGGCTGCTACTGAGCCGCACATGGGGGGCCTGGTGGGGGTAGAACTACTGGTGCAAGTGGTGCAGTCCAGGGCCAGGGGCAGGAGGCAGCACAGGTCACCGCTGAGAGGCCTGTGCATGTCGCTGTCCCTGACCCTATGACTGCACCACCATGCACCAGCAGGGATGCCCCGTCCCAGGCCCGTCCGCAGTTAGGGGGGAGGCCCACGTCATCTGGCACTCCACTACCTGCAGACGAGGAGTCCCATGACCGTATGGGGTCCTTCCTGATTGGTGTCGCGTTGCGCACGCGTGTCATTCGTGATGATGTGCGTGCTTCCTGGAGGGACCACGCATGCCATCATGAAGAGCTGTGTGGCAACGTGGCACAGTTGGGAGGGGCCATGGTCGGAGGATTCCTACATGTGTCGAACACTCTGGCGGCCCTCTCCTCCTCTGTGGAGACTATGCGCCAGTCGTTCTCCCTGCCGTCTTCCGGCCCAGATTCCACCAGGGCCCCCTGTGGACCTGGCCCGACCAACACAGCCAGACTGGTGGAGATCCCATCCCTTCCACAGTCGGGAGTCGGAGGTCCAGCAGGGGTGGACACCCCACCAACTGGAGACCAGCAGATGGAGGATGTGCAGGCATCATTGGACAGGGCACATGGACAGCAGCAGGTGGCTCAAGGTGGGAGCGATGATGGCTCAGGGCCATCAACATCAGAGGGGCAGGCATCGGCCAGAGGGCAGTGTGGCAGCAGTTGGGCCAGCCGATAGATGCGGAGCGGCGGCGGGCGGAAGAGGCGCGGCTCACCATGGTCAGGGCGGAGTTCTCCATGCGCCGGGCATTGAGGCAGGCTGAGTGCCTCGAGGCAACTCGCAGGGAGTTGGAACAGGCCATGACTGCAAGACCTCGGGGCCAGGGCAGAGGCCCACCTCCGGGACATTGACATGGAGTTCGATGATGCCCTGGCCCGGGACATCACAGAGCGAGCCGTAGGACTTGCCCGCCACCATTGTATATAGTTAATGTTAGGTTTCCTTTCTGTTTTTATTTATTTTGGGGTGCTTGGACAATGCCCCACGTTTTTGTATATAGTTCTTCATTAGGTAGTTTTTTTTATAGGTTTTATTTCAATGATTGGGCACATGGACCCTGGATTTGTAATTTGTAAATGGTTCGACAATGGATTTGGCTTCTTTTTATTTATTTTCCATGGATCAATGTTTTTTTATTGTTTTTGCACTCTGGATTTGTTTTGCCGGACTGACACTTTGGACACATGCTTTTGGATTGCTTTGGATTTTGCCATCATGCATTTTTGGTTTATATTTTGGACATGCAGCTTTTTATTATTTATTTCCATTTTTGTGTGTTTCATTTCATTCCCTTGCTTTTGTGTTTAATACATTTTTATTTCCTACTTCAATGTGTGGTATTCTCTCTTTGGTTTCATGCATGTCACAATGTGTGTTTTCTCAATCACATTGTGTGGGTGTGACGGAAATATGTTGATGTGCATACTTGCCATTTGGGATGTATCATGTGATGGGGATTTCATTGTGGAGTGGATGTCATACCTGGTTGTTTGTTTGGACTGGGGTGGCATGGGGTGTGATTTGGGTGGCCATAAGGCCCATGATTGTGGATCGTCATGAGGTGTTGGGGGACATGAGTGGGGGCCTGCTGGCAGGTGCCTGTCACTGCTGGGTGAGTGGGGGTGCAGGGGGACATGAGTCGGGGCCTGCTGGCAGGTGCCTGTCACTGCTGGGTGGGTGAGTGGGTGGGGGGACATGAGTCGGGGCCTGCTGGCAGGTGCCTGTCACTGCTGGGTGGGTGAGTGGGTGGGGGGGACATGAGTCAGGGCCTGCTGGCAGGTGCCTGTCACTGCTGGGTGGGTGGGGGTGCAGGGGGACATGAGTCGGGGCCTGCTGGCAGGTGCTTGTCACTGCTGGTTGGGTGAGTGGGTGGGGGGACATGAGTCAGGGCCCGCTGGCAGGTGCCTGTCACTGCTGGGTGGCTGGGGGCGCAGGGGGACATGTGTTGGTGCTCACTTGTGCATGGTGACATGTGGGGTGGCTGGGGGCATGGCCAGGGTGGATGGGCTGCCTGCGGGGCATGGCCAGGGGGGCAGGGTAGTTCCCTGTGTTGTGGGCTGCCTGCAGGGCCTGGGGAGGGGTGAGAGGGCACACCTGGGAGGACACACACTGCCAATTCGCGTTGGGGCACACCAGGAGTACACATACCCCTCCCGTGGCAGCGAAAACACATGTAAACCTCCCCGCGCATACCCAAAATACACGTAACCCACTCCCCAAGGCCTATCGTGTGTGATTCTCCCTGCGCACCCCTTGGAATACAAGTATCCCGCTCCCCAAGGCCTATCGCATGTGATTGTCCCCGTGCACCCCTCGGAATACACGTACCCCGCTGCCCAAGGCCTATCGCGTGTGATTGTCCTGCGCACCCCTCGGAATACACATACCCCACTCCCCAAGGCCTATCGTGTGTGATTCTCCCCGCGTACCCCTCGGAATACACGTACCCCACTGCCCAAGGCCTATCACATGTGAATCTCCTGCGCACCCCTCGGAATACATATACCCCACTCCCCAAGGCCTATCGCATGTGATTCTCCCCGCGCACCCCTCGGAATACACGTACCCCACTGCCCAAGGCCTATCGCATGTGATTCTCCCCACGCACCTCTCGAAATACACGCACCCCGCTGCCCAAGGCCTATCGCATGTGATTCTCCCCGCGCACCCCTCAGAATACATGTGCCCCGCTGCCCAAGGCCTATCGCATGTGATTCTCCCCGCGCACCCCTTGGAATACAAGTACCCCGCTCCCCAAGGCCTATCACGTGTGATTCTCCCGCGCACCCCTCGGAATACACGTACCCCGCTGCCCAAGGCCTATCGCGTGTGATTCTCCCGCGCACCCCTCGGAATACACGTACCCCACTCCCCAAGGCCTATCGCGTGTGATTCTCCTCACGCACCCCTCGGAATACACGTACCCCGCTGCCCAAGGCCTATCGCGTGTGATTCACCCGCGCACCCCTCGGAATACATGTACCCCACTCCCCAAGGCCTATCGCGTGTGATTCTCCCCGCGCACCCCTCGAAATACACGTACCCCACTGCCCAAGGCCTATCGCATGTGATTCTCCCTGCGCACCCCTCGGAATACACGTACCCCACTCCCCAAGGCCTATCGCGTGTGATTCTCCCCGCGCACCCCTCAGAATACACGTACCCCACTCGGCCAAGGCCTATCGCGTGTGATTCTCCCCGCGATCCCCTTGGAATACACATACCCCACTCCCCAAGGCCTATCGCGTGTGATTCTCCCCGTGCACCCCTCGGAATACACGTACCCCGCTCAGCCAAGGCCTATCACGTGTGAAACTCCCCACGCACCCCAGTAATACACGTACCCCGCTCAGCCAAGGCCTATCATGTGTGAAACTCCCCGCGCACCCCCAGAATACACGTACCCCGCTCGGCCAAGGCCTATCGCGTGTGGAACTCCCCGCGCACCCCAGTAATACACGTGCAGCTCTCGGCCAAGGCCTATCGCGTTTGAAACTCCCCACGCACCCCATTAATATATGTACCCCACTCGCACAAGGCCTATCACATGTGAAACTCCCCGCACCCCTAGAATACACGTACCCCACTCGGCCAAGGCCTATCGCGTGTGATTCTCCCCGCGATCCCCTTGGAATACACATACCCCACTCCCCAAGGCCTATCGCGTGTGATTCTCCCCGTGCACCCCTCGGAATACACGTACCCCGCTCAGCCAAGGCCTATCACGTGTGAAACTCCCCGCGCACCCCAGTAATACACGTACCCCGCTCGGCCAAGGTCTATCACGTGTGAGACTCCCCATGCACCCAGTAATACACATACTCCGCTCGGCCAAGGCCTATCGCGTGTGAAACTCCCCACGCACCCCAGTAATACACGTACCCCGCTCAGCCAAGGCCTATCATGTGTGAAACTCCCCGCGCACCCCCAGAATACACGTACCCCGCTCGGCCAAGGCCTATCGCGTGTGGAACTCCCCGCGCACCCCAGTAATACACGTGCAGCTCTCGGCCAAGGCCTATCGCGTTTGAAACTCCCCACGCACCCCATTAATATATGTACCCCACTCGCACAAGGCCTATCACATGTGAAACTCCCCGCACCCCTAGAATACATGTACCCCACTCAGCCAAGGCCTATTGCGTGTGAAACTCCCCGCGCACCCCCAGAATACATGTACCCCGCTTGCACAAGTCCTATCATGTGTGAAACTCCCAGCGCACCCCCAGAATACACGCAGGCAGCCCATCCACCCTCCAGATACCCCACAGGCAGCCCTTCACCCCTGGGCATGCCCCACAGGCAGCCCATCCACCCTGGGCATGCCCCGCAGGCTGCACATCCACCCTCCCCATACCCCGCAGGCAGCCCTTCACCCCTGGGCATGCCCCGCAGGAAGCCCATCCACCCTCCCATACCGCGCAGGCAGACCATCCACCCTGGGCATGCCCCGCAGGCAGCCCATCCACCCTGGGCATGCCCCGCAGGCAGCACATCCACCCTCCCCATACCCCACAGGCAGACCATCCACCCTGGGCATGCCCCGCAGGCAGCCCATCCAACCTGGGTATGCCCCGCAGGCAGCACATCTACCCTCCCCATACCCTGCAGGCAGCCCTTCACCCCTGGGCATGCCACGCAGGCAGCCCATCCACACTGGGCATGCCCCGCAGGCAGCCCACTCCACAGGGGGGACTTTCCCCATGTTTTACACATGATTTGACTGGCGCGAGCGGGGTACGTGTATTGTGGGGCGTGCGCGGGTAGTTTTACACAATATTGGCCAAGCGTGAGTGAGGTACGTGTGTTCTGGGGCATGGGTGGGGAGTTTTACACGCTATTGGCCTAGCGCGAGCGGGGTACGTGTGTTCTGAGGCATGCGCAGGGAGTTTTACACGCATTTTCATGGTTGGGAGGCTGTGTGCTGGTCCACAGGCCTTTGCGCCATGTACTGGATTTGTGCGTTGTTCATAGCGCACGGGCGGGGTTGGGGTGTAACTGGCACTGCTGCAGAGTCACTGCGGCACTCTGCGCCACGGCTGTTTATGGATGTTGGAATCCATGAATACGCTGTGTGCTGAAATGGTTTTTGGCGCATGCGGCTGGCGCAGACTGCCGCACGCGCACACTGTGTGCAAGCCGCGTGCGCCACTTGTGTGCTGAATTCTATGAATTACCCCCATGGTGTTTTCTATTTCTGTCATAGCTAATTCTGCCTCATTTGCTATTAGTGGCTGTCCTAGTGGTTCTTGGCTTCCTGTTACAGAAGGTTGACTACTGTCGGAACTGTCCTTATCTAGTTGGGCCTGGAGTTCTTCGTGTTGCTGTTCATTGTGCAACATTGTTTTTACTCCATAAAATTAACATCGGTCATAGTGCTTTCATTTGCTTTGAAAGCGTCTTCATAGCAGTCATAGTTCTCTAGTATCTCTTCTTCTTTTCTCCATGGTTTAAAGAGACATGTAATATAGTTCTTTCTGTTGAGGAGTTTTTAATGACAATTTGACATGATTAATTAAGCTTTGTTTGGTAAGTTTCACTAAGCTGCCTTCACAATCTGTCACTCTATATCTACCTTTGTTTTCATCTGGTTTTATATTGTTTTTGTATGCAAAGTTTTGGGCTATGTGGTATAGACACATGGTTTCCAAAGTGGTACTCCTGTTTGGGTAGTATGTGTCTAGTAAATTGTTTTTCAAAATGTCTTGGCTGTTGGGATCATTTTTAGCTATTGTTTCTATGTCCTCGTATGATTTGAGAACTCTTTTTCTAGATTTAGCAGGACCAAGACTTAACAATACTATATTTTCAGATTTTCCATACAAAACAGTACCGGTTAAACGATCTGCAGCTTCATAGGCGCCACATTCTCTATGAGAGAGCATTTTTATGCCTAGGCTGTACAATTTCTGAGATAGTGTTTTGTCTGATGATAGGTCATTCCAGAGGTCTTAAAGCTCTGTCTTTTCGGCTTTTGTTAAGTAGGCTGAAACATATTGTGCAACTGCAGTGGAACTATCTGCAATGTACTGCACATCTATGTTTGCATTCCATAAGGGGGCGATGATTGCATTGTAATAATTGATTTATTTGATTCTTCTGTTCTTTGTATGTAATACGTGTTCTTAGGTGATTTACCTTTAACACTATGTCGAACTGAAGACATGAAGTTGTTCACTTCACTTGTTTCTCTAACTGGTCTAGGGAAACCAAAGCGGCATTTGGTGTAGTATTTTCTTTTGTTTTTGTATTTGCGATGACAATATTTGCCACATTTGTGTCTTTGAAATTGTACAATTTGTCCATGAAGGTCACTATGTCTCGTTTGTGAAGTGATTTCAAAAGTGACATATTTTTGGATGAACTGCAAAACAGTGGCATCACTGTCCTGACCAAATTTAGGTGCACCTTTAATCCATAAAAGCATGTGGATATGTGGTGCTCCTCTGGCTTGGCATTCTTTTCTCTAAAAGAAGTGTTGCACTTCTCTGAGGGGAGGAACAGTTTTATTACAAATAAAGTGTAGCATAGCAATGAAACGATGGTGGAAATATCTTGAAACATTACAGGATCTAGAGAGAAAGTTTCTCCAGGTGTTAGTATATCTATGTTGGTTTTGTTGTTGTTTGATATGCGTAGGAAATCATGTATATCTTCCCATGCATATTCTGCACAACTTAATGTAACAAACCAAGTGGGTGGTCCAAGGTTTCTGATCATATAACGTACATCTCTGTGATGTTGGAACCAGTATTCTTTTGTACCGCGCATGTTTGCAAACAGATTTGTAATGCTTGATTGTAAAACATCATCTTTTTCTTGCACTTTTTGTATTAATTGCGTAGCTGACATATTTTGAAAGTGGGTTCCAGATTTCAATATGTGTGCAACTCTGTAACATAGGGTTGCTAGTTCACTTTCAAAGAGTAGGTGGACATTCGTAATGAGCGGTATTCTGATGCTGTTATCTGAATGGGTCTATCATCGTATCTTCCTCCTTTGCCAATAGGAAATAGTAGTGGAAAAGCACGTGCTTCTATACTTTTTTCCCATATGCTCATTGGTGAACCTTTGGTTTGTCGCATTTGGTAAGTTTCTAGTGCATCATCTATGCTGTCATTAGTGTGCAATGGATGAATTGTATAATGGTCCAAAAGAGTGGATACTACAACAGGATCCAGAAGTTCAAATTTACCAGTTTCTGATGACTCTTGAATTATTTCAGTTGTTTCCCTTAAGGTTTCTTCAATAGTATTTCTTTGTAGTATTCATTATTGTCTTTCAGATATTGCAAGGCTTGTCTAACTTTATGTAAGTCCGCGAGTTGTTGCAAAATGTTTTGTCTTTTGTTGGTACACCATTTACTAAGACAATTAAAGATTGCTCTATTGGACGTTGCACTCGTAGAGTGTGCACATTTTCTGTCAGCTCTAATGATAAATAAACTACTTTGCCACAAATGCCTTTCACCAATTCAGAGGGAGGTAATTTTGCTGTTTTTGTTTGAAGGCGTATTATTGCTAGAAATGGGTGTACTGTTTGAATTATGATGCTCTCATACAAATTGAGTTGTTGCAGGGGTTTTGGTAGTGGGAATAATTCCAAGTTATTTGTGATAGCCCGTGAAGGAGTTTGGTTGTTGTCAAGTTTTGTAGTGCAGTAACTGCAACATATTAAGGGTTCTCTTATTTTGTATTTGTTTTTTGCTAAAAGGTAGAGAGCTAATTCAAACCATTTAGAGTCTTCATTGTCTTCTATTTTGTATGTTAAGTCTATAGTTTTTGTCTTACTTTTGTAAAATGTTCTGCAGCAACACACACACACATGGTTTAGTACTTCAGCGGATGTACTTTTAAATTTTCGTATTTCTTTTTTGTATGTGTGTAATAGAAGTTTGCCATATGCACAATTGTTGCTAGTCTGTTCTGAAGCTATTGTATTTTGTAAGTGGCTTTCACTTTCAAAATATTTTCTCTGGATACAGTCGATTTCTTCTTGTAGGTATTTTGGTGTACCATGTAGAAGAGTGTTATTTAAATTGGCTAGTTCTAAAGCAGGACTTTTAGCATAGTACAGTTTATGCACTAGATTTCTTACATTTGAATGATGTGTTGATATTATTTTGATATCATCGAAGGTGCTTTTGCAAATAGGTCCTGAAATGCAGTCTAATGAATGTCCTTGTAGTCCTGTGTATTTGCGCTCTGGACAGGTATCCATATTTTGCAGCACTTTCACTTTGATTTTGTCTTTACCTTTCACATACTGATTGAGGAACTTGCGTAAAGATTTGAAAGATTTGTTGGGAATGTTACACATTGACGTGCACGGCCATTTGTATACTGGACGTTCAGGTTCAGTTGAATGGAAAGGTAATTCTGAGTTTTCTGGGGATACTTTTGTAAGCAGTGTTTCTTGTTCCATGATGGTATTATTGATTTTTTCATATCCTCGTCCACTGCTATGGATGGCAATTGTGTTTGTTTGGTTTTGTTTGTATGCTTCTTCATTAAAATATGGTTCTGTGGTCGTGGTGTGACTCCATTCACCTCCACAGATATTTAAGAAGTTATTTTTGTTTACATTCCGTTTATTAAGAAGTTTCTTTTGTAGTTTAGTACTTAGTTTCGTTAGTGGTTTCATCCTGTTTAAAACTAAAATAAATAACTTCCTTTTGAGAAGGATTGCACTGTCTATGAGAGCTTCTAGGATTAATTTTTCGACAGTAGGTTTTAAGGATTGTGGATGATTTAATTCCTGTTCTTATTAGATTCTGAAGGACTCTGTGGCGGAACATTTTTGCTAAAATACTTTTTTAGTATGGTTTCCTGCTAGTATATGAGAATTTATAGGAGCACTGTTAGCAGTAGTGGTAGCCGAATTCTTGTTAAGCATTTTCTGTTTCGTTTCACATTTTGATAGAGGGGGCAAAGTTTCTGTAGTTGAAGCTTCTTTTGTTTCACTAAATGACTGCATTAGGTGTTTTGTTTGAACGTTTTGTACAAACCCTGGTAGAGATGCATGCTTATTTCGGATACTTTTATTTTCATTTGCTCTATTTCTGCATTGCTTTCTATGGACTTGCTTTTTGGTAGGCATTCTTTGGGGTCTGTTAAAAAAAAGAAGGTATAGGTTGGTCTGTTTTACAATGTATGTGTGCTGAGTGCATGCGTGTATGAGTTTGAGGGGGACATTGTTTTTGGTAGTGTGTGAATGTGCATTGGGCATTTACAATGAGTTGGGAAGGCTATTTTTCTGTTTGTATGTTACTACACTGTGCTTCAGATGAGAGTAGAAAGTGAGGGGAAGCATTAATAGTAAACGTAATGGTATAAAATTAAAACAGTTATTTGTTTTGCAGTACTAACATTCTAAGGCTTGAGTATGTTATTTGTGTTCCAAATAAACAGGGATATGTGTGCTATTCTGCCTGTTAATCTCTGTTTACTAAATGAGGATTTGTGGGCAGAATGGTTCAGAAATCGATATTTTTTTGGTGCGCAAATTACATGAATGAACCACACAGTCTCTTTGAGGAACAGTAAGAATATAAAGGTAGTTTTCTACTTACTTTTTTTTATGGAATGAGCAGGTTTCTCCGGATATGTTGTTTGTAGTTTAGATGCTGTTGATTTTCAGGAGAGTGGTCTTCACTGCAATTGTAAAAGGAAGAAGTTAGTAATTTTGTGTGTTTATAGCACTGATGGTAATGTACAAGTTAACTTTTATGTTTTTGTGGTAGTATTCTCGTTTGATATCTGAACATAGTGTATGCATGCATTTTATTTGATTATGTGCAGCCTTTATATGTTATTTGCAGTATGTAAGTTCAACTTGCTTCGCAAATGAGTGCAATTTTAAGTTCATCAAATTCACTTGTTGTTTTGCAGCTGTGTTGTAGATAGCAGAGAGGTTTGGAAGTGATTGTTCATTATAGTAGATGGGAAACATATGACTAATTTCATATCATAACTAGACATGCGAATGATCGGAAGCACCTGAGAGGGAGATTTCACCACAGCAATCGGGAACATTTATTTTTCTCATACGATCGCATTGGGATTAGCAATAATTTAGGTGGGAGACACTAAAAAATTGTGACATTTTTTTATGAAAAATCGAGTTTTGCACGTAAATCTGGAGGGTTGGCATGTATGTATAGGTTATGGGGGAGATAGTAAAAAGTAGTGTGATTTTTCAATGAAAAATCAGGAGTTTCGCGCCTAAATCGGCAGGGTTGGCATGTATGTATAGGTTATGGGGGAGATAGTAAAAAGTAGTGCGATTTTTCAATGAAAAATCGGGAGTCTCACGCTTAAAGCAGAGCGTGGGCATGTATGTATTGGCTATGCAGATTTAGTGGCATTACTTTGTTTATATGAATTCATAAGAGTTGTACATGTACGCTGAATAAAATATGCATCCCTGTACTTTGTAATCATGCATGTGGATATGCATGGAGCTGTAAGTAGAAATCTTCGAGACTTGCACAGTTGTTTTTGTAGTAGGTGCTTTCCAATTATATGAGACTTACATTCAGAGTGATCAACAGTACATTTGAAGTGCGGAATTCTGATGATGGAGGCAATTCTCCAGGTTTGCAGAGATATGCGTAGGATGAACAGTCCCCATGTGGTACTTTTGCACTATGGTGCTTTCCATTTGGGCTAAGTGAGTTTCCCTACTTTGTTGGGAGATTTGGAACAGTTGCAATCAATCGAGGCATGCGTGCTTTCATGCTAAGAGCTGGTATGTTTTTCTGTAGCCACAAAAACATTGTTTCGAGTAATGTGGCTTATTTCAAAGCAGATGGTTTTTCTTTATCTTTTTTGGTAAATGGCATGTTTTTTTGGAATGTAAGGGTTGCTTTGGAGCAGGTTATGTGAAGATTTTAGGAGTAAACTAAGAAGACCCCCCCCCCCCAAAAGAAATACTAAATAACAGGTGTCTGTCAGGCATCTTCAAAAAAAAATGACTTTTCAGAGCCCACCTTAAAGGGGAAATGGGGAACAGTATTTAAATGTACATTCGCCATGCTCAGATCTTCTACATGTCCGCGGACATGGCGGTAGTCTGCGGACAGCGTGTATTACATACCGGGATTCTGGGGTGGAGAGGTATGCAAATGAGAATGAGCAGAGGTAGGGATTGGTCAGTAAATTTTAGTGGGTGTACGGAGAGATTTAATGAGGATGTCTTTTTCCTGAGAGGACAGCAGACAGCTATGGCTATGGCTATGTGTGCTCGAAACAGATTATCTGGATTTTGGGAGACTCATGGATACATTGGTTGAAGGTGAATGCATAACGTTGTGGTATATCTGCAAATCTTGGATTCCCTCATGTTGAAGTGCACTGGCATGGAGTTCGTGGAATGAAGTGGCTGGACTTGGTACCTCTGTGTGGTACTTTACAGACAAAGCGTCATCCTGACATAATTATAATTCATTGTGGAGGGAACAGTTTAGGAAATGTGTCTGGAATTTCTTTGCAATTTGCAATGAAGGAAGGACTTGAGAAGGTCATGGACATGTTTCCAAATTGCCAAGTAATTTTTTCACGTATTGCGCAAAGACAAATGTGGCTCCGTTCTTCTTCATTTGGTCCACAAAATGAGAAAAGCTAGGCCCAATGTGAATAAGGCTGTTTGTGCCTTTCTAGGAGATGTTGGCATGTTGTCTTTCCACAATGAAAATATTATGGTTCGCAGCACATTCATTTTTCACAGAGATGGAGTCCATCTTACATATGCTGGCAATCAGATTTTTATTCAAAATGTGCAAAATGCATTGCAACCTTTTTTGGAAGTATAGTCATCTATTTTGTATTACATGTTGACAAATCCAGGTTTTTGAAACATACAAAACACCACCAAAAGGCTCTTTTCAGAGCCACCACTTACTCCCAGAGAAAAGTGCATTGGTTTGCTAGGGTTGCACCCCAACATTTTATCTGTCCTAGGACTGTCCGCGGACTTTTAAAAAAATGTACGGGGGCCTGCACCGCTTACTTCATAGTTCTATTTTTAAACGGAGAAAGGCGGCTATGAAAAGAGCCTTTTGTAAAAACTTTTTGTTGTTTTATATTTTTTGTGGCTTTTTCTACACCCGACACACTAGGAGAGGAGGGGAAAGGAGGGTAAGGAAGGGACACCAACTACAGGGATAAGAAAGGGCAGGTGGAGAGAGGAAGATGTAGGGTGGACCATATTTAGGTAGGTAGCAGCTGTTCTGGTGCTCCCTGACCAAAGTCTCGAAAGCACTTCGAAGATCTACCCCCTGCAGAGTACTGCGTCGCAGTACATGCACAATATTGTGACCCTCGAAAGGTAAGTGTCAACAGCATCGTGAATGGCCTGTGAAGCAGCTGGAGGGATACGCTCTCCCACAGGAGTGTCTCTTGTGGCGAGAGGAGCAGAAACAGAGGATGCTGCGGAGGAACTCAACCTACTACGTTCTTTACATGGTACAACTTTGCGAATGTCCGCACTGTGGAACGAAGTTAGGTGTTGCTTCATTGATGTCGTACCAAAGCTGTACAAACCACGTCTCCCACGACTCAGCACCAAATTGCACTGGTTACAAGTGACCTTGTTCGCACATGCTTTTGGTACGTTACCATGAACGGTAAACAACCGCCACACCCACGACTCCCGGCGAGTGCTGGTAGTAGGGAGTTCCTCGACCTTATTCTCTTTATCCTCTTCATCCTCGTTCTCTACATCCTCACGCGTATTCCCCTCTGCAGGCCCTTGGGGAGGTGGTGGTGGTGGAGGGTTTGGGGGTGGTGCTGAGGTTGATGTAGCAACAGCAGTCATGGATGCCATTAGGGTTGGTGAGGTAATCTCCTCTAGAGCACTGAAGGCAGCAAAAGTCAATCTCCAATAGCCAGAAGTTCAATGAATATGAGCTCTGGGGTGTGGCCTTTTATAGGGGTGGACGGGTGCGCCTCGTGACCATATTGATCACTCAAAAGCGATCAAAAAGTTCCAAAAAACATGTGGAAAGCTGGGGCCATTGTCTGGGACATGTGAAATGGTGATTTGTTTTACTGTAAAATAATTTGGATTGTCTGCATAAGTTCTTTTAAAATGTTGGGGAAGCGGAAATAAATGCGCAAATTAGGACACACGCTCAGCGTGGGTGCGGTCACATGATGATGTTGTGAACACGCCCGCGAATGGAATGGGTGTCCGCAGGACACCAAATGCACATGAACAGACGTGCGCATGCGCGCAGGTGTTCTACGGACAGTGTTCGGGTCCTGAAACTAATTGAAAGTGTGACACAAGTGAGACAGTTACAGACAGGCGCGATGTTCGCAGGATTTACGGGTATGGTGCGCATGTGCGTAGATGTTCTGCAGACTGTACAGCCAGGTATAGTGTCCTTAGGACACCTCAATTTTGTTTGATTATGGACATTGCGGCCACCGAGCCTGTTCTACGGACATTTCCATCTTGGTTGCGAACGGTAAGGACAGGTATAGTGTCCTTAGGACACTCCCTTTTTGTTATTTTACGGACATCCCGGACACCTGGTGTGTTCTAAGAACAGTTTCATCTTGGTTGCGAACGCTACAGAGAGGTATTGTGTCCTTAGGACACCCTCATTTTGTTGATTTACGGACATCCCGGACAGCTGGTGTGTTCTAAGAACAGTTTCATCTTGGTTGCAAATGGTATGGATAGGTGTACTTTCTTTAAGACATCCATATTTTGTTAATTACAGACAGGCCGAACAGGTGCGCTGTCCACGGCCATTTTAACTGTTTTAAAAAAATAAAAAGTTAAACACAAACCATTTCATTAAAACTAACATAACATTTATTTTATTATACACATATACAGCAATTAAGAAAGAGAGGGGGACGCAGAAACTGAAACAAATATAGGGGAATTAGGGGTTTGCAGAGGATGGTTGTGATGGGATGAAGGGATGGAAGTTTCGTCAAAGGTTTGTTGTTCGTGAGGGTTTGGGGATACTTCACTAGAACATGGAGAGGCGGGACAGGTAGAGGTATTACAGTGGTATTTAATTGAAATTATCTTTCAGCATGTCCACTTTCTGTTCTATGCATTGGAAGGTGTCTTGCATTGTGCCTTTTGGTGGAATTTCTTCAATCTTTGCATGGTATGTTAAAAATAAATATATATACATTGAGTACACATAAAGTACTGACTATTAATTCACTTATGCAGAGAAGTGTGTACCATTATTATCGCTATCTTCCGACATTTCGTTACGCGGAAAATTCTCCTCGAGCCACTCCAAAGTACTGCACATTTCTGTGTGAAAAACACAAATACATTAATTGTTCTGTACCTCATACAAAAAGTAAACAACTATATAAGAAAAATTAAGTTTACTTACTAGTTTCTGGTAATTTGTATTCGTTGTTTTGTGTTTGTGTACTGTCGCTCCTAGCTCTGCAGTTTCTGTGAGGAAATTACGTTGGAGGCATATCTTTTTAGTTATGGTATAATCCATTTCATTACATATGGCATTTAAATGGATGGTTGATGTGTTAGACGTGTAGGTTCCACTGCTTATTTATTATTACTTATAATGTGTTTATGTGCTGCTTTTTAATTTTGTGCAGTTTTTCTATGGTATGATAGAACAATTTCAGATACCCCCTGAGTGTTTGGGTAGTGTTGATGTCGTCCGCGCCCATCGGCGGACATACGCACAGTCCGTGGCCTTCAAAAATCATTAGCGGGGGGTTCAGTATGTTCTATGTTACATGTATATAAAATAAGGGAATCCTAGTAAACATCTCCCAAATTCACACGATGAAAGTGTATATTCAGTAAAAAGACTTTGTTAAAGGGATGTTATGGTTAAGTTGCGCTACTAAAAAACTATGAAAATCAGTAAAAAAACGTTGTTAAAGGAACGTTATGGTTAAGTTGCGCTACTAAAAACCTATGAAATTCAGTAAAAAAACTTTGTTAAAAGGAACGTTATGGTTCAGTTGCGCTACTAAAAACGTGTGAAATTCAGTAAAAAAAACTTTGTTAACGGGACATTATGGTTCCAATTAAAACAAAAAAACCCTTGAAATTCGCCAGTTATGGTCAGCTAAGCAACCATAACTCACGCCACCACTGTGCACTGCTAAGACTAACACCCAGGACATCAAAGATGACATCACAAATGTCATTGATGACATCACTGATGACATCACATGTCTGGCTCACTTCACTGATATATGTAGGGCAGTAACAGGCAGGAACTAAAAAGTCACTATACCATAGTCAAAGTGCTATGATGACAGCACAGGTGGCATTACATGTCTAGCCCCTTCTTTTTTTGTTCACTGACATATGTAAGCCACGTGGCTTTCCTCACTGTCAGTCAGCAGTTTAAGAAGTTAAAAGTGCTATATTTGTAGTCCTCACCCGTCTCATATATTCTTACAATACTTTCCTTAGGTTACGGTTACATCATATCATATATATGTATAGAAGAAGAAGGAATCCAGAAACACAAGAATCTTTTCAGTCCATGAAGTTAATTAGTTCGGATATGAACATTTTGTGGTAATACCGCAGTTTTTGGTGCTTGCTTTACATTCCCTGTATATGCTTTTTTTACTGATATATATATATATATATATACAACACCAAGAATGTTATGATGGGTTTAAAAAGGTTTGAAAAAATCACTTTCACCTGAAATGTGAAAATAGGAAAGTCCATTTGAGCCTACTCACACACTCCAGAGCGCCACCCAGCAGCCACGGCCGGACGCCCAACTTCAGCTCCGAGGCACAACAGCAAGGCACCGTGGGCACGCAAACCAGCCAAAATCCAACCCCCTTTCTCCAGGAGATTGTCATTTTCCTGGAAGCCTTTCAAATGTTTGTCTTGGGTTGATTAAGCTCTGTATAAAGTAGCACCCTCCTCTTAGACAAAGACAATTTTCTGGAGAAAACAAAGTCTGCATCTGAGCTAATCTGCCCACCCACAAC
This sequence comes from Ambystoma mexicanum, assembly GCF_040938575.1. Lineage (NCBI taxonomy): Eukaryota > Metazoa > Chordata > Amphibia > Caudata > Ambystomatidae > Ambystoma > Ambystoma mexicanum. The sequence goes on along the minus strand of NC_090926.1, from coordinate 107,980,945 downwards.
GCCCCGCTGCCGTGGCCCAGAGCTGGAGGTAAACCTCCAGCGATAGCCACTAGGTGGTGCCCAGGAACGTGGAACTTGGCTCAAATTGACCTTCCCACTTTACCATATATATATATATATATATATATATATATATATATATATATATATATATATATATTCAATGAACAAACTCAAACTTTGTTAAAGGGACGTTATGCTTAAGTTGCACTAATAAAAACCTATGAAATTCAATGAAAAAACTTTGTTAAGGGGACATTATGGTTAAGTTGCACTATTAAAAACCTTTGAAATTCACAGAAAAAACTTTGTTAAAGGGACGTTATGGTTATGTTGGACTAATAAAAACCTATGAAATTCAAAGAAGAAAACGTTGTTAATGGGACGTTATTGTTTCAAGTAAAATCGAAACCCCTCAAAAATTCGCCAGTTATGGTAAGCTAAACAACCATAACTCGCGCCACCACCGTGCACTGCTAAGACTAACACCCAGGAGATCACAAATGCCATTGATGACATCACTGATGACATCACATATCTGGGCCACTTGTTTTTGTTTATTGACATATATAGGCCAAGTATTATCAGTTTCCCAGAGATTATTTGATAGGTTTGACAAGTGCAATGATGTGTTTTTAATATGTTTTTACTGCGATGTCCGCGGACAGCATCAAAGTCTGCGAATCCAAGATGGCGGGCATTTACAAAAATCTGACGTACTTCATGCTCTTCACCATCCAATCAGCAAACACGTCGCATGTCCGCGGACATGATGCAAGCCTATTAACTAATCGGTGTCCTGTCCGCGGAGCGAACATAGATATCACTAATTTTGTGTGACCTACTTATTGGTCGTTTTAAAAAAACTACTGGATGGATTTTCACCAAATTTACAAAAGCACGCTTTCGGGACCAAGCCACTGCTCCTGGTGAAAGTCCATCCAGCGGTTTGGGCTGTAGGCGTGAGCAACGTTTTTTCCCCATTCAGTCAATGGGAAAAAAAATACATTTTGGGACCCCCCCTATAACTTTGCCCCCCCTGGACCAAACCTCACCACACTTTGCAAAAACATTCAGAGTGGGCCATATACTTTTTTTTGTTTGGTGTGGATTCGTCCAGTGGGAGCGAAGTTATAAACTGCCCAAAAAGTGCTCTTCCTATCGGTTTAGCAATTTAGTCATAACTACACGCCCACTACCGTGGGCCGTGTAATATATATATACATATATATACATATATATACACATTTATACACACACACATACACACACCCTCCCTCCCTTCCCCTCTCCCCCCCGACGCCGTACAGCAGCAGTGGACATAACCTTGCATACAAGATCACAGTGTTATTGTTAGGAGTAGACCACTGGGTCCCTTCTGCCTGTATTATTAGGGGCCTGTGGCAATACTTTGGGGGCTCCACACACAGCAAGCCATAATCCAATGCCATGCTGTACACCCCTGGTGTGCCATGGTGCTTCCTCAGCCAGGCCCTGCCTGTACCTCTCATCTCTCACTTCGGGGAAACCAATCTGACACAGGCCGCAGGGGGGTGAACAGCAGGTGGGTGAGTCGGAGTCTGAGGGAGGACACGCAGCTCATCCCACCAGGGAAAATGATGAAGGGAGCGCTGCACTTGTCTGGGAAGCACAGGCAGCAGTCACAGACGCTGGGGCCAGGGTCCCTAGCTCCTAGCAACCAGGATATGCCAGGAACGTCCCACAGTGCTAGGCTACCCAACGAGCCACAGCAGAGAGCCCCCATTGCCATTCAGTAGGTCTGTCAACAGCTGGTTCATTTGCAACCTTGCGGTCATGGCTATTCCCTCACACCAATGGCCTCAGTTCTGGTCATGTCTGAGGGCCAGCCTATCCTTGCCCACCCACTAGGGGGCACTGAAGCCGTCTTTCCCAGTGGCCGCACTAACACGGCGCTGGCCTCAGGGACCATTCAGTACATGTCCATAGACATAGACACAGTCCTTTGGGGTTTACAGGCTGTAGGTTGCAGATGCCTGGCCCTACTATGGTATATGAAGGGTAGGTCTGCAGTTTGCCCCCTATTTTGAATGCTTGCCGCCGTTACTTCTGATTGCCTGAACGTATGCACACAATCTTTAAATTGCTGTGTAACTCACAGAATCCGAACGCTTGCACGGCGGTTCCACGCAAGTTATATTGCCAATTGCCAGTTATATTGCCAATGTGCCGGCACCAAGCCTCTACAGTACCCCTAGCTGCTCACCATCGGGTGCATATGCGTACAACACTCACCAGGGGCCAGACCACAGGTGCAAGTGCAAAGCCCGCGCGGCACCAGCACCAAGTCTAAGCCCACCCCACCCCACCTCCAAAAAAAGCTTTGATGCAGATTTCTGGTTGTTCGTTGCTTGGCTTGATACTTTGGTTCCAAGTCATATGCATGGTACACTGGTGCTCAGGCTGTACAGGTGATGTGGCTCTGCTGGGGCAATGCAGTGTCAAGCTCATGGATAATGTGAGCAGCAGTGGTTCAAAGTTCGAGTGAGTGCCAAATGGAACACCACCAGGTCCTGCTGGTTCTAATACAGTAAACCTTGTTAGAAATCAGTTTGATCAATCTGGTCTGAGGTGATGTAAAACAGGGATCCTGACTGCTCTGGTGTTCAGGATTCTACAAGACCCACTGCAGGGCGTTCCAGGACACACATGGTCCTTTCAGTCTCCCCCAGCATAGGGAGGTTTCCTCGGAGAGTGGTAGGCCTTGGTCCTCAGAAAGAGTCACCCCAAATGTTCCCTGGAAGTGGTTAGGGAGCAGAGCCAGCCTCTGCTTTGGAGCACTCCTTCACCACAATGGCTGAGTATTTCGGAAACATCAATTCCTTCTGAAGTCCTTGAAGGTCCAAAAGTGAATCAATAAAGGAATGGAAGACTGCCTCTTTTATAGCCCAATACAACATGCTTTGAGGGTCCAATCCTTGTCTGTATGACAAGTGCCCCTTGCCTTCGAATGTCATTCCCAGAGTGCCTTGTTCCATGGGAGGTGGAGGGGACAGGAAGGAGAGGAAAGCCCATAGAAATGTAAGATGGAAAAACCCTTCCTCAAACCCACTTGTGCTTCCCTGACTCTGCACCTTTTCCAGCCTGCAGCTTCAAAGGCTCTCTGGTGTGCAGCCCCCTAGTGTGAGATAGCCCTTTGTGTTGAAATGTTCTCTTTGAGGCCAGGCTCTTGGTGTCTGTGGGTGATCCCAGACCTGGCAAGCAAGGTGTTACCTTCTACCCCAGAGAGTCAATAGAGACGTGAATGCTGACCTTTTGTCTCATGCAAGTGACTGACATCCAAGTAGCTTCCCAAAGATGTCTAGGCAAACAGAGATGGCAATGGTATGCTACAAATCAGACGTGGCTTTAATAACTGTATGTATGAACTACTAACCACCATACACAAATAGTTACGGCTTGAATTTCAGAATTATCCTGCCACCAGGTGGGTATTTTATCATAATTAACATGGTTTTGGAACAGAGGTGTAGAGTTAAATGCAACCTCTGCACTACAGTGGTTGGCTGTTAAAGCAGCTGTCAAACAGGGCACGGGTGCCCTCTGAGCTTACTCTGTGCCCACTCTGTGCCAGAGGAAAGTAGGAACTCTAGATCAGGATACTGATGCAGCAGGGCACAGGTATGCATTGTTTTTGTCATGGAGTTTAATGAAAGGGGTGTCTAGTTAGCAGACCACCCTTTCTGAGATGGATTAACTGCATTGTTTCATATTTAATTCAAATTTAAAAAATCTAGGGCTTTTACACCCATGCCAGATGACATTATTCACCCTCTGGCCCCCACCAAACGGTTTGTGTCTCACCCTTTAAGGGTCTGCCTCATCCTACAGTTAAAAATACCTACTGAGGCCATTTTTACTGGAGTGTTGTGACTCAAGCCTGTGTTGGATGTCCATTTCCAACCCCTGCAGAAATATGTCCGAAATAAATAACTTGGGATTCTCTGCCTGCATGTCCTTAGGCCACTTAAGTGGTCTGTGTTTGTTTGGACCATGTAGTGAGACCCACAAAGGTAGGGTTTCAGCTTGTGCATGAACAAAACTACTGCAAAGGCCTCCTTTTCCGTTGTGGCCTAGTTGCGCTTTCGCTTAGTGAAGCGCCTACTAAGGAATGCACCAGTGAGACTCTATTCCATGCACACCTTACCTCCCAAGTAAAATCAACATAGGCCTAGAATAAGTACATTTGTAAATCATTCATAGAAAACAATAATATTCCAAATCCCTACTCATTAATAAATATATAACAAAGGAAGTTCAATCAGCAGTTCATGTTTTGCTTTTTGTTTAATATTTAATTATTTATTATCTTGTGTTTGACAAATGTTGATCTTTGAAATTTCTAATGTTGTCATGGTTTTTGGGAATGCCCACATCATTTTGATTTTTGTTTTTATACATGTGAAACTTGTAGACCTTAATACCAAGCCCTGATGAAGACCTTGTGAAGGTAGAAACACGTGTCAGCATTCGTTGTTTTGATGACCATCTAATAATGTTTTGTTTTGTTGATTGAACGTCTTGATGAATATTTATTAAAAAATAGGGATTTGGAATATTATTGGTTTCTATTACTGATTTACTTATTCTAGGCCTATGTTTATTTTACTTGGGAGGTAAGGTGCACATGGAATAGAGTTTCACTGGTGCAATTTATATGTATAACCTAGGGCGTAGGTCATTGACTTGGACCATGCCAGCACCCTCCTACCTTTGAAGATTTTGTCAGCGTAACATTTAGTTCACACATTACAAATTGGGAGGCAGCGGAACACGATAGCCCACTCAGCTTCCTACTACAGAGTGCAAACGTTTGCTTGACCCCCTCAAAGTTCAGCTACACTAACAGTGCACCAATTTCAAATTCACATGTGTCGGTCTGAATGAGGAATTCCTGTTTGTAATCTGTGACAGGCAGTGGCCCAGGTGACCTTCTCTGGAAATTAGTTAGAGGTAGCATCATTTAAGGCTAGGGCACGTATCCCACAGCCCCTGAAAAAAGTCCTGTAGTAGCCGAGTAAGCCCAAGAAGAAGGCTCTCAGCTTTCTCTGCGTAGTGAGGATATCCCAATCCATCACTGCCTAGACATTAATCTGGAGAGGCGGTTTCTTCTTGCCACAAACTTGGTAACTTAAGTAAATCACAGCACCCTTCACTCTCTTGCACTTGAAGGCCCTGATAGTCAAGCCATCCTTCTGCATGGCTTGAAGCATCTGTTTCAGATAGGATAAATGGTCTTCCCAGGTGTGACTGAAAACAGTGACTGTGATGCTGGAAATGCATTGGAAGGACAGGGCCTACATGTACCTGTCCTGTACTCCCTTATCATGTGGGTTCTATGTTATTTTCTGCACAGGATTCCAGTTGGGACTCCTGGCAGTGCAGCTCTTCCTCCTTCTGGTTGTGGTGACCAGAGACCCTTGGGATACCCTTATGGCACCCATGGGTGGGGGTACCCCGAGTGTATGTTTTTTGGGCAACTGTGTGTAGTCCACGGAGCAAGGTATGGGCTGGTGGCAGCTGCATACTGAATTGACAGGTGCTCTGAGCATCCTCCATTTTGGGATACCCAGGCCCTGCCATAGCAATTAGTTGATTCCTGATAGAAGCCAAGATGGCCCCTGGGGCCTCTTGGTTTATATTGCCTGTTACCTTGTTTTCCCAAAGTCCTGAGAAGGCCGGACTCTGTCCCTTCCCCTGACTGGCTCTTGGGTGGAAGAACCATATATGGTATTGTGGGGATGTCCAGGCCAGACTGGCTGGAGCCTTCCCAGTGACTGTAGGTTGTGGGTACACCCTTGGGGTGGGACCTGTGTGAATAGTGTTTGACCAATATGCATTCTATTTTATGGGTGTCTGGTTTTTGTATATGTGACACAATGAATGAGACAGCCCTCCCTGAAACTGACATGAGTGCAGTGTGGTGTGCTGAAAGGCTGGGTGCTTGCCCCAATCCACATTCCTTGTTATGGGTGCCTGGGTGGAAGTGAATAGCCTGAATGCCTGTGAGCCTGATTGGCTGCCTACATGCATGAACACCTTTCTGTGTGATTGGCCGACTGAGCCTGGTTCAGCCAGAGTGAATGAGGGACAGATGGGTATATCTGGGGAGCTCTCTCTTACCAATTTGTTCATAAGCTGAAGTTGAACCTTGAAGCTCATCCTTGAAACCCAGCTGGAAGAAGAATATTTGCTGCTGCTTTTCCTTCGATGAAATCTAAAAGATGTTGAGTCTGTCAAGGACTGATCCGAGAGAGGACCTGGCTAGGAGCCCTCTCCCTGAGCTAAGAGAGACCATCATGCAAAGCTTTCTGCTCTTCATCGAGGCACCATGGAGGCCAGTCCCGAAAGGCTGTCGACTGGGGAAGGGGTCTGCCGAGAATCTTGAAGTAAAGCGTCAGGACATCAAGGCCATCTAACTCCTTTGCTTTCGATCAGGGTTCAGAGGATTTCCGTAACCGCTGGAAGCCAGTCAAGTCATGTCGCCCAGAAGCGGGGACAGCTTGACGTTGTGCTGCTCAATTACCGGAGCCACAAAGATGCACCTTGCCTAAGAACATTTGAACGAGGGCTCCCTTGCCATCACTGTTGACCACTTTGTCCCGCCGGAGAAAGTCGAGGTCGCCGGCTACCGAAGAAAGTCTGCCAGTGGGTTTCCTGCCATCTGAAGCTGACAAAGACGTCCCGAGGACACCGACAGAGTGAAGATCCGAGGACCAGTAAACGGTCGAGTCCCGGTCGCCGGCACCATCCTGATGTATGTGCTGCAGCTGCAGCACCGACAGGCCAGAGGACCTCAGAAGGGACTCCCGGCGCCCGCTGTTGGGCCTTCATCCATGACTGAGTCTTCTTTGCGGCACCAAACACTTTACATTGAGGTGCACCGCACGCCTCATCTTCCCAGGACTTCCTCGATCAATCGCCTGAGAGCACCGCCAAGGTCGAAGCTGCAACGCCAGTGTTCCACTTTTTGTCAAGGATCTCGACGCCCTGTGGCACCTCCTTTAAAGGGATTTCACTCTCAAGGGCATTGTCGACGAACCGCAGAAGAAAATCTTCTATCTCAGGTACATTGGGGTAGTTGAACTTTCTGACCAGGGAACAAGACTATTTAAACACTAATGGACTGGGCTTGTTAATACTTTATTACAGGCTGCCCAGGTGGGGGGATCCTCACTCAGAATTGTGTCTTAGTAGCTAAAAAAGCATTCTGCCCTTATTTAACCTAACTTGCCTTCCTTCCTTATGATCTATGCTGTTACATCTTGCTGCATGGTTTGTATGCCATCATAACTGTCAGCAGTTGAGGCTTTTTAAAGGAATCTAAAGCTAAATGGGGTACCACATAGACATTGTATAGATTTGCCATATTAGAATTACCAGAGTAATTGTCTATATACCTTGAACCTTATTTTTATATAAAGAACTGTGTTAGCACATAACGTAGTGTGTGGTTATTCCTTTGTGGGGGGTTGGGGACTCACAGTATTTAAGAACCAGCCTGCACCACCTCCTGGGAGCTTAAGCCTTGGTTGCTCGTCCATACTACGATATAGAAAATATTGGCTGGGGTTCTCTGTGCTTCTACTCTGCCATATAGAGAGCAGGAGCACAGATACCCCCCTCCAGTCTTTTCAGTGACATCATCCAAGCAGACAACACTGACATTCTCTAGTCCTGGCTGACATGGTGCACCATCCATTGAAAGGTGGCAGGGACACTTCTTTCACCCAAAAGGGCATAACAGTGAACTAGTAGTGTCCTTCTGGAGAAGAAAATGTGGATCTCCATTTTGCTTTGTCAGTGAAGTGACCTGCCAGTACCCTGTCATAAGGTCAAAGGCAGTTCTGAACTTGGCAGCACCTAATATGCAACTGAGCTCATCTGACTAATGTTATGTGCTGTACATCTTTCTTGGTGACAGAATTAAGACCTTCACACAAAGGCAGACTCCAGTTTTCCGACTACTGGACATTTCAGGTACCAGTAACACAGGACTTCCCCATGGGCTGTGGGAAGACTCAACCCCCAAGTCCAACATCTTGGAGACCTCCTCCTTTATGGTATCCTTGTCATACAGCCAGATTCCTCCTCTTCACTGGCAGTCTTGCAATTGCTGCTCAGTAAAGTCTGAGGAGATCGCCACTTCCTCTAGTGACCAATCACTATACTTGTTTTGCAGCAAGTTTGGGAGTAGATCTGTCTCCCCATCAGGCTCATCATCAGTAACCTGTGCCATCACTAAGTCATCCCAGATGTAATGAGGCTTTTACCGGTTGGCATGGAAGACCAAATGAGGCTCCCTTGCGCCTTGGAAGCAATGAGATAGTTAACCTTGTTGATTTTCTCCAACATCACGTAGAGCCCAATTCACTTGTTATGAAGGGCACTGGGCTTCACTGGTTCCATGATCCAGACCATCTACCAGAAGTGCACTCAATCATGATGGCCTTCTGCTCATGCCAGTACTTCATGAGCTCTTGACTGACCTTCACATTTTTTGTGTTCTTTGTTATCTGTCCATGGCCATCTTGGATATGAGACCAAGCACATAATCCACTCCCGTGGGAAGCTATTTGGGATTGCCCTCCTATCCATTCTGGCACCTGACTTGATAGGACAGCCAAATAGGATCTCAAACGGACAGCAGCATACACTGCTATGTGGCATCTCCCAGTATGCACACAGAAGGCATCACAGAAGAATATCCCACTTTCACCCCGGGGCTCTTCCAAGCCACCTGTCATGCCTGCCAGGGTCTTCTTGAACAATGCGACAGCTCATTTATTTGTTGGTGATAGGCTGTAGAGAACATTTAAGTTACTCCACATTTACAGCACAAGCCTTCATATATGAAGCTATGAAGTAGGATGCCTTGGCAGCAGTAGCTTATTTAGTGAACACTGCACATGATAATATCCCTGTTAGAGACTTTGCTGCCACCTGGGCTTTGATGCTCCTTAAGGTTACTGCTTCTGGGTGCCGGATGGCGTGGTCTACCACAACCAAAATATACCAGTATTTTGACATGGTATGAGGAGCTCCTCTACCTACAAAATGCAGGTGTTTAGTTCTCCCATCTTTGTTATCCCCTCCTACAAAATGCAAACTTTCTTGCCATTCTTCTCCACCTACAAAATGCACCTTGCATACTTGGTTAAACCTAATCCCCCACCCTCATCACCTCTGTATGTAAGAAAGCAACTGTACCCTTACATTTTGACTTCAAATTGTCTGTCGATCCTTCAGTTAAGAGAACAGTCCTACAGGCAAAATGTAAACTTTTTTCGGGACATATATTTTATAATACAGCCTATTTAAGGCTTTTTATACAGCAAATAAAATGCACACTCATTGAACGTTCCATAGAAACATAGTGACCACACCAATGCATAAGAATATACAACTAGCAATCCTTCTTGCCGCACATTCTATAAAATCATCAAAAAACATAATCGAACATCATAAACAAGAAACTATTAAACTCCCCACTCCGTAGGTCCTGATGTGGACTTAATTACTCTCCATAATCTAATCACATGAAACACAACTGATCTATCATTTCCTTCCAAATATAACTGCCACAATCTATCTTCTGTTGCATCAAAATGTCTGCCTATTGCCCATCTAGCCCACCTTCTTTCCCTATTAAATTCCAGGCGGCAACATAACATGTCTAGTTATTTTAGTTGTCTGTGAATCACAGAACATGCATGAGCAAAGCTCTTTAATAATTCTTGCTCTTGCACCCATCCTGTCCCGATTGTCCTCATTATTAAATGTAAGCTTAATGTATTCTTCTTTCATGTTAAGATTCAGGAATTCCTATAAATAAAGTCCCATAAGAAGTGATGTGTCTTGTGCATTTATATAGTCAGCACTGCAACTCTTGATTGCAAGATTAATCCACATTTGTTCCTGATCATAACTATTCATTCATGCCTTAAGTATGTTCTTGAATCTAGTATATGGAACAGCAGCATATGGCCAACTGATTCTGGTCTGTACCAATTTGTAATAGTCAAAGTACACTCCTTTTTGTGTAAATTAGAGGGAAAGATCTATTTAAAGTAAGTAGTAGGGTGGAGGGGAAAATGAAAACCCTGACACGATATTTTGTTACTAATTAGAAAAGCAAACAGGTATCCACACATTTTGTGTAACACTACCATCCCATGCACACCTAGTTCATTTGTTACCCAATTAATATTTAAAGCCAACTTGTTAATAAATTACAACTGCACATTAATATATGGTTTCTTAGGAAAAATTACACTTCAGTGTTGATTAAATGGTGATCATCCTGATCTTTTATATATTACATTTCTTTTTATACACAATACATTTCATACAACTGTTTTTCAGACCACAGCGATTTTTAAAACAATCAAATCATTTTTTTAATAAACAATAGTCAATGGGTTGTTTACAATTGCTCTATGTGTTTCCGGAATTACTTTCCCTTCATTAGGAGCTACTCTCAATGTTTTTTCATTCTTCCAGTGCGCCATGTTCTAAAAGTTATAGAGAAAAGGTTATACCTGTTTTGTATGATGATCTATGTAAAGCATTTATAATGTGAACATATCAAGAGTAATTATCACAATCTGTTTCCTAATATTCACCGGGTGTAAAGTTGTTTACCACAATGCAAGCTGTATGCGGTTCTCCTAGTTATTTAAAATCTTAGATCATCTTCCAATGATCCAGTTGGACATGATAATAGAATACGTTGAAATAAAAAGTTTGTATACTATTTGTAAAAGGAACCAAATTCACTGATTCAACCAAAATATAAGAGGTCTAATCTCACCTTATTGGAATAGATGTATGGTCTGGCAGTAGCGCATGACCTTCCTTGTACTAATGGATTTGCCTTGTGACTGACATCCAAGTAGATGGAGTAATATCCTGATATGGATGGTTTAAATTTCCTCTTACGTACTATTTGTAAGGCTAAGTACGTATGATTCTTCGGATATAGGAACTTTGTTGGCCTCTATACATTTTCTGACGGCTTCATCAGTCAGCTCCTTGGCTTTATGTTCAGGTTCGATATCAATCATGATCTTCATTCCTACCATCTCTTTGCCGTTTTCTTGCATTGGGCAATGGCTATTCTGATTACACAGAATCCGAACATCACCTGTACTAATATTACTCCAAGAATCTTGAATACATTTGCCATCAACTGCGGAATCCACAGGGAGGCAGCCCAACTGTCATCTTTAATGTCATCTGTCTCAACTTCCATCTTAGTCTGCAGGTCTGTCAACAACGTTATGACCTCTGTCAAGGTCAACTTTTTCTCATCATGAGAAGGTATGAATGTGCAACATGATGGCCCAATTTTGGCGCAAACTCCTCCTTCCATTGCAGTAAATTTGTCTTTTTATGAAAAAAAGACGGAAACCAAATGTCTTGCGCCCTCAGCGAAATTTATTTTTTGAATAATAAATCAATAGTTTCAAATCTATACCCTCATTTTAGACTTGCTAATATAATTTTAAGGCTGAACAAAAAATTATTTTACAATAAATGAATTTGTTCATTGTCCGAATTCAAGCCTGTATGGCAGCTATCCAAATTGCAGTTCCAAAAAGCTTCTCTTGTTCTCAACATTTTTTCCAAATTTCCTCCTCTTTGTGGTCTAATGACTTTTTCAATTCCAAAAAACTTTGTTATTAGAAGAATCATTTGCGTGTTCCGTTAGGTAATGATAGCCCAATGGGTATCTTATGTCTTTATTGATGATGGCTCTCATATGTTCTTGGATTCTAATTTTAAGTTTTCTCATTGTGCTTCCCACATATACTTTTTTACATGAACATTTGATGACATATACTACTGTTTTGTGTTGCAGTTGATAAAGTTTTTGATTCTGTATACTGTTCCATTTGGCAAAGATACACTTTTTCCCATTGTCTGAATATTGGCAACTAATGCAGGTTCCGCATTTATAGTTGCCTAACAGTTTTTTTTTAGTCCATAATTGAGTTAGTCCTTCTTCTTGTTTCTTTGAGATAAAATGCGAATGGCTTAATATGTCTTTTTTATGCTTTTCGCTCTTTTGAAAGTTATGTGTACATCTTCTTCAAGATATCTGGATATATCTTGGTCCATTTTCAGTATATGCCAATTTTTCTTTAGAATATTTTGGATCTGTTTGGCATTCATGCTGTATTGCGTGATAAATCTCACTTTTTGATCTTTTGCCACCATTTTGATTTGTTTATCTTTCAACAGTTCTGTTCTTGATTTTGTTTTTGTTCTTTCGTATGAATTTTCCAAATTTTTTTTATTATAGCCTCTTTCCGGAAATGTTTCCATTGCTTGTTTGGCATGTTTTTCATATTCTTGTGGTTCTGTACAATTCCTTTTGATTCTCAATATTTCTCCATATGGTATATTCCGAATAATATGTTGAGGATGATGACTTTTGGCATGTAGAATTGTGTTTCCAGCAGTTGGATTCACATTGAGGGTTGTTAAGACCCTTCCATTTTTTATATATATTTCTAGATTTAGAAATTGAATCCGATTGGCACTTTGATTGGTGGTAAATTTCAAGTTGTATTGGTTGGAGTTTAGGTATGATACATAATTATTCCAAGTTTCAGTATTTCCGTTCCATATCAGAAGAATGTCGTGATCATATCAAGGACATTTCTATTCTGGAGGGTCATCAGTCGTATGGCCCTGAGCTCTTCCTTGATGACATTGAATCCCATTATGGTAGCATTGATTGTCTGCAGAAGCTCCCATCTGGTGATCTGTAGATACCTGGCGTTTGCTACTGTTTGGATCCCAGGCATGAATATAGTCGTAGGTTTTGTGACAGTCTTGCTGAGCAATCTGTGTTCCTCAGGAATTGAGTCATATCCTTTTATTGATTTGGCTAAGAAATAATTCTCTCTTCTTGCCCGACGGAGAAGTTCTTTTTCTCAAATGGGCATCCACTTTTGAAAATTCACCAATGTTCAGCTCGCTTTGAGGAATCACTAATTCTGGAACATGGATGAGCACCAAAGAACATACTCCACCCCAATCCTTGGGCAACTTTATGTAAGCTCTAGATCCACAAGCCCAATAATGGTCCATAAGGACAGCTGTCCCTTCTCCCATCCTAGGAAAGCAAATTGTGGTTTTGCATTCTTAGTTATAGCCCACGTGATTCGTTCCGTTTCTCTGGAAGTACAGTGTCGCATTGACCAATGGGATTACAACTACTGGGCCTGATTCGTCTTCTACCCATGTCAGTAGTTTGGAGTACTTAGCCCATGATTTTAAACACCGGTCATTTACTTTCTGCACCTCTTGTACATTATCTGTTTTCAGCAGGTGAGCTGCACAGGACATCGTTCCTTCTTCCCATCCCTTCATGAAATTCACTCGTCCATAGATTAATAGTTTAGTTTGTTCACAACATCCAGGTGATCCAGCTACTTCTGTCACATCAGGGCAATCCATTCTCTTCATCTCTTCAATGCTCCCCTCATCCTGTCCTGGAGAAGGATACACAAGCATCTTGCTCTTCCATCCAGGATCCTTTTCCATTTGCAGCATTTTTATATAGTCATCCTGGAATGGAAAGTACCATCTTTATCTCCATCACAAGGTTGCCCAACTGCCTTGGAATTGTCTTCGAGTTGTACATGTTGCAAGATGACTGAGGCACTTTGCATCATGCTCTGGAACCTCTCTGGCAATGAAAGATCGTACTGTATTCATGCATAGGGGATAGGAGAGCAGATATATCAACCCTCCTTTGATGCTGTCTCCACCACTTTTCCCATGTGTTGGCACCACATGTTATTCCCCAGGTGAGCTGTGTTATCTAGATAGATATTTATCCCTTCACTGTCTTCCTCTGCATCTCTTTTGTGTCTCCCAAAATCTTTATAGTAATCATAGAGTAAATCAAAAGCAGTTTTCACAGTAGGGAGAACCATAGGGACTTCTCCTTCAGTGGAAGTACTAACATGATGGAGACTGTGAAGGATGAAGAAAAGAAAGACAAAGAGAACAACCATACAAGCGAATATTATGCATAAGAACATAGGCCTCCGTCTCTTGCAAAACCCTACTGTTTGTTGCATTTGTTCATTTTCTAGAACCGTGCCACTCTCTTCATTAATCATTTGTAATACAATTATCAATTGTTCATTTTCTAGAGCTGTGCCACTCCTTTCATTAATCATTTATAATCCAATTATCAAGTTTCTTTATGTGTCTAACTGTAAAATCTGTTAAAAAATCTGTTCAATTATCACTGGGCCGTTTTTAGGATCCTGCATGAAAGGGTGAATAGTAACATCTCTTCTAACAAGATCAGGGTAAGACTGAAGTATGAATACAAAGACAGCAAGCACAAGCCGATGAACGTCAATATCGGCAGGCACCATATGTTTAATCACTTAAAACAAATATTCTCTATGAAATGAATCTGGATACTGATCTTGTTTCCAATTTCTGATCAAGAACTGACGTTTAGGCATATCTCTGATGCATTATTTTCTGCGTCAATATGTATTTATAAAAGTTAATTTCAAAATTCCTGGAATTCTCCACAAGTCTTTGCACTCTCTGCTAAAATATCGATAAGGAGTGTTCATTGAATTCCATTCCAAATAAAAATTTGTATTAATCATTTGTGTTATCATCGTTCATCATTGATCGAGTCTGCACGCACTGAAATTCTTCTTCTTGTCTTGCTTCTGGATCAGCAACAGTGCGAGGGAAGGTCTCGCCTTTATAGATCTTCACATCACCCAGGTGCAGCCAAGCTCCTCTTCCTTGTATCTTGACAGCAGTGGGGAACGCTTCTTCAATGATGAAAAGGGCCATGAAAATGTGGCTCATGCCACTTCCTGGTAAAGAATTCAATTACCACTAGGTCCCCAAAATATAACTTAAGTTGTGGTAATAGTTCACTTGGATTGGTTTCCGGATTATCTTCTTCTGTGTTCTTAGACCAACCCCCCTGGTGCTTGACTTGATCTGAAATGAAAGAAATACTAGAGCTCATACTTGTCAAATAATCATGCATCTAATCACCTAAAGTTTTAGCTATGAATTTGAGCATCACTACTACTCATAGATGGAGGTGTAAGGGGTGTTCTCATTCGATGCCCTGTCACTAGTTTGTGCGAGGTGAGGTGGTGGTCTGATCCTGGCTGATTCCAAAAGGCATATAATGCTAAGGGTAGGCAATACAGAATACATCCCTTTTTCAAAGGCAATTTGATCTTAGCAATCCTTTTGTAGAGTCTCTCGCATATCTTGTGGGTGATAAGCAGAAGAAACCTTGTGCTTTCTATGCATAAGAAGCCCTATCTGTTCAAGCAACTCATTGATAAAATGTGGACCATTATTGGATCTTAGCACTTCAGACACCCCGCCATCAGCAACACCTTGCGCACCAAAACCTTTGCTGCACAAGTGGCATCAGGGTGTGTACATGGACCTGCCTCGATCCATCTAGAAAAGGGACACATCACCCGTAACAGCTACCTATATCCATTACATGTCTGCAGCATATCGACATAGTCGATATGTAAATGCTGAAACAGACCATTTGGTTGAGTTATTACTCCTCTAATCATTCTCAGTGTATGCCCAGCAGTAAACATTTGACACACAATGCAGTTCACGATAAATAGTGCAATGTGTTCTAACAAATTAGGAATGAACCAGTCTTCTGCAGTCGTAGCAGCAAGACTCTCTCTAGTTACATATGCAGGGTAATGCAGCTGTTCAAGCGTGACTTTCAATAAAGTTACTGGCATCACTGGCTTCCCGTGCTGTCCTGTCACCATAACGCTTCCATGGGGGATGAAGAACACCCCCTTCGTTTCCATAATTATTGCTCTTCCGGTGGTGAACTTCCTTGAATCTCTATTAATTGGGTTATCGACAACTTATGAAACCCCTCTTGCAGTATCATTGTTGTAACCAAATTTTCTTTAATACTCTCAGTATCAGAATTCGGGATTTCTGTGGAATATGCAACCCTTTTGGCTTCTTCATATGTGGCTTCATTCCCACAAGAGATAAAATCTGTTCGCTTAGTATGCGCTGCAAATTTAACCGCCGCTATGGCCACTGGGAGTTGTAGTGCCTTAATGAGTGTATATAATAAGGATGAATACTGCACTGGAGAGCCATCTGAGCAGAGGTAGTCCCTCCTTTTCCAATGTGCTAACCCTGTGTACGGTTGACGTCAAGTAGGTGGAGTCACTGTACACCATCACTTCCTGCCCTTCCTGCTTCATAAGTGTGACAATAAGCACTACTAATTCTTCTCCTTGCGCTGAAAAATGAGACGGTAGCCTAGCACTCGCCACTGCTTCAAATTCTCCATTTAAACTGTTTCTTATCTCTGCAGTGCCTGAAAGCCTTTCCCCGCTAGTCTGATCAATTTTTGAAGAACCATCAATAAAGAGAATCTCCCCTCCCGCTAAGGCATTTTCTTTCACACGGGGTATATCATCATAAAAATCCTTACTCCATTTCTTTAGTCAACTCTAGTTTAATTTTGCCAACTTGCATAAACCCAAAAACTGTTGCATCTGTCTCATTGTGTTTGGTTTTGAGGTTTTCATAATTGCCTCAGCTCTCTCAGGTGTCACTTTCTTTCCTTCATGCAAAATCAACTGACCTATATATAATACCTCTTCTTGCCACTATTGTAGCTTATCTTTGATATCCCTTGTCTGCTAGAATAGTTATCATCTGAACAGAATCCTGTCTGCACTCATCGTCTGTGGTGCTACAAATCAAGATGTCATCTATGTATTGTATCACCGTACTCTTGAGATCAATGTTACCTAGATCCATCTGTAGGACTCTTTTAAAGATTGATGGGGACTCACAGTACCCTTGAGGCAGCCAGACAGCCTAGTATGTTTCAGTCTTTTTTGGCGAAACGTAAATGAAGTCAAGTCTTGTGGTTCCTTGTGCTATGGAATTGAGAAAAATGCATTTTTCAAATCGATCACCGTAAAATACCAGGCTTCCAACGGGATACTGTACAATATTGTCCCGGATTAGAAACTAAAGGAAAATCAGCATCTACAATCTGGTTAATCTGTTTGATATCCTGTATAACTCTCCACGACCCCCCTTTAGATTTCTTGATAGGATACACCACAGTATTACACAATGATCCTGATGGCACCAAAATCTTCTGATTCATCAGTGCTGAAATATACTCTCATCAACTTCTCGAGACATGTGGTGCTGTTTTGCTTGTGGTAAAATCGCTCCTGGCTTAAGCTTTATTTTAACCTCTCCTAACCCCTTCAATAAACCTACGTCATAAGGGCCTGTGGTCCAAAGGACACTTGCCACCTTTTCCAAATCTTCCTGAAAAAATGTTGGTCATTGTCGCCTTTCGCTGTAAAACTTCCCTTTTCTCTATTCTTATGCAGTATGTGATGCTCATGAAGAATACTTCATCATCACTTTGGTCTTCCCCTTCATCTGTCATGTCAGTCAATCTATACCCTTCCTCAAGAGCTATCACTGTTCTCCATTATCTACCCTCATCATCTACCCCTTCGAGCATTACCATTTCTCTTCGTACTGTGGATGCTTCCTATTCTATAGGAATAGTGTGTCCACCTTCCTCATCTATAGGTATTTGTGGTCTAAACAGAAGCTCATCAGGTATTCTCATAATGTTTCCCACAAGGCCAGGTAGCCATGTCAATAAAATGCTCTCTCCATATAGAAAAATCTCTGGATGTACCGGAACGCCTTGCAGAGCCACCTGCCCTGTAAACGCCAGTATAAATTCTCCCATGTTTAAATAGTGTATTCCTGGACAGGAGCACATTATACCTTGATCAGTAAATGAAATCGTCGTGTTAGGTTTCGTCATTAAATCTCTTCCCAAAATATTAACCGGTGTCTGTCGTGAATATAACAAGGAAACAGACATGTCACATTCTCCTATTGTGACTGGTAATTTATAATTAAAAGGAACTCGACTCATAGCTCCAGAGAACCCTTGAGCTTTCATGGCACTACCTGATATCGGATATTTTCCCTCTTGTATACACAAATGAGTTGTTCCAATGTCTACAAGAAAAGAAAAGGATGAGAGAGGGCGCTAGAGAGCCCAGCTAAGATGGTGGTTCTCAGGTGAGCTCCCAGTAGAGATCCCGAAAATCCTGCATAAATCCTGCCTGAGGTGCCTAAATTGACACAAACTGAAGGTGAAGACTGCCCCACTGCCCTGCCCCAAAACAACCATTGAGAATGCGTGGGAGACCCCACAGCTACCAGTCTGCAGTAATGAAGCTGAGCTGAGACCCCCGCCCCCACAACAGCAGAGTGCCGGCTTAATACCAACAACGCCAAATCCAACCAAAACAGCCCGCCGTACGTGACGGGCTTGGAGGGGAGACTGGTGAAGGCCTGGGCACGGGGGACGCATGAAGACATACGCCTGTCATCTGTACTGCCTGCAAAGACCTGCGGCGGCCGCACAAAGACAGCACATGAGGCCGGCTCCAGCCCTCCCCCAGCGCAGTAATCCAGCGAAGCAACTTAGCGGTACCGACCAACACGGATCGTTGGATTCCCTGGAGTGGCACTGGCAGAACACCGAACATACACCCCAACGAAAGATACAGTAAAGGGCTCCACTACCTGCCAGAACATCACCAGGGCTGCTGTCCGGGGAGCCCCACCTCAGAAACTACACAGAGACCTTGCTTGGCGTATTTCCAATAGACGGTTTGAATCCAGGCCCCCGTAGCCCACGCACCCCGGCAACACCCAATGGAGACACAAGCCAGACCGGTGAGTGCGGCCGGCGCCCTAACCACATCGGTCATTTACTTTCTGCACCTCTTGTACATTATCTGTTTTCAGCAGGTGAGCTGCACAGGACATCGTTCCTTCTTCCCATCCCTTCATGAAATTCACTCGTCCATAGATTAATAGTTTAGTTTGTTCACAACATCCAGGTGATCCAGCTATTTCTGTCACATCAGGGCAATCCATTCTCTTCATCTCTTCAATGATCCCCTCATCCTGTCCTGGAGAAGGATACACAAGCATCTTGCTCTTCCATCCAGGATCCTTTTCCATTTGCAGCATTTTTATATAGTCATCCTGGAATGGAAAGTACCATCTTTATCTCCATCACAAGGTTGCCCAACTGCCTTGGAATTGTCTTCGAGTTGTACATGTTGCAAGATGACTGAGGCACTTTGCATCATGCTCTGGAACCTCTCTGGCAATGAAAGATCGTACTGTATTCATGCATAGGGGATAGGAGAGCAGATATATCAACCCTCCTTTGATGCTGTCTCCACCACTCTTCCCATGTGTTGGTACCACATGTTATTCCCCAGGTGAGCTGTGTTATCTAGATAGATATTTATCCCTTCACTGTCTTCCTCTGCATTTCTTTTGTGTCTCCCAAAATCTTTATAGTAATCATAGAGTAAATCAAAAGCAGTTTTCACAGTAGGGAGAACCATAGGGACTTCTCCTTCAGTGGAAGTACTAACATGATGGAGACTGTGAAGGATGAAGAAAAGAAAGACAAAGAGAACAACCATACAAGCGAATATTATGCATAAGAACATAGGCCTCCGTCTCTTGCAAAACCCTACTATTTGTTGCATTTGTTCATTTTCTAGAACCGTGCCACTC
Source organism: Ambystoma mexicanum (assembly GCF_040938575.1). Classification (NCBI taxonomy): domain Eukaryota; kingdom Metazoa; phylum Chordata; class Amphibia; order Caudata; family Ambystomatidae; genus Ambystoma; species Ambystoma mexicanum. Next base: position 107,961,235 of record NC_090926.1, on the reverse strand, counting down.
TCTTCATTAATCATTTGTAATACAATTATCAATTGTTCATTTTCTAGAGCTGTGCCACTCTTTTCATTAATCATGTATAATCCAATTATCAAGTTTCTTTATGTGTGTAACTGTAAAATCTGTTAAAAAATCTGTTCAATTATCACTGGGCCGTTTTTAGGATCCTGCATGAAAGGGTGAATGGTAACATCTCTTCTAACAAGATCAGGGTAAGACTGAAGTATGAATACAAAGACAGCAAGCACAAGCCGATGAAAGTCAATATCGGCAGGCACCATATGTTTAATCACTTAAAACAAATATTCTCTACGAAATGAATCTGGATACTGATCTTGTTTCCAATTTCTGATCAAGAAATGACGTTTAGGCATATCTCTGATGCATTATTTTCTGCGTCAATATGTATTTATAAAAGTTAATTTCAAAATTCCTGGAATTCTCCACAAGTCTTTGCACTCTCTGCTAAAATATCTATAAGGAGTGTTCATTGAATTCCATTCCAAATAAAAATTTGTATTAATCATTTGTGTTATCGTCGTTCATCATTGATCGAGTCTGCACGCACTGAAATTCTTCTTCTTCTCTTGCTTCTGGATCAGCAACAGTGCGAGGGAAGGTCTCGCCTTTATAGATCTTCACATCACCCAGGTGCAGCCAAGCTCCTCTTCCTTGTATCTTGACAGCAGTGGGGAACGCTTCTTCAATGATGAAAAGGGCCATGAAAATGTGGCTCATGCCACTTCCTGGTAAAGAATTCAATTACCACTAGGTCCCCAAAATATAACTTAAGTGGTGGTAATAGTTCACTTGGATTGGTTTCCGGATTATCTTCTTCTGTGTTCTTAGACCAACCCCCCTGGTGCTTGACTTGACTTGATCTGAAATGAAAGAAATACTAGAGCTCATACTTGTGAAATAATCATGCATCTAATCACCTAAAGTTTTAGCTATGAATTTGAGCATCACTACTACTCACAGATGGAGGTGTAAGGGGTGTTCTCATTCGATGCCCTGTCACTAGTTTGTGCGAGGTGAGGTGGTGGTCTGATCCTGGCTGATTCCAAAAGGCATATAATGCTAAGGGTAGGCAATACAGAATACATCCCTTTTTCAAAGGCAATTTGATCTTAGAAATCCTTTTGTTGAGTCTCTCGCATATCTTGCGGGTGATAAGCAGAAGAAACCTTGTGCTTTCTATGCATAAGAAGCCCTATCTGTTCAAGCAACTCATTGATAAAATGTGGACCATTATTGGATCTTAGCACTTCACACACCCCGCCATCAGCAACACCTTGCGCACCAAAACCTTTGCTGCACAAGTGGCATCAGGGTGTGTACATGGACCTGCCTCGATCCATCTAGAAAAGGGACACATCACCCGTAACAGCTACCTATATCCATTACATGTCTGCAGCATATCGACATAGTCGATATGTAAATGCTGAAACAGACCATTTGGTCGAGTTATTACTCCTCTAATCATTCTCAGTGTATGCCCAGCAGTAAACATTTGACACACAATACAGTTCACGATAAATAGTGCAATGTGTTCTAACAAATTAGGAATGAACCAGTCTTCTGCAGTCGTAGCAGCAAGACTCTCTCTAGTTACATATGCAGGGTAATGCAGCTGTTCAAGCGTGACTTTCAATAAAGTTACTGGCATCACTGGCTTCCCGTGCTGTCCTGTCACCATAACGCTTCCATGGGGGATGAAGAACACCCCCTTCGTTTCCATAATTATTGCTCTTCCGGTGGTGAACTTCCTTGAATCTCTATTAATTGGGTTATCGACAACTTATGAAACCCCTCTTGCAGTATCATTGTTGTAACCAAATTTTCTTTAATACTCTCAGTATCAGAATTCGGGATTTCTGTGGAATATGCAACCCTTTTGGCTTCTTCATATGTGGCTTCATTCCCACAAGAGATAAAATCTGTTCGCTTAGTATGCGCTGCAAATTTAACAACCGCTATGGCCACTGGGAGTTGTAGTGCCTTAATGAGTGTATATAATAAGGATGAATACTGCACTGGAGAGCCATCTGAGCAGAGGTAGTCCCTCCTTTCCCAATGTGCTAACCCTGTGTACGGTTGACGTCAAGTAGGTGGAGTCACTGTACAGCATCACTTCCTGCCCTTCATGCTTCATAAGTGTGACAATAAGCACTACTAATTCTTCTCCTTGCGCTGAAAAATGAGACGGTAGCCTAGCACTCGCCACTGCTTCAAATTCTCCATTTAACCTGTTTCTTATCTCTGCAGTGCCTGAAAGCCTTTCCCCGCTAGTCTGATCAATTTTTGAAGAACCATCAATAAAGGGAATCTCCCCTCCCGCTAAGGCATTTTCTTTCACACAGGGTATATCATCATAAAATTCAACATAATTAGCACAGTCCTGTACATGATCGCCTTCTTCTACTGGTTCAGCTATAAATGTGGCATTTTACATCTTACGGTTTTAATCGCTGGGTGAGAAATCATTACCTCATAAGCTGAAGCTCTTTGGGATGTCAATGTGCCTGTAGGTTTCTCTAAGATGGCAAATAGAGCATGCTCCACGAAGAGGGTCGTCCAGCAGCCCATGAAAGTACTCGTGGACTTCTCTATCGCAAACGCAGCAGCTCACCAAAGATTATTCACATGGGAAGTGTCCTCTCATAACTGGGCCTAAAATCCCACTGTAATATGCCAAAGGTTTGTACCCCAATGTGGTTCTCTGTGTAAGCACTGCTGTCATGACTGTCCCATTTGTGTGTGAAAGCAAATAAAATTTCTCAGCATAATTGGAAATTCCTAAAACAGGGGCTGTGCAAATTGTTTTTTTCAACTCTTCAAATCCTTACTCCATTTCTTTAGTCCACTCTAGTTTAATTTTGCCAACTTGCATAAACCCAAAAACTGTTGCATCTGTCTCATTGTGTTTGGTTTTGAAGTTTTCATAATTGCCTCAGCTCTCTCAGGTGTCACTTTCTTTCCTTCATGCAAAATCAACTGACCTATATATAATACCTCTTCTTGCCACTATTGTAGCTTATCTTTGATATCCCTTGTCTGCTAGAATAGTTATCATCTGAACAGAATCCTTTCTGCACTCATCGTCTGTGGTGCTACAAATCAAGATGTCATCTATGTATTGTATCACCGTACTCTTGAGATCAATGTTACCTAGATCCATCTGTAGGACTCTTTTAAAGATCGATGGGGACTCACAGTACCCTTGAGGCAGCCAGACAGCCTAGTATGTTTCAGTCTTTTTTGGCGAAACGTAAATGAAGTCAAGTCTTGTGGTTCCTTGTGCTATGGAATTGAGAAAAATGCATTTTTCAAATCGATCACCATAAAATACCAGGCTTCCAACGGGATATTGTACAATATTGTCACCGGATTAGAAACTAAAGGAAAATCAGCATCTACAATCTGGTTAATCTGTGTGATATCCTGTATAACTCTCCACGACCCCCCTTTAGATTTCTTGATAGGATACACCACAGTATTACACAATGATCCTGATGGCACCAAAATCTTCTGATTCATCAGTGCTGAAATATACTCTCATCAACTTCTCGAGACATGTGGTGCTGTTTTGCTTGTGGTAAAATCGCTCCTGGCTTAAGCTTTATTTTAACCTCTCCTACCCCCTTCAATAAACCTACGTCATAAGGGCCTGTGGTCCAAAGGACACTTGCCACCTTTTCCAAATCTTCCTGAAAAAATGTTGGTCATTGTCGCCTTTCGCTGTAAAACTTCCCTTTTATCTATTCTTATGCAGTATGTGATGCTCATGAAGAATACTTCATCATCACTTTGGTCTTCCCCTTCATCTGTCATGTCAGTCAATCTATACCCTTCCTCAAGAGCTATCACTGTTCTCCATTATCTACCCTCATCATCTACCCCTTCGAGCATTACCATTTCTCTTCGTACTGTGGATGCTTCCTATTCTATAGGAATAGTGTGTCCACCTTCCTCATCTATAGGTATTTGTGGTCTAAACAGAAGCTCATCAGGTATTCTCACAATGTTTCCCACAAGGCCAGGTAGCCATGTCAATAAAATGCTCGCTCCATATAGAAAAATCTCTGGATGTACCGGAACGCCTTGCAGAGCCACCTGCCCTGTAAACGCCAGTATAAATTCTCCCATGTTTAAATAGTGTATTCCTGGACAGGAGCACATTATACCTTGATCAGTAAATGAAATCGTTGTGTTAGGTTTCGTCATTAAATCTCTTCCCAAAATATTAACCGGTGTCTGTCGTGAATATAACAAGGAAACAGACATGTCACATTCTCCTATTGTGACTGGTAATTTATAATTAAAAGGAACTCGACTCATAGCTCCAGAGAACCCTTGAGCTTTCATGGCACTACCTGATATCGGATATTTTCCCTCTTGTATACACAAATGAGTTGTTCCAATGTCTACAAGAAAAGAAAAGGATGAGAGAGGGCGCTAGAGAGCCCAGCTAAAATGGTGGTTCTCAGGTGAGCTCCCAGTAGAGATCCCAAAAATCCTGCATAAATCCTGCCTGAGGTGCCTAAATTGACACAAACTGAAGGTGAAGACTGCCCCACTGCCCTGCCTCAAAACAACCATTGAGAATGCATGGGAGACCCCACAGCTACCAGTCTGCAGTAATGAAGCTGAGCTGAGACCCCTGCCCCCACAACAGCAGAGTGCCGGCTTAATACCAACAACGCCAAATCCCAACCAAAACAGCCCACCGTACGTGACGGGCTTGGAGGGGAGACTGGTGAAGGCCTGGGCACGGGGGACGCATGAAGACATACGCCTGTCATCTGCACTGCCTGCAAAGACCTGCGGCGGCCGCACAAAGACAGCACATGAGGCCGGCTCCAGCCCTCCCCCACCGCAGTAATCCAGCGAAGCAACTTAGTGGTACCGACCAACACGGATAGTTGGATTCCCTGGAGTGGCACTGGCAGAACACCGAACATACACCCCAGCGAAAGATACAGTAAAGGGCTCCACTACCTGCCAGAACATCACCAGGGCTGCTGTCCGGGGAGCCCCACCTCGGAAACTACACCGAGACCTTGCTTGGCGTATTTCCAATAGACGGTTTGAATCCAGGCCCCCGGAGCCCACGCACCCCGGCAACACCCAATGGAGACACAAGCCAGACCGGTGAGTGCGGCCGGCGCCCTAACCACAACATACCCGCTCACCTGCTTTAGAGTGCACAGAGGTGGGGGAACGAACCAGCGCAGCCTGGCTTGGCCACAGCCCCGGGGGCGGATCCCCGTCCGCTGCCATGCTCCCCCCGGGGTACCTTTGATGACAAAGCCTGCCTTGTCCACTGGGCAGAACCTCCGGGTGGATAACCCGAGCGCAACACAGACCCTGGGGGCGTTGGACTGATGGAGGCCTGGCTGCCCAAAATCAGAGCTACAAGCCGGTGCGAGGTAGCCCCTAAGGCACTGCAATTTCCCACTAGGACACAGCAAGTGGGGAAGGCCCCACTAAAGGCCACAAGGCCCCCTCCTAGATGGCCGGAAACAACGGTCAGGGGGGCCCAAGCTCCCCATGCCAGCACACCAAGCTGCCCCGGATTGAGGCATAGAAACTGAAGTATAGACTGCACAATTTGAACCCTGTCCCAGCAGAACCATATCACCCCTCATATCTCCACCAGCATGCTTTTGAATCATCTGCTAACCATCGTACACCCGCCAGACTAGAGATCCCCACACATGGCGTGAACGCCACGTTAAAGCTGTAATCTCTTCAAATCTGTTCACTAAAGTGTGTTCCCTCGCACTCCTGTTGGGGACACCTGCAACATATATATTGAGAAACGGCAGACAACGCCAGGCAAGACATCTCATAACGTCGTTGCCAAGCAAGCCTTAAGCAAAGAACAGACCAGATAATTGCCCTCTGCCCCGAGGCAACTCAAGCCACTGTTCACACAAAGCCGCCCCCTCCAACCGCAACACCCAACAGCAGGCCCGACCACGGGTGGGAAAAAGATTCATCTTCAAAACCTGACAACCCAGACCACCAGGTCAGAGCGGTGCTCGGCAGGAGCAGACCCCGGTGACCAGCCATTGCGAGCACCAGACAATGGCTCACGCGAGGAACGTCCACACGTTGTCTGTGCAACAAACCAACCTGACCAAACCACAAGTAACCAACCCGGAACTGGAGTGACTCTGGGGCCGGAGGACAACCACTGCTCGTCTCCCGCTCCTGTACAATAACCAGTCCTCCTCCACCAGGACCAACAAATTCCACTTCATACTCTCAAGAGCGAAAGACAGCAAATGCCCAACATGGGGAAGAACGACAAATCGCAGAAAAAACAGAACTTCGAAAAAGCCCCCCCACCCCAGTAGGAGCCCTGGCACCCACATGCAGGGGGCAGAACCGTGAAATTCTATTGTACCTTAAAGCTGGCATCGCGAACCTGGACTCTAAGCTAGACAACCTATACTCAAAGGTAGACCAACTCCAGCACTGGCTCGACAAGCATGACGACAGGCTGGACACGGCTGAACAGAGGGTGTCCAACCTGGAGGATGGAAGCACAGCGCTAACAGCCTGAGTTTCCGAACTTGAAGCCCAATTGAAGGCAGTGCCATCCGCCTTGTAGGGGCGAGGGGACAAAAAACTCCACGGAAGATGGAGGTATTTGTCGAAAACATTTGCAGAGAAAAATTTGGAGCGGCTGCCTTGTCCCACCTCTTCGTGTTCGAGAGAGCACACCGAGTGCCAGTTAGCTGCCCCACGCCACATCCTGGCACATCTACTCAACTACAAAGACTGCAACACGATCCTGCAACTCACCAGGGAGAAAGGAGAATTACACCACGATGGCGACAGGATTCAAATCTAACCCGCCTTCTCACAAGCGGTCCAAGTATCGTGGAGATCATTCACAGAGGTTAAAAAACATCTGAGAGAGAATCAAATGCAATACTCCATGCTCTTCCCGGCGATACTCCAAATCCAGCACGCCGGAAAGACACAGTTCTTCACCTCGCCCAAGGCCATGAGAAACTTACTTAACGACAAGGGCTGCCGGCCCTCCAATAAAAACCTGAGGCTGACAAGAAATGACGAAGTCCTGAGGGACCCAAGCTAAGCCCACATAGTATGTACAAACCAACGAATGCGATGCACTTGGCCCTCCACGACACTGATTAAGAGGTCCGCCTACGAGATCGCACACTATGACTCACCTTCAACAACCCTTCACCCAATATGCCAGGCACCCCCGCAACAACACTGCACGAAACTCGGAACTGCCGAACATGACTGGGCACTAGAGCCCCAAGCGCAGCAATGTTCCAAAGTTACTGGTTTGGGGGAGAGGGAACAATTGGCGGGCGAGTTTGGGGTTGCCTGCGGGAAAGGGACAAGAAAGGAAACTCCACCACGAAGTAACCAATGGGGAGTCCTCCAGATGGGAAAAACAAATAGTTTAAAAGGTAGCACCACCCGTGGTCCTGGTCACTAGCAACAAACCCCACTACCAGACCTGAAAACCCTGAAGAAGCATGCACGCAACTGTAATGCAACATCCCAAACAAATATACACCCGGAATGAGCATAGAAAAACCCTGAATCATTCAAGGTAGCAACATGGAACTTAAGAGGGGGTAACAACCCGACCAAAACCCGGAAGATACTGAAGTACCTTAAGAGACACAATATAGATGTCGATTTCATCCAAGAGACTCACCTCCTCCCAACCTCCGAAAATCAATGGCCCACAACATGGGGATGCCACAGATATTACTTCTCCTTTTCATCTTAGACAAGAGAGGTAGCTATACTGATCAACAAGAACAGAAAGTTCAGGTTGCTGTCAACGCAACGAGACGATGAGGGCAGAGAGCAGCTGGTTCACAGGGTGCTGGAGGGAACCAAAGTCGCCCAGGTGAACACATACGGCCCAAACACTGACGGCACCAACCCTTTCAACTGGGTAATGACACACTTGGCTAGACTGGACACACCATATGGGGAAATGACCTGAATACCACTTTAGACCGTGCAAGGGACAAGTCACACTCACTCACCGACACACCCACAAAAGGAAGCCTCCAAGTTGGTGAAATCTGCAAAGTTAGAACTTGATCAATGTGTGGAGACTCAGTCACGGTGACACCTGTGAATACACCTTCCATTTCTGGGTCCACGGCACAAGCTTGTGACTCGACTACCTACTGGTGTCCTGCTAAGGTAGTTTCCAATGGGGCAAACACTTGATCCTTCCTAGAATGCTCTCAGACCACTCCCCGGTTACTTTAGAGTGCATCCCCGCAGATGACATAAAGAAAAGCTCCAGCTGGAGATTCAAATCAGAGGCACTCTAGGAACAGGGGTTCGCTGAAGAGCTCCTCGCAGAGATCAGATCCTTTCTCACCATCACCTAGGAATCTGTAACATCCAGTAGGACCCTGTGGGAGACGTTAAAATGTTACATCAGGGGGATATGCATGGCCAAAGACAACGGGATCCTGAAAATGATCCAAAGGGAACCAGCCAACAATGAGACCCGTCTGAAAGTACTCGAGCGGACCTACACTACGTCGAAAGACCCTCAAACACTGGCCCTCCTCAAAGAAGAACTAGACAAGTTCAGATTCAACGGCGACCGCGAGAACCAGTTTATGGCCCAATGTCACCAAATACGGCAGTACGGCGAAGGCCAGAAACCAGGCACCCTTTTGGCTAGGCTATTGAGGGCAGACAGGAGGCCCCTAGAGGTCGGGTGTGTCCACACCCCCAAAGGGATCCTAGTCCACACCGAAAGCAAAATAGTGGAAGCATTCTGTGCCTTTTATCAAAACTTATATAGCTCCAAGGCCCCAAACAACCCGGAAGCCCTCCGAGAATACCTTCATGAAATTGAACTATATTGGGTGGAAAGAGAATTGAGAGAATCCTTAAATAGACCAATCACATCTGAAGACATATCGGCTGTCATAAAAGACCTTCCAGGCATGAAATCACAGGCCTGATGGCCTAACAGGCAAATATCACATAGCCTTTGTCCCAACCCTTGCACCAATCCTACGATCTGTATACGAGGAAGCACTAGAGAAAGAATGCCTGCCCCCCACACTATGAGAAGCAAATGTCATCCTGCTACATAAAGCAGGGAAACCCCCCCGAGGACTGCGCCTCATACAGGCCAATCTCATTGATAAACGTCGACAACAAAATCCTTGCTAAAATCCTAACTAACCGGCTGCTTCCCCTGATGCCTGGGCTAGCACTGGCAGACCAGGAGGGATTCATTCCTGGGCGGAACATGACGTTTGGAATCGACGGCCCTTTGGGATCATTGAGGCATTAGATCCCTCAGCCCCGGTGGTAGCAGTTTTGCTCGACACAGAGAAAGCCTTCAACTCTGTTGAGTGGCCATATCTCTTTGCGGTACTAAATAAACTTGGCCAGGGGCGCCACTTCCTGAAAATGGTCTCACTCCTCTACACGCATCCCATGACCAGGATCACCCTGGGGAAGTCAAAAACAGCACACATAGAACTAAAAAGGGGGACCAGGCAAGGATGTCCTCTATCAGCCCTCCTGTTTGCACTCGCAATGGAGCCGCTGGCTGCAAGCCTCCGGGCCAAACTCCTGGAAAAAGGTCTCACTATTGGGTCCCATAAACTGATCCCATCCCATTCGCTGACGATGTAGCTCTCTTCATCAACGACCCGGCAACAAACATGAACCCTGTAATGAGAGAGGTGCTTAAATTTGGTGCTTTCTCCGGATTAAAAATCAACCACAGCAAATCAGTTGTGTTCCCCCTAACCCCTGAAATAGCATAATTCAAGGACGACTTTGAGTTTAAGTGGGAAGCTTCCGGTGTCAAATATTTAGGAATAATAATGTCGAGAAATTATGAAGACCTGTTCCGAGACAACTACAGGAAGGTGATCAAGGTCCTCAGTGATAAAATCTCAAGATGGAAACGCCTTCCACTCACACTGTGATGCCGAATCTCAATAGTGACGATGGTCATTCTGCCCAAACTACTTTATCTGTTTGCAAACATACCGCTACTAACACAGGGTTGCCTCCAACACCTGTGCAGTCTCGTACTCAAGCTAATATGGGCCAGTAAGTCAGCGAGAGTAGCCCACAAGATCCTAGTCCAACCCATTGCGAAAAGGAGGTTTAGCACTACCTGACTTAGAATGCTATTACACAATTCCTAAGCCACTGGTACACCTCCCAACTCGTCCACCCACACGAGCGAGCGAGCGAGCCTTGGCATCTCCCAATCTCCTAAAAGCCGCCATCATAGGCAAACTCTGTGTGCCACCAAAGACCCTGAATGTGGTATTAACCACGTACGAGGTACAGAAAAGGATCGCGCACACAAAGCAACATCACAGTCAGATTCTCCCCCCTCCTGCCTGCCAGATTCATCCCAGGAATACCTCTCACGTCGGAAAAGCTATACCTCCAATGGGCTGACAAGCTAAAGATTGATACACTACAAGACTGGTTTGTGGACTGGAACTTCCTGACTATCCAACAGACCCGAGAACGAGGGGCCGACATTTCCCTGGGCGCCTTCGTGTACTTCCGTCTCTGACACACACTTCAGTCTCTATTTCCTTTGTTTCCTACTCAAACAACCACATGGCTGCTCCTTCATGGAGTGATTCAAACACAAGGAACGGGGAGGCTGGTATCCAGTATTTACAAAGACCTACTGTCGACCTCCACAAGCCAACATCCCTCTCCGAAACTGAGATGGGAAAGAGCACTTGACAATGCGATAGAAGACGAAGATTGGTTGTACATCCTACGGCAGACACAGAAGGTGTCCTCAAACTTGAGGTACAAACTGATCCATTTTAACTTTATCCATCAAGTGTACCATACACCAGCCAGACTACACAGACGACGGCCGTCAATTGCAGCCGCCTGTGCGAGATGTGGAACAACCCGGCATGATTCCTGCACATGGCCTGGGAATGCCGACAATTGAACCATTCTGGGTGGAGGTGCTTGACAAGACTTCAACAATAATTGGCGCACAACTTGAAAAAAGCCCCAAAGTGGTACTGCTAGGGTGCACCAGGAACTTGCAGTCCTCAGTGAGAAGGCTGGCCGGCCTCCTGCTAATCTTGGCGCGACGACACATTGCAATGGCCTGGAGATGAGGCAACCCCCCGACAATGCAACTAGGGCTGCAAGATGTAACATACTGCCACAAAATGGAATCAATCTTCATTAAGTCTTTGCCCCTACATACACGGCCACCAGACATTTGGGGGCCCTACATAAGTTACCTGCTGACAGCTTCGGACTGAATCCTGTAAAACTATACCTAAATCACAAACTCTGGGTTTGGAGTCTCCGGGACCCGATCCTCAACTGAACACTGAAAACAAAGTGATTGCATGTTTGACGCAAAAACAAATGCTTTTGCTGAGGGGAGGAGGGGATAGGGAACCATGTGGCGCAGTTCCGTAATATGGTTTGTAATTGTTTAAAAAGACCAAAAAATAAAGGTTTTTTTTAAAAAAAAGAAAAGAAAAGGATTTGCCTCCTATCGTGGTTCCTCTTGGGGGTCTGGTGTCACAGATGGTGCTGAACACATCATGTCATCTTGTTAGCTGTCATATTGTGGATTCAGGTTCATCCCCGTCCCTGTGAAAGGATTTCCACCTACCACAGTGACACTTCCTATTCTGGGTGTCAATACTTGTCCTGTGTTTGCATATTGCTGTGTCTGCATAGGGGCTTGTTGCGACTGTCCTTGGGGTGGATTAATTTGTACTTGTCCCTACTGTAACACCTGTTTTACTTGTGGCACTTGTGTCTGATATGATGTGTGATCCAGGGCAAAGCCTTCTCTAGTCTGTGTGCTATATGGTGGAGGGTAAGCTGTCGCCCCTGCCCTCCTAGAGAATTGTGCTTTGTGTGCATTCCATTGGCTCCCACATACGCACGCAATATGTCCTGTCATTCCACAATTCCAACATACTGGAGGAACTATCCTATTAGTCCCTCCTTAGTTATATTCTCCCTGAGCATTCTGATTCTGGCTATTTTGAAACCTAGCTTGATTATTTTGAAATCCGCCTCCTCTTCTTCTATAACCCATACCTCTGCCTTGTGGTGTAAATCCATATCCACCTTCGTTCATCAGGCGCAGATTATTCACTTGTGATGCACCCATTGCTTCCTACATTCCCAATCCTTCTCCGCTTGTCAATACCGCCCCTTGACACTGTGCTCAGAGAGGCACAGCTCCACCTCACTGATGATGGCCAACACGGCTGAAACATGTGTATGGGGTTGCTGTTGGTACTCTTATTCAAAAGGGAATTGGCATAGCATTTTGGTGCTGGACTGCCTATGTGGCCGAGACAAAGACTGACATGCAAATGGATATTTCCCATCTGTGAAAGGTACAGTGAGTTAAAGTGTAGCTGCAGACTCTCGAGTGGGTACCTTCCCAAAGAACAGGTCAATGGGCCGTGTTTGTTCTCGCAGAGGGGCGCCTATGACTACATTTTGATTATTTCAAGGGCCTTAGGACTAGTCAACCTAAGTTTCCCAGGGTAATCCAGACGTGGACCCCTTGCTCACTGTGCACAGAGAGGCACAGCTCCACCTCACTGATGATGCCCAACAAAGCTGAAACACGTGTATGGGGTTAATGTTGGTACTCTTGTTCAGCAGAGAATTGCCATAGCATTTTGGTGCTGGGCTGCCCATGTAGCTGGGACAAAGACTGATATGCAAATGAATATTTCCCATCTGTGAAAGGTACAGTGAGCTAAAGTGTGACTGCGGACTCTCGAGTTGCCTATGACTACATTTTGAGTATCTCAGCCCATGGCTTTGCTTCTATCCCTACTTGTTCCTTCATCTAACTCTGTACTGGCTCAGGCAACCCCTGACATAAAATGTGGTAAAATAATGCCACTGTCTTTTCTCACGGCTCCCGAGTTTCAAGTTGCAATTTCTCCTGAATATCCTGAATGTACCTAACATACAAGTTCCACAAATAGCTACCCTGCTTTTACACACTTAGTTTGTTGGAGTCCCCCAGTCAAACTGTACAAATCTGCATAGACTTAATTAAGCAGTAGTACAACAGGTCAGTGAAAAAGTACACATATTGTAATTAATCAAAGAAAAAAAGAGGAGAAAGGGAACCGCACTCTCCGCGGGCCAGATGGAGAATCCATATGAGTAGAAGTAGCACAGCTCACAGCAAAGTATTGATCAAAAATGTAATGTTAAATACAAACATAATTAATATACACATTTAAACATCACATTAAAGAAGATAAAATAATACCCAAAAAACGTCCAATTGATGTTTCAACACATAGACCAAGAATGTCATCTATCTACTATTACTTGTTGATAATTTCGTGGGGTTAGTAACACACGTGAGAGGCAAGTACCAAATAAATGTACATGCATTGGCCCTCTCTATTTGGTGTCTACACATATTAGTGTTTCTAGATTCAAAGAGAGCAGCATCATGAACCAATCTATGTTGTGGGCTCCTTCGAAGCTTTCCTCAGGACACTTTATGGATGGAGCGCGCACTCATAGCACGTTTCTTCATACACATGAACCCATGTGCATTGGATACTACAATGAAAAATTACAAAGTTACATTTAAAAAGAAAACCTTCTTTTCTAACAACAACTGACCAATACCATTTGTATTATGTTGGCATGGGCTCAATTCCCATTCAACTAACCTTTAGTTTCTTAATAGTGTGTAGAGTGGTTATCTCGGATTTCCCATTGATGGAGCTATGGATGAGTTTGTGTCATTCACAACTATAGGGGGGAGAAGAAAAAACAAAGTTGCTTCTTCTTCTGATAACAATCAGATTATTCACTGTTTTTAAGAGCAGTGGTAAAGTCCCACTTTCTTCATTCACTGACAATGTTTATTGGTATTGGTTTGCTTACTTCATTTTTGCTATTGTATTTTGCTTATATAAATGCATATTCTGGCTATATAATATTTTGGAACGTTTATAATGGTGTTTAAGTGTGTGCCATGGAATGTTAAGGGAATCAACAGTCCTATTAAATGTCCCAAGATTATATCCCACCTGAAGAAATGTAAGCAATCAATTTCCTGTAAACAAGTGACCCATCTTTCAATGCCTGAGACTATGCAGCTTAAAGCATTTTGGATCCAAGAAGGGATTTCCAGCCCTGCAGATGGCAAGACAAATGAGGTTTCTATTCTTGTTAACAAGAACCTATCATATAAACTCCTTCAGAAAGAATCTGATAATAAAGGCAGATGGGTTTGGGTGAAACTACTGATTGAATTTGTCCATCAAGAATATTTATGGACCAACTAATCCTGATCATGGGTTTTGGGATACCGTCAAGCAGATTAACCTTTCAGTGAAATCTCACAAACGTTATAGTGTGTGGTGATTTTAATAGCATCATCAACCCCTTCATGGGTAGGAGATCTAAATGTATGTTTAAAACATATAGTTCTTACAAGTCGTTCACATGATGTTTGCAGGAGACTGGACTAGTTGACACTTGGAGATTGTCTCATTTTACCGATTATGAATTCAAATTTCGTTCCCCTCCCCATGATACTCTCATTTGGATTATAAATGCATGGCCAGGTCCCTTTCTGGTGCTATTATTGAATTGCAAATTGCAAACATTATCATATCGGATCACGCCGAAGTAATTACCTCTTTTGACCTTCTACATATTCAAAAACAAGCCAATAGGTTGAAATGTGATAATTCTCTTTCACAAGATGAGCATTTCGAGCAGTCTTTTCTTACCTTCCAAAAACAGTGTTTGTCTAATAATTTGGAGGGGGCCGTGTCAATGGTCAATCATTGGGATGCTTTCAAAGCAGCCTTAAGAGCTCACGTCATTGTGTATGTAAGCAAAATGTGTAAGGAACAAAACAAAATACCTGGGGGATCTTTTCAGGCAGCTAAACATTCTGGAGAAACAATACTATCAATCTCCCATTGAGCTTACATGTTGTTAAATTTTATCTTTGTAATTCCAAATTAACAAAAAGTTAACAGAGCACACCGCTGGCGTCATCTGTCGTGCCATGAAACACTTGTGTATAGGTGCGTTATAAATGCCTTATCATATCATATCATATATCCTGAAATATAAGTCTAAAATCAACCAAACGTCCAACAAAGCCAGTCGACCCCTTGGTTCTTATCTCAAAGCTAAGAAAGATAGAGCTTCCATTTCCCACATTAGTACCTGGCGGGGGTGTAGCTTAGGTCTCACAGCCAATGATGCTCGGAGTGGGGGTTTTACCACATGGTATAGCCCCTGCTTTGAGCCTCTTTAGAGCTGGATGCCACCATCTTCCCCTGCCGGATCACCATTAAGTGTGCGCTCTCCTTTCCCCTACCGGAACCCCCTTTTCCACAACCCCCCCCACTTACCTGTGCTTCTCTGCCCTTCTGCGCCAGGAACATAAGTGTTCCCAGGGTGCCTCCGACCCGGCAATGGCCGCCATGGAAAGGGAGAAGGGAGAACACATAGTACCTTCTCGCTGTTTGATGGTGGCCATCTTGTTTGTTTGTTTATTTTTTTTTGCTTGAATGGGAGAAGGCACTATGTGTAGTCCCTTCTCCCTGTCCAATGGCAGCCACTTAGTTGCCTTTTTTGTTTTTATTTGTGAAACGCTGATGGGTTTTCACAACTTCCACAAAGAATCTTTCATAGCACTAAGCCCCTCATTGGGGGGGAGGCATTACTTCTTCAGGCAATGCCCCGGCCTGTATTAAAGCCGTCACTTCACTCAGGCCTGTAACTATGGGCCTCTGGGCACTACTTGAAATGGCAATGCCCACCGAGTTTGCGGCTTATTGCTTAATTAAAAACAAAAATGGTAATATAGTCACAGATACTGGTACAATTCTGAAAGTCTTAAAAAACATGTATGGGAATCTCTACTCACTGGAATCAGTATGTCCCTCATCCAAAATGTAGTCTGTTGATAATATTGGCAGAAGTTCTTACCAAAATGTTGACCTTCATATCTTAGAAGGTAAAATCACTATAAAAGAGATTACCCAAGCTATCAAAGACTTACTTCAAGGGAACGCTCCCAGTCCAGGTGCCCTGTCCATTTAATTCTTTAATCATTTTTCAATTGTATTAACTTCTAGACTTGAAGCACTCTTTGGTCATTTTTCTAACAAGGGCTTTCCCTCCGGCTACTTTGCTGGGGCATTACTAATTATTTTTCCAAAATCACAGAAAGACACAGACCTCCCTCAAAATTACAGACCCATCTCCCTTATCAATGTGGAATGGAAGATTTTTGCTAAAATTCTTGAAAACAGAATTAAAACCTTCCTACCCAAATTAGTTAAATCAGATCAGGTCGGGTTAACAGGGAAAGAAATATTGCATCCATAGTTAGACTATTATTTGATGTTATGCATCTTGTTAAAAACGATAAAAAAAGATAGACATGGTTATGCTGCTATCCCATTTGATGCCGAGAAAGCCTTTGACCATGTAGATTGGAATGATCTTTTCTTGCTCCTAAATGGCATGGCTACAATGAAGGCTTTATCTCCCTGGTGAAGCTCCTCTACTCGGACAACCTAGAACTGTGGTTTTCATTAATGGAAAGTCATTTTTCTCTCTGAAAAGGGGACCTAGACAGGGATGCAGATTATCTCCTATTTTGGATGCTTTGCACCTCGAATCCCTATTAGAACTTATTAGAAATGATATACATATTCCTGGTGTTAAGTGTGGTAAACATGAGACCAAAATAGCAGCGTACACTGACGATGTTGTTATTATTCGTTAAAAAAATCAAATCAACCTTACTAACTTATTAATCAAACTGGATCGATTCTTGTCTGTATCTAGGTATAAGTTTAATAAGGATACATTCTAGGTCCTGCCCCTTAATTCTTTCTGTATAACGCATGAAATAGACCCCTTTGTTTTCAAATGGTGTGATCAATCTCTTAAACATTTAGGTATACAATTTACCTTATCCGTCTGCAGCACAATCAAACCGAATATGAGACTCTTGCTTGACAGTCTTAAAGAACTGACATCTCCCTGGTCCCCCTTAAATCTGTCCTGGTGAGATGCTTGGAAACTATTCAAATTATTTTATCTCCTATTGTTCTTTATTATTTGAAATTGATCCCTGTTCTCC
Source organism: Ambystoma mexicanum (assembly GCF_040938575.1). Classification (NCBI taxonomy): domain Eukaryota; kingdom Metazoa; phylum Chordata; class Amphibia; order Caudata; family Ambystomatidae; genus Ambystoma; species Ambystoma mexicanum. Next base: position 107,944,053 of record NC_090926.1, on the reverse strand, counting down.
TTCCACCTTTTTTAAATCCATTAATTCATCAGTGGTCACCTTTCGTTGGGGAGTAAAGAAAACAAAAAGAATTGCTAATTGCAAACTTAAGGCACCATTTGATTATTGGAGGGGGAGGTTTCTTTCCGGATTTCGATTGTTATGACAATGCTTTTTTATTGAAACAAGTTTATGTCTGGTTCTCTCCCACCAATAATAATGACATGCCTGCTTTGCTCAGAGTAGAAAAGCACATGGTTTCCCCAATCAATGTAAAAGATTTCCTTTATATTTTTGGTCACTTCGCATCTAGATTTTCTAGCCCCATTAAAGCCTCACAAATGGACACTTCAAGTGTTCTTCTTCCATTGTACAACATCTCCTTCCCATTGCTTCTCATCCTATTTGTGACATAATAAATCAATCTCTATTAATGGAAGAACTTTGTGTCAGAAGCCATGGATAAGTAAAGGAATCGAGTGTATACACCACATTTTTCGGGATTTTAATATGAGCTCTTTTCATGACCTGAGAGATAGTTTCTCTCTTCCTTTGGAAGACCTTGCTTTCTATAATAGGTTAATGAATTCTTCCCTTGATAGTTTTGATTTGTTTCTCAATAATGAATTAATACCCGATCCCTTGAGATTACAATGCCTGGTGATGGCTAACTACGCTGAAGCTGCTAGACTGCATACATTGCTATTGGATAGTAGACCATTAAATATGAAATGGGCTTCTGAAATTCAATGGGAGGCAGATTGTGGGGGTGGTGCTTGATGAGGGGACTTGGGTACAGATTTGTTCCAAAATGAAACATACTTCTACTTCGGTCAACATCACTCAAAATATATTTTTATTTTTGATTAGAGCTTTCATCACTCCGATGAAAATGCATAGGCCCATGCCTGGTTTTGATGGGTTATGTTGGTCATGTAAGAGCTTGTCAGGCTCCTTCAAACATATGTTTTTGATTGCTCCAATGTTCATAGGTTCTGTCTAGATTTTGGGTACAGTTAAGAAACATGTTTTAAATTAACACACCAATCCTTTACAAACATCTTATTAGGCAACATTGCACTTAATGCTGATACTCCCTTGGGTCTGGGCATTCTTTATGATCTGTTCATTCAGTGGTGCCCACCTTTCCTTTTTGACATTTCTATCTTTGAGACACAGTCCGGTGGAGGCAAACCTTGCATATTTGCGAGAGAAGTATCAATAGTAAAAGATGTAATTCGAAGACAAAGAAAGTTTGACCATAAAATGTGCAGAAACCTTAGGTTTCACTACAAAAGAGGTGGAAGTCATTGTGGGCCTCATCAAAGAGCTTCTGTCAGTAAATTGAACACTTCCAACAAATATCCATCTAAACGGATCAAACAAATGGAGTAGCTAATAAGGAAGGAAATCAATCGCAAGCTGCATGCGATCACTTTAGGCAGGTATTACAAAAATCAAAGAATCCCGAGAGGACTTAGGGTTCAGTTACGCCAGACCTTATGTAAGGAAAGAAAGGATTTCATTTGCAAATGGGAAGCAATTCTGAACAAATGTTCACTGGGTCTTATTCTCTTGACAATTCAGGAAGTTTCTAAGAATTTAACAACATTGAACATGGATATTGCGGAAATTGAGAAAGAACTAGTAGAGACACTGGGTAAGAAAGACTTTGAGGGAATTTTGGCAGAGATTAACAACAAACTTGATAACTATAAAAATGAGTTGGAACAGAAGATAGTGAGGAAATGTAAGAAGGACTTATGACTACCTCAATGATGAAGTCTACACATGGATGGATAAATATGGTCCACCCATACTTAGTAATCCACGCGGGAACAATTCAAGTAACACCTCGAGTTCTGACTGAGAGTCTACACGTGAAACGACTAACAGACAAGTCATTGCAGCCGGTCTGAGTGACAACAGCAACATCACAACAGAGACAACAATGAGCACATCTGCTGGTGTTTTTTTTAGGAGCCAGACAAAAAGAAAGAGCATTGGCAAGAGGAAATCAAAGAGAAGGACGAGTGACGAGACAACAGCAAAAGAAAATGTAGCTATCAATATCTCGCGTAGACCTCTAACCACAACAGAAGAAGAAACTCTGCAGAAGGGCTTAAGGATTGTGCCTACCTATGGCACTTCCTTGTTTGATAGTAATGTAGAACTCTTTCGGTTCATAAGAAAATGAAAATTACACTTTTTTTTGATGAAATTGATACCAGGGAAATAATTACTGTAGCAAAGGATGAAACTGAATTCAAGGAATTTAGAGCCAAGAGCCACTTCATGCCACCGATATCCATTCCTTCTGTAGAGATCTTCCAAAGACAATTTACCAAGGACCTGAAGAATATCAGCTTCAAAAGCCCGTCACACAGGAACCTTAAACTTCACGAAATGAATTTGATCAGGAACCTGTATTTCACCAAAGAGATCAGCATCCGTCCTGCGGACAAGGGCAGGGCCCTTGTCATCCTCAATACCACAGATTATGATGCAAAATGTATGAGACAGTTAGGGAATACAAACATGTATGCCCCCCCTTGACGGAGATCCCACAGGCTTTATCAAACAGAACTTGGAACAATTAATCAACAAAGCAGAAGACCGTAGCTGGATTAACCATCATACACACAAATCTCTTCTCAATTCTCATCCCAGAATTCCAAACTTCTACACCTTGCCAAAGATTCACAAGGACGCCCATAAACCCCATGGCAGACCCATCATAGCCGGTATGGACAGTGTTTTGCAAGCTCTGGGAAAGTATGTGGACTTCTTCTTGCAACCACTCATACAGCGAACACATACATACATAAGAGACACCACCCATTTTCTACAACTTCTTGAGTCCACCAAATTTGATTGTAACTTCATCTTGTTCACAGTTGATGTAAAGAGTCTTTACATGTCCATACCACATGATCTTGGATTAGAAGCCATATAATGGATGCTCCTCAGATGAACAGAGATTAAATCCCAGAACAAATACATCCTTGTGTTATTACAATTCATTGCTGAAAACTCATATTTCCAGTAAAAAGACAAGTTTTATTTATAAGTCTCTGGAACATCCATGGAGGCTACCATGGCACCAACTTATGCCAACTGTTTCATGTTCAAATTTGAAACAGATCATGTACTGTCACACATCACTTGGAAGAAAAACATCCACCTATGGATCAGGTATATAGACAATATTTTTGGTATCTGGTTTGGGACAGAAACAGATCTCAAGAGGTTTTTCATCTATCTCAATGTTATAGATCCAAGAATCCAATTTACCAATGAAACCTCTACTACTGAGATACACTTCCTTGACGTCAACATCAGAATAAACAGCAATGGATATAACACCAACCTATATAGGAAGGACACTGACACAAACAACTTGCTTCATCGTTTAAGTTTTCATCAGCCAAGCTTGATTCAAAATGTGCCCTTTAGTCAAATCCATGTTAAAAGCATAGTGAGTGACGCAGAGGACTATATCAAGGAACAATCAGAGATGGCCAGAAAATTCCTAGCACAGGGTTACAAAAGTACCGACATAGAGAAAGCTACAACTAGGATCAACCAGATTGATCATGAAACTCTCCAATCGCAAAAGAAAGAAGCCAAGAGTACCTCTCCATTGGTCTATGTGTCCAGGTTTTCATTGCAAAGCCATCACATCAAGAACATCATCACAAAGAATTGGCAATTCTTACATGTGATGTTAGAGTACAACACTTATTTGCCTACCAAAGGAGCAGAAACCTCAGGGATGAGTTAGTCTCAACAAAACCACCCATTAAGGAACCTATCACCAAACAAACCAGCACTTTCCCTTGGCTTCGTTGTACTGTGGTTTCATCAGCAAAGGCAATACGATTAATCATCCCTGTACAGGTGAGAAAATCAAATTTAAGAGCTATGGGACATGTGACAGCAGCAATATTATCTATGCAATAATGAAATGCCCCTGTGGCCTATACTACATAGGAAAATCAAAACGCACAGCAAAAACCAGATGGAATGAGCACAGGTCGTGCATCAGGAATTCCAATATGTACTCTGCAGTGGCCAGACATTGGATCAAAAAGAGACATAATCTGTCCCAAATAAGGTTCCAAATTCTGGAAGTTGTATTGTACGCATTAATAATCCCCATGAGGACATTAACCTCAAACTTGATAGGAGAGAAACTTTTTGGATAGACCACTTGGGGTCACTTACTCCCCATGGGATGAACGAAGAAATTAACTTTCTCTGCTATATTTGATCCACTGACTCACATCGTTCCTCTGTTCCTCTTAGAGATCATGTTTACAGTTTATTCCTATCACCCTTGAGGTCATGTATTCTATGTATCCCTTATCGTTTCTATACTTAGAACAGCACCATAGACTTAACATGTGACACTGTACCTTATGGTTTATACGGCTGAATTATAATAACTAACTGTATTTCCATAGCTCAACAGCACATTGACAGTCAACAACGCAGGTCGGTATCTTACATTGAATGCTGGGTGTGCGGTTGAATTTAGCACAGTACTCTAACTTCCAATGTTGGATTGTACATGAATGTATTATTTCCTATGATTGTATTTTTCTCTAGTGCAGCATGCATTTTGCCACCATTTTTACCCATTACACCATACATTTTACAGATTTATAACTTTTGATCACACCATGATCAGCCTATTTCGCACACCTGGATTCCCATACGCAACTTTAGACTCAATATCAGTCTGGTGTTTTATCCACTTTATTTCTGCGCACACGCTTCTCATGTAACCAGCCAGGGATTACTGTGACACTTAGCGCAGCAGATTGAGTTATTCCTCCCGCTAGGATGTACTCAGTTTATTGCCTTTTAGCTAAGCACATTGTTCACCTTTATTTCCTGAGCTAAACACATTTGCTATGGAAAGGTTTGTACCACCCCTAACATTGGCGTAGTCTCCCACGGATGTTCGCTGTGCTACATGAAGCCCATTGGTTCACAGCATCCCAGTTTATTAACAAAACCTTGTGGGATATATTGACCCACTCAGCTGTGCTATACTACATCACTTTGCTGCAGTGGTGCAAGAAACAGCAAAATGACCGCGCTGACTCCTGTGCGTGCCAGGATCTCTAAACTGCATTTTTGCAACAACCATAAAATGGTTGCACCACCCTGCCATACACATTTCAGGTGGGGTGGAACAGAGTACTCACTGTCAGAATGTGCCAGTGTGCTCTGCAACATTTAACATGGAGTGAAGTGAAAGAGGCAGCATTACTTTGCTGAAAACCCAAAATGCCTCTTTAAAATGACACCTTTTTCAACCTTTAAAAGTGCTGCTTGGCGCTAAACTCATCCAGTCTTTATGAACCACTGTGATTAAAAAGGCACTGCAATGCCCAGGATCATCCATTGTGTCTCAGCAGAACCGGGTCAAATTCTTGAATGACAGCTCCTGTCAAAAGTATCTTTGAAAAATCAACCAGGGGCTTTGTTTTCATTTTACACGGGAAACACATCTATTTTCTTTGCAAAAGTATCTAAAAATACGCTGTCAGAGAAAGTCTCTAAATAGATGCTTGTTTAAATGTAACCATGCTGCAAAACAACTCCAGCACGCAAGAAAAGAACTATAGCTGCATAAAGTGGGTACTTGCTGGAGATGAAAACCGAATTTAAAGAAATAGTAAAATATGCTTTTTCTGACTGAAGAGAGAAAATCGCCCATTTAAAAGTAAATTGTTGTGTGAAGGCCTGCTTACTTAGCAATGTAAAAGGATTTGCTGCTGGTAAAGCACACCTATAAACTGTTTTGGTTCCACAGGTTCAAGTCAAGATGTAAAATGAGAAAATAGAAGCTAAAACTCATAGGCTAAGTTGGCAAGCTATAAAAAAAACTTGCTCTGCCAGTTGCTAGCCTTGAGAAAGGGTGACACCTCATAAACCTCTGGCACAGGAAAGCGCTAATTGTCAGCTTGAAAGACTTTGAATGCACCAGGACAAAGAAATTTCACAAGCTCATCAGACATTCGTCTTTGCTTCAGGCTGCGACAATAGCAGGCTGAGACTCTCACCTGTCAAGTGTGAGGGGCAATGGAACCTTCAGTCAAGAGAGAGGCCCCTCATCCTGCTTCAAAGAAACTGACAATTGACAGTAGTTGGGGGAAAGAAAAGAAACTAATCAAGTGACAATGGACTTCCTTTTGGCTATAAAGGCTATTTTGTAACTGATCTTTAAAGGCATTTAACTTTGCAGCAAGAATTAGGAAAAATATGAAAAGTTCATAGTTCTAAATCTAATTTTATGCTCTTTCTTTGAAAACTTGGTAGAACTCGTTACTGTATAAGGGGCAGAAGTTATTAAAAAAATGACCGATTATGGGGAAAGTATTGGTGTTGCGAACATAACATTTTGTACATGTATCCCTGGGGTAAAAGTGCATCTGTGTACGAAGTTGGAGAATTTTAGGACAAATCTGTAATTTTTAAAATTACCAAAATGTGTCAGCAAGGCGAAACCAGTTCCCACAGGCTTGGGGTTTGGATTGAAATATGACGCACAAAATATGTAACCTGTGTATCTGATTTTCTCAGAGGTTGCAACTGCATAAATATGTGTTTGTGGCAAAATTTGATTTTGGTTACAGTAGCTAGGGGAGGTTTCTAGACATTGTAAAAATCACCCCATAAACATGACATCCTTTTTCTGTGATCCAAACAGCAAAGAGCTAGGAGGAGACTTCTACCTTGCCCAATCCTGTTATTAGAGGCGGGAGCAGTAAGCCTACCCTGGTCATATACTTTAGTGATGTCATCTGGCATAATAAATAAGGGCCCCGGACAGCACACAGGGTACACACTGATTCCTGACTTTCTTCCCGAATTCATGCATAGTGTCCAGTTCCTGATCTCTTCATCCCGTTTGATCTTGATTCCAGTTTTTCTTTGCAAAGCCAAGGCCTATGCATTGCTGACCCCATTTTCATCTAAGCCTCAAATTCTAAAAAAATTCCAAAAACCCAAGGGAAGCAACCTGATCCAGCCTGGCTTGCTGCTACAAGTGCATGCCTGCTGCAAACCTGCTACCACACTAATCTGTAGTATGCAGTAACCAGAAGTGCCAGTCTAGGGCAGTCCGGTGACCAGAACGGCCCAGCTGATCCTGTCCTGACAGATTTGCCCAGATGTCCTGTGTTAGACCAGATCCGTGTGGTGACCAGAACCCTTGACGGTCCAAAACCCTACATTAAAGTGGACTGTAAGTTTAATAGGAATCATAGAAAACCATAGCATACCATGCCTTGCCTTGTCCTATCCTAATCTCTAAACCATTCTATCCTTACCTTAATAACTTGTAACATTGTCAGAATCCTTATTGCAATACTGTCCTTGATTTATCTTGCTAAGCGCCATTTCTTTAGTCATTTTTATCTTGTGTAAATCCTAAACTATCAATCCTATTTCGAGTTATCCGACTGGTTCCGCCAGGGCGGGAGCAGGGGATCTGGGGTTGAGGTAATGAATAAACTCTAGAGCTTACTGTGTCCCTCTTTGGTATTCTAGCCAGAATGCTCTAGTATAGAGTAAAACTTAGAGGAAAACTATTCTTGTCCAAACTGAGTTTCTTTTCTGTTTTCATCACCCATTTTTTCTAAAAACGCCTCTTATTCTACATTGCATATCTCACTCAGTTTAATAGCTAGAGACCTCATTTCAATTCTTGATTGATTATACACTCCAAATCAGTGAATTTTACCAGTTTTTATTGAAAACTGTTTGGTTAATTTTAGGCAGGAATCAACATTTTTGCAAAGTTTTACACGTGTTATTTTTACTATCAATTGTTTTAAACCTTCCATTCATTTTAGAATTGTATGCTTTTGCTCAGTCTATTGCTTGTAACTTTCCCGTGTTGCTCCCAAAGAGAATTGTACTGATTTAGGGATTTTTGCGCACATTCATTGTTTTATTCAGACATTTCTGAGTGTCATTTTAACATTGCAAAGACTCAAATCCGTTTTTCTCTCTTGTTTGGGGAGGGAAGGTTGGATTCAAATTCTGTTGCTTATTCCTCATTCCTGATTACCTGCTGCTTCCTTGTATCTATTTAGAATTGCTTATTTGTGGGTTGAGGAATATTGCAGGGGGAAATCCTAACTTAAGTGCTATCTTTCCAAACAAGCCAAACGTGTTCTATTCTCTGGTGTTTTCTATCTGTGTTGCTAAAGGGTTAATTTAAGTGCATTGTTTTAAATAAATAAATATTATCTTTACCAACCAGCCTGATTCCTGGTCCATCGTGACCCGTGGTATGTGAAAAGGGGTGTGATATGAGTTGTGTATCTCTCAAATATTGAACCTACATATATAACAAAATAAGCATTTCGGTTGTGCGCAGCATACTAGGCTGAGACCCGGGTGTATCGCCTGATTGAAATCCTTCATCCCATATTTCCATATTAAAGATGTTTTCCTCTATCACTTCCTTTCATTTAATTTATTGTTTGTACGTTTTTGCCTTTAACCTCCATATGGCATTCTGACACGTCCCAATCTCTCTATTCGTGGAGAGGTCGACAAGACTAAGGTACCACTTGTTTTTGAGTCAACATAAAATTGGTGTGTAGCAGCATACTCAAGCACATTATTACATTGTTTTGTCTTTTTTTCTCTTTCTCTACCGTTCACTTTCTCTACACTACTGCGCATTGAAATTGGCGTATGTACATTATGTTTATTGCATTTTCCTTACTAAATGAATACTTCCTTTTGACATAATTATATGGATTTTGAATATAATTGCTTGATGATTTTTTGGAATTACATGTAGGGCTCAGCCCTGACGAAGTAGTGATACTGCAAAATGCATTGGCACAGGAGCTCCTGATATGTAGCAGCTACAGCTGGCCTCCATTTCTGTTTAAGAATTAAATCACTCATCTATTTAAATACAAACACGCCTCTGATTTCACATTCTGTATCAAGCTTGTTGGAAAATACCGGAACCTATGTTCACCTTCATGAACTTTTGCAAAGCTTATTGTAACCCTGTATGGGGTACAGCTTGTGAGCGACTGATCAGCTGACTGTTGTTCATTCAGTTTTCCTTTTGCTGCTGTTCATTGACACTGCCATTAAATTAATTACTGCCAATTGGAAACAATTTCAAAATGTATCTGTTAAAAGCTGTTGGAACAACATTTGTCATGTTCATAGACTTGAAGAGTGTATGGCCAGATTATTATCACTGTGCTATTTATTGAGCCTGGGCCTAGCTTCGAGAAACAACAGAGCGCTTTTTAGGGGTACAGATACATAATGGAGCGCTTTACAGGGGCATACAAAAATACAGATGCATAATGGAGCGCTTTACAGGGGTATACAGCTATACAGATGCATAATGGAGTGCTTTACAGGGGTTTACAACAATACAGATGCATAACAGAGCGCTTTACAGGGGTATACAACAATACAGATGCATGACAGAGCACTTTGTAGGGGTATACAACAATACAGATGCATAATGGAGCGCCTTACAGGGGTATACAATACAGATGCATAACGGAGCGCTTTACAGGGGTATACAACAATACAGGTGCATAACGGAGCGCTTTACAGGGGTCTACAACAATACAGATGCATAACGGAACACTTTTCAGAGGTAACAACAGAATAGATATATAGCAGAGGGTAGGATACAGAGGGGCACAGAGGAGGGGTACAATGTGTAAATATGTCAGCAAAGCTTAATTCCAAATGGTTTTATTTTAGCAATTACCTTAATTTTCATATGTCTACATATGATTCATGAAACATCTGTGACAACTTTTCTTCCTAAAACATGTTCTTATGTTGTGCAGTATTTTGTTAGTTGTGCCTGCTTAAATTGATATATATTTATTTATTTTTTCCATTTGTAAAGCATCAAAGCCCTCAGGCATTAGGGCGCTGTGGCAATCCAGTTACACGTTTGTTACGTAGCGTCAGATCAATTTACATTTCGACAGATTCATGCGGGGTAGTCATGTAGGTAAAGGGGTAAACACAATTGGTTACTTAGCTTCAGATCAATATACATTTCAACATAGAATAAGTGGGTAATCATACATAAGTCTTATAGTGGTTAGGCAAGAGCCAGGTTTTCAAGGCTTTGAGAATGCCCAGTAGGATTCAAGTGTTCTAAGGTCAGTTGGCAAGGAGTTCCAATGGTGTGCGGCGACAGATGGGAAGCTTACCCCTCCCCCTTTAGCCCTTTTCACTCTGGGTATGACTTGTTTCTCGGCGTGGAAGGATCTGGTAGGCCTGTTAGGGTTGATATAATTGAATGCTTCTTCCTTCCATTCCTTTTCGTCTCCTCTTTCTCCCCTTGCCTGTTGTACTAATCCTGTAGCTACATTGTAGTTACTTTTGATGATATCTGTATAAAACGATATCCCTCTATCTATAGCTTATTAGTATTTCCTGTTTTTGATGATGTTCTTTTATACTGTACAATGACCATGCCTTGCTCACGCTATTTGACAAGTTATATATGATTATTATACTACTGATTGTTGTACCATGTTGTTCAATATCTTAATCTTAAATAAAAAAGTATCAATCTTTTTCAAAAAGAGTTATGGCCAGCACACACACCTGCTTAAGCCGACAATTGTTTTTTTTTTTTTTTACGAATAAAGAGAGATGATCATATTTAATAAATGCTAGGGACAGCCCGCGTGAAGAGTTTGCTGCATAGGTTTTAACAATTTATGCTGTCAAATGGCATCATGTCGTCAATGAAAGCTACGTAGTTTGGTTTGTCTTTCACGATGGCTTCCTCCTTCAGCAGCAGTTTCAAGATGTCCCCATCCTTTTCACAAATCCAGATTGGTATTTGCCCAGCTTACCAGAGGACAAGGCCCAGGAAGCAAGATTTTGTTCCCAAATGGGAACAAAAAGTTTAGTAGGGACATGGGTTGATAATTGGCTGGATTAGTCCTGTTCAGCTTCTTAAAAATTGGGACCAATATACAGTGTTTCCAAGGTGCAGGGATTATTTTGGAAGTTAACACTTAAAAACAATAAAAAGAAAGTTTGCCCACAAAAACAGGTCTCCCTTTAAGGTTACATTTGCTAGGCCATCAAGCCGTGGGCACGTACCCTTTTCCTTCAGCGAATTAGAGCTTCAAGGTTCATAGCGAAGGGATGCTCCCATATGTCGGCCATGCGAATTTTGGTAAAATATCTGTGGGGGCCTGTAAGTATATAAATAGATCACAAGTTCTCACTCAGCCCAAGTGGGTTCAGATATTTCAGAAATTCTTGTTGCCTATTTTTAAAGTTTATTAGGTTTAAAAATTCAACTCCCAACACTTCTCATTTTAGAAATATATGTTCTCTGAGCCAGTTCTCTGTTAAGTCTAAGAGGATTGCAACAATCTTTTTTAAAAAAATGAAGAGGACAGTTTTGAGATATTTGTCCTGAACGTGTTTTTTTGTGTATATCTACAAGCCTAAGTTGGCCATTAAAAAAACATTTAGCACACCGTCATTTGTAACATGAAAATACAAACCAAATGCAATGAATGAAATGTGGCTCTTGGATTCTGATGGAGCCACACTTTGTTTTTGTCAAATGGAGTGAACTTGTATGGATGAATTCAACAGAGGGAAATGCACTCACATTTTGTATTGTAAAATGTCTCATGACCTAAACTTTGGAAAAAGCTGATTTAGAAATCTAACCCTTAATTGTCATTGATTTATTTAATGATATTTCTCCGATGCTAACTATATCCCTGAGAATTAAAAGAGATGTGACCGTATCAGAGTTTGAAAAATGTGGATAGTCAAAGGGACCACGTGACAGTTGGACATAGGACTTGTGAAATTCGGCTCCAAGGGTACACTTTTCAAAAGGAAATACAATTTCAAAATGATGTGTGGTTTAAAGCATTTTAGTTCGATATCAACGTTTTACAAAAATCATCCCAGTGGCTTTGCTAGAGGGACTATAGCTCCGGGTCTTTTGGTTGTAGCCCCGGATAGAAGTTCAGGGGCTACAACCAAAAGGCTAGATAGCCCATAGTCCCGACATATGCGCACCCCCCGATCTTTTCCAAACCTAGAAATGCCCTCCCAATGACCTATACACCTTTTAATCTGTGCACTTGGGCTCAAACAGTCATAAAATCACAATTAAGCTCACTCAACTGCGCATGATCAAACTTACACATGCACCCGTCACTAAAAAAACAAAACCAAATTGAATGCAACACAGTGTTTTGCTGCTGCGTTATAAGTAGCAGAATCTCAGGCGTGACACCTTGAGTAGCTGGTGGCTTTTTAGGATGGGTTCTGGGAGTCGTGTTTTTTCATATTCTAGGTTTGGGAGGGAAAGTCCTAGCATGCAAAGTGAAATGTCATGACAAGCTCAGGGTGTCACACGTGTAATGATGGGGCATATTGGCAGCCTTGTTAAGAATGAATAATGTATGCCCCTAGTGGCTGAACGGCGCACATGCACACTTAACACCACGAAGCATAATGAGTGCAAACACAAGTGTGATCAAGTCCCTCAGGCCCCACAATCCTACTTTTGTATTACAACCTGATGCACTAACACGGAAGGCCTAGGGAGGGTCGTTTTCAATGATGTGGTTTGTCAAAACCCTGTGTAAAACTTTAATGTATGCTTTTTACATTAAGGACTGATATGCAAATGGGTATTCCTCCTTTGTGAAAGGTACAGTGAGATAAAACATGTGGCTGCGGACTCTGGGTGTGTCCACGGACCAGGCTATCAGGCCGTGTTCTTTCTTGCACAGGGGCGCCCTGACCTCTTTTTCTATGTAAAAGGAACTCAGGGTTTGTCACCCTAACTTACTTAGGCTTTTCCAGACGTGGACCCCTTGTGCACCGAGAGGCACAGCTCCACCTCACTGGTGAGGCCTGACTAAGCTGAAACACGTGTCTGGGGTTGCTGTTGGTACTCTTGTTCAGAAAGGAATTGCCATAGTATTTCGGTGCTGGACTGCCCATGTGGGCGGGACAAAGACTGATATGCAAATGGGTATTCCTCCTTTGTGAAAGGTACAGTGAGATAAAACATGTGGCTGCGGACTCTGGGTGTGTCCACGGAACAGGCTATCATGCCGTGTTCTCTCTTGCACAGGGGCGCCCTGACCTCTTTTTCTATGTAAAAGGAACTGAGGGTTCGTCACCCTAACTTACTTAGGCTTTTCCAGACGTGGACCCCTTGTGCAGCGAGAGGCACAGCTCCACCTCACTGATGAGGCCTGACTAAGCCGAAACACAAGTCTGGGGTTGCTGTTGGTACTCTTGCTCAGAGGAGGATTGCCCTAGTATTTTGGTGCTGGACTGCCCATGTGGGCGGGACAAAGACTGATATGCAAATGGATATTTCCCACCTGTGAAAGGTACAGTGAGCAAAAACATGCAGCTGCAGACTTTGAATGGGTTCATTCCAACAGAACAGGCGATTATGCCGTGCTCGTTCTTGCAGAGGGGAGCGCTGACCTCTTTTTGAACGTACGCTTTTTACGAACTGCCATTTTCGTGGATTTTTGTGATGGTATGGGGGCTCAGAACTAAATGTGCAAAACCACCCCTCCCCCATACAACACCGGCAGCCTCTCCACCTGCACCAGATTGTGATTGGTTAAGAGGCTGCAATTTAGTGTGCATTGCACAACCCATCGTGTTGTGACTAAGGGGGTGGGATGAGTTTGGGCCAGTGTGGGTGACTTTAGGCAAGTTGGAACATGATTTGGGTGTGCTGGCAAGTCCCAGGAGTACTTGCAAGGCTGTCAAAATCGACTTATGTGTGCTGATATAAATGCAAAAAATATGGGATTCGGTTTGAATTTTGTTAATGCATTGTTATTAGTGCGACTAGAGGTGATATTGGCAAAATCTAATTGTGAAGAGTGATTTTCACCTTGACTCTTTTTTTAAATTAATGCGATCTAGTTTTTTTTCTTTGTTGCTGGACAAGCTGTTGTGTGTTTCCTAGTTGGGTTACTGTGTTGAATCGTGTCTTTCTTAATGTGTGATTGCAAGTGTGTGTAGTAGCCTCACAAATGTATGGGTGCGTGTGCGCTAATCAGTCACAGGGTGAGTGGCAGTGTCATTGTGATTTACCTTGAAATCTTTTTTTATTCTCAGTAATAACAGTAATTTAAAGGTATTCAATGCTTCGAGTTTGTAGGGGTGAAAGGCTGAGTGAGCCCTATCGGTTTCTGACCTGCAGGTTGAAGGCATACGAGTACACAAATACCCCATCGGCTATAGGTGAATTATATACATGTGATTTCACTGAGCTGTCCAGCTGCATATCTGACTGATTCAATTCTTCATTTTTAGGTTCAGAAAGTTGCATGTGCAATCTTTATTGTGGTTCGGCGCAATAGTGTTTTTCTTAGTGTGGGAGCAGAAGTGTGCAAAAAAACATGCACTTTAAATGCATTTTTGCACCAGGGCTAACAGGGAATGGCAAAAATGCATTCAAGGTGCATGCTTTTTGCACAAGGGTACCTTAGTGCTTATACCATGAAAAATGGCACTTGTCACTGTGCAAACGTTTTTGTATATGACGCCAATAGTTTTTTTGCACTAGGGCAAAAATTGCCCTCATGCTTATACGACACAACTGCACTTGCACCAGTGCAACGTTTCTGTAATCTGGCCCCAAAAACTCATATAAAGTCAATATTGGGTGTTATCATCCCAGAGGGGGTGTCATGGGACCTCGCAGTCAATCAGGAAGCTCAGAATGCAGGCTTTACTTGAGTTATTACAATAACAGAAAGAAGCAGGAAGGAAGACTGTACTCTGGACCAGAGTATTATTATGAATCACAAATCTGAAGGAATGTCCAAAGAGCAAAACTATATTAATCACCAAAGTGTGTCAAATTTTATTCACAATGATACAAAATATTTGCAGAAAAGTAAATTAATTACATATTATTTTACATAACATCATTATATCACATAACACAACAACATAAGAAAACATAAACACTGCCTAAAATGAGTCCATCACAACAACCATTCATAGTGCAACATTCAAACCATACATCACACTAAGTGACATTCGACCAAACAAGAATAGCTAAAAAACATGACAAAATTGATTAGCAGTAGGTGGTGGGGTACACATTCCTCACGTCCCATCTGATTATTTTAGTATTTCACATTTTTTCACAAACAACAATAGAAACAATTAAAAACAATCTATCTCAAGGGTGAATCTAGAAAATAAAATGTTGTGTAGATCACATCCCTAGGGAGTAAGCTCAACCGGTTTCGACGTAGAATGTATATTGAACAACGTCTTCATCAGGAGATACAAAGCGAAAGGCTGCAAAGAAAGAGCAATACTGCATAAATATGCAGCAGTGCCCTATCTAAAAACTAAACTAAAAAATCAAGAAGAAATATATGTTGCCAGCATGTGCCACCTTTTATAGACCAAGTATTGAATGGAAATGTGTGCAGGAGAAGTAGTAAAGAATCAAAAAACAACCCCAGTATCAGAGCAAGAGACTCCAACCCTTAGAGACGTGCTGAAAAAAACAAAGTGGTTGCACCATAAAAGGCCATTAATGCAGAAAGGTTTGAGTGACCAACAAGGAGCCAGTCCACTAAAAAAGTAAAAGCCATGCTCAATTTGTGAAGCAAAACTAACTTCATATATATGGCCATTCACAAGCAGGATGGAGGAAAGGGTCAATAGGCTGGAATCTGACCACAAGGAAATCTGCATTGGAACAGGAGATGAAAGGAAAAAAGGGGAGGCAATTGGGGCAAACAATGAGCCTAGGAAAATGCTGCAATGGACAAGAATGTCCTAACACAAAAGACCAGATTTCACCTGCAATTGGAGAGGCGCTGCTATGGGCTGCCCCCTACAGTAATAGATGTATTGGGGTGGCCACCTTGATGATTAGTGCAATGAAATGGCCTGATGTGCTGTTAAACAAAAAATATGTATAGGCCAATCAGCATAAACATTAAAATGAGCAGAAAGAATACTGCTCTAAAACTGGACAGCTCAAGAGATGCATAAAAGCTCCCTCAGCATAACGGAGGGCGCCCTTTTTGTTTAATTATTTACATTCGCCTCCGGAGTCTCATGTTCTCATGTGCCAACCTAACAAACTACTAGTTCAAAGAGGCAACATGGATAATAAACAGACTAGAGACCCGCGAGCCCGAATACAGAGTGTAAGCCAAATGACATAAAACAGGCACAGTCGGAAAAGTGATGCAGATTGACTGTCTTCAGACACCAACGCAAGGCGTAACCCTTAAACCTCTGAATCAAGTGAGCCGCCCACGGCAGACCACTGTATTAAAGCTATTTATGTGACAATGCTGACTGCTGCATCAAGAAAGCAATTGCAAAAGCCGCACACTTACATGGGAGCCAGTCTATACGCAAGTGTGCACCCCACGGCAAAGTACTGTGATAGTTTTTACAAATTATTAACACTATGTAAGAATACTAACTGCTTAAACAAAGAAATTACAAATATGCCGTACTTACATAGAAGCTAGTCCATGCACAGATATGGCGGCTGTCAGTAAATGAGGCATCCAGCGTGGAACACTCAGTAGACGTGCTGTGCTACTGGTAGTGCAACAGCCCTCTAAGAGGACCTCTATAACTCACGTGAACTACGTGATTAATACGGCACAACGTGGCCGTACTTGGTCATGTGAACATGAAGGGCCCGATGCATGCGCATGTATCAAAAGACAAAGAAAGAAGGCTGGATATTCAGTGCAAGTGGTGCATAAAACTCATGTGGGGCTGCCCCAGCCAATATTACCCATAAATGGGGGCAAGAGGAGAGAATGCTAACAAATAGAGCTGATTTGGGAAGAAGACAAAAGATTATAAATCAAGCCCGCCTTAATTAGATGCAAAAATAGCAAGTATAATACCTAGATGCTAAACATATGCCCCAAACTAATGGAAAAGAGAGAGCCACCTCAGCACAAGCGCAATTAATATAAGATGGCATGATGCCTAATATATGCCAGCAAAGGAAAAACTAGGCCAACTTGATTAGATAGTCGTGGACGTAAGTGCTAAATGCTGAGAAGATGCCCAGAAGGTACAAGGCATAGAGAGCTGAGACTATCTATCTGGCATTGAACTCCCAAGTTGCCATGGAGTTCAAGCCTTTGTGGAGAGTTTTTAAATTAAAAATCCACATCTGTTCTTTATAGGCCAGTTTGTTTGATTGTTTCCACATGTCCACTTGCTGAAATGTTTTCAATACAAAACCAGCTTAATGAATCTACATCATGACCCATCTCAATAAAATGAGAAACCAATGGGGCAGTGAGAGAGCGCATCCTGATCTTTCAACGATGTTCATTGATGCGCACATGAATCTCTCTGGTGGTCTTACCTATGTAAAGCAAGTGGCACGGACACTGGATCGCGTATACTACATTCTTGCTTTTGCAAGTGGTCAAAGCGCGCAAATCCCATCTCCTGCCTTCGTTCACAAAATGTGTCGTCTTTTTGGAGAATCTACACGCCATGCAAGTCGTACAGGGGTAATGATCTACCACAGGTTGGAGGTTAGCATCCCTGACCAAATTACGTTGTAACGGTAATCTGTTGGCTCGTGTGAGCTTCTGTGCCAGACTCTTGCTTTTTTGAAAGGATAGAGTGTTTTTTGTATTTTAATTTCAGCAGAGTTCAGAATCCTCCAATTCTTGAAGTTGATCCCCTTAATGGTCTCACTGTATTTACAAAATGTGGATACACCGACTATCTGTTCTCTTTCTGTACTTTTAGGTTGTGCAGTAAGTAAGGCATCCCGGTTGATGTATCGCACTCTTTTTCTTGAATGTTTAACACATTTTTTGGGGTAACCCCGAAGTAACAATCTGGCTTGTAATACATCTGCATGTTTGTTGAAGTCAGTGATGTTGGAACAATTACGTTGTAACCGTAAAAACATACCATACAGCAAATTCCGTAATAGGCTTTTAGGGTGTTGACTCTCAAATTGCAAGGTGGTATTGCGTTCTGTGGGTTTTCTTTACAGCTCTGTTTGTAAAAACCCTTCTTCAACAAAAATGGATAAATCAAGGAAAGCAATCCTGGAGGTGGACAATTCAAAAGTGAATTTTAAGTTGGCATCCACCTGATTAAGCCAGACTATAAAACAATCCAGTGTGGCGGAGTCTCCTTCCCAAAGCAGCAGGATGTCATCTATGTAACGACGGTACAACTTGATATGTTTGGCAAAAGGATTAGTGGCTTTGAGCACATGGTTTTCCTCAAATAAAAACAAAAATAATTGCCAAGTTTGGGGCAAAAGTACAGCCCATCTCTGTTCCCTTGGTTTGCAAAAAATAAGTATCCTTAAACTTAAAGAATCTATTAGACACAACTAGTTCAGCACAATTAGTAAGGAATTCAGTTGGGACATTATGAGGTAGAGGCCGTTTACTTAAGTTATTGCCTATGTTCCAAGCCCCATGAGCAGCGGGAGGCCACCCTCTGACCCCTAGGGCACAGCTCGACTCTCGCCTGCCCCCTGACAAACACCAGTACAAGCTCCCACCCCACAGCCCCAGCACCACCCTCACCCAACCCACCACCCAATCCCTGCTACACAAACTCACTTACCTGAAGCCAGCGACATCTTCTCCCCTACCGTCCAGTCCTTCCATTCAGTGTAAATGGCCGTCATGGAAAGGGAGAAGGGACTGCATGTCAGCTTTGGCCAGAATGTTTGTTTACCTTTCCTGTGAAGGTAGCTGCTGATAAAACAAAGGGGAGTGGTTACACTAGTCCCCAGCTACTGGTTACACCAAGGAGATTGATTAACTTGGTTGACTAGTGTTCCGTGCATTGTCCAGCCCAGAGTATGTATCAACTGGCAGAGTTCATGAAATCTGAAGACAAAATCAAAACACAGCATGTTGATGTTCTAGGCTTCCCATTGGGTGAGCCTTAATTATCGAAAGTAATGTATGGAGATTTCATCATCCCCGTGAAATATATATAACCCAGGAAAATATATAGAGGGCTTCATTACGAGTTTGCCAGTCTGAAAACAAGGGTGCCGGTAAGCTTACCGGCACCCTTGTTTCCGGATCGGCAAACTGAGTCTGCCTGCCGTGGCCGCTGTGCCCGACAGGTCAGACCCTGCTAGGCGCAGCGGCCACGGTAGGCAGACCCATCATGGAAGCACCAGCACCGTTAGCAATGGTTCCGGTGCTTCCGTGGTCCCCACTCCCATAGAGTTCTATGCGACTCGATGGGAATGGGGACTTGCAATTTGCCAGTGCCTAACTTCCTGAGCCACCGGACTCGTAATGAGTGCGTGGCACCGGGAAGTCAGGCGCCAGTAAAATATTACGGGTCTGGTGGCAACCCGTTGGTAGCACAGGCAGGGTTACCGCCAGACCCGTAATGAGGCCTAAAGCCATGACTAGGTATTTTGGAACTACCTGTGTAAATATATATGAAATACTAGTAATTTGCCAATTGCACCTCTGTGCATCCAATTGCTGTGCGTTAGTATAAACACACCCACCTTTTAATGTGTCAGGCCTTTCCTGTCAGTGACCCCAGTAGAGAGGTCCTGTTACACAGTGTAACTCCCCAATTCTTCCTCAATGCACCTGCCACTCATTTCATAGCGACCTACGGGAGTATTTTATATTCTCATGTTTTGAAAAGTAACTGATGTCGAGAGTGAACTACGGCTGCTGCACTGGCTCAAATATCCACCGTAAAGAACAGGTTCCATGCCCAACAACACTGTTCACTCGTGTAGCATGTGTTTCCCTATGTAGACAGTTGGGAATAAAGAGGGGAATGGGGCGGCGGCGGCGGCTAGATAAGTGCCTGCTGGGGCAGGGGAGAGGGTTCTAATGATCTCTGTAGCCGCTTTTCTGTACCCTTGAGTCGGGGGCACCGGTGAAAGAGACGGCTTAATGCCCGCGACAGCCATCGCGGAGCACCTGCTGACTGCATAGCAAGACGCGCCGCCACGGAGCCCATCTCCCTGTGCACAGATGGTCGGCATGTCCTTGCGGAGAGAAATGATTTGTTTTGTGTGCCCGGGGAGGAAAGCGATCCCTGTGGAGAATTGGAAATGAGGGAAGATGCGGCGGCAGCGATGCCAGGGAATCTGCTTGGCATGACTAAAGAGTACAAGGTGATGTCCCGGGCAGCGGCCAGGCGCTGCACGCGGTGAAGGGTGACCTCTGAAAACGGCAGGTGTGTGACTCAAACATCCCCACCCACCCCCCTCTCCCCACAGTGATCCCAGCACAAACCTTTCCTCTGCGTGGCCTCAACATTCAGGTCATTTGCCAACTTCCACTAGAAGGTTCTCGAACTATCAACCCTCAGTGCTGCGACCACCCTCAAAATAGCTCTCTAACACACCTCTTTGAACTTAATCGGTGTCCCTGCTCCTTCCCTTCTCCCCCCCTCACCCCCACGGTCAATGGGATTGTTTCCAATCCCCCAGAGTCCAAAAAACAGGCCAATGAGTGCTATGCCTGGTTGATCACCTCTTGAGCTCTGGGGTATTTCCTTTGCGCTGGCAGGCCGAGTGGGAGCACAGAACGGCATTGCTGTGCCCAGGGGTGTTGCTGGGTCTGGAAAAGATCAGGGGCTGCGCTAATGTCGGGACTGGCAGGACTGGGGGCTAGCTAGCCTTTTGGTTGTAGTCCCTGAGCTTTTCTATTCGGGCCTACAACCAAAAGATATGGGGCTATAGCCCCCACAGCCCCCCCCCCCCAAACTCTTAGCAAAGCCTGTGGCTGTGTCTGTCTCCCCATCCCACTTCGCCTGCGGTTTCTGACAGCATGCGATTTTTATGTTGGTGGAAAAACATTGGATTCCGGTGGAAGCCTCGTCTTCTAGGCCCTGCTACAGGCCGGCGGCTCCACGGGAACCCATGTTAAATGACTGGCGCTCTAAGCAGAAGCAACATGACCTCCCCCCGCCACCCTCCCCCCCCCCCCAGCGTGGCTCTATGCATTACAATGTCTGAAAAAACTCTTATATAGTCTCCCTTACTGATCTCTCCCCGAAATATTGACCTTTTGTTACCAAGACCCCTCCTCTCACCACGCTAAATTCCTCTGTGCACAGCTTTTCTCTTGTGAAATGCGAGGTAAATAAATAAAAAATACATTATTTGTTTCACCTAAAAGGAGGTGGGGAGTGAAGCGGGTGCCCTCACTCGGCCTGACGCGAATCCTAATATTTACCCACTGGGCCCCTTGGGTACCCTCCAACCAGGGTCGGGCTGTGGGATAAAATTGACTCAGGTACCAATGAAATAGTGGCCTACAGATGCAAATGGCAAATTGTTCCTTTTGTGACCGCCCGAGTAGTTCCCAAGAGGGAGTTTTTTGGTAAATGGGCTGCAACTGCATTTGATATAATACTTGTGCAGGAACATTGGTGCCCAAACATGGAAGCTGCACAGTGAAGTAGCTCAGCAAACTGCACATTTTCTCCATGTGCGGTAGTCCAAATCACAGGGAAGCACAGCGCTCCCGCTGGGGTTTTGCAGAAATGTCCACTGACCCGCGACTCGTGGGTT
This sequence comes from Ambystoma mexicanum, assembly GCF_040938575.1. Classification (NCBI taxonomy): domain Eukaryota; kingdom Metazoa; phylum Chordata; class Amphibia; order Caudata; family Ambystomatidae; genus Ambystoma; species Ambystoma mexicanum. Next base: position 107,922,464 of record NC_090926.1, on the reverse strand, counting down.
CGGCCCACAATAAAAGACCAAACCCTCGAGGCCACAAACAGGGTCCAGAAACCCGCTGAGAAAAAGGCCATCATCACTTACTGAAGCGATGAGCCTTTTACACGAACGCGCCTTTCGCTTCTGTACAATGGCTTTGCTTAGGTTCCCTTCAGTTTGCAGCTTTCATTTTGCAGCCCAGAAGTGTACAGCCTTGCTGTCACATCTAAAAAAAAAAAAAACAACAAAAAAAACGATTTAAGTGCTTTGGGGTCAGGCACACAATTTATTGGTGGGGCTGGGTTGGAAAAAATGCTCATTTCGGATTTCTGCAAATAGCCATTTACTGATATACAAGTGTTTACTATTTGATGAATTGCAAGTCCATGTAACTGTGTTTTCCCCGTCACTAGATATAGCCCCGTCATTACTGATGTTCCAATATTATCAAAAAAGTCACTGCTGGTGAACATACACTTCCAATACAGTTTTGCACAAGATCACAAGGCGCTCAAGTGCAATCCCAGCAGTTTTGAATACATATCAAATGGTAACCCAGAAGTACAATGCAGAGTGATGCTAATAAAATCAATTGCTTGTCTGTCAAACTAACCACAAATCACATTCAATTAAGGAACTTTATTTGTATTTATTTATTTATTTTCCATTTGTATATGTGGGCACAGCTAGGTGCTGGTTACAGACATGTTAGGTACAGTTGTATTCAGTTACTTAAACAAGTGGGTCTTTAGATGTTTCAGGAAGCAGTGGAAGAATAGTTGAGAGCGTAGGTGCCAGGGTAGGTTGTTCCAGAGGTTAGCTGCCACGACCGGGGAGCTGGCGCCCTCTGCTCTTTTCCGTCTGAATCTGGGTTTCACCAGACAATGGCTCTGGGCAGATCTCAGGGGTCTGGATGACGTGTGAGGAAAGATTTTCTGGGCAAGGTAGGGTGGAGTCTTGTTAGACAAACTATTGTGAGTGGTTGAGAGGATTTTGAACGTAATCCTTTCTCTGATGGGGAGCCAGTGGACTGATTTCCTAGCCTTAGAGATGCGGTCAAACTTGCTTAACTCCAGAGCTACCCGGAGGGCATTGTTTTTAGTGACCTGTAGCCAGTTTATTTTTTTCGGTCGTGCTGCAGAGTAGGGCCATGCAGTAGTCCAGTTTAGATCCTGTGATGGCTTGGGCGATGGTATGGCGATTGTCTGTATAATGCCACCTAAATTGAGGCTGAAGAGAGGGTCCCTGGAAAGCCCCTCCTCACCCCCATGAACATGACGGCGCGAAGAGTCACAAAAGCACAAAGTCACTCACTATTCGGACAGCCCACAGGAGGACCAGTGACTGACACGTATTCGGAAAGATATTCTCTCAATTCAACCCTTATCCAATCAATGTCTTTATGGCTACAGGTGCTTCAACATTGGTCATGGACCCAAATGCCTCGATGGATGATGTTGCCCAATGGTGGGAAACCACTGTGCTGACGTCATTAGTGACACCACGACATAGCCACGAAGTACACACGCAGCAATGCACAAAGTTACACAAACACATACGTGAATACACAAAGAACATGCTTACACAGTTCTGTAGGTAGAGGACAGATACATATACATACTGTCAAAAGCTTTTATTATTTGTCTCCTTAGCTAAGTGCAGAAACACTGAACGTAAGGCAACAAAGAGATGCAGAGCAAGCTTGCCGATGCTTATGGCAACTAACCTTATGGAACTACAGGATCACATAAGGAGCGTGCTAGGACCAAATACGACTAACCCATGGAAAACATAGCATGGAATAGATATGTAGAAATCATAGTAAAAGTATAACGAGGATCACATGAGTCTATAAGCCGCAGGACAAGAGATGAGTGAAAGCAGAACCAGGCTGCACAGAACAGGAAGGCCCGGGCTCGCTGCCAAGCTCAGAGACAAGCAACACATTCCAAACCTAAAACAACAAGGATCCATTTGCAGATAAACAGAATAAATCCTCATAAATTGTAGACGAGAAGAGCTGGATTTCGTCGTCCTCAACCACGTGATGCAGTCCAGCTAGAAAATGGTTATTCACCCGCGGTGGAAAGAGGGGTTCTCAGCAACACAGACATGAATTGAAACATGGGATCATTAAAAACGTTGCAACGTTGAGGGCACTCTCACAGGTAAAAGTGCTACTGCTAACAGATACATTAGGAACACATAGTCATTCTCATCACCTTGAAGAGGTGCAGAGATCGCCGAGAACAGAGTTGTGTCCCAGGCCTCGGGTGACCAGTTCCTAGCCAATCAGGGAACAGAAATCTAGGGGTGGATTGAGAGCAAGGGCCAATGATAATCCTGCGACCCTGCAACACTGTAATAGATAGTTTCTTTGGGAAGGGGCAGGCCAGCCACCTGACATGAGAGAGCAAATCAAGTAAGATCCATAGGGGCAATCTATACGGATTGCCACTCCGATCAGCCAACCAGAAAGAGTGATAGGTTTTTCAGGGAAGGGCCCATGTTGTGACGATACTTTGGAACAAAACAGCCTGACACGGGCTTGGGAGCGGTAACTGTGAAGAGTTTTGAATGTACTGTATGATCCCTGTCTGTTTTTGTAATAAACAACAGTTCTAATTTGTCCTTGGCTGAATCCTCAGTTTGTTACTGGGGGAGGGTTGTTGCGCCCTGGGAGCTGAACGGGTAAGCTTGTAGTAACCCCCAGACCTCTGGCATACCATACCAAACCAACAAGTTGATATGCCCCGAGGTGGCAGGCCCACCCTGTGGGTAACGGCCTGCTGCTCAAGTTAAGGGCCCAAGCGAAGCGAGGGTCCTTTAACGAGGGTGGCGGCCGTTACGCAGAGGGTGGGCCCAGCCACCAAGGGGTATATCGCCATTAGCACCCGTGTAGTGCGCTACACGGGTGCTAATGGTTTAAAAAAATAGTTATTTTTCTCTGTGAATGGAATGCCTCGCTGCGCCCCGTTCACTGAGCGAAAATACTATACCAACATGGCCACCAGGGAATTGGCAGGCGGGGCTCTATACGGAGCCCCTCTTTCATTTCCATGGCAGTGACACAGGGAAAGGAGCTGCAGCTGTAATCCCCGCCGCCGCAATCAGGTAAGTGGGATGGGATAGGGAACCAAAACAAACAGGGTTGGCGGGGGAAGAAGGCGGGTGGGCGAGCCAGCCATCAGGTGGCTTGGAGCGCGGGTTTTCACTGGTAGTGTCTGCCCGTGTTCCTAGCAACCTAATTGGCTGGCTCCCCCGCCCACGTTGCTAATGGGGCAAATACACTTATATATGCTATTAAACACTATAACAAAAAGGTAAATAAAAGGGAATCCTGCCCTTTTTTAATACTAATGCATTGTCCTCAATGTGGTGGGTTTGCAGTACATTTTATACTTTTAGGTTGGTGGCGGAGCTGTGCAAATAAAGCACATTTTTGGAGTGCAGCCCATGAGCGTGTGGGAAACGAATAAGTGACCCTCAAGCCCGCTGTGAAAAGTGGGAATCTATGGGTCTTGCGTTGTGACCGCCAAGCATTACAATAAGAGCATTTAGAGGTCGCTGGCAAAGGCGCCCAGTGCCTGTGGAAGGACTATTGTCCCTTAAGAGGTGCAAATGGTAGGGGGTAATAAATGGGAGGGGAGCATAACGCTGCATGCTGTGTGAAATAACGCCACTCATACTGCATTGCAGTTGACTTCTTTGTGGATACAAGTTTAAAACCGCAGAGAGATTGTTTAGGTTCACATACCCACGGGCAGCCACTGTCATGTTCGGTCAGAATGAGGAACATTAAAGCCCTTATGATCTCCTTTTTGTTCAACATGCTACTGTAACAATTTATTGATGGTCGGGTTCGTTTCTTCTGCCATTTGTGTACTTTTCAAGGCATTGCAATAAAATATCTAATATTTTTAACCTGAGACGTTAAACACTTATATGACCTAAATCTGGTAATAATTTGCCCACTTACCAAGGCCAAGGGCGGCTCCGACATTGGCGGCTCCAAAATGTGTCTGCAGGTGTCCGCAGGGGCAGCCAGTGAAGCAAGCAGTCAACAGGCGCCAACAAGAACTGTGAGTGTGGCATGGGTGGGGAGTGGAGCAATCACTCTACTCCAGAAAACCCCTGCCACTCTATCTTCCCTCCCAATAACATAGACTGTCATAGACTCACACCAGGTATACTCAGAAAGATTTATGACTACCAGACTGAACCTATTCATGACAGGATTGTAGAAGTTGCCTTGCATTATATACCAACATACTTGTCTGGGTCAACAAGCGCTGCACTTAAGTGATACCTGAATGTTAGCATGCCCGCACTTAGGTGAAACCTGAATGTTGGCATGCCTGCACTTGGATGGAATTGTGGATATTGGCCTGCGCCGCATCTAGATAGGACTTTGAATGTTAACATGCTCGCACTTAGATAGAATTCTGAATATTAGCCTGCGCCGCATCTAGATAGGACTTTGAATGTTAGCATGCCAGCACTTAGATAGATTTGTAAATATTAGCATGTCCACACTCAGATAGAATTCTGAATATTAGCCTGCGTCGCATCAAGATAGGACTTTGAAAGTTAGCATGCCCGCACTTAGATAGAACTGTGAATATTAGCCTGTGCCGCATCTAGATAGGACTTTGAATGTTAGCATGCCCGCACTTAGATAGAATTGTGAATATTAGCCTGCGTCGCATCTGGATAGGACTTTGAATGTTAGCATGCCCGCACTTAGATAGAATTGTGAATATTAGCCTGCGCCGCATCTAGATAGGACTTTGAATGTTAGCATGCCAGCACTTAGATAGATTTGTAAATATTAGCATGTCCACACTCAGATAGAATTCTGAATATTAGCCTGCGTCGCATCAAGATAGGACTTTGAAAGTTAGCATGCCCGCACTTAGATAGAACTGTGAATATTAGCCTGTGCCGCATCTAGATAGGACTTTGAATGTTAGCATGCCCGCAGTTAGGTGAAACCTGAATGTTAGCATGCCCACACTTAGACAGAATTGTGAATATTAGCCTGTGCCGCATCTAGATAGGACTTTGAATGTTAGCATGCCTACACCTAGGTGAAACCTGCAGGCTAGCATATGCCACACTTAGAATTGTGAACATTAGCATGTGTCGCATTTAGATAGGATTTTGATTGAAGGATAGCATGCCCGCGCTTCGATGAAACTTGAATGTTGGCATGTGCCACACTTGGAATTGTGAACATTAGCCTGTGTAGCATCTAGACGGGATTGTGAAGGTCAAAAAGTGACACACTTAGACAAAACTGTGAATGTTAGCATGCTAAAGGTCAGGTAAGCTAATAACAAATATAAGATCAAACTCTGCATACTTATCTCACTCAAACAACTCACACAACCATCTCCCGCACAAGCCGCATGCACTTCACAACACTGCAACAACACATAAACCGGAGCAACAGCACACGCGGACTGACACCGATCCAATACCCGCACCAAAGCTCAGCACCGGGTGTATACCGAGTTGAAGCTGCCAACAGAACACCACTCCCCTCACTATCCTACTCCCTCTTCACCTTACTAACCCATCCCACCTTATCCTTTACAGATCCGCCAGAGCGCCTGGGGACCAATTCCGTTGGTGACGGTGCGCAGTACAAATACCTTTAACTTTTAACTTACATCACACACCGGTCCCAAATCCTGATTTCACCACTCTACGAAAGTGTGTGATCCCGCAATTTCAGTGCGTCTTATGTGCCACATTGGGAGGCCCCGGAAGTGAATGCTCTCACGGGTTTCTAGACTATAGAGTTGCATACTGCATGTGCAATAATGGCGGCCATTCATAGGCTGCACACCACTAAGATATCTGGCGCTTGGCTTACCCATGGACACTTGTTTTATTTTCACTTCAATGATGTCCTACAGCGCGACAGTCTGATGGCACTCCTGCTGATGTTGTTTGCTGGGATGTCACTTCGGTTGATGTCACTAAAGGTGCAATTTAGGGTGGTGGGCTGCGTGTTTTTTGCTGCAGAGGGGCTTGGAAATCCCCAGATAGTGCCCAGGGAAAAATGTAACGGGTCAGTGTCCTGCATGCGTAACAGTCCTACAGGGGTGCGTGTACAAAAGTGGAAATCATGCTGTACGTAACCACGCGCGCCATAAACTGCTTTTGGTGCGTTTATAGTGTCCCGAGAAACCATTCCGTAAGGTTGTCCAGGCGACCCCATCTCCCAGTCCGAGACTGCTCCCTCTCTCACCTCCCCCCGCCCCCGGTCAAATGGGTGCTTCCCATCAACTATCTAATCCGCAGGCGCGCGCGGCCTCCTCGCGCAGAGTCGGATAACGCTTGCCCAAATCTCAGCAAAGCTCTAGAGGTGATGTGAGCGCTGCTCGCCGCTCACTGCTGCTTGCCTGTCGCGGGGTCCTGGCCGATGTGCAGGCCAGGCTGCGGAGGGCTCCTGCTGTCAACTGGGTCCACGCGAGGCTTGAGCAGAGGTGACAGCAGCCCCTTCCCGGTGTTTTGTTGCCCACGGAAGGAAAAGCGAATGCTCTCAAATGTGACGTTATGACGAAATATTCCACAAAAAGTGTTGTACTTAAGCAGAAGAGTTTCTTGCGTAAAGAAATAAAAAGGCCCTCTGGGACTCCCGGACCCCTAAAATGCCCGGCCCACTAAAAGTAGACGGGGGTGTGTCTACGATAGCGAGAAGACGAAATGTTCCGTGCCCCACCAATCAGATCTTTCACATCTCGACCAGCTCCGCCTTCTTATCACTGGGAACTAAAAAAATAAGTGCAGTGCAATGGCACCTCCTGGTGTTGAAAAGTGAGACCTGCACTATTGGACGTTACTGCTTTTCATTGACTGCAACACCATGCAAGTGTCGATCACTCTGACCATTATTCTTGCACAGAGCCTCGAGAGTACGGGTACCGGTGCTGTAAAACGTTTCTGTTGACGGATTGTCCTACTGGTTGAAAGATGAGGCAATGCTTCCTTGACACCAGTCAATCCAGAGATGATAAAAATTAGACCTCTAAATAACCCCGTTTTGTGCTGGTTCTATGTTACTAATATCTTTCGGGGATGGGTGCTCGTTCAAGTCAGGAAGTACACGGCGCCTGTAGCCAGAGTATCAGGGCGGTTTCTCCAGAAAGTCAGGGGTGAATTCAGGCCCGGCCTTAGGGGAGGGCGGGCCAGGCGACCGCCCGGGGCGCCATTAGACCCCGCCACGCCAGCTCAGGGGAGTCTCTCAAGGGCTCCCCCAAGCTGGCATAGTGGTAGAAAGTGTGGTAGGCGAGCTGTAGCTATTAAATGCGCCCCTCCGCCGCGGGCACTTTTAATAATAAAACCAGGCCAGCTCGGGGGAGCCTTTCAAGGGCTCCCCCAAGCTGGTGTAGTGGCAGAAGGCGTGACAGGTGCCTCATTATTAAATGTGCGGCCGCGGCTGCGGAGCACATTTAATAATAGTAGGGTGCTGGTACACCCTATTCATAACATTACCTCCTCGCCGGAGCGAGGAGGTTGAAAAAAATAAATAAAGTGGCAGACCCTGGCCCCACCCGCCCTCCGCCCTGCCCCCGTTGACCAGGGGCGTGCAGGAGAAGGCGGGGGGGGGGGCACCAATTCGCCCAGGGCGCTGCTGGCCCTAAGGCCGGCCCTGGATGGACTGGGGGAGAAAAATAGCCGAGGCACAAATGAAAGTTTCCTGCAGTTACAAATGCATCGCTTTTGTGAGAGACTGTTGAGCATTAAGTACCCTGCAGCAAGGGTCAACGAGCTTGTAAAAAGCAAGTTCATTGGCATTCGGATGGGCCTTACCTGCCCGAGAAGGCTCCGCGCACAGCCGCGCCCCGGAGTTCTTTCTGTGAATGGCCACTGTTTAGTCCCTTCTCCCCGATCCCGGGTGGCCATTTTTTTTTTGTTTTTCTCCAGTCGAGAAACAGTCATAGCGTTGTTTCTCAACTTTCAGAAACATTGCTCTTAGTACCCTGTTACGATGTGCCGGGGTACTGAGGGCAATATACCCCTGGAGGGGGCGCATTACCAGTAGGTTAATGCCCCCACAGCTTTGTTAAATCGCTTGGGCTTCTAACTATGGCCCTGGGGACATTACCCTACCGTTAATGCCCGCCACCCCTCCTCGGGTCATATTGCCTAAGTAGCCCACGTTTTTTCTTAGCAAAATGTGTTGCAAATTGTCCATTTTAATGAACATGTGTTCTATAACATTGGTCATAAGTTCTAGCTACACTGTAAAGCAACTCATCCAACGGGCCCACTTTGATCAGAAACACAGGCCCACCACAGCATTTTGCGCATGCCGTTCAGGCATTTCCCTACAGGTCAGTCCAAGCCTGCATAAAGTGCACGTAAAAGTAAGAAGACATACATGATAGACATCATGGTACGTGTTAGAGGTGTAACACAACCATATACTACACGTGGACAAAACATGCCTTTGTAAATGTCGCCAATTCAACACATGCTCCATTTACTGTATTGCTCATAAGTGCACGTCACATCTGACCACATGCAACTCAGAATACCCCCAGCACGTGGCCATACAGCACAGATCACACACCAGTGTGCCCTCGACTGCGAGCTTCTTGGAGGGCCAGCATTTTCCTTTCCATCTGGCCGTCAGTAGTTTTATATGTGTCACAAGCTTTTCATATTTCTAAAACATGTCCCTTTCCGCTTCTTAAGTTCTAACATTAATAAAGGTCAAAGTTCAAGATGGAGTTAGCCAATGCCACGTCCAATGCATGAGCGATGCCATTTGTATGTGGGGTGGATAATCCATTTAACACGTGACATATATAACACAAGACCAGCACACGACAACACAGCAGTCAACGCACGAATGAATACCCAGAATCAATAAACATGCAAAGTATTGCCTTGTCAAACCACAAACAATGCAATGCTTGGCTGCTTATCCAGTGCTGAAAATGGAGGGGAAAAAAACAACATTACTCTGGTATTCCACCTGAGGGTGGGGAGTGTGGCTGTTGGCGGAGTCATGTCATGCAAGTGACAGGCTTGTCAAAAGTGTAGCAAACACATACCTACATTAACACATTGTTTTCAGAGAAATTATTTGAAGCGTGCATAAATCACATAATAAACCAACCTGACAATGTATTTGACTAAAAATAAGTATGATTCTAGCTTGCTTTATTGCACCCTGAAAGGGAGCCCAGATTACCAGAATGCAGATTATGGGGAGCCTGAAAAAATTACTCTGGCTAAAATCAGATGCATTTCCTTTCACTGTGTTTTTGCAAAGTGTCACATGTCATGCAGCTTTACGCATCCCATCCCATTTGAAATTAACCACCGTTCACACATTGTAAGAGACAATCGCCACTTGGAATTATACACTGGCTGCTAGGCTCTGCAGCTACCTGACGTTAATTGCACTTGAATTTGCTTAGTTTAAAAACAAACCCTAACACAAAACAGCTGATCACCTCAGGTGCAGTGCATTATGGTAGCTTGTGCATGGACTTTTGGTTTCCCTGCATTCAGAACATGTGGAGAAAATGTTTGCCAGATTCAAACTCTAGCGAAATCCTGCCCAATTACAGCACTTTGTTTATCAATTGGCGGGCATGCAGCACATCCAACTACTACAAATTGTTCAGGGCAACGACTGTTCTCTGTCCATAATACATTTTTCGGGGTGTCTCTGGCTACATAGTGTAAAGAGTGGTTCAGCTTACTCCAAATTGTCATCCAACAGCCTAGCAGGAATGGATGCTAGTTAGTGGATTAGGGGCACTCGTTGTGGGAATCCTGGGGTTCAGGCCCCATACAAGCCTTGGTCACGGCATGCCGTGGCATGCAATTGACATGTTGCTTAATAAGGGGGAAAACACGTCACTGTTCGCTTTGCTTGTAACTTGGCTTGATCATGACATGCTTTTTTTCATAGCATGTTTTGGTCATGGCATGCTTTGGTGGGGTCACGCGTTGGTTGTGGCGTGCCTTCTTGAAATAGTCCCCTAGTTGTGGGGTGCCTCGGTCATGCGCTGCAGTTGTGGTGGTATGCCTTGGTGTGCGTTTAGTCTGGCATGCCTTGTTATGAAGTGGAGTGATCCAGGTTGCTGAATTGCCTTGTTCATTGTGTGCCTTGCTTTCTTTGCATGCTGCCTCGATGCCGGCATGTCTTTGCTGTGGCTTGCCTTGATCATGGCATGGCTTTACATTGCCATACCTTGCTCGTGGGCTCTCTTTTGAATAGCCTGACTTGCCCTTGATGTGTCTGAATGTCCACATGCCTGCTCTGCGCATGAGTGTGTTGTGCTCAGGTTTCCATACGCTTTGATCCTTGGATGCCCTGGTCATGCCTTGGAATTGGGATAAGTTGGTCTTCGTCTGACTTAGTTGTGGATCGCATCTATAGTAGTGTAGCCTTCATTATTGAATTCCTTTCTTCCAGCAGACTTTGGGTGTAGCACAGCATGGCTTTGCATGTCATGTCATGGTCTGCATTTTGGGTGCTTGCGTCGTGGTGTATCCTGGTAGTCTGGTGCATTGGTCATAGCGTGCCTTGGCTGTTTCATTATTTTGGTTTTGTCCCGCGCTGGTTGCAGAATGACTGGGACATAAAACAATCCATTTCGGATTTCCATGTTGTTTGGAGAGCACCTTGGTTTATGGGGCACATTAGCCATAGTGTGGCATGATGGTGGCATGCCTGGGTTGTGATATGCCCGAGAAGTGGAATGCCTTTATGATTGCACACTGCTGTTCGTGGCTGGGCTGTATATCTCCCTGGCTAGGCAACATCTTGGCTGTACTGTGTCTTAAGCGTGGTTTTCTTCGTAGGGTGCCGCGGTCCTGTAGTGCTTCAGTTATGACGCAGATAGGTCTTTGCATGCCTTGCTTGTGTCGTATAAGGCCATAGCCTAATTTGTTCTTTGTGCATTTAGTCATTGTGTGCCTTGGTTGCTCTGGTCTGAATCACGTTGATCTCGATTATGGGATACTCCGGTAAGGGCTTGCATTGGAGGAGCGGTTCTTTGGTGATTGCCAGCCTTTATCAAGAAGCGCTCCCGACATGACGCGCCACAGTTATGGCATCCCATGGTTGTAGCATTCTTGGGTTACGATTTGACTTCGTCATCGCATTGCGTGTTTTGAAAGTAACATACCGTGGTACATTGGTCACAGAGTGCCATGATTCTTGTATTTCTTGGTCATAGCGTCCCCGGGCTGGGCTGTGACTTGATCATGGGGTGCTTGGTTGGCATATGCCTTGCTCATGGCCTAGTAATGACATGCCTTGTTCAGAATGTGACTTGGTCAGTGTGTGCGGTGGCCTATGGTGCCTTGTTCGTGGTGTTCCTTGTTTTGGGGCTTCTTGCCTTGGGTGTGGTGTAGCCAGAGCATTCAGTGCTTTCTTTGTGGGGTTCCTTGGTCATCACATACGTTGGTAATGGCTCAATATGATTGTGAAGGGGCTTAGTTCTGGAGTGACTTTGCAATAGTTTAGCTAAGTTGTTGTTTGCCTTTCTATGGTTTTTAGGTCCTGGTCAATGTATGCCCCAATCAAGGCCTGTCCAGGTCGTGGCATACCAAGATTGATGATTCCTTTCTTGTGGTGAGCCCGTTCTGAGAGGTGCTCTGATTGTGGTATGCCCTCATTGCATTGTACCTTGGTTGTTATGCGCCTTATTTGTGGTGTGTCCTGTTGGTGCTGTGCCTTGCTTGTGCGGCACCTTGCTCTTGTGCCATCTTGATCCTGGGGTGCCTTGGTGATGGCCGGCCTCCGTTACGGTTTGCCCGGATCATGGCATGCGTTTATTCTGGTGCACCGTGTTTGTGGCATGCACTTGGGATGCCATGCTTGTGCGCCGCTTGCCTTGGTTGTGACATGCCATAGAATGTGTATGCGCTGTCATAGGCCACAGTAATTAATTTATTTTTTAACATCGACTTTTTAAGATACCGAGTAGATCAGAGTTCGAGATATAGTGCATATTGACGATCCAGGTCTCATTTGATTGGGAGAGGTCCGCTTTTGCAGCCATTAGTGTGAGATTTGCTGATCGGCCTTAGAGATGTGAGATGAGTAGCAGGTCCCCAGTGTGAGGCCAGTGAGTGACGAGACAGATAATGCTCCCCAGTGTGGGATCAGTGGCGTATCATCGCTGTGAGATTATGGAGTGGTGCCCAGTGTGAGGCCGTGGCTGGTCCACAATGTGAGTAAAACAAGTGGCCAGTCATCGGTTTTCAGACTGTATTAAATAATTAATCTTTTATCACACACCTAAAACCAGAGCCGTCTCTAAGTACAGGATCGGGATTCGAACCTGTGTTGCTCTGTGTTGTCGTGCTTCCAAGACAAATGTGTTATCCGCGCTTAGAAACCTCTGGGCATTAAGTGCCTTCAAAATAACCTATCATATCATATCCCCGAGCTATCCTCCAAGGCCATAATGTATTCCACGCGCCTAAAGCGGCCGGGTCCAAGTTCAGGCACTGCAGTCCAGGTCTATTTTTTAATCTTCAATTCAAATGTTTTACAAGATGTATTTTACCTTTTCCTACTATTTGGCCGAATTCCCATAAAGCATTCTGTTGTGAACTTGAAAGTAAATGAATTTCACTGTTGGGTCGATAACTAAAAAGCTGGAAAGCTCTCCATAGTTTCCTCGTATTTGTTAGTCTAGTTGCCAGAAGCCAAACCCCACCTAGGAGGCGACCACTGATCGAGTGAAACACTGAAACACCTGGGCAGCAGTGCTGTTATACCCGGCATATGCTACTGGCATAATTTCCCATCTCAGGGCAGAGGAATCCAGGGACGGTGCAGGCTGCCCTCTGGTGGTAGAAATGCAGAATGCAGTGGCTCAATTTCAGACCGATAAGGAAGGAGAGAGGAAGGACGCGGGGCGTGGGCGAGGACATCGCTGCAAAAAGCGTGGCTTAGGGCATTCTTTATGGAGAATAACGGGTGGTTTTTATTATAGTATCAGGACTGGCCTTTAGTAGAAAAGAAGAAGATGGGTAGATGCAAGTTCACGAATGTTCACGGTTAATGCCGATTCTAATAAAGACACTGTGTGGTCTCACTGAAGTCAATGTCATTCAGTTGTGTAAAGACAGGGCAAATAACCAATAGGATTCGTCCACTGCAAGTATATGGATAACACAAGTGAAAAACGATTCGGGGTTTTGTGTGATGTGGCCTGGCTCCTGAAGCGAAGATGTTTCTCACGGCCTTGGGATCTCAGACGGGAGGGAACTATCGCCATTTACATCGAAGTCAAAAAGTGTCCACGTTCTCGTGTATGGGCATCGCCCAAGAGAAACATCGACAAGACGTGCCCACCGTCTTGGGCTTTGTTTTCTCCACAGATTGCATTCTGGGGCTTGTAGTCTGCGGAAATTACAAGTGAATACAACGAACATATGTAAAAGCCAAGTCCAGGACTTGAGTGAGGCGTCCCGGTGGCATGAAGGGGTCTGGCACTGTTGTGAAGAGGCCGTGCAGTGTTTGGGGCACAAGTTAGGTCTGCTGCCGCCTCTCGCCGTCACCCCCTCCACCCCCGCGGAATGCGATCGAGTAGATAATGGCCCCTCACGCCTTCTTTTTACCGCCGTCAGCTGTTTATTTATCTGAGGGGTTTTGTTTTGGTGTGTGCCCTCGCCCTCAGGCGGAACGCTGGAAGGGTGGTGTGGGGTCCGGGATACAGAAAGAGGGAGGTGTCGGAACAGGTCTGTTGCGGGATCGTAAAGACTCCTTCCTGCGGCAAGAGGGGGGCGGGGCAGCGGCACGGCACTGCGACTGGATCAGGCGCGGGGCGTCGAGGACTCGGTCTGGAGGATGAACGCGGCTGGAAGGCCGGGCTGCCTCCTGCGCGCGCCGCTCGCTGGGCGAGGGAAGATGGACGGTCTGCCAGCCAGGCTGACTCAGGGAGGGCGCTGCCACACATGGACCCTCCTCTAGAACGCTCAGATGGGACAGGACACAACTGTTCATGCATCGGGCCCGCAGGTGACAGAAAGCCCAAGGGAGGCGGCATTGGGGTTCCACAATTTCACCCTCCACGCACATTGCTGTAAACGCTTCTGAGCGCTTGATTTGGCACCCAAAACCCGGGTTCATATCGTTTCAAAAATGTTTGTACGTTTCAAATAATGACTGTCTGTGAGTTTCCAAAAACTGGATGTCTGCATCATTTGTGTCACCCAGATTCTATGGTCTCACTAGAAATACAGGAGAAGTACAACGCTAAAGCGGGGTAAACCATCGCACCTGGAAGATAAGGAAAGGGGCTGTGATATAAGGGCAATTATTTGCGAAATAAGCCCCCCTTCCTTACACATGGGGAGGGCAAAGGGAAGTAGAATTCTAGAAGCAAAACGAGATGAAAACCCCCAGAAAAGAAGCACCGAGGCTGTGAAATGTAAATAGCGAAGCTGCGGTGAGACAGTGAGCTTGTACATCGCAGGGTTGAAGCTGGAGTCTGCCCCAAAGCCCTGCCTCGTAGAACTGCCACCCCGCAGGCCCGCCCTGGGCAAAACGTTGGGTGAGGAGAGGGCGCAGTCTCTGGAAGAAGCCTGCCACAGACACCAGGGGAAATAAGAGTAGCTGCCCAGCTGGAGACTTGGTGGCGCGTGAGTGGTACTATAGGCTGGGGCGTGGCTTGTCTAGATAGGCTGGGAGTGCTTAAGGTGCTTTGATGTATGTGTGCAACTGCGGGACAGAATCGGCTTTGTTCTGGTCCTCCTTTATTTTCTTTGCATAGAGTATTTCCGGTAAGGAGCCGTGCTCTCTCCTTGGGCTGCCAGGAGCCATCAGTCGTGGATAGATCGCAGTTCTTTTTTTGTAGCCACTGATGTCATTTCCTGATCATCATTTAGGCTGCTGCAATAGTTTATTGCATCTCCCGCCATGCTTGTGGTCTTTTCGAGGACCTGCGCCAAGTTGAACTACGTTTTTGCGTACATCACAGGGTAGCGAGGTTCCTCGCTTTCTAGCTATGTCAGGAACATCTCTTAAAGCAACGGGTCCAAACATGTCTTTGAAACTGTATGTTTTAGAAGTGCAGGGTGTTTGGGCTCAGTCGGGGGTGTTGCTAGCAATTTGGGGGAACAAACAGGCAAATCTACGCTAGCCTGACACTTAAAGTGTGTGGACTCGGAGTAGGTACAGTTCTGCAGGCCACACTCTAGGGCATGAGATCACATTGCACCAAGAACACGCGGCTAATAGGGGTAATATGCAAATCTACGCTAGCCTGACACTTAAAGTGTGTGGACTCGGAGTAGGTACAGTTCTGCAGGCCACACTCTAGGGCATGAGATCACATTGCACCAAGAACACGCGGCTAATAGGGGTAATATGTTGGGTGTCAAGCACAGTGGTCTCCCAGCAAAGGCTTCTGATGCCTCTAACATAGGTAGGAGCACCAGCACTCATTCTGACTGTAAGATGGATCAGAGACTCCACATTCATCCTCACCACAAGAAGGATCAGAGACTCCACATTCATCCTGACTGTAAGATGGATCAGAGACTCCACATTCACTCTGACTGCAAGATAGATCAGAGACTCCACATTCACCCTCACTGCAAGATGGATCAGAGACTCCACATTCACCCTGACTGCAAGATAGATCAGAGACTCCACATTCACCCTCACTGCAAGCTGGATCAGAGACTCCACATTCACCCTCACTGCAAGATAGATCAGAGACTCCACATCCACCCTCACTGCAAGATGGATCAGACACTTCACATTCATCCTCAATGTAACATGGATCAGAGACTTGAGATTCATCCTGATTGTAAGATGGATCAGAGACTCCACATTTATCCTGACTGTAAGATGGATCAGAGACTCCACATTCATTTGATTGTAAGATGGATCTGAGACTTCACATTCATCCTGATTGTAAGATGGATCAGAGACTTCAGAGTCATCCTGATTGTAAGATGGATCAGAAACTCCACATTCATCCTGATTGTAAAATGGATCAGAGACTCCATATTCGTCCTGATTGTAAGATGGATCAGAGACTCCACATTCATCCTGACTGTAAGATGGATCAGAGACTCCACATTCATCCTGATTGTAAGATGGATCAGAGACTCCACATTCACCCTCACTGCAAGATGGATCAGACACTTCACATTCATCCTCAATGTAACATGAATCAGATACTTCACATCCATCCTGATTGTAAGATGGACCAGAGACTTCAGATTCATCCTGACTATAAGATGGATCAGAAACTCCACATTCATTTGATTGTAAGATGGATCTGAGACTTCACATTCATCCTGATTGTAAGATGGATCAGAGACTTCATATTCGTCCTCACTGCAAGATGGATCTGAGACTCCACATTCATCCTGACTGTAAGATGGATCAGAGACTTCAGAGTCATCCTGATTGTAAGATGGATCAGAAACTCCACATTCATCCTGATTGTAAAATGGATCAGAGACTCCATATTCGTCCTCACTGCAAGATGGATCTGAGACTCCACATTCATCCTGACTGTAAGATGGATCAGAGACTTCAGAGTCATCCTGATTGTAAGATGGATCAGAAACTCCACATTCATCCTGATTGTAAGATGGATCAGAGACTCCACATTCACCCTCACTGCAAGATGGATCAGACACTTCACATTCATCCTCAATGTAACATGAATCAGAGACTTCACAGCCATCCTGATTGTAAGATGGACCAGAAACTTCAGATTGATCCTGACTACAAGATGGATCAGAAACTCCACATTCATTTGATTGTAAAATGGATCAGAGACTCCATATTCATCCTCACTGCAAGATGGATCTGAGACTCCACATTCATCCTGATTGTAAGATGGATCCTGACTGTAAGAGGGATCAGAGACTCCACATTCATCCTGGCTACAAGATGGCTTGGAGCTGCAGTGTTCACTCTGAATGCAGTGTGCATCAGAGATGCAGCTTTCTTTCTGAATGGGACATGGGACAGAGCCACAGTATTTCCTCTGCCTGTAACATTTTCATTCAGTTATAGGCCCTCGTGTCTACACGGAATGGTGCCCTGGCAAGACAGTTTTTTTTGTCAGAGTGCAGCTCCATCTTGTTCTGGCCCAGTTCCTCCCCTGGCTTTGAGTGTGACATGACCCAGAGCTGAAGTCTGGAGCTGAGCTTCACCCCTTAACCTTGGACGCATAGAAATCCCTCTCTCCCTCCCCCTATAGTACTGCGCTACTGCATAAAATGCCAAGCCTCCGCTGATCTTGAGCTAGGTTCGTGCGATGAACAATAAAATAAAAAATGAAAATAAACTTCCTATTATTCAGGCTAACGGTAGCTGGTAGGTAGGCCACACTAGTGGCTGTAACACCATGATGGCCTCTTTTACAGTAGTTAACTTCCATACACTGTTGTTTTCAGGCTGCATTCCACATACATTGCCATGTACAAGAAATCCTCCTGTATTGGGCCTTATACTTCAGGATGCACTCACCTCGCACTGTGCGCTTCCATCCTATCATGCGCCTAACATCTTTCACACCTGGACTGTTGTGCATTAGACTCAGCAAGAAGAACTCTGTATCATGAGTGCAGCGCCTCTCTGGCCCTAACACACAACAACCAACATCAGGACTGGAGTCCTAAAAAAAAAAGAAAGTGTGGGGACTTGGACGCGCAGTGGGAAATGACATTGTGCGACATCAAAATTAAATAAGCAAATTTCATTCAGGTGTGTCTTTTACGATTGAAAACCACACACGACAAAAAAGCATTTGCCAATCGAACAGATGTTCATATCATCTTGCTGCTCAAGTATAACATGCATGCACCTTTTAAATCTGAGAACCTGTAAAAAACGTTTCCTGTATGGTAAAATGTCAATATGAGACATTGTCCACCGCCTCCTCTTACGATTCTGTGGCCTTGTGCATTGCCGCGGTCTTGTGGCAAGTGTCTTGTTTCAGAGACGGGAGGCGTCTCGCCCAAAGCACTGTTGTTAATATTTGTTTTTCTTAAACACTCGGGGAGGACGGCGTCCACCGTCTCAAAAAAGTGGGTGGATGCTGTCCAACCGAGTGGTCCCTCGACTTGAGCCCTGCCCTACATAATACACACAGGGTGCATTGCAGCAATGCACACTTCCAGTCAGACATCAGGCTCCACCTACAGGCTCAACACAAGCCAACAGTGTGGCAGCACCCCAGTAGGAGATGTGCACAATTCAAATGCTGATCAACATAACAACAGCATCTACAGCTGCACAGGTGCGGTGTATGAGCACGTGTCTGGTTGCATTATATGCCAGAGTGCGCAGTACGGGAATGTACCAGGCATAGCATTTGCCATGAAATATTCCTTAGCTTGAGCCACAAGTCTCAAGGGTTTCATGTAATAATGTCGCCACAAAAATCTCGCCATGCAAAAATCTCGCCGAAATTTTTTTTTGTGGCGTCGTTATTGCATGGAACATGCGGGGGACACCCCTGCAAACCCCACATTTTATTTTTTTATTTTTTTTTACATTTTTTGTTTTTTTTGCCCCGTCCCCATATATATGGTCAACCAAATAATATCGCCACGACATTTTTGCGGCGATATTATTTACGGCAACCATATATATGGCAATATTATTACCTGATACCGTCTCAAGTACTAAAAAATAATTGGTAGGAATAATTAGCATACAAAATATGCAACAACACAGGAAGTGAAATTGAAGGATGTCACAACACAGCAAGGTAGGACCATTGGTGCCTGATACTGATGCTGGGAGGAGATACTGAATTCCATGTAACCTAGCCAGGGCCGGCCTTAGGGCAGGGCGGGCCGGACGGACGACCACCCGGGGCACCATGCCGCCCTCAGGGTGCCTGTTGCTTCATGCCACACCAGCTCGGGGGAGTTTTCCAAGGGCTGCCCCGAGCTGGCGTAGTTGGAGAAGGCTTGGCATACGCCCTTTTGCTATTAAATGCGTCTGCGGTGCTGCATCAACAAACTATTCAGATGATTACCTCCCCACTCCGACGCGGGAGCGAGCCGGTTTGCATTGGAATAGGACGCTCATACATTAGCATGAGCGTCCTATTCCAGTGATTACCTCCTTGCTCCGAGCCTTAGCAGGGGGGGTAAATAAAAAAATGTGGTGCATCCTGCTCCCCCCACCCCCCCCGGGCCCTGTTTACCAGGGGCGCGCGGCGAGGGGACAGAGCGCCAATTCGCTGCTGCCACTAAGGCCGGCCCTGAACCTTGCATTAGTACGAACTTATGCCCAATTTTCTGAGCAATCACTCTTTTATCATTCACGATTCTTTTTGGCGGAATATGCAGTTACCATAAGTCGTGCACACGCTGGGTCTACTTTTCAGCGCATGTCATTTTGAATTGCTGCAACGGAGCTGTGCTGTTTATTTCCACGTCGTTCATGTTGGCCGATGAAGCAGCAGCATGCCCAGTGTTCTGAGCTGTAAAGCTAGGGACGGGCGGCTCAGAACACTCCAGAGAAGGACGTGGTGTGCAGTGCGCGCTATAAACAAGAGTTGAGGGGAATGAGGGCACATTCCAAGGGGCCGGCAGGATAGCCGCTGATCCGAGTCATTCTTTGTCACGGGTGTGCAGCTTCCTGCTTTGCACGACGAGAATAACAGAACAAATATACATTTGCACGTTCAAGCACGCAGAAGTAGTGGAAATGGAAGAGGCACTACTGAACGACTTATAACTTGTGTTTAGCTTTTGCTTTCTTGAATCCGAGTGCCGTGTGCTTTGATTTCTGTGATGTGCAAAGAGCAAAGGTGGTTCAAAGCAATGACTCAGCTCTTTCATACCATCCGTATTGGTCCGTGCACATTCGACATGTGGTCCTGAACGAGGAACCTTTAGTTCGGCCAGCCTTGCTCCAAGCGCGAGTAAGTGAGCGCACGTGGACTTGCCCGCACTGTCACCTGCTGCATCTATTCTTTCCTCAATGAAACGTGCAACCGGTACCGAGATGTCTGCGTGTCCAGTCTTCACACTGAGAACCTTGCACCGTGTGATGATGAGCAGGAGGTACCTGCAGTACTCTAAACAGCCGCCAAGTGGCGCCGGCAGCCTCCGGACAAGCGCCTTCCCCATTAGCTGTTGCAATCACGTTCACACGCAGCAGATGTGGGTTCTCGACCACCCGCGCGTGTTATCTAGATAGGAAAGTCTTGCACTCCGTCCGCACCCCACTATAAAAAAAAGTGAGCTGCGCACACTCGTCTTTTATGTACCCCGCCCAAACCCATCTAACAAATGCACCCTACGTGCCATTCTGATAAATTATCTGTTGACGGCTATCTCCAGGGCCGAAACCAAACTTCGGGGGGCAGAGGTAGCCGGAAGGGGGGGGCGGGGGGAGGGCGTTTAACAAGAAGAGCGTCTTGAGAGGGCAGAGCTCGAAAAGGAACATATGGATAGGACTTTGAATGAAGATATTAGCACTCTCACCTGGGTTGGACTGGGACAAGAAATAGGCCTGGTCACCCAACAAATAGTGGCCCACCCCTCGCCTAAAAAAAGTGGCCCACACCTCGCCTCACGACCCTTGACCTCTGATGACATCACCGGAAGTTATGTCATTTGACCCCACACCAAAGTCACATCCCGGTAAGCTATGAAACACGACCTTTCACCCCTTGACAATACAGGAAGTGGCATCAAATGGCATTGTTCCTAAGTACACTAAATGACTGTGAATCCAAGCAGATGTCCAAGGCCAAATGATAATATGTTATTGTATAGCACTTACACTTAAGCTCTTTTTTATAGAACAAATATGCATACAATATCACCCAACCTCTGTTGGTACTCATTTATCGACTTAAGAAGGATGAAAGGCTTTTTGAAAAAATGTGGAAAATAAATTTGAAAAAAAATATTTTCCTTTTCCATTTTTTTTTCTTCCTAGCCGGCCCAGGGATGTCCAGACACCAGCCCCCACTCCCCAGGGAAGGTTTCGGGCTGGCAATGGGCCGAAAGGCCGAGGGGTCAATCCAACCCTGGCTCTTACCATAAAAGGCGCGATTAACAATACACATGGATTCAATATGGATACGACTGAGTACGGGAAGCCAATGGCGAGAGCCATGAGCCCGGTAGCTCTAGCGGCAGAATTCTGCAAAATTTGCAGACGCTGAATTAAATGTGCTGGCTGACCTAGAAAAAGAGAGTTGGAGTAGTCCATAGTGCCAAAAGCCAAAGAGGCTACCACAGGAGTGCACTTATCATTATAATTGTTATTTTATAACACTCTTAATGCCAGCGAGTGGTTTCTAAGCGCGGATATGGACTGGCAGATGGGGGAGAACCGTACAAAGAGTTTATAATTTATAGTGGCACGAATGACAGACAGCATTGACTTCTTGGGCTTGGCGGATCAAGAAGGTGAGATCTTATATCCAAAGTATTTGACCACTGGAACCGCGATAGGGAAGGGCCCAAGCAAAGAAGGCCAAAAAAGCTGAACTCCAGAAAGATGTAGCGGAATGGCAGACGGCAGGCGACACCCACCAATACCTCAGTCTTGTCCACATTCAACTTCAGCCAATTGTCACTCATCCAACTTCCCACAGCTTCCAGAAAAAGCCTTATCGGAGGGACAGAGCCAGATAGAGAGAGATCTAGACGCACAGCAATCTGCGTGACGTCAGCATATGAGTAACACCGGAAGCCAAGGGATTGGATGAGTTTGGCAAGAGGCTGAATATAGACGTTGAACACGCCAGGGGAGAGGGTTGATTCCTGAGCCACCCCACACGTGAGGGCAGCTGGGTAGATTGATAAGGAGAAAGAGAAAGTGATGGATCCCGATCAGCCAAGAAGGATCCAAACCAGGGCAGCACAGGGCCGAAGATGCCTGCCACGCCTAGACGACCACACAGAATAGAATAATCAATGGTGTCTAAAGGGCCTGACAAATCAAGTAAAATCAGTGCCCCAACACCACCCTGATCGTAAAGGCGTGCAAGGTCATCAACTACCAAAACAAGCACAGTCTCTGTGCAGCTACCTGGGTGGAAACCAGATTGGATTAGGGCAAAGAAAGAGGACTCCTCTAGGAAGCTATTGAGCAAAGAAGTAGCCAGTGCTTACAAGAGTTTCACTGGAAGCCCAGATATTTCCATTTGGCTGCACCAAAATATGCCAATGTTCCCATATATTCATGTTTACTTTAGGCATAATACCAGTAATCCCCACATAAAGACATTCTTCTGGTGACTTTGCCATTAAAAATGCTATATCACAATAAGAAAACATGCCCAAAGTGGCTGCACAACATGGGTCAGTCTAGACACGTAATAACACTTATCATGCTTACTTTAAAAGAGATGCCCAGGAAAAAAGGTCAACCCACAGAAATAAATGGCTAGACTGGCTGCACCAAAATGTCATTCTAGCCACATAACATGGATCATGCCTAATTTATCATGGATGCCCACTAAAATGGCATGTTTACTGAAATCCCCCCTCCGCACCCGTCCCTCTCCCACCCACCACCAGGCCGCCCCCCCAACTCCTACCCACCAAAATGTGCTCCTCAGCCCAGCATTACACATAAACATACACCCACACACACACCCACACCCACACCCACACACACCCAACCCCTTCACGTACTCATTTAAACATACCATGCACACACACACATTACATAAACACACTCCTTGCACACATGCATACATAATGAGCTAACATGCAACAATGCTTCCCTCATCTCTCTGCTTAACAAAAAGCAAGTCCGCACATCAGCCCCCCTCCCCCCCTCGGATGTGAAAGAACACATAACGTTGTTATATGTCGGCTCGCATCCAATGGCGAGGGGGGTGATGTGTGCATTTGATTTTTGTTAGGCTGAGGGGTGAGGGAAGCCTTTCCTAAAACTAGCAGCTTTAAAGTTTTACTTTGTTTGTGCAAATACATTTTTCTGCAAAAACACAGCAAAACTTTAATGCCGCCAGTTTCAGGAAAGGCTTCCCTGCCCTCTTTGTCTAACAAAAAGAAAGTGTGGAAGCCCCTCCCCTTAATTCACATTTTGGGGGGGGCTGAGCCTGGTTAGCTCAATGGCGTTGTGTGCCTGGCCCTCTCACAAGTGTCCTGCTCGCAAGTGCTACCAGTAGCCCGCTTGCACCCCCTCCTGTTTTATCTACACCCTGCCACACACACACTGACTCTTTACATGTGCCTCTTGCTCCAACCACGGCAATGGGCCCCGCTTGCTACGGGCCCCAGGCTTGGGCCTCACCGCCGAATAGCTGAAACCAGCAGGGATTGAGGTGAGTGCTGTCAGAGTGATGCAGAGTTTACAGCCCCCTTTTAATGGCTTTCCGGAGCCCCACAGAGAATTTCTCTGGAGCGCTGACCTTTAGCCACCCTGGTCATGGTGAGTGCTGGAATCACCACTGGGAGGTCTACCCATTCTGGTCATGGTGAGTGCTGGAATTAGCACTGGGAGGTCTACCCATTCTGGTCATGGTGAATGCTGGAATCAGCACTGGGAGATTTACTCGCCCTGGTCATGGTGAGTGCTGGAATCAGCACCGGGCGGTTTACCTGTTTTGGTCATGGTGAGTGCTGGAATCAGCACTGGGAGGTTTACCTGTTCTGGCCATGGTGAATGCTGGAATCAGCACTCAGAGTTTTACCTGTTCTGATCATGGTGAGTGCTGGAATCAGAACAGGGAGGTCTACCCATTCTGGTCATGGTAAGTGCTGCAATCAGCACTCAGAGATGTACTCACCCTGGTCAGGGTGAGTGCTGGGATCAGCGCAGGGAGATTTACTCACCCTGGTCATGGTGAGTGCTGGAATAAGAACTGGGAGGTTTACCTGTTCTGGTCATGGTGAGTACTGGAATCAGCGGTGGGAGATTTACTCGCCCTGGCCATGGTGAGTGCTGGAATCAGCACTGGGAGGTTTACCTGTTCTGATCATGGTGAGTGCTGGAATCAGAACTGGGAGGTCTACCGATTCTGGTCATGGTGAGTGCTGGAATCAGCGCTGGGAGATTTACTCGCCCTGGCCATGGTGAGTGCTGGAATCAGTGCTGGGAGGTGAAGATGTGCAGCGCTGTCTTGTGATCTTGACCCCACGCTATACATTCTGTGCTGTTCTGTTGTGTTGCCCATGGATGCATTAGTTACCGTTTTAAGCACGACGTGGATTACTATTAAGCAATGAAGTGCACTGCGATACCTTCTCTTAACAGTAAACACATTGCAAAAGATGTCTGGCTTACCTTTATTCTAGACCACACCTACAATTGAATGAACCCGGATTTTGTGCCCATCCCACAATACTGCAATGAGCTTTTAAGGGCATCTCTGTTACAGGGCCTCTCGGGGCCCCATTTTGGTTCTAAAAAAATCAAATCCGGCCTCATTATTGGTTGGGGGGGGTGCAAAGTGGCAGCGGGGGCAGCATAAATCCATGCCAGACCCTGCACATATTTCACTGCACACTGTTCTTGCAGGGATAACACTGTGTTTCTCTCCTCACTGAGACTCATTTCTTCCACGCTTTATCACCGGGCTGAGTAGCTTTGCCATTAAACTCAGGGGTGGGATTTTCACTCTCCTTATTCCAAACTCTTAAAAGTCGAGGCCACCCTCCTTTGTGCTTAACCCTTTACATTTTAAAAAAATGCTCATGTAGCCAATATGTGCCACTGTGCCACATCCAGCTCTAAAGTCCAGAGAAGCCAGTGACCATGTGCCAAACAGTATAACCTAAACCGAACCGGCTCCAGGAGAGCCGCAGGTGGCTCGTGCCGAACATTGTAGCCTCAGAAAGTGACCCGGCCTTAAGAGCAGCTGCCATGTGTCATTGAGCCAAAGAACATAGCCATAAAAGAGACCAGTGGCCCGATTAATGGAAAAGTACGCATTTGTCCCTCAATTGGGAGGTGCCAAGAACGACATGCTGAGAAAAAATGCGCGCGCTGCGGATTCATGACATTTACTAGGCAAAAAGTAATGGTATTTGCAAGTCGCTCCCGGAACGCCCCGGACACGCCCCCCATGCAAAGCATAAACAGCCAGAACAGCTACATTTGCACGCTCACCCTGGTGCGGATGCACGCACCCTTCAAACAGTGCATGGGGTCCCCCGCAAGCCAGCCTGCATCTCAACTGTTGACGGCACCCCGACAAGATGCGTATGACACTTAGTAAATTGGGTAAACCTCAGAAAATCTGTGTGCGAACCCCTGCAAACCGCCCCAGCACCTCACTGCGCAGCATACACGCACCCTTAAGTCCGATCGGAACTCCATCTGCATGCACTAACCCCTAATTCTGACATGCAAACTCACCTCTGTGCTGCAAATACTATGCGCAAATGTCCTTATGCCTGCCTTCGGAAAGATTGAGGGAGTTCCGTGGACATTTTGCAAGCGAGAGGTTGCTCGGTCACATCCATGGATACGCTTTTTCCATGCACATTTGTGGGCGTGCTATGGACTTCCTGCGGCCCGTCCCTCATAACGCCCACTTTAATCCCTTGTGCTTCCTCATTTTCCGAGTTCCACCCCCTACTCGGCCCTCTGTGCAGGCTTCGCCCACACTCTTGGTGGAGTCCCACCAAGGCACTAGGGCGGCTGGCAGAGCCATGCCGAGCATGCACGAAATCCACTCAAGTCCAGGGAATATCCTGTGCATTCGATTCCATGAATCGATGAACGGGATTACTCATGCAGTTTGGCGCCCAAGTACCCTATTTTCCGTGCAAATATTTCCATGGATCGGACCCAAAGCCTTTAGAGGACATAGCATGTAACATTGCGCCTAACAGTGAAGCCATGTGTAGCTTGTACCCAACAATGTAACCTGGCCTACAAAGGATAGTGGCTACTACTAGATAACGATGGGAAGGTTCAGATGCGTTCACCAGCAGCACATGCACCGGAAATGGAGACACTCCAGATATCGTGATTCTGGCTAATGGCCTCCCCCATGTGGTTATTATTTTCATATAACCTTTTCGGCTTCTACCTGCTACTTTTTACAGAACTTTATACAGTGGTGGAAGGCTACCAAACAAAGTAGTGGAACTGTGACCCAGTGGGTTATGAGGTAGGCAGGAGGGCGGCAAGGTGCAATGCATGTTTCAAAGGGTTGCAGCTGGGGCAAGTTCACAACCAAGGAGGTGGAATGGCAATAGGTGGTCCTCAGTTGTAACATTTATATATCACCTTTGTAAAATCAGTGGCCTCTACTTGCTGGTCTTAAGACTGCTTGAACCACGGTTAACAACTATCTGAACAGGTGCTACTTCAACAGGGGCCTGAAAACAGAAAATATTGTGCTATCATGAACAGAATTGGGTAACTTATTCCAAAGACTGAACGTCTTTGTGTTTCCTCTGGTCTGACAGGGGCCTATGATAATGAGTCTGTGGTCCTACGTGGACCAAAGGTTCCTCCTGCGATAAATTGTGTGATGTTATTTTTTAGAGAGGCAGGAGCAGCCCCTGGGATGCATTTGAAGCTTCTGTGAGAATCTGAAACTCATTTCTCTACTCGACCGGAAGCTGCAGCAGGTTCTTGCAAACAGCTTAGACATGATCACTTTTCTTATGCATAGAAAACAGTTTTGTGAAACCTGAAGTCTTCTAATATGTTTCATTAAAGCAACTCGCAGAAGTGCATAAAATAGTCCAAGCGACTAGTGACCAAGGTGCCGTCTACAACTGCACACATGTCCAGTTTCATAAAAGGACAAATTGCACACAGCTACCTGATATTAAAATAGCATCCCTTGCAAATGGCATGGACGTTAATTAACTGTGGGGGGAAAAGCTCTAACGCGGCCTGGCCAGAGTCCTTGGGAGGTTGTGGGGGGTGCTGCCCGCATGCTTGGCACCTGACTCCCACACGTGTGCACCATCCCCGAGCCCAGCGACAGTCCTGGGGAGCCCCGGCAGCGTCCTCGCCCCTTCCTGGAGGGAAAAGCTCTCGGCGTGTAAGCATTTACCTGAGAGGACAACTTCACGCGTTTTCCAGAAATACAAGAGCAGGTGGAGTGTGAGGAGATATTCATTCTTAGTGTTAGCAGGACCTTCTCCACCCGCCTGGCTAACATCAAGACAACTAGAATCCATCCAGACTGAGATGGTATCCAGGCCTGGTGAGTGCACGGTGAACCAGATTTCGGTAAAAGGAAGAGGTGTACTTTAACTTAAAAAAAAAAAAAACACTTCTTGATGGTGAAAAGGGTTGTAAAAAGTATTGGATCTATTAAAAGGCGCCTCCCGTTCCTGCTCACTTTGACAGCTGACTTTATATTTGTACTACCTGTACCCAGCATATCATACATACAGCTTCCTTCCTTCCTTCCTTCCTTCCTTCCTTCCTTCCTTCCTTCCTTCCTTCCTTCCTTCCTTCCTTCCTTCCTTCCTTCCTTCCTTCCTTCCTTCCTTCCTTCCTTCCTTCCTTCCTTCCTTCCTTCCTTCCTTCCTTCCTTCCTTCCTTCCTTCCTTCCTTCCTTCCTTCCCTCCCTCCCTCCCTCCCTCCCTCCCTCCCTCCTTCCTTCCTTCCTTCCTTCCTTCCTTCCTTCCTTCCTTCCTTCCCTCCCTCCCTCCCTCCCTCCCTCCCTCCCTCCCTCCCTCCCTCCCTCCCTCCCTCCCTCCCTTCCTTCCTTCCTTCCTTCCTTCCTTCCTTCCTTCCTTCCTTCCTTCCTTCCTTCCTTCCTTCCTTCCTTCCTTCCTTCCTTCCTTCCTTCCTTCCTTCCTTCCTTCCTTCCTTCCTTCCTTCCTTCCTTCCTTCCTTCCTTCCTTCCTTCCTTCCTTCCTTCCTTCCTTCCTTCCTTCCTTCCTTCCCCTCTCTTTCTCTCTTTTTCTCAGTAATTAAGTAAGTAGTTGTAGAAAGGCTGTACGGTGTTTGGAAATGAAGGATAAAGAACGTATAGTTCCAATCTGTGGGGTCAATGCCCACAAACATCGCCCGTTCAAGGAATGCACTCTAGTGATAAAGGATTCATCAGCAAAGAGAGGCCAGTCCATCTATGAATGAGGACTTCATCTGGACATCCTGCAGAGTGTCCTGGAATGTGGCAGCAGTGCCCTAGTATGCTCTAATCTGCTCAACAAAGACATGTTTCTACAATTAAGATATCCAAGTGTCCAGGAAAGAAAAAGAGTTTGTATCCGAAGAATGTAAAGAACTGGTTCACTAATCAATAAATGAAGCAGATACTGTTTTTCCCAGGTGTTTCAAGAACGAATTCGCCTCCAAGAACAAGAAGATCAGGGAATTAAGCCAGGAGACACTTATGTTCAATTTCTAGAAAGAAAGACACTAATCTCTGTTTCATCAGTGCCTCGAAAGCGGTCACTCATAGTTGGGGGTCAGCAAACAGTTTTTAGAGACAGTGGGATGCTTTCCTAGACGTCAAGATTATCCAGCCAACATGCCACTCTCACATCCTCCGAGCGCGCCATTGAGGGTTTATGCCAGTGTCACATCCCCTGAGCGCGCAATTGATGGTGTATGCCAGTGTCACATTCTCCGAGCGCGCCATTGAGGGTGTATGCCAGTGTCACATCCTCCCAGCACGCCATTGAGGGTTTATGCCAGTGTCACATCCTCCCAGCGCACCATTGAGGGTGTATGCCACTGTCACATCCTCCGAGCGCACCATTGAGGGTGTATGCCAGTGTCACATCCCCAGAGCACGCCATTGAGGGTTTATGCCAGTGTCACATCCTCCCACCACGCCATTGAGGGTGTATGTCTTTGTCACATCCTCCCAGCGCACCTTTGAGGGTGTATGCCAGTGCCACATCCTCCCAGCACGCCATTGAGGGTGTAGCTCTGATGAGACAGGCAGTGTTTCTTCAGAAAGAGTGCAATAATGTATATGTAATAAACCTTCATGCCTCTAGCCTTTATAATAAAGACGAACCCTCTTCATATATTTATCTAAGTATGTCTGTGATCGGGGCAGTGGGCATACTCACACTCAGGCACGCCCGGTCCTTTTTAATTCCCTAGAAACAAGAAGCACGACGGTCCTAGAACCTCAATGAATAGATCTATCAGGAATGTTTTACTGACATCCACATCTTTGGACTGTGTTCATGCTTATATATAGTTCATGGTTACTAACATTTAATGTTAGAGAGAGTGTTGCAAATAAATGAAGTAAGCACCAAACCCAATGTTCATTATGTACTTGTGATTGAAAAATCTCTAGTTGTCCATGTATTTCCAATAGGCTCTTTAATTTTATGCAAAGTAGCCATCAACATCACTGGTGCTATTTGTCAGATTCTCCTTTCTCCCCGGGGGTATTTCCCAAGATTACAAGCAGTGAACCCAACTGTCCTCCTTGGAATGATTACATTCTGGTAGAAAAAAATATATATTTGTTTAATGTACGTTTTGATAATGTAACCTATCAGAAACCCGTTTGTATGGATATTATAGGTTTTGATCATCTGCTTTACTCAGTACGACAAGTGTAACAATCTTATTCTCGCTGCAGCCTATACTGGAAGTGATCATTAGAAACGACTCTGGGAGGCTGCCATGTACTGGAGATGATCTCTTGATTCCTAAGGACCCTATAATATACTAGGAGGTGAATGGTTCCTGCAGGCGGCGATCTGTTGGGGACTTGATCTATTGTTCCCGGAGACACTTATCGAAGGTGACTCTCTTCTTGCCTTGACACCGTTTTATCTTGCATTGAGTCTCCTTCTCGGAATCGGTTGCCTCTTCCAGGCAGGCTGGTGGCCCTCGTGTCCCCTGCAGAGTTAGCCCAGGCTGTCATTACCAGGCTGATCAGCTCCTTGGACAAGAAACACCGCCGTTTGGAAACGTTGAGTGTACATTCCGCGATGATAAATCGGCGGGCGCTTGCTTCTTTTACAACTCCTCTTGCGGAGAGCGCGCGCGAGCTGATGCATTATGCATGAGCCTGCGCGCGGAGGACGGCGCGGCGCGAGGCGTTCACGGCGAGGCCGGCCATGTTTTATACATGAAGCCCGCCTGCTCTCGGAGCACTGGATCATCATTTCATGGAGCAATAATACGGCGTTCATAAATGGCAGCCCCGTATGGGAAAGGCCACCAGCAGATGGAGAGACGAGCGCAGCGCTCTCCTGCGCGCAGCCTGGCCGACGTCTCGTGTGCTAAAGTGTTCTTGTGACAGGTTAGGGCTCAGCTGCACCCCGGAAGAAATCGCAGGGGGCCGCCATACTGGAACAACAGCAACGCTGTTTGCGTGGGTCTGAGGTGTATTGGCAGAGCCGAGCGAGGACTCGCATTTAGGGGCTTCGTCACAGTGCTTGAGGTGCATTTGCAGAGCTGTGTTCTCGCTGAACACAGGTTCGATCCCCGGGTCCGCGCATAGAGACCTCTCGGTAGTAAGCGCTTTATAAATAACCAATTATTTGACTTACGGAAGAGGCAGGCGGAGCTTCTGAAATACATGTTCAGAACCATGTGAGGTCCCTTGCAGGCAACACGAGCCAGGTGCTGCGCGTTAGGGTTGCTTGGTTGCATTACTGGATAAATAAGCTCCTATAGGGCAACACCGCGAATATAATCCTTTCAAGGGGCTTCCAGAATTGTCACGGGTTTGCTTGGACTGCCTGTATTGCGAGAGTGAGAAGATGGTGTGCTCTGGTGAGGAACATGGCGGAATATTCTAGAGGCTGACCGGGGTCCTCCTCCTACTAGAACGCAGCAGCGCCCTCCTGCGCAGGTGCAGCCTGCTGCAGTGGTCTGCAGGAGGCAGACAGCTGGGCAGTTCTGTGTGTGACGTTATTTATATGGTAGCTTGTGTGTAAACACAAAGGGGGCGATGACAATTTTGATGGTAGTGGTGAAATAGGCAGTATTTATGAATATGCCATGCGGCCACATAGAAGCTGACCCCTAAGGAAACTGGGATGTTTTGCCTTTAGCCAACACCTCTGAAAGGCTCGCAGTTACTTGTCCATCATATGACTAACATATGAACGACTCGTCTGCCGTCACCAGTCCATGGCAAAGGCCCTGCTTTCCATATAGACCATGCTATAACTAGTGGCTTGACATATGGCAGCTGGGACATGAAAAAGACTAGATGTACTTGCCATAATTCACTTAAAGTAAACACTCCTACGGTCAACATCTAGGGAATCCTCATTTTCACAGGGACGGAGGATAGGGTGACCAGACGTCCCGGTTTTCCGGTTTTCCTAGGACAGTCCCAGGAAATTGCCCGGGGTCCCGGTAGTTTTATAATTTTACAAACCCTGCCCTGGGTTTGCAAGGGTGAGTGGCTACGGTCCCGGTTTTTGCCGGGACCCAATTTCGAAATCCCGAAATCGGGTCCCGGCACGACTCTTCCTGCGTGAATGGGGGTGTGAAAAGGCTTTCATGCCCACATTTCCTTGCCCTTCCCCTCCCCGACGCCCTCCTCCGCGCTCCCCACAACAAGCCAGCGACATAGAAGTATGACTACAGTTCTATTTGTATTTACTTTAGTCCTACTTCTGTGTTTATGGCCTGTCCCGTTTTTTTTTTAATCTGGTCACCCTAACGGAGGGTCAAGATTATGCAAAGGGCCGTAGCTCATCGCATCCTCTTGTTGGGCACTTAGTGCCATGGTAGTCACGTATACATGAATGCACCCGATGTTAGGGTCGGCGGCCTGCTCGAAGACAGGGGGGCTGCCACTAGGGAGCAAGCTCTCTTTTGAGGTTATATGTGGCTTCAGCTCTACAATTCTTTAATGTGGTCTCCTTTGTTGTGGCAATTTCACTGTTGCCATATAATGATGTTCTTCTTTCTTTCAATGGGCGGGGTCCTGCGCTTACGCCTCTTTCCTCTCACCATGCCAACCCCCTACAACCTTGATCCACTCCTGCATACCCACCCATATACGAACAAGCAGTCCAATATATAGAAATTGTGCAAATGAAACCCCTGCAAGACCCTCTTTTGGACCATTGTTGGTCGGTAGTGCATTGGCACCCGATGCACTCCTTTCATGGTTGAATATTTGCCTGTCTAACAAGTCACAGACTGGTAACTATGCATCAGGTTGGTGTCTTGGTGTCGGAATGATGGAGCAGGCTAGGAGAGGATGCTCCATACAGATCAAACTTTACTATTAAGAATGCCGCAGTCGCTGTTACTTTGTTGGTAAGATTCTCCCCCGGGAATTCCATGGTGAACCTTCCAGTGATGGTAACCAATTCACTCTTCACACTCGTTAATAAATTACTTGTGTTTTTCACATCACAATTAACTTGTTGCTATTATTCTGTCTGTTCAGATTGTATTATGGCAATACGTGAGCCTTCCAATGAGTGTTGCACTCACAGACTTACCTGTACAACTTGCGCTCGTAGATGTCCTAAAAGTCAGCATTCCAAATGAGACACACCAGGCCAACCTGCAAGCCCCCATTATGCCCGCTCAACTGTCTGCATTTTTGGAAAATCACCAATAATTTGACGGGTGGAATATTTCCGCAAACCAGAATAGGACAAACGCTTTACCATTAAGGGCAAATTACCGTCTACGCTTTTGCACCAAATCAGCGATGCCCACTTCAAAACAATGCAGGACTCGTGCTTGGGACAATCAGGGCACAGAATGCTGACATTTCTTCCACCCCCTCACCAGCAGGTGTGAGTAACTGACTGACTGTAACTTCTGGGGCTGGCAAATACCTGTGGGCTCGCTTTCCTTGTGACCGTCACTCAGTTGCCACCAGTTCTCTGTCTATTTCTGTGGTAGGGTGTAGCGAGGGGTATCCTTCATACCAGCCTTACCGTCTCCATAAAGCACCCCCATTCCAATCTTTGCACCGGGTGGATGAGATAACATCACAGGCAAGAGCTGCAGGCTGGGATTGTTTCAGAATGGTGGGGTAAGAGCCCTCTTTCCTTTTCTATCATCATCATTGCCAGAATTTACGATTTGCCAATTTGTTCCCATTCATAAGGAAACATGATTACAACAACTGTCCCGGGAGGATAGCTCAGCGGCAACGTGCTCGCCTTGGAAGCAAGACGACACGAAGCAACACAGGTTCGGTCCCTGGGCCTGCGCTTAGAAACCTCTGGGAATTTAAGCGCGTTATAAATATGCAACTAAGACAAAAAAAAATGACACAACAAAAAAACAAATGAAAAAAACAATTCTTGTAACAGTGCCTCGATGCCCGCGTGCTTTGTGAGCGCTTTAAAAATAAAAACTTGGATAGGAGCAGGGCCGGAAATGGAAATTATTAACTGGGGGATACCACTAGCGACGGTGGTAGGGGGAGGCGATAGGGAGGGGTGTGTTGTTGGTGAACGTGGGAGATTTTTCTAAGCACCCCTTCCACAAATAAACATTTCTATTTCAGGGGATTCATTCATTACTACTGATTCTTGATTCTGAACAATACGTGAGGGTATCAGTGATATCCCGCTGGGTAAAGTTCTAAGGTAACACTGAACACCGTATAAGAAATATGTGAAGTGGTGCTAAAGTTGGCATCCAGCACCGAACAAAAACGAAAGAAATTCTGTTAAACCAGTGAGTGTTTATTATGGTCCAAGGGACAAATCAATCAGATACACAATTTAAACAACGTTCAATAAATGCGAAGAAAGAAAAAGAAGACCCAACTGAGGGGGATGGGGGGGGGGTCAGTATTTATGCAAAAGACCTTAACAAAAAGTAATCAGCAATGATTCCTGTTCTTTCCGCCATCACGGAAAGAGATGGAAAGGTAAGTGCGAGGAAAGGAACAGTAGATAATAAACACATAAACATAAGGGCGGGCTAGCACATCAAGGGTCCCGCAAGGCAGATTTATTGCTGCTAATAGGTGTAAACACCCTCCGGCAGTCTATTTGGTTCACCCAGATCCATGGAAGTATTTGTGTCTAAAACGCCGGCAAATCCCCATTTGTCAAACAGGGATTTACGGGCAGAATGGCACACAATCCCTGTTTCACACGCAAATTAATTCCACGATTCAGAACTATTGTCAGAAGATTAGACGGCAAAAGCAATGCACGAAAGCTGTATGCTGGTAATTAACCAAATGACTAGGTCATTTGGCTTAACTTTAGGAGTGGTTTTGTGGCATTAGCCAGGGAAAACCATTGCATATGTCCTTCACCCCGCCCTAATGTTTATGTTTTAATTATTATGATTGTGTACACGAGATAAATGAGCCACGGGGCTTGTGGGTGTTGGTAATTAAAAGACGCAAAGCGAGCGCTTACTCCAAACATCATATGTCCACCGGGTGCTTCTTGCTCCCAGGGAATTTGTCAGATACTGAATTCTAGGCACGCCAAGGAAACAATAATTGGCTGCGCCCCCCAAGGGGACAGGAAAGATGTACTTTTATCTTGATCGTTATGGAATGGGTACTTTAGCTGCTGCATGTCTGGATGTGGCAATTCTGGTGTGTCGCCCTCTTTGTCACAATTGTAAATAACCTCTTGCAAAAAATTAATGTATGGGGTTTATTGTGGTCATGTGCATAATTGAGTAACCTGCTGATAGATACTGCACTGCTTTTCTACGCCCCACAATAGGGACATGTTTGTGTGCATCATGCACATTCTAGGACATGTGTGCAGCTACATGCCATTGTGCTTGTTGTATTTTGTGTCCATGTTCATTTTTGGTCCATGTACGGCTTGCAGCTCAGACACGTTGTTTCTGGATTTATCGCTGCCTACCCATTTGATAGGTATCTTCTTTAGTGATATGGGATGTTTTTGGTGACAAAGGGTGATTTCAATCAATGGTTGGTAGTGGTGTCCTCCCTTTTAAATGTGTTACTTTTGGAAACACACACATAAATGTCTTTTTAGTTGTAAGGGATGCACACAAATTTGCACTTCCAAGGGCACTTTCTCAGGTTTTGTGGGCACAGTGGATTGGCCCATTGTCATCATTGAATGGCACCTAGGATTTGGTGGGATCGTGTGCACGCCACAGGGGAAGGATTTTAGGTGAAATAAGATTGCACAAGCTGGGCATGTGCAGTCTCTCCATGTGCCCTTTGCCCAGTCATACACAAGCGTTGTGCTTGTGGGTGTGGATGGGATGCCACCACCATGTCCACTGGACGGCCACGCCGTGTTACAACATTGTGCAGGATACATGCTGCCACAATGATCCTGCAGACTACTGGTGGTGCATATATCAACACACGACCAGAGTGGTCAAGGGGGCAGAAACATAACTTGAGCACTCCAAAGGTGCACTCCACTATGCTGCGAGTCGCAATATGGGCATTGTTGTACCTTACCTTGGCAGGTGTGTTGGGGTTGCGTATTGGCGTCATCATGTATGTGCTCAGAGGGTAGGCACTGTCCACCGTAGAGGTGAAAATGGCTGTCACTGACATATGTTGACAGTGTCTATTGGTCTGTGTGCAACATGCACGCATGTGCATGGCTGTTCATACTCAACAATGAGCCATGTGTTGCCATGCTTTCCAGCTTCCAGGGCCCGGTGTAGTGGGGACATCCTGAAGATGTAACTATCATGTCTGCTGCCAGGATAGTTGGCATATACTTAAGTAATGATGCCCTTGGCATCACACACAACCTGAACATTGATGCAGTGCCAATGTTTCCGGTTGCAGTAGATGTGCTCTGTTGCTTGAGGTCGATGTAGCGCAACATGGGTGCAATCACTGGCACCTAGAACCTTTGGGAAGTGCGCCACCCCATACAAATCTTGGATCACTGCTTGCCTTTCTGCTGGTGTTCTGGGCATATAGATATGCCAGCAGACAGAATGACGGGCAGTTAGGATTTCCAACACCGCTTGTAAGCAGCGTGACTGCGTGGCCTGGAAGATGCCGCCTACTATGGCGGTGGTGCGCTGGAATGAGCCAGCAGCCAAAAAATGCAGAACTGTGAGCATCTTTTGCAAGGGGCTCAGTGCTTGGGAGCACATGGTGGGTGATGTGAGGTCATCTTCCCACTCTGTGACCAGGTCGAGGATGATATGGAGGGTCGGGGGGAACCTATACCTGCCAAAGACCTGGTCATCAGGCATCCCAAAAAGGCTGGTCCTTGGGTGGAAGATCTGGGCCCTGAACATCCTCCTCCTCCTTGGGGGTCCCAGATGACTGCTGCAACAAATGGTGCATTCATCGTGGCTTTGTTAGTATGTTCATTGATGTTTACACCTGTTTTCACATGGCATAGGTGTTTCTGGATTTGCGCATGCTTTTTCGCACGCCAGCATTCCCTGTTCAGTTCCATGAATACGTTTGTTTTGTGCACATATGGGCGGTGCGATTGTTTGACAGTGGAACGTCCCTCGTAATGCCCACATTTTCGCTTGTTCTTCCTCATTCCACGTGTTATGCCCCCTTTTTAGGTGGCTGCGCAGGCTTGGCCGGCCCTTCTCTTGGAGTCTCGCGCAAGGCTTTCATCAGGTCGCAATGACATGGTGGACTGGGTAGGATTACTTGAAAGTCCTGGGTAAGCCACGCACATTGTGTTCCATGAATCGACATACAGGGACTTGTGCGCGATTTCGCACGCAAGTGCCATTTTTTTCAGCACAGATTATTCCATGAATCGGGCCATCTGTCTACAGGTCTTCCCAACATGCAACAAACCTTGAATGCATACATCAATGACACGGAATGTAGCCTTACGATTGGAAAAAAAAGGCATAATACATCGTAGAGCCAACAAATATATTTATAACCAAACAGAGTACAAAACGCCTTAGTTCAGATAAAATGATTGACAAATGCCATTGCCGCATTTTACAAAGTAATCCAATTATGAGAGAAGACTGCATAAATATGCTCTCTTTCTCCTCAGTAGAGAAGACACAACTTTCATATTAGTCTGGTCTGTTGCAACCTTAGTTATAAATCCATGATGGACCCTTTCCAAAACACTAAAATAACGGGGTCCTCTAGCTGGTTTAAATGCGCAGTGCAAAGCTAAGTTCTGCGACCTGTCTTTAGCTATGCTGGCTAGGACTGATGGTAGTTGCAGTACAAAACACACATGAATGCAAGCCAAAGCTTGCACACCACTGAAGTAGAATGATGGGACTCTGGATGTGCAATCAATCAAATTCTACAAGATAATGAATTCATTCAAATGCCATTGACTACTAGAGAAATTGACATTGGATACTTCATTACATGTGACACGGGTTTTGTCCCATTCACACGTGCCTCCGTATCCTTTAACATGCTGCTCAAACAGACACACACTCCTATGCCAGAATGATTTAGCAAACATACTCATTAAACAATGCACTGTTCAAACTCCTTTGATGCAACACCCTAATGCCATGATTGCATTTCCTGGGATTGAAGGCATGCCCAGAGGCTGCGAGGTGGCAAGGAAAGGCATGGTTAACGAGCCTGGACGCCTTGTGGATTAAGAAATGGGTGTCGCTTAAAACGGGGAGTCTGAAGGTAGACTGTGGTATTAAGGAATATCCATGTTTTATCATTAATTCATTCATATGCTACTGCCATCTTATTTTCTCTGCTTGGCAGTTACTTTCCTGATTTTCTGGGCTTACCTCTTTTTTGAGCGGTGCCCCGACATGCCACCATTACCGAAGTAATGCGGGGCCAGCTGCCAGCATTGCCTCAAAAGCTAACATGCTGCTTCTGTTCCTGTGACTACAACATCTTGCAGAAAATCGACTGCCAAGCTTCTGGTAGATGTTGACAAGTCCAGCGAGACGGCCTAGATAGGATTGTGGTGATCCGGAAGCGGGTCAAAGAATGATGGCATTCCATCGAAAGGAGACGCCAGAATACTGAACTGCACCTGCTCTTGCAATGTATGAGTTGCTCATACATAGGGTGACCAGGCCAGGCAAAACCGGGACAGGTCTGGAATTGGGCCTTATGTCTCCCCCCGGCCCCTAATTTAAAAATCCTGTCCTGGTTTTGGGCAAAGGGCTGGCGACAACAATTATAATTGTAATTATTTTCACAACACTTTCAGAAATTTGAAGTTGCAGGATTGGTTTGAAACCCCAACCTTTCAGGTACGAGCCACAACATTCACTAACTGTGCCACAGAGACTGGCTTGGAAATGAGCGTATGGCAAGCCATGCAATATCAATTAGAGCAAAAGCTTGTTTTTAATTAACGTGCCAAGGTTCACAGACAAAACTACACGATTTAGATCATATATAATTTATAGAAAGAAGTGCTGGAAATAGTGTTGGGTGCTTTTACATTTCGTTTGATGATTTTTGTAATGTTATTGATGAGTCCACCATCAAAGCTGCACCGAGGTAAGTACAACAAGGTAATAGCACCGAAAACAGATAAGTCACTGAATAGTCTGTCAAGGAACACACGATATAACGGGCCTGATTCATGGAACATTTTCCTATGGGATTGCGTCATTATAAAACACTTCCATGAAATCATTTTCTCATATCACTAAATATAAAGTGATTTCACCTGCATCTCTAAATATAAAAAGCGAGTTCCCCAGGATCACTGCATACACTGGTTTTACCTATGATTACACCATTGAAAGGGATCTGCCCAGGGTCACACCCTAGTATATCATTTCTCCACTTCCCAGAAAATAAAGCGATTTGTCCAGAATCTCAATTTGACAAGCAAGGAAGTGGGGCTGATGTTTAGTTCTACCACTAACAATACACTCGTTGCACTCGTCTAACTGTCATTAAATTGGGGACATGAGTAAAAAACGAAATCTTTCACATTGAGGTGTTAAACTGTCGCAGCTCATCGGGAGAGGGAGGGAGGATTATGCTCTTGGCAGGGTGCCCAGGCAAGGGTCCATATCGAGGCTTAATTTCAAACCCTGGTAGGACCCGGCTCCTGGGGCCCCGACCCACATACACCTTTCGGTTGCAGAAAGAAGGCCGACAGGAGCTCAGCACAGCCTACATGTGGACCTCCCTCTTCAATGCTAGAGACATCCCCAGCTGGCTGCTAGTAGTACTGAAGCGCAACTAAGCAGCCATGTTGCCGGTATTACACCCCGCAGACTAACCGGACGGGCACTGGAGTTGCCCCTTGTGCCCAGGTACATCTGGCGATGGGTTAAGCCCCTCCATCACTAGCAACCTTAGTGTCACTTATTACCTGACAGGGCGGGAATACCCCTTCACATTTTCTTTGTCCTGGAGCAGAAAAAGCAGGACTGTCAGAAGAGGAATAAGGGCCCATTTAACCCTTACAGTGAAATTCTCACCTGCAGTCACGCAGTCTTTTATCAAGCAGGCTGCTTTCAAGTGTGTGAAATGTGTATCCATGGAGATTCAGTATTGTTTTTCTGCACTGTTCATATTACTAGCATGGTATTCAAACCTCTCCGAAATATAGGCTCTGTACAAAGTAAAATCATTTTCCTTAACTGAAAAACAGCCATTGATTTCCATAGCTTATTGTATGTTGCATATTTAGTGGAAATGCGACTTGCATTCCCAATATGTACAACAATAAGATACATGGCTGAATCAAACCATGACTACGATCAGGTGATGAATCACACCTTTATACTAAAGACAGCTTAAATTGAACCATGTGATTTACTTTGTGGCCCTGATTCCGGGAATTATTTGCTTGTAAAACAGGGATTTGCGGGCAGAATGGCACGCAAATCACCGTTTTAAATGTTAAATGTTAAATGTTAAAGGTATTTGTACCGCGCACTGTCACCAACGGAATTGGTCCCCAGGCTTTCTGGCGGATCTGTAAATGATAAGGTGGGGTGGGTTAGTAAGGTGAAGAGGGAGTAGGATAGTGAGAGGAGTTGTGTTCTGTTGGCAGCTTCAACTCGGTATACACCAGATGCTGAGCTTTGGTGCGGGTGTTGGATCGGTGACAGGCCGCGTGTGCTGTTGGTCAGGGTTATGTGTTGTTGCAGTCTTGTGAAGTGCGTGCGGCGTGTTGTGCGAGAGATGGTTGTGTGAGTTTTTTTGAGTGAGATAAGTATGCAGAGTTTGAGCTTATATTGGTTAGTGGGTTACCTGACCTTTGGCATGCTAGCATTTGAAGTTCTGTCTCAGTGTGGCAGCAGTTGACCCCCACAACTCTATCTGGATGCGGCGCGGGCCAATGCTTAGAATTCTATCTGGGTGTGGGCACGCCAACATTCACAGTCCCATCCAGATGCGGCGCCAGCTAGCGTCTAGAAATCTGTCCAGGTGTGGGCATGCTATCATTCGCAACCCTATCTGGATGCTACGCAGGCTGGTGTTCACAATTCCAAATGTGGCACACGTCAACATTCAAGTTTCATCTACGCGCGGGCTTGCTATCCTTCAATCAATCCCATCTAGATGCGATGCAGTCCAATGTCCACAATTCTAGGTGTGGCCTGTGCTAGTCTTCAGGTTTCGCATAGGTGCGGGCATGCTAACATTCAAAGTCCTATCTAGATGCGACGCAGACTAATATTTCACAAATCTATCTAGGTTGGGTATGTTGGCATTCAGCTTTCACCTAGGTGCGGGCATACCAACATTCATGGTCCTATCTAGATGCGATCAGGATGATATTCTCAATTCTGTCTAAATGTGGACATGCTAATATTCACAATTCTATCTAAGGGCGGGCATGCTAGCATTCAAAGTCAACTCTAGATGCGACGCAGGGCAATGTCCACAATTCCATCCAAGTGTGGCCATGCTAATATTCTCAATTCTATCTAAATGTGTCTGCCAGTCTGGATATGGTGCGTCCGGTACGTGCGAGTGGGTGAGTCACTTGAGGGCTTTCGTCTGGGTCTAAGTATGTGTTCAGTCTCTGGAGCCTTCCTTTTGTGGCTATTTTCCATGATATCTTATGTTCTGTCGAGTGGTTAGTTCTTTGGTTTGAGTTTTTGTCCAGATTGAGAGTGGCCGGGATTGGAGTTATTTTCATCGTTGTTTTAATGTCTGCGCATTCTGGTGCGTCTCTGTTGTGGTTAACCTGCGAAGAGCCATGATTTGAGGAGTTTCCTGAATGCTAGGTGGTTTGTTGTGTTCCGTATATTCTTAGGTAGGTCATTCCAGGTTTTGGGTGCCTGGTGGGAGAAAGAGGATCCTCCGAGTTTTTTTTGTTGTTGTAGGGTTTTGGTTCCAGGCGTATGTGCTAGATCTGTGCCTTGTTTGTGTATTGCTCTGTGCGTGATGCACATGGACTTGAACTTTATTAGTTGTTTTAGTGGTAGCCAGTGTAGTATTTTTAGCGCGGGTGTGATGTGTTCTCTTCGGGGTAGCTTGAGGAGGAGTCTGGCTGCTGCATTTTGTATGCGTTGCAGTTTTTTTAGAAGTCGTTCGGTCATGCCGAGGTATAGGCTGTTGGCATAGTCTGCTCTGGACATGATCAGAGCGATGATGGTAAGTGTTTTGTTGGCGAACAACAGGAACGGTAGGATCCTTTTTGCTGCTCGCAGGAGGAAGAAACATTTCTTCATTACC
The DNA here is from genome assembly GCF_040938575.1 of Ambystoma mexicanum. Lineage (NCBI taxonomy): Eukaryota > Metazoa > Chordata > Amphibia > Caudata > Ambystomatidae > Ambystoma > Ambystoma mexicanum. The sequence continues at coordinate 107,881,071 of NC_090926.1, read as the reverse complement.
GAGTTTACTTGTGTCTCTAGAGTGAGATTGTTATCCATCAGGACCCCTAGGTTTTTTACAGTTGATGATGGTTCTGGTGTGGTGCCGATATCCCCCATATGAGTGCCCATTTCCATATTTTCTGTGCCAACTTGGACAGACTTGGAGGGTGTGCCCCCATGTTTGTTGATGTAGAAAAATCTCAGTTGTGCTGTGTTAGAATTCGAACTGACTGGTTTGTCAGCTGCGCCTCGAATGCTTAAAGTGCTTTGAATACTGCTAGTAGTTCCAGCAGGTTGATCTGGTTCTGTGCTGTGATGAGAGTCCACAGACCATGTGCTGTGTGGTGAGGGTAATGAGCCCACCACCCGGAGAGTGAAGCGTCTGTCGCAACGATCGCTTGCACTTACCGATCGTGGCAGGGTTTTCCCGTTAACAGGTTCTCTTGTCCACCAGCGTAGGTTTTGAACTAGTTTTGGCGAAACGACCACTAGATCGTCCCACTGACTGCTTGCCTGAGAGCACTGTCTCATCAACCACTCCGGCATCGGTCGCATGCGCAGACATGCGTGTGGGACTAGATATATGCACAATGCCATCATGCCTAGCAAATGCATTGCTTTGCATATGCTTATCTGGAGACCAGCTTGATACTGGGTTATTTACCAAAGCATGTTCTGCACTCTTCATGGATGGAAAGGCTAAGCCTGTTCTTGCATCTAATACATCTCCTGGGATCTGTTTTGTTGTGTTTGGTACAAGACTTGACTTTTTCTCGTTTATCGAGAAGCCCAATTGAAAGGGAAGGTTTATGGTTCTTTGCGTGTTTGGTTTGCAAAGATGGGTTGTTTCTCCTGTGATCAGCCAGTTGTCGGGGTAGGGGTACACTGGGATTGCCTCCCTGTGCAGGTGCGCCGCCACCACCTTGGTGAATACCCTTGGATCTGAAGCTATTCCGAAGGGTAGCACCTTTAACCGGTAGTGCTGGTTAGCTACTTTGAACTGCAAGAGTTTTCTGTGCGCTGGGAACATTGAAATATTAAAATGGGCATCTTTCATATCCAATGTTACCATGTAATCCCCCCGCTTTAGCACTCTTGTAGCGTTGTCATGCAGAATCTTCTTGGCTTTACATAAGTGTTTGCAGGGCGCAAGTCTAACACTGGGCGCATGCTTATATGTTGAATAAATACCCTTGTGTACCTCGTTGGACGGCACAATCTCGATGGCATTCTTGAGAAGCAACGCGTTGACTTCTACCAGGATGAGCGGTTCTTCCTTTGTTGTCTTCCTTTGGCGCGGGGGTGGTTCGGTGGTTTTTCTAGGCGTTCCACACACAACCTCCCGCTACTGTTGTCTGGTTATTCCATCTCATGTGAGGGTGAAGTGAAAAATCTGTCCCCCTACTGGGGAGGCATGGGAGGGGACCTGTAGCAGGCTGCCATTGTTTGGGATGCGTTCCTCCACCTCTAGATGTGGAGGCTCTCCCCCGGCCACGGGATCTGTGCTGGCCTCTTGGATAACCCTGGGACGTTTGACCCTGGTGGTTGGTCCATGATGAATACTGTGTCCGTATCCGGAGCCTCTTTGGTAATTTTATCCACGAAAACGGCGATAATTATTCCCGCCACTCTGGCCAGGTTGTTTATTAGTCAGTTGCCCCAGGGCTACACACAAATAATTCCACAAATCAGGGCGTGTGAGTCCTGCCGTTCAGTAACCCATCACGTTGCATTTGGTTACGTGTAGTGCTTTGTTTTGTACTGGCATAATAAAACTACAAATGCTTTACAGGAATAAAGAGTGAGCCAAAACTTGTCAACCATCTCGTCCATTAGCCAGAACAACTAAGCATGCAATGACAGTTTGTGTAATGTGTAGCCTCCACATGTGTGAACTGTGCCACCAGAAAACCTGGATTTCCAGCCAGGCTTCCCCACTTGACCAACCTATGGGATGCTGAGAAAATCTCTTCTACCCAAATAGATCTTGCGTTCTTTGGCTGCAAAAATTGAGATGCATTAGAAGTAATTCTGTGAAGTGTGTGCTGCAAAAAAGCCGCACTGCCACTGGGTTTAATAGACTACAGATGTTTCTCCATATATGGTAATACCATTGATAATTCATATACTGCACAACACAGGCTGGATTGACCCTTAGAATGCTCATGGCACCATCACTTGTGGGCCATGGTTCTCACCTGACAAAAAAGGTAAATAAATGATGTACTGCAATACTTGCTTGGTGACATGGTTTTCCTGGGCGTTGTCTATGTAAGGAGATGCCAGCATAATTTATTTTACTCTTAGCACGTATCCCCAGCCTAGGGGCTGAGGCCATGGGTTCTCTCTCTGCCACAATGTTTGTTAGTGCGACAGAGGGGGCACTGTGACAGAATGCCCTTTGGTAAGAGTGGGATAGCCTGAACATTTTCGGATTTTTTAAAATAAAACGATACAGGTAATTCTGTTTCTGAAAGTGTATGCTAAACAGACCCCCCTTTGATAATTCTCCATGCCAAAGTTATAGTGCATTTATGTGCCATTGATGTGATTGTCTCCTGCCATCTACGTAAACTGCCTGCAGTGGCAGCAGAGCAGTGTCAAAGGGGCACATATTAATTCCTGACAACTGCTGAAACACAAAGGTCGAAAGGCAGAGGTGACTTGTTAATCTTCTGCACCTCCGGTTTAGACTATAATAATTGGGGGCCCTAGTCAGCTTGGTGATACGTCAAGCTGTAAATATAAGTCATGTCTGTCATGTCTAGTTAGGACATAGTGGCTTCTGGGATCACACAATTATACAGTCTCAACAATGGATGTCATATTAGTCTCAGTTTAGTGATCAGTGCTTCTGTCATGGCAGGGCTCTCGGGCCTGTGTGTCTTCATAACATCCATGTGGGCCCATATCTAAGGAAATGGTACTTTAAAGGCAGTCCTGATATAAAGCCACTCTCACAGCAGGGTGTGATAACTGGAGTCCTTTTGAGGAAGGTAGGCACGAGAAGGAAGCAGAGTATGAGTATCCCAGAGGAGAAGTTTAGGCCAAGAGAGGGGTTCCCCCATCTTGCATTCTGCTGGACCCCTCCTGAATGTTCTGCTCCTTCTCCACTTCCTGTAGATAGAACACTCTGGTTATGATATCAGAAGGCAAAGGACACTCTTTACAGCAGCCTGGATTGGACACCTGACAACAGGATTCATTTGGACCAATCTGCTGTAGCATTTTGCCTTTATAAATTAGTAAAGCTCTGCCCTTAGTTCATTTCTCTTTGGACTTCAAAAATGGAAGTATTGACCTGAAACTCTCTTGGGAGATACAGTCTATTCCAAGGTCCTCTCCCACAGAGGTGAAGAAAGACGCTTTCAAGGAAGAGGAAAGCTCTTCTCCCTACCGACCTCATGGGCAAATTTGGGCTGGTACTGCTATGGGCCAGGGCCTTCCTGCTACCTGTGCACTAGAACCAGATTCCTGCTTCCTGGAGGTGAAGGGCCCCTGTGGGTGCCAGATAATCTTCCTGGAATGGAAGTGTGGGACAAAGGCCTCAACATGTTCCTGGACACCCTGCATTGGGCCTACCGGCAACTCAGAAACCCAGAATCAGCTCAGTTACTGCCACAAGACGTCTTTGTGCTGGCTCAACCATACTCGACTCACATAGAACTGCTACAGGACACGTGGTGCTGCTTTTGGTAACCTTAGAACTTCAGACCACTTACTGTTCTTTGAACCATCCAGATGTTGTCTCAACCCATTGAAGCTGACTTTCTTGACTCCATGAAAGAAACTGACTTCAACACGACCTGACCCTGCTGTAAGCCACTGACTCATCTATCTTGAAAACTAACTTTTTGTTGGTGTTGCAACTGCACCAGCTCACACTTCTCCTAAAGAGTATAGCATGCCATTGGTGCATGTTAACAAAAGATGCAAAGGAGATGAACCTGTTGTGCGGTGCCTGCTTAACCTTTATGATTGGGATCACTGCTGGTTTAGTAGTACTGTGGGACTGAGTAAACACTTCAGCTGCAATTCATCTCTGTACTCCTGCATTGTAGTAGTCATTCCATCCCAGGCATGCTGGTCTTAGGCAGAGGGGGTGCTTTTCTAGACTTGTCCTGCCACCTGCCAGGCATTGCTTTCGTTTTTCTCCATTCTCTACCATCATCCAGGACAAGTAGGTGCCACCTGCAGCGCCCACTTGTGCAAGCTCCCACAGGTCTTAAACCCATTAGCAGCTCTGTTTGCTGCTTCCCTCCTCAAGCAATGCTCCTTTGAAATGAAAATAAATAATCATTCTTCTTTGAGTGAATGGGCCTGTAATTTCCCATCTGTAAATGTGTGATTTGTTTGGAGATAATTTTGTTTTCATATTTTCAAAGAAACACAATACTCGAATATCTATAAGTGGAAACAAACAGTAATTACAATCCATATCATATAAGGAACACTTATAAGAAATATATTCATACAAATGCAAAATTCTACAGCAATGACACTAAAAAGTCATAAAGAACATTGAATCCCCAACTAAATGAAATCTAAACGCAAGAGACACAAATAAAAAATAAAAAGGGGTACACACACTTAACTACATACACACACACACACAACCACAAACACCCAGAATCCTATGACCCTCTTACCCACAAGAATATACAGTAGTAATCAATCCACACTATCCATACAGCTCTTCTCCAGGACATCCCTGCTCAGATCAGCAAACACTATTACCACCCTATGCGATGTCCCCTAGTTCACGTGCTTTCTTCAGGATCAGTTCTTTTACTGGAAATCTCAGAAATGTCACTACATAAATGCCTTGGGGCCTCATTACGACCCTGGCGGTACGGAGTGAACGGCGCCATAAAAGGTGCCGGCGCCGTTCACTCTGTACCGCCGCATTACGAGTTCCCCTCGCGAGACACGGTAAGCACGCCTGGGAAAACCAGGCGTGCTTATCGGGTCCCGTGAGGGGAAGAGGGAGCAAACAACGGGCCATCTCGTAATGGCCCGTTGTCTGCTCCCTCTCCCATTCCCATTCAGCCCTATGGGGGCTGAAATGGGAATGGGGAAGGACCGTGTCTGGGTCCTTCGAGGGAGGAATGACCGGGCCTTCCGAACTCGGAATGGCCCGGTAAGTCCTCATTCCGAGGACCCGGACCCCGACGCCATTTCGGCAGCAGCCATGCCGCCAATAGCGGCATGGTTACCGCCGAACTCGTAATGAGGGTCTTGGTCTCTGCCCCAATGCTGGTCTAGGAACCAATTATCAATGTGCCCCTTCAATTCTTAAAGCCATTTTAGGATCAAGATTAAGCATTTTGGGTAGAGTTTCCTGCAGAAACTCTGTGGCGTTGCCATGCTCAGCGTTTTCAGGGATCCTATTATTTTTCCCAGAGAAATGTTGCTGTTCTAATAGTTTAAGACTAAGAGCTTGTTGTAGTTTCAAGTCTCTAACCTGTTCAGCCATCCTTTACACATTTTCCTCCACCAGAGTTATATGCGGCGTCTCCGCTGAGTCAACTCTGGATGCTAGCTTCAGGAATCTCTCTTCTTAGGTTCAAAGCTTGGCTTTAATGTCAGCAATATCCACTGTCACCTTGGTCAGAAGATCCAGTAATTTCTTTTCCCTGTGAGTTCCGGCATTTTCTACATCTTCTCCTTTTTGTCTTTTTGCTGGCTGCGACACATCTAAAGTAACTGACTCAGCCATCATGAGGTTTTAAAGTGAGTGAATCAGGAGGAACAGGAGCACGGCTTTCAAGCTGCCATCACGGAAGCCAGCAGGTTCTATCTCTTTGGGGCACTGCATGCAGCTATTAGCCAGTTCTGATGGTTTGTCTCTTGGGATAAATACAGTGGTGTGCCACCAGCAATTTATATCTATTGAGTCAATAAGCCATTTATCACTGGGTGTGACTTTTTTTATTGAAGCACTGCAAGTGACTTTTGGCCTGGTATGGTGACGGCTGGGGTCATGTTTCCACAGGAGCTCTTCCTGAGGAACATTAATCCTCTGCGAGTCTCCCTGATATCACCGGCTCTCGTTATCTGCTATCTGCACTGTCCCCTCTCGCTCTATCAGAGGTCCTCCCAGTCCTCCTCCCACTCACCTTCATTTCTGATCCACTCTCCTGCTCCATCCTCTCACTCTTGCCGCATCCACTCCTTTCCTGATTGGCTTGTTTCACGTGGGATACCCCCATTTATTTTCTTTTAGGAACAGGGGACACCTCATCACCGCTTGCTCCTCCCTAGTGTTTTCCCCCTATTTTCGATTTCTCCATTCCCCTGAGCTACATGGTGTGGCCCTGCTTCCATTCATTCCTATGGGAGATGCCCGCAGAATGTCTGCTAAGTGGAAAGACTCAATCCAACAGCGAGTGGTCTGTTACAGTACTGCACATGATTGATGGCTTGGGTTTTTTTTTAGTACATAAAGTTACTAATTAGTCAGTAAGTGAATTGTGTTGTGGTATAACGTTTGTTTATTAACACTATTCTCATAGCACTCTTCTTGGAGTGCTGCAAGAGATTCTTGATTTTGTTTGCATTATTGTGACTCACAGTGAGTGATATGCCTTAGGCTTCTCCGGGTAAGATGTGTTAGGTTATCAGGCCTTATTGCACACCTTCTTCTATTTTGGCGGCCTGTTGGGGTTTACGGATGGGCAAGAGATCTGTTGGCTTTGGTTGGGTTGGCAAGTTAGTAGGAGTAGAGCGAAGAGAGCAAGAGAGCTGTGGCTGCAGTGTTGATGTGTGCATATTATAGAATGGGCAAGAGATCGGTTGGCTTTGGTTGGGTTGGCAAGTTAGTAGGAGTAGAGCGAAGAGAGCAAGAGAGCTGTGGCTGCAGTGTTGATGTGTGCAGATTATAGAATGGGCAAGAGATCGGTTGGCTTTTGGTTGGGTTGGCAAGTTAGTAGGAGTAGAGGGAAGAGAGCAAGGGAGCTGTGGCTGCAGTGTTGATGTGTACAGAGACTGAGAAAGCAGACCCCGTGCATGGAGAAGATCATAGGTGTTCTTGGAGGCATGGGTATGGTTGATATATAGTGTGCGTTTCTGTGGTGATGGGCTGTATTATAAGCAACTCATGGTTTGGTACAATCATTGCTTTGCAATATCAGGAGTGACTGATTGTGCTGTATGCTGGGTTCTGTAAGTGATTCCCGGCCAAGTACAGTGGGTTGTCACTTACTGTACCGGGAGTCAACCAAATACGGGTATGATGACTTGTCCCGTTGGGGTGTTTAAAATGGCTTATAAAGTATAAATATATTTATTTATAGTCTATGCTTTACAATACGCCTCATGAACCTACCCACCAAGTTTCCCAGTTCAATGCATGACATCTCGAGCCAGTCCTGGTTTAGGCTTCCAATTGAAAGCGGTAACTTGCAGTTTTGTTTTTCCATTGTAATGAGGGGCCAACAAGTCCCAGCATGCAGTGTGAAAATAAATAAAGAAAACAGGTCTGTCTCGAAAAGTCCCGCATGGAAATGGGAAACTTGGCAGTTATGCATGAACATACATTCTGATTCAGATTGTCATGGCCAGAGGGAGGGGAGCAGGGAGGTGAGGGTGGGGAGGGAAGGCAGGAGTTGGGGGTCGGCGAGAGAGATTAATGTGTATCTCAACACTGTAACACAATCTTGGTGAGAGTTTGGGGTTGTGGTTTCAAAATATTCCTTTGGGAGTTCTCTACATGCCTGATGCCGATTTATACTTGTTCCTTTTTTAATACTGTGACAATTGGTGAGGATAATGTTTTTTGGGCTAGTGTAAGTGACTAATGGTGAGGTATAATGGTTTCTTTGGACTAGTGCAGAGGCCTGAAACCTTATGCTCTTAAGATGTTTCAGAATACAACTCATATCAGCCTTATCTAGCATATTAAAAGGCGAGGGGTCATGGGAGTTGTAGTTCAAAACATGAAGATAATGGTTTCTTTCGATTATTGTAATGGACATATAATGGTTCTTTTGGGATACTGTAAGGACATAGGCTGGTGATTATGGTTTCTTTGGGCTAGAATAAGTGACACTTGTTGAGGTTAATGGTCTATTTACATTATTGTAATTTACACTTGGTAAGGTTACTTTGGGCTAGTGTAAGGCACACCCTGGGGATAATGGTTTCTTTGGGCGAGTGTAAGCGACACTGGTGAAGGTATAATGTTTACTTGTATTATTGTGACACTTGCTGACGTTCCTTTATGCAGTGTAAGCGACACACGCTGGGGATAATGGTTTCTTTGGGCTAGTGTAAGTGACACTTGTTGAGGTATAATGGTTTCTTCTGAGTGCTGCAGGTGGCTCGTGTGATGGATTGCCTCCTCGAGGCACTGGAAGTGATTTAGCGCGGAGTTGATTGTTTGTCTCTGGGAGGAATGTCAGTGACTCAGGACTGAAGCACGCACTGCTGCCGCTCCGGCTTCCCTAATTTGGTATATTCCTGAAAATGTCCGCTTGCTGCTTCTACTGACAATGCTAGTGTCCCTATTGCACCTCTTCTACATACATGAGGGACAGCGCCCGTGGATGAATAGCTAGATACATGAATGGATGGATAAATAAATAAATAAATAAGGCATTTATATAGCGCGAGTCAGCAAAGTGAACCGTCTTCATGGCAGTGCCGGATTATCCATTAAGAAAAGTAGGCACCGGCCCATTGGCCCCACTCCTTTTAGGGGCCCCGCGACAATGGATCCAAATAAAGCAATGTAGACAATTAAAAATGTATCAGGAGAAAATGTGTGAGGGGGCTCTGACATTTCTACTGCCTAGTGGCCTCCACAGGGTTTAATCCGGCATGGCTTCAGGGGGCTGCGCATCAGAACTGCGTTGGGACACACCCGCTGAGACCAACGGTTCAACTATGAGAGCACACATTCAAGGCCTTTCCAAAGCCCAGGTGTTAGGATAAGTCCTCACCCAGAGCCGGCCCGAAGCATGGCCAGTCTGTGCGGTGTGTCAGGGCCCCGCTGTCAGAAGCTGTCAGAGGCGGGCCCCACAGCCATCAGTGCCTGTCTGAACTATACCAAGAATATTGTTTTAAGGGAGCTGTGCGACTTGGCTTCTCTGTACTAAGCCCCTGTGAGGCCACAATGCTACCCCCAACCTTATGTGGCTCTCTAGAGACCAACATCCACTCCCAAAGGCTCCTTAATGCCCTAGATGCTACAGGCCCCTTAATGACTACTTATCACTTTCTTTCTTCAAGTAGAGCATTCAAGAGGGGGTGATTTACAAGTGATAGCCCAGTTAAGAGATCATTGTGTTGGAGGAGATGTTTGTAATGTTTCTGTGTTAAGAAATGCAAATAGGCCTCTTCATTCTGAAAGCACACAGAAAGCACCAGTTGCTGACTAAATCTATGCTCTCCTCCAGGCCATTTGCAAGATATCACACAAAACTGTTTTAAATCAGCTACATTATTTTCAGACGTTCATGTTTAATGCACCAAAAAGCTTTTTTTTTGTTGGTATAATGTGATATTTTTGCCACATCATATATGAGCCCTGCATTTGTCAAGCACTGAAACACAAATGGGTAATCTTTTCACACATTACATGTTGTTATAGTCTTGAAAAAAACATTTTTTTTGCCTTTTCCTGAATTGCATTCTGGTATTTGTAGTCTCCCAGTCAAGATGGGGGAATAATGCCACCTTTGTAGATGTTTTTGCTGAACATATTTCTGTCAGGATTTATATATTTGAGTGGGTACTTTACTATGTGTACTTTTGAAGTCATCTTCATAAAGAACAGAATTGTTGAAAGCTAGACATGGGGTTGAAGATGGGAAATACTGAGAGGGCAAGTAAGTCCCGGATATTTGCCCAGGATGTGGCAAGAGAGGATGGAAAGTTGGTGAATGATGCAGTTATTTTCCCTGATTGTGGCCATGTGTTGCTTTTCAGGGCACAAGTAAAGGATACATGTGGGTGGACAATACCATTTTTCAGAGGGCGGATGCAACCCCCTTGGGTGTTTTAGAGATCGGCAAGCTTGCTCAAGCATTTGGCTACCAGAATTTCACACATGTTGTCATGTTTCCAGTGCAGACACATGAAATTATTATCAAAGCACATGCTCATGTTGGGATGTTGATTTCCAGGGAATATTTCACCACATGTTGCTGGGTTTAAAAGGCGAGCACCTTTTATACCTTGCCAGCGAATTTATTGGAAAATGTCCTTCCTCATGTTATTTTTCTGTTGTTGGTTACGTTTCTGAAAGGCCAATGCTCTCTTGTCTAGTGCACTTTCTTCTAAGGGGAAAGGTCAATTGAACTAAATCTGTATCTTTCACTTTAAGATATGTTAACTTACTGTGTGTATATTCTTGGGTGCCAGCTTTTGATTTTCGTTATGGGGCTAATGTTCCCATACTCTGTGCAGCGAGAGAGACGTACCCATCCCCATGTCAAAACACCACATTTTACAGGACATGTTGCTGCAGGAATAGGAAAGAAAACGTATGATTTACAGCATGGTCTAAACGTGTAACATCTCAGCAACAGTCTCCTTACCCGCTCAGTGGTCTTTGCAACCTTCTGCCATATGATCCCCTCCTATTCTAGACCAGTATACAGCTTTGGCCTGCTCGCCCCCTCCAATCAAGGCTCAAACGATACATTAATGAGGCTCCCTTCTCATTTTGTGGTGAGCAGCACTTGATAAACGTATTTATTATTTGCTACAATTTATTTTTGACAATTAAAATAATCCTTATTTGTAGCTTCTGTAATAAAAGCGTGCTGCTAATTTGGACAATATTTATCTTTTTTAAATGTATTTGTACATTTGTAAAACGCACTAAGCCGGCAGGCATCTAGGCTCTAGTATCGCCAAAATATACACACAATAAAAATAAAAACAATTGTGAAACTGGTTTCCGTTAGCAAAACACAATCACCATATTTTTGCAATGCCTTGCCCAGATAGTGTTTTCAAACCAAAGTTTCAAAAAGACCTATTGCAAACAGTATTTCTAACCTTTTACATCTGGGAATAGATGTGGTCAAGTTACTCAGTTGCAGACTGCTCTCAAATCCAGGGCTTCAGCACTTAACCAAAGTGAGTGCTCCCGGGCAAATTCTTTAATCACAGTAGGACTTATCTGCCAAAATTAGAAGTCTGTTCAAGGGATTCAGCTGTCTGCTACTTAAAAAAAGCCTCACTCCTGATATTGCCACATAGGTGAATATTAATATTGACAATTCATATACAGGACGTCACAGTGTATTTGTCTACTACCTTACGCATGGCAACATGTTTCTAATTTAACTTCCCGTGATACTTTTGCATACTAAACACTCGTTCTGTGATGTTACTGATGTAACTATTTATCTAAATTAGGGGGGTCCACACAACATTTGCCAACCAGGGCCTTGCAAATCCTACGGCCATCCCGGAGTCCTGGTTGTCAAAGAAAGCTAATTCCCTTGAAGGGGTATCCTGCATTCACGGCAGGCTTTCGTAAAACCGGGTAAGAGCGACAGGGACGAGGTTCTACAAAGGCAGTGTACTGGGGAGGGAGGAGCTGACCATTTTAGCCTGCAAGTACATAGAGACAAGCCCATAAATCGGGGCTATGTCCGAGCCATCTCCATCCTTTTGAAATATCTAGAATGTCTCAGTTCCATGCAACACCAAATGGATTTTTAAAAGATGTCTGCTGCATAATATGTGAACAAGCTACGAATGGAACAAAAGTATTTCAATTTTACTGAGCCAAAAAAATATACATATCGATTCATCGTCACTCGAGATTTCTAGAATATAAAATAAATGTTATCTGTCAAAAAAGTACGTCAAAAGTGCAATCCAATACCTTAAGGAACAAATAAATATAGGAACATGTGAAGGGCTATTAAAAAGAAAGCAAGATGAAAACCTATGTTCTGGCTGTGCCTTCAATAACAGACCCCTCAGGATACAATGGCTACAGAATTCATCTCAGTGGAATTGACCAGACATCCGACAACCCACATAGCAGAGAAAGTAGTCTGACCAGATGCCCCGGTTTTCCCCGAGACTGTCCTGGAAATTGGAGCTCTGTCCCCCTTTGTCAAGAGTATTTTTCCATTGGAAAGTCAAGTGGTCTGGGTTTTTGGTAGTAGGTTTTCATAGCTGGCAGGCACAGCTTGCACAGAAGAAATGCTGCATTTTACAACTTGAGATAGTGTTAGCTTGTGATAATTTAGTGATACTGCTCAAATAAACACATATTATAATTAATGTAACACTTAAACCCCCTTCTCCTCCATCCACTACTGAAGGGTAGTGCCTTGACAGCCACTTTCAAGAGTTAGTCCTACTTTTATTTTAGTTCCCCATACCAGTTTTTTTTTACTTTTTAATTCTGGTCACCCTAAGAGAAAGAGAAAAAAGACTTTGAAGACTCAAGAGCCTCTGACTTCCAAGCATTGCAGTGCCGTAAAAGGCATGAATATAGACCACGAAAAGTCACATTTCCTTTGAAAATAGAGATTAAAACTCCCTGCTACATTTAAAACGCCTAAATCACTGATGCATTAATAATGTATATTATTAAAAATGGATATTGATCTGAATGCATCAGTGATTTGGAAGTATTAAATGCAGCAGGGCTTTCATAGCCAGTAAATAGGTGGCTGTTACAAACAGGTTCATAGTGCTAGTCTGCAGCGAAACACCATGTAACAAGACCATATAGAGGATATGCTTCTGAAAGGCGGGTCCCCTCCCCAGTGGGTAGGTGGGATGGGAGGCGGCGATGGGGCTCAAGGGGAGAGGCAGCTGCCGGCAGCCGCAGAAAACTGGTAGAGGGTGTGGTGACACACCCTCGGCCAGGACAAGGTCGAGAACCACAGGGCCTCCGGCAACAGCACCAAAGGGGTCAGGCAAATAGTGGGAGAGCAGGAGTTTGCCTACCTTGCCCTGGAAAGTGACCCTGCCGGACGCATGCTGGACCTCGCCCAAAACCTCTACTTTGCTGATCGATGCCAACCCGTGAGACGTGACGCACTCCTCTGCCAAGTTGCCTGTGCCTGGACTCTGGCGAGCCATGGGCTTAGGTTCAGTGTTTTTCACCGCAGAATCTTTCAGCCAGCTGCTGGTCTCAGGCTCGTCTGGTGCCATGTGTGCAGGTAAAGAGGTGGGGAGTGCCAGAGTGGGTTGGTGGTTGTCGTTGGGGTGGGGGAGTAAGGCAAACAGGACTTGTTTGTGGGTTATTTCGGTGGCGGTTCAGGAGTTGCTGGAGGGAGCGGGCAGTCCTGGGTCTCAGGGATTGTGTAACCTCGGGTTGGTGCTCAAAGATTGTAATTTTTTGTAACCGAGCAGGGATACCTTATCAGCGTGGTAAAGCTGTGATAGGAGTATGGGCACAGGGGTACTTAGTACAGCAAGAGCAGAGTCCTTGCTAATTGTGGGTGAAAGTTGCGGAGCAAGGGATAGACGCGAGGAGCAGGGCTGCTCAGAACAGCGTACCACATCCGCAGGGCTGGAGCGTGAATTTGTATCAAACCATGAGGGTGTGGCAGGGTAGAGCAGTGGGTCACTTTTCTGAGTGCAGTTAGGAGAGCGTGTATCCTGGGTCGCAGTCGGAATGGACCCAGCAAAGGTAGCAGCCCTGTTCGCTCTATTACAGTGACAGGGAATAGATACAGTTATGGGCCATACCAGGAACAGCCTCAGATGAAAACAGTGAAGCAGACCCACCGGCTGAACATTGCAGTTTTGAAGTTCATATGTATTGCAACCTCACAGAAATAAAGCTTCAAGGTTAGCACCTGCGTTTTTTTCTTACTGTTTTATTCTCAGTTTTTTCCTCTTCTCCCTTCTTCCTCTTTCTTCCCACCCTCCTTTATATGCACTTACTCTATCAGAATTGTCCCTGGACCTAGTATGATAGCAACAAATGTTTGTCTCCTCCCCCCTGCCCTTTACTTGCCCCCCGACCCCTCCAGCACTATCTGAAATGTCTTCAGGCCTAGTACGATAGTTCTCTCCCTCATTTCTCCTCCCCCTTCCCTCTCCTCTTGTTAATCTCCGGCTCTACCAGAAATGTTGTCAGGCCTAGTATGGTAGTCGCCTGTCTGTTTCCCATTCCCTTCCAATCTGTGTTTTAGCTCCTGCACTATCTGAAATGTCGTCAGGCCGAGTATGATAGTTAATTTCACATTCTTGTTGTTCATGGCCTGTAATAATGTCATTGTATTTTCCCTTGTTTCCTGCCTTGCTGTGAAGTGCTTTGAAACACATTGTGTATAGGTGCTATATAAATAAACTATCCTATCATATCATATCATGGTGAGGCTCTGCACTGAGGAGCCTAGGAGCGCAGGGGAACAATAGTAGAATGCAGGTGATGGGGGCAAGCGGGCAGGCCACAATGAAAGAATCTGGCCACTCGGGAGGCCTAACCTCCCGAAAAGAAAAGGAAAGTGGTCAGGGCCATAAAAAAAAGGGGGTAATAAGAAGGATGCTGAACCTGTTCAGGCAGCAGCTCAGGCCGGGAGCGAAGGGCCAAGTGAGGAACGTATATCAACAGCAGGGAGCCTGGCAGGCGCAGACATAGGGGCACCTCAAAGAGAGGAGCGGGAGCAGGCATACTGCAGGCCCATAGGGCTATGGGGGCCAGCGACTGCAGGGGATGCTTGGAGGGCAAATCTAGTGACCTGGGGAAGGTCAGATGCAGGAGTGGCGGTGGGGACACTGAGGGGGTTAAGGAAGCCTGCGGTCCTGGAGCTGGGAGGAAGACAGGGGGTGAACCAGCAAGGGTCTGGAGGATGGGTGGCAGGACCCAGGGGGCCTGGAGAATAGCATGCCCCCCATATTAGGACAGGTGCTGGACAGGGGAATGGGGGTGCACAAAACCAGAAGGCAGCATCTGGCGTCAACACGGAAATAATACCTAGGGCCTCATTACGAGTTTGGAAGCAGCCATGCTCTTAGTAAGGGCATGGCTGCCTCCAAACTTGGGTCCGGGTCTGTGGTCCCTGAATGGGGAACTACTGGGCCATTCCGACCTTGGAGGGCCCAGTATTTCCCCATTCAGGGAACCTGGACCCGGACAATCCCCATTCCCATTTGAGCCCCCATATGGCTCAATGGGACTGGGGAGCATGCTAACAACGGGCCCGTTAATGACGGGCCCGTTGTTAGCATGCTGGTCCCCTCGCGGGACCCGCAAAGTACGTCTGGTCTGACCAGACGGGTCCAGAGCGGGTCCCGCGAGGGAACCTTGTAATGAGGCGGTATGGGTTTAACGGCGCAGGCAGCTTTACCGGCGCCGTTATATCCATACGGCCAGGGTCGTAATGAGGCCCATAATAGTGTTGGAGTCACGACAACCACGAAAAACATGGAAAGTACACAAGGGGTAATTGGAGCGTCAGGAGGTGCCGCCGTGGCTGATGTGAGGGCAGCTGCCCCCATCAATAACCCATCAGGTATGCACACTCAGCACGTGCCACTAGAAACGAAGGATAACATTTGGAAGGATACATTTGTGGACATATTCTCGCAGAACATATAGAGGATGCGTTTCCTCTTTACTGGATGGAGGCAGACTAGTGAGTGCCGTGTGCCTGCGTTTGCCCCCCATTATTTTTTAACATGAGATACGTTTTGGGCTGTCTTAGTCCCTTTTAAATGGAGAGAAGAACAGACATTGCAATGGATGGACGTCTAGACGATTGCATCACACAGAAATGGCACGTTGACTAGTTAATCCGAGCAACTCTTCAGCTTTTACCATGTCAGAGTGCGAGCGTGAATACACATACATGCCGCCCTTAGTAGGGGACCAGCAGTAGTGCATATTAAAGATTAGTTAAGAGGTCAGGGCTTTTATATTTAGCTCGTTTCTGCATTGTGTTATGGTAGCAGGATGTGTAGAGAAAATGAGTAGCACTCGATAAAATATGCAACACTGCTTTGGAGGGACTGGGTTTGCTTGCCATAGTGCTAAAGGGCAAAATACATCTTTTTCTTTTTACGTTCAACTTTCACACTGGTTAAAAGAAAAAGGAACCATTTATTGATATAGCCTTGAAAAATGCAAAGTACAGAGTGAAACCACTTGTTGGCATTAAAAAGTGAAGAATAGGAAAGATGCAACCCGCACTAAAATGAGCAGGCGGCTTTCAGCACGTGCTGCTCGTGCAAGTGATAACTCAGCTTTAAAACAGGCTATTCCCAGTGCGTTTAAACAAGCAGATACTTCCAGTAAACTCGGGAAACTGAATATGGAAATAGCTAAACCCTAGCATGCGTGGGTCTGTCCAAACGGTTACATATTTCCTGCAATGTAAGGCATTTTTTTCTTAGGGTGAGTAGTATGACCAATTAAAACTGCAGAGCCCAACTTCCATTATGCGCTCAAAAGTATTTCTTACTGAATCACTATAAAACATGTTGCAAATGTAAAATTGTGGACATTCTTATGTGCCCATAATGCTCTTTGCTTTTATGCAAATTGCCAGGATTGGGTTCTATGAACAGATACTGGCCCTCATTACGATTGCTATTGGCGGCATGGCTGCCGCTGAAATTGCGTCGGGGTCCGGTTCCTCGGAATGAGGACTTAGCTGGCCATTCCGAGTTTGAAAGGCCCGGTAATTCCTCCCTCCAAGCACCCGGACACGGTCCTTCCTCATTCCCATTTCAGCCCCCATAGGGCCGAATGGGAATGGGAGAGGGAGCAAACAACGGGCCATTTGCTCCCTCTTCTCCCTCTTCCCCTCGCGGGACCCAGTAAGCATGCCTGGTTTTCCCAGGCGTGCTTACCGTATCCCGCGAGGGGAACTCGTAATGCGGCAGTACGGAGTGAACGGCCCGGCACCTTTTACGGCGCCGTTCACTCCGTACCGCCAGAGTCATAATGAGTCCCACTGTATTGCATGACCTGGCCTGGTGCCACACTGCTTCCCTTCCACCCTCCTCCCCATGTCCCTGCCCCTCCAAGGATGCGAGGGTTCCCCCAGTACATTTTTTCAATTTTTCCAGCACTGGGAACAGGGAGTCACCACACTGCACCTCACTGTACTCTGAAAGGGAGAATGACTCCATTGCGAACTGCGTGACTCAAAATTAAAATCTATTTCACTTTCTTTCCCTCTACTGATTTTTAGTTTTAACTCTTAGGTGGTCCTGTAAGGGCTGTCTGAGAAATGGTACGTGAGGAGGGATATGCAGCCTGCGGGTGTTCTAAACGGAGCCTGCCTTAGTGGCCGCAGCACCCCAGGCAGCAAAACAAACATTTGGTGCCCCCCTCATCGGCCCGTGTGCCCATGGTCATGCGGGGGGAAAAGGCGTGCCACATTTTTCAATAGGCTCTGACGCGAAAGCATCCACGCCCTATTGTTATTAAATGCGCTCCGCTGTGCATTTAATTTCAATAGGGTGCCTGCCGTGCCTTCACCCACCACGCCAGCTCGGGGGAGACCTTGAAAGACTCCTGCGCTGGTTTGGCAGGGCTAATAGTGCCCCGGGCTGTCGTCCAGGCGGTCCTGCTCTGCCCTCAGGCCGGCCCTGGTTGTACCTGCCCATTGCTAGAACCTAAAAAGATTCCCACCCACTACCTGCCCCTCCACAACCACAACACACACCTTCATGGCTGGACTGGCCTATAGGGAACTGGAGATTTCCCAGTGGGCCTCGGCACCATGGGCCTCTTTTGTGTGGTAATCTATTTTATTTCCAAATGTTCTCATAGGAAAAGGGTTAGGCTTGCGAAAGAATTTGCAATATTGGGCTACTATAAACATTATTTCCAGGGCCTCTTGGTTCCCTGTCCACCCCTGCACACCTCTGGGATATTTTTGAGCTAGATCTGTGCTTTTACTCATTTATGATAGGTATTTTTAAGCAGTCGTCTGAAAGGGCCCTGCCATGTAGGCATGTGGCCAATCTGATATGATCTGCACATGAACCTGACAAAATCCGGCTGCACGCACGGCAGAGGCCAGAGAAGTGCAATGGGTGTGTGTGTGTGTGTGTGTGGGGATCAATTTGTGTTTGAATGTTGGCGCCACTGTGGGCAGGGCCATTTTACGTTCTTTTGGGGCCCTGGGTACAGACATCTTTGGAGGCCCCCCTTCCGCCAAACCAAAAGAATTAAGGGGGCAAGAATACTGGTCGCGCCCCCTACCCGTCGCGCTCAAAACCTACAGGTCGATATGCTGTCTCACAGCATAATAAGCATGTTTACTCCCTTTAAGCCCCCTTGCACTCGTCATTCTTGCTCTAAAATCACAATGATAAACAAGTAGCATTTGAAGGCCAACATTAGCAGTCTACAAAGGGGTTACTGTTCTAGTACATACAGGATACGTTTAATCAATAACATCCAGGAAGGTAGATGTAGTATTAATGCAGTACTGTATGTAAAAGGTACATTTAACCCATAATAGACAGAGAACTCACATTAGCTGCGTCATAGAATGCAAAAGCGCTCATGCATGGATAGAGACCCCCAATTGGAAGGAAGGAGAATGCTACATATACCGTAGCAGGGATAGTGGAGGCAGATTTGAAACTACCAGGACGGTGTCTTTATGCAGACAGAGATTAGTAGTGGGATATGGTTTTGAAATAGTGTTGTCATTAGATATCAAAGAAACAAATGCATGTGGTGTGCGATATAAATATGCTCACTATTAACACAGTGAAACCATGAATACAGCTTTTATGAAGATCATACCCTGAGAAGGACATCACTGTGAAGGGCTGACAATTTTGAAAGCTTTAGGGACTGGCAATATTGAGAGGTTAGGCAACACAAGATTAAATTAGATGCCCAGGATCACACATTGGTTAAGGGGTGAAGGGCTGAAGCTGGGATTTGTGGCAGCTCTGCAATTTCTGCATTTGAACACTTTCTTTTCCAGTTCTTACCATGAACTAAATCAATCTCATTTAAAAAATAAAAAAAGCAGATTTGGAAAATACAAAAATCACATTACCAAACATTACCATTTGTAAACAAAATATTATAGAAGGTTGTTATGCAAAATGGGAATGATTCCAGCTTCATTCTCTCTATCATCAAGGGAAGCATATAATAACCATCATACCAAACGATGTGATTTAACAAATGTAATCTGGGTTTGTGTTTTGTATTTTAAAGCTTTAAATACTTCCAAAACAATGGCTTGTGACATTTTCATTTACAAAGTGCCTAAAAACCTTTGTCTTTTACCAAAAAGCAAACCGTTTTTTGTGTCAAACAAGCAGAACTTAACATATACTTGCCTGAGGCCAGCAACATATGGTCCGTCTCTTCTGCCTACAAACCCTTCCACCCAAATGGCAAACATAAGAAGAAAGATCAAGTAATGGCCTAAATGATACCAGCACCATGAAAGAAGGCAAACCTCACAGAAGACAGCGCAGTAACGTAAGATATATTAGATGATTTGACCAGGATCACTGTATCGTCTGCTAACAAATCCAGGATACAAACATGAATGCTGTCGTTCCATAGTATTGAATTTGTATACTTATTCACCTCTTGGACTAACTGTTTAGGCCATCGTCGGAGGCGATTGTCTAGGTTTTACAACAGCCCATCGAAGAAACCAATTTCTAGACCTTCACCATACGGATGATATGTTACTTTTTATATGGTGCAGGTACATTGCTTATAATAGCACATGTTGTTCTTCAAAACCAAGTACATATGCAGGCAGGGTTATAAACTTCAGACATAGAAAAGGCTCAGCCAGCCTTGTTGGAATGTGACATTCTAATTTTGCATATGAATACGTTTCTGCGATGGGTGCTTCATATACTGAGCTAACTTCTGAACCATTGTAGCACTCAATTTATCAATGTGCATTTCACCATTGCCTACTGCACAGGATCAACATAATTCCCACAGGAATGAAAGAATGGAAGAAACACACAAACTATGTATACCACAGTGAACACAGAAAGTAATACACTTGCCAAGACAGAATGGCAATGGGTTTAGAGCCTCAGCAGCACCCCATAAAATATCCAGAGGTGTGCTATTTAAGCTTAGTGAACAATAGAATCTTACTTCTTTAGATCAGCTAGCCTTGTGAGGCCCCCTCCAAGGTGGGGGCCCTGGGCAAGTGCCACTTTTGCCCTTCCATAAAAACGTCTCTGACTGTGGGCTCTCTGTCTCCAATTTCGAGATGCAAACGCTGGATTGTGCCTGGGTGTTTTGCTTGCACAGAAACACAGGGTACAATCCGTGTATTTGCAGAGCCGCCACACACAGAGTGTGCAGGCATTTCGGCATGTTCAGGCACCGTGCGCGCGCTGGCATGCATGCTATGCCCGAGTTTGTCACCCAGCTCTCAATCTGCTGCTGCGGCAGCAATGCTTGACAATTTGTGTTGCCTGGATTTTAACCACATCCGTAACAAGAGTGCACATTTGCCTTTGTACATAGCAACTGATGTCGGTGGTTACCATTTCCAAAGCGCTCCCAATTATAGTAAAAAATTGACCAAAGACATGGGAAGAAAAAAGTCTTATTTTGCCCAGGGACACACAAGTTTGGTTCCAGGGAGAAACCTGGGATACCTTCCTTGGTCTGTGTTCTTAATGGCTCCCTTTTGGCACTAGTGGCTCAGGCAGGCCCTGCGCCTTTTGTAAAGTCAGCACCATTGTATCAGGATTTTGCTTCCTGACTCCGTACATAGGGGCTCATTAAGAGTTTGGTGGTATCTTGGCAGTAAGTCTGCCGAGATATCACAAAACTGTATGATTGTTACCGCCACTTGGTCCGTCGGTATTACTGCAAAATTACAAGTGATGGTAAGCAGTGGTAGTCCCCATTTATTTGAGTCAATTGAACTCAATAGGGGATTTCGGCAGAATTATCGTGGCACTAATTACGCTGTGTTAAATCTTCTGAAATTGGGTGGAAAGTCAGTGGATTTACCTACAGCTCATGGCTGGAGGCGAATCCTCCAACTTTTCTCCAGACTTAGTTGGGTGGTGTGGTAATGCAGCGGTATGCGGTAATACTGCTGCATTTTACCCGCACTGCCCAACTTGTTATGAAGCCCTAGACATCGTGGCAGGCTCCGATGCTCACAGCTGAGACCTCAGTTGATTGGCTTTCATTCCACGTGACACTGAGAAACCTAGCTTTCAGATGAGTTGTCTCGCGTCTCCAGCACTCGGGGTGGAGAAATGGAGGTTCCATGTGTTTATAAGGAACACATTCACAACTAAAACTTTTTTAGTGAAATAAAAATAACGAAAACATGTCTAATTTTTTTCTCTTTTTTAATTTTAGGGGTCCCCATCAACCCCCCGTTCCCCTAGCTTTATTACCCCAACCCACCCTTTATTATCCCTTACCCCACCCCATATATACTTTTAAACCCAAAATGTGACATGTTTTCATTATTTATTTTTTGTTATTAATGTGTTTAGTTATTTATATTTTGTTATAATCACTGTATACCGAAATGGACACTCGTGGGTACACCCACTTCATATGGTATGCAACAAACAACTGATAGCCTTAGCTGTATCATTTTGGGTTTTTGTGCGACCCCTCCTGATGACTCCCATGCTTGCATTTTATGTGCTTCTACAAGATAAGTTTTTTTTTTATAATCCACTTCATGTAATTTCAAAACTTTAAAGAATATGTGACGCCACTTCCGGTAAAGTCACCAGAGTCATAGGTCATGTAATATGACTTCCTGTGATAAGGGTGGGTTTATGGCTTTTTGATGTTACTTCCGCCAGCCCCATCTTTTGGGTGAAGTGATGCTAGCGCATAGATGCATCATTATCGGCATTATTGCCTCTTTCCCGCTGTTTCACGGGAGTGGTTGTGTGGCGCGTGTATGACATCAGAGGGAATGCATTGTTTAGCATTACTGTGTGAAGTACGTGTTTTCCTTGTTAGATCACGTGCCATCATTTGAACTGTTGACTACAGTCAGAGCCGGCTTTAGGGCAGGGTGAGCAGGGCGAGCTGGGCAACCGCCCGGCCCACCATAGTCCCCCAGGGCGCCATTAGCCCCCTAGGGCACCAGCTTGGGGTAGTCTTTGAAGGGCTACCCCGAGCTGGCGTGGTTGGAGCTCGCATTTAACAATAGGGTGCTGGCACCCTATTGGGATAATTAGCACCATGCTCCCACGCGGGAGTGGGCCGATAATCATCTTAATAGGGTGCTGCACCAACCTATTGTTGTTAAATGCGCCGGCTCCTGGGAGCGCATTTAATTTTAAAGTGAGACTTCTCCCACTACAAAAAGACACATTTGGCGCCTCCCCCTCGTCTCAATTGACCAGAGACGCGGCGGGAGGGTGTGGGGGGCATCACATTGTTATTTTTCTGCCTGGGGCGCTGCTGCCACTAAGGCCGCCACCGTCTACAGTCGTGTGTAAGAGAGTTTTTTGGGAGCGTGCCTTGAACATGAGTTTTCTTCGGTGCGTCTAGGGCGCCATGCCAAAAACATATAATTCCTTCACCATTCAAAAGGCCCAATGAAGCTGGAAGATGACATGCCTGCACTAGAAACCCCACACAAACTCTATGGAAACACCAGTGTGGTGGAAGAAAGACGCTGTGACCAGACGCAGAGACCTGTCATGGTGTACATGTATGCGCATAGCCCTGCTTACCCCCTCCGATCTCACACTTTTGCTCTCCCTTCTTACCTCTGGCCCTGGCTTCAGATTACTAAGGCAGGTTCTGACCCACCCGCCCCCCACATTCGGTACGCTGTGTCTTGGCGCAGTGGTTTTGGCGGCGGCCGTTTCGGCATGGTGCCTTAGGCACAGGTCCTTTTCAGGCACGCGGTGCTGGCCGCGGCGGCCGGGTACAGGGACCTGCACGCTGAGATATTTATGTTTGCTTAAATATATTGGGCCTCATTACGACCCAGGCGGAGGACCATGGTGCTATTAGCACCAGGGTCCATGCCGGTGTCCACCATGGTGAATGGCGGAATTACCGCCCCATTCCAAGGTTGGCAGGGCGGTAATTCCCCATGCCGCCATGGCCCTTCCCCATTCCCATTTTTGCCCCATAGGGCTCAATGGGAATGGGGAAGGCGCTAAGTATGGTGCCGCAAATTGCGGTACCGTAATTAGCACCAGGGTCCCTTTGCAGGTCCTTGCTTTAACGGCTGGTAAAACCAGCCATTAGGGTCGGGTCCCGCAAAGGGACCTCGTAATTAGGCGCTAATAGGTTAACGGCGCCGCCGCCTTTTACGGCGCTGTTAACCCATTAGCGCCTGGGTCGTAATGAGGCCCATTGTTAACAAAGGCTGGAAAAATGCAGTGCTTTGGTTGACAGTACACTAAAGCACACACACTAGCAGCTCACTATATGGAGATGCCCTGTAAGTGAACTCTCCAGGCACAAATAGGTTGCTATTTATTTATTTATTGTGCATTTGTATTTATTGTAAATTTGTAAGGCGCTTATACATCAAGTAAATTGTGTTTCAAAGCACCCACAGGGCAATGGGGAGGGAACATGGGAATGAAATCAAAACAACAATGAGAGATAGAGCGGACCTACTAAGCCTTGTGAGCATTCAGAATGTACAAGTGCAGAAAGAAGGGAGGCGGGTATGGGGGAAGTGCTAGGGAGTGAGCAGCTGTAAGTGCGCAGATGAGTGGTCAGCTGTCAATAAATAAGTGCAGGTCTGTGGTGGCATGGGCCAGTGGGTGCCATGGCAGGTGCTGGGAGTGGGCGGATGCTGAAGGCGTTTGGGTGTGGGAGGCCAGGACACAAGAGGACACATACGGGCCCTGGTCACCAACCTCAGCAACTGAGGAGGTTTAGCAGAGGAGGGAAGACGGGAAGGAGGTGGAGAAAAGGAGAGTCTTGATCGGTTTCTGGAATTTCTGGAGATCCGCCTCAAGGCAAAGAGGAAGGGGAGGCTGTTCCAAAGAACGGAGCCTGCCGAGGTTAAGAGTTACGACTACCAGCTTGCTGTTTAGTGAAGCGCTTCACACACAGAGCGGTGGTGACCTGGAGGAGTGTAAAGATCTGAAGGGAGAGTTTTAGTCAGAGCAAGTTGTAGATAGCGGGAGCTAGTGGAGAGATTTCAGGGCTGGACAGATGTGGTCCCTGGACTTGAGGCCAAGGATAAGTGTCTTGCAGCCCTATTCTGGATTAGCTGGAGGGGTCATAGAGAAGAAGAGGGTAGCTTAAGGAAGAGGCTATTGCAGTAGCCCAGCCTAGAGAGAACCAAAGCTCTAGCGACATTGAGCCTCTGGGGGAAGGTGAGGAAGGGAAGAATTCCTTAGAGTAAGTAGAGTTGAAAGTAGGCCTTCTTGGCAAGGTCCAGAATGGGAGGGAGGAAAGAAAGAGAGGAGTCGAAGATGACTCTGAGCGTGAGGGAGGAAAGAAAGAGAAGTTGCGCATGTTATTTTTTCAGAACATCTATTTGTGCATGGAGCATTCACTTAAAGGACACCTTTGTGTACTTAGCGGATAGTGAGTGTGCTTAAGTATACTGTGAACCAAAGCACTTCATTTTTCCGTGCTTCAGTTGACAATACATTTTAGAAAACAGAAATATCTCGCCACGCAGGTCCCTGCGTTCTGCGGGCTGCTGCCAACAAGGCACCCCTACAAGGCACCTGCACCTCAAAACCTTCCTCTTCGCTTCTGCCTTCGCACCCCTTTTCCCCTGCTGATCTGCTCTCCTGGCACTGTGCACCTGGCCACCCTCTGTCCCCTGGGCCCAGGTACCTGCTCACCCTGCACCTTCCTGCACTGCCTCCTGGCCACCCCTTGCACTGGGGACTGTATCTGTACCCATACAGCCCCCCCCCCAATTTTTCTTCTTTTTCTGCACTTATTCAGACTTACCTAGTCTGCTGCCTTAAACACAGCACTTGCCATTTGCTGGCTGCACTACCACAGTTTGCCTCAATTTTATAGTTATTTTATTTATCTGCGCTCCTCGGCTTCTGCACTTTCCACTCTCCCCCTTCCATGCACTTTTTCCCTGTTCCCTTTCCCATGCACTTGCGCGTTCTCAATGTCACTTGGCCTAGTAAGATCGTTTTTATGTTGTGCTGTGTTCTCCCTTGTTCCCCTCCCTTGCCTAGTCACGATCTGAAACACTTGTTACGAGCGCGATACAAATAAAATATCATATCATATCTTATCACCCAAGGTGCCGTGCCAAAATGGCCTGCTTGAAAGTGCTGCGCCACAATATCCGGCTTTGCCTACTCTCTCCTAGCCCTGATCCCCATAACTGCCTGCTTTCTCAACTCTAGGGCTCTCATCCCCTGCCCTAGCCCCCTTCAGTTCATCTTGAGCTCCCTGACACCACTGCCTTATGCCATCCATTTCATCAACACAGCTTGATGATCCTCTCGCCCTCGGCTCCCCTGCTTTCACCCCTCTTTAGCTGTTCCCTTGTCCCTATGACAATTCCTGCTCACCTCAAGCTCTCTGATCCTTTTTGCCTATTACCACCACTCGCTAACTGATCCCTTGTCATAGTGCCCTTTCCTGCTCACCTTTAGCTCTCTGATACTTTGTCTTTGTTTCCCCATCACACCTCTAAATAGCTGATGCCATGTCTCTATGATCCATGTCTCTATGATGCCCTTCACACCTCTAACTAGCTAATCCCTCATCTTTGTGCCCCTTCATGCTCACCTCTAGCTCTTTATACCAATGTGCCTGGGCCCCCGCCATTTGTTACTATAGCTCTCTGATCATTCCTCTCTTGATTCCAACTCTCCAGCTGTTCTCATTCTACTTGATCTCTCCTCTGCATTCGATATGGTCAACCACCACTCCATCCCCAGAAAACGGCTCCGTGATATCCTGTGTGTCTCGGAGCGGGCACTAGACTGGCTGACCTCCTTCCTCAGTGACAGTCCATCCCAGGTTATTCTGGGCTCTTTCTCCTCCCCTACCTCTGGTGTCCCCCGGGGCTACAACCTCTCTCCCAGGCTCTTTAACACCCATCTAGCTCCTGTGGCACACCTCATTTCCACCTTCTCCCCTAACTTCCAGTGTTACGCAGATGACACACAACTCTTCTTCAAACTTCCCTCTGAGACTCTCCTTACTTCTTCTTTCATCCCTGACTGCCTATCTTCAACACATTCCTGGTACACTTCCAATGATCTCTGCCTCAATGCCAGCAAGACTGAGATCCTCCCTCTTGGGACTCCTGCTCCCTCTCTCTTCCCCTCACTCTGGCCATCTTCTGTGGGCTCTCCTCCTGCTCCTTCTTCTGATGCCAGAAACCTTTGAGTCATCTTCGACTCCTCTCTTTCCTTCCTCACTCACAGCCAGGACCTTGCCAAGAAGTCCCACTTTCAACTCTGCCTCCTCAAAGGAATTCTCCCTTTCCTCACCTTCCCCCAGAAGCTCAATGTCTCTAAGGTCTCTGGAGCTCTGGTTCTCTCTAGACTAAACTACTGAAATAGCCTTTTCCTGACTCTACCCTCTTCTTCTCTATGACCCCTCCAGCTACTCCAGTATAGGGCTGCAAGACTTATCCTTCACTTCAATCTCAGGAACTACTTCTCTCCCACCCTAAAGACTCTCCACTGGCTCCTGGTTGCTGCAAGGATAAAATTCTGATCTCTCTGCACCATCCATAAGGCTGTCTGTGGCCAGGGACCACACTATCTACAACTTCCTCTCACTAACTACTGTCCCTCCAGATCTTTACATTCCTCTGGCACCAACTCTCTGCGTGTGAAGTGCTTTGCTAAACAGAGAGCTGGTGGCCGATCCCTTTCCTTGGCAGGCACTCTCCTATGGAACAACGTCCCCCTTCCTCTTGGTCTTGAGCTGGGTCTCCTCAAATTCCCAAAGCACCTCAAGACTTTCATTTTCACCTCCTCCTTCCCTTCCCCCCCTCGTCTGCTTATCCCACAGTTGCTGAGATTGGTGACCAGGGCCCTTATGTGTCCTTTGGGCCCTGGCCTCCCACACCCAATCGCCTTCAGCCTCTGCCTGCTCCCAGCACTTGCCTTGCATCCACGGGCTTATGCCACTGCAGGGCTGCACTTATTTATTGGCAACTGGCCACCCACCTAGGCACTTACAGTTGCTCACTCCCTAGCACTTCCCTCCTGGTACACCTAGCACTTAACGTCCCATTCCCTCATCCCCTCTCTGCACTTGCACGTTTTGAATGCTCACAAGGCCTAGTAGGTCTGCCTCTATTTTACATGTTTTAATTGATTTTCATTCCCATGTTCCCTTCCTGTTGCCATGTGGGCGCTTTGAAACACAATTTACTTGTTGTATAAGCGCCTTACAAATGCACAATTAATCAATAAATAAATAAATTCCTCCCTAGGACCTCTGTCTTGTTTAGCTTTCAAATCCCATGTCCATCTACAGCTCCTTTCTTACCTCCTCCTCTCTGACCGCATGTGCCTTTGCCCTTGTCCTTTTCATCTACAGCACAGCAGTACCAGACCTCTAGCCCCTGTACCCTCATTTATTTGTTTTTATTTTATTTTGTTTTATTACATGCAGAAACCCAGGAGGCACCAGGGCGTGGAGACAAAAACACTCAATAGATAACATAGAGCACAAGACATAAGCTAAACTAGATGACAGTGGGGTGATATTAGGGGATATCTATTCAAATAAGTATGTTTTCAAGTTCTTCCGAAAGGATAGTACATTTCTTTCCAAGCGTAAATATGGAGGAAGAGCATTCCAAGCAACAGATGGGATATAAGGAAAGGATTTGCCATTTGCTTCCAACCTCTTTGGGCTTGGGCAGTTTAATAGCATAGTATCGTTTGAAATCAGCAATTTGTTAGGCTGGTAGATGTTTATTCTTTTCCAATACTCTGGAGCTGCTCCATAGACTGCCTTTGGATGAAAACAGCATTTTTTTTATTGTATTCTACCTCTAATTGGGAGCCAGTGAAGGGATGTTCGATGTACTGTGATATGATCTCCCCGTGGCACTTGTTTTATAATGCAAATGGCATCATTTTGGACCACTTGAAGAGCATGCACGTTTTGCTTGGATGCACTGCAGTAATCCACTCTCAATCGAATAGTGGCCCTAGCCAGTATTTCGCAACTTTTATCGAGAGGTGGGGTGCATACTCCTCATTGTTTCCTTAAATTCAGCTATGTTTATGTTGAGAAAGGCAAATCTCTGCCCTTTATCCTCAATGTTTCCAGTAGGGTCACTTATCATGTTGCATTCCCTCAGTAGTATGGGATTGTCACATGGGTCGTCCAAGATGAAGGTCTTCATCTTGTCCCGGGCTCGTAGGACTTGATCAGCAAAAGATTTTTGGGTTCTGGTGCAGTCATCTTTGGATGGTGTGAAGGAGTTAGGCTGTCTTGGATTTTCAATTTTCTAAGAGTTGCTTAACTCCATTGTTGGCATTGACTATTTGATTTTCAATGAAGTCTTTCTTGGTGTCACATATAACACACTTACAGATTTTCTTGTGTTCCTGCCAAACTGATTTGTGTGTGTCAGATTTAGTTTTCATCCAAAGACGTTCGGCCTGTCTTTTAGTTTTCTTGAGCTCCTTCAGTTCCTTGGTGAACCAACCATTATGATGGTAGTTATCTCTCACTACCGAGGTTTTTGGTGGAGCCGCCTGGTCTAAAATGTTGGTCATAAGTGATTCAAAGGTTTTAACTAGGAGCTCAGGTTTATCATTGTCAGAGGTAAGTTCCATTACCAGAGTGATCCACTTATTCAAATCAGCTTCAGCGAGTTTCTTGTAATTTCGTGTATACATTTTCTTAGATGGAGCAGGTTTAATTTCCAAATTATGTTTGTAGGAAGTCTGTATAGTAATAATACAATTGCCAAACCATAACAGGGTTTGGTCTCCACAATCTTTGCTTGAACATTTCTACAGGCTACCCAGTGAAGGATTTTGCCTTTTCGATATTGTAGGCTCAGTGTTTAAGACTAGGAAATCTGTGCTCGTGATGTTGCGCTCAAGCTGAACTGCTTCACGATCAGAGGCATCCTGGTACCAACTATTAAAATCGCCTAGGAGCAGGGTAGCACTGTCGGTCTTGTTTAAGGCTGTAATAGCTGTATTGATTCTTCATTGAACTAAGGAATGTCTTTCGGTGGCCGATACAGTAAAAGGAGGTTAATGCAATTTGTTGGGGCAAGTTTCAGCTTCAAGTGTAAAATCTCACACTGTGCGCAAGTAATGGGGACTTGATAGAATTGACATTTTTCCTTCATAATTATGGATACTCCCCCACCTTTAGTAATCCTGCGATTGTTTACAAAAACATATATTTGCCTGGAACGGCTATCACCATTATCGGGCCACAGGGACCTTGTAGCCAGGTTTCAGTGAGACATAACATGTCTAATCATGTTCCAATATATAATCGTGTATGCCAATTGCATGTACGTTCAAAGATCTTGTATTTAATAAGGCTGTTTTAAATAAATGCTGACTTTGGCTCTCATTTAATTGGGTAGCTTTCTGCTGGTTTGTCATAATGTTTGCTACTAGGATTTTGATGATATTGTCTAAAATGTTAACATGGTTCTGGTCGTTAGATTTATCTTCAATCTCTATGTTCTCTATACATGGTAAATCGATATCTATGCATGTAGCTCATTTTACTTATTCTGAGACTTTGCTGTTTATACCAGGATCGTAAGTAAGTGGGCCCAATTCCATCTGTGTGGTGCCTGTTCTGTATTCCTGTAAATATCTATTCACAATGGCTTCCCGTGCCACTTTCTAGCGGCAAGAGACAGTGTAAGTGAAGGCAAAAGGACCATAGTGTGCTCAGATTAAACTGTTTATAAAATACAGAGATAAATTGCAGACTAAAATAAATAAGGTACCTAAAGTCCTCTGCGCCCTATGCCCAACACGTCCCCAACCGGCACTAAGCAGCTAGTTGCTAACATACCAGCGCTGACGCGCATGGTAGCAAGAAAAAGGGTGCAAAAACTACAATTCCGTGGGGAGTTGTAGGTTTACTAGCAACAAGGCTGCAATCACAAGACCTGACTTGATTTACAAGGGTATTGAAGTTCTACAAAGACTGCAGTCTTTCTAATGTCTTAAAATAGCTAAAAGCAATTTCAGAAATAATATGAGCAATGAGTTAGTAGAAACAATGATTTTCTAAAAGTAAATAAAGACTGATTTATAAAATAGTTAAAAGAAATATAATTATATTTCACAGTGAGCCAAATACAAAATGACAATGCAAATTGGCACTCATTTCGGTTGGGTGATATTGTATGTAAATATGTTCTCTGTAAAGCGCTTTGGATTAAGGTGCTATACAAATAACACATCATTATCATTGCTATGGGGACCGGTGCATTTTTTCTGCCAGCTTTCCTCCGATGGAAACCAGAGTAAAGCTGGCGAACTTTAAATAGGCTTCTTTCCGCCAGCAGAAAACTGGTGGATTTTGGCCTCTGCCAAACTCTAAATCAGGCCTGTGTCTGATTTCTATAGTTCTGGCAGTGGCCCTTGCCCACATTGTCTATTGCAATAGCATCTCTGTTGGCCAACCAGGCAAGACAATGGTCAAGCAGCACCGCCCACACAATTACGCATCCCGCATCATCCTTGGTGAAACGGAATGATAGCATCATACAAGCTTCGAAGGCACATTTCTGACAGCCGAACAAGAAGTGTGCTGCATTCAAAACCCTGCTTCTTGTTCTTCAGAGGCCTACGCGGTCGTGCATCTGACCACCTAAGGTAACTGTTTCAGCCCTCCCAACCGATCAATTGACCACGGTTGACCTGTTTGTACAGGGCTGTCTATCCTTCCGGTGAGATTCAAGTACATCGGGTGAAGAAATCTACACCATACGTGGCTACCTCCCCTATCAGCTTCATAACGGTTGACTTTGGGGCGTAAAGAGGTCTTTTTGGGATTAGGATATAGTTTGGGGTCAATGCCACATTTCTTAGGCAAATTCTTCTTTCCCCCGAGCTCACATGCCACTCTAGCACTATCCTCCATTCATAGTGCTGTGATGCGGCCAATAGGCGCCCGTAGCTGTTGATTGGCAGCTACGGGGAAGGCAGGAGATGGGGCCCCTATGCAGGGAATCCACAGACCACGCTAGCCAGAAAGGGCCCAAATGTCGAAGCGCAGTACCAGCCAGGCTCTTTCCAGTGGAGATGAGAGCCAAGATCTTACAAGATAAGCAGATGCTCAAAGGTGTGTTTGCAGACTCCATTTCCTTGACAGGAGTGTTGGCAATGCAGTGATGCTGACCAGCATCAGCATCTCCATTGCCCATGCTGAATTCCTTGAAGGATGAGTGCTCAGTCCTGAGGCACACATGAAAAAAAGCAGCTCCGGGGGTTGAGCGGCTGTTGTGGAGGGACAACGTTCTATGAACTGCCTAGCAAATCCTTTGTTTTCCTGTAATATTTTCTAAAAATGTGCCCTAAAATTTACCATTTGGGAGCCCACAACCTCTCCATGGAGGGGTTGGGTCCCCTTTATTCGGTTGTTGCTTGTTTACGTGTATTGCCACGAGACGGGAACTTCTGCACCTGCAGTAAACATCTAAAGATGGCGTCCGTGACACTATGCATAGACTTGCCCCTTTGGACTGCATTTGTCTGGGGAAAAACACACACAAATCTGCGGGATTGAGTCCACCTGAACCTGCCTCCTTGGTTTGACTTTCTTTCATCTGGAGCTAATGCACTGAAACATCTGTGTGCTCATTGGGCCTGTGCAAAGAAAGGGATAACCCCCTTCCCCACCGCCCCCTCCGCCCCCCAACATGGTGGGGAGTCATTGCGATGAGTTCACTTTCTGCACGGGGTGACCAGCAGTTGCAGCGGCCCAAGCCTGCTTCATGATAACTAACATCGAAGGCGATGGTGAGGCTGAGGTTCAGACGTTTGGGCGCAGGGTTAAAAAGAAGGGAGGGAAATTGAGAATTAAGAAGGCGGCCATGAACGGAAATAGTGAGATACGTCAGAGAGAGATAAAGAGGGGACGAACGAAATGACGAAAGGAGAAGGGCTCAAAGAGCAAATAGAGGAACAGAGACATACACGAAGCAAGAGGCAGAGAAAGAAAGAAACCGAGCAACACGGAGAACGAAAGAGAGACGTAAAGGGAGTAATGACTGCAAGAGCAAGTAAGACCGAGCAAAAAGAGAAAGCACTGATGAACAAAAGTGGGTGTGGGTGGAAGCGTGACGCAGAGAAATGCACGGACAGAATCAAACACAGGTGTAGAAATATGCAGGTGGGCCGACTGGAGAAGAGGGACAAGAAGCAAAGACAAAGGAACTCGAGAAACAAAAGGGACGCGGCGCGATTATCTACAGATGGCTAGAGAGTCAGATAGCGAAAGCGAGAGGGACTGGTTTACAAAGCGTTTTTCAATGGGATTTTCCTATTGAAAGGGACTTTTGTAAATCAGGCCCAGAGTGTGTGTACAGAGAGAGGAAGAAGAAAGAAAGAAAGAAA
This sequence comes from Ambystoma mexicanum, assembly GCF_040938575.1. Classification (NCBI taxonomy): domain Eukaryota; kingdom Metazoa; phylum Chordata; class Amphibia; order Caudata; family Ambystomatidae; genus Ambystoma; species Ambystoma mexicanum. The sequence continues at coordinate 107,848,666 of NC_090926.1, read as the reverse complement.
GAAAGAAAGAAAGAAAGAAAGAAAGAAAGAAAGAAAGAAAGAAAGAAAGAAAGAAAGAAAGAAAGAAAGAAAGAAAGAAAGAAAGAAAGAAAGAAAGATTTGCCCAGGACAGATACGAAGAGAGGGATGATAGCAGAACGTATAACCCCAAGATGGAAATCGAGAGCAGGAACGAGTAAAGAAGGAGGGGAGGGAACAAAGTTACGCAATTAAAGGGAGAAAGCAAGAGAAATGCCACTATAAAATAGAAAACAAGGCTAAAATCCGAGGAAAGGGAGACATGGAGAACGAAGGAGAGATATAAGAAAGGAAAAGGAAGGAAAACAAGAGCAAGAGAAATCTGAGGAAGAAATGAAGAGCGGGACTTCGCGAAAGCGGGAGAGAAGAGACCAGCACACACATGTGGACACGCTGGAACGCGTGGAATGAAGGAGAGAGGCACATATAGGCGAGAAGGAACAATAACAGAGTAAGCACAACAGAAGCGCCCACTGGGTAGCGAGGGAGAGCCAGTGGAGAGCGAATGCAAGACAGGAGATGGGAAAACAGATGGCGAGAGAAAAGAAGGAGTGAGGAAGGGAGAGGGGGGGGGGAGAATTTCCATTTTCAAAGCACATTGAGACCCCTTCAGGGCTGTAAGGCAGCACATCTCGGCGTCTCCTCCAGGGACCTCCCTCTCCCCAGCGAAATCAATATGCTGAAGTAGATTTACAGCCAGGCTACTCTGATTGGCCGCCGGGCCTGACAGCGCTGATTTAATGGCGGCTTGGATTGGCTGGTCTCTGACAGCCTTATTTACGGCCGGCGCGCCATTGGCCGCGGGAAGGGACTGGCTGTAATTTATGGGCCCGCGCCTGATTGGACGCAGGAATGGTGTCGGGTTGCAATCATAAACTTGGAATTTCTCTCCGGTGTACGGGAGCCATTTCCCCCGCCCGCTTCCCTTTCTTGTGGGAAGAAGAGAGGGACGAAAGAAGCACCCACCCCATCTTTTTTGAGATGCAGGAGTGAAGGTTGAAGGGACGATGGAAGTATATTCTGCAACACATTTTCTGCTTCAGGCTGGCTGAAATATATTTCTGTAGCACTAGAAGTGCACCTCACTTTGTTTCATAGCAATCCGCGGAGTTGGAGGTGATTTCTTAAAGAGCTTAGTTTTCAGCTCGGATCCCCGAGTTAGTTAGACCTGAGTGCTGTTTGGCAGTGTGGTTGGCTGGGCAAATCACTTTATATTGTGTGATAGTGATAAATTATCTATAAATCGTGTGATCTGTAGTAGAAAAAAAATCCCTTATGTGCGTGGTCCTGAGAAATCACTTTACATTGATTGATGTAGAGAACATCTCTTTGTATTTTGCGGTATGTTGTGATCCTGGGCCGGCTGCTTGGTAGTATGTCTTTTTCGATGCTGTTTTTTTGGTATACCTTTTTCGGGTCAGCTTTAACTGAGACACGTCAAATATAACAACAAAAAACAAGAACATGGCTATTGAACCTAATAGGTGGAGGAAGTGCACGTTTCTTCTGTCATTTAACAAAAAGAAAAGTCAAAAAGGAAATAAAGACAAAGTTAAAGATGCACGGAGAAAAAACAGCACTGAGGGAAATGCATTGGTCAAATTACTTCACACTGTGGGATCTTGAACAAACTACTGGTGTGATCCTGGGACCATTGTCTGATCCCTGTAAAACAGCATTAGTACATGCGATGCTGGAAAATTCACTTTATGTTGTGTGATCGTGGGCCAAAGACGTTAGATTGTGTGATCTGTGCAAACCACTTTATAATTTATGATCAGGACCAATACCTTTATTTTCGTTAACTTTGGGAACATTGTTATAATTTCTTTGATCCTGGGCATCGACAATGTGCCTTAGTTTCTTTATCGGAGGAACTTGGGAGTACACATGACACAGCACGCCAAGTACTGTCCAAAGCATATATAAGTCCCGATTTTAGGGTTCAGTCCCCAAGAGCCCACTCCACATGATGCCTCGAGGCAATGCACACATGGGTCAGAGAGGACAAGTGCACGGCCACGAGCCTGGTCCAGCTGCTTTAGACCTTGCTTGTTACATTGCCCCGTTTTTTAATGACAGTTTTTTTGCTAGAAATACAAATCGAAAAAATATTGGGGAGTGGGTAAGGGAATATAAGGGGTAGGGTGTGGGGGGAGCAGGTAGTAAATAATAGGGGGCAGGAGGTTTGGGGGATGCACCCCAACAAAAATGTTCAATTCGTGTTTTGGGCAAAAAACGGTTTGAAAAAGAAAACAAATTAAATAAACTTGGGCGATATAAGAAAATAGAACCGCGCACAAGATAACACAGAGCGTAGAGCGCAGTTGCTTGTAAATATTGTTGGGGGGGGCACCGGCCTCCTGGTCAAAGCAGCATTGCCAAAGAAATTGACAGGCTGGGCCAGCAGCCCTTTATCCATGCCTGACCCATGGCACACAGATCCTACAATACATGGCCACCAACATTACTCTTGGTTTCTTGGCATTGTTGCTGTTGTGGGGTATTTGCACCCATAAAGAAAATTCCCTACTAATAAAAAAACACATTTCACCCAGAAACACAAATTCCAGGCCAATAAAATGGATTGGAAATCTGCACAACTGCACTCATTCCTGTAGCACTTACTGAGCCAACAGCCAGCTTCCAAGTGCTGTACAATATCACTTTTATTGTCTGATTCAAAAGCATATCCTTCCTCTTGAGAAAGGCCGGTAGAGTCCCATTCATCGTAAAGGGCCCCTGATGGAAACGCACATGTTGTCTCCTTAAAGTATCGCAGTCCCTTATACCACCCCTAAGTTATGATGGTGTACATCAGGGGTAGAAGTGGAAAAAAGGAACGAGGAGTCTGGAATGGAGGAGGGGGGAGGAGGTGATGCTGAATTGGTTGAGGATAGGGCATGTGGGGCTGAATGACTGTCTGTTTCGAGTGGGGAAGCGTGAGTCGAGGGACTGTGCGGTGTGTGGGGTGCCTGAGACTGTGGGACATTTTTTGCTTAGGTGTCAGAGACATGTTGAAGAGAGAGAATTGATGAGGGTTCGGTTGACTGCGCTGGGTGTGGCTGAGCTGAGTGGGAAGGCTTTGCTGGGAGGTGACGGGGTGAGAGGCAGGAGGAGGAGCAGTGTGATGTTGGATTTTGTGAGGCAGACGGGGCGGGGCGGTGGGAGAAGTTGTGAGTTTATGTGTGCTAAGTATTGATTGGTGGGTCTGGTGCACATCATCCTTTAGGATGGGGAAGCGCCTGCGTGGGTCCGCCCACGCTTCCGATAATTGAGAAGAAGAAGAAGAAGAAGGAACGAGTGGTACTCGGGCTCCATCCAAAAAGTAGGGGGTGGGATGGTCAGACAGATGGCCGGGATGGTGGTGGGGGGATGTATAGTGGGGTGCGGGTTGTGGGGCAGGAGGATCCGACCAGGATCACATACATTGGCTCAAATTGATGAATTTCAAAGTCTACATTAATAATGTCTCATCGAGTTTACTTACAAAAAAACTAATTGCCTAATAAAGCCACATGACAGAATGTCAATCCTTTTGCAACATGTTAAGCCAAAAGAATATCATTGTGGCTCTAAGTTTCACAACCTGAATGGTAAACTATAAGTCCCAGAATGCAAGATAATGCCAACCTGAAAAATCTAGTTAACCCCACGTATATCAGACATGTAATAAAACAAGTTGTGTAAGAAACAACAATAGATATGTGGATTCTTTGTCACAAACTTCCAGCAGGTTGTTATTCATGATGTCGAAAACATTTCATTAGTGACTTAAAGCAACTTAATTTTTTGGGCATATCAAGATAGTAGACATCCTGGCTATAAACAAATCTTTAAATGGGCGTTCTCTGTTGCTCACTTTAACTAGCACAGATGTGCAAGGTGATTGGTGCTTTGCGAGCTCTTTGAGTTGGAAATGCTCCATCATGCACAGGAAAGGCTCTGACACTGATAAAAGAAATGTGTGTTGCAACCAGAGCACCTTAGCGTCCATGCTGTGTGTGTGTCTGCCTCGCTGTGACTTGGGAAACTGGCAGTGCTTGAATCTCCATTCTATATTTGGCTCATGAGAAAGAAAAAGCCCCCAGAGCGTACATGCCCTTTGACAGTGTTGTTTCATAAAGTCCCCTCCTGTAATGGCGGTGGGTTCTGCACTTATTCATGCCACCAGATGTAAGGAGGCATGCAGACTTCAGCTCCACCAGTGCAGGAAGGAAAAAAAAACAGAAGACACGCCTTCTCTGTCTACGCCCAAAGACTCTGGAACCTCCTCTCCTTCAACATCCGACTCGCCTCCTCGCTTCTACAGTTCAGGAATGAGCTCAAGACCCTCCTCTTCAAGTAGTGGCACCTTGCTAGTACCTAGGTCCATACACTGACTGTCCACTCCCACCATTGCAGAGAGTGAGTGATCTGATCCCCACTGTTTCCTCCCCTGGTACTTGTAGACCCACTGCTGGCAATTGCGCTCCCTCCCCTGTTGTTAGATCCCCGCTCCGTTGCTCCTCTGCTCCCTAACCATGTCCTTACCCCTATGATTGTAAAGTGCTGCGTTGGCTCCTGAAGCTAGGTCTGCACTCAATGAAAGCTCTAATAATAATAATGCTACAGTAGCCATTGAGTGAATGGCAAGATAGCTCAGGAAATTGAGCGCTCGCCCACATACATTTGTGTTCAGCTTGCAGTCCACGGGTTAAAATCCTGGCATGGCATACTCATCCCTTCCTTTAAAAGTCAATACCCTGTCTACCATTACACCTGGTATTCATAATGCTTATTATTACACCACTTAGAAGCAGGAGGAATCCGCCATGAAGCGCTATATAGAAGCGTGACATTATCTGTGACTGTGCTGCAGGCTATTTTCCCCATTCTCTGAACAGAGGGTGGCTTTCCGTGGTCTCATTTCACATCCACCATTCACACACATCTTGGACACCGCGCACAGGTTTTGTGAGTTGTATTTAATATGTGTAGAGTCGCGTGTGTTAAGCAGAAGGCAGTCTGTCTGGAGTGCATTACATGTATACACTCTGGGATTCCCTGCAAACCGTACAATGTTTCTTTGGCACCAATGACCTAACCCCAGCAAGCACGAGTGCATAGTGCTGCGGCCTGAGGCTGCCTTTACCATGGCACGTGGCGCTGTACATATCACCCAATCAATAAACAGGAGGCTGGTGTGCGCAGAGCCACACACAACCAAAGTCTCCCTAAAGTCACACGAGATCTGCCTGCCGTGTTGGTAATCTCCCCAGTTCTGATGCTGAATTTCAGTCTTTCTGAAATTCATACATTCATTTTTTCTTCAAATGTCTACCAATGGCTTGTCTTGCTTGAAAATCCGATACTGTGTATTGATTGATTTTAGATGTTACACCTTTTTCAGAGGCTTTTTGGGCTGGTCTTCCTGCAGGCCCTTTCACGGAAAAACCACTGTACAATGCCAAACTCAGAAACATGCATAAACAAATCTAGACTTTATCCAGATGGAGTTCTCTGTGGACCAATGCGGAGGCTCTGCCCACTTCCTCTGAACTCTAGAATCCTTTCCGAAACCAGGGCTACTGCCATTGGTCGGGTAGACTCACAGGGTGCCGTGAGGCGGCTAGCAGCGTCCAGCGCTATGGGCCATAGGTACTGTGGCAAAATGGCATCCTAGCAAGGTTTGTGACGACATGCGCCTATGCATTCCAGTTACAGCTTAACACCAGTTCAGGGACAGCTGGAAGAAGTCGCAGTGAGGGAGTATCAGTTTGTGAGGGGGAGGGGTTTAGGAGCTCCGCCTGAGCCTGCTGAACCCCAAAACAGTGCTTGCTTCTTTTGTACCTCTGTGTTGAAAATTAGCTAGGTCGCGGGCCATTTGTCAATAGAGCTAGAATCCAGCGTGTTCTGCCCTGATGGCAATCACTGTTGCTTTTGAGGCTCGATGGACCTCTGAGTGCAGGCTCTGACTCCACAGTGAGTTCAACTGTGCCCACAGGGCCTGTTGCAAAAGCTGATGGGCACCAGTTAACTTGTATGTTCATGTTTTCTGTTAGCAGCTGATTGTTCCAACATTGGTGCGTTGTTCTGAAGTAATGTGACTTGTGGTCAAAAACATCTGGGGAGCCAAAGTTTGCAGAAGACCCCTGGTGTAGGGGTTTCAGAGGTAGCTCCCGTCTTCTGCTATGACCCGATGAGCATTGAGCGGCTGATGCCCAATTTGTCACAATCTTGCCACGTCCTTGACAATTGGCTTGGTTGGGGGTTTCCACTGCCAAATATAGGGCCCCCATTTACAGTACTTGCCATCACTGTCACTGTCATATAATTCTGCAGGGCAGATCGACAATGCTTTGTTTTCCTCTGAGCAATGTTGAGAGAGTCTAGACTAAAGAGAAGGGTATTCCTTTGGTCATGGAATCTCATATCAGACCCCTTGAGTTCATGAAGTATCTAAGGTGCCAATGAACAGACAAGGGCAGCAAGTTTCCAAATGCCATCCCAGCATGATTTTCCTGCTGCCATGTTTTGGAAACATTCCTCAAACCTTATTCCATCCTGAGTTGCAGTTAGCCATGCTTCCCAGATCATTTATGGAATGTTTGAGTTCAGAAAGAAAGAAGGCCACCCTTGTGTTTTCTTGTGTCACCCATATGTAATTTGCCTAAATCGCACTGGAGTAAAAGTGGGAGGGCAGTCCATTAAAGGTATATTCCTGTTGGACGCTTGAGATGTGAACAATCCAATTACGGTTACAGGTTTTCTTGTGTCATGTGAAGCCGCTGACCAATTTCTTCAGTGCCTTGGGAGGATAGCTCAGCGGCAGCGTGCTCGCCTTGGAAGCAAGACGACACGGAGCACCGCAGGTTCGATCCCCGGGTCCACGCTTAGAAACCTCTGGGTATTAAGTGCGTTATAAATAACCTATCATATCCTCTCAGGGACCAAGTATTGTTGCATCCCAGGAGCTTCTACCCACTAAGAGTCTGCCCCAAAGAACAGAGGGATTGCTTTTAGACTGAGTCTGCCAACATACCCGGACTGCCCACAGAAACAGCCTGACCTCTGAAGCAGTGTCTGAGCCACAGGCTGGAACCTGTCTGCTGGAAGCTCTGAGCCCCTGCGCCCTGTAGATGTGTTGACCCAGTACCTACATGGAGAGAAATATGAAGAGCTCCCAGGTCAAGCTACGAGACCTCTGTGTGGGAGAACTGCTACAGTGCTGCTTGAAGCTACGAGACCTCTGTGTGGGAGAACTGCTACAGTGCTGCTTGAAGCTACGAGACCTCTGTGTGGGAGAACTGCTACAGTGCTGCTTGAAGCTACGAGACCTCTGTGTGGGAGAACTGCTACAGTGCTGCTTGAAGCTACGAGACCTCTGTGTGGGAGAACTGCTACAGTGCTGCTTGAAGCTACGAGACCTCTGTGTGGGAGAACTGCTACAGTGCTGCTTGAAGCTACGAGACCTCTGTGTGGGAGAACTGCTACAGTGCTGCTTGAAGCTACGAGACCTCTGTGTGGGAGAACTGCTACAGTGCTGCTTGAAGCACTGATCTTGACGCTGAAGGTGCTGGTATTCGTAGAAATGGTTGCATTAAAAAAAACGAATGCCACATTTCATCAAATTTCGGCTGTTCGAAAATTGCGTACAGCCGAAAATGTCAAACACATTTACCATTCGGTGTCATAATAGTGACCTGCACCCTTGTCCACTATAATGGCATCTGGGGTTGCGTGGGTGTTCACCTCGCCCAATAGGAAGACGTTTTTTACAAAAGCAACCAAAAAAAATGGCCCTGCAGCGCTGGTCCCCATGCACATAAGTGAAGGGAACGGGCGTTGCAGAAAGATGGAGGAGTCGGCGGGACACAGCGTGGTGTGCGGCCAAGTAGGTGTTTGGGGGAGCAGGTTGCCAGAAATGTCCACGGCACAAAAAACAGAAAGTCCATATCATTCAAATAACTTTTATTTTTTTCTCCCAATGACATTTCGCATTCGACCATTTCATGGACAACCAAGGTGCTTGAAAAACAAGCATACCAAGTTGGCACTAACTGCTTTGGGTTAAACAAGGTTTGAGACACTGTCATGTTCTGGCATCGTCTTTGCCACCATGCCTCCTGATTTGGATAGGACCAGAGATGTTATCCACACCCTTTGGTGACCCAAGCCACCTTTTAGTGCTCAGCAGGGATATTTAGAATGACCTTGTCATGCCCCCCACCGCACAAATGTCCACTCCAAAAACTTTTCTGTGCTCATCAGAATGTTGCTGCACAAGAAACTACCAAGTGTAAAGATAACATTTTGCAGTGGACTAAACCTTAGATGAAAGCTGGCTAAGCTCCCTTTGGACTAGGCACAGCCTACAGCCTTGATGTGAGAAGTGTTTCATCCACACTTGGATTCCTTGAAAGGTTCCTGCAACCGTAGACTTCAATGGGCCTTTGGAATTAATACATCTACACTTTCACACAACTGTCCTGAATCCCAATTAGACCAGTAATGCTATTTAACGTCCTCGGTTGCAGTGATACTGTTTCTTTATGTGTCTTTTCTTCTCACCAAGTGTTTGAAAGGTTTCTACAGTTTCAAACTTTTTTTTAATGATACTGTATGTCTAGACCTCATTTTAATTGACTCTTGAATGCTTTGCATCTTGTCTTTTTGGCCTTTCCATGTCCCCACCTGAAATAGCAATTTGGCAGCTGCAACTGTTTAATAAGGCATATACTTCAGTACTTCTGCCAATGCCCACTGCTAAGGAAAGGGCCTTTCAATATGTTTTTTCTAGGATCCATAAAGGAAAGGCAAACGAGCGAGAGGTGAAAAATATGACCTTCCCTGTGAGAGGGATGCAGCCATTCTTAGATTGACATTTTCTTTCAGGTACCCTCAATCATTTCACCCGAGTCTTGCCCAAGTACAGACGTCGGGTATTGTTATGTAGCTGATATATTATGACTAGAACTAGCATACCCAGGGTACCTTATTTTTTTATTTTTTTTATTTAATGAATTTAGTTGAATTTAATCAACTTTTTTCAATTTAAAACAGGAATTTATCAAAAAGGTTTACATATAAAACACAGTGAATTATAAAGCATACAATCATAAAACCCCACAAATCATCCCAAATGTCACACCATCACTTCCAGGGCTAATAATTACATTTGGGTTTGGCATTCTTAGACGATTGCTACGCAATGAACAGGTGTGACAATCATTGTTCCATATAGCAGCTATTGTTAAGAATCGGGCTATTTTAGTAGATTTAAGGCTCGCAGAAAGTGAATTGTAGCCAGCCTTGTGCTCATGCAGGTGGTAGTGGAAATAGCAAGCCATCTATGCTCATGTCTCATCTGGCTAAAAGAAGGCAAATGTTTACTAAAGTGACTTTGTCTTAAGTTCATAAGTTCAGGGCAGTCCACAATAACATGCTCCAAAGTTTCAATAGTTGTTGCGTTGTTGCAAAAACGACATCCTGAAGATTCCCGCGGGATTTCGTTTCTACGGGCTTGAATTTCAAGGGTAGGACATAACCAAAGTATCACACACCTACCCAGCTCTCCCTCTCTTGCTCTGTGTTCTCTTCCTCACCTTGTCTCTCTCTTTGGCTCTCTCTGTCTCACTGTATGTCTCTATCTGTTTCAATGTGAACCAGACTTCCATCGTTAGATGCATATTTGCTAGAGCCATCCCAGCCGTGGCTGAAGTGGCCCAGCCACTGACAAAACACAAATATCTTAAAGGGTGGAGTGTGTTTTTTTGCCATGGAAACTATTTTAAAAAAAGGAAATTATGTAATGGTACTAATATTGCAAACTGGCTGCTCTTTTAAAAAAGTTTAAAAATGTTCATTTCTAAAGATCACTTTCAGTACAAATTGTAGTTATAATAAGAATAGTGCACTTGTTTTACTGAGGAAAGCACATTATCAGAAATGTTTTTGTGATGGGAGTTTATCATTCAATTTGGCAGTCTGGTACATTTGTGTTGTATTCTTTCAAGGAATCAGGGACAAATAGCACCAACGCAAGGTTATGGCTGCTTTGCATAAAATTAAAAAGCATTCTTGGAACATTAGAATGACCAAAGATGTTTATATTTAACAAATGTGTATGTGAAGAAAGGGTTATATGGTTGAATCAATAAGTGCATAATGCACACTGGTCTTGGTGTACATTTCCTGCATCATAACATTCACCCTAACATTAAAATGTTTAACATTGAACAGTATATACCTATTCCGATACCCTCAGTATTTGGATGTGCGGACAGAATGACTGTGACATTAGTAACTCTATTGGAGTCCAGGGTCTTTGTTCTGGAGATGTGTTTTCCTTTACCATTACAGAATATTAGCCGGGTATTACTTCTTCATATGTGTCATTTAAGAGAAATCAGTCATACAGTTTTTCATTGGTTTCTCAAGCTATAAGGTCCTTCGTTATACGGATTAATACAATTGGTTTGGCATGCTTGTGCCATGTCTGGAACATTCAGATCAATTAGCAGCACGTAAGCCAAGACCCAGGTGCAAGTACATAGGACACAAGGCTGCCTACCACCCAATTAGCCCAATATCTTTCATTACCCATGCCTTCTGCCGTGAAATTCTCTTTGAACTTGTCCTTGCAGAGTATTCTTGTCCTGGGAATGCATAGGAGTGAGAGCCCTCGCTATCATGTCTGGAACCCCGGTTCAAGCCCTATTTACATCTTCGACTCACGACCATGATTCTGTTCATTCTGCAGCTTTTAAATATTTTAAATGAATTAAGACTTGGCATCCTTTGTGTTCTTTCATGCACCTTAACGTAAGAAGATTCATCCTCTGCACACTCGCTCTTATTCAGCGTAGATAGTTGTCCTCACCTTCTCAGTTCTTGACTTGAGGCCAGACAGCCTCCCAACGCAGTTCCAACAACCTGCTATTCTACTGCGACAAAGCCTTTTATTTTCTCTTCATGATTCTTTGGCTAATTATTCCATGATACCAATGTGCAGTTTTTGTACAATGGCGGCTCCGCCTGCATTCTATTCACTACTTGTAGCTAGCCTATCTGATGATCTATCTTGCGTTTCAGCGTCTGTACATTCTTCATACTTCTAACTTCTGCAGCACTTTTTACCATATAATCATCTTCTTTTACACTTTAAGGTTCACTTGATTCTTTACTTTGTCATTTCTCGTCTAGGATCCATACATTGTCTTCATTCAGTATTTCAGGGCATCGTGCACTCTTTCTTATGATTTAATCAGTCCATTTTCCTAGCTCTTTCTCATATTCCTTCAGGGAGTTCCTCCTGTAGGCTGTCATCAACTCGAGGATACATTCGATATGGTCGCCTTAATGGATACCGTCTTCCATATACTCGCTACAGTATTGGTACTATAGCTGGTGTTAGACTGGGCACTGTCTCCTGGCTCCAATACAGGAGGATAGTGGGGTAGGATGTCCTGCGGATGTGTAGGTCTGCTCCTTTCCAAGGAGTATGTGGTTGCTGCCAAGCAACGGTTTAAAACTCTAAGGGCCACTGATATACCTCCAAAATCATGTACTGTTGCCACAACTCTGTCCCACAGCATAACCACAGGATTACGCGTGGTGCTAGGACAGTTTAAGTCCCCATTTTCGGAGTCCATAAGACTCAATGGGGATTTTTGTCAATGTATCATGAGTGGTAATTTTGAGTGGTAAATCCAGTGATGTTTGGCCTTAAAGTGGAGGATTGATCTCTAGCATAATGCTAAAGTAAATCCTCCACTTCAAGGTCAACCTCAGAATTTGGCGATGCAGTAAAAGTGGCAGGGATAATGTTACTGCCAAAAAAAGGTGGTAGTAATAGAATTACCGACACTTTCTCACCTCACTGCTGATCTGAAAGGTTGCTGCCATCATTGTACTAAAGGATCTGGCTTTGTCACAAGGAACATACATTTGGGTTGCCTTAAATGGGGTCGCATAGATCGGGAATAGTCTCACATTGCAAGTATCTCACCAGGGAATGGTCCTAAAATGAGACTGGTGGGGTCGATGGCGTGTAGGATGAGACTTATTGTGTAGGGTGAGTAACAAGACAGCACAGTGCTTAGCATCGTATTGCAAGTGGCCCTAATATGTAGGATTGTATGGAAAGATTCCCCAACGTGTAGGATTGTGTTCACTCATTTAGGATCAAACGAGAATGAGCCTTTCCCACAAAAATAGTGAACTCTACTTGTATCCAGGCAACACGTCTCCGAAATTATTCCTTAGCAATGATTTCTTAGTGTGTGCTGGGTACCGGTATAGTGGATATTTCTTTATATATTAATGTTGGTTTGTATGGAACCCATTGTGGGCAAGCATTTCCATGCCAGCAGTAGGTGTTGGGGTACAGGCCCCGGGGTCTCCCTCTGTGGCTAGCAGAGGTCGTGACTGTTGCCCTGGGTCTTCTCGCCACAGATGTGAACATTCCGTTCTTCCAGGTTATGTTGGGTCTGCCTCCTGGAGGCCTTCACCAGCAAGCGTTGTGGGGGCTTTGAACCTCCACCTCTTGGGCTCTTTGTCTACACGTTGCACGCTGTGTTAACAACAAGCAACGCAGCCAATAATGGATTCATACGATGAAATGGAGTGGGGGGATTTGTTTGCTGTGGGGGCTATTAAGTCAAGTGGTCCAATGTGGGCTGTCTGCGCGGCGGCCGCTCTAGCCATCCGAAGGTCCCTGAAGTTCAAAGCAGCGGAGCAACTATGCTGAAAATGCTGGGGGGATCTGACATCTAAATGAAAGTGGCCCCTGCCAAATGAGTGGGACAAAATGTTGTGCCGCACAAGTTGAGGGGAACAAACATCCTTGGGCCCCCCTAAAATTACGCCCATGGTTCAAAGGACACTTGGGTGACAGGCGCCACCAGTAGGCACACCTGCAACACTTCCAAGATGGTGCATTAAAGGGTTAACTCCCCCCAAAAAAATCCGAGCTGCCCTCTCGGTGTCAATGACGTGTCGGAGAGCCTTAACCAAAGTGCCGATGTGTGGCCAACTGACGGGACGACCGTGAACACCTGCAGCTGTAAAGTGGCCGCCACGCCCTCCATGGCAGGCTCCGCCCTCCATGGCAGGCTCCGCCCCCCATGGCAGGCTCCGCCCCCCGCCTGTCATGACTGAGGGCTGAAGCACAGGACTGGGGTATGGAGTACATGCTAAAGGCCAAAGCTGGGCCGACCGCGAGTCCGACAGGGTGGGCAGAGGGGCACGAGAAAGGCAGAAAAGCAACGCTACAGCGGCGGCGATAGAGCAAGTGAGGAAAAGAGCGTATTCAGGAGAACATTTAGAGAAATGAAGACAGCCGATAAAGGAAAGGGGAGAACGTAAAAACGGCATGAAGGAAAAGAATATGAACAGTACATTTAAGAGGAAGTGAGGGGTGAAATGTTGTGAACCTAAGAGCCCCGAAAACAAACGCAGGAAAGAAAGACTGAAACGCGAGAGCTTGACGAAAACGCGCCTTAAACATCTGTCAGCAGAGAAAATGCAACGCCCCTGGCCGAGCGAAAGATGGGACGCGCGACGCGCGGGGTCCATGTGCGCTATTCCCGCCCAGGCTCAGGCAGGTCCTGTCATGTGTGTTCCGAAATTCTCAGACATGATCGTAGATCAAATGCAAACTTTAACGGGATACATACTATGACACGAAAATACACGTATGCGGCTTCGGTTATGCATAGCACTGCGCACACATATTTCCTCAAATAAAATAAACATGTGTGAGTGCAGAAAGATGAGCTCTGGACGATTCGCCCCCCTCCGCCCCCCCCCCCCAGTCTTTCAGACTATGGGTATATGCCGACCCTCACCCCAACCCCCCTTCGTCCAACCCAATGAAAAGAGGGTTTCAGAGAGGGGGGAGGACAAGTAACCGCGGACGGAAAGGCCTAAATAGTTTACATACCAAAGTCGTATTGGCCTGGCAGACAGGCATCCTTGGCAGAGGCGAAGCTTCCCTTGGAGACAGACTGACAGATCCAATAGTGTTCGGGCCTAGAAATTTATGGCGCGCAACCAGACCCCAAAAAAGAAAACAACACCGGCCGGGACGAGGAGGCTGAGAGACGAGCGTTATGAATCGCCACCAGCGCCCCCTCCCCTAACATTGCGCTCTCCCCGCAGATAAATTGACCCTCGAGGAGAGAACAGGCGGTCAATATTCTTTTTATATTTAGTTAGTGTTTAGGGCTGTCTATGAATATACGGCCTCCATAAGAGCCATCCTCGTAAAAGGCCAGATTACTGTGACAGGCTATTGATTCCCTCAAGTCGTCCATAAAACAAAACAACGGAGAAGCGCTGTAAAAAAAGTAAAAAGCGGGAGCGATGGAGGGAGGTGCCTTCATGGTGCCCGGCCCTGCACCAGCAGCACGGAGGGCCTGGGGCTCCCGGGGGACGGGGACCTAGGGCAGGGGGGAAAGGGCAGCTACCAGCCAATGGCTCAACAGCGTCCAATGACTGAAGCGTTCCTGGGCTGACTGCAGCGAGAGGGGCGGCAAGGTCGTAGCGGTAGCGGCTGCCTGCCACAAGGATGGCCGTAGCGGTAGCAGCTGCCTGCCACAAGGATGGCCGATAGCGGCTGCCTGCCACAAGGATGGCTGTAGCGGCAGCGGCTGCCAGCCACAAGGATGGCCGTAGCGGTAGCGGCTGCCTGCCACACGGATGGCCGTAGCGGCTACCTGTCACAAGGATGGCCGTAGCGGTAGCAGCTGTCAGCCACAAGGATGGCCGTAGCGGCTGCCTGCCACAAGGATGGCCGTAGCGGTAGCGGCTGCCTGCCACAAGGATGGCCTTCACGTTCGGTGCTGTGCACCCAAAAAACACCCAATGAGGGCACGAACCTCAGTTCTAATTAGACACAAGCCTCAGTATTAATCCAGTGCAGTACATTTCAAAGCAAACTTGGAACCACCATTTTACACCGGAGTCAGTGAACGAATTGTAAAAATAAAAAGTAGTGGATCAATGCTCCCTCTGCCCCGCCCTCTTCTCTGTTCTATCCCCTACTCCACACTCATCGTCCCTCCCCCCACCCCAACTTCTTAAGGGACATGCCCAGGACAGTAGCCACGGACACACCCCTGCCCACACTGCTGCCCCAACAGCAATTCGCAGATCGCTGCCCCAGCTGAGCTTTTTGACTTCCTGGGAAAGTGCTTTATGTCCCAAGCTGCCTACTGAAATAAACAAAGCACACCCAGCACCTGTGAGATAGCGCAATGAGGCGTGGCGCTGGATTGTTAGTGGCAGGCCTTAGGCTGAAAGCCCCAGTAGGGGAAGCGTAAAAATAAAAACAAAAACAACGGTGACATTCCCTACTGTCCTGCACTCCAGGTCACATAAAATGGGGCAACGATGGCAGATTTCCCTGTGAAGTAAGGGAACGGTGTGCCCTCCCACGTTGACCTTTGACCCTCATTAATAATTCAACATTGCCAAAACCATGCTGTGCACGTGGCTGGCAGCCCACGGTGCCAACCTCTGTCTAAAATGGCACTCATTCTTATGCTGGAAAGCACCCCTTAACCTTGTTTCTACATTCATTTTAACCCCCATATATCTAAAACCAAGCAGGTGGTTGAGTCCATTTTACACCTGCATGCTTGAAGACCCAGATTGCCACTGCTTTATCTGCAAGAGTGCTTTCGTCTTTCTTATGAAAAGCTCGGACTTGGGCAGTGCTGGAAATTGACATTATTATCTGTGGGATCCTACCAGTGACGCGGGTGGGTCAGGGGGTTGGGGGCGGGGGCTCCTGGAAAATAACCCAAGAGAGTAGCATTTCCTATAATGTAGCTGGCAAAGCATGATAAGATTTATGATGTCATTTATAACACGCCTGTACACACGTTTATCTAGGCAAGAGAAGGAAGGGGGGGGGGGCAGAAGGAGGACAAAACAAACAATCTTTCTAGGCCTTGTGTTATTCAGATCGCGTGAGTGTGGGGTGGGGGGGAGAAGTGCCGGGATGGGAAAGGGGGGAAGTGCTGCCAGGGAGGAGGCTCAATAAGTGCACAGTCGCTAAGTGGTTGGGAGGCCCAGAGGCAGTTCAAGGGGCAACTGGTTGTGCAGGAGCCTGGTCCCGTAGGTTCAGGGGTGGCCAGGTAACCAGCTAGCGCAGCAGACAGGAGCATCAGCACAGGAGAAAGAGAGAGAAAGCGGGAACGAAGAGGAAGTTGCTTCGGAACCTTAGGCAGTCCTGCTCAAGTTTGAGAGAGGCAGTGAGGCAGTGAGGCTGTTCCAGAGGGAGGCTCCAGAAGAGGACAAAGATCTACCCCCTACTCTCAGCCCGGAGAAACGGAAGGAAGATGCTTAGACAGAGAGAGTTGGACGTAGTGTGGTCCCCGGGCCCAGAAACCCTTGTGGACAATGCAAAGGGTCTTGAACTTTATTCTTGCCACAACCAGGAGCCAGTGGAGAGATTTCAGGGCTTGAGAGATACAATCCCCGGGCTTAAGGCCAAGGACAAGTCTTGCAGTCCTGTTCTGCTTTAGTTGCAAAGGGCGAAGAGTAGAGGCAGGCAGATTTAGAAGGAGGCTGTTGCAGTAGTCCAGCCGAGAGAGAACCATGCCTCTGGAGGCAGTAAGCTTCTGAGGGAAAGTGAGAAAAGGAAGGATACCTCTGAGGAGGTGCAGCTGATAGCGTGACTTCTTAGAGACGTCAGAGATGTGAGGAGAGAAAGAGACGGTGGAGTCGAAGATGACACCAAGGTCCTTTGAGGGTAGAGGGCCCAGGGAGGGAGGCCAGAGTGAAAGAGCGAAAGCGGGAGCAGGGGTCCCAATGAGAAGGATCTCAGTCTTACTGGCATTACGACAGAGATTGTTGGAGGCGCACCATTCCTGAACTGCGGACAGTCAATTATGAGAGAGAGAACAGAAGAGGCTCGGGGGAGCCTGAAGGAGATCTGAGTGTCACCCACATAACACTGAAAGTTAGAACAGAAGGTAGAGATGAGGTGGGCCAGAGGTGTCAGGTAGGGGTTGAACAGCCACAGAGAGAGGCTCGCCCCTGGAGAACACCACATGTAGTGAGAGAGAGGTAGTAGAGAGAAAGGACCCAAGTTGGAAAGGGAGGCTTGATTGGAGAGAAATAAGGTCAACCAGGCTAGGGCCTGACCGGTGATGCCTAGGTTGTCACAGAGACGATTGATCAGGATGGCGTGGTTGAGCATATCGAAAGCAGAGGATAGAGCATGGAGAATGGGGACAGAAGGAAGGTTAGAGGAAGGTTAGAATCAAGATTCGAGAGCAAGTCTAAAGAGTATACACCTTTCAAACCTAAAACACTGCATTTACATATTTGCTGCAGAGTGCATCCTAACAATCGTGTTCATGGGCATCTTCACCAGGTGCACAAGCAGTCTTGTGTCGAAGTGTCTCGCCCCTCGCTTCTGCACTGTGTAAAGTCCAAGCATGTTAAACCACTTGACCAATTGAAGGCTGCAGATTTGTTTGCTGGATCCTGGATCCGGCAAATCAGGCCCAAAATTCAGCAATGGTCTTTGCTGTAACCTTTGTGCTGGACCTCCCCAGAAGGAGTGCAAGTACAGCCCGATGTCAGCCTGAAAGCCTGGACCGGCATATTTCATTCCTCAGATAAGATAACTTGGCATCTCTGTACTCTGCATCATATTTGTCACTGATTTTGAAATGTAAAAACACACCTCTGAACAACATTTGCATTCCCATCAAAAAGATGAACACAGTATTTTCCTGCCACCCAAGCAGACACCACACAATAGCCAGCATTGTTAAACCGTGCAAGTGCATTGAAGAGAAGTGCAGGGAAGGGGGATGGAATCGGGAGCAGAGGAGTGGGCAAGTGCTGGAGGAGGATCCGGGAGGGAAGTGCTAAGGGGAGCCTGGAGGAGACACTCAGACTAAGTGCTAGTACAGGCAACTCTCAAGGGTGGCATGTGGGGCCACCTGGCAGGGGCCCGCAGTGCAGTGAGGGGGGGAGGGTGCTTTTATCGAATGGGAAGAAGGGCCTGGAATCCTGTTCGGTTCATGAGGATCAGGCCACAAGTCACAGCGGCAGTGGGGTGATTAGCAAGGAAAGGAAAGGGGGATACGAGGTAGAGTTTTGAGACGTTTCCTGAATTGAAGGAGGTCTGGCACATATCTGATAGGGACAGGGAGGCTGTTCCAAAGGGAGGCACCATCCTAAAATCCCAAACGTTGTGAGCTGTCCCTTGAAAAAGAAATGGGTTATGCCAACTCGACAGTCCACGCTTTGGACTGCTGCAGTCTTGAAAAAAGAGAGAATCATGTTATCAAAGCCCTGGCTGAGCACCGCCCCTAGAGAGACCAAGACCAAGCAATCCTTCCATAGGAAATCATGGCGCCAGACCTCTATGGCTACCAGAAAATCGGCAGTGTATGGGCAAGTTTCCCTCAGACACTGGGACAGCAGCTATTCAAGCTTCCATCGTACATATAGTACGCAATCCAAAGTAGTTAACACTTGGCTCAAGTGCGATATCGATACTGCACAGGCTGCAGCACTCCTAGCATCCCTCACACGCAATGGGCAAGGTAGGTACATGCCAGGCCACAACAGTGTAAGCTTCCCTTACATACAGGAGAGGTACAGGATGGTAAGAAGCAGTCAAAGCTTCCCCGCCATGCAGAACAGGTAAAGCACAGTCAGAAACAGTTCATGCTTGCCCCCTACAGCAGTGGTGCTGCATGGGCAGAAGCAGTCCAAGCTT
This sequence comes from Ambystoma mexicanum, assembly GCF_040938575.1. Classification (NCBI taxonomy): domain Eukaryota; kingdom Metazoa; phylum Chordata; class Amphibia; order Caudata; family Ambystomatidae; genus Ambystoma; species Ambystoma mexicanum. The sequence goes on along the minus strand of NC_090926.1, from coordinate 107,829,915 downwards.
CCCCCAGGCAGAACAGGTAAAGCACAGCCAGAAGTATTTCAAGTTTTCCTTCTACTGGAGAGGCAAAGCATGGTCAGAAGCAGTCTAAGCTTCCCCTCCATGCAAAACAGTTAAAGCACGGTCAGAATCAGCCTAAGCTTCCCTCCCATGCAGAACAGGTAAAGCACAGTCAGAAACAGTTCAAACTTGCCCCCTACAGGAGTGGTGCTGCATGGGCAGAAGCAGTCCAAACTTCCCCCATGCAGAACAGGTAAAGCACATCCAGAAGTATTTCAAGCTTTCCTTCTACTGGAGAGGTACAGCATGGTCAAAAGCAGTCTAAGCTTCCCCTCCATGCAGAACAGTAAAAGCACGGGCAGAAGCAACCCAAGCTTCCCTCCCACACTGAACAGGTAAAGCACAGTCAGAAACAGTTCAAGCTTGCCCCCTACAGGAGTGGTGCTGCATGGGCAGAAGCAGTCCAAGCTTCCCCCATGCAGAACAGGCAAAACATGGTCAGAAGCAGTCCAAGCTTCCCCCATGAAGAACAGGTAAAGCACAGACAATAGTATTTCAAGCTTTCCTTCTGCAGGAGAGGTACAGCATGGTCAGAAGCAACTCAAGCTTCCCCAATTCAGAACAGGTGAAGCACGGTCAGAAGCAGTTTAAGCTTCCCCCATGCAGGACGAGTATTGCATGGGCAGATGCAGTTCAAGGTTACCCCATGCAGGAGAAGTCCAGCACGATCCGAAGCAGTCCGATCTTCCCCCATGCAGAACAGGTAAAGCACAGCCAGAAACAGTTCAAGCTCCCCCTATACAGGAGAGGTAGCATGGCCAGAAGCAGTCCAACCTTCCCCTCCATGCAGAACAGTTAAAGCACAGTCAGAAGCAACGCAAGCTTCCCTCCCATGCAGAACAGGTAAAGCACGGTCAGAAGCAGTTCAAGCTTCCCCCATGCAGAACAGGCAAAGCACAGCCAGAAGTTTTTCAAGCTTTTATTTTACAGGAGAGGCACAGCATGGTCAGAATCAGTCCAAGCTTCCCGCATGCAGAACAGGTGAAGCACGGCCAGAAGCAGTGCTAGCTTCTCTCGCATTCTGGACAGGAAGTGGACGGTCAGAAGCAGCCCAGGAAGGTTACATTGCAGGCAGTCGTAGGACCTGAACCTCTCACACATAGACAGGGGCCAAACAGCACAGGCAGCCACAGTGCAAGCTTCCCCCATGCAGAACAGGCAAAGCACGGTCAGAAGCAGTGCAAACTTCCCCCATGCAGAACAGGCGAAGCACGGTCAGAAGCAGTGCAAGCTTCCCCCGTGCAGAACAGGCGAAGCACGGCCTGTAGCAGTGCATGCTTCCTCGTGCAGAACAGGCGAAGCACGGTCAGAAGCAGTGCAAGCTTCTCTCGCATTCTGGACAGGAAGTGGACGGTCAGAAGCAGCCCAGGAATGTTACATTGCAGGCAGCCATAAGGTCTGAAACTCTCACACATAGATAGGGGCCTCACAGCACATGTAGCCGCAGTGCAAGCTTCCCCCATGCAGAACAGGCGAAGCACGGTCAGAAGCAGTGCAAGCTTCCCCCATGCAGAACAGGCGAAGCACGGTCAGAAGCAGTGCTAGCTTCTCTCGCATTCTGGACAGGAAGTGGACGGTCAGAAGCGGTCCAGGAAGGTTACATTGCAGGCAGCCGTAGGACCTGAGCCTCTCACACATTGACAGGGGCCTCACAGCACAGGCAGCCGCAGTGCAAGCTTCCCCCATGCAGAACAGGCAAAGCACGGTCAGAAGCAGTGCAAACTTCCCCCATGCAGAACAGGCGAAGCACGGCCAGTAGCAGTGCATGCTTCCTCGTGCAGAACAGGCGAAGCACGGTCAGAAGCAGTGCAAGCTTCTCTCGCATTCTGGACAGGAAGTGGACGGTCAGAAGCAGCCCAGGAATGTTACATTGCAGGCAGCCATAAGGCCTGAAAGTCTCACACATAGATAGGGGCCTCACAGCACAGGTAGCCGCAGTGCAAGCTTCCCCCATGCAGAACAGGCGAAGCACGGTCAGAAGCAGTGCAAGCTTCCACCATGCAGAACAGGCGAAGCACGGTCAGAAGCAGTGCTAGCTTCTCTCGCATTCTGGACAGGAAGTGGACGGTCAGAAGCGGTCCAGGAAGGTTACACTGCAGGCAGCCGTAGGACCTGAACCTCTCACACATAGACAGGGGCCTCACAGCACAGGCAGCCGCAGTGCAAGCTTCCCCCATGCAGAACAGGCGAAGCACAGTCAGAAGCAGTGCAAACTTCCCCCATGCAGAACAGGCGAAGCACGGTCAGAAGCAGTGCAAGCTTCTCTCGCATTCTGGACAGGAAGTGGACGGTCAGAAGCGGTCCAGGAAGGTTACATTGCAGGCAGCCATAAGGCCTAAAACTCTCACACATAGACAGGGGCCTCACAGCACAGGCAGCCGCAGTGCAAGCTTCCCGCACTCACATCCAGTGACCCAGAACATGTATTAGGGTAGAGTGAATGAGCGAGACTGGGGTTGGGAGAACGCCTCATGAACGATTCTGTTCCATGCATATTTGGATGGGGAGCCGCAAGCATTGTGGTTGGTATTTAAAGGGCAGTGCACCATTTAAAAAGACTGTCCGCAAAAGAAACGCAATGGACGCTTCCTTCCTTTACCAGCAAGCAACACACACTGGCCAAAACGCGTCTGTGATTGTTGTTCTCAGTGCTCCAGATAAGCGCCGTAGCTCCCTCCAATACCCCCTAAAAGCAGGCCAATGATCCCAAGAAACAACAACACGGGGCGTCGGACCCTTTCTGCCCCCTAGTGGCCTGACCTGCGCCTTGCACTCCGAAGGCTTGCACCCTCCTGATGCCTGAGGCGAGGAAGGCCTAGTTATGTTATCTGATAGTTACACTGGGCCTAACACCGCCGTAGTGGTCTTACGGCGGCCGGCAAGTGCTGCCTACAAAGGATATTCAAATTAAACAAATAATGACTTTGAAAAAAAAAGTTTTCTTGCCTAAAATACACTGCTCACATATTACAACTCCAAGTTTACTCCGTAAAAAAATGTTCAAGTCCCAACTTCCTAAAATACAGAGTAGGATTGTTTGACCTCCAATTCTTATTATTCTTATCTCTGGAGGCCCCACAGCCCCCGCTTGTGTGAGATTTGTCTGCATGTCTGCAGCGTTGAGTTGGCCAAAATAACACCTCTTATTTAAGCTCTCCCGTGTGCTATAAAAATGCCCAGTATTCATTTTAACTGCTCTCCTGTCCTGACTGGAAATGTCAGGTTTTAAATGGCGCTGCCTTTGGTTCACGAGTTGAGCGTGAGCACTGGGCTGGAATAATTGAACGTGAAAAGTGGACGCTCTCAAATGAAATTATTCTCGCTCCCAGCTCCCGTTTGTGACTTCATTCTGCAGTGAAAGCACTGATTGCAGATGTGAAAGCCTGCCTCACTGCCTTGGCCCTGTCCGCCATCTTGACCTCGATGCATACCTCTGCATGCCTTGCCATTCGCCAATCCTGCGACGTCCTCCAGCCCTCAAAGGTAGCGGGGGGAGAGGATGGGGGGGCGAGGGAGGGGGTGGGGGGCTCGGACTGGGGCACGAGGTTGTCTTTGATAAAATGTGATGCAAATTGTGCTTTTTGAAGAATATGTATTGCGCAACACTGATCAAAACTACTAGCAGCATAGTGAAGTAACTCATCAAACTCCCACATTGTCCAAAAAACGGGCCCACATCAGCATTTTGTGCTTTTGGTTCGGCCATGGGCCTATTGCCCTATAGGCTAACCGAGCCCACAGGTAGCAAAATACCCATACCCCAATCCCATGAGAGACTCCAAGCCTATCAGAGCCAATCAGGGTTTCTTCTTTGCAGCCATGTTTTTAGTATAGGCTGTTTGGTGGCATAGTCCCAATTGACAACTATTGCCATACAAGTAGATCGCTACTGGAGGAAGGCCCTCATGAGGAATAATCGGTGCTGCTTCTATCCTTCTGCATGCAAACTAGTGCACCACACAGGGCTGCTCAAAGCACGGAATGTTGCCCCCATCTGGCTGGTGTACAGGAAGTGTCCTTGGAACAGAAGGGTTAGATATGCGCTGTGGCAGTGCAGGCATTTTTTCACGTCCCACTCCATTTTCATAGTAAGTAATAATAAAAATAAATAAATAAATAAATAAATAAAGAATGATTTCTTATATCGATCTTCATGCCGGACTCCAGCCTCTAAGCGCTAGACCGGGGCCTCGTCAATGATGTGAAGACCAGGTCATGCCTGTGGGAACGGAGTGACTAGTTGGAGGTGTGAGTAAACGATCCCTGGCGATAGGGTGAGTACCTAAACCTTTGGTGGCGAAACCAGACAGCAGAGGGAGTACCCAGGCTTTTTATGGCAATAGCTGGTATATGGCACCAATTCACAATTATATTATTAATAGTAGTAGTAATAATAATTATTATCGTAATTATAAAAACAACTATGCTAATAAAAGTCATAATTTGTGTTCTCACATAGCGCTTGGTGCAGTATTTCTCCTGCCTCCAAATGCTTGAATAACAGGTGTTATTAATATTATTTCCCCATTTACCTACCCCTAATTTATCCACCTCGAAAAGGAGGAGAGGTTGAGCTGGCCCCGCTACAGAGCTTATACTAGTGAAATTCGGACTGGCCACACGCGAGAGGCAGCACTTAACTCGTGAGCTATCCACCCGTGCATATGATGTGAGTACAAAGCAAAAACGTGCTAGAACCTGTGTATCTGATGGTAATGGAAGGTCAATGGTTACTCCCTGGTAACTCCTCATAAAAGGCCTACATAAGTGTCAAAACTATTTGGTTTGACAATGCTTGCCTTTGTTCAATCAATACCGCCTTGCGGCTTAACTGTTGATCGTGATCCCACACTTCACTTCTCATAGAAGTTCCGCAGTATTTTCGGGGCTCTTCTAAACGTCCGTTTAGAATGGTGCGGTTGAACACAGACTGAAACAATTGTGGAAATAACTACGGGGAGTGCAACTCCCAGAGGAAAAGAAAGTTGGCAGTCGGGAACATCAGGAAGGGAGGCATGCTGAGACATTAATGTTAACACCACGAAAGGGTACACCTGATCCCAAGACCTGTCTAGTCTTGGAAGATTGAGGGTTGACTTTACTTTGACAACTCCCAGTCCTCTAGCCCCAGAAGAGAACATCTGTATCCCCATATAACGCCCCTGTGCCTTACAGAGGTCTTATAGCTCACCTGCTGCCGGGGCACACAGCCCTCCACATCTACTTCCTGAACAATAATTTGATCTTCTGTTTTTTTGAACCATGTGCAGAGTGTACAGTTTTCATAGACGATGAGTCCTTTTTACTCAGTGTTGCCAGGATGCAATTGATGAACCACAAGCCTCTTCCATCTTTGTTACTCCATTTTTTCGAGATGGAGTCGATGGCGCACACAGCTCTTCTGTTTCTGGTACAGCCATGTACTTGGATGGACTTGGTGAATATGAGTTTTTTTTGTCTCACATGCATGATTTTAGGATGCCCTGATGATATGATATGGAATTTAAAACGTGCCTATACACAAGTGTTTCAATGCGCAAAATGGGCAAATAGGGTTTCCTGTTTCTCCATGCTGTTAGGACGGGCTGTGAGCCACTTTTCTCCTTGGCATATTCACGCACTTAGGATTTCTTGATAGACACTTGTCTTGCCCAGAGCTGGTTCTTGTATTCTAGTCGCCCGGTGACCTCATCCAGGGTCCCCAGGAGCAAGGTGGATGCTTTGTTCGGCACTTCCAAACCAGGAAGTTATCTACAGAGCACTTGCAAGGTCAGTCATCTCCACTCGTCATTTCCAGTCTCGGGAGGCTAGCTGAGGGGCAACGTGCTCGCCTTGGAAGCAAGACGACACAGAGCACCACAGGTTCGATCTCCGGGTCCATGCTTAGAAACCTCTGGGTGTTAAGCGTGTTATAAATAACCTAATGTATCATATCACTGAGCAGGTTAGTGGGTAACATTGCTCTCAGCTTGCAGTAGGGCTTGTACAGCTAGAAGGTCACCTCACATGTTCTTCTGGCTGGCAAGTTTGGGAGAAAAGGTTTTCCACTTTCTTGGAAGTCTTTGTCTTTTCCTACATTGATGAGGACCTTGGAGCAGACATTATTCCCAACAAAGTTCTAGGTGACATACTTCAGTAGTCCAAAGATAATTCAACGACGGGGGTGGCCTCCCAAATTGTCAATCTTCCACAGCTGATTTGTTCCCTCCTCATGGCTTCTGTGTGCAGAGATTTCTGCCTGGCAATGTCATACCCAGAATACTTTGTCTAAAGGAATTGGCGAGGGGCACAGGAAGTGTGGAGGCACTTGGAGAATCCCAGATCGTGGGACCTTCTGTGGATTGGTATTCTGCTATTTACTGTAACTCCACTCTCCAGTCTGTCTGCCCGCTTCAAATAGACTCTGCTAGTTACTATCCGGATGTGAGCTTTCCATTATCCTTGCAGGGATGGCCTTTGAGGCAGTAGTTCCCAGAAAAAGTGACACACCTTTCCAGTGGGATCCAAAGAGAGTATCCTGGGCTGGTCCTAAATGAGGGTTTTGGGTGAATCCCAGTTCCCAGATGCTAATACATATAAGCCCCTTGTCAATGAATGACTCACTAGCAAACAGGCTGACAATAATATGACTCCAATAGGTCTTGGCCAACATAATTGTAAATTCCCAGGGGCCACCATGTCAAAAATAGACATTGCCGATATTTATATTTTAATCTGCCACTAGGCTGTGGAAGCGCACTATTCTAGAATGCTGTGGTTAGAGCTACCCACAATTAAAGGCAGGCCATAGATGCTGGAGTTTTGGGTTCCACCAGGCAGTTGGGCAGGAATTCACATGTCACTTTGTAACCACCATGATGCCACACTCCAAGGTAGTTGCTGAGAGGTGTCAGTCGACAGGCTCAGCAGGGTTACATGTCTGTACTTTACATTTCAGCACGGAGCATTATGAAAGTGGGGGTCTGATAAGAAGAACTCAGTTTCGGAAACATATATTACATTTTAAAAATACATATATATATTAAAAATCAAAACACCTCAGGCTATTCTGGCCCCACAGATGGAATACTGTCACACGTATACAAAACACCCACTTGATGCCCTGGTCTACAGTACAGAGGGAGCTTTTCCAATACATTTGCATGATGCTAGTGCTGGCAATATGTGCCACTATTGCTACTATAAAACAATTTTTGATGCATGTGTCTACAATATATGCCACCACTACCAAGTACATGTTCATTCTGCTTTTTTCCACAATATTTGCCATTATTGCCACTGTAAGAATCCAATGTTGACTCTACACAATAATGCCAATATTGCCACGATAAAGATGCACTTCATGCTGACAATGCAAATATATACCAGGAATACCATCACAGACTAGTCTTTCTGTGCCACCTGAAGCAAGTCCCTTGCTCTTCCTGGCCTGGAACACTTGAATCCTCACTCAGAAACAGGAAGCAGGGAGGGAAGTTGATTGAGACTTCGTGCCTCAAGCAAAGCCCACAGAAAGACATGGGCAGGGTGTTAAAATAGATGCGCTCATGGCTTCTTTTGGGCCATGCACCCTTTACTGGCTGGAAGGACACAGACCATGACGGTCTCCACTTGGAAAAGTGCCCTAAGTCAAGGCCCGCGGTGCCTCTGCCTCTTCAGCCAGTGGATATCTATTCCAACATGCACAACGCTCGTGAAATGTAACAATGTGCATGACACAATAAACAGTAGAATCTACAAAGTGGGCGGTGCTGCTGCCCAACACCCTTTATGCACTGGCATCCTCTGGTCAGGAACAAAAGTCTTGTCATATGAAAGGTGGCAATGTTGTTGTGATTTCCAAGGTGGGTGATGCAAGACATACTATGAAATTCAGCAACGATATTACTCCAACTCGACTCAATAATCTCCCATAGCATGGACAGAATTGGACATCCCACAGCTTCCTGACACACGATATTGAAATATTCTCTGCACCACACTACACGAGGAAGCCCTGTCCTGTTCTGAGGAACCATTATTTCGGGGATTGGATCATCCATGTGCTCAGTTTTGCAGCCTTACATCACAGCCCTTCCGACCTACCCCTGGGCCATGGTGGACTTCCTCAGGCGGTTCACCATTATTAATTGGCTTCTAGAATTCTATCCAGCAATATTAATTGCCATCTAGAATTCATCTCTGTTATCAGATCTATACTCCTCCATGCGGCATGGCATGGGAATCAAAGCAGTCAGCCCATTCGACAACACTAGGTCGGCCAGACATCTCTGAAATACTCACATGCTGTGCAAGAGGCTCCAGGAATGCACGGTTTTCTGTTCAGCTTGTTATGCTTACGGTGGGAAGCGTGCGGAAGCTTTGGGGGTAAATGCACTCTTGAATTAGAAAAACTGATGGTAATAGTAAAATATTTTTGTTAAGCACAAAAGCACCAAAGATATTCCGCACAATGCTCTGAGGAAGAGCATTCCACTAACAGCTCTATTTCAAACTGTGGACTTACCACCACGACTTGCCACTGCACTTAAAGCGACGTGGGTAGCAACAGCTGTGCCACTGGGCATTTTTGGGGTCAGGAGAGTGACTTGGGGCAGTACAGGGGGCTATGAGAAACGCATTGGGGCAGTGTGAATGTGATGCGGGGTACAGGGCCCAAGGTATGTGACAAAGGTGTTCTGGTGGCCATGAATGGGTATAATGATTCATTTCCGGAGGAGAAGACACAGTCACACAGGGCAATACAGGGGGCACATGGGATGCACATTGGGGTAGTTCTGGGTCCAATGTGATTGTCGTGGGGCATTTCGGGGGCAGTAGGGAATGGTATTGGTCAATTCAGGGTGCAAACAGATATGGCACTGGGCATTTCTGGGGGCCATGATAGTGGCACGGATCAATAAATGGACAGTTGGTTGTGCCTTCCAGCGAGCAATGAGGATGCCACTTGGCAATTCAAAAGGAAGAAAATGCCATGGCATGGGGCACTACTTGAGGCAATGAGTGACATGCATTAATTGAGGCGCAAAGAGAGTGATAGTCGACAATTCCGGGGAACGTGTGCCATGGCTTGTGTATGTTCTAGGGGCAAAGAGAGTGCCATGGGGTAGTACAGGATGTAAAAGGGGGTAGAAGTCAAATATGAAAACAAAAGGGATATGTAGACGTTCTGGAAGCCATGAGTTCGACACGGGAAATACACAGAGCGACATGACATGACATGCAGCAGTTCTGGAGGCAATGAAATTGACATGGGGTAGTCCAGTGGGTAATATGAGTGTTATGGGACATTCGGGGGACTGTGGGGCATGACATGGACAGCTCTCGAGTAAGAAGAGTAACATGGGACAATTAAAAGGGAAGCAAGATGTGGAATGAGGCAGTTTGTGGGACGATTTGAGTGCCACAGGGAATACCAACACTAGATTGGTCAGTTTGGGGCACCATGAGAGTGGCATGTTACAATCCCGGGCACAATGAGACTTAGGTGTGGCAGTTCTATCAGAAGTATGAGTTCTTTGGAGCGATTTAAGGAGTGGAGGGGCAAAGCATGGAGCAGGTCTAAGGACACAGAGAGTGCAACGGACAGTCAGGGTCTATGGGATGGGACATTTTGCAGGTATGTCTAAGGTTAGGGATGTGGGTACATTTAGAAGATACAAGGATGTGGAATGGCCCAGTTCCTTGGGCAGCCATATGGACAACTTTTCTGCAGTAAAACGAAATGACTATGCCAGCCTCTACACTGCCCGCAAAGAATACGGATGCCAGTCGAAACAAAGCAACGCCAGTGTTGCCACAATAAAGTATTATCTGCATTCATTTTTACCGTGGTCAATATTTATTTCCCAACTTTTAATAAATTCAGCAGGCCAGACTGACTACTCTGTTACTCCATGCTCTGAGGATAGCGTTAGCAGACCCAAAGTTCTCTGTTACGCCTTATTCTTAGGGCAGGCTTAAGAGGAACGCCATTCTTGTTCCAGATGCATCATAGCTTTAGGTGGAAGTGGATTGCATGTGTGTCCAATTTGTCTGAATCTTACCTTATTTATAACATCCACCTTGTGGGATGTTTACAGATTTATTGTAGGTTCAAAGGGCGTCCACTCACATCACATTCGCCTCTTAGTGCCCTGTTGGCATTAGACTTGGCATGGATCTCTTGTGCACACCTGTTGATTTTGTGTGTTTTATGGGAACCTACATGGCAGTACAGGCGATATTCACCATCACATCAACAAAAAGGCCTAAGATTCTGTACCAGTAAAAACCTATTTGGGCCATGAACTAGCAACAATCCCACCCCAATGTAAGCTATGCTGGGGACGCAAGCTGGCTTCGGAAGAAGTGTAGACAGTGCACATGTGAGGAAATAACGGAGTCACAAGCACAATCCCTTGAACGACGCAGGAACCATCTACAGCAGCGATCACCACGGAAACAGAGAAGGAGAGGAATCTGCACCCCGGGGGGTGTGTGTGTGTGTGTGTGTGTGTGTGTGTGTGTTTGAACGGGACACCTGGTGTTAGTGATGCCAGAGTGCCTGGGTGTCCGAGTGGAGTGTATGATGGGATGGAGTGTTGGGTTCCGGTGGGTTCCAGGGATGACAGTTCTGGAGAACAGTTGGAGAGAAGGAGCTGGCTGGAAGGGTGTTGGGGAGCAGTGTTGCTGCATACAGTAACTTACCTGTCTGTATCTATCCGGTGGACAATAAAACATACCATTACAATAGCACTCACCGCATCTTGTGTCTTCAGTGCACCGAGCGGTCATCATTTCAGGCTACCGTGGAAACCACTGCAGTGGCAACAGGCAGGTCCATAAGCACATGCCTCCACATCTAATGTACAGGAACATCTAGTCAGTAGCATGTTTACAGAGAAGGAGCAGACCTTTTCCATAGACACGCGTGAGCCTTCCAAAGAGCGGGCAACCTGTTAGTAGCAATGCATGCATACCAAGTAGAGGGGTAAAGGACTAATCAAGATGATTGCACATACACGTGTGGCATATCGAAGAGAGACGGGAGGTGGTTAATGAAGTGCACAGAGGCATAGCGGACCCGTCCAGAAGCACGTGCATGCCTTTGAGATAGGAACAGCAACTATGAGAATCATGTGCAGGTGGTCAGATTGGAACACAACAAACAAGGCCAGAGAAATGTGCACAAACACACAGCCGATGTGCATAGAAACACATGAATTCAACACAGAGCAGAATTTTAGAAAGTCACTGCATTCCCATTTGCCTGAAAAAGGGAGACTTCCCCAGAAGAACGGTGTGAGGCTGGAGGCAATCCTCGGCTTTGTTCCCCGAAAGTTTTGCTTTTTTTTTTTAGCCTGTGTTTTTGGCTAGAAGCTGGCACTTCGTTTGAAGTCCCTACATTGTGTTTATAACTAAGCTCGATTTGAAGATTAGTCGAGCGTGCGCATATTTGGGAAGACCCAGAAGCACCCATAGTTCTGCTGGTTCGGCCAAATCGCTCTTGGTCAAGCTTGCTTTGCTCTACTGGTGGGGAGGTTTGTGTGAGTGTGGCCTGGCAGGTTACATGCGCCATGCGTGGTTTGCTTCGCGATCAAGTATGCATGCAGAGGGTGGGAGTTTGCTAGAGTAGTGGAGGGAGAGGTAGATCATTGAGAAGAGGTTGGTTCTTTTTTTTAAAAACCCTGGGCTTGGTGGGAGGCAGGCAGAGAATAGCATTTGCATGGTGTACACACAAAGACACACACACGCGGCATGTCTTGTTAGTTGCTTGGGAGGAGAAGATGTCGGAATTGGTTGGAGGCAGGCAGGAGAACATCATTCAGTGACTGTAACTGAGTACGTCGCATTCATGTGACTGCTTAGGAGAAGGGAGAAAGCCATTGTGAGAAAGTCCCAGATTTGTTTGGAGGCAGGAGATTACATTCGGTGGTTGTGACTGACTGTGCCACACTTGGGCCATCTTCTTGTGGCTAGTTCTACAGAGGAGCCAATCCCAATGACCACTTGGCATGATATACATGCAAGCAACATTTCTTGCCCAAAAAGTTGTTGGAGGCAGGAAGGAGATTTCCAGTCCGTGACTGCAGCTGAATGTGTCAACTTTATATGACTACCAGTGAGGCAAGAATCCCAGTGACCAAACACCATCAGATACAACATGTGACGCTGCTTGTAAGTGTACAGGGTCAGACTGCGCCATAACATTGTCTCAGACACCAATGAAAAAGTGGCCACAGTTGCAAATGGCAATTCACTCCTTTTGTGACAGACTGTTAGAATAGTACCCAAAGGGGAGTTTTGTTGATAAAATGTGATGCACATTGTGCAAGTTACAGAATGTTTATTCAGCAACAACGGTCAAAACTACTAGCCACACAGTGAAGTATCTCATCAAACTGGCCCGCATTGGCCAAAAAAGAGGCCTGCTTTGACCAAAAAAACGGGCCCACACTAGCATTTTCCTACAGGCCAGTCCAAGCCTGTAAGTGTACACGAGGGATTGGAAAATCCCGGATTTGTTGGGAAGCAGGAGATTACAAGTGGATGCAAATGAGTGTGCAGCACTCGTGCAATCTTCTCGTGGATAGTACTGGTGAACAGAAAATCCCAGAGTTGTGTGGAGCCAACAATTTTAGTCAGCGGTTGTAACTGAGTGTGCAACACTCATGCCTTCTTGGTGAAGCTACTAGGAGGAGGTAGCAGAGAATACAAGTTAACACCTTGCATGAAACATACGCGCGCGCACACACACACACAGAACATTTATTTTTAGTGACTTATTTTTGAGTTTTCATTGTTTGCATGTCGAGAGTGAAGGGTAGGTTAAAGAAATGTGCAATGAAAATCCCTAAAAGACACAAAGAATGTCCAGAAATGACCAACGCACACGCTCTCCTGCTCTCCTGGCACGGACCAGCCCTCTTCCAGCTTCAGGCAGCCCACTGAGCTTGGCATTTGAAATGGGCAACAAACCTCCTAGGCATGGATCCTAAGGCTGGCAAATCTCCCACAGAAGTTCTGTTTGGCATGCCAAACCCGAGCCTACCGTGATTTTGGGTTGCTGCCAAATCTCCCAAGAAATGCAAGGCTGGCGAATCCCCGTCTCGCGCAGTCAGTTTGACCTGCACGTTCAGCGAGGCGGGAGATCCCCAGTGTTACTGCAGAACTGCCAGCTTGCTTTTGACGCTGCAGTTCTGTGAATTCAAACTTTAGGGTTCTAGACCTGACAGACCAGTTGCTCCTCTGTCAACCCTCTGCAGTGGGCAGATGGTGGCAATAAGATACCTCTTAGATTATTAAAGAGAGGTCACAACATCAAATTGCAAGATGGCTTTGAATTTCATTTGCCTTTTCCTCAAAAAGTGTGGTTGTGGACAACATGCTTGAAAGTCAGAGAAGGCCCCGGTACATTTTGTAGATGAAACACCCCGGGCACAGTAACAAGGTATTTCTTAAATGGCTCCCCTTGTTATGCCTCCTCGAGAAAACGAAAACAGAGTTATATTGGTTTTTGGAGGTGTAGTTGGGAAGTCCTCTGAACCACAACAGATGGACACACATCTTTCAGGGACATTTTTAGTGAAATCCAAATTGAAAAAATAAGAGCTTAAGAGCTTCTCTGCCCTGAGGTTTTCCCCTTCTTGAAAAATGCCATAACGATGCCTTGTTCCCTCCTGTGGGAGCAGTGAGCTGGTTGGATGACTCCCAGAAGGGAATGGAGTCTACTTTTGAAGGGAAATGGTCGACTACCAGATTAGCAGGAGCTGCTCGCTTAGAGGCAGGGAACGGTACATCTTGGAACGCTGGGCCCGCCATTACCCTCCTCTCCGAGCATGCGCATTACAGACATGCCCGCTTCCTCCTCTCCAGGCAGGCTCCCTCATCTTCAGGATTCTCCCTGCACCTGGGATGGCACTATGTTAAAATACCCCAGGTAAACGATGCTGCGTCAAAATAAACACATTTCACATTAAAATTGACGCCATCAGTAATAATGAAGAGCACACGTCAAGAAATGAAACATGTCAGAATTGGCCCTAATACTTCAATTTTAATGCATAGCTCTAGGGAAATCGTTATTGTACATAAACAAGTTAAAGTAAAAAGTAAGCACCCCTCCATTCTTCCCCGCACCATCAAGCTGTGGCTTATCAACTTATTGTGACACGATAGTGTTCCTATGACAACATCCCAGTGGAGAGTTGCAGTGTTTTCTGCCGTTGTAGAGTTGCGCTGTGTGCACTTCTCTTTCATTGCTAGCTTTCTCTCGCTTCCGGCTAAGTGAGCAGATGCCTGCGTCCTGTTGCCGGCCTGTGATTTATGGCCATTAGACTTCTTCCGGTGTCAATTGTAAATCCTGTGATTTATGACCTTTCAAAAGGTTTTTTTCTTCACTTCATTATGGTGGCCCTATTTTTAGAAAATAATGCCATGTCAAAAGCTGCATTGTTCATTTTTTAATTGTCCTCGTAGATCACGCGCTGTCTCATTTTGTATGTGCAATGTTTTGAACCCATTGATGAAGGTGTTACGCTATTACCATGAACTCCTAAAAGGCCCTGGGACCATGCAAAGCAACATCTGACGTGTCCATTAACGCGTTCGCTGTGTAGACACTTGGACTCTGGACTGCCACACTTTGGACCATACCAAACTGGCTCCTGCTGGGGGAGCGATGCGGGTGGCGGGAGACTCAACTTTCAACTTGTCCTGCCATAGGGATCCTTGGGCAGCAGCTCAGCGAGTCGCTCTGCTGAGAACTAGCATTGCCGCGAGTCTTATGCTTTGAGTGAAATGCAGGAATGAAATGGGGATTGTCTTGAGAAGGGTTATGGCTTTTCTATGCTGATGTTTTTCACTAGATTCATTTTTTTCTCCAGTATGTTGCATGAACTTGTTCTGTGAATGCAGTTTTTATATGGTAAATACTTTTGCTAAACCCTATCCCATTACAGAGATCCGTGCTGTAGTCCGAGACCGCCCTTCTGCCTTCTATAGAGGACAGGCATAAAGCCGTGCCCCCAAATGAACGGACAGGGTGTTCTTGTTGCCCTTTGCAGTACTCTAGATTACGAGCTGTGTATGCTGCGGTAGCAGCTCCGGTCATCCTGATTCTCCCTGGGTCTTATAGAATAATACCTCCTGTTACCTTTGTGCATGTGCACCGAAGGAGAGAGGGCGCATGTTGTGGATTCGCTGTGGGGTATTCAACTACAGACGACGCAGAGCCAGGTCAATCGTGACTCCCTTTATTCACTTCGTACATTAACCTAACTTGCCCTTCCCTTTGTCCCCCTCTTCCCTCCCCACTCCTGAGCTCTACCCAGGTCACGTGTTCCGCCCTTAAAGGGGCCTGATCACTTTCTCTCCTGTGACACCTCCCCCTTGCTTATCATGGAAGTTCTTGGGCTCACATTTGTTCAATGAGGGTTGATGGCCTCTTCACCATGTGTTGCGGTCTTCTAGGTGGTGTATGAGTCTCGCCCAGCATGCCCTCTTCTCGTGCTGTCACCCGGTTGACCATCCCCTCTCTTGTGCATTATCTCTCTTTGTGTTGGATCCATGGTTTCAGGTTCAGGCGTGTATAGACGGCGGAAGAATGAGGTGTTCCGTGTCACTTCACGTCCATCTCCTGTCGCGGTGACCATTGACCCTTTGACCCAGTCACAAGGAATGGCTCTGGATCATACCTTAAGCCTGTCTTTCTTTGTTGCCTTTGTTGTACTAGGACAGGTTCCCCTATTAGTAGCTGTGGTTCCTTTGCCACTCTTCGTTGGTCTGCCCATTATTTGGCCTTCCATTTCCTCTCGGTGTCTCGTTCTCGTATCTCTGCATCTTGCTCTGCAGTGTAGTCCTCTAGTTGTAGTAGACATGTTCGGGGTATGTATCATATCATGATTTCCATTGGCGTCTTTCCAGTGGCCTCATGCGGAGTGTTCCTGTAATTCCACAACATTTGACACACTGCCTGAGGAAAGGGTGCCTGGTCGATGACGGCTTTGATGAGGGCTTTCTGTCTGGTATGCTTGATGATGGACATGAATAGCTCCACCATCACGTTGGCTTATGGCTACCAGTTAACTTCCTCTTAGTAGATTGCCTTGCTCAGTCGTGGCTAGCTCCCCTTGTATTTTGGCCATCCTTTCTATTTCCTTTTTGTCCACCTCCCCTTTCTTAGATAATACCTTAAGGTGGTTATTCCACTTTTTTGTGTTGATGAATTGCACTGTTGTTCGGATGGAGTGGTCTGCTCTGCTCTTTTTAGCGAATATCATGGCAGTGAGTGTCTGGTGGAGTGCGTTCTCTGACAGGTACATGATGTAGTGCTCTGCCTCTTCCCCTAAGGCATCTTTACTGTGCCCCTTGGGCTGTCTGGATAAATAGTCTGCTGGGTTTGCATCTTCCCCTGGTTTATGGATGATGAGAAAGATGTATTCTTGAAGTCTGATGTCCCACCTACCAATGCGTGGGGGCATCCTGGTTTTTTGATTCCCAAATATGGAAGTGAGTGCCCGGTGGTCTGTTATCAGTGTGAATTTCCTTCTGATGACAAAGTGGTAAAACCTCTCACATGCCCACACTGCCGCTAAACTTTCACTCTTGGCTTGGGAGTATGCTCGCGCGGTGGACAATAAGGATATGCTGGCATACGCGAAAGTGTGCTGCCCCTGTTGACCATTGAGTTCCTGTTGGGCAAGGATGGCACCAAGTCCTACAGGGCTGGCGTCGACTGTTATCTCAGTGTGCCATGCCGGGTGAATTATGGCAGTCTGCAATTCCTAACCAGCTCTCCTTTATTGCTTGAAATGCATCGTGGCATGCTGTGTTCCATTCAAATGCGGTATCCTTTTTGAGCAGTTGTCTGAAGGGGTCCATGAGTCTGACATAGTTAGGAAGGTATTGGACATTGTATTCTGCCATGCCCAGGAACGACCTGAGTTCTGCTACTTCGACCGGTGGAGCTGGTTTGAGGATTGCGCTTTTCTGTAACCGTCTGCTGTAATTCCTTGGTTAGAGAAAAGGTGTCTGAAAAACTTTCAGCTGTGTTTATTGATGTCAAATTTGGTCCTGTTTAGGGTGAGGCCTGCTGTATGGAGTATTTCACACACTTTTATGAGGGCTTGGTCATGTTGATCTTGGGAAGTGCCAAATATTAGTATTTTGTCACTGTTATTGAGTGTGGTGGCACTGGTGTTCTTAGTCTACGGAGAGCCTCCCGGAATATCTGAGCTGCGGAAGATGTCCCGAAGTTGATGTGCTTGTAGAGAAACAGTCCATCTTGTGTCGCAAGCGTGGTCATAGGTTGGGAGTCGGGGTGAATGACCAGCTGGTGGTACCCCTGGTTGAGGTGCAGCATGGAGAATCATGTAGCCTGGTTCAGTCTGATCATCATGTCCTCTATGTTGGGGCCAGGGTGTCTTTCTCTTTGGATGGCCGTATTTGGTATGCGCATGCCGATGCAGAGGGGTAGTCGACCGTTTTTTTTTGGGACAACAACTAGTGGTGACACCCATGGGGTTGGGCCACTTACTCTCTTGATTATGTCATTGCCTAGAAAGAGCTGTAGCTCTGGTGTCACTCATGCTTGTAGATGAAACCCAACTTTGCATGGGTGTTGAGGAACCGGTGTGACTGTTGGGTCAATGTGGAGTGAGATTACAGAGTCCTTGAGAATGCCCACTTATTTCAATATTGCTGGGACCAAGTCTTGGTTTGTGTTGAGGGTTACCTCTCGGAGGGACATTGCGTTCAGTTCATTACACCTTTTGGAAGACCCTGAACCATCTCCAATTATCATAGTGTATGTCCATCAGCACGAGGGAGTGTGCAGTGTGGTAATTTAGTAGGCATCGGCCTGTTTTGGGACTTTGTATGACATGTATGGTTGTGGACACTCTTTGACCTTTGTGGCATAGGTTGCACTGAAATTGCCCTATGCACGAGAGCGGGTGTACTGTGCCCCATTGCAATATGCAAGCTCGGAATGGGATCATTGGGTAAGTGTCTTTTATTGCTCGGTACAGGGTTTCATTCATGACATTTACGGTCGCACCCGTATCCACAATGAATTGGTGGTTGAATCCTATTATCTGAATTAAGACTTTTGTGGCAGTGGTGTCGTCCGTCTCTTGACTGATTAGCCTTACAAACTCTCTGCTATATCGGTTTGGCTGCCGCACTTTCTATGTACATGTCCTTCCTCCTCCTGATTCATGGGTGGTTTTTCATAAGGGTCTTTGAGATAGCTGAGTGTGGGGTTGGAAAATGGGTCTACTCCGTAGCTAGTGTCAGGGATCTCAGGCAGTAGGTGTAACATTCCTGCAGATCCGATAAGTGTTCATATTCGTTTGAGTACTGTGGCAGAGGTTGTAGTTCTAGGTCTTGCATTGCTCTTATCATTGCGGGCTGTGTCTGGAATGTCGCTGTGTTCCTTCCAGGACTCGTCCTCTTGGGGTTTTGGTCTGGGTATGTTTTGTAGTTGAACCCTCGGGGTAGCTCTTGCCGTTGCATCATTCCTGGGTTTAAGCCTGTGAGAGCGCTGGTATCTTTTCCCTGTACATTGCTTGGAAATAATTTTGCTGTCCACACCTCATGCACATCTGTCCTATTGCTTGGCATTGTCTTCTGTGAGGGTATTCAAACCCACATCCGTAGCATTGCTTCTCTCCTTGGGGTCTCTGGTGTACGTTTCTCAGCCCTGGCCTGAATGGTATACTTTGGTTTCTGTCATTTGTAGGTGGCATAGTGTGCATCGCTGTGAGACTGTCTCCTCTTATGGGGTTTTCTTTGGCTGCCACTTGCACATCTACCCTCGCGTATACTTTGGCCAAGTCTATTATTTCTTGCATTGAGAGCGGCTTCTTCAGCAGGTGTTTCCTAAATATTGAGGTTGTGCAACATTCTATTATTCTGAGTCGAATGGCTTCATCATCAGAGAAGTTCGCAAAATCACAATGAGTTATCTTCCTCTGGAGTCTTATAATGAATTCCTGATGGTTTTGTGAGGAAACTGGGGACATTGATTAAAGGAATATCTTTCGTAGTTCCTGTTGGGCAGCATGACACCTTTTCTGCTGACGGCTGCGATCATCAGCGTGTAGGTGAACTTTTCTTGCGTTGGGATAGTTTTTAAAATGCCTTTAATTTCTTTTCCCGCTAAGTTAGCGAATATGTCTACCTTGTTGGGCGAGTCCTGTTCCCCTGTGCTGTCATGAAGTCTTCGAATTCTTCCATCCATTCTTCCCATCTTTGTCCTTGAGCGTGATGTTGTTGCAGCAAGAAAGGGCTGGACCGTCTCAGTAAAGCTGCCCCCATGGTGACTCCTGCAGCGAGATTCACTAGTACGCCCGCCCCTGCTCCTGCATTTGCGGCCACTTGTGCTTTGCCAACCATGTTGTCTCTCTATTTCCAGTTGTGGGTCTTTTTGGTGTTGGTATTCTTTCCTTTCTGGCTGTCCCCTTTCTTTTGCTTACACTGTCACCTATGTGGTGCTGTCTTCTCCCCAGCAGTGTCCTTTACTCTGGTTATTGTTGTTCCATTGTTCCTTTTCTTCCTCTTTTCTTCTTTCCCTTTTCTTTCACTTGTTTAATTGCTGTCTTTCCTTCCTCACATGTGCTAGCCCCTACATATTACTGCGTCCCCTTTTGGAACGTGGCCTTCACTATTGCCTTGTTGTATTTAGGCTCCTTAATTCTCTGTACACTGTGTCTCTCACTTGTATTCTTGCCGCCGCCCTCCTCGCGGTGGCCAAATCCCTCTTTGACTTGCCAGTTAGTAGGCGGCCTCCACGCCATCCTCCCTGCCCTGCAGGTTCCTTACTGATGTGACACAGCCTTTCCCGGCCTGGCTCCTGCCTACCGCACATCTAAGCGGCGGTTGCACTCTCTCCCCTCGATGCTGCGCCTGCTCTCCCTGCGTTGCTGTGCCCCTTCCTCTAACACCTTCTTGGCAACGTATCATGTGGTCCTGCTTCAGCAGCCACGGGCACCTCCCTCTGGTTCATGAAGCTGCTGTCCGCTCTTGCGGCAGCTGGATCCGCATGTGATGGGTGCGCAGGCTCGCGTTCCCCTTGTTGCCAGTTGTTGTGCATTCGCTACAGGATATTCAACTACAGACCACACGGAGCCAGGTCTATCGTGACTTCCTTGATACACTTTGTACATTAACCTAACTTCCCTTTGTCCCTCCCTTTCCTGCCCGCTCCCACTCCGGCGCTCTCCCCAGGTCACGTATTCTGCCCTTAAAGGGACTTGATCAGTTTCTCTCCCATTACAGCACACATGTTCATAAACGCTAGCAGAGAGACAGCAGGCAACCCACAGAGCTCTTGCACACAGAGAAAGCAGACATTTGCAAATAGCTCATGCGTTATTAAGTCAGAAAAAAAGCGAGAAAGCAGAGATGTCCAGGAGCAGTGCAACCGGAAGTGCTCCCACTCTACCTCGTACCATCATCCCTTGCTTGAGTTCTGGGCTCGGAAGGTGTCTGAAGATAGTGTGCAGGAAGAGTTGTCGAACGGCCTGCCTGGGAGCACTCTGTACCAGTGCCTTTCTCACTGTAGTCCCTGACGTTTGCCTCACTCTCAGTCCCTGTCCTTTTCCTTCATTCTTACTTCTGAGTTCCCTTTCAACCTCACCCAGTCTACCTACCTCTTGTGTTCTACAGCACCCGCTGGTGATATTAAGTGCTATCAAAGTAGCAACATAGCATAACCCGGAAGCTGCTGGCTCTTTTCCTCTCTGCCTGACCTCCATCACGTCTGACCCCTCAGCGCTTTGTACCATGCCTAGTATGGCCCACGCACTTTACTAGCAACCAGCACTACTCAACTCTGCCCTCAAACCTTTCTCTTGAAAGCTCTGCCCAGAGGTGACCCAGTCTTAACATGCACATTGTAAGCAGCCTGAATAACAAAGCCTAGTGCAAAGTATGGCATAGTTGCATTTGCCGCCCCCCATGGTTTGCCCGCTCTGACTCTGCAGAAAAAGCTCCTCCTGCCCCCATCCAGTGGGCCCTCCAATAATTACACTCCATTCCAGAATGCTTAAACCCAGATCAGGTGGCCCATCCCCACCCGAGTGTCCTTAGGCAAAATTCATGAGAGCTTAGTAGGATTTTAGGACGATCAGACCTACCATATGCCAGGCATAGCCAGCAGCCCATCCTCGCATACCTTATCTGAGATGTACATACTGACGCCCCGCCCCCAGTCTCCAGCTCCTGTTCCTGATCCGTTAGATGTATCTTGGACTCACCCGTCTCACCCTTGGCAAGGCTAAGCATTGTTTGTCACGATGATGCACTCTTCCGCTGTGATGCCCATCATTGCTACCTACTTCTAAATGATGTCTTCTGCGGCCCCTGGCCACCATCTCTCTGTGGTAGCTTGATCTCTGCTCTCTCTAGATGCTCACAGACCAGAAATAAGCCCAAAGTCTACAGTCAGGGGCGCTGGACAATGAGGAGCTTCAAGGAGATTGCAGGAAGCAGGTTTTCTGGGGGGGGGCAATAGCAATGCAGATGCAGGAATAGCGCTTTAGCTTAGTTTGCTGTGTGCGCCTTGTGGCTGGAATGTGATGTGCACAGCGTTTTAAGTCAGTCCAATCCAGGGCACCTACCCCCAAACCTTCCCTTCCAGGTTCACTTGCTCCCCTCATTTGCTTCCCTTTGGCGGCTCGACCCTCATTCTAGAGTTAAACAGGCAAAGCTGTGTGCCCGCATCCTCCATGTTTCCCTAATTCTCCCAGGTGTGATGCCAGCCCTGTTCGGGCGCAGCCCAGCCAAGCCTCACTAGAGATGCCATCCTTGGAGTATAGGATCAGGCATTGGGGCCCTAGGTTTGGTTTAAAGAGACTAGGGGAGCAACAGGGCATCACTTGCAGAGCTCTGGGGAGGGTGAACTCCCTCAAACGTATATACCTTTGTGCATCCAGGAGCCCCTTATGCCTAGGAAAATGACGAAGTGTGTACCCGGATACCTTTAAATACCTCCACCCACTCATCAAACTCCCCCTTTATCTCAGGCTTATGCAGGACAATGCATATTTAGAGAGAAATAGAAATCGAAAGACAAAAGGGGAGAGGGAGAGCTAAAGAGTGCAGGAGGATATGGCTGCAGATACTGTCGGAGTGGAGAGAGCGGGACGAGTGCATAACTGGGGCCACCGGATCTCACTACCCCCATCAATGATGCACTGCCTGACTTCAAAACTCACTGTCAGGCCCTATTTCTGCAAACCCACAGTCCCTCATTAGGAGTGAGCGGCTCTGCAAATAAGGCGCTGTTACCAGCCCCTTATTTGTGGACGGGCTCACTCCGAGTCTGCCGGTAGAGGCTGTGAACTATCGGCAGGCCTGACCTACCGGTAGTTCAGGCCCCTAACAGAAGATAAATCACTGAAGCACCGGCACCGTTAGCAATGGTGCCGGTGCTTCAGCGTTCCCATGGAGTCCTATGGAACTTAACCTACCGCCGACTCCTGTAATATCCCGGTATTACTGGTATATCGGGCAGCAGAAATGGTAAGGGCAACTTTATAATGAGGGGCACAGTCTCCTTTTCCTTCTTCACCTTCTCACCCATCCCTTCTCCTCTTACCTCGTAGTGCTTTCTGTTTAATAAACACACACACACACCAACCACATACACACACACACACACACACGAATAGAGTCTTGTGGGCATCTCAACATCTGTTGATATTTAAGATGTACACATGCATGTATAAAACCATACACATGATTATCAATATGACTGTATCGATTGACAGGTTCAGGTCAGTGTGTTAGTAGGCATAGGTGCAGTCAATATGTATCTGCTTGTGTAGGCCTTCTTAAAATGTGTGTGTAGGACCTTAGAGTAGTGCAGAGCAGTTGATCTCAGCAACACTTTCTTTGACTGTCTGGTTCACATAGACAGTGCAGTACCACTCAGATCGCCTCCTGACTATCGTTTGACTGTACATGTTTGCAGCCTGACTGCACCATACGTTTTGCTGTGCGACTTTTGCCTCTTGCATCCTGCTCCTTGATTGGCTGCCGCCTCGTCAATACTGTTTCTTGGCTGTTGCTTCATATACATGGCTCCTAAATGTAGATATTTCCTTGATCAATTGCTGTAGTATCAGCAGTGATCCTCGCTGTGCTGCCTTCTACCTTACAAATACATATGGGCCAGCTGCTCAGACACTGCGGGTGGACACCTGCCCATACAGTACCTTTGCACATTCAAACACCCTTCACTCGCACTCGCTTATCACAAACATCCCTCCGTCAACCCTTGACCCATCCTACATCGTGGGGCATGCCTCTCCAGTTGCCAACAGAGCAGTGTGCACATACACATGGTTCCCTTCTGAATTCCACATTTTAACTGCCCTTGTTACAGCTCACCTGGAAACATAGCAGCACAGTGGACAGGTTCTTCCACTGTGCACTTGTGAGCACTTTAAAATGTCCGCCTTGCCTCTCTCGCTTACTTTCACTTCTCTGCCCCCTCTCTCACAGGCCATAGAGCCTAGAAACTGGCAAAAAGGTGAATGATGTACAAGACCACTTTACGCTACTTTACATAGTTGTTCCAGATTGTCTATCAATATGTGTTTGCTGGGCATGTGTGGTCTAGCGTGTGTATCAATGCGTGCATGCTTGCTATGGCTAGTTAAGCTTGTGTATCAATTTGTTGTTGGCCACGGCTATTTCTGCTTGTGTGTCAGTTTGTGTATGCTGACCATCATTGTCGCAACTTGTGTATCAAGATGTTTGCATGGATCAGGATGTTCTAGCTTGTGTATTGTGGGGTGCATTCAAGGGTCTCAAACGGAAGTCCCTTTCACATGGAAAACAGGATTATTAAATAGTGACACAAAAACAGCCTGCATAGGTGTGTGCAAGTAAACGCAGTTTAAATGTGAAAATGTATCACTGCTCACAGAAAAATGTCAGCCCAAGACAAACCCTTTTGCTGACTGTGGGCAAACTTCACAAGGAAATCTCACATTGCCAGTTTGGATTTTACATCCCCCAGCTAATTACCAACTGCAATATTGTGTCCTGCTAAAGGTGCCAACATTCACTCTTCTCCTGCTGGCTCTGAAGGCATTGACTGCAGGAAAATGTACCCTTGGCTGGAGCATGACCAATATGTGTGAAAATGGGGGCAACAACTTCAAAGGGCAAGCTTCCAACACAAAGAGACTGGTAAAAAAAACTCTGGGTGCAGGATGACCAAGTGAAAGCAAATGGCTGGAAGGCAGGAGAAGCACCATTGTCCCACATGAAGATTCACAATTAATTTAAAAGGGCTATTATCATTTAGGACTTTTTCTCAGAAACCATGAGGTGGATATTCTTCACGTATGTACCATGTTTTAGGTAATTTTCAGGTGATTTTGGAGATATAAAATTCCTCCACCTGTGACTCAGAGAACTGTAATGGCCATTTAAACTAGGTTTCTGGCTGATCTGAATATGTTCCAAATGTGAGAATTGGTGAGCGGGTGGAGAATAAAATGAGGGATATGGGTAATAATGTATATGTTCATAACTGTTATGCTTTTTATGGAAATGGCAGAAAGGTGCCACATTACCGTGCTACATGGTACGGGCCTGGTGGTCGGCTTATCTAATTTCCCATGATTAGCTGGATCAGAAAAAAATGTATATTATGGCAGTTGCTAGTAAAATTATGAAGGGGTGATACATAACTGTTTTTTGCCAAAAAGTTTGAAGGAGAACAAATTGGCGATTACAAATGGGAATTGCCATTTGTTGCTCCTGACCCCTAAACCAATCCTGACTTGGAGGCTGAGTTTGGGAGATGAGAGAAGGGTAACTGTCCAATCCTAGTTGCAGGAATTATTTCAGGGTACTTCCCAAAAATTGTAAAATTGGTGGTGTCATCGCTGCTATATAAGGGGGACGGCACTAGAAGTGGAGACACACAGGGACAGACAGACAGAGAGACAAGGAAGGCTGCTGAACCTTACCATCTGACAACTGAAAGGAAACACCGGAGGAGATTGCTGAGAGTGCATCTGGGTGGAGCCGTCTATTTCTAGGATGGCCTCAAAGCTTACTGGGTGCTATGATGAGAGCAGGAGGCTATCTTTGTGAGTGGAGTGAGCAGACCCCTGCCCTACATTTCCAGAGTGTCCTGAAATGAAACTTGTTTACCTGAACGCTAAACAGAGGCTTTCTATGTAAGTAGAACTGAGTCCTGGGAAACCAAAAGGTGGAGGGAGCCTGCTTGCCTGAAATCCTTTCCCTTAATAGTGGGTGGGGGGCAAAATTTTGTAGATGCTTAGCCTATTTAACTAAAAATAGTAATCTAATTCATTCCCATTTGGCAGAACACTATGGGGCAAATTTTGTACAAATTCGGAATGAACAAAGCTCACTTTCCACTGTGCTCTGATGACTATAGCCTATCATTTTATTGGGTAATCCTTTTTGTCCTGCTGACCCCAACTTCTTTAAGGAAGAGGGGTGTCTTTGTTCTTAAATCAGTCCAACATTTTTGTCCAGATTCTCCAACACAGGCTTTTCAGTGGAGGTGGATCTGAAATCCAAAATTCCTCAAATCATTCAAATATTTCTGTTCAACTTCCCTAACACAGACCCAAGTAGGTTGGGGGGATCTGAAAAACAAACTGCTTAATCACCACGTGTTTATTTTAAACTAAACTTGTGGGCAAAATCATAATTGCCATATGTATTTGTACCAATCTTGAAATCCTACTCCTAGCCTTTTAAGCCTGCAGGGAAATAAAAATCATACACCACTACATTTATGATTAATTATTTCTTGAAGTGAAATTGATAGAAAGTGAAGAATTGTGATTGTGTTCTTTTTAACTCACTTTGTGACTTAAGAGAATTTGTGTTGTGTCATAGATAAAGTGTTGTTTGACATTTTCGTGCTAATTTGTATTACTTTTAATTTAAATGAATAGCAATATATTTCCCGTACAGCGGCCTGGTTCTTGGCTCATTGTTAGCTCAGGGGGAGTGATCCAAGCGGCATGATATGTGTCTGAAGTAGGGCTGAAGACAATAATCCATTAAACAGTTTGTTGCATCACACCTTAATTGGGGATGGAAGGAAATATCTTTATTTAGGGTGGTTTCTCAATAAACAGTTACATTATAGATTTGTGTGCCCTGGCCACGGCTCTTTCAGCGTGTGTGTCAAATTGTGGATGCTGACCATGTTTGTTCCAGTTTGTGTATCAATAGGCCTGTACAGACTACGTTCTAGCTTGTTGCAATATGTGCATGCTGTGTATGGCACATCCAACTTATTGCATTGTATGAGTTCTGTACATGGCGGTTCTTGCTTGTTTCCGTTGTTACATGCTGGGCTGGGCTGGTTCAGATATATGCATGCTAAATATGTTAATCCAGCCTGTTTCAATATGTGCATACTGTGCATGGCTGATCCACCTTCTTTTAAAATAAACTTGCTAGGCATGGCTGATCCATCTTGTTTCAATATGTGAACGCGGGCATGGCTGATCCATCTTGTTTAATTATGTGCATGCTGTGCTTGGCTGACCTGGCTCGTTTCAATATGTGCATGCTAGTCATGGCTGATCTACCTTGTTTAATGTGTGCATACTGGGCATGGCCGATCTAGCTTGTTTCAATATGTGCATGCTGGGCATGGCCAATCTAGCTTGTTTAATTATGTGCATGCTATCCATGACTGGTCCAGTTTGTTTCAATGTGTGCATGCTGTCCATGGCTGATCTAATTTGTTTCAATGTGTGCCTGCTGTCCATGGCTGATCCAATTTGTTTCAATGTGTGCATGCTGGGCATGGCTGATCTAGTTTGTTTCAATATGTGCATGCTGGGCATGCCTGATATAGCTTGTTTCATTGTGTGCATGCTCGCCATGGCTGATCAAGATTTTTTCATTATGTGCATGCAGGACTTGGGGGATCTAGCTTGTTCCAAAATATGCATGCTTTGTATGGCTGATCTAGCTTGTTTCATTATGTGCATGCTCTCCATGATTGATCCAATTTGTTTCAAGATGTGCCTGCTGGGAATGGCTGATCTAGCTTGTGTAATTATGTGCATGCTGGGCTTGGCTTATCCAATTTGTTTCAATGTGTGCATGCTGGGCATGGCTTATCCAGATTGTTTCATTATGCGCATGCTGGGCATGGCCGATCTAGCTTGTTTCAATATGTGCACGCTGGAAATGACTGATCTAGCTTGTTTCATTATGTGCATGTTGGGCATGGCTGATCTAGCTTGTTTCAATATGTGTATGCTGGATATGGCTGATCCAATTTGTTTCAATATGTGCATGCTGGACATGGCCAATCTAGCTTGTTTCATTATGTGCATGCTGTGCATGGCTGAGCTAGCTTGTTTCACGCACGCTGGGCATGGTCGATCTTGCTTGTTTCATTTTGTGCATGCTCTCCATGGCTGATCCAATTTGCTGGGCATGGCTGATCTAGCCTGTTTCATTATGTGCATGCTGGGCATGGCCAATCTAGCCTTTTTCATTATGTGCATGCTGGGCATGGCTGATCTAGAATGTTTCATTATGTGCATGCTGGGCATGGCTGATCTAGCCTGTTTCATTATGTGCATGCTGGGCATGGCCGAGCTAGCCTGTTTCCTTATGTGCATGCTGGGCATGGCTGATCTACCCTGTTTCATTATGTGCATGCTGGGCATGGTCAATCTAGCCTGTTTCATTATGTGCATGCTGGCATGGCCGAGCTAGCCTGTTTCATTATGTGCATGCTGGGCGTGGTGGGCGTGGCCAATCTAGCCTGTTTCATTATGTGCATGCTGTGCATGGCCAATCTAGACTGTTTCATTATGTGCATGCTGGGCATGGCCAATCTAGCCGGTTTCATTATGTGTATGCTGGGCATGGCCAATCTAGCCTGTTTCATTATGTGCATGCTGGGCATGGCCAATCTAGCCTGTTTCATTATGTGCAAGCTGGGCATGGCCAATCTAGCCTGTTTCATTATGTGCATGGCCAATCTAGCCTGTTTCATTATGTGCATGCTGAACATGGCCGTTGTCACCAATACGTGAATAAAGATAGAAGGAAATGCACCTCTGACACATTATCTTAGAAGGATGCCTCTGTCGTGGGCACACACAGCCAGGTCCCTGACAGGATAAGGGGAGGTTTTGTTCCAGTGGCCAGAACGGCCTGACCTGCTACCCCCATGTGCTAATCTGTCATTCTTCACTGATTTCACGTGCCAGACATTCCGTCTTAGAAATGGTTTACAAGCTTATGGAGCACTCACGGTTTGTGGACATGCACAAAATACCCTTTTCCGTTGCCTTTCGGAGGAGATTTTCAGATAAGTGGAAACATTAAGCGTTAACAGACCATGACAGCCTGTTTAGAGACTTGCGATTTAGGAGGAATCGGTCTATACAAATAATACATAACTAAACCTGCAGACAAAGGTCACATGCTTAGCAGGACCAAGAGTCTTATGCCAACATTCAATCTTGGATGGCTACCCATGTCCTCTGCCTGAACGATGAAAAGACAGAACTTCTCATAGTGGGACCCCTCTCAGTCCTAAAAAAAACTTGGCACAGACTACACGACCTTCAACATTGGTGATTCTAAAACCCCCGTCTCACCAGCGGTGAAAACAGTAGGAGTGTACTTAGACGTCACCCTTTCCCTATCGCGTCAAGTAAATGCCACATCCTCCTCAGTAGCAAACGCCATCAAACTCCTCAATGTGGCTAGAACTTACCTCTCTACAGAAAGCTGCCTAACGATTGCCCGTGCTCTAGTAGGCGCGAGGCTTGACTACTGTGTTCGCAGGCTCATCATCACACAGTACACAGAAACTCCAGACCATTCAAAACAATGCCCTACGAGTTGCCCTGACCATACCCAAATCTGAACACATTTCAGATGCCCGGAAATCAGTACATTGGCTCCCGATACGCCAAATAATAATTTTCAAGACTCTTACCATCACAAACAGATGTATCTCAAAAACAGCCCCTCCCTATCTATCCCAAAAAATTGCTATGCACCAAACGGATAGGCCAACAAGAACGCCATACACGCACAGACTGCTGCAACCTAAATTTAGCATGCAAGAGCTGGAGGTTCCAGCTTTCCAGTCATTGCAGTCAAACAATGGAACACTCTTCCACCATCTTTGAGAGTGGAAGAATCCTACTGGGCATTCCGTAGGCACCTCAAAACCGAGTTGTTTGCCTAAACCTACTATACTGAACCGCAGCGGAAACTAGGTAACACCTCTGCTGCCCCAGTATGCAACAGAACACTATCTCTCAACTATTTATTTATACTGTATGCTCCTTGCCCACGAGCCCCATGTAACTAGTTTCCACAAGCGCCCCGATGCCTGACGGTTTGTGTGCGCTATACAAATGTAAAAATTAAATAAATAAAGACCACATGTACGCCCTGTGCAACTGGACAGTGTAAACCACCCCCCGATGGCCTCCAGACGCTGCGCAAGACCACCCGGTTCCTGCCATGCAGAATAACTAAACAGACATGTAGAAGCCCCCACATGCAAATCGCTGGTCTGCACAAGTGCAGCAGAATTATATTGCATGACTCGTCCACCTATATAACCTTGGCGAACACAATCACGTAGTCTTCATAGGGGTGATGGGGGTGGGATTCCAGACTGTCAACGTGCAAGTCACCTTCACCAGACCATTCAGATGGAATAGCAGCTTGTTTGTTTACTTCATTTCTAAAGCGCTTTATGCCAAAGCGCAGTACATAATGAATTAAATGGTACAACAATTAGACATGATGACATTCCAAGCACTGAACAGAGAAGTAAGAATCATACAAGACAAAGATGGTCCAAAAAGAAAAGAAATGTAAAGGTGAACCAGTTAACCGTAAAAAGGAAGGTCTAGCAAATAAAGAGCAAACCTTTGCCAGACAGCCCTGCAGACACGTAGTCAGTCTAAGGGCACTGTTGGCCCGAGTTCCAGACTCCCCACCTAACCACACAGGAGTCCAACACGGGAGCTTGCGCTAACTCTAGCACTGCCCCCCAGCAGCCATGTTAGAACTGACACAAAGACATGGACTGCTGCACACTGAAGAACCTCACGCAGACACCAACCAACACACAGGAGTTACAGGATGTCTGGGCGCCTGACCATCCTCACGCCCGAGAGCACAGACTCTCACTAACATGGGCATTCAGGTGTTGCAGAAGGTCTAGGGGGTCTGACCACCCTCATCCACGAGGCAGCGTTTTCTGAACCCTTTGTCGAACAAACTCTCGCTAACAAGGACACTGGGGTGTCACACGCGTCATTAAAACCCGACTGAGCAAACGAAACGCAGTCACCGTCCATTTTATGGGCAACACTGCTCCGCCTTCAATGTGCCCCGGGTAGCCCCAATAGGCCATGAAAATGGTACATACTGCCTGAGACAACAACACACCCAGAACCACAATGAGAGCCTGATTAGGTGGCGATTCATGGGAGATTCAATTTCCCACTTACAGAGGCTGAAATCGTCTTAAAGGTGCAACTTCAAAGGCTAGCTGCGTTGGAGAACTGGACAGGCAATTAGACCTAATCCTCTGGCAGCAGGGGATGGACTTGCAGGGAGCGTAGGAGAGACATGGTCTGGTCCTAGCCTTCACGCGACGACTCACGCTGCACCCATTTCCTGTCCATGCTTAACAAGCAGGTGGGACCTGCTTCGTTTCCGGGTCTTCTGGTGGGTCCTTATGTCAGATAGGATTGTGAAAATGCAGAGCATATTTTCTTTATTTCAAATTCAAGCTCCCATTGTCTGGGGTGCCTTGGACACTCTGTGTGACCCTTACTAAACAACCCCGATTTCATGCCACCAGCTCTCTCCACATTCTCACCATCAGCACTGTTGGGGGTTCTCTAAGCTCTCACTATCCCCTAGACAGGGTCCAGGTCTACAGTGTTGGGGGTTCTCTAAGCTCTCACTATCCCCTAGACAGGGTCCAGGTCAACAGTGTTGGGGGTTCTCTAAGCTCTCACTATCCCCTGACAGGGTCCAGGTCTACAGTGTTGGGGGTTCTCTAAGCTCTCACTATCCCCTAGACAGGGTCCAGGTCTACAGTGTTGGGGTGCTCCAAGTTCTCACTCTTACTGTCCCCTAGGCAGGTCTGAGGTGTGTTTAAGTTGCGTTGTTCTTGTTTGTGGTCCTTTAAGAAGCCCACGCTGGTGTGTATGCGGGTGCCCTCGTGTCTGAAGAAGGTGGGTGGTTTACACAGGGGTATCCGAGTCTGCCAGATGCCTGCACCTGGACAGTGCATCCTTTCCGCACATTATTTTTAGGTGAACATTGTGTGTGTGGGGGGGAGCTTCTCCCTTTGAAAGTGAGTCAAGTGTACGCTGCCAACCTGGGCCTTGCAAGTCTTTCGCTTGTTTCCATTCAGGGGCTGTCAATCACACTGGGGTGACTCATGAAAGTGTACATGGACATTTAAATGAGTCCTAATTTAAATACTTCTAACCACGCCCTGAAAATCACACTCAGCACATAACCCGCTCTAGCACTCTGAAGAAAGTGCGAACCATCAGCAGGTGAGAAATGCTTGTGTGGTCACTTCTCCATGCATTAACACAAGGGTCCAAATAACCTGAGGCATATGTTGCCTTCGCTTGTTAGCTCCATCCACTCCCGATGGTATCTTCATCGTCTTGTTCTAATTGGTCAACACTGAGGAAGCACACCAAGGACTCTGGCTTTTGTTATATGGGTAAACACCCACCCCAAATGATATGCATCAAGGTTACCTCTCTGCCCTAGGCAGCCCAGGTGGTCTGCACTGAGCACAAGTCAGCCATATCTTCAGAGCTGACTCAAGTCCCCTTCAAGCCTAACATGGTTTGCTCTACCACATACTGCAAGCCCAAGAGCGGTTCCTCAGGCCATGACTCTGGAGCTTGGTGCCATGTGGCGGAATGCTATCAGCTAGAGGCCATGACTTTGTGATGCGGCCCAATCAGATCATGTTTCCTTCATTGCCATAATTCTACTGCCACGTCTTCCGGGGGGTTACAGGAAGTGAGCTTCTGTTACTGTTGTGTAGATGCATGTTGTGCTGGGATGAGGGCAACATGGTAAGGGCCTGTTGGCAGAAGAAGAAACTATGTCAGCAGGGGCCCATAGTTGCAGAGCGGATGAGCATGAACTCAACCAGACAGTGTTGCAGGCCTGATTTCAGCATCACCTCAACCGATAAAGCAGTGGGACATGTGGAATCCGTCAGGTACCCGGATCTTTTAGTGGGTTGGGGTGAAGACGGAGGTCCAAATATGGGCCTCGTGACTCCCACATGACTCTCAGCCCGATGACAGAGAAATTACAGACACACATCACTTTTAGACCCTTCATCGCCATCACTGATGTATCATAGATGTGAGAAACGTTACTTTCTCAGACAGCGATTCAAACCATACCCAATTGATGATATGGAGGAAATGGAGATATCTTCAATCGAACAAGTCGACTGACCGCAAATCGAGAAATCAATGACAGCATCACTAACATCACAACGTAGGTGCACTTAAACATGAAGTACACAGGCATCCACTCACAAAGCTACACAAACATGCATTTTTTTATTGCATATAGACACGCAACATGCTAATGACTCACGCAGGCAGATGATTGACACACATACATATTGCTATATATATAGGTCCAGGATGGGAAAGGAAAATGAAGAAGGTTAGGGGAACTTTACAGGAGTAATAAAAGACAGCGTGGCTGCCCCACGGATGGATAGGAGTACCACAGGGCAGAAACACATGCTTATGACTCACACAGGCAGATGACTGACACACATACATATTGCTATATATATATATATAGGGCCAGGATGGGGAAGGAAAACGAAGAAGGTTAGGGGAACTTTACAGGAGTAATAAAAGACAGCGCGGCTGCCCCACGGGTGGGTAGGAGTGACACAGGGCAGAAACACATGCTTATGACTCACACAGGCAGATGACTGACATGTCTACATATTGCTATATATAGGTAATTCGCCAAAGCTGAAACTGCATAACGCCTAATATAGGTATACCTAGTTTGCACATGCTTGATTGCCACTAACATGGACCGCCATAAGAATAAATATGAAAGCTATCGGCACATTGATGTAAATAAAGAAGGGGAGACAGGCTTTGAATACATGGAAGGGCTGACAAGATAGCTGCAGCCAGAGGCAGGCAGACACAATGCACCTCTGCCAAGGATGAGTGTAGATGAAAAGTTCCCGGTTACCAAGACGATAAGCCACTTGCAAGAAATTCAGGCTAAAATCCTCATAATTACAATTAGCAGAGCTCTATGTCATGGTCTCAACATACGTGACCTAGTAGAGCAAGACAACGCCCATTGAATCAAGGAAGACGGAGGGAAGCTGTTCCCATCGAACCAGAGGAGGAAAGATACAAGTATGCTCTTGAATTAACAACTGAATGCACTCTCCCAGGCTTAGGTGATCAGAGATGGCAACATTAGGGAACACACAACACCTCCATGTTCATTCCCATTGCCTTGAGAAGGTACATCCAGCCTGGTAACTGTCCAGGGTCCCAGAGCTAGGAGGACACACTCTGTCCAATCCAGAGTCACCTTTCACGTGAAGACATAATATGTTGCAGAAGCCAATAGTTTCTCCACGACCCTGCAACTTTGTATTCCTTTACATGTAGAGGTCTCAGGAGGAGAAATCAGATATGGCTATCCAATAGTCGAATTAACCCGTACAGAATGTGCATATGGTTCACCTAAACTGACCAATCTGCAGCGGATACTTCAAACAGGCCCCCAGAAGGCCTGGCTGCAGAGGAAAACAAAGGAGGGAGGAAATCCAACAACATTTCATATGTAATTGTGTTAACCTGAAGCCAGCTCCCACCCTCAGTATCGATGACAGTGAAGTGACAGGTCTGGTCGATTGTTGCAGTAGGCCACCCATGCCAGGGGGACCCCATTCATACGATGCGGGAATGTGGTTTGCAGAAGCCAGAGAGTCTGGTTTCTCAGCATCTTTGAGGGAGATCTGCCACTTTAATCAGGATCCACATAGGGAGGACCATTAACCAGAGAGACTATTTGATCACAGCAGACACAAAGATGAGTGGGACCCAGTAGCACAAGGGAGTGAGCCCAGAGCTCTTTCTGTTGAGAGAAGGGTTCTGCTGTATTAGTTCTGGGACACCCCTTGTTCCTGTTTCACCCTTTTACCTTTTCCTGTTGCAAAGCACTCTGGTTATTACCTCACACAGACAGAAAATTGTTGGTAGGGAACCCCGGATTGGTTCACTGAGGTAAGCTCAGCCTACACAAATCACTGTGGCCCACTTGGCTTTAAGAGAGGGATGGAGTCCGTCTTTAAGCAGATCATCTGAAGACTTCACAAGAAGCAGAAAGAAGAACTCATCCTGGGACCCTAGCTGAAGGTACAGTCTGTCTTAGACCTTCCGCCACTGAAGGAAGACCAGGACATCCAAGGAGTGAAGCAAGATCCCTCCCCTTAACTTCTCCCAGGGATGAGAGGGAGAGAAGAACTCAAGAAGACCCTCCAACCACTTCAGAACTGGTACCCATCCAGCAAACAGCGTGCCCTGCTAGGCTCTGCAGCAAGCGCTCTGGACAGGGAGTGCCAGAAGGTCTCTGAGCCCGAAACCAAGGACAAGACAGCAGCCTGCAACACACTCCCTAGCTTTGGGCCATCTGCCTTAAAGGACAACACAAGCCCATTGAAGAGGTGGGGAGAAGTGCAGCGATATGCAACGACCTGCACCTATCGCTGTCCGCCTTAACAGACATTCGCGCGCCAGTCGAGTTCCTTGATCCACAACCCCCTGCAACGCTGACTGCCATCAAGCCTAGAGCTACCGCCGACAAGCTGCAATCGCTGAAAAAGCGGAGACGTCTCGACCAGTTCTTTAGAATCGCTGATCAGCACTGAAACTATTCCTGAAAGTGAGTCGCCGTGAAGGCCAGCCTGCAGCCAGTCGCCAAGCTTCGCTTGCAGAGCCATCTTGCCACCTGATGCCCACCGCTGACTACCATCTCGAACTCTGTCGCAGAAGACTGTCAAGCACCCTGAATCCGACTCGACACTGTCAAGCACAGAGAATAACTACAGCAAGAGGTACATTGTGGTTCTGTCCCCCTGGTCCTTCCCAGATGGCCCCTAGAGACACGTTAAAACCCTTTCTCCCTTTTGCTGAAGCCAAGAAGCCTTTTGAAAAACTATTGTGGTTATTAACCATACCAACTACACCCTCCTGTCAGTATTCAGAGTACACCCCTTTTGCTTCTTAGAAACTGTCTGTTCGCTGCATTCCTTCACAGCGTGGTTTATATTTAGTAGTGTTATTAGATTGGCTCTTGTGATAATAATAAAGTAGATATTTGTATGCAACCTTGACTGGACACTCCTTTTATCATTGGGTAATCATATTTTTTAGCTGTGTTGCAACTAACCAACGATCCACGACCTTTAGAGGAGATCCTGCCGTTCCATCCACGTTACCAAAATTGGACAAGGAGGTTTATAATTTTAATTGTATGCTTGTTCAATCCAATCTGTTTGGATCCATGATGGTGTATTAGGGGTTTGGGGCTGATTGATGGTTTAGACACTGATAATCACCCCTGGACCACCGGTACCCCGGAATTTGATTTGTCACAGGATGATGCAGTGATAGGCATTTAGGTAAAGGTAATGTTTGCTGATGACACCTGCTATCAGTGGTTTGTTGGTCGGCTATTCCATAGTCACCCAACAGGACCCCAAGGGACTCCATGTAAAGTTGAAGGTCATAGGGAAGAGGATGGAATGCTGAGGGGCACCATAGCCAGGGAGTTAGAAGACATTGTAATATCTACATGTAGATGTACTGTTGGTACCATGACAGCAAGGATTTAAAGCCCAGCTGAATTCTTTTTGTGCTTCTCAGGTTGGAAACCTCTCCAAAACTAAAGAAACATATATATCAGTACATATGTCTAAAACCATTGACTAAATAACTCAAATGTAATGTTAGGGACAGAATGTGTTTTTTAGGTTTGGCTATTAGGTGGTTATAGAAATTATTACATTGGAGTACAGCTAGGGGGAGATGGCATTTGAGGAGGGACACAAAGCTTATAGGTGTTGTTTGGTTATTTATCCACCCGTTGACTTCCCATGGCAACGCTAATCCCTATGGTCATTGCCACCCACTTCTGGCCATTATCCACCCAAAACACATCCTACTGTGATCTCTTTGAGCTAGCTATCAGCCGTAATATCAACCTTTGAACTCAACGTGCATGTTATTTCAAAGTAGTTTTCTGAGAGTTAATGGCTTAATTGGAGCTGCAAGTGCACTACTGGTGTTTTAAAAATGTCTTAAACGGGCTGCATTCAGTCACTTCAATTATAAGCAGTGTGCATGTCCTTCATTGAAGTTCTGCAAAAAACAAGCATTGGCAAAGCCAGTAGTTTTGGTTTGTATATAGGCATTAGATTGACACTTGTCAGGCACTGCTATTACATGCCCAGGTATTCACACCATTTTATAACTGCTTTCATTAATGGACAGTTAGTACCATTACGGTAGTGGCTGGCAAATGACTTCCTGGGCCTACACACAAGCCACAGCTGTTGGCAATGCCAGTGCTTGTTTTCCTTGTCAGTACATTATTACCTTTTAGTAACCCGGGGGGCATGGCTTTGTCCTCCCAGCAAATGAGGAGGATCAGAATAGGGTCTTTACCACATGGTAAAGCCCCCGCTCCAAGCCTGCTTAGAGCTGCAAGCTGCCATCTTCCCCCGCCGGATAATCAGGTAAGTTCTCCCCTGTGCCCTCGCCTTTCCCCCATTCCCAGCTTCAGCCCCATTTTCCACATATTTAGCCTCCTTCTGACCCCTGCCCCACTTACCTTGCACTGCTGTACCTCACACGCGCCGGGAACAGTAGTGTGTCCCTGACGTGAAAATAGCCGCAATGGAAATGGAGTAGGGACTACGGTTAGTTCCCTTCTCCCTGATCCATGGCGGCCACCTTATTACTATTTTTTTTAAGTTGAGAAATGGCGGCACATTGGTTCTTAACTTAAAAAAACCCACTATTAGTACCCTGGTGCAACGTGCTGGGGTAATAATAGCAATATTAGCCTCACAGGAGTGGCATTACTGGGGCAGGTAATGCCCCGGCTATCGTTAAAGCCCTTACTTCCCTCGGGCTTCCTAGTGGCCTGGGCATAACCGGGCCAGAAAATACCCCCGACTTGGGCAATATTGCTTATGCTCCCAGGACTCTTGGCTTTCAGATGAGCCCTCTCCTGGTACTGGATGTTTAGAACCCATGGAAGGTGCCATACTTGTGACAGTGTGCTCATCACCACCCACAGCCAGCCGCTCACAATGAACAAGCGACCTGCTATTCTGGGGTACAGTAACTGATTACAGGAAGGGACAGCCTCTATAGTGTGGTCCACGTTTCCCCACCTCTATCACCTGAAGGCAGACTTCAACATGAGCTGTCGCCTAAGGGTTCATAACACCACACAGAGCTGTCCGTTTTTCCCTAAAATGGCATCTTATAATTGTGACTATGAGGAGTTTCTTTTCCAGCTCTGGTCTTGAGAAAATGTGGCCCAAAGGCTGCACCTGCACCACTCGCCCCTGCACCCCCACTTTCCCTGGCGGGGGCTTCATTTCTTGACTGGTGCTATTGTGGGGGCTTTTAGAGAAAAAAAAAAACAGCAGTGGAGGAGTCAGGAGAGAATCAAGGTGAAAAGCTACATCAAGGATAAATAGATAGAAGTCTGAAAAACACCTCAGCGCCGGTCACCCTGCCCTGCTGAAGCAGCACTGAGGCGCCGGAGTGCGACTGCCAAGCAGGCTCCGTGTCACCATGCTCTGCGGCCTACTGAGAAAGCAGCCATTACCGAGGCAGGGCACGCAGCGACCCGAGCGGAGCATTCAATATGGCCACTCTTGCGTTTTAATTACAAAAAGAGCAGGATATTAAACGAAACAACCTGTCCCTCACACTGGGGTCTGGGCAGCACCCCAAACCGCAAGAGCGAAGGTCGCTGGAGCTGCAGGGCGGGAGACATGACCCGCGACCGCCATCGCATTTCTCACCTGTAGCTCCTTCTTGGCACTTCCGCCCCGTTGGTTTCATTTCACGAGAAGCATCTTTGATGTTCGACAGTTCAAAAGAAACAATTAATAACGTCTTAAAGCGACTTTTTGGGACCGTTTTAAATGGAAACATTACATTTCTCCACTGTTATTCGCTCTCTTCCTGTCAATGGGATGTTTTAAAAAATGTGTGTTGCTTAATTGTATTGCGATCTGTATTGAATGTTTGGGAACATGTATTGTGTTATGCCGATTTATACTGCGCAAAGCTACCACTCAGGGGCAGCCTCCATTGTGAGAGCTAGAGACAGTGAGGGGAAGGGAAGGGTTAACAGGGGTTAGAAAGGTGGCCCTAGTAAGTTACTGGGAAGGCATGGCAAGAGTTGGCGTTAAACGAGTGATTCGGGAGGGACGCGGGCAGAGTGTGAGCTAAAGTTCCCTTTACAAGTTGTGTTATTTTCCTCCAATTTCCAAATGCATTAATTCTCAGTAACAACACAAAGCAATCTGAGCAGTTCCTTAAGATTAGGGCATTACTGTTAGCCGTGTGATAATGCTAAACCTGCATATAATGGGAAAAGAACGTTACTGCATCTACGCATAACAGGAAGCATTATGGCGGCCATTTTGGAAAATCAAATCCATTTTACATCAGCCACTACCAGGTGCTGCCCAGGCAATATGGCATTGCAGAGGAATGGAGGGGGCGATGGACATGGTTTAGGCAATGATGGATGGTGGTGTAAGCTCATGTTCTCTGTTCATAGGCCCAGGGTCCTGATAGATGGTCATTCAGAGGAGGCCACCTCATGGCCTAAACTAGCCCTTGGTAATGGACTGAGCTGTAGGACAGTATTTGGGAAATGATTGCTTCTGCCCACCCCCAAAGTGTGAACAAGAAAAAGAAGAGGTGAAGTGACCCAAAGCAGTTTGAGAAAGCCATTATGTCAGACAATTGCCTTGAGTCCAATTCTACCATGTCTGTGGAAAGTACTGAGAAGCAGCGCTAGGTGTCTACTGCTGGAAAAAGAAGGCCACGTCTGCTGGATCTCACTGGACTGGAGGGCATTGGGAGCCAGAGGGCGAGATCTACATCACCTGCAGCCAGAGGCAAGATTAAGTGAAACTCATGCATGTTGTGCTCTCACAAGGCACCCTGGGATAAGCTATTATGAACAATATAGTCTTCAGTGAATTGCAAAAATGAAATATGATGTCCTCCACTTTTAACGGCATTGAAAAAGTGTTCTATATGATTAGGCCCGTGTAGATGTCTCCTCTTGGTAGCATATGCTTGCAAGATGAATAGTCACACTAACATTCCAAATATGATTAAGTGATATAAAATCTTCTCCAGCTGCTGGACACCCAATCCAAGCTCGATGGCCTTGCATCCAATTGTCAGGATTTGCTGCGTGTTCTCCAAATTACGGAGTGTCAGGCACACTCTGAACGATCACTGTGCACTATAAATGGATGCTACCTGCAGTGCCAACTGTAACTCTGCTGTGACTAGTGCCAGCACCACCAATACCAGGCACCAGAATTCTGCCACAGCACATTTCACCACGAGAGTCGGTACTGCCGCTGCCTGCCCTCACACCAACATGAGTAGCCCTTACACTGCCGGTGCCACCACTGCCAGCTCTGCCAGCTGCTTCGTTTCCACTACAAATAACACAATCTGCACCTCAATTGTCTCAACCATGTCTCCTTCTCTGATACACCAGCCATTCCAAGTGGGCAGAGGCTCTGCTTCAGCCTGACACCCAAGAGGAAGCCACCCACCATTGGTGGTTCTGCCCACTAATCGTAGTTGGTGACTTTTTAAAGTTTTAAAGTTGTGGATGGTTCATTTCTTTCCAAATATGGGCACAATGGGTCAAGCACAAGGAGGGAGCCTAAACCAACTGTAGGGGTTTGAGGGCTCTTACCTGGAGACATTTTTTGAAATAACGTTTAGAAATGGAGAATTATTAAGCACAAATGTCAGTAAACATGCATAAAAAGCAGTGCATTTTTTCAATGGAAGGACGTAAATATTTACCTGTAATGAGTGTGATCAAGCAAGCAGAGCGAGGCAGCACAAAGCAAATTAAGTAAACTCCATACCATTTACAAGTGGTTGTGTAGGGTAACCCATGAAAAAGTCCACTAAATGCCAAGTCAGCAGCGGTGATAATTTTAAGTATGCTGATGCCCACACTATATGTAAGGACTGCCACTGTAGGAACAACATCAAGTTTGTGCTGCCCAATTTTGCCTGTATTACTATTGTAAGGAAACATGTTCATGCTGGCTGTGCCCATACACGTCAGTATTGCTACTGTGCGTCTTTATTCCTGTTTCTTTGCCCAAAAGATACAGCACAGTAGTTTTTAAAGTTACATTTTTACTTGTTGAATGTTGTGTTCTGCTGTACTCTTTTATCCTTTATTTCCCCCTTACTTCTCTTCTCTTTTTTTTCTTTCTCTTTCTTTTTCTCTCTTTTTTTTGACCCGGTTGTGCTTTTCTCTTGATTCATCCAAATAATTTGTTTTATTATTTGCAATTTTAACAAATATCTTGCTTACTTTTCTCTCTCTTTAGAAGCTTATGAGTGAACTATCTTGTTATCATATGTGATTTATGTCATCCCCAAATCAATTATTGAAAAGTTGTTTTCTACAACTGTAACAATAAAAAAAAACTAAAAAAAGGTACAGCACAGCCACTTTCTGAATATACTTATGTACACTTTGGTCGATAATGCTAGTACTGCCACTGTAAGAATTCATGTCCACATTCCCATCCTGGCTGTGTTAACATATGACAGTATTGCCACTGAACACAGCCATTATGGATATGCCCAACATTGCCAGTATTACCATTGTAAGGGCAGACATTCATGATATCTTTTATCAATTTTGCCAACATTGCCACTGTAAGTATACACACACACACATAAACACACACACACACACACACACGTACACACAGACACACGCACACACACACACACACACACACACACACACACACACACACACACACACACACACCCACACAATTAATTTCCTTAATAATGCCAATATTGCCACTATGAGGAAGTATTTTCATGCTGACTGTGCCATTATATGCGAGCACTGCCACTACAAATACACACTTCCATTAATTTTCCAATAAGTCCACTACTACCACTATAAGTATACACACGTGTTGACTTTTGCTAACAATTCTAATACTTCCACTTGAAGGACATACTTATCTTTGTTTTGTCCTAGAAGGCTAGTGCTTAATTGTAAGAACACACTCATTATTGCTTTGTTCAATAAGGCCACTACTTGGAACAACCACCCTCTGGTGTTTGACTGCTAATTGTGCATCTCTGCATGCGTGTAACATAACAAAAAAAGTCTAAGGATGTTGTAATCATTTGAAATCAGTTGGTCACTCTGGAGGAATAGTAAGTGTCCTGATTTGGTGAAAAGTTTCACAAAAAGTCTACAAAAAGTGGGAACAACATACTAAAGGTACAAACACTCACTATGTACCTCTACAAATTACACCATGAATTTGAGATGGATTAATTAGAGAGGGGCAAATCTTCTGCACTCTGCAAAATGTGGTCCAAAGTTGGTGTGTAGCTTATTTCCTTAAATGGAGTAAAAGTCATGGAAAGCGTTCAAGCCTTTATTTGTTGTGAAACCATAAATCAAAGAAAATATATTCTTGTCAGTCTCAACATGTGTTTCACCACATCCATAGTGTGGATCATCAGGAGGTAATAATGATCTAGTGTCTTACATTTGGTGTTCCATTTACATGTGTTTGATATTCCATTTACAATGTCCAAATAAGAGAAAGAGTGGGCACTACTTGTTAGTTAATAAGGTAGTCTGCACTTGATGAGGTATTTAGTCCTGTCGCCAGATTCCTCCCCGTTGCTTAGGGAGGTAAAAAATGTTAATGAAATATTTGACTGGTTAATTGTCACCAGTCTACTGGAAGGACTCGTGTGGATATCCCACTAAATTTCTTTTTATTAATTTTGTATAGAAATTTTTTATGTTTGATTTCTTCAATAATTCTTGAGAAAATGTTGATAATTCCGATGAATTTATGGTAAAAATGTTTTTATTCAATCATTTGTATTTTTGTGAGGCCTTTAGCAAACATTATACTGTTCAATGCATTTCGCAAGGTGCCCGGATGCTATTACTTTGATTTACACAACAGTTCCTGATGAAGGTCTATTATTGACCGAAATGCATTGAACAGTATAATGTTTGCTAAAGGCCTCACAAAAATACAAATGATTGAATAAAAACAATTTTACCATAAATTCATCGGAATTATCAACATTTTCTCAAGAATTATTGAAGAAATCAAACATAAAAAATTTCTATACAAAATTAATAAAAAGAAATTTAGTGGGATATCCACACGAGTCCTTCCAGTAGACTGGTGACAATTAACCAGTCAAATATTTCATTGATATTCCATTTACAACACAAAAACGATTTACAAAATAAAGGATATGCTACTTGCAATAGTTTGTAATTAAGTGATTACAACAAATCCATATATATGTGTTCTCTGGCGACTTATCCTATTATCCCTGTGTGGTTTCATACATATTTAGAGTCTCCTTTTTGACAATTGTAAATGCTGTCTGTAAATGAGTATTATACATTTGCTCATGGAGTGGTGCTTAGTCTGATGGTTGCGTAACTGTTAATAGACAAGGGATGCATGGAAGAGCATTTGGTATTTACCTGTTAGTTGCAAAAACTGGATATGCTTGTCCAGCCATAGCAGGATCCCGAACACTGATCTGCGTGGAGCCAGCATTCTAAGATGGCTGCCCCAGTTTATTAATGTGCGTGACATAATCGTGTGCATTTTAGCCACAATTATGTCACTGCACTATTGCGGGCAGTGGCCATTTTAGTGGTCGCTGTGTAATACGCTTGTATTTCAATTTCAGTAGCTATATGACTTTTGGTACTAAATAGCATGTTTGTTACTGATCATTCACTGACAATTTACAAATGGTACACTCCTGGCTATTGCAATGCTCGGTTAGCAACATTTGGTTATTCAAATATAAAGTTGTATTGCTAATGTTTCAAAAAATAGCTTTCAACAAATACACAACATTTTAGATCGATATTATAGCAATTAAGTTTGGTGATTCAAATGCTTATGTCAAAGACTGGGTTGTCTCTCAAAAAGGTATAGCATTCATTGTCCTGATTGAGGCCAGATACGCATGTGTACATGATGCCTATCCATTTGGCCTCTTTTTGGTGCAGTAGCAGCAATGTGTTTCCACCTCTCAGTGGCAATTCAGTTCTTTATAGTCTCACATTTAATCAAATCGATTTTTTTCATTTAGGTGTTCTGTATTGAAATGAAATGTTAATGGATATTTTGTGTCTTGATTTTTGATTGCTCTAAAGAGTTCCATCATTCGGATTTTAAGGGTGCGCACAGTACTCCCTATATACCATTTATTGCATTGGCCCTGAATCCCGTGAATAACAAATTTGGTATTGAAATTAATTGTTGTATTGTTTTGGTTGTCCATTTGGTAGGTTTATGCTGTTTTGCCATCCATCATATGATGGCAGATTTTACAATTCACACATTTGTGGTTTCCTGTTATTGTTGGTAGATTTGACATAGATTCCAGAGTATTGGGTTTCTGGCTTGATTTAAAAAAAACTTGGACTAATCTGGTTCTTGATGGTTTGTGCTTTCGGAGACGCTACTGATGGTTGGGGATCTATGAATTTTGAAAGGCTTTTGTGCAATTGTATTATGTTCCAGTGTTTTCTTA
The DNA here is from genome assembly GCF_040938575.1 of Ambystoma mexicanum. Taxonomy (NCBI): domain Eukaryota; kingdom Metazoa; phylum Chordata; class Amphibia; order Caudata; family Ambystomatidae; genus Ambystoma; species Ambystoma mexicanum. The sequence goes on along the minus strand of NC_090926.1, from coordinate 107,785,888 downwards.
GAGTATTATGTATGGTGTAAACATTAGAGCTATATGTAGTAATGAATCTGATTTTGTTGCTACTGATAGTTTTTCTGTTAGGGTCTCTCCTTAGATTTTGCTCTAGTTTGTGCTTTCTGTAAGAACCTGTTCTGGTATCCTCTGTCTTTGAATTTCTTTACTGTATTATTTACATGTTTTTGAAATTCCAGATTGTCACTGTAGTTTCTTTTAATTCTCAGGATTTCACAATACAGAAAGTTATGTATTATATGTTTGCGTGGTTACTAGCAGGGAGAATTCTAAGGCCTGCTGAGGGTTTTCGATAAAGGGGCATCTTTATTGTATTTTGTTTGACATATCGTTCCAGATCCATGAAGCAAATCCTGTCTGTGCTTTGGTTCGTCATTAGTTTGATGTTGTAATCATTTATGTTAAGGTAATTAACATATTGACATAGGGATTGCTTATTACCATCCCAAATGAGTAAAATATCATCTATAAACCGACCCCAATAGATGATATTCTTGGCGTTGGTGAATGCTAGATGTGTTCATGCATTATCGATTCTATAATTCTCCACACAGAGGTTTGCATAGGGTGGTGCATATTTTGCCCCATGGCAGTTCCTTGTTGTTGCTGCTAGAGTTGTTCATCAAAGAAGAAAAGGTTGTTGGACAATGTGAATTCAAGCATGGATAATAACATCTGGTTTTGCCCATAGTTAGAGATTGATCTGGATTTGAGAAAGTGTTTTGTATTTTGAATCCCTTCTTGGTGTTGTTTACTTGTGTATAGTGAGGTTACATCTAGTGTTACAAATCTGTAGTTCATTTTCCGGGCAAAATAATCTAGCTGTTGAATGACATGTTTTCTGTCATTGATGTATGATGCTAGGCTCAAGACTAATGGTTGCAAGTGTACATCAATATATTCTGATATTCTTTCCATTAAGGATCCCATCCATTGATGATCGGTCTGCATGCTGGAAATCCACGATATTTTTTTAAAATGTTTTGGTTATGAAGTATATGTTCAATTTCTGATCATGGCGACCATTCATGAAGTTGTGTGCATCCTCGTTTAGTAGTTCTAAGCCACAGAAGTTGTTGCTGATTGTTCTTCATTGTGTTGTAAGCTCTGCAAAGGGGTTGGTTGACAGTCTGTAGCATTTCTTGTCATTCAGATGTTGATGCTTCTTGCACATAGTGTTCTCTATTCATGATAATTATTTTACCCCCCTTGTCCACCATTCTGTCTATAATGTCTGGGTTCTTTTACAAGGTTTTTAGTGCTTATCTGTTTTTCTATCATTACGTTTTGTTGAATTTTGAGTTTTTGATAGGTAAGATATATTTTCCTAAGGTCCTCTGTTACCGCTTTATTAAAGAGGTCTATTACATTGTCTGTTGGTTAAGTGGGCACAAATTAAGAGTGTGGTTTTATGTTGGTATCTTCTGACAGGTTCATGAATATATCTTGTTCCCTCATGAATTGTTCTAAAGTGTAGTCTTCCTCTATGCCATCTAAGTTCAGTAGAGTGGCAGTGGGGGAACAACTTCAATATGTTAACAAAGTCGGGAATCTAGGCTGCATATGGCAATCAGACCTCAGCAGTGAAGCCCAGGTGGGGGCCAAAGTCAATGCGGTTCTTTACACAATCTGTGCTTTGCGTAGTTGTGCTTCCTTTTATCCCAGCAGAAGATCATGCAGTCGTGGTGGGAGCCATGACTAGCCCGGACCAGGACTACTGTAATAGCCTGTCAACAGGAGCTCCAGCTAAACAGATAGCCAGATTGCAGAGAGCCCAAAATACTGCAATCAGGCTAATCGCACGGCTGATTAGAAGGGACTACATATCTGCCTTTTGAAGATCCCTTCGTTGGCTCAAGGTAGAGCACAGAATAAAATGTAAAGTGACGTGTCTGATCTACAAGGGCTTGAACAGACTCGCCCCAGAATATCTGGTAGATAAGATCATCCGTTACTGCCCACACAGAGATCTCCGCCCCAGAGACCAACTTTTGATTTGTGTTCCAAGGCCTAATTTGGTCTTTGGGGGTGACAGAAGATTTGGGGTGTTTGGTCTGAAATTATGGAACCAACTTCCGCTAGAGATCAGGTCCCCTAAATCCCTAATACTATTCAGAAAGAGCCTGAAAACATTTCTCTTTAGATAGGCGGTCTTCCTACAGAATACATAATGAATCTATACTCTGAAATTCCATCTAATAATGAACATCTCCCCCCGTATATAGTTTATTCTGTTTGGTGCGCAATAGAAATATTCAAAATCCCCCCCAAAAAAATCTGATCAGTGCTTTCTGTTAATTCTTCAGTTAGATTGCATGGAGTTAGTTGTTGTTCTCCAAACATGATTCTTTCTGGTGCTGTGTCAAAATGTTTTTTTAATTTGAGTCATCTGCAAAATGTATAGATGTCTAAGTTGGTTTCAAAATAATCATAGGTATTTGAGGGGCATGTATGAAGACTTACTCCATACCACTATGATTCCAAAGTTAACAATCAATTAAACTGTGGAATTGATGTAACCTGCCCAATACTTAAAGTGAGTGTTAAGGTTGGATTTGTACAGGTATGGGGTGAGTGTTTATACTTTGTGTTTTATGCTTGTATGCAGTGGCATACAGTGAGGGGTTCTACCTTGATGTTATTCTGACACTTTGTAGAGTTTAACATTTTGGGCTATACCCTTAGCTCTTGATTTAAAATGTTTTTTAAAATATTTAATTTCACCGTTTTTTGTGGAGTGTATGGTGTATAGCATGTAAGCATATGTTGTTTAAGTGTATGTAGCATGAATGTTTTCCATAAGATTGTATTAGAATATTGGCATATGCCATATAAGCCATATGACATACATTGTATGCATGTATGCAATTTACATCTTGTATATATCTCTATATATGAAAATTAACATCAAAGTTAGTCCTGACTTTCATGTCAATTTTTATATGTATGTTAGGACCCATGCACATAATGTATATTTCAAACACATGCATGTCGACTTCGTATAGATCATGTCCATTAATTTAGCTCATGTCTTCTCTTCTATAAGTAGGCATCTGGATGGCATACGTGTGTGTTATAATTGCGTATGTCATGAGAGCATGTGTCTTATGAGTGTATGGTGACAGGCATATGAGTGTTTGGTGTCTAAGTGTCTGGTGTATAAAAGATTTACAGTTTGTGGAGTGTATGGTGTATAGCATGTAAGCATATGTTGTTTAAGTGTATGTAGCATGAATGTTTTCCATAAGATTGTATTAGAATATTGGCATATGCCATATAAGCCATATGACATACATTGTATTCATGTATGCAATTTACATCTTGTATATATCTCTATATATGAAAATTAACATCAAAGTTAGTCCTGACTTTCATGTCAATTTTTATATGTATGTTAGGACCCAGGCACATAATGTATATTTCAAACACATGCATGTCGACTTCGTATAGATCATGTCCATTAATTTAGCTCATGTCTTCTCTTCTATAAGTAGGCATCTGGATGGCATACGTGTGTGTTATAATTGCGTATGTCATGAGAGCATGTGTCTTATGAGTGTATGGTGACAGGCATATGAGTGTTTGGTGTCTAAGTGTCTGGTGTATAAAAGATTTACAGTTTGTGCATGTACACAATTTACATCTCCAATATGTTTCATTGACAGATAAAACACGTGTGTTGTAAGAGTGTGTGTTGTAAAAGTGTGTGTTTTAAGTGTGTGTGTCATAAGTGCATGTGTGGTATCAGTGTATGTGGTGAGAATGAGTGTCGTAAGAGTGTGTTATGTAAGAGTGTGTCCCAGAGAGCATGTCTTTTAAGTGTGCATGTCATAAATGTAGTAAGTGTGAGTCTCATAAGAGTGTTTGCCTCATAAGTGTGTGTTTGTGAGAGGTGTGATAGGTCTTTGTGTACCGTAAGAGTGTGTGTCATAAGAGCATGTGTCAGAAGAGCATGTCTTGCAGTGTCATTGTCATTAGTGTCAGTGTCATAAGTGTGTGTGCCATAAGAGCATGTGTCCTAAGAGTGTATGTCATTCATTGTGGGAGTGCCATTAGAGCATGTGTCGTAAGAGTGTGTCTTGTGAGTGTGTGTGTCATAAATGTGAGTCTCATAAGAGTTTGTGTTGTCAGTGTGTGTATGTATTTGTGTAGGAAGAGTGTGTGACATAAGAGTGTGTGGGAGTAAGTGTGATTGTTAAAAGAGTCTGTTTGAATGAATTTGTGGCCTAAGAGTCGATGGTGTGGGAATGTGTGCTGTAAGTATGGGTGTTAGTAAGTGTGGCTGTCATAAGTGCATGTGTTGTTAGAGTGTATGCTGTATGGTGTGTGAGTTAGTGGCGCCTAAGTATCTGGCAGTTCAGTGTTTGGTATAAAGTCATCAAATGCACATGTCCTATATGCCTCCTGTATGTCTGGAAACTCACATTGAAGTAAACTTTGTCTTTGATGTGAGTCTTTATATGTATAGAACGTGTATAAGAGTTGACCAGTTCGTACATAAACACACTTTATATCTCCAGGAAACTGACATTACAGTCGGTCCTGACTTTGATGTGAGTTTTGGATCTTAGTATACAAACATGGAATGCACATGTCCCACATGTAGGTGTGCAGTTTGTGTATTAACTGTTCATTCATTCTCCTCTTGTGTTATGCACATCCTATGTATAGAAACACTTTTACTGAAAGTCAGCTCTGACTTTGATATGAATTTTTAATATGTCCAAGAAGCATATAGGAGTTTTACATTGCATACATTTCTGCAATTTAAATCTCCTATAAATCTTATGCACGTATAAAAACGGACCTGAAAGTTAGTCCTAACTTTGATGTGAGTTTTCATAACTATATTTGCATACATGTACAAAATGTACATCTTCTACACATACGTGTGCAGGTCGCATTAAAATATGCACATTCATTCTGCATGTTTCATAGATAGATACATCTTAAAATGTTAGTATCTCGAATTTGACTGGCTCGATTTTTGACATTTGTTTCAGTGCACCAGTTCATGACAATATCCAAGCGTGTGCCAAAAATCCTGCAAATCGAAGCAGCCAATTTGAAGATATTTCGGATGAGAACATTTTTTTTTACCTATGAGAATACCCCGTGTTAAAAGCTGTACAAACACAATCAAAACATGTTTGTTAAATATCAAGCCGTTCATAGAAAAATTCGGACATTTTCCATGCAGGGGCAGAAACCTTCAAATGATATTGTGGAAATTCTTTCAGATTCTTTTCATGAAAGGGTTTAATAAACATTAAGAAAAGTTATTTTCTGAAACGCCACAGACAATTAGTCGAAATGTGAGAGCAGAATGGGTGTCGGCTGGAAAGTTAGGATTGGTTGCAGGCATTCTACATGATGGTTGCGTGACGAGTACATGAATGCTATGCTGACTGCTCGAAAGGACATATAGAGAGCTATGACCAGGAACAAAGAGTGTATTGACCAGAAAGTGACATTCTAATCCTGACAAAACAATCCAATTCCTTGAAGCCAACACCCGTCTTGTGCCACCAGCCTAAAGAAGATAGCTGACACATTGCCTCCAAATTCAAGCAATTGTATTTTTGAACACAATTTAGAATGAGTTAATGATTATACCATAACAAACTTTTAAACAGTTCTGAAGTAAACCATGCTCTGAATATCTCGATGCGGTTTTGCACATGGTCTGCGCTATCTGATTCATCCCTGCAGCCAGCAGATCTCTTCCTGTAGCTCATTCTGCAAAGGAGTCTTTATGCCAGACTGATCATAAAGCGTAACAGGAATTTTTGCAGAGTTCACATTTACCCCCGTCCTCCAGCACAATAGACATACAATGGAAGTTTTTTGTTTCCAACTGAATTGTGACAAGAAAGGCATTCACAGATCTCTAAAGTACGTGCATTAGCCCACTGAGCCACAGACCTGGGTAGAGCATCTGTAGATAGATATGAGGGCTGCTCCCTAGGTGGCTGCAGGCCTCCCACCTGGAGACTACCTCAGAGAACCATCAGTTTCCCATCCGCACAGTGACGCGCTTACAGGTTCCCATGAGCGCAGTGGGGAGGCCTCATTTCAATTGCTATTCAGGGCTTTCGTTTGAAAAGAGCTAGTTATTGTACCACTGGCTGCCTTTAGGAATACAATATTCGTTAAGGGCCAGGTATTGGACAGAAGGATGGCAGAAATCTGAACAGTGAGATTCCGACCAGCCGTGGGTTAACAATGTATGTGCCGTGGATACTGTGAAGACCATAGGATGGTCAGAGATGTAGAGAGGCAGAGACATGGATTGGAGGCTCCAACGTCGCTGGAATAAGGAGTGCATGCTGGCTGATGGAAACGGGGCTCCTTCACACGCGCCATTCTTCGTCATCTGAGACTTCTTTAACCCATTGAAGTGAAACAGCAACACTTCTCATGCTGGGCGCCTCGCAGCCCCGTGTCATTCCCAACGTCCAATTGCATGTTCTCTTTAGATACGGGAAGGTTGCCTATAGTGATGAACGCATGAACATTTTAATGCCGAGATCTAAAGAGGCTTTGCATTATTTTTCGAATACATGGGGCAGGGAGTCCTACATCAAGGCATTACAAAGGCGGTTCTAAAACTAGATGAGCCCTCGGCAGCTTCTTGTGGTATAGATCCTCATCGGACTCTGTTTCTATGTACTCCCCGACCTCACCAATGTACACACAAACACGCTCACCCATAAAGACACCTGCTCACGTTCACGCGAATACACATTCACACCACAATCAGACGCACGTAAACAAGGGACGTCATTTCACCAAAATGTCTGGGGTAACGGAAGTGACATCACATGACCCTTGACCTCTGATGACATCACCGGAACTGATGCCATTTGATCCCACCCCGAAGTGGCATCCCGGGAAGCGATGGAACGCGACCGTTTATCCCTTGACAAAACAGGAAGTGGCATCACACAGCATGGTTTCTAAGTACACTATGAAAAATATGGTTACAATATTACTGTAAGGTGATATACATTTAATACAAAAATAGATCACTATATGTATCAGCAGAAAAAAACATGCTATAACTGGAACTTACGAAAAGCAAAATAAATAGGGCCTCATCACGAGTTGGGCGGTAACGCCGGTGGTTTTACCGCCGGCGGTATTAGCCCTACCGCCAAACCCCCCGGCGGTATTAGCGCCGGATCACGGGTTTGGCGGTAATGGAATTCCCCATTCCCCACTGAGCCCATTCGGGAATGCCCCATTCCCCGTTGGGCTCAATGGGGAATTTTCGTGCTCTTACCGCCGGCGGATTTACCGTCTGCGGTAATAGCACACATTTTTGGCGGATTTCCTCCCAGCTCAGAGCTGGGGAGAAATCCGCCGGAGCCCTCATTTGGCGGACCCTTAAATCCGGCGGTAATAGCGCGACTGCTGGATTTAAGGGTTACCGCCAAACTTGTGATGAGGCCCATAGTCCTAAATGGAAGCTTATTCTGCTCTAAATGCTTTTTGAAGGATTTTGTCTGCATTGTGAATTTGAGGTGTTTAAGAACAGACTAAGGGCCTCATTACGAGTTTGGAGTGCCTCCAAACTCGGGTCTGGGTCCGTGGTCCCTGAATGGAGAAATACCGGGCCATTCTGACTTTGGAGAACGCGGTATTTCCCCAGTCAGGGAACCCGGACCCAGACCATCCCCATTCCCATTTGAGCCCCCAGAGGGCTCAATGGGAATGGGGGGCATGCTAACAATGGGCCTGTTAATGACGGGCCCATTGTTAGCATGCTTGTCCCCTCGCGGGACCCGCAAAGGACACCTGGTAAAACCAGACGCCCAGGAGCTTCAATTTGTAAAAAATGGCAACCCCTAAATGACGTCCCTGAAAAACACTTGCCTTTTCTAATAGTACTGTGCAGCGCCTGGTCCTTCAGCTCCGCTCCTCCTCCCAGACAGGTTCGTACTGGCATATAGGGCAACAGGGCAATGCCGAACCAGAAATTCAAAATGCTAGTGTGGGGCAGTTTTTGGGTCAAAGTGGGCACTTTTTTGGCCAATGTGGGGCAATTTCATGAGTTACTGCACAGCTAGTAGTTTTGACCATTGTTGCTGAGTAAATATCCTTAAAATTGCACAATTTGACATTACATTTCATTAAAAAAACTCCCCCTTAGGTACTATTCAAACAATCTGTCACAATAGTAATGAATTGCCATTTGCAATTATGGGCCACTTTTTGATTGGTGCCCGAGACAATTTTATGCCCTAGTCCGACCCTGCTTCCAGGTGCCAGTGCAGATACAGGAAGCAGCGACCTTCCCTCTCTGAGTACAAAACTGCGGCCCATAGAAAGACCTGAGAGGACGAGAGCGTCCATACACAAGCAGTGGTCGAAGTGGGCGGGAGTGGTTGGGAGCGGTGCTTCTCTCCTTGTTTTTCTTTAAGTTGTACTGTTCCTATACATTTATTTTCAAAAGAAACGTTCCAGAGTGGTTTAGTTTTAAAATAAAAGTGTAGGAAGAAGTTGAAACTTGCCCTTCAGTGCACTGCACTGCACTGATCAGTCCCTTAAACAGCAGGTGTCTTTGTTTGGGGGATTGGATTGCACGTGGGAGTGGGGGCAGGCCATCAGGGGAACTTAGTGCCGCTACTTGTTTTCCGTACACTTCGACCACTGTATACAAGTCCTCAAGGCTTCCTCTGGGACTCCTTTCTGCCATCTGTTTGCTGCATGAACAGAGGCCCTGCAGGACTCTACTTTGAGGAGCGATAAGTGATGGTCTGCAAAGCCTCATCTACTGCACCCATTATTTGTCTGGAGCGTTATGCATGAAAGAGTGGGCGACAGCGGGTGCACTGCAAAGCCTATTATGTTCCAGCTGCACTAGCAAAACTATATATGCAGCTTCAGTTCTGTAACGGAAATCATGAAATACTCCAATAGATGCCAGGTCATCAACAGCACAGCTATCCTGTGTTTTTTCTTTCTCCCTTCTTTCTTTCTGCCCCCCCCCCCCTTAGCACCATTATGCCCACGGGTGATAGTGCATTTTATAAGTTTAATTAACATAACATACTTCACAGGATAATTTCTCAACACACTTTCATGCTAACTATTCCCTAAGAAGAACAGGCCCTGTCGAAACAATATAAAACAATGATTGCCACTGTCAAAACACTTCACATGCTGCTTGTGCCCAAAAGCAATCATGAGGCTTCAAAGATCCATGCTAGAATTGACACTGTAAACACATTATCATGCTGCTTGTGCCCTGAGAAAATCAAGAGCCCTGTTTCAAGAATATATGACAACATAGGCCCTGTAAAACACATTTTTAATCTGACTGTGCCAAAAGAAAGTCACAAGCTTGAGTCAACAATATATGCCAGCATTGCCACTGAAAAGCATCTTTCCATCCTGGTTGCTTAAAGGAACCATGATGCTTGTCTCAACAATAAATGGCAGCACTGGCCTTGTAAAACATCTGTTCTGCCCCATGTCATTCTACTGATGCATTTCTGATCCTCAGCACGCAGACATGTTCCAAATGCCCTGACTGGCAACATCTGCCAAATTGTGTCTTTCCGTGCTCAGTTCAGCCCACAATTGCCACCCAGTGTCACGTTCTGGACCAATTTGCCTATTAAGGGCGAGTTCAAGACCAATATCCCTTCATTGATGATGATGATGATGATGTGACAGAATCCCATGTATGAGGTTGGAATAGCCTGAGCTTTCTTATTTTTAGTAATACAATTGTGCAGGTAGATATGTCTCTGAAAGGGAGGTACACTAGCCTGACCCCACCTTCCATAAAGCTCCATGATGAAAATCATAGTATAAGCATGCAACTCTGCTGCACCTGTCTACTGACACCTGCCAGCAGACGTCTTGTGATTTGGCAATATCAAATTACAACATAACATGTGTTTTCCTGCCAACTAACCAATGGAGTCAAAAGCTTCCACAGCCAGGATCTGCCTGCCTTTAAACATGGGCACTTCTGATCCTTAATTAACTCATGTAATTGTGCACTCCCAGAGCCTTATGGCAGATGGCATATATGAAAATAAGCTCTTTCTGATTATGAGATGTCATCTCTGGGAATCTACAGTTATACTGGACAAAACTTTCTGGTGCCATTTTACTATCAGCTGGTTTCTAGTGATCTTCCTGTGAAGGCCTCCTGTGTATTCACTTTCTGGAATTGAGCTTCCCCCAAAACAAACCATCTGGGCTCTGCCACAGCAAAAGCCTTTGTCTTTCCTGGAAATGGGTTGTAACCTCCCAGAAACACAGGAACTGTCCTCAGGGGCTAGGGAGAGACCCAGTGTTTCAAAGGGCAGCCTCTGCCAGGCAAAATAAATTCGCACCATGGTGGTAATTAACAGAGACTATTTAAATTAAGCAGAAAGGAGCAGAGGTGGAATAAGATTAGCCAAGAGAGAAGCATCTGTCCACAGATTGGTCCCATCATTTTATATTCCTCAGAACTCTGGATCTTCTTTTTCATCCACCACAAGCGGCTACAGCTGCCTTTGACCCTCACCAATTTTCAACCTGCTGTCTGTGCTACGGCAATTTTTTAGCAGATCCCCACTGAAGATCTACATCGCTGGACCTCTTTACACCGAATTGACCATTTCGAGACTCTGATTCTATCCATTGCCTGCCTGGTTTCTTCATCCAATTAGAGCTGGTCACTGCTACAGGACTGCATTGCATTGCTGGACTGTTTTGGGCTGACTCAACTGTTTTGAAGCCTGCAATCTTTTCGGAATAAACAACTCAAAATGTCATGACACTGACTGAAGCCATTTAATGGACCTATAAGTCTGTCTCTGAGCTGCTTGGACAATAAGAACAAGCCTTTAGAGGTATTTCTAATTGTTCTTTCCCCCTGGTCCACCTCAATGGGCCCAATTATGTAGTAAGACCCCACTTTCTATATTTTTAAAAGACATCTTCAGTGAACTTGACATTGCTGCTGAAATTATTGCCTGTGGACGCTCTGTCTTCAAATCCAGGATACCCCTTTTATTTACAAAGTATGCATGTTCTATGTCTTCTTTTATAGAGGTGGGCTATAGTGTTTTTTATTAGTGTTTTTGTATTGTTATTTTAATTAAGGTATCCTACCTTATATAACCTCAGTTGGACATTCTTTTATTTTGGTATCACAGTACTATTGTTGTGTTCCAGCGCACATTCCTCATGAAGCCTGCCTTCTGCCCATGCCACCTTAAAGAGGTGATATCAGTATACCTGTTGGGCTTTCCCTGTTTCACCTTAATGATGGGGATCTCTGCTGGTATAGCAACAATGTGGGGCTGAGTAAGAGTTTTATCCAGTACTCATCCCTCTACTCCTGCTAAGCAGCAGTCCGTTCGTTACACATGAGTTCTAAGCAAATTTGTCTGCCTTTGCCCATTACTTCCGAAATGTGCCCCTAGTTCCCATTTCCACTCCAGTATGCCCCTCAGTGCCGACATCTTCACCAGTTTACTTCTTTTTTTAAATTTTTTTTTTACTTTTTTTTTTATTGATATAGTTGAAATATACAACTTTTCAATACAAATGAATTAAAATATACAATTTAAAAAAGCGAAAAGTGAAAGAACAAAACAGAACAAAATTATATATATCTTTTTGATGAGGGGTCAAACATTATTCTGGAAACACTTTTTTTGTTCAGTGCTATGATAATCATACTGTTATTCTGCTTGGATTTGTTCAAGCTTCAGTTCCTTTAGAAAAGCTAATGCCCCAATTGACACAGCTGTTGAAATCCCAGAATATATAGTTCCCCATAGTACGTCAGATGTTATAACCCCAAATGGTTCAGTTAGGTGTTTAAAGTATTTGACACGAGAATGTACAAGGAGTTCACATTCGGTAAGTACATGTCTCAATGTTTCACTGGTGTCTTGGTGTTGACAAAATCTACAGAACGCTTGCTCTTTGTTGATAAGATTGCGACGGGCCAACACCTGTCTCGTCGGCCATAGATTGAGTCTTAGCCGTAGTAGATCATTACGATAATTGATAGATGGAGATTTGATCAGATAGCGTTCTGGGAACGAGTGCTTCTTGAATGTGAAGGTTGTAGGATCATGATCACAATACTTTGTGCATTTGGCTCTGGTGTTATTCCAATCCATTCCAAATAGTCTTGTTTTGATGTGATCTGGGTTTTGAAGTACGCTAGAGAGAGAAACATCAATCAAAGCCAACGTATCAATAACTAAGTTTCGCCATTTTTTTATAAAGCTGTCTTTAGAGCCAAAGATGTAATTAGACAGTATTCCCAAGACCGTTGTAGCTTTCCACGCCAATAAGCATTTCCGGAACAACGCTATTATTAGCCATATATATCTGGAGTGTAAGGAAATGAGGCCCAATTCATGTCTAATGATGACTAGTGGCGTTGATGATGGCAGCTGGAGAACACTGCGCCAATACTTTGATTCCAAGGAGTTCCAAAATTTGTCAGTCATGACCGGTCTCGATTCTGATGAATATAACAAAATTGGTGAAACTTTTTGATTATAGAATGATAAAGCCGGGCCAGTGTGAACTTTCCGTATTTCCTTAGAATTATCTTGGATTGCTGAATAAAAGTGGTCACCTTGTCTTGTTGTTGTTGTTTGTATATCATGGCGTGATCCTTTGAGAATATTTGGGCACCCAAATAGGTGTAATGGCTTACTATTTGGAGATTTTCTCCCTCGATGTTCCAATTGATCGTTGCTCTAGATGTTTTGCGATTGGCATTGAAAATCATCACCTTTGTTTTGTCACGATTAATGCTTAGTTGGTTAGCATTAGTGTAATTGATAATTGCATCCAGCGACTTTTGGAGGCCCTTCGGTGTTTTAGACATAATCACCAAATCATCCGCATACATCAGGAAGGGGATGGCCTTGTTGTTTAATTTCGGTGGATCAATGAGAATATTTTTAAAGAACTCACCCACATCAGAAATAAAAAAATTGAAAAGAGCTGATGCTAGGGTACACCCTTGTCTCACTCCTCGAAATGTTTTAATAGGTTGAGATAATTTTCCCTCATGTGTGAGACGGATTTGTATAGAGTTATTTGTGTGCAAATCTTCTATAAGATGTATAATGTAACTTGACATCCTAATCGAGTTAGCTTTTGAACTAGTAACTCACGTGACACAGAATCAAACGCGGCTCGTAGATCTATATATATGAAATATAGTGGTTGTTTGATTACGTTGTGGTGCTCAATGATGGCTGTTAACGTGAGCAGGTTAATGGAAGTTCCCATACCGGGCACAAATCCGGTTTGAACGGGATCTCTAACATCTGACTCAAGTGTCCATTTGTTAAAGTCTCTTAAAATGAATTTTGAAAAGAACTTGCCCGAGGCATCTAGTAGTGGGATGGGCCTATAGTTCTTTGGTAGTGAGCGGTCTCCTTTTTTGAAGATTGGTATGATAATGGCCGTTTTCCATGAAGCTGGAATGGTGACATTATTGATGATTTGATTGAAGATTAACGTCAAGACCTTGGCCCATTGTGTCGGAGCTTGCTTGAACATAAAGTTGCTCATACCATCCGGCCCAGGTGCACGTGAATTTGAGAGCTTTTTTATGTAGAAGAGTACATCCTCTTCTTCAATTTTAAGCCCAACATAATTGGAGTTCTGTCTAACGACATTACTTGGTTGACACAGTTTTTTCTGATACATGTTAGTGAAGTGATTGATCCATTGATTTTCGCTCACTCCATTTATTTGAGCTGCCTTTTGTGTGGAATTCAAGGCGTCATTGAGCAGAGCCCACATTTGACCAGTGTTTTTATTCATACTGTTATGCAACATGGATTCCCCATCTTTTTGGTACATGACACAGCAATGCCCTTTCAGCCAGTTAGTATACTGGCAATTGAGTGACTTTACCTTCTGATATTTATCAACACAGTTAGAAAGTAGAATTGCCTTTCTATTTTTCCTTAAAGTTGTTTTTTTTGTTGTACTATCAGGTCGCTTTGGTGCTTAGGTTTTACAAAGTCAAGTTTGCGATTCTTGTAAACAGCTTCAAACAGATGAAGATGTGCTGTGTAATCACTATGTATGTTCGCTTCAATTGTTGTACAGTATTCAGCCAAGTTCTTCCTATTCCAAACCAGCCTTGAACGGGCATTGTTGGTTGACACTATATGATATTATTTTTGGTTGACATTTTGCACATTCATTTTGACATTCCATTTTAAGTTCAGGACATTATGATCACTGCCTGTTTGCGGCAGAATTTGAAAAGTAACCGCCTTATAGAAGGTAAGTGAGTCCAAAAAAACATAATCAATTATAGAGGGCGCTGTTCCTCTACTCCAGGTAATATTGGGGACTGTGTCGCCAGATATTGAACCATTGCACATAACCAGTTTCCGAGTTTTCATTGAGGTCTTCAATCTTACACAAGTGAGATTGTATTTCAAGTTGTGATTAGGTAGTAGCTGCAAATTTAAATCTCCGGCTACGATAATTGAGGTGATATCGGATGCGTCTGAGATTAAGTTCAAAAGGAGTTCCAGCTCCAAAAAGAAATCATCATCCCCAATACCTTTCGGATTCCGATAGATGTTGAGTAATGCAATAACACTACCTCCCATATTCAATCTGACCAATTGCAGATAGGGATTTGGGGAGGCCCAGTCACATAGACTCCAGTTCTAATGGTTCTTAATAATTATCATCAGCCCTGAAGATGGTCTTCCGGACTGCCTTGAGATAGCTGGATTTAATACAACAGTATGCTCCTCCCACGTAGGTCTTTTGGTTAGCCATGTTTCTTGCAGCAATATAATGTCATGAAGTAGTAAGACATCTGCACTGTGTAACGCTCACCTGATTCCCACGGAGGCGCAGGTCGTGGCAGGAAGGTGTCTGTGACTCAAAAGGTGATGTGCAGGACTCGATGGGCTTCTGGGGTCGAACCTCTTCGCACTGTGTGACGAACTCGTAGGGTGAGGTTTCTGCAGGTGAAAGAATATAGGGGTTAATGGTCTGGGTTGTTTAATGTCTCTCTTCCTCTCTCTCCCAAGCTTCTCCGTAGAGCCCCCAGGTCAACGTGCTCACCTTAGATAGGTGAATGCTGGACTCTCCATCTGCGTCTGATGCAGGGCGCTGTTGCCAGTTCCTTCACTGGTGAAACATAGGCCTCTTGGACTCAGAGGACCTTTACCGTCGTTAATCGCATGAGCGGTGAGTTTCCAGACACCTTTTTAGTCTTTATAGTCTTTAGAGTCTTTAGGTGCAAGGCACGTTAACATTGAACAGGACTTCGTATGATGCTTTTCTCCCCTTTTGCTTGCAGGACTCTTGAGGAAGATGAAATAAAGCGCCTGGAAATGCGTGAGTAAATGCAAGCGCTCTAGCTGTTTCTTCCCTTGCAGCGTAGTTCGTGCTGAAGAGGCACCAGAGTATTTGCAGGCGTTCTATTGTGAAGAGCGCGATGGGCGTAAGTAAATACCTGTCTAATGTCTCTTCTTTTGTCTTTGAGAAGCTTGTTTGCAGCGCCGGAGTCCGCGGAAGGCCCGTAAGTAAATACGATGCTTTTATCTCCGCAGGTGGCGATGCAGCGTGAAGAATTCCAGAGTTCACGGAGTGCCGGTAAGTAATGACAATGCTTTTGTCTTCACAGGCGAAAGTACAGCGTGCTGAAGTGACCGCAGCCGATGGATCAGGTGAGTAAGCACTGCGAGTTAAGACTGCCTTGCTAACCTGCTGTTTCTTGTCCCTGCAGATGCTGCTGTCGACTGGATACAGGAATGGTGAGTATGATTCTTGCAGATTGAGGAAGAAAGGCTGGAACAGACTCGGTGAGCGTTCTGCTGCAGATGCAGAATAACGCGAAGCACGTTTCATCCATCGGGTGTGGTTTAAATAGCCTTGGAGTGATGAGGCGTCTTCCTCCACGGCCCCGCCTAGGTAAGAAAAGAGTTCCAGTTCCAGAAGCTTTCCCCATGCTGAATCCAGGGAATGGAGCTGCCCCACCCAGGTAAGAAAGTAGTTCCTGTTTACAGAGGACTTCTAAGTGGCTGGTAAGTAAGCAGCATGGTCTGCTGCAGGTAAGTCCACCAAAACATCTGTACACATATTATGAGCCCGGCGCTTCCAGTGCCGGGACCGATGATTCTGATGAGCCTGGTGCCACCGGCGCCAGGACAAGGTCCAAAAGGTCCCCGTGGGGACCGGCTGGTGCCTAGGATTAGGGTTAGGGGCCTGCTTCCAAGGACGTTGGGCTGGTCCTGGCTCCTTGGAAGCAGTGATCATGACAGTACCCCCCTCAAGGCCCCTCCTAAGCGTGTCTTCTCCGGGGGTTTTGGCTTGTCGGGGTGATTCAGATGGAATCTCTTGACCAGACGAGGTGCGTGGACATATTCTGAGGGTTCCCAAGACTTTTCCTGGGGACCGTATCCTTTCCAATCAACCAGATAGTATAATTTAGATTTGGAGATTTTGGAGTCTAGGATGTTCTTTACTTCGAATTCGAGTTCTCCGTCTACCAAAACGGGTTCTGGGAGTTCAGTCAATCGAGTTTCTGGTTGTACTGGTTTTAATAAGGAGACATGGAATAGTGGATGTATTTTCATATGCGTAGGTAATTCCAATTTGACCGCCACCGGATTAACTATGGTAGAGATGGTGTAGGGTCCAAGGTATCTTGGGTTGAAGGTGCGGGATCCTTTTAGAGGCAGGTGCTTAGTGGATAACCAGACCTGGTCTCCTACTGCGTAGTGAGGGGCCTCTTTACGGTGTCGATCTGCTCCCTTTTTGACTTGAGCTTTAGCTCTTTGTAGATGGGCAGTGGCTTCCTTAAAAGCACGGGTAATCTCAGAGTGTAAATGATCCACAGCTGGTGTTTCGAATTCTTGGGGAGGATCCAAATTAGAGGTTCTAGGATGATGTCCGTATAATAGGAAGAAGGGAGTCTTCCCGGTTCCAGAATGAGTCGAATTGTTGTAAGCGTATTCAGCGATCCACAGAATATCCTTCCAAGGGTTTTCAGTTTGTTGGAGCATGCAACGCAGATATTGCTCTAGAGTCTGACTTGTCCTCTCGGTTTGTCCGTCAGTTTGGGGATGGTGACTGGTTGAAAGTCTTACATCAATTTGGGCTAGACGACAGCAACTTTGCCAAAAGTGGGAGATGAATTGACTTCCCCTATCGGAGATTAAAACCGAGGGAAAACCGTGTAACCGAATGATGTTTTCTAAGAATTCTCGGGCCAATACCGAAGCCGAAGGTAGGCCCTTCAGGGGAATGAAATCAGCCATCTTGGAGAATAGATCCACGACTACTAAAATGGTATTATACCCTGAGCATGGAGGTAAATCCGTGATGAAATCCATGGACAGGGTATGCCATGGACAGGGAGGAATATCCAGAGGGTGTAAAAGGCCGGCTGGTTTCTCCTTCTGACTTTTATTCTGGGCACACACACCGCAGGAGATTACGAAGTCTCTAATATCCTTCTTCCATGATGGCCACCAGAAATGTCTCTTGATCTTTTCCATGGTTTTGGTAATGCCAGGGTGACCCTCCATCAGAGAGTTGTGATAACCGGAGATTACTTGTTTTTGTATTTTCTCACAGGGCAAGTACAATCGTCCTTGGAAATATGGTAGGTCTTGATCCACTGAGAATTCTCTTCCCTTTAATTGCCAGTCCTGCAAATCGGCCGGAGTTAGGAGTGACCTGACTGCAGTCTTGATGTCTTCAAAGGATTGAGTGCTGACTAACCCCAAAATCCTTTGTTCTGGGATTATGGGTATTGGTTCTGGATTGGTCAAATATTCATCTACTCCCATCTGAGAGAGGGCATCTGCTTTTCCGTTTTTACTGCCGGGTCGATAAGTAATTATAAAGTCAAACTCAGCCAGAAACAGAGCCCAGCGAAGCTGTCTGGAAGACTGAGCTTTGGCCGTCTTCAGATATTGTAGATTGCGGTGATCAGTCATTACGGTGACTGTGTGTCTGGCTCCCAAAAGATAATGTCGCCAGGCTTTAAAGGCCGATCTGATAGCTAAAAGTTCCTTGTCTGTAATGGAATAGTTGATCTTGGGAGCCGAGAATTTGCGAGACCAAAAGGCTACAGGATGTAATTGGTGTGTGACCGGATCTCTCTGTGATAAAACTGCCCCCATAGCAAGACTAGAAGCATCCGTTTCCACGATGTAGGGGAGTTCTGGGCGAGGATGTTTCAGAACAGGTGCAGAAACGAATGTAGCTTTTAAGTCCTGAAAAGCTTGTTCTGCTTCAGTAGACCATTCAAAACGTTTGTTCTTTTTTAACAGAGCGGTGATGGGCTGGACTATCCGGGAAAATTCAGGAATGAATCTGCGGTAAAAGTTAGCAAATCCCAATATGCTTTGAACTCCTTTTACCGAGGTTGGTGATGGCCACCTGATGATTGCATCGACCTTCTTCGAATCCATATGAACCCCATTAGGTGACAATATGAATCCCAGGAACTCAACTTCAGTTACGTTGAAAACGCATTTTTCAAGCTTGGCAAAAAGGTTATGTTGACGCAGTCTCCCGAGAACCTTTTTAACGTGTCTCTGATGTTCCTCTTCAGATGATGAATAGACAAGGATGTCATCAATGTAGACAACAACACACACATCTATGAGTTCTCTAAGGACATCGTTCATAAAATACTGGAAAGCGGCAGGAGCATTACAAAGTCCAAAGGGCATCACTTGATATTCAAATAGCCCATACTTGGTGCGGAAGGCCGTCTTCCATTCATCGCCTTCTTTTATTCGTACCAAGTGGTAGGCTCCTCTGAGATCCAATTTTGTATATATACATGCTTCTTTGACTTGGTCCAGGAGTTCAGGGATCAAAGGTAACGGGTATCTGTTTTTAACGGTGATTTGATTCAGGGCACGGTAATCTATACAAGTCCTAAGGTCTCCTTCCTTTTTTGGAACGAAGAACAAAGCCGAGGAAGCTGGAGACTTAGAAGGACGGATAAACCCGTTAGCTAGGTATTGGTCCAGATATTGTCTGAGGTGAAGATTCTCTGGCTCGGTGAGGGCATAAATCCTACTGCAAGGAGGAGTTGTTCCGGGTATCAAGTCTATTTGACAGTCGTAAGACCTATGAGTAGGCAGGGTGTTAGCTTGATCCTTCCGAAAGACATCTTGGAATTCCTGGTAGTCGGGAGGTAATGTAGGAACCTCAGAAGAAATTGCCGCCACTGAAACTTCAGGCCGAGGATAACAAGTGGTAAAACATTCTGGAAACTGAACCGTCTTTGCTCGCCAGTCGATCTGAGGATTGTGTTTCTCTAACCAAGCGATTCCCAGAATGATCTGGAACTGAGGGGCCTTGATCACATCGAACACAATTTTCTCCCGGTGTCCATCTTGGCTCACTAGCGTCACTTCTTGGGTGGCGTGCGTTACTGGTCCGGAGGCTATCTCCGTGCCATCCACTGTAGTAATGACATCCTTTACTGCCTTAGGGACAAGGGGTAGATTCATCCTTGATGCCATTTCACGGTCCACATAATTGCCGATTGCTCCGCTGTCGATGTAAGCTTCAATTGCATGCAAACGATCCGGACGTGCTGGACTAATGAGGACCATGGGCACCACGAAATGCGAGGTCACGGGACAGATTTTAACGCTCGGCAAGAGGACCTCTACACTTGCCGGGCTAGGTCGTTTCCCTGCTTTGAACTTGTGGCACTGGTGTCTGCGGCTCCTACAGCCTTCTTAGCTGGTTTCACTGGACAGTCTCGAAGAAAGTGCCCTGAGTTCCCGCAATAGAGGCATAATTGCAGCTGTCTTCTTCTTTCCCGCTCCTTTTGGCTTAAAGGACCTTTCATCCCCCCTATTTGCATGGGTTCCACAGTGTCAGCTCCCTTAGTAGAAGTTTGTGGCTTAGAAAACACTCGGGTATCAAATTTGGAACGATCAGCCTTCCTGTTCTGTAATCTGTGGTCCAATTGGACGACTAAGTCAATATAGTCTGAACATTCTTGTGGAGGGTTCACAACTTGAGCTAACACATACTTGAGCTCTCCACGGAGGCCTCTGTAGAAAAGCGTTATTCTCTTGTCCTCGGGCCATTGAGTTTCCACTATGAGTCTGTTGAATGAGGCTATATAGGTCAAGAGGTCTTGATTACCCTGTCGTAATGAAAGAAGTTCATGGTCCAAGGCCTGCCCTTGTGCATGTCTTGCAAACAGTTTCTCCATACTGGACTGGAAGGCCTGGAAATCATGCAGAACCGGATCATCCTGGGTGACTAAAGGAATCGACCAATCTGCGGCGCTGCCACTGAGATAAGAAAGCACGAAAGCCACTTTGGTCTGATCTGTTGGGAATGCAGCTTGTCGACATAAGAAATGTAAGCGGCACTGGTTGATGAACACTGCATATTTCTTTGGGTCACCAGAAAAACGTTTGGGCGGAGCCAAGGGCACATTACCAGGTAGATTGATTTGCACTGGATTTACAGATGGTGCAGAAGGATAGCTTCCTCCTGGAGCGGGCAGAGGTGTCTGTCCGGCCTGCGTTTGTAGCAATTGCCTAGCGAGGTCCTCTGTTCGCTCCTTGGAAAGTATTAGTTCTCTTCTTAGAGAGCTTGTTTCCTGACGAGCTGCATGTACTTCTGCTCTTAATTCTCCGAGCAACTGGGCTAAGTGATCAGTGTCTGAGGTTTCCATTGCGCCTGGGTAGGAGTTTTGCGGTGGGCTTCGCGTTCTGTAAAGCTCACCTGATTCCCACGGAGGCGCAGGTCGTGGCAGGAAGGTGTCTGTGACTCGAAAGGTGATGTGCAGGACTCGATGGGCTTCTGGGGTCGAACCTCTTCGCACTGTGTGACGAACTCGTAGGGTGAGGTTTCTGCAGGTGAACGAATATAGGGGTTAATGGTCTGGGTTGTTTAATGTCTCTCTTCCTCTCTCTCCCAAGCTTCTCAGTAGAGCCCCCAGGTCAACGTGCTCACCTTAGATAGGTGAATGCTGGACTCTCCATCTGCGTCTGATGCAGGGCGCTGTTGCCAGTTCCTTCACTGGTGAAACATAGGCCTCTTGGACTCAGAGGACCTTTACCGTCGTTAATCGCACGAGCGGTGAGTTTCCAGACACCTTTTTAGTCTTTATAGTCTTTAGAATCTTTAGGTGCAAGGCACGTTAACATTGAACAGGACTTCGTATGATGCTTTTCTCCCCTTTTGCTTGCAGGACTCTTGAGGAAGATGAAATAAAGCGCCTGGAAATGCGTGAGTAAATGCAAGCGCTCTAGCTGTTTCTTCCCTTGCAGCGTAGTTCATGCTGAAGAGGCACCGGAGTATTTGCAGGCGTTCTATTGTGAAGAGCGCGATGGGCGTAAGTAAATACCTGTCTAATGTCTCTTCTTTTGTCTTTCAGAAGCTTGTTTGCAGCGCCGGAGTCCGCGGAAGGCCCGTAAGTAAATACGATGCTTTTATCTCCGCAGGTGGCGATGCAGCGTGAAGAATTCCAGAGTTCACGGAGTGCCGGTAAGTAATGACAATGCTTTTGTCTTCACAGGCGAAAGTACAGCGTGCTGAAGTGACCGCAGCCGATGGATCAGGTGAGTAAGCACTGCGAGTTAAGACTGCCTTGCTAACCTGCTGTTTCTTGTCTCTGCAGATGCTGCTGTCGACTGGATACAGGAATGGTGAGTATGATTCTTGCAGATTGAGGAAGAAAGGCTGGAACAGACTCGGTGAGCGTTCTGCTGCAGATGCAGAATAACGCGAAGCACGTTTCATCCATCGGGTGTGGTTTAAATAGCCTTGGAGTGATGAGGCGTCTTCCTCCACGGCCCCGCCTAGGTAAGAAAAGAGTTCCAGTTCCAGAAGCTTTCCCCATGCTGAATCCAGGGAATGGAGCTGCCCCACCCAGGTAAGAAAGTAGTTCCTGTTTACAGAGGACTTCTAAGTGGCTGGTAAGTAAGCAGCATGGTCTGCCGCAGGTAAGTCCACCCAAACATCTGTACACATATTATGAGCCCGGCGCTTCCAGTGCCGGGACCGATGATTCTGATGAGCCTGGTGCCACCGGCGCCAGGACAAGGTCCAAAAGGTCCCCGTGGGGACCGGCTGGTGCCTAGGATTAGGGTTAGGGGCCTGCTTCCAAGGACGTTGGGCTGGTCCTGGCTCCTTGGAAGCAGTGATCATGACAACTGTAGCCTAGTAGATGGCTGTGGCCACATGTATTCCAGCTGATTAAGGATACTGTACTTGATTCATTTCTTTGTTATGATTTTGCTTCTTCCTCATAGGTCGAAGCTTGAGAGATTCTGGCTGAGTTTATGTTAGTGTTGTCTGTAGAATGGATAAAGTTTTCCTGGTCATGTTGTTCCATATAGTTATTTTTTGATTCTACGGTTATGTTCCCTTTTGCGTCTAAACACATGGGATCTCTGGCTAACACAAATCCCAAGGCAAATAGTTCCATTCGGGCTTGCCATAACACATTTCTTGTCAGATTTGAAGGAAGCCAAAGTCTCACCATAGAGTGATCATGATCTTTGAGAAATTCGACTTGAGCTATATCAATTGAGGTGATGTCATGCAGGGCATCGATATCTTCACAGATTGCTAGAATACTCATTCGATTGAGTACATAGTCCGGATATGGAGCAGGTCGACATTTGAGGATCAGTCTATGATGATTATTCCATTTTTGTTTATTTATTACCTTAGTTCGTATCCCACTCCTGACACTATTCTCTTTCTGAATAGCCGGTTCCTGTCTTTTTCCAGATTCTTGCTGTTTAGTTATTGCAAGATCTCGGTCCACTTCTATTGCTGATTTATTAGGCAGTGATGGTTGCTTCATATTCAAACTAAAGTAATTTTCAATTGCTTTTGCTATTTGCATGTCAATATTAGCTGCTTTTGAATGCTGTTTCTCGCATATGTCAAAATGTTGTCTTTCACAATTACCTTGGAGATGATGACTGTTAGACTTGGCAGTCATCTCCTGTTGAGTAATGGACTCTTGCAAATGAAGATGGTTTCTTCCCTCATCAGGTGTGTCAAGCTTTAAATTGGAATTTTGGATAGAGCTTGGTAACAACTGCTGCACTGCTTGGTGATACAAGGTGAGTTGAGACTGTTGAGTTGCTCGGACTTGTTGGAATTCTTGAGTGGCTTGATCTTGTTGTAAAGATTGAGAGTTCACATTAATAGAGCTTATAGCAGGTATTGGCAAAGTCAGCCGATTGTTTTTTGGATGTAATGTGCTTTTCATTGATTGTTGCAGCTCAAGATAGTTCTTTATCAAATTCTCAATCTGAGATCTAATATCAGCCAGTATTGAAAAATTCTCTCCGTCTTGGTTGGCACTGTTCAGTGCATCTCGTTTAGAGCAGCCACCCTGGGATGGGCCACCAACCACATGTGTTGTAGGAATCGGGTTGCAGGGGGTCAACACCTGGGTGAGGCTTGCTTGTTGAGTTATTAAAGATTGAACTTGAGCATCTTGAGTCGGAAGTTGAACCATCACTGGATCGATTCGCACATCTTTTTTCATTTTTTCATTGGTCAATTCGTTACCTTCTATGGTGGCAATCAGTTGATTCAACGGTGCATAGTCTTTGTCAATATTGTCTGAGATTTTAGATGGTAAGCCAATACTTTTACTTTTGAAGTTTTTGGCGGCCTTGTTAATTGATGTCCTTGAGTTGTCTTTCATTTTCGGAATAAGCCGTTTGATTAGGTGTTTAATATTGACTCTCAAACGTACTGCCAGTCATTCCTGGTTTTTGTTTTTTTTGCGATTTGAGCCAAAATCTTTGGTTTTGTCTTTCGTTAGGTTGGTATTTTGAAACAGATTATACATTACTGTGTTAGGAATCTCTAAAGACTTCTTGTCTTTTATAACAGAAGTTGACTTGCCATTGTTCTTTTGCGTATGCACAATGGAAGGTGCGTCATCCTTTTACTGGGCAGGTATGCATACAACGTCCTGAATCTGGTCTTGCGATTGTTCAGCCACATTTTCAATAATCAGGACGGATTTATGTAAAGACTCTTGAGGAAGTACTTCTTCAATCACATGATTAATTTCCGGTTATATGGAATACGCCTTTGCTTTAGACGCAGCAGTAAAGATAACTTTATCTGGACTCCTAGGCACAAAAGCTGGATTAAACGTCAAATTATCCATCCATGTAACTAGTTGATCCAGTTGCTTAGCTTGTGTTACTAATTTGGAGTCCAAAGATTCAAAGAGCTTCGTTAATGTGACTATTGTCATATGCATTGAATTAAGAGTAATTTCCAACAAATTAAATTGTGATAGCGGTTCCTGTGCTGATCTTGCACATGGAGAATTGTTTTTGTTAAGGGAAGAAGGCACTTTCCCTTCATTTGCTAATCCAGCCAAGGACATGTGTAGAGTGTTTTCTGAATTGTCATATAAGCTTGGCGATTTGTACACACTGTTATTCTGGTCCGAAATCATAGATGACAAAGCTATGGCTGACAGTTCATCCAAAAGTAAACCCGACCCTTCTTCTCTCTCTTCTAGGTCGATAACAACCGGTCTGGTTGTTATAACTTTTTCCTCGTTACACGGGTAATCAGGATTCAAGATCGACCATTGTTCCCCATGTTGTGACTCATTGTTCATTGATACTGATGGGGTGATCTTTTTTCTCTCATCTTTTAAACCATCAGAGACATTATCAAACTCTAAATTATTAGGTGAGTTTGATACACTTTCATTTGCATTGTCAGACTGAACCTGATCTTCAATCAGAATGACTGACACTTCTAACTGACTTGGAATTGGACATACATCCAGTAACACAGTTTTAATAACTTCATATTTCTCAGGTTTATGTTGAGGAGTGTGGACACTTGTCAGATTTACTGGCATGTGTTCTATGTCTGTTGTTATTTGCTCCACAGCCGTTCTAAGTTGTGTGTCCGTTATGGAAGTATCGTGAGTGTCAATGATCTTCTCACTATTAAGCTTCTTCAATTTGCAGAAGTCGCGAATATCTCCTTCGCAGGGTTTCTTATTGACAGTGTCTAAGGATTGATTACGCACTTTTCTCTTCAAAATATTGACTTTCGTGATATTTTTAGGTGTGGATTTCAAAGTCAGAGACATACTTGATATTTTCAAATTTTGGACATTTTGGATCGCAAAAAATATCCACCTGTTTGCATCTAGCAGCCACACTCTTTAAGCGCCTAGGATCAAGTGATAATAACGCCAATGCCTTATTTTGAAGTTTTAATCGTGTCGTCGCACAGTCATTCCAAGACACAGCCCCCACGTACACGAGTCAAAGCCGTTCAAAGAGTCTTGCTCCGCAGTCACGGCTAGGTCTCGAGGGGGAGGTTGTTGAATCTAAGCTGTGAATTGAGGCCGTTCAAAGGGCAACTCCCCACAGTCACGGCCACAGTTTCACAGAAATTAGTAAGGAGCGCTGGGACATGTAAACAAGTTTATAATGCCTGGATATAAACACGAACCACAGAGAAGATTATGCTCCAAAATAAGCTTCCTACGAGCTTAATTAGGTCTTACCTGCAATATATTGCAGACTGCGAACTCGGGCTCCCCACGTCCCACCGCTCCCCAAGCAACACACACAACACACTTGTGACGCTCCGCGTGTGTCCGGTGTTTTTAAAGAAAAGTCAGCCTCCAAGAAGGTAAACAGAGTAGAGGGACTGGTTGCTGCAGCTCCTCTGGGCAACAAACGCAAACAACACACTCGCCGCACTCCGCCCAGTTTTTCTTCTCAATCCCAAATTCAGCCACAATTACAATTTCTCTCTCTCTTTCTCTCTCTCTCTCTCTCTCTCTCTCTCTCTCTCTCTCTCTCTCTCTCTCTTTATCTCTCTCTCTCTCTCTCTCTTTCTCTCTCTCACCTATGGTAACTATGGAGGCGGAACTAAAGGAGGAAAATTAAAATCAATTTCTTTATCTGTTTACGGTTTCCCAGTGCAAATTCGTAGCACAGTTGCAGGTCCCCCTGGTTGCTGCATCTCTGGATTTGCACTGTGAAAATGGACACAGAGAGATAATTTGATTGTCATCTTTCCTCCCTTAGTCCCACCTCCAGAGTTACCATAGAAGGCTATAAGAGCTCAGATTTGGTGCTTCAGGCTGCACTTTTATGCACATGCTTTGGCTTCAAACCTGACATGCAGCAACAGAAGACCGGCAGTGCCTATGCAGAACGGCACCCCATTTTGCTGATGGACCTGCAGGGGTATCTGTAAGCAGGTGGCATGCCATAAAGGCAGGTGGCATGCCATAAAGAGCATTACCCCATCCAGTTTTACAGGGCAGGGCAACACTTTGCATGACAACGCGGCAGCCTGTGGGTAATATAGGGGCACCACTCCAATGCCTATTATGCATGCACCAACACTGCCACCCTATAGGCCACACTTCCTGCCTGCCTACTCCCAATGACGAAGAACTTTGGAGTCATCGACCTTGTTAAGCCAGCCCAGGAAAGTCCTGGGTTACCCAGATGATATGGAGTCAGTCAAAACCAGACTAAATAACGGAAGTAGGCAAAGTGCAAGGCAAAACCCAGCTTTATTTTCCTCAAAATAAAGCACAGACAGCCTACAAGCATGGAATTCTTGGCGCTCTTGCTGGTTACATACAAAAAATGGTTTATATATGCAACAGTGTCATAACTGACATCATACTGTAATCTTAGTTACCAAAGCCTACAGAGAATGGGCATTGGTTAGGGTTGGTGATTACATATACAATCTATAGGGGTTCCATTTCTAATTGGGTAATGCTTATCTGATGACTCCTGCTGAGACCACCTCTAAATTGATGACAGTAAAAAGACATCATTTTTGCAACATATAATTGGCTGGCACCTTACTTGATGGGCATATTAACATTGGGGATCTTCATTGGTTGGCTTCTTACTAACCATCCTTGGACAATTGACAGATTGTCAAGACATGAGCCAGACAGGATTGGGGGAGAGAGGTCCACTGACTGCTTTCTTTCAATTAAAAAAGATACCATCCCTCATTTCTTGGCCATGAGCCAGAGTGGTCTCTTGGTATTTGGCCTTACGTGGAGTCTCATGTCTGGATATACATGTAAGGTAGGTGTCCTATCTGTGTTTGTTGCGAATGAATAGCCAATGTTCTTCAATTATGGGTCACGTGTGATGGGGCCATGTTTGGAATTATTTCACCCTGCATTTATTGGGAGTTTAACTAATATTAATGTGAGTGTTATGGTTTCTCTTGTCACTGGGGACACTCTTGAATTATGCTTCATGGAGTTTTTTGGCTTATAGTTGTTTGTCCTGCACCTGGCTTACAAAGGCTAGTTGTACTCATATAAAACTTTAATTAATCTGGGAGTATCCTTCTTGAGTCCTGGGAATTGCTATCTCATGCTTTCACTGCAATGTTCTGATCCTCCCTTAATTCGCGGTAACCTTGGTTGTGGTTGCTGGCTCCTGCCTGAGCTCTGCGCGGATCTGTATTTCTGTGGTTTCAGTATTTTGTTTTCTCTCCAAGCATTGATGCCTTTTTCTATTTTAAAGCATACTGCAACTTCCATTTTGGAAAAGATGGCTGTCCATTACACTTGTGTTTCTATATTAGTGAGCTATATTTGTGTGTCATTCATGCTGCATTCAGTTTATACATTGCTTATGTTAGTATTCCTCATGTCTTATGGAGGCTGTGTTAATATTCTTCACGTACACATGCATATATTACCTATTGTGCATGTTCTTCATCTTAAGTGCACATTTGCTTTGTGTCACATGTATTGTTGTAACGTTAATTTATATTACTCTTGCCAGCTTTAGGTCAGATTCTGTCCATATCCCCCTATACCTGCCTGGTATAAGGGCTGTACGGTTGTCTTAGTGAGCAAAGTTTCTCAAATGTGCAGTATTGGGCCAGGGGAGGGGCAAAGGCTATGTATGACATATTCATCTGCCTCCCAATAATCTCCTGCTGCCTGCAGTGGCTGTGTCAGTACAGAGGCAGAATGATGCAGAGGGACAGGACTCACAAGATCATTACCTGTGTAATCATCAGTGTGACCTGTAACCAATTGCTCATGATGAAGATGTGTGATTGCAATTTATATTACCAACATGGTATAAAGAGGGGCCTGGGAGAGATATCTGCCTTTCTCTTGGTTCAACTCTGAAGGCGTTTGTGGATATTCTAAATGCCAGGCAGCTGCTCCTTGACACTCAGGAGCAGTTGGCCAATGCCAGGTTAGGGTGCTTGGTGGCATCTGCCACACCCTTTGCTGGGGCTGCCAAAGTACCTGGCAGTGTTGGGTGCAGGAAGTGGTAGCAGCAGCTATAACAAACGGAATATGGCTTCTCACTGGTGCTCCGGACAATGGAACAGACAGACTGGCCCAACACTCTCTAGCCTTACATGTGGACTCAAATGTATCTATCTATCTCTGTCATACCCTTAGAGGACTCTGTCACTGGCAGTCTCTAGCGCAAAGCCTCACAGGATGCTGATCTTCCCCGTCCCCTCACGGGGCCATGGGAAGCGAGGGGCGGAGAAGATGAGGGCTGGCAGTGTATTGTGTTTGGGTGAATGTGACTGGCACGTAGAGTGTTGGGTTAAGGTACTGGTGAGGGGCCCTAAGGTGTTAGATTCTTCATAGAATACATATTGGAAAGCCTTTACAACTGTTTATATGGATGCTTGGGGTAAGGGTCAAAGAGTTTTGAAATAGATTTGGATGCCAAAGGTCAACACTGTCAAAGACTGTCAAAGACAATCTCTGAGTAAGTAACAATGATTCTGGGGAATAAAAAGAAGGTCACCACGCAGGAAGGAAGACCTCAGAGTTAATAGAAATGGTGCTGGGTTGAGAAGGATGTGATCTGATGCAGGGATACACTACATGCATCCAGGAGCGAACACCGGTTGTTCAGTAGCCGGGCAGTGCAGACATGATGAGGCAGTGCACATCAGGTACGCATGGAGATCCTTGGAGTCCCAGGGTTCTTAGACAAAGGTTTCTTACTTGTCAATGATAACAGTAGGCCAATTACTTTACTTGTTACTCGCCTTCAGTTGTTCAGTGAAGCAAATCTTCTTTAGTGTGAAGGATTACCTTGAATGCTTTTTACTCATTTGGTCTCACTCAGTAAAAGGGAGGGATAACTGCTGACAATTGCCCTCCCTACCCTGTTGTTAAATCCCTACTCCCCTTTTCTATGCTCCCTGACCTTCTTCTTCCCCCTATGAATATAAAGCGCTCTGTTGCTTCCCAGAGCTAGGCCCTCGCTCAATAAATACCTTAATAATAATAATAACTGCTTAAATGTCCCTGTGTTGAAAAGGTTGGTATTGGCAGATCCCAGCAGTGCTTTGGCTTCTGAGTGTGATCTTGGGCTGGATGCTCTAGCAGAGATTCCAGAGTGTCGTCTTCGGGGTAAGTTTGCTTGTCAGTGCTTTGGGACTCATTTCAGTGATTGACAAAGTTTGGGTGCAGATTTCCCTATCTTACAGGAATAATGGAGGGTAATATTACACTCAGCTTCAAATCACAACCATGAATCCTTTCAAACATTTGACACCTATCCAATGTTTGGTGGTTGCCACATTCAACCTTTTTTGAGCTCCTACCCAGGAAAACACATTGGATGTGGATTCCACCTTTTACCCACATACCCTGTTGAAATGCTCACCAGATCTGGTTTTGACTGCCTTGGCCTGATAGCTTCCTGGGCTCAAGTAATCCACTACCATATGCTCACATTAGTTTCCTTTCACAATAAGGAAATCACGTTTATCTGTGGCAGTCCTTTAGAGTTACTAAGAAAGGAGGGCCACCTTTGAGCTCTGTGCTATGGAGGAGATATGTCTTCTAATTAAAAACAAGCATTGGCAATGTCAACAGTTTGAGCTTTTGTGTAGGCATGAGAAAGGCACTATCCATGCGCTGCTTTGGTGGCTATTGATGGTAACAGGTGCAAAATGGTGCATGTACCTGGGCATCTAATAGCAGTGCCTGGTACATTCTTAACACTTATATACAAGCTAAAACTGTTGGCTTTGACAATGCTTGTCTTTAACAGGACTTCATTGAAAGACACACATAGTGCTTAGAAATCGAGTAGCTGAAGGCCGACCTGGTTGACATTTTTATTACACAAGTAGCACATTTACAACTCCAATTAAGTCATTGACTCTCGGGAGACTGCCTTGAAAAAAGTCTGGCAGGCACTTTGAGTGCAAGGGTTGATGGTTGATTAAAGCGAGATCAAAGAGTTCCCATTAGGAGGTGTTTGGGCAAAAGGGGTCAGAACTGGGTGGAAATGGCCGGTTACCAGAAATTTAGTCGAAAAAAAAGGTCGACAGGACAAATGGTCGACACCATTTGGTCGAAAACCAAATGGTTGAATTTCTTTTTTTTATATTTTCACTTTTTTTTTTTTGGGGGGAGTCCCCCAACCCCCCTTTTTTTCTAAAAAAACCTTTTTTTCCCTAAACGAAAACCTAAAAAATATATATATAAATTAAAAAAAAAATTCAACCATTTCGTTTTCGACCAAATGGTGTCGACCATTTGTCCTGTCGACGTTTTTTATTCAACGAAATGTCCGGACACCGAAATGGCCACAGGGATTACTATGGCCATGGGAAGTCAATGGGTGGGCAAAGAACCAAACAACACCTTCAAGCTTTGTGCCCCTCCTCATATGCCATTTCTCCCTATCTGTACTCTAATGCAATAGTTTTGACTTATAAGTGGCTCTGCCATCTAACAGCCCATACTAATGACTGACAAGTTACTCGAGCAGTTGCCATGGATTTCCGCTGCCTCCACCCTGTTTAGGTGACCCAAAGGTCCCAGGTAAGCCCAGCGGAAACAGAACCAATCCAAACCAGACTCAATAACGGAGTAGACAAAGTGCACAGCAAAACCCAACTTTATTCTCATTAAAACAAAGCTGGCACAGCATACAAACATTGAAATCGTGTCGCTCTCAGCATATTTATCAAACAGTTGCTTTAGTATGACAAACGTGTCATCAATGATGACATAACATAATATCAGTTTACAAAATTTATGGGGAACTGGGATAGGTTAGTGGGTTTGGCTACCTATAGATTCCATAAGTGTTAAACATTTTCATGTGATTACAAATATCTGAAGGCTCCATCTGGAACCACCCCCATATTGATAAAGGTTGAACAACATCATCTTCATGGCCAGGGATTGATTGGCATACTACCTGACTACTTGGCATGTCTCTAAGGACTTTGACAGGTTGGCATGTTACTTACCAACCTTGGACACTTGACAGGTCGTCAGGATATGAGCCAGACATAGAGTAGGGGGAGAGAGGCCCATGGAACATTCTTCCTTCAGTTAAAAGTTACAATCGCTCATTCTCAGGCAATGAGACCGGGAATCCCTTTGTACTTGGCCTTGTGTGGCGTCTCGTGTCTACATGCGCATTTAGGGAGTACAGCAGGTCTCCTATCTGTGTTTGCTTCCAATTAATGGCTAGTGTTCTCCTATTATGGGTCATGTGCGATAGAACTGTGTTTGGAATAGATTTACCTTCTATTCATTGATATTTCAGCTAATATTATTGTGTTTGTGGGGAAACTCTTGAGATACTCTTCATGGAGTCATGTGATTTCTTCATGTCTGTGGATTCTATGTAAATTTTCTTCATATCTAAATGCATATTTTACCTATTGAAAAAAACTGAAAAGAAGGTGTCTCACGAGAAACAGTGCAATTGTTCTAATATGGAGTTTGCGAGGAACAACTGATTTGTACATGCGAGGGAATTGGTACAAAAGTAGTGTATTAATAATAGAATTAAATCTCATAAACCAACATTAATATGGTACAAACCATTTAATTACCAGATGACAATGTTACATTCTAAACATACACAAAAATACATATCACAAAGGACACAAATTAATTTCATACTGCACATAAATAATAAACAAAATAAGCAAACTCACAACAAGAAGGTGTCTCACGAGAAACAGTGCAATTGTTCTAATATGGAGTTTGCGAGGAACAACTGATTTGTACATGCGAGGGAATTGGTACAAAAGTAGTGTATTAATAATAGAATTAAATCTCATAAACCAACATTAATATGGTACAAACCATTTAATTACCAGATGACAATGTTACATTCTAAACATACACAAAAATACATATCACAAAGGACACAAATTAATTTCATACTGCACATAAATAATAAACAAAATAAGCAAACTCACAACAATGTGCAAATTCATGCAAAAACTGTGAGTTTTTTTGACCAGAATGCCACTGGATACAAACGGCCGGTTTCAGGGTTTTTCTGTGAAAGGACTGCTCCCATGGCGATATTGGAGGTGTCTGTCTCAACCACATATGGGAGATCAGGCTTTGGGTGTAGTAATGTTGGGGCCAAGGTAAATAGATGTTTCAGTTCTTGAAAGGCCATCTCAGCTTCTGTGGACCAGGCGAAGCGTTGATTTTTCCACAGTAAGGTTGTGATTGGATGCACTATTCAAGAACAACCAGGGAGAAAACAGCAGTAAAAATTTGCAAAGCCTGGGAAGCTCTGTACTCCCTTGACCGATGTGAGTGAGGGCCAGTTGAGAATCTCGTCAACCTTGTGATTGTCCATCCGGATGCCATGAGGGGTAAGGATAAATCCCAGAATTTCAACTTCGGTGATGTGAAAGGTGCACTTTTCTAGCTTTGCATATAGCCGGTGTTTATGTAGCCTCTCTAGAACAGCCCTTACATGCTTGATATGTTCTTGCTCCATGGTGGAATATACCAGGATATCATCGATGTACACTATAACACATATATCCAAAAGGTCTTGTAACACATTCTTCATGAAACTTTGAAATTCAGCTGGGGCATTACAAAGCCCAAAGGGCATCACCTGGTATTCGTAGTGGCCATACTTTGTCCTAAATGCTGTCTTCCATTCGTCCCCTTGTTTTATTGGTACCAGATGATAGGCTCCCCTGAGGTCCAGTTTGGTGTAGATCTGTGCGTCTTTCACTTGGTCTAGGAGTTCCGGAATGAGCGTCAACGGATATCTGTTTTTCACCGTTATTTGGTTCAGTGATCGATAGTCGATACAGGCCCTGAGGTCCCCCTCCTTCTTAAGTACAAAGAAGAGGGGTGAGGCCGCTGGAGACTTGGATGACCGGATAAAGCCGTTCGCCAGATACTGGTCTAGATAGGTCTTCAAATGGCAGTTTTCCTGTTCCGTTAAGGCGTTGATGTGACTGCAAGGGACCTGGGCACCGGGACGAGATCGATTTGGCAGTCACACGCCTGATGCGGAGGCAGTGTTTCTGCTTTTTCTTTTTGAAAGACGTCCTGGAAGTCAAGGTAAACTGGGGGGTAGTACACCCATCAGACCCAGCAGTGGTCCTTTTCTGTTGTTGACAACTCGGACATGTTCCACCAAAGGCTGTGATTCCGTTGCATAACAGGAATGGGTGCACTCCCTGGAGAAGGTCAGCATTCTAGCACGCCAATCAATGTGCAGGTTGTGGACCTCCAACCAAGGCATCCCCAGGATCAGCTGAAACTCTGGGGCACTTATCAAGTTGAAGGTAATGTTTTTCTTATGGCCATTCTGGCAGAGGAGGGTTACGACGTCAGTATTGTGGGTGACAGGTCCAGAGGACAGCTGAGTGCCATCAACTGTTGTAACGTTCTCTGTTGCAGCCTTCGGACACGTGGGAAGACCAATCCGGACTGCCAGATCCTGATCAATGTAGTTTCCTACCGCTCAACTGTCTATACATGCTTCCAATGCGTGCATCTTAAATGGCTGTTGATGGCATATCAGGATCGCTTGCATGGTGAAGTGTGAGGTCTGTGGTTCCTTCTCCTCCCTTGACAAACGGACCCCTACGCTTGCCGGGTGCTGGAGTTTTCTGGGTCGAGGTCAGGGTTCTCCTTTTCCAGGGCACCTAAGGTTTCTGAGGGGGTTTTACGGGACACTCGCACAGGAAATGCCCTGACTTACCACAATATAAGTACAGCTGCTGCTGTCTTCTTTTTTCCCTTTCGGGTTTTGGTAAGCTGGCTTCGTACACCCCCCCGATCTGCATACATTCTGGTTGAATTTCAGATTTCTGGGGTTGAGTCTCCTTAGGACGTATATACACTGACTTCCCTTCTGCCCGTGCCCGATCAGTTCTTCTATACTGGAGTCTATGATCTAGTTGTACTGCAAGATTGATAAACTCAGCACAGCCACCAGGTGGGTTCACGACTAGGGCTAGTACATCTTTTAATTCACTCCGCAGACCCCTATGGAATAGGTTTGTTTTCTTTTCCTCTGGCCATTTGGTCTCGGTGACCAGTCGGTTGAAGGTGGCTATGTAAGTTAGCAGGTCCTGACTGCCCTGTCAGAGTGACAATTGTTCATATTCCAAGGCCTGTCCTCAGGTATGGCAGGCGAATAACTTTTTCAGTTCTCTCTGAAACCCTCCAAGGTCCGAAACAAAGGATCATCCCAATTTACTAGGGGAATGGACCAATCAGTGGCACTCCCCACCAGGTATGATAGCACAAAGACAACGTTGGTGAACATCTCGGGCCTACACAAGAAGTGTAAACGGCACTGATTCATAAAGATAGCACATTCCTTGGGGTCACCTAAAAATCTTTCAAACAGGGCTAAAGGGACGGCACCAGGCAGTACCACCTGTATGGGGGGCACTGTACTTGATGACAGGGCCTGAGGGTGACTCCCCGGTAATGACAGGGCCTGAGGGTGACTCCCCGGTAATGGGGCTTGACTAGCCTGACTCTGAAGGACCTGTCGAGCCAGCTCATTAGTTCGATCCCTGTTCACAAATAATTCCCTTCGTAGGGCGTTTGGTTCCTGTCGGGCAGCGTGGATCTCAGCTTGGAGTTCCCCCGACAACTGGGCTAACTAGTCTGTGTCTGAAGTTTCCATGATGCCCGGGCAGAGGTTCAGAAATGGCTTCACATCCTGTAACGCTCACCTTAGCTCTGCGGGGGCATCAGGAAACCTATTCCATGTGGGGTCTGTGTCAGCACCCTGCGGTGGAACTGAACCCCTGGGCGTGACCCTAAAAGGGATACACAAGACTGCGTTAGTGAGAGTGGTGGATAGTGCTCCTCCCTCCACCCTGTATCCCCCCTTGGGTTCCCAACTTTTGTGGTCGCTGCTTTCCTGAATTATTGCTCTCCATCCTGCTATTTCTTGAGCAGGGGCGCAATAGGTGTAGAGTCAGTTACATCACTGACTGTGGTGGTCTATATCCAGCCCAGGCCTGCTGTGGCATGGATCAGTGATCTTTTACTTTGCGGCGTAGATAATTGTCTGTAAAGGGTGGTTTTAAAGTTCAGTTTGGCTGTGTGCACTGTGCTGTATGCACTTGTGTTCTTTTTCCATGTAAGAGTTCTGAGCAGTTTTGCTTCGGGGCACACAGCGTCCTGGCTGTGCACTGTTCCTTCTATGCTCGGCTCTCTGTAGAGTGTCATGATGCAAAGCGCTGCCCATTTGGCGCATGGTGCTCTGTTGTGGATCGTCTAACAGCTGCCGGCGTTGAAGGCGCTATGCTGGTGCTTTCTGAAGCGCTTCTTTTTCCCAAGCACAATGCTGCTTTCACCTTCTTCAATTTCTGACTCACTGGTATGCGCAATGTTAATACTGTTGATAACGCTGCTACCTTGCACGGTAATTCCACTTACTAACTGTTGTCTTGTTTCCTTTCTCTTTCCAGCAGGAGCGGCAATGGATGAGTCGAAAAGCCGAGATGCCAAGAAGCGTTGCTGCCAAGAATTCACACAAGGATAACCAGGTGAGTGCTGCAGAGGGTCGCAGATCGGGTCCGTAGAGCGGAGCTCTGTCTAACAGCTGTTTTCTTTCTTCTTTCAGATCCGGAGAGCAGTAGCAAGGCCGGTAAGCGTCACTCTGCAGTGGCAGAATGACGTGAAGCAGGGAACCCTTGCCTTGGTGTGGCTTAAATAGCCAACCAAACCCAATGACTAAGCATGCCCAGCCCTACCCAATGACTAAGCATGCCCAGCCCCACCCAAAAGGCAGAGCCTGCCACATCCAAAAGCAGTCCTGCAACATTTTAAGTGCTGCTTGGTTTATTCTGCCTCCATGTTGGAGGAATAAGAAGTGGCAGGGCATAGTCACCTTATGAATAAGAAACGTGGCACCAGGCACGCCAAGCTTGGGACCAACTCTTTTTGTTCTTTCTCAACCTGGTCCAAGAACCCCAGTGGTGCCTTGGAAACCCCAGGCTGTGTGCATCTGTGTCTGCTTCTAGACGAGGGTAGGTGCAAGGGGCAAAGCCAGTATTAGTAGGGCCAGTGATTGTGACAACTTCTTTCTTTATTTTTTCACGAATACTACCCCACACTATTTATGTTTAGCTGTAAGGATTGGCAATCTTTTTTTTAATATAGGCCCTTTTATTTTGCCGAGACTCCACTAGGACTCCATCATTATTATTTTATGGTAATGGCTTGTTCCCATCTGTAGATTTAGGATTAGAAAGGCATGTATTATACCCTTGTTGTAGTTCAATAAACACCCTTGAACTGTGGTCACTTGTGTCTGTCTTACTATTGAAACCATGCCTTCCTTACAGAGGGTAAAATGTTTGATTATTTCATCTATTCCCTAATACATCTTTCTAAACTCCTTTCTCTTTCCTGCTCCTGTTCCTCATTTTTCTCCTTTCCCCAAAGCATGCACTCCCTGACAATCTCATCTTCCTTTCACCATCTCTCTTGGCTTCGTTCCATCTCTCACTCTCTTTCTGCCTCCATTTCCTTCACTCTCTTTCTTTCTCCTTTCTCTGCTTCCCATTGCCTTTCCCTTCTTCCTTTTGCTGACTCACTTTTTCCCTTTCTTATCTCTCTTAGTCCTTTTCTCTTACCTCTAACTCCCTTTTCTTCTCTTTCTTCTACATCCTTTCCTTCTATATCTCTACTTCCTTCTCTTCCTCAAGTATTCTGTCCCATTCTCTTTCTTCCTCCTCCTACTCCCTACTCTGTCATGCCTTTTCTTCCTGTTTTCTTTCCTCTTCTTCTTTTTCCTGTATTTCTTTAATTCCCCTTTCCCCGTGTTTAGCATCGATCATGTTCCTTCCATCTAATTTAAGCAATATTTGTCCTCGCACCAATTCATTCGGAGTGATCGCTGTCTCCTCCTTATTGCTCTGCATCCCTTTCTGTCTTTGGATCTTTTCCTCAACCTCTGTTAACTTCACCTGCAGTTTGCAGCACCAGTTATACTCATTGTGCATAGACACTGGCTTTTGTTTGTTTGATTTAGCTCCATCAATAGCATCTTCACTACTTTAAGCAGGGTACACATATACGGTGCTAGTGACCCTGCTGCTGCTGCTTTCAATTCTTTCAATGGGTAGAATCCCTGCCCTTCGTCTGGTGGAGTGATGCTCTGGGGAGGAGAAGGAGGAGCCGAGGGTGTTGTGCCCTCCCCTTCATGCTGTTTAAGCATTCACTTTCTCACTGGTGGATCCTCTGTCTTATCCGCAAACATCTTCCATAGCTGTAGAATAGCAAATCGGTTTTGCAATTTCTTCCATTCATACGCAGCGTGTAAAAATGTCATCATGTGCTGCAGCACTCATTTCAAGAGAGTGCCCCCCTGAGGCCAGGATATAAACATTTTGCTTGCTGTGCCTCAAACACACTCAGAATGGTACTTGTGTATTTTCGTTTTAGATCTAGGCAACACCTTACATAAATGCATAAGGTGAGTGTCTCCAATAATGGCACGTCACACTCTTGACTGATGATACTTACCAGACCTTAACAAACCTTCAAACTTTCTACCTCTTCTATTCCTCCTTCACAATGTCTTATCAAGAATACTTCCCTCTATTTCCAACACTTTCTTCATCTCTTCTCAACCTTCTCGGCTACAACAAATATTTTGGCAAGCACCACAAACCCCGGCCTCTCTCAGGACCCCGCCCTTTGGGTCAAAAAACCGCAGCTCCACGTGCTCTATGATCTAAACCAATATCCACAAAGCCTTGTTTTTCACAGTTTAAACCACTTCTCACCCTCCCGCTTGTGCCAGCAATCACTACCCATACAGGTGCATCTTCCAAAATGATACAACAAAATCCCAAACCCACGGCCGTCTTCCTGACCTCTTGACAAGGTATCATTTCATCTCTTAATGTGTGACGTGACACACTCTTTCTTGACATTGTGTGTGAAATCTCTTTATTCCTTAATACCTCGTCATGAGGTTTAGTGCGTAACCTTCCATAAACCTTGTTAGAGGTATCCTTGCATAAATTAACTCTTTATCACCTCACAATTTTCCAATATGTAGCGAGCAATCCCTTCCTCCTTCATTTGTCAATTTGATGCTCTATACTTACAACCATGGATCGGCCGAGGCCTTCAGTATCGATCCTCCCTCAATCGGCCACTCGGCCTCTCCCTGCGGGACACCTGTGCGGACACGACAGAATTTTCTCTAGAGGCCTCCTTTTGACATCTCAGTTCATGTGTGATTCACCATTCTCCACAGGTCACTCTGCAGTCCTCAGGCTCAGAGCAGGAGGCAATGACAATCCAAGGGTCTGGACTGAACCATCCTCTGCTACCATCTGTAAACAGGCTCTGGAAAGTCCCAGCGCTAGCGAAACAGACAGCGCTGGAAATCCCACACCCAATGTCAGAAATAGTCAAGGTAAATGGCAAAGGTCTGTTTTATTAACAATCCATATAAAACGGGGATAGCAAAAAGCATGCACGTCTCTAGAGCTCTCACTCTTTAAAAATCTGACAAAAACATGACACAGCCGACGTCACATTGCAATCTTGTTTACAAAAACCTACAGGATATGGGGATCGTTAGGATAATTGTCTACATATAGGATACATAGGTGTACATAGGTGTTCGTTTTTTAACTGGCTATAACCATCTGATGGTCCCAACTCAGACCACCCCTAAATTGATGCAAGAAATACATCATCTTGGTAATAGGTAATTGCCTAATGCCACTGTCACATGGCGGTATCATTTTGAGAACTGTGATTGGTTGGCGTTGGTCTTAGCAACCTTGGACACTTGGCAGGTCATCAGCACATGAGCAAAATAGTGGTGGGGGAGTGAAATCAAGGAACTGCTTCTTTTAATTGAATAAGACACCAACCCTCATTTCTTAGGTGTCCAGCCAGAGCTTCTAGCTTTGTACATGGCCTTGTCCAGAGTTTCTTGCTCTGGGAATCTGTGGGGAGGGAGGGTAGGCGCCTATCAATGTCTGGAGTTAAGGAACAGACACTGTCTTCCAATTATAGGTCACATGTAGAGACACCATTTTGAATTATTCTACTTGGCTTTTATTAGGATTTTAGCTTGTATTAATACAGGTCCTTGGCCACTGGAGACTTGGTCGAGCTATTCCCCATGCAGTATTAAGCTTCTTTTTTATGGGCACCTGGCTTTCAAAGGATTTTTGTTCTCTACTTAATCGAAGAGAAATATGCCAAACACTTGGGAATTGTTATCTTCTGTTCTTCAGAGCCATCCAAATCTCCCTTTTCGCAGTAAATGTGGAGGGGCTGTGCAGCTACGGTCTGGCCGGCACAGATCTGTATTTTCAGCTAATTCAGCAAGTAAAATCTCCCTGCAGCTTGGAGGCTTCTTGGAGGCCTCCCATTCACTCTAACGTTGCTTTGTCGTCCATTTTATTCAAGATGGCCACTTGCTACTTGTTGCGCATCTATGTTTAGCAAGCTTTATGTGTGTATCGTATATTGTTTGTCTTGCGTTTCAGCATACACATTGATTATGTTATGTTACTAATCTCTATATGGTACAGGTAATATTCGTCATGTCTGCATGCACGTTTGACCTAGTGTCTGCGTTTCTTCATATTGAGTGCCTATTGGCTTCATGTCTATTACATCTACTTGTGCCAGTTTGGCAGTGATGCCACTTGCTTTCGTCATCTTCAGTGACAGCATGTTCATTTTTTCTTGAGTTTGCAGCTTTATCTCTTCTTCTATTGTTCCAGGATAAGGTCTGTATGGTTGCCATAGGGAGTAGAACCTTTCATACTTGCGGTGTAGAGGCAGGGGAGGGGCAGATACCATAAATTACACAGTCCTTCCGTTTCTTCTGTATATAGGTGGGGGAGGGGCAGATGTGATGAATGACGTATTCATCTGCCTCTTGGCAGGGTAGAGTTGGCTTTCATCCCTCCAATGTTAATATACTGGGTACCATTTAAAGGGACTAATAAGAAGAATGAAGAAATGGGAGGAAGGCCATATGCATTCCAACGTACCCCCACTTTATTATTATACGTTTACAACGTAGGGAAATAGCAGCGTTTTGACCCCCCCATCCCCCCATTGCTCCAACCTCTTCGGCCGGTGCTGAAGGGCCAATAAGAAAGAAACAGAGCTAAAATGAAGGGCCTGGCATGCCCAGGGGAGAGCGTTAATGGCGGCGTTGGCCCTCAGCAGTAGCTAATGGCCACGGCTGCCATACATAGTTGCAGCGCAGCTCCATCGTGTCGCGGGGAGAGGGGGGGGGGGCGGTGGGAAGGGTGGTGCTTGACTGCGAGTGTAGATCCTGCCGGAGACTTTTCCATGGACGGTGCCAGAGTTCATGTCCTGAAGTCCTGGCTTGACTGATGCCGCTGATTTGCAGCCCTGTTTGGCAAATGCCGTAACTCATCCTTCTGGCTGTGATTGGCCTGTTTCTAGTTCGGATCCCCAGCGTGTGTGAGGAACCAAAATACACGGCTTTAAATCCTCTCTTGACACATACGAGGTCATGGGGTGGGAGCTTGGAGTGAGAGTCGACTCAATCCTTACCACTTTCTGAGACAGCGATTGCTCCATCCACATGTATGCCCTGACTGTGCAAATACACGTTATGCAAGAGACTGTGAAACACATGTTGTGCACGAGATTGTGGAAGTCAAATATATGCATGTGATGGTCAATGGTGTATTTGTGCCCGTGATCGCTAAGGATACAGTTGAGCACCTACCACCTATAAGTTGAGTTTTTTTGCAGAATTTTTAAATAACTGTTTTTTTGTATACACGGTATGGTGTGTGATCTGTGTGGCTCCCTCTCCTACACAACTTAAGCACCTTGTGATGCCTGGTATTCGCCCATGTATAGCAAACACAGGGAACGCCTGTAGCTCACTGTCGCTTACCGTTGCCGACAGAATACTAAATTCCAATTATACGTTTAAATAAAATAAAGTCTATTTTGCACATTTAAAAGAGCGGGTCTTCTCTGCAAACCTTATTGCATATCACAAGTTTGTGCTAGTCCATGGACATGCCTAGTTTGTGCATGCAAAGACATGGAGCCCATGTGTGAACACAAACGCGCACGTTTCATTTCTCGGTTTGGTGACGGGAGCTCAATCTGTGAACACATTGTCACAAGTTGTTTAAGGCACACGGCGACATCCATCATATCTTTGCACGTCATGATGAGCGCTTTGAAACACTCCTCTGTATATAGGCGCTATATACATGAACAATAAATAAATACATACATGATGTACGTTCAATATGTGCTTGCACCTCTCGCGCCTTGAAACACTTGTGTATAGGCGCGTTATAAATGCCATATCATATCATATATCATATAATCAATCAGATTTGTGCATGCAATTCCTTGAGCCACATCTGTGCAGGCACATTTGCTTTTTGCTCAAGAAAATAAATAACCCTTATTTACAGGGGACATTTCGGATACACATACTTAAGTCCACATTAAGCACTTTTGCACAGATGTTGGGAAGGGCCGTGGCCTGCCAGTGGAGGCATTGCCAGCTCATTCAGGGCCACAGAAGGGTGACCCAGCCATGCATAGCTCAAGCTGCACACATCAGCCGGACTAAGGTGTGCATGTCTATATGCAGCACACAGGTGGTGAGCGCTGCTGACCCAGATGCGCTTTACAGTTTGCATGTTTTTCTTGCATATATTGCCTGATGTCATTAGGTTGGATTGGAACGTGTGTTGAGGCCTGTTGTCATAAAACGATGGGCAAGCCTACATGCAGAATGGAGGTCTACTGTGGCTTGCTTACCTCCGCCCACCCAACTAGACCCCAGCTGACCCCGATCTCCAGATGCACGTGTTGTTTATTCATTGAGTTCGGCTTTGATTTATTTCTCCTACCTTCAGTCTATCCGTGCATATGG
This sequence comes from Ambystoma mexicanum, assembly GCF_040938575.1. NCBI lineage: Eukaryota > Metazoa > Chordata > Amphibia > Caudata > Ambystomatidae > Ambystoma > Ambystoma mexicanum. The sequence continues at coordinate 107,743,661 of NC_090926.1, read as the reverse complement.
TGTATAGTCGCATATACCGCTGCTAGCGAGCAACAGACACCAGTTAGGAATGTTCAATCGAAGCTCTCCTCATTTTAGCATGTTTCTCGGGCCACCCACTCATATTGCCAATACAGTAGGGCATTGATAGCCTTTCAGGTATTCCTCACTTTTCAGGGGGTTCATTCTGGGGGTATGGGGCGGGGTGGTGGCCTCGAGAACTAGCACAGATCCTGTGGCTGCCCACACCTTGCCATGTTGCATCTTTTCAGCACAAAGTAATGTTTCAAAGTTCTCAAAAGCCACCAGGAAGGCAATACTTTAGCGCTACAGAAAACACCAACACACGCATACAACATGCAGTTATTCACTGCATAACATTTACTTTTCAAACAGTACACATGCATTAACTACTTCACTAAAAGTATGCTCACATAATCATTTCTTAACATTATGTACACGTGAGCAGGTTGAGAGCAGTTATATCCTGCTGGCTTGGCTGTTGCTCAAAACAGATCTGACGATGCAGCATTCTTTTATGTATGCTCTTTTAACATCAACATGTTTCCGTTTGATTTCATTGATAGATATTCCACAGGATGCTTTTGTAAGTGAATAAGCGGCTTTATAAGGCAATACACTTAGGACCTCATTACGGCATTGCGGGTTGCGCACATTTTTTTCACAGATTTCTTTCAGCAATAATTACCACCCCCTCTGATAGTAGTGCAAAAATTCTGCCACTTTACAGGAATACCCAATTTACCGCAGAAATAGAAGCAGAATCCACGTGCATTAAGGAATATTTTTTGGGGACCATTTCCATCCTCATCTCGGATTACGTACAGTAGCAGATCATAAAGCTAAACCACAGCATGTTCAAATATGACCTTTTATGCATTACGTGGTAAAAATGGTGAGAAGGTGGGCATCATAGTTGACACATTTTTCACCCCATTTGAATGTGTCAATAGAAACCGTTTCTCACCTACATTAAGCTGAAGCAACTGTCCAGCCCTTCTGTACAAGAAAAACATCTTTTTTTAACAATGTTAGGATACTGTACACATTGGAGTTGTTACAAGACGGTATTCCACCTTGTAATCAGGCAGTGTCTGCTAGTAAATAGCCCATAAGCTCAAATATAGTGAGCGCTAAAATAGTAAATATTTGTATAATACCATCTGTTTTCGCATTACCACCCATACTGTAATGAGGCCTTTGTTTTTTTTCTCTTTTTCTCTTTCTCTCTGTCTTCTGCACTGTACTTGGAAAGACGTAGGGCCCGAGCCTTAAAACAGCTCTCCCTTGTCCATAACAATTCCAAGCATTCAAAGCTATTGTCTCTGGCTCTTCAGTCAGCCTTCCTGGCCAATCTGACCAATCAGCCACCATTACAAACTCTGCCTTGCGGCAACATATGGACCTAACAAATAGGACCTAGAATGGCCCCATAAGAAGAAAGAAAATATTCCGGTTCAATTGCCAGAAGCCATAAAATATCCCTTTGCATTGAGCGATGATTAACCTAGCAACAGCCCTGTTCCCCAAACAGCCAATTATACATAGCTAATACCTGTTATAATAATCACTCACACACACCCCCACTCATAGAAGAGAGGACCTTCACAGAAATCACAACAGTCTTGCTAAATTGCTAAGTTGCTACTGACAACCTGTTGGTCAGTGGCTAGGCCAGGCATGAAAATAAACCTACCCACTTTAAGGAGCTGGTTGCTCATGCTCTGAATCTGACTCTGCTCTTTATTGGGCCCGCAGTGCAGTTAACGGCTTGGAGTGGGACACACAGCATGCTCCTGCTATGCCCCCCCCCATTGTGAATGGAGGGTGCAGAGCAGGAGCATACAGCCACACTGCTGTCTGAGCTCTGCTCTAGACTGCTGGTCTACAGGCAGCCAGGCTGAGCAGAAGCACACATCAACACTGCTGTCCAGGACAGGATGCCCAGAAAAAAAGTCATGCCCCACAGTAAGAAAGGGCTATACTGGCTGCCCCAAATGCCAGTCTAGACAATTAATAACACATACCATACCTGGTTGATCATGGACGCCCAGAAGAAATCTCATGCCACAGTAAGAAAGGGCTAAATTGGGTGACCCACAATGCCAGTCTAGCCAAGTAATAATACATACCATACTTGGCTTTAGACCAAGTTTGGTAGGGATTATTACTTGGCTAGAGTGGCATTTGGGGCCGCCAAACTAGCCCTTTCCTAACGTGGCATGATGTTTTTTTCTGGGCATCTAGATGCCCAAAAAAAGTCATCATTCCACAGTTTTTCAGCACTTTTTCAAATCTTCAAATGTTAACAAAATTAACAGGGCTCAAGTCTTAAAACAATTGTGGGTGTGGGGAGCTCTATACTATATGCATAGGCACTGAGTACATATGGTTAGAGGGCATAGTGGCACCCATTCTCCTTGCCATGCTCATCTAAATCACTGGTTGTGGGAGGGTTTCTGTCTCCTCTCCAGCTGAGTTCAGGCTTGGTGACGTCATGGCATGCATCTTTCAAAATTAGCAAGTGCTGATCACTTCAAAATGGGAAGGGAGCCTGATTAATGGAACCCCTGATCTTTTAATTATGGGGATGGGCATGCCAAAATTGCTTTGCGGGTGTGAGTGCAGTAGGGGATCCTATGGCAGAATGCCACAAAGACAACTCAGCAGGTTAGGTAACTGTTGCTGAGTTGTTATTAGACCTTCCTGTAAATTATATGGCTTTTTTCCTATTCCTGCTGCAAAATGTACTGTAAAACTGCATGGGCATAAAGCTTTGCCTTGAGATAATTTGACAATTCAGAAAACTCAGCCTGGATCTGGGACATGGTGACACTATTGCCAATGGCACTATAATAAGAGTCAAATTAGCACACACTACTGCACTACCTCACAGCACTCATTCAATAATGAGTGCACACTATGGTTATGCTTTAGAATCCAAAGCCATGCCCAGTAACTGTTTTCAAGTTTCCCAAAAGCCAACACACCAAATTTGTTGGATATATTTTGGGGTAATAGCTATTACTTCGTGGTATTTTCTTTATTATTAATGTGGTATTTTTATAGTGGTGAGAATGATTTAAGAATACTTCCTAATAATTATTTTGACCAGGTTCACTAACAACAAGCAAAATACTGGACTTGATACACTGTGGATAGATGGCTCATGCCCTCCTCTGGTACCTTATGTACAATTCCACACTACACCCTTTTGGCTAAGTTTCAACAATTGTAAAGCATGCAATTGAAATACTGCACATTCATTCAATCTCTCTAGATAAACAGCTCACAGTGGCTACTTTACTTTGAGATATTTCTTACCACACCTCTGTCTCCTTATGCATGTCAAATAAAAGGGACTAAATGCGGAATAAATATCATAAGACTAGATTATTTTTTTACTTTGTTTTTTAAATCGTAAAATAGAAATATGCAAATTACACTGAGTGACACTTATGCCCACATTTTGCTTCACAGTGCAAGTACATTTCTCCTTGCAATAGTTTGCAGTGCTTTATCTGTGTAAAGCCCTGCCAACTGTCCTTGGCCTCGTGCGACTTGGCAAGAAAAATACACTTTAAAAAACACATTAAGACTTTGAGAAATATAAGCATAGTATTACATGCATGTAAAAAATAGAATCCCTAATACAGCACCTAAAATGAAGTGAACTACTTAACCTAAGCTACCTGGTATCATTCACATGATCAGCCCATCACTTAACCTCATATTTACCTAGATTTGTTGGCGGTATTTCCAAATCAATTTGGAAGGCAAATCTTCCTCAATCTTTCTGCTTGCCTTGCACAGGATCAACCCATATAAGGACAGCTTCAACATCGGTCAGCTTGCCAGCACTGAACTCCGTCTGCCCGGCCAGCACTCTGCATCTTTGTCTCCCAGCGCCCAAAAAGGAACTGCTCCTTCTCTGTCTCAAAACCCCCTTGACCAAATGATCCCACTAAGAGTCACACAAACTGCCTCTGTGTGTTTTCCTTATTGTATTAACTGCATTGCTGTAGAAGAAAATAAAAAAATATTCAGTTTACCACACAACGCAAATCCAGTCTGCACTTTTAAATTCCCATTTTTGAAGCATCATGCATTTTTCTCAATCTGCACCCAGCTTATTTCATGATTGACTAATTTGCACTAAATGTTATTAAGGGATTCTGTTACATGTTAACTGGGGTTGGGTTGATTAGTATGTTAATTTATGTTAGTATTATATTCAATGCAGCTCAGTTCATTGAAACAGCATCATGGATCAAAATGCAATTTCAAACATGTGCTCTGTACATTGGCATCGATTTAATTCTGCCTGAGACACACACTTTTGAGTCCAGTAACGAGTTTCACACCCTGGGCCCAGTTGAAGTTCAAACCCACGCTAACATATGAATGCTACGATGCTGTTAAAATTCTGAGCCCATACTCCTACACTCTCCCTTTTTACTGCTGGGATACAACCCAAAATCACTGCAGGAAAAATAAACACGTATGCTCTAAAACACATGTGCTTCTCCCAATAACCACAACTTAATAGACAAAAATAAATAATATGCAAATGGTAAAATTCATACACAAGAAACATTATGTATACATTTCTAGGCTTGAGCAAAAGAATTGTGAGTTTTGAGCCAAAGAAAGAAACAAAGGGTCTGATTCATGGAACATCTTCCTATGGAATTGTGCCATTATAAAACACTTCCATGAATCAGGCCCAAAATCTTTAAGAAAGAATAAAAAAATAGTTTTCTTTCTTTGAAAGTGTCTCTTTTCATTCATTTATTGGTTTATTTATTTATTCATTTGTACAGCACATATAGCCCAAAGGCACCTAGGTGCTAATTTACTGCTGAAGGTTATGGTTACAGGTTTCCTTTCGGCTTATGAATATGGTTACAAGTTTGCACAGCTTCAGAACAAGACATTATGTTACAAATAATACATTGAACAGAATAATAACATAATATGACACGGCAAAGAAATCACACAATTTTACATATTTACATATTATTAGATGTCCTTGTTATCATATGTACAAAATTGCTAGGTTAGTAAGCTATTGCTGGAAGTCAGGTCTGAAGAGGAAGGTTTTTAGATTTTTTCTGAATGACCCAAAGGAAGTGTCATTTCTCAGTTGTTTTTTTTTGTTTTTGTTTTTATCTCTTGATCACCTTTGTTTTTTAGCGTTTTTTTATTTGTGATCTGTTTTTTTTTCTTGAATTACTCTTTTTTAAAATCTTTTTTGTGTTGTTTTTTGTGTTATTAGAATTTGTATGTTTTGTATCTCTTGATCACCTTTATATTTTATCTTCTTTCAATTGGTGATCAATTTTTTTGTTATTATTTGTTATCCTTGTACCTTCTTTTTTAAAATAAAACATTAAAGGAAAGCATTACAATTTTCAGAAAACACAAATCCACAAAACTGTTCCATTGGCTTCAGTCAAATGTAAAAACCATTTGAAAAATCAGTTCATAATAACAATTAATTTGTGATAAAAAAATTGTCTGTGATAAACTAGTCTTTGTAAATAATAGTCTATAATAAAATAGTTTGTGATAAAAATAGTCTGTGATAAAGATTCACACAGGAAACTGTTCTTGGTGCAACTCCTCCATTCCAAGACTTCATGGGACTTCTTTCAGGAGTCTTCATCTACACTCCCTTCTTCGGTCCAGGGGGCTTTCCAGGGGACTCCTATCCAGTGCTATCCTTCAGGGATCCAACAGTCTCAAGGATCCAGCGCTGACAGGGAAAACAATTATTAAAAAGGAAAGACAACTTAAGCATCAAGCACATCAAACCTTTTGCTTTTACTTTCTCAAGGAGTATCTGAAATCAAATTCAGTTATGCACACAAATGCAGATTCTGTGAAATAACATACCATGCAGCCAATGATTAACTAAACACAACATGAATTAAGCACACTAATAGCACATGGTATTTTTCAGATAACTCTCCTTTCTCTTATTTGTTTACTTGGATTTTGTTTTCACTACCTTGATATATCTTACCCTTTTTAATTATTTTATTTTTAAATCTCATTTTGACATCTTTGCACAATTTACACCTATCCACCTGCTATGACAATTCTGTTTTTTACTCCCTGCTAGTCCCAACTTGCTCTAGTCATATTCAGCCACCCAAGGGATGATTTCCTCCTTATAAACTATGAGGTACATCTTGATAAGCTTCCTACTTCCACTATAGCCCATCACTGCTGATTTGCTAGAGTTGATCTTAAGACCTAGGCCGGTCATGAAGGAGGCATAAGCGTTAACTAAGGCCTGTAAAGCCCAGGGGGTTCTAGCCATAAGCACTGTATCATCAGCATATGCTAGAACCGGAAATTACCTACCGCCCAGTTTTAAGAAGTCCACACCTGTACTCAGCAAGGCCTGCAATCGCTAGTTGATATACAAAGTAAAAAGTATAGGGTCCAGAACGCACCCCTGGCAAACACCCAACCAAATGTCAAACCACTCTGTGCACCTGCCCTCGGATACAAAGTGGACATTGGCTCTGTTATCTAAGTGGATCTCCTGTAACACACCCAGAATTTCCTCAGGACAATCCATGGACTCAAGCACGGCCCACAACCTTGAACGATCGACTTTGTTGAAGGCCGTGCTTAAGTCCATAAATGCAGAGGTATTGCACATGCTTTCTCAATTCCTTCACATATTCAGGAATTGTGGACGCATTTATAAGCACCTGTTCAGTTGTTCTGTAAAGTAAGTGTTGTAGCAGAACCATTTTCCTTCCTCTTAATATTTCATGGGGGCTGAGATTTGTTGAATTAGAGGGCGTCGACCTGATAGCCATTCGTACCAATGGAAGCCACAAATCCCAATGAGATCCTGCTTCAGCTACAAACTTTTTCAACATATCACCTATCGTTCTGCTACACCGCCCCACTCCCCCTGAAGAGGAGGGCCGGTAAGAAATGTGTAGCTTTCTCTTCACACCCACGATTTGCCATATTTTGGTCATCAATGCGCTAGTGAAATGACTTCCACAGTCTGACTCTATTCTTTGAGGTAAACCAAATCTTGAACAAATATGATTTACAATAAGTGGCCGCTGTCTGCGCATTGCAGTCTGGAGCTGGAATGCATTCCACCCATGTGGACATTAGACAAGTTACTGACAGAATGGACCTGTTTCACCTTGCCGATCTTCTTACAGGCCCGACACAGTTGACTTGTAAATCAGACATTGGGAGTGTCAAGCTCCTTTTCACCAACGGTGCTCTATGAGCCGGTGACGGAGGTTGAAACTGTGCACACACTGAAAACTCTCTGGTGTAGAGCTCAACATCTTGGGACATATGTGGCCAATACAATAGGCGTAATCTTTTAGAATCTCCAAAGTTTTTTGTGAACCTCTGTGTCCTGCAGTTAATGCATCATGGGCATGATGTAACCTCAATCCCCGAAATGACAAGTGCACTACATATTGGATTTGGCCTGTCACAGATTCTCTAATCATCAGTCCGTCTTGTAATCTAATTTTCTTTCTTTTTTTTAATAGCACTCTCAATCCCTCTTTCCCTTTGCAGGATTTTGTTACACATCTAGCCAATGTTTGTAAAATAGACCTAGAATAAGGGCTTCCTTTTGCGCTTTGATCAAGTCTTGATCTGGAGTATCAAAACTCCATTGTGCTACAGGCTGTTCAACCGCTTTTGAAGTCTTGAAGCATGTTATTGCATCTACCTGTATTTCACCAAGCAGGTGTTCAATAGGAAATAACTCCCCCATTACAGCTCCAATTTTGGCTAATTGATCTCCCTTATCATTTCCCTCCTTATCCTCACCTGGCATTTTTAAATGACCATGTGTTTTTCTCCAGTGGATTATCAGATCATTTACTGATGCAAACATGTCTATAGCTTGAATCATCTTACCATGTTTAAATGGCTTCTTGTTATAGGTGAGCATGCCTTCCTCTTTCCAGCCATGCAAATACTCAATGAAACTATTTCACGCGTAATCAGGATCAGTTACTAGAACTATTTCTTTGAGTTCATTTTCTACTGCTGTATATTCCCTTGTAAATAGCGGCCAATTCTGCCACTTGACTTCTTTCGGACCTATCTTCATGCTTACTCTTGGAATGTTGTCACATTTAAACCATGTTTCCTATTCCTGCTACAAGCTCTTTTTCTGTGTAATGTCTACATGGTATGCACACCCATCTACATACACAGTTGGTAAATCTTTGTATGTTTCTTTGTTGAATGCCTTGTGTGAGGATTGCTCAAATTCATTCAAACTTGTCTCTAGCTCTTTGTCATCAGACGCACATACAGCTGCACAATCATGCAATTCTGCTAATCCTTGAGCAACTGGGCTCTTTTTATTTTGTCCATATTTCACTTCTACAGAAAATCCCTAATGCTAATGTCCAGGACGTATTTCTTGACTGGGCCAATTTCCCTGATCTGATTCTCTTACTTTGCAAAAATTGCAGAGGCTGGTGATTTGTATCAGCAATCACCCTCTCCCCGTGAATTATGGGGCGGAAATGTTGTAACAGCCAGACAGTGATCAGAAGCGCTTTTTCGCATTCATTAAATTTGGTCTCTACCTGTGACAATGCTTTGCTAGCATATGCAATGGTTTTGTTATTTGCGTCATGTTTTTGATATAACACTGCTGACATGCATTGATCTCTAAATCCTATTCCTACAAAGAAATCCTGATTTTTCATTGGATATACCAAATATGGTGCCTTCATTAGACACTCTTTTAGTCTGGCTACTGCCTCATTTTGTTCCTTTTCCCATTTCCAGGGTACACCCTGCTTCAGTAATCTCATTAAAGGTTGTCTAATTTCTGCATAATTCTCAATAAATGTCCTGTTGTAACTTGTCATTGCTAACAAACTCTTTAAACTTTTCACATAGTGGGATCTTTTAGTTTATGAATCACAGCCACCTTTTTCTTTGTGGGTTTAATCCATGTTTTGTCATATCATGACCTAGGAAGTTTAATGTTTTCCTACAACACTGTGCTTTATGTAAAGCTGCTTTTGTCTCAGCCTTCTATAGCTGATTACACACATGTCTAATCTCATTGAAGTAGCTTTTCAGATATTAATTTTTGATTAGTACATCATCCACATACACTATTGTCCCCCTTTCAGCTGCATCCAGGAGTGCCTTGCTCAGTAATATCCCAAACTCACTCCCACTATTCAAAACCCAAAAGGGGTCCGGGACTACACATATTGTGATTCGTCAAAGGAAAATGCAAACAAATTTTTAATATTTTCAGCTAGTGGCACACACCAGTATCCAGCTGTAAGGTCTAATGTGGTAAACACCTTTGACTTGTGAACTTGTGCAAGACCCTGATCAATAAATGGAAGGGGCCACCTTGAAACAGGTACCTTTTTGTTTAATTCTCGTAGACCTTAACATCAGCGCAATTGGCCATTAGGTTTTAGTGCACCTAATATAGGGGAATTTGATGTACTATGAATAGGCCTAATGATTCCTCTAGATTCTAGATGTTTGATTATTTCAGCTAGTGCTTCCAAACTTGTCAGGGGTAACCTATATTGTCAAACAAATACTGGCTCCCTATCATGTCCTCCTGGTAGTGAGGCAACATGCAAATCGGTCAACCCACAATCATAGGCATCTTTGGCAAAAACCTGTTTGAATTCCATAAATATCTTTCTCAATTGGTCTTTTTCTTCTTCACTTGTGCAAACATCTGCAGCTTGAATTTACTCCTCTACCACTTAAAAATTCTGGGAAGTCCTCCAAAGGAGGAACCTTTGTACTTTCCTATAATTGTGTGGCAGAGTCTCTTTGTAGAGTTGCTACACTCAAATATTTTGGAATATTGACCGCCATTTCGATATGCTGCTTTTCTCTTTTAGATTCACTTAATTCAAATAGGATACAATCATCTTGATGACAGCACACTGTTTCACTTGGCTCATAAGGGTACAGAAACTGAACCTTAAAAATGTCTTTAGGCTCAGACTCCAATGATTCTGGCAGTTCATCCTGTGCAGTCACATAGCTTTCAGAAATGTTCTCAATCACTGGGTTACTGAAATCGGCAGTGTAGTAAGACTTCTGTATTGCTGTTCCTGTTGCTGAATTTTCTTCCAAATAAATATCTTGACACCCTTTATTGTCCACCAGATTTGAATGTGTCCATCCCCAATCTCTATCAGTGGAGTATATTTGCATTCTAACCCTTGTTGCCTCGTTGATTCATTTAGGCATACAAATGCATCAGAACCTTTTATCTATTGTCTCTTTCTGTATTTTAATGCTACTCTAAACTGTCTGGTGAATGCGAGAATGGTAACATCCTTTTTGTACCTGCAGTCCAACTGCATATGGTGTCATTTGGGCACAATGGTAAAACTATCTTTTTTCTTCAAATTCAGGTGCGGCTCCACCCAACCTGGACCAAACATTTTGATTTAGAAAGGCTAATACCATACACATCCTGCACATCATGACATTTCCCAAATAGAATTTGTTTTGTGTCCCACTCACGGTCCACACATTGTGATGAATACTCTTAGGGCCAATTGTAATCATTAACATGCATCTTCCTACAATTCTTTGTCCCAACTCAGGGTCATATTGGCCACAAATGGGTTGATACTTTATTCTGAACTTTTGGATCTTCTCCCTGTCAATTATTTGCCAGAGTGCTTTTTTTTTATTAATGAAACTCCTTTCATGTTCAAGCATCAATGTGGCGTTAATCATTTCAGGATGCCCATTTACAAGGATAGGGTAACTGGTTGCCCCTCCAATGTGTATTTCTGTGATGGTTGAAATGTGCTTTTCTTTAATTACCTCTGGAGTGACATTTGGCTTGCATTTTTCTTAATTTAGATAAAAACGCAATCTGTTTTCATCTATTTCAGTTTGCCATTTTTTCTGGGGGTCCATAAAATCTCCAAAGACAGCTTCTCATTTTCTCCTGGCCTTTCATGCTGACACATGGAGGCACACAGCCATTATGAAGATATACTTCTACTGCACCTTCTGATTTAGCAAGGGTGTGTCATTATTTTACACTGTTGCTTTGGGTCCTTATTTTCTTGGGTCTCAATGGATTTTTAGCTAAGGACCACAATACTCCATTTACCCCATCAATGAGGAGTGACAACCTCTTCAGGCAATTCGTCCCTATGAGAAAAGGTATTTCTATAATGGATGTGATCAACACTTCCTGTCTCATCCGCTGCTTCCCTATCTTTATGTCAGCCTCAGTGACACCTTCAACCGGTATTTCTTCCCCATTGAAATGGTGTACAGGGCCTTCCTTTTGCCTCACCTTTATGTGATTTTGTGGGGATCTGCCTTCATTGATACTTTTCACTAGTTCTTTTAACAGTATTGTAGCTTGGGCACCTGTATCAATCACTGCAAATGCATTACATTTCTCTTCAATAGTGATAGGAGCATTGTACCTATTTTCAACTTCTTCTAGTACACGTAAAAAGTGTGCATTTCTGCTGATTTTAGGACTTACTTTCCTTAGGTCTTTTTTTTTCTCTTTGCTAGACAAAAGGGCATATGAAATTACATCTTTCCCTCGTTTTTGCCCACTTAATTTTGAATTTCTTTGTCTATTCCCCTGGGCTCAGAACCCATTTGGAGTGTAGCCACTGACTGCTCCTCTGACTTGGGACCAATTTCTTGTACTTTTCTCATTGTCTGGGTCCTCACCAGTTATTTCTACACTTCAACCTTTTGACTGGGTAATTTCACAAGTGTCACGTGACAACCTGTCAACTTCTGGCGCATGACACTTATCTGTGTTTTGCATAGAGCCTGTCATTTCTGTCCCTTGGAATATCCGTGGTTCAAAATACTCCTCAGGTGACTTACCCACCCTCATTTTGATCTACTGTTTCCTCTGTATGGGTATCAACAGTATTCTGACTATCAAGAAAGGATAATCTGTCTGTTGATCCTAACTCTTCACCTTGTGTTTTATTTTCACATTGGATTCTCTTTTTAAATCTGCTTCTCTTTTCTTTGCGTTTTTCTTGTTAATTGTCCACCTTTTGTTCTTCATTTTCACACACCTGAATAGTCTAGCTCAACTCTAACATGAACCACACTCTTTTTTTGTGTGTGCTGAAATTTACTGTCTCACTTCATTTGTTTTCTTATTTTTAAATCATTAAACAATTCAGAACCGTTATTCAAAGGTGATTCATAGGCATCAGTTGTAACGCTCACCTGACTCCCACGGAGGCGCTGGCCTGGTTTGCGCTGCTGTGACCTCTTCTAAGGTGATGCGCAGGGTTCGGAAGACGGACTGGACCGGGCCCCCAAATCTGGCTTGTCTGTCTCACAGAAGTATCCTTCTGTAGGGGAAAATAGGGGATTAACTGTCTGGGGGTAATGCAATCGGCCTCCCACTTTCCCCTCTCACCCTCCTCGAAACCCTTCTGTGATTCCTCGTAGCGTCTCACCTCAGGGTCTGGAAGGACGAGCTCTCCATCCTGCTTCTGATGCAGGGGCGCGTTGGTATCCAGTTACTTCACTGGATTTTCGGATTGGTGAGAACCAAACTTGCTTGGCTTCCAGGTAAGTTTTTTGATAAGAGGTTCCCCTTGTGTCCATGCATTAATGTACTAATGCTAGTGTCTTTTTCCCCATAGGGGCCGGGGTACAGAATGCCGGGGAACAGGCACCGACCCGAGATGAGAGGTGAAATCCTTGTAGAAATCAGGTAAGTCTTTAATGAGCGTTTTTTTTGGTAATGTCTTTTCATTCACTCATTAACGCTGATGTCTGTTTTTCCCCTTAGGGGCCGGGGTCCGGAAATGCCAGGATGCGGCGCGGACCCGAAATGAAGAGGGAATGAATCAACAGGTAAGTCGTAACATGGAGATTTAGCTTCCCTTATTCCCTTCTCTCTCTCACCTTTTGTTCTGGTCTTTTTCTCCCTAGGCGCTGGGGCGTGACTGCGAATCCGGATGATCGCTGCTGAACATGGAGGCGCCCTGTAAAGGTGAGTGGAATGCGGCGCTGCAGTGATCGACGCGATGAGCTTTTAAATAAAAGTCTTCCTTTTCAGGATTGTCGGCGAGATGTCTCCGGGATGCGGTTTTTAGCAAGTAAGGACTTTTCCTTCTTCTGTTCTCTTCTTCTCTTCCTTTGCAGGTGATCCAGGATGCTGGCAGGCGTGGCAGAAGTCAGGATGCAGGAGCAGACACGGTGAGCATCCAGCTGCTAGATGCAGAACAACGCGAAGCACGTCTGGCTGTTCGGGTGGGGTTTAAATAGCCTTGGAAGAAGTTCCAGGTATGTATCCTTCCTCCAATCAGGTATGTATCCTTCCCTGACCACGCCCGGATGGTAAATTAGTCCCACAGGTAAAGTAGTTCCTTTCAGGCCTCAAGGAGGCCGGGATCCTGCAGCATGGTCTGCATCAGGTAAGTGCACCCAAGCACTCCCATAATGAGCCTGGCGCCTATGGCGCCAGGACTGATGTCTTTTATGAGCCTGGCGCCATAGGCGCCAGGACACTGTCCAAAGGGCCCCTATATGGGGTTGCTGGGTCCTTCCTTGGGGACTGGATGTCCGCTTTCGGGGACGCAGGGCTTGAACTGGCTCCCCGGGAGCGGGCATCATGACATCTGTGTTTTCATCAGTGCAGAGATTATTAACTAGTCACTTATTGTCAGAATGCACAAGAGCACCCCTATGACATTCTGCCCCTTCACTTGGCTGTTGCTTTTGAACTCCACACAACTTTCCTATCTGTTCAGACAACATTTTGACTTGCGCCTCTAAGCATTGAAACCTGTCCATGTCTCTGAATTCTTCTCTCTATGGCCTGGGCCGATAATGATTAATCTCACCCTGATCAGGGCTATTATGGTACCTCTTAGGAGACTGATTTCTATTTGTGTTACCTCTGCGTTCATGTGACACAGTAGGTGGAGAACACAGAGTGACCATCCTTTCACCATGGTCGACTGGTGGTGGTGATTGGTTTTATTGGTGAGGGACATCATTCATATTTTGTCTTTCATTTGGTGGGAATTGTCCCCTATGCTGGTTTCTATCTTCAATGAATCTATCCACATATCTTGGTCTTTCTTCATGGCTATATACCATTGTATTAGGGCCAGATCTACTCTGAGGCCCCACTGTCCGGTATGGGCTATTGCACATTTGTTTTTGATTGTTATTTAGGCCTAGCATATTGTGACAAAAACCCACTCTGGGAAAATTACCCAAATATCTAGAGCTGATGTACGAATCCCTATTGCTGTGATCAGTGGTTCGGAATATAAGAGTTTGGGGTAATTTCCACTGTGGAGGCATCCCCCTTTGACCAGATGTCATATTGTTTCTTGCCTGAGTTTGGGCTGATTCTAGCAGCATCTTTAGAAATCCTACCTCCAAAATCACTGGTGTGGGTTCTTTAGACTTTAGCTTTGTCTCCTTATTGTTAGGCCCCTCCTTATTCTCACCAAATACCACTTTACATAGTTTGGTCCCCGGTTCTGTTATCCATTCTAGTGTGTTTTCCCTGGCCATTGCACAAATTAACTGGGGTACAATTTATTTTTGGAGTCCATAAAAGTTGGGGTTAAAGGTCACATCAAAGCGTGAAAATGCTCTTTTCATATTTTGAAGGTATTGGTGAGGTGACATATCTGGCTTTGCCGTCATAGTATAAGCTGCTTTTTTGGCATCCTGTATAGACTGGTAAGTTACGAATTGATGTCTAACCTCTTTCTCAAAGTCTGCCTACGACACATTTTGCTGTTCATTGATACCACGAATGACACTAGCAGCTGCTGAATCTAAAGTTAGGTGAAAGTACTGTCTGTATTGTTTGCTAGGTATCTGGAGGGCTTTGAACATATCATAAACGGTTTCTAAATCGTCTTCCATGCAACAACCACCTCCCTTTTTGAATGGTTAAATACAAGCCTTGATAGATTTCATAATTTTGATAGGACGACATGGTGCATTCTGGTGTGTGTCATTTTGTCGCTCATTCCTGTTCTTTTGTGGGCAGGAATGTGTGTGAATATTTGCTGGTGATTCAGACCCCACCATTGGATTATAACCAGGTCTGGCCACCAGGACAGCTGTTGGTACATTGTTTTCTCGGCCATAGCTGTGTTTGAGTTCAGTTCCATTGAATGTAGTACCTCTTCGCCTTTCCTGAGATTTGAGACTAAGGGCCTCATTACACGGATGGCGGTATTAGCACATGGACCAAGGTGCTATTAGCACCTTGGTCCATGCCGGTAAAATACCGGCACCACCTTGGTGGAAGGGGGAATTACCGCCCCATTCCAAGGTTGGCGGGCGGTAATTCCCCCTTCCACCACTGCCCTTCCCCATTCCCATTTTTGCCCCATAGGGCATAATGGGAATGGGGAAGGTGCTAATTACGGCACCGCAATTTTGCGGTGCCGTAATTAGCACCAAGGTCCCTTAGCGGGTTGGTTTTTAACGCCTGCAAAAAGCAGGCGATAAAGCACCAACCCGCTAAGGGACCTCGTAGTAAGGCGGTAATGGTTAACGGTCACCGTTACCATTAACAGTGACCGTTAACCATTACCGCCATCCGTATAATGAGGCCCTAAATATCTGCTGTTCTAAGTTCTTGCACTGTCCGTGAAGCTGTTCTGCCTCATGACAGAGATCAGAAATCTCATCCCTGATCTCATTGATTATTGCTTGCAATTCATTGATTTGTGTCTTATACTGATTAAGTGCTTTGCCCTTTTTGTCATTTTCTTACAGTAATTTAAATATCTCCTGTTCCATAGCATGGAATCTTCTATCTTTCTCTGTATTATCTTCTCTAAGGGTTTGTATTTCCAAAATAGCAACATGTTTGTCTGGTCTTATTTCATCTAAAATTGCTTTTAAGTAAGTTAGTTTCTCTCTCTGAGCCAATTGAGCTGCCATATTGCTATATTTAGCTTGCTGAGCCAGATGGACCCCAGCCGGCCCATAAGACTGGGGGTCTCCAAATAGCCCTTTGAGATGAGCAACAGCACCCTCGAGATAGATGGGGATGCAGATTCATACTCTTGTCCCAAATAATAATGACAACTCAATAGTTTAGCTAAGGGAGTCCGTTTAATGACAAGTACAAAAAACGGGGAGTTCAATGAACATCAGCTTCCGCTCGATCTTCCTTCTCGCTTAAACTCCAATTAATTTCAGAAAAAACATGATATTTATACCAAAAATGTGTCGTCACTGACATGTCAGTCTTAAAACTGTATATGGTAAGAGGGAGAGGGGATTGGATAAACAATGTCAGGTGAGGCAACTAAGTCCTTCCTTCAAAATGGCTATTGTAAATGTCACTAAAAGTACGACATCTCATTGGTTCTACTAACTATAGGACCCTAAATTACACGGTCCACTATAATTGGGTTGGCATGAACCCCACTCATACTTTTCCACTGGCGCTTAGCAGCATGCAGAATAGCCAGCCAGGTGCAGGGAGTTAGTTTGTACCCCAGCTTTCCTTCAATTATTTTGCAATAAATCATCACCTCAGTGGTCATGTGTCAATTATTTCCTTGCAGTTTGGCCTTGAGTCGGCTTCTTGGTCTGGGAAAGTTAAGGAGTATGGGTATGGCACGGGTCCAAGTATAGGTGTGAACGTCTCATCCCTTTCTGCTTGCCTGGTCACGTGATTCAGACACTGTGAAATCGGCCTCTTCTTCATGCGATTTTGTGTATTTGATTAAATTCTGCAAGACGTCTACCATCTGTGGCTTATCTTGACCTTTCTGAACAGGATACTCTGTTCTTTTTTCTCTTTAATTGTATCCACTGTTGGCCTATTCCAGCTGATACGACCTTGGCTTCTTGGCATGGTTACCTTCAGCTGAGTTTCTCTCCGTCTTAATTTGAGATTTGTTTTCTGCAACACTCTCTTCCTGAGATGTTTAGTAACCTCTGTTCAATTCTGCTTATTTTCTGAAGTGACTTGAATGTTCATAACAAGTCTGGCTGAGCTCTGCAGGTCTGCAGAAGCCTAACTGAAACTGGATTTAAAACTACCAAAAATCGAAAATGTTTAAAAGAAATGAGTGACCTACTTTTGAGTGTCACATAGGTTGCAATTGTTTAAATGTCATAGTTTTAAACTTAGAATCAGCATTCTAGCTGCATGCGTAAAAATTGGATGTTTGATTTGGACAGGAAAACTGGCAGCCAAAGAGACATTTAGCTGAGGCCTGGCTTAAAAAGAGAGGGAATTTTGCCCACCAGCTACCCCCGACAGGAGTTGAGACTTGCACAACAGCTGTGCTCCCAGGCCTAGCTGCCTTTTGCTGTTCCCACCAAAAGGGATATGACACTTCTCTGATTGAATTACCTGGGCTCTGCAGGAAATTGAACAAAGCCCTGTCCTGACTCAGGCAAATGTTTTATTGGGGGGGTCGTAAAAGTGGCTTCCTCCTGGAAGGAAAGGGGAGGAGCACTGCCTGTGAGAGCAGGCTGGCTTGGCAGAACTGGAAAAACCAGAAATTCAACCTTGTGCTGGGGGGAAACCACACCCCCTTGGGGCCAGAACATAAATCTAAAAAGATGGATCATTCATAGAGCGGACTTGTGAAAATTTTATAAGTAATATCATTATTCTTGTGATTTTTCTGTGCACATTTGAAGACGTGTTAGGACCCGGTGGTATGTTCAGGGGGGTTTTTAGCGGAAAAGAGGATATTACTCTAAATGTATGTATGTTAAAAATCTGACACTCCACCACCTAATGCCCACACACCATGGGCACATCTGTGTAAATGCGGGGACAAATCCAATATTGGTAACCCGACCAAAAAGTGAAATATGTTGCCATTTTTGAACCCAAGCTCCTAGAAACGACAGAATTGGAACAGGGGCTATCATCAGTAAATGCATGATGTGTGTATGCAATGCCAAACAACTGTCTATCGGGGAAGTATGTATTTGGATCAGATATAGATTGTGTGTAAAGTTGACAGGGGTGGGTTCTCTGTGTCATAAACAGACCTCATCATGATGACACTTCATTTCATTCCCCCAATCAAGGGGAAGAGGAGGAAGTGGCCAATGACAAGTGGAGAGGGGTAGGGCCTAGAAAGCTAGCCTCTCCACCCACTTTCAAAACACATAAAAGCAGACAGTCAGGACAGATAGAGACATTCTATTCCATCTGCTGCGGGACGCTCTGCCGGGAAAATCCATACTTTACCTCCATCAACCTCCAAAGCGCCAACACAGAGACTTCAATCTATCCACCTTGAGAGACCAAGACTTTACTTCAGAATTTGTAGCAGAGAGGTCAACTACAAGCTAAATCCCTCTTTAGCAGGCCTCAAATCATTGCCACTATTCACAGCCGGGCGAGCTGTTTGAATTCTTTGCAAGAACTCTGGCCATTTGCCAGGGAGCAGTGTTGTATCCAGAGAGAGACCAGCTGAACCGGAGACCGCTGTATCCGGACCCACAGACCTGATCAGAACCAGAGACCCAGACCAGACCAGCAGAGTAGAGCTGACCCAGACGCTGTGTGCAGAAACCGTCCGTGGCGAGTGAAGAAAACCTGTTGACCAGATCCTTGGCGAGGCCTATTTCTAAATATATTGTGAGTACCTAGCAGAACTGTGCAGAACCAATCTCTTAGTTAAAATAATATAATTCTATCTATTTTAATCTAACCAGAACTGACTCCTAACTGTCACCTGTCATTTGCAAAGCTGTCACCTGTCATTTTTTATCTGCAAGCTGTAACCTGTCGCTTTGAACTTTTAAAATTTCAAATCCGAAAAACTACCTTTATTTAATCGTCCGTATCTCTGGAACCGTTTGGGACTTGGTTTAACTTTCCTCTGAAAGCTTAGAATCTCAGCTTTTCAACAAGCTTAGAACCGACTTGCTACTCCGTATACTTTTGCCGTAATCACGATTCTCGCACTCGCGAATTTTACCGCGATTTGCGATTTGGTTAAAAATCCAGCCACGTGTGAAGACAGCAGCTTCATTGCTTTCCTTTGCCAAAAATTTGTTAACCTGCTAGTTACTCCTAGATCCTTGCTAAAGTGAGCCTGAACTCATCCCAAGTATATTTCACTCACCCTGAACCTCCTAAAGGGAATTAAAACCATTTTCAGCATATTTCTCACTGCATTGTCACCATATTCAAAGCATTCTGCCTGTTTTTCAAAACTCCTATCTGTTGTATAAGCTGCTGTGGGGGAATTGAACTGAGTTCTATTTGATTGCATTCCTAAGAACTGTGTCATCTTCATCTCCTTACAGTGCATAAAAGGGGGGGTGAATTGTCCAAGAAAGTGATTACATTGTCTTTTGCTGAAATCCTATCAAGTTATTTTCTGTACTGCATTTCATTCCACATTGCATCCATTTGAAACCATAAAAGTATTGTTGCTATCTTATCCATCCTATAACCACTCATCATTGATTATAAAGAAGTGTGCTAGTGCCGGACTATCCATTATTGATTACTGCTCAGATTAAGTGTGATATTCAATTATTAATTAATTTATTATAAAGTGTGATATATATATATATATATATTGTTTAAATTATCAAATAAACCGTTTAAACTTGCAAAACAGAACTACTTCGTGGCTCAGTGGGGTCAGAGGGATTCCAAGAGAGGGGTGTTATATAGGGGTAGTCATCCAGAACGCATGAACTGGACGTAAAGATATATCAATAAGGGTTTCTATTCAGTATCCCAGACTAGGCATTGATTTAGCTGTAGTGTTGAATTGAATCCTCTTACAAATTGGGGGCTCGAGCCGGACGTTTGGGTTAGATCTATCACTTGTGCAGATTAATACAGTGTGCCAGCTGACCAGATACACATATCCGGTCGGATCACCACGCTGTGTTACGCTGTAAAGCACTCCTCAAAGGAACGCTCTAAGGAAAAGGTCTGTTTTGCAAAAATAAAATATAAACTTCTGTAAATCAGGAAGGAACTCAAATTCCAGAATGACGACCTTGGTAGATATGAAAATAGTCAGAGAACACTTCTTACACAAGCTATTTGTGTGAGGTGAGTGAAATCATCAGGACCAAACGGTCTGGTTGCAGGCAATCGCGCAACAGGTCACTGAAACAGGGTCAGATACATGGGGAGATCAGGGTCCCCTACATGTGGCCCTGAGTGAACTATACATGGCCCCGAAGGCCAAGGATGAGCACCACAAGATTGCCAGGGTAGCGGCATATTTATATTTACATATGGGAGCCATGCAGGACAAATGTGCTGAAGGCCAAGATCTGGCGAGTAGGCAATTGCTGGCACTACAGAAGGCCCAATCTGATCTGGACTCTTCTGAGCAGAGGCTGCTCAGGAGCCAGGAGTCAGAAAATGACAGCAGACGGTACATCACTAAAATAAAGGAGGATATGGATGTGCTGCAACAGGAAAAGGTGGACCAGGATACCAGATTTCTGGCCTTGCAGAAGGAGCACCAAGAAGGTTTGGACTCCCTACTGCAGAGCCAGAAAAAGCTGGAGCAACAGTTAGACTTCAATAGGGCATGTGCTGAGCAGGTAGTCACCCTGCAAATCCACCTAGATAGGGAGAAGGCAGAGAGCAATAAACTGATTTTGAAAGACCTGGATACCCAGGCAGAGTTTGACCAGGAGCGCCAGAAAACTGGTGCCTTCCAAAGGCAAAGGGACGACCTGGCGGCACAGATGCAGGCTCTTAGTCAGGAAAGGGATACCTTAGGCCAGGAAGTCTGCCACTTAAAAAGGAAAATGGAAGAAAATCACCTGGCCCTCCAGGGACTGGGTGACCTCCAAAAAGAACATCAGAACTTGTTAGAGCACACCAGGAAGGTGGAGGATGCTCTGGCAAGAAAAGAGCAGGCCAATAGGGACACAGCTCAGGAGGTAACCCTCCTGCAGCAAAGACTGGCCCAGTGCTCCAGGACCAATCAGGAAACGCAGAGAGAGAATGAGGCTCTCTGCCAGCACAATGATAGGCTCCAACAACAGGTAGCGATGCAGGAGAGACTGATAGAGTCTAGTAAGGCCTTAACTGAGGAACTGAAGGCGAAGGCTCTTGCATTGCAACAGGGAGCAGGGGCGGATAGAGACCAGGTTCGCTGGGAAAGGGAAACTCCTGAGCATAACCTCAGGAGCCCTAGTACCAGAGGCATTTATCTCTCTCAGTCCCTGGACTCTGCCACCCCCTGTCCCCTGGCGCACATGAGCACCGGGCCACAGGGATGGCAGATTACTATCCAGCCAGAAGCATGGGGCTCATAGGCCCGTACCTCCCAGGAATGGATGGGCGGGCATCCGGGTATGGGCACCCAAGCACAGTGCAATTTAGTGGGGAACCCCAGGAGAATAGGCCCATTAAGGGCATCCTGAAAACTTCTGCCCAGTTAGGTCAGTGGGGGGGGGGTACCCATCAAATCCTGGCAGCAAGGAGGAATCTGAAGACTCCTCTGAACAGCGCAGGACACAGGAGACCAGGTCCCCACATTCTGCCAGCCATTCCCAGGCTCGCAGAATCCGGGAAAACCTGGAAGATCAGACAGGAACCTCTGGGAGCAGTGCCTCTGAGTCAGAGGATGAATGGACAAGGGTTACCCGAACCAAAAAGGCCAATAAGGCAAAAAGGGCCTTGCTTAAGGACCCATTGAAACAGATTAAGGCAATCAGGAGTGTCATCACGCCTTATCATAAGAACACCAAGTACTCTGTTTGGGAACACTTGGAGCTCTATGAGCAAATGATGGAGACTTTCCATTTGAAGGACAGCAGTAGCTGCATCCAGTACGTCAAATGGACATTCTCCCCAGAATACTCCAGTTTCTTTGCGGGGCTGGAGGACCAAAATCATTTAAGATGGTACACCTATAAGGCGGCCATCTTGAAACATTTTTCTGTTCACAGAAATCCTCAAGAGGCTCGCAAGGCAGCCTACAATTTGCAATGTGGGGAGGATCAGGGCCCACAAGAATTCGTGCAAGAACTGAAACGTGCCTTTGCGCAGACCACCAGAAGGGTGCGCACAGACAGCAGAGAATTTGTCAATACATTTTTCTATGCCTTGCCCAAATATATAATGACCCAGCTCGTGAGAGATTTTCATGAGAAAAGATCTTTAGACTGGGTCATTGAACAGGCTACCCGGATCTATGAGATGCAGAAGCCCATAGAAAATAAAAGCAATACCCAGAAAAATCCCAAAACCAACAGCACCCCTGCTGCTGCCAAGGTGGCAGAGGTAAAGGTCACCCGTCGTTTTGGATTTGGAGATGGGGGGCCTAAAAACCTACCTGCACCTAATAATGCTAGGCCCAGAAGGTCCTCGGGCCAGTCACAGACAGGGAGTGAAAGAGGTAGTCCCACAAATGAGGTCCCTCGCTCTCCTGACTATGTAAGTCCCCATTACAAGGGAAACAGACCAATCCTGGGTTATGTGTGGACTCCTCCAGCCCAAGGGGGGGGGGGATCCAGCCAAGCACCTGACCCGGGGAACTTCCCTCCTAACTTCCCCAAGGAGGGCAGAAATTCTCCAAATCCTGGGCAGAACTTTTTCCCCAGGTATCCACCCAATTTCCAGCCCCAAAATCATCCATCCTTCTTTCCCCAATTCCCTGAGCCCAGACCACCTAATCCGGGAGAGGGGAGGCCAAGGGTGGAGGGGTACCAAAATCTTCCCAACCAGGGGTACTACCAGAGATAGGGATAGCTACCCTTCCCGGGATCAGCCCAGGGGAGAAAATAGAGCCCCGTATCAGCCTGAGCGGGTTTCCCAGTTAGAGCGCCAGGTCCAAAATATGGCACGGGATCTGGGTCACATACTGAGGGCTCAACAGAACCCTCAGATGAGCATACCACCGCAGAATGCCCCAAACTCTGGACCTGGTGCTCCAGAACAATGACGGGGGCAGCACCCCGATAACACACCGGTTCCCAGGGAGGAGGCACAAGGGGAAGGGGGGTGTAAAGCCTTGGAGGAAGCTTCCTTCCCAACTTGTAAACAGCCCCTGGAAAACCAGGAACCGGAAACAAAATCTCCTGCCCCTGAAAGTCTGCCACCCAAGGAGCAGAGGGGGGGTAGGAGAAACAAAGGACCCAAACAGACCCACTTTGTGGAGGAGGTACAGGTCTTCCAATTTGAGGGAGAGGGATCCTCAGAGGATCCTGGGGAAAGGACCTTCTCCTTCAGAGATGGGGGAACTCCTCCCAAGGAAAAATGGGTCCCAAGGGATGCCAATTCAGACTGGGGAGATATGGAGACTGAGCTACCGCCGCCCATTATCTCATCCCAGACCCCACAATACCAAAATCCCCTGGTTCAAACCCATCCTGGTGACTGCCTCCAAAAAGGGGGGGCGGCCCAGAACCGGAACCAGGGGAATCCACAATGGCTCTGATCTCCAGTTGCCAACTTTTTCTTTCAGATTCCCAAGACTCTCCACAGAATTCTGCCCAAATCTCTTCTCTAGCAATGTCCAAAACCAGAAAGTTAGCCCACCAGTTGTCCAAAAATGTGCATTATCTGTGCCCCCTTGAGGAGAAGGAGGGAAGATATTATGCCCCAGTACAAGTACAGGGGCAGGGTACAATTTCAGCGCTGGTAGACACGGGATCTCAAGCTACCCTTCTGTCCAGAAGGGCCTTTGATGAACTGAATGCAGGAAGGGGAGGGAATTACCAAATTCCTCTCACCTCACTTCCTGGACAACTCCAGAACTTTGACGGGAAGGAAATTCCCGTCGAGGGGACGGCAGATTTGGACATTAAAATTGGGCGACACAAGTTGAAACACCCGGTCATAGTTGTGACTCCAGAGGGCACCCCTTGTTTACTAGGGAATGACCTCCTGAGAAGGTTGCCACCCCTAAAAGATTGCGTAAACAAGGTCCTCTGGACCCAGACTAGCCGACCCATAAAATTAAAACAGAGCGTCAACCATGTTAGTTTAAACAGCACCTGCCACATGGTTGAACAAAATTCTGACCAAGTAGAATTCCACTTCCAGAATAACCAAATTCCAGACGTGACAGTAATAGCAGTAGGACAACAGACTGGAGATGGGGGGTCCTCTCTATTTCTGAAAATCAACCTCCCTTCCAGTTTAAGATGGTATTACACACTGGAAGGAAACACCCTGAAATTCTTTACTAATCCACAATCAGAAACTCCCACTCCTATAGTCCAGAAAGATGTGAAATCAGCTCAGAGCCTGGCTGATATTCAGCAAATTGGAGAGCAGTTGTTCATCCCTGTTCAGTTAAATGATGGGAAGGACTCTGTTCTCGCTCGAGTGTGTGTGAACAACGGTAAGAGCTTCATCAGCGAAGCCATGTTCTGCCAACTCCCAAAAGATCCAGCCATTCCCACATTCAAACTGATAGACAAATGGGAAATGGGCCTGGAAGCACCCAATTCCAAACATCTCCTGCCAAGCAGGTGTATGCTCAAAATCTCCATTGGCAACAAGAGCATAGTGCACAATTGTTGGGCCGTGCGAGACGTCACTGCCGCTTTTTACTTAGGCAGTGACATTCTCAATCGCTTTGCCATTAGTTTGGACCTAATAAAATTTAAAGCTTGGTCCCGATTAGCGGATAATCCCATGGGCTTTGATGATCCAGAAAAAGCATTTAGGTCAGCTCAATTGCTACCTTATGCAGTTGAGATTCAGATCAAAGAGGAAGTCACCATCCCAGAAAGGACCCGACAATTCTCCCTGGAAGTGAAAGTTAAAAGAGGACAACATTTGAAAAACCCTGATGCTTACATACATCTAAATGCTTCTCTCCATCAGCAAGGGTTGGGGCTAAACCCAACTCCATTAGTCAACATAGAACATGGCACCATTCTAATAGAGGTGGATAACAGCGACTTAAAGAGTATTACTCTAGCCGCAGACACCATTATTGGAATGGCGGTTGATGACCGACATTTTTCCATCGATTTAGCAAATGAACTGTTAGGACCAATCCCCAAGGACTGTTTTGACAGTGACAGTGAGGACAATACAACACCAGACAGGATTTTTACCCGCCATGGGGGGAACTTCCTGGTGTACACGTCTTGCCCTTATGGTAAGGAAGATGTGACTTGTGACTTCAGGAGGGATGAGGTGATTTTCCAGGTCCATGAGGGCTGCCTTTCCCACCTCCAGTCCAAATCAGCACTCTGACCAGGGACTTCTCCACCCAGCTGGAGGAGGCCACTGAGATAGCCAAACCAGAAGTCTTTCCAGGCTTCAGGCAGATGGTGGAAGAGAGAGTCAAACTAGCTGATGCCTGTGTGACTCTGGAACAGAAGCAAAAGTTGAAACAAGTCTTCTTGGATTTCCAAGATCTCTTTGCGGTAGACTCATATGACTGTGGTCGCACTGACATCCACACAACAACAATCCCCACGGACCCTGGCATGACTCCAGTGTTTGTGAAGCAATATCGCTTGCCTCTCGCATCAATGGAGTCCCTTACTGAAATAATTAAGAACCTTGGGTCCAGGGGAATAATCCGTCCCGTCCACAGCACCTTCAATAATCCGGTGCTGGGAATATTAAAGCCAAACGGCCAGTGGAGACTCTGCGCTGACCTTAGGGAGCTCAACAAACGGGTCCATACTTCCCGATGGCCTCTTCCCTACATTGACCAAGGGCTGGCCCAGATTCAGGGGTCACAGGTATTCACTGCAATAGACCTGACCAATGGATACTGGACCGTGCCGGTCAGTAGGGAGGACCAATACAAGCTGGCTTTTACCTTTGGGGGCCAGCAGTATACCTGGACCCGGACTCCCTTCGGATACCTCAACTCCGGCAATGAATTCAACATTTTCCTACATAAGGCCATGCCCGACCTGGGTGCGAGGGGTAACCTGGCTTATGTAGATGATGTCCTCATCAAAAGTTCATCTGTGGAGGAACACATAGCGGAGATCCGTTATGTTCTGACCCAGTTGAGGGCCGCCGGAGCAAAACTTTCCTTTCAGAAAGCACAGTGGTGTAGAACCCATGTTAATTTCTTGGGGCATGAGATTACTCCTCAGGGTCTCTGTCCCCAGGAAAAGAAAGTGGAAGCACTTCAGAAACTGAAAGACCCCGCAACTCTGCGGGAACTAAGGAGCCTCCTTGGACTGACTAATTACAGCAGAAAGTTCATTGAGGGCTACGCAGAGATCACCAGACCCCTGATTCATCTCCTGAAGGGTGGGTCAAGTGGGAATGGGGTCCAGAACAAGCCGAGGCGGTAAAACAACTCAAGAGAAGCCTCTCACAAGCGCCTTGCCTAGCTTACCCTGTCAGAAACAAGGAGTTCTTCCTGGACACGGGGTTCTCTAATACGTGCTTGACGGCGGTATTATACCAAAAGCATGACAAGGTCAATAAAGTAATCTCCTATGCGAGCAAAACTTTATCCTCTGTGGAGGAAAAATTCAACGATTGTGAGAAGGCACTCCTGGCAACGGTGTGGGCATTGAAGAATTACCGCCCGTTTATCCAGGGGGAACACATCATAGTGGAGACTCCACACCAGCCTCTGCAATATCTCCAAAGTGACAGAATCCTGGCCGGAAATGTGAGTAATTCCCGAATTACTTCCTGGATTCTGTCAATGCAAGGCTTTCCTGTGGAGGTCCGATATGGCCAAAACAAGAAGAGTCCCCTCGCGCAAGGTCTGGCTGACTTGCATGATTGTGCCAGAGAAAACTGCCTCGAGGACGAAAGTCTAAAAATCAAGGACAACATGGAGGCATACCTTAATTCCCCACACAAAGTCTTTGAAGAGGACAAGTGTGAGGGAATGCCCACTGTCTATGTGGATGGATGCTCTTACCATGTTGACAACAACGGGGAGAAAGAACTGGTGGCCGGCGTAGGGAATGCTTGGGTGAATGAGTTCCCAGAACCCTCCGCTGGATACAAAATTGGTCCCCGAAGTAGTCAGGTGACAGAATTGATGGCTGTGCATCAGGCCATCCTCACTGCTGTCCAGCATCAACTCCACGAACTGGTCATAATCACAGATTCGGATTATGTATGGAACGGGTTCGTGGAGCACCTGGTTAATTGGAAAACCAGAGGCATGTTATGTGCTAATAACAAACCCTTGAAACATGGGAAGTTGATCCAAAACATTGATGATCTGGTCACCTCGAATGAGATGACCATCTATTGGAAAAAGATCAAGGGTCATTCCAAAGTAGAGGGACCAGACAAAACTGGAAATGACTTAGCTGATCAGCTGGCCAAAACCGGGGCCATCCAAGGGGATCTAATTGAGATTGAGTCCCTGTTGGGGGAAATCCAGGTCACTGCTATCACTAGGTCCCAGACAAATGCTCACAATGACCTTTCAATTGCACAATGGAGTAAGGAGACCCCTGATGCTGATTTGATTACCGCTCAGAAGGGGGATCCAATAATTGGTAAATTTTACCAACACATTGAGGATCCTGAGAACTTTCTCCTGACGGATACCGATTACAACGGGAAAGAGGACCTTAGAGTGTTGATGAAATGTCCAAAAATGTTCCGAATCCAAGACGGTTTGCTGGTAAGGAAATCTAAAGCTGGCCACGATCAGTGGGTGGTTCCTACCTCATTCCGAAGCCTGATGTTAAGTCACGCCCATGATGCGGCCACCGCCGGTCATAGGGGGTTTCACACAACACTGGAAATCTTAAGAGAGGTTGCATAATGGCCACACATGGGCCAGGACCTCAACCAATACTTGAAGGGTTGTCTTGTGTGTGCACAATTTCAGCCAACATCCCTCACACACCGGGCGCCTCTCCAAAAGAGGGGGATGACGCTGCCATGGTCAGATTTACAAATCGACTTTGTAGGCCATGTGATTCGCTCGTCTAGAGGAAATAAGTACATGTTGACTGTGACATTCTTGTTTACCAAGTGGGTGGAATGTCTCCCAGCCCCAAATTGCAAGGCAGAAACAGCAGCTGCCCTGATGATTAACCACATCTTTTCCCGTTTTGGTCTACCTCAAAGGATTGAGTCAGACAGAGGTAGCCACTTCACCAGTGAAATAATGACAAAGATGTGGGAGATACTGGGGGTCAAGAGAAAGCTACACATTGCTTACAGGCCAGCTTCTTCTGGAGCAGTGGAGAGATACAACCGAACCATTGTGAGCATATTAAAGAAGTTTGTGGCAGATTCTGGGCCAAGTTGGGATATCCGATTACCTCTGGTCCTAATGGCCATCAGATCTACCCCTTCATCTGCAACCAAAATGTCACCATTTGAGTTGATGACTGGACGCAAGATGGTGCTTCCTCAGCATTTGCTCTACAGAACCCAAGAGCAAACGTTGATAAATGCCTCCACAACTCATGAGTATGTGGAGAATTTAAGGAAACACCTTCAGCATGCTTTTGCCTATGCTCAGCGGAATCTAGAAAGATCAGCCGAGAGTATGAAGACCCACTATGACCTGAAAACTTCCAGGAAGGAATATCAGGTGGGGGACCGGGTCTATCTATACAATTTCCAAAGGAACCAGGCCAAGCAGCGAAAATTTTTGCCTACATGGAAGGGACCCTATGAGATTATAGACAAGATCTCCCCTGTGGCCTACAAGATCCGCATCCCCAAAGGCGGTTTGGCAGAGGGGGAAGACAAGTGGGTCCACATTAACCAGTTGAAGTGTTGCCATCCCAGGCACACTCTGCAACAACTGGAGGAATCCTCTGGAATCCTAGAGGGTACTGTCTCAGATTAATTCAGTTCTAACTTAAAATATCCTACATATCGCCTATCAAATTCTGAGTTTCTCAATGTGGGTGTTTTCGTTTTTGAATGCAAAAAGAAATGTGCATGTTCATATGTTTTGACTATAAATTTATATGCCACCCCACTATATCAATGGTGGGGGAAAAATGTCTATGAATAGGTATTGCCGCTCTTCCTTTGTCGTCCTAGGAGAAAGAAAACCTGGAGGCTGGCCAAGGAGGACGATCCGGAGACCGGGAGCAGAGACGCAAGGGGCCTGGGGTACCGCCCAATATTCCCATCAGGACCGACGAGGAGAACCGATCGGTCAGTACCGGATGGAGGAAAAGATGCTGAACTGTGCCATCTATTGGAAGAAGATGAGGAGAACATCCCAGATCTTGCGAGTTCCATCAGTGAAACAGAATGGCCATCGCAAGAGGGGGGCTTGTGGGATGTTTTTACCCATGCATCCGAGCCCTACCACAAAAACTGTGCAGTACTGGCATTGAAAACATCATGATGGCCAGAGCTTCCCAGAAAATGCCCAGGGAAATGCATGAAGAATAGGCTGCCACTCATTTTTGCCGATGTTATGGGCACAGAAGGGCACTGCCTAAAACCACCATTGGACTACCCACACAGTAGCCTGAAACCATTGGGAATGGCAATGCTGATTGCCAAAAGCAACCTAGAACTGTGGGGAATTCATTTTCTTAAATCCCAAAAATGGTTGCATTACCAGTACTCACCACTATCAGAAAGCCGGAGTTTTAAAACCACCAGACTTTGGTGTAAAACTGAATAAATGAACCCAAAGCAGGCCAAAGAAAGACTTACTGAGAGGTGGATACACTGTAAAGTTATATTCTGAAGTGACTTGAATGTGCATAACAAGACTGGCTGAGCTCTGCAGGTCTGCAGAAGCCTAACTGAAACTGGATTTAAAACTACCAAAAATCGAAAATGTTTAAAAGAAATGAGTGACCTACTTTTGAATGTCACATAGGTTGCAATTGTTTAAATGTCATAGTTTTAAACTTAGAATCAGCATTCTAGCTGCATGCGTAAACATTGAAAGTTTGATTTGGCCAGGAAAACTGGCAGCCAAAGAGACATTTAGCTGAGGCCTGGCTTAAAAAGAGGGAATTTTGCCCACCAGCTACCCCCGACAGGAGTTGAGACTTGCACAACAGCTGTGCTCCCAGGCCTAGCTGCCTTTTGCTGTTCCCACCAAAAGGGATATGACACTTCTCTGATTGAATTACCTGGGCTCTGCAGGAAATTGAACAAAGCCCTGTCCTGACTCAGGCAAATGTTTTATTGGGGGGGGGGGGGTCGTAAAAGTGGCTTCCTCCTGGAAGGAAAGGGGAGGAGCACTGCCTGTGAGAGCAAGCTGGCTTGGCAGAACTGGAAAAACCAGAAATTCAACCTTGTGCTGGGGGGAAACCACACCCCCTTGGGGCCAGAACATAAATCTAAAAAGATGGATCATTCATAGAGCGGACTTGTGAACATTTTATAAGTAATATCATTATTCTTGTGATTTTTCTGTGCACATTTGAAGACGTGTTAGGACCCGGTGGTATGTTCAGGGGGGTTTTTAGCGGAAAAGAGGATATTACTCTAAATGTATGTATGTTAAAAATCTGACACTCCACCACCTAATGCCCACACACCATGGGCACATCTGTGTAAATGCGTGGACAAATCCAATATTGGTAACCCGACCAAAAAGTGAAATATGTTGCCATTTTTTAACCCAAGCTCCTAGAAACGACAGAATTGGAACAGGGGCTATCATCAGTAAATGCATGATGTGTGTATGCAATGCCAAACAACTGTCTATTGGGGAAGTATGTATTTGGATCAGATATAGATTGTGTGTAAAGTTGACAGGGGTGGGTTCTCTGTATCATAAACAGACCTCATCATGATGACACTTCATTTCATTCCCCCAATCAAGGGGAAGAGGAGGAAGTGGCCAATGACAAGTGGAGAGTGGTAGGGCCTAGAAAGCTAGCCTCTCCACCCACTTTCAAAACACATAAAAGCAGACAGTCAGGACAGATAGAGACATTCTATTCCATCTGCTGCGGGACGCTCTGCCGGGAAAATCCATACTTTACCTCCATCAACCTCCAGAGAGCCAACACAGAGACTTCAATCTATCCACCTTGAGAGACCAAGACTTTACTTCAGAATTTGTAGCAGAGAGGTCAACTACAAGCTAAATCCCTCTTTAGCAGGCCTCAAATCATTGACACTATTCACAGCCAGGCGAGCTGTTTGAATTCTTTGCAAGAACTCTGGCCATTTGCCAGGGAGCAGTGTTGTATCCAGAGAGAGACCAGCTGAACCGGAGACCGCTGTATCCGGACCCACAGACTTGATCAGAACCAGAGACCCAGACCAGCAGAGTAGAGCTGACCCAGACGCTGTGCGCAGAAACCGTCCGTGGCGAGTGAAGAAAACCTGTTGACCAGATCCGTGGCGAGGCCTATTTCTAAATATATTGTGAGTACCTAGCAGAACTGTGCAGAACCAATCTCTTAGTTAAAATAATATAATTAAATCTATTTTAATCTAACCAGAACTGACTCCTAACTGTCACCTGTCATTTGCAAAGCTGTCACCTGTCATTTTTTATCTGCAAGCTGTAACCTGTCGCTTTGAACTTTTAAAATTTCAAATCCGAAAAACTACCTTTATTTAATCGTCCGTATCTCTGGAACCGTTTGGGACTTGGTTTAACTTTCCTCTGAAAGCTTAGAATCTCAGCTTTTCAACAAGCTTAGAACCGACTTGCTACTCCGTATACTTTTGCCGTAATCACAATTCTCGCACTCGCGAATTTTACCGCGATTTGCGATTTGGTTAAAAATCCAGCCACGTGTGAAGACAGCAGCTTCATTGCTTTCCTTTGCCAAAAATTTGTTAACCTGCTAGTTACTCCTAGATCCTTGCTAAAGTGAGCCTGAACTCATCCCAAGTATATTTCACTCACCCTGAACCTCCTAAAGGGAATTAAAACCATTTTCAGCATATTTCTCACTGCATTGTCACCATATTCAAAGCATTCTGCCTGTGTTTCAAAACTCCTATCTGTTGTATAAGCTGCTGTGGGGGAATTGAACTGAGTTCTATTTGATTGCATTCCTAAGAACTGTGTCATCTTCATCTCCTTACAGTGCATAAAAGGGGGGGTGAATTGTCCAAGAAAGTGATTACATTGTCTTTTGCTGAAATCCTATCAAGTTATTTTCTGTACTGCATTTCATTCCACATTGCATCCATTTGAAACCATAAAAGTATTGTTGCTATCTTATCCATCCTATAACCACTCATCATTGATTATAAAGAAGTGTGCTAGTGCCGGACTATCCATTAATGATTACTGCTCAGATTAAGTGTGATATTCAATTATTAATTTATTATAAAGTGTGATATATATATATATTGTTTAAATTATCAAATAAACCGTTTAAACTTGCAAAACAGAACTACTTCGTGGCTCAGTGGGGTCAGAGGGATTCCAAGAGAGGGGTGTTATATAGGGGTAGTCATCCAGAACGCATGAACTGGATGTAAAGATATATCAATAAGGGTTTCCATTCAGTATCCCGGACTAGGCATTGACTTAGCTGTAGTGTTGAATTGAATCCTCTTACAGTGTACTCATTATTTGTGTACGTGTACCTTTCATCAACCCTTTCTCTGGTTTACTCTGCCGACCTTGTCTCTGGCGTTGCAATTCATTTGTTACTGGTTTTGTGTGTGTGTCATTATTTATCACATCCATCTCACATTCAGTCACTCTATCATTATTTCTATGAACTGGAATGACTATGTAAGGTCTGGGTACCTTTTTAGTTTTCATGCGTACATCATTACGTGGGTGCACTGGTGTCTGAATGCTTTGTGCACCAATAAAAAATGCAGTTCGAATTCGTCAGTGACAGTAATATGATAATAAAAACTATGCATGTGTAAATGATGCACCTGTAAGTTAGCTTACACCACTTATTCCTGGGCCAATATGAGCGTCTCTCCTCCTGAGGGAGGACAAAGCTACTGTTCTGGTTGCCCATCTCGATCATCTAAGGAAATAAAAAAAACTCCTTAATTCATGCTGCACAGTGTCACACCTAGATTCTGCTGTCTCTGCTTGCAGTTCACAGATGATGGAGCACTTATTCTCTTTGTCCGGGTAATAGACTGGCTCTTTCTCTGGAAACAGTCCTTCTTTCCATATACGAAAGGTTCAAATGAGGCAATAAGTACAGCAAGTCTTTAATTTGTGTGTTCAAAATAGACCAGTTCCCAGTCAATACCTCTTATCTGTTTCATTCCCGATGACATGCCATTCCTTTGTCAGCATGAGCAAAAGTGAAGTCTTTTGGCAACACCTTCACGCTCTGTCCCTTGAAGGAAAGTTTAAAATCTTCTCTGGTGATTCTGATGATGATTAGAAAGTTCGACCTGCATTATGATACCATGAAAGAGCATGCCCATCTGTGTAGTGTTCGCTGGGTCTCTGATGAAAGTGAGGACATCAACAATGGCAGGTCTCCCCACAAGCTCTGGAAAGTCTTCAATCAGGCGAAAAAATACATTGCTAGCTAGTCTGCTATCTTCTTGTGACAGGGACATTTGTCTTGTCCTCTCTGTACTCCGGAAGCAAAAGAAACTGCTCTGCAATCACTGTGAGCAGCCTCCTTCTTGTCTTTTTGTTTTCAGGATCTTGAAGAATTTCTGTAATGTTCGTGAGCCTTCCCACCAACGATGGGTAAGACCTCAGTACTAACTCAATATAGATCAGAATGTACTTGGTAAGGTCACTATTGTGTGACACCATAAGTAAATCCAAATAAGGCTTCTGTGTTGAAAGAGTCAGGATACTGTATTCTCTTCCAATTTATGTATCCTCGATCAAAATTTGGCATATCTTTTCTTATCACGGGTTCAGTGCCTCAGTCCAAATTTCAAAATCAGCAAGCTATGTTGTGGCTTATACGTGCAATTTTCTTCTTCACCCTGCAACTAGGATGCTCAGAGTGTCCGTGTTTTTATATCCTTCTCCCCTTATTTTGCTCAAAGGAAGTGTCCAAAATTAAAAAAACTTCCAAGAAACAAAGTGTATCCACTAAGTTAAGAAAGGCGCATCTCAGTTTGCCCCAATTTGGTTGCTAATATTCAGTCACTGATTTATGATATGGAAGTAATAGAGTTCCAATAAATTCTTTTGGCAGGAATTGTTTAATTCACATTCCTATATCGTTTGCCGCCAATGGAAGTTTAATTTTTATACATCACACAATGAGTTCTCATCTCAAATTGCCCATAATACTTTGGTGCCAATGCATTTCGGATACAATCCTTCTTCAGGGCGGTATTATAGCAAAAAGCATAAAAATTAGTTTAACTCGGTCAAGCCGATCTCTGAACTCGAGTCGTTGTACGTATACACAATCAGATCTTGTTTAGGTGGCTCATCACCACTTGTTCGAAAGAGATGCGCCTTTCTTAACTTAGTGGATACACTTTGTTTCTTGGAAGTTTTTTTGATCATTTTGGTCCTAGTGCTACAGGACCTCTTTTGAGATTGGCAGCTCCAGGCGAAAATAAACCATACAAACTACTAATTATCATATCTATGATTTCTAAAGGACAAACTGTGAACTACAACATGTAGTGCCCTTCTTATCCTCTTTTTCTTAGTGTCCAAAATTAAGCCACAACTTGCACAAAAGTTCTTTGTCTTTGCTTTGCTGGTCATGCGTCCTTCTTCCTCGTCATGGATCTCGTCTGCACATGCTGTGGTTCTTCCCCATTGTCTGAAGTCTCTACGGAGTGGGGTGTGGGCAGAGGGTCTTCTCCGATGTATGGCTTGAGGTCACCCAGAAAGATCCAAGCTCTTCTTACCTGTAACTTGACTGCAGAGTGCGTGACGTCCTCCACTCTAAAGGGACCGTTGAACCTTGGCTCGTCCCACTTTTGTCTGGTGTGATTTCTCACCAGGACCCTGTCCCCACGGAATAGTTGAGGTACACGTAAGTGCAGAACTTGGTTTGCTGTAGTGTTTTCGTCTGTGTTCTTTGCTGCCCTGTACCCTTCTTGTCGTCGCTGCAGCTGTCCTGAAATTACAATAAGACAAGATGTCATGCAATTCAAGTAGTTTCACATTTGTGTTCCTAACACTTTCCCCTGTTGGCTGAGAATCACATCTAGCTCTATTTTGGGGTGTTAATGGTGTGTGCATCCTTCTGCCTGTCACGATTTCGTGCGGCGTGAGGCGATGGTCAGAACCAGGTTGGTTTCTTAGTGCATACAGTGCCAGTGGAAGACAGTGTAGCCATCCTTTCTTTAGAGTAAGCTTCAACTTGGCTATCCTTTCCTTTAACAAGCTGTTGAGCTTCTCACATATCCCATTCCCTTGAGGATGATACGCCAATGAGAACTTGTGCTTTATACCAAGCAACAAGTTGATCTGTTCAAATACTCCATTAACCAAGTTAGGTCCATTGTCTGACCTCATGACCTCACACACTCCCCATCTGGGAAACACCTCCCTTACCAGAAATTTGGCCGCACGGGTAGAGTCTGGGTGTGTACATGGACCTGCTTCCATCCATCTAGAGAATGGACATACCACAACAATTAGATACCTGTACCCATTACATACTTGAATCATATCAACATAATCCATATGCAAGTGCTGAAAAGGCCCATTAGGCCTTGGGATAACTCCTCTAATCACACGCAGTGTATGCCAAGCTGTGAACTGCTGACAGATTATACGGTTTACCGTAACAAATGCAACGTGTTCTGCCAAGTTCTGTATGAACCAGTCTTCGGCAATCGTTGCTGCTAGATTCTCCTTTGTCATGTGCGCTGGATAGTGTAACTGTTCCAGTGCTATTTTCAATAAGGCTATAGGCATCACTGGTTTACCAGTGCTGTGTTGTCACCACAAGCTCTCGGAGGGTTTTAAAGAACACCCTCTTCACTTCCATACGTTCTTTTCTTCCTGTGGTGCATCCCCTTGGAGCTCCATTAACTGGGTTTTTTCCATATAACTAGATCCTTCAGGCTCGCTTTGAGCAACAATCATTCTCTCATGCACATCAGTTATTTCCACATTCATTATTATTTCGTCTTTGGTTGCAACACGCTTGGCTTCAGTGTCAGCTGTGTGATTTCCTCATGAGATAAAATCTGTCCCTTTCGTGTGGGGGCGGCGCATTTCATGACCGCTATGCCCACTGGCAGTTGTAGTGCCTTAATTAGCCTGTCCAATAGGGCAGCGTGCTGCACTTGTGTGCCGTCTGCTCAGATTAGCCCCTCCGTTTCCAGCGCGCTAGTCCTGCATGCACTGTCGACGTCACATAGACGGAGTCACTGTATACCGTCACTTCCTGGTCTGCGTGACTCTCGAGTGTGAATATCAACGCCAATATTTCTGCAGCTTGTGCTGAATAATGTGAGGGTATTCGAGCACTGATGAGTACTCAAAATTCCCCATTTGCTTTGTGTTTCATCACAGCAGAGCCTGTATACCTTTGTCCATTGTTTTGATCGATCCTCGAAGAAACAAAGATGATATCTCCTTTTGTCAATGCATTTTCTTTTTTTCTGAGAATCTCATCATAAAATTCTTCATAGTTTGAGCAGTCATGTATTGGCTCTCCTTCAGTGACTGGCTCTGCTATAAACATAGCTGGGCTCACTATTTTGCATCAAACTATTTTAATTGTTGGATTTGATATGACCACTTCATAAGCAGAAGCTCTCTGAGATGTTAACCTGCCTTTTGGTTTCTCTAAAATGGCAAATAATGCATGCTCGATGAACAACGTTATCGGACATCCCATTACAATGGTTGTAGCCTTTTCTATGACGAATGCTGTGGCAGCTAAACTTTGTTTGCACAGGAAATGACCCCTCATCACTGGGTCTAGATTCCCACTGTAGTATGCCAGGGGCTTGTACCCCAGCGTGGTTTTCTGTGTGAGTACTGCTGTCATAACACTGCCATTCGTGTGTGAAAACAGGTAGAGTTCCTCTGCATAATTGGGAATTGGGAATGGCCCTTTTTAATTTGACAAACCCTTCTTCCATGGTCTCGGTCCACATGATTTTTTCTTTCGTTGCCTGTCCTTTCTTTAAGGCTTGTAACAAGGGCTTGGTATAGGAACTGCAGTCAGACGCATGCCCTAACATAATTACATAATCTTGTTTTATCGTGTGTGGCTTGGCTGTTTTTGAGATGGCTTCAGCCCTTTCAGGGGTAACCTTTTTCCCCTCATGTGAGATCAGCTGGCCTATGTACAGCAGTTCTTGTTGACAGTACTGTAACTTCTCTTTGTCAACGTTATATCCTTTCTCAGCCAATATAGTCAATACCTGAATAAAATAGTGTCTGCACCTTTCCTCTGTTGTGCTGCAAATTAGAATGTCATCCACGTATTGTAAGACAACACTCTCTAATGCAATATTGCTTAACTCCATCTGTAGGACTCGAAGGAGACTCACAGTACCCCTAAGGCAGCCTTGTGCTTTTCAGACAAACTTGTGAGTCTTTGTGCAATGAGATTGAGAAAAACACATTTTTCAAGTCAATTACTGTCAGATATCATACCTCAACAGGTATATTACATAGGATTGTGGATGGGTTAGGGACTAGAGGGAACTCGGCTTCTACAATAGCATTGATTGGTCTTCAATCCTGGATTAAACGCCAAGACCCTCCCTTTGATTTTTTTATCGGATAAACCGCAGTATTGCATGACAACTCTGACGTTACTAAGATGCCCTGCTCCATCATAGCAGACATTTTATAAAAATCCCTTCATCTGCTGTCATAGACATGGGATGCTGTTGTGCCTTTGGTAATATTGCCCCTGGTTTCAATTTAATCTTCACTTCTCCGACTCCTTTCAGTAAGCCTATGTCATAAAGGCCTGTAGTCCATACTGAGACAGACACCTTTGCCATGTCGTCATCAAAGTAGCCAGGAGATTTTTGTGCCAGCATCATTCTCTGGGGCACCTCTCTTTTAATAATTTTCACCCAATAAATGAGATTAAGCTTAACTGTCATTCCATCATCACCTATTTGTTCTTCAAATAGATTTTCATCAGTGACGTCAATCTGTATCCTTCCCCAATGGCGATCACTGCACACCATTGTCTGCCTTCGCCATCACAACCATCAAGCAACGCCATCTTTCCTCGCACTAGGGCTGCATGTATTGTCAAGGGAAACACTCCTCCCTTTTCCTCATGCATAGGTATTCTTGGTCTGAACAGAAACTCATCTGGGGTTCTCATTGTTTTATCTGCAAGGCCTGGTAGCCATGACATTACTATACACACTCCATACGCGAATATTTCTGTTTCCAATGGAATAGATCTCATGGCCATTTGTCCTGCGTATTCTCTAATCATTTCGCATATGTTCAAATAATGCATTCCTGGAGTTGAACATAATATGTCCTTCTCTGTGAATGAGATGGTCATGTTTAACTTCGTCATTAGGTCTCGCCCCAATATATTCACTGGGGTTTGCCTTGAATATAGCAGTGGCACACTCATGTCACATTCTCCTATGGAAACTGGAAGTTCTTTTGGGAAAGGAACACAACTTGTTGCTCCTGTGAAACTCTGAGTATTTATGGCATCACCGGACAAAGAAAATTTGCCTTCACGTATACACGAGCGCATCGCACCCGTGTCAACTAAGAAAGAATACTCTTTATCCCCTATAAAGACATCTACCCTTGGTTCCTCATGAGGGTTTGGTGTAACTGATAGGATAGAAAAACATCAGGTCCCCCTGTGAGCTGTCCTAGACCATATATAAATTAGTCCCATATTGAGTGAATGGACTTCCACCATCACCAGTTTCATTTTTAATCCAGAATTCCGTGCCAGTCCTGTGCTTGTTCTTTGTAACAGTTGAATTGGCGACTGTTGAGACTGTCCCTGTGGGAAATTTGTCCCATTCTGTGATTGCAAACTTTGCTGTCTTCCCGGTGCTTGCTGCTGTACCGTGTGATTTTGTGCAACTCCATTTCCACCCTGCTGCGAGAACGCAGGTGGATTCACCATCCCTCCTCTTGTACCTTGGTAATTTTGCACCATGCCTTGACTTCTGCATGTGCGTTCTAGATGCCCTGTCATCCCGCACGTGCAACATATTGGCGGCAGTCTGATTATTTGCCCATTCTGTATATCCTGTTTGTCGTTTTGCATGTTTTGAAAACCTCCCTGATTACTCTGGAAAACTCCCTGATTACTATGCCATCCTCTTCCTCGAAAGCATCTTCCTCTTGGGTAAAACCTGCTATTGCCTTGATCAAACTGCCTTTGATTATGTATCTGCTGCGTATGTGCTCCGTTTGTGGTAGTAATCAATGCCACCACAATGGGATATTTTGACAATTTTTTCTGCACTAATTTGGCCTCTTCGCCTTTTTGTACAGCATCCTTTTTGCGATTTTTCTCTTGCAGCGCCTGCAATAGTGCACAATGGTCAACTGTATCTCAGACCACAGGTTGGCCTCAATTCCTACCAATTTCTTGAGCTGCTTCTGTTCTTGTTCTGGCAGCCCTTGCCATAATATATGGTAAAACACGGGTATAGATTTCCCCCAAGATTCATGAGTTTCCAGCACCCAGGCATCTTGGAAATTCTGAATGTAAAGCAAAGGATCATCTGACTCCTTCATTTTGCGTGTCATTATAGCCCCTATATTAGAGGTGCCGGGTATAGCCCTCGAAGCGCTTTCCGTAGCGCGGTTCTGCAATTGTTAACCGGCGCTCCGTCAGGCGCAGTATTAACTGTAGTCACTCCAGGGTAACCTGCACGTGTCCGTACATCATCAGCTCTATCACAAATTATGGCGATTAAAAGACCCTTAATATCCCCAATAGCTAGCCTGTTTCCTCCCATCATTTTTTCTAGCTCATGTATCCATTTTCCAGCTCCGATGTCAACATTGGGAGCTTATGTTTCAGGTTTTCTCGATCCATGTGTGGCCAAGGTATATATTGTGGCCTTGTTCCTCCTTTTTCGAGTAACGACAACTGTGACACATAGTACTCCTTTTCCTCTCTCATCATTTTTCTGTCCAAGGCAGGGGTAATATTCCTGCATCGCCGTCTGCCTGGTAATGTCCTTAATCTACTCACATAGGGTGGTGGAGACACCCCCCTCTGACCGTATGATACTCCTTCATGCCGATCTGATTGTATGGCTGACTCTGATGTCTTAGGTGCAGACCCACTAGAATCTGACCACCATATTCCCTTTCCCCTAGAGGAGTGTTTTTTGCACCTTCTCTCGTCTTCTCTCTCTTCACAGTCTTCTCTTTCTGCATCCGATATTGTCTGTGGCCAACTCATGCAACTTCTCTCATCCTCCTTCTTTCTGGTTAGAGTTAGCCTATCTAGGGACAGCTCTCTATTTCTGCTACTTTGGGAGGAATCCTCAGTATCATACAACTGAGTGATCTCAAGACGCTTGTCTTCTCCTTTCCCTTGGGGTACCTGTTCTAGCCCCATTTCATCATATATTCTATCAATCGTCTCTCCGATGCTTCGAAGTCGAAGTGTCGAAGTCATCTTCGATATTTGCCCTAGAAGTGCCTGGTACTGAATCGTACTCAGGGAAGAAGTCTTCTATATCTTCCCAGTCTACTACTCTTTCCACATATTCAAGATCCCGTGCTCTCTGTCTTTGCTTACGTTCTATGTCATCATCAAACTCTCTACGCTTCCTTGCTTCCTCTCTGACCCTATCTTCTTCTTGTTTCCTAGCATCTTTTCGTTCATTTGCTGTTCGTATTTCCTCATCTCTTCGTCTTTTTATCCTCTTTTCTTGTACTTTTTGTTCTTCTTCTTCTACTCTCCTTTGTTGCTGCCTATACTGATCATTAGCTGTTCTCTGCTTATCATCGCGTTTTCCTTGCTCTTCTGCCTTTTCCAGTTTTCTGACTTGTTCATCATGATATAACTGCTCTCGTTTCTGTCTATCCTTTTTCTTAGCCCCTTTTCTCTCAATTGATTTTCATTTCCCTCCTTTTTCCTTTTTAATTCATCTTGCTCTCCCTTTTGTCTCATATCCTCAATGCCTTTACCATCGAGTTTCAATAAAATCTGCCCTCCCATCCATTCGTTCTGTGCAAATGCCGTCTCATCAGTTCTGTCCTCATCTCCTTTCCATCTCTTTTCTTCTCTTCCCATATCTAGAGATGTACTTGCTTGTGTTTGGTTCCCTTTTTCCTTTTGGCTCCTCTCCTTATCCCTCGGGACTTTGGAGGTAATATCTCTGTCTCTGTCTTTCTCTGGCCTTTCGTCACTACTTTGCGTAGGTGACTCGTATGATAGGTTGCTATATCCTGTGGCTGCTTTAAGTTCCATCAGCGGGTATAATCCTTCATCTTTACTAGCTTTGCTTTTTGTTTCAGACGGGGCGGGTGACACAGAAGGCTCCTTGACCCCTCTGTGCATATATTCAGTATCCAATCTAACAGTGCTCCTCCTCCTTTTCCTCTTGGTACATTTTCCAAAGCTCTAAACTAGCTAGGCGTTTCTCTGACGTTTTGCCAATATACGTGGCGTGCAAATATGTCGTCATGTGCTGCAGGACCATTTTGGATAGCGATCCACCTTGGGGCCATGGCATAAACATTTTGTTTGCGGTCTCTTTTACCCATTCTGCAGTTTAATGTTTAAGCTTAGGTGCATGTTTCGCAAATGTTTGCACAAGTGTACCAATGGGGTAACGTCTTCCATGCTCAAATCTGTTTATCCTTTCCTTATATAACACTTTATTATGCTTTACGTTTCACTAACAAAATCAACAATATGATTGAGCACCAATCCCGTTTTTTCAACAATAATTTCACTCTTACTTTTATAAACGATACTCATCGATCCATGCCATGCAACATTTTATCTATTCAATCGCACAATTTTCATATTATTTTAAACAGTTTTTTATGTCCTGACCTCATAAAACATAAAACCGACAAGACAGACAAGACAGACTCTGGCCGACTACACAAATCTCATGCCACCTGCTTCCTCAGATGCATCCTTCCCCTATTTATTATTCCGACATGTAATCCCATTTCTTTCAGATCATCTTTAATCGATTATGGTCTCCTATGTCATCCTATCAATTTCAGGAACTTAAATGAAGGCTTCTTCTAGCTCTCTTTAAAACCTAGGAAAATGGGTGTATACTCGGTCACTCCCGGTATTTCTCTCTATTGCTCGGCCACCCTCGAGTCAATATTTTCCCCATATATATATACATTATACTCTTACTCTGATGTTATTTTTGTCCCACCTCCTTCCATTACCTTCCCTTACTTGTTCTAATGCATTCAGTTTTTTGCCAAAGCATTCAGTCTTTTTCACTCACCGTTCACATATTTTTCCTCTCCGGATGCTCGGGATCACCGTCTTCATTACCGCCTTTCCATGCTGCTCGTCCGATCATCTGCTCATAGAAGTGGGAAGGGGTTCTTTGGGGAAAGCAAAGGTTCCTTCAGACCTAACCTGCAGGGTTTTCTAATTAAACTAGCCACTATCTACGGGAGCTTCTCGTTCTATGAGCCGGATGGCAAAGGACTTGTGATATTGCAGAGGACCCGAAGTTACGTATGTTGACG
The DNA here is from genome assembly GCF_040938575.1 of Ambystoma mexicanum. Classification (NCBI taxonomy): domain Eukaryota; kingdom Metazoa; phylum Chordata; class Amphibia; order Caudata; family Ambystomatidae; genus Ambystoma; species Ambystoma mexicanum. The sequence goes on along the minus strand of NC_090926.1, from coordinate 107,701,230 downwards.
GTCAATGGGTGACTTATCTAATTGAACCATCAATCTCTGCTATCAAGTGAGCCGGATGGACCCCAGTTGGCTCATATGACTGGGGGTCTCCAAACAGCCCTTTAAGATGAGCAGCAGCACCCTTGAGATAGATGGGGATGAAGATTTGTACTCTTGCACCAAATAATAATGACAACTCAATAGTTTGGCAAAGGGAGCCCGTTTAATGACAGGTACAAAAAACCGGGAGTTCAATGAGCATCACTTTACACTCGATCTTCCTTCTCGCTTAAACTCCAATTAATGTCAGAAAAAACATGATACTTATACCAAAAATTTGTCATCACTGATGTGTAATTCTTAAAACTTAGCATGCAACTTGATTGGTTATAGGAAGGTAATTTTAATATAGGTACTATATCTGTATATGGTATCGGGGAGAGGGGATTGGATAAACAATGTCAGGTGGGGCAACTAAGCCCTTCCTTCAAAATGGCTACTGTAAACATCACTAAAAGTACGACCTCTCATTGTTTCTACTAACTATAAGACCCTAGATTACGTGGTCCACTATGATTGGGTTGGCATCAACCCCACTCATACTTTTCCACCTGCGCTTAGCAGCATGCAGAATAGCCAGCCAGGTGCAGGAAGTTAGTCTGCACCCCAGCTTTCCTTCAATTATGTTACAATCAATCATCACCTCAGTGGTCATGTGTCAATTATTTCATTGCAATTTGGCCTTGAGTCTGCTTCATGGTCTGGGAAAGGTAAGGAGTGTGGGTATGGTACGGGTCCAAGTGCAGGTGTTAATGTATCATCCCTTTCTGCTTGCCTGGTCACGTGATTCAGACACTGTGAAATCGGCCTCTTCTTCATGCAATTTTGTATATTTGATTTAATTCTGCCAGTCGTCTACCATCTGTGGCTTATCTTGACCTTTCTGAACAGGATACTCTGTTCACTTTTCTCTTTAATTGTATCCACTGTTGGCTTATTCTAGCTGATACGACCTTGGCTTCTTGGCATGGTTACCTTCAGCTGAGTTTCTCTCCGTCTTAATTCTCGATTTGTTTTCTGCAGCACTCTCTTCCCGGAACATTAAGTAACCTCTGTTCAATTCTGCTCATGTGCGTAGTGGAAGTATACTTATACAAAGTGCCTTTTGAGGTAGATATATGAATAGATGGTGCTTGCCGCAATCTATTTCACTACTAAGCATAAGCAAGCTTCTCGATTTCTTTGCTTCTTGCGGTTTACCTGCATCCGTACATGTTTAAATTGGCTGAATATCTTTGTTGTGCATATGGCATAAGCTTCTTCATCTTGACATCAACTGTTTCACCTTAGGCTCAAGATGTCACTTATCCATGGTATTTCATCTCCTTGTCATTATTCTTAGGTCATTATATCTTTTATATGTGCGCCAGTCTGATTTCTCATGACATCACCATTTATCTTCTCCTAGTATCTTCTTGGCTTCTTCCGGTATTACATTTTGACAACCGTCATGCTGTCTCGCTTGTAGATATGGTTTTCTCAATGTGTACCTTACTGTCCAGGTTTTCTTAGGTGTCGGTACTTCAATAGGTGCTGTTATTCTAATAGGCACTGGGCAGAGCCCAACTGCGGCTCTCTGCTGGTTTATTTGCTCATCATACGTCATATATTTTGGCGTGAATGTTCCTGGCACTTCGAAGGGGGTGGCTGGAGTGCGGATGATGCCTGGCACTTCCTCTTCATTGCAATTCTGTGTCTAGCTCCCTCTGTTTTAATTCCACTTTCAACCGCTGCACCTGATCACATTCATTGTCCAAACTGCATTGTAACTTGCTAATAACTTCACTGTCATGCCCTTGCATCTTTATGGACCTGTGCGCATGAACCACAATTTTGCTCATAGTGTGATGATGCAGTTATCCTCCTCCTTACGTTCTGGTGCTTGGAATAGCCTAATAAGGCACACCTGTACAATTCAGAATACTGCATAATCATTATTTTCTTTTAACCAGGGTCACTAACAACAAACAAAATACTGGACTTGGTACACTCTGAATAGATGGCTCATGCCCTCCTGTGGTACCTTATGTACAATACCACACTACACCTTTTTGGCTGAGTTTCAAAAATTGTAAAGCATGCAATTGAAATATTGCACATTCATTCAATCTCTCTAGGTAAACAGCTCACGGCAGCTACTTTACTTTAAGATATTTCTTACCACACCTCTGTCTCCTTATGCATGTCAAATAAAAGGGACTGAATGCAGAATAAATATCAGAGAACTAGATTACTTTTTTACTTTGTTTTTTTATCGAAAAATAGAAATATGCAAATTACACAGAGTGACTGACACTTATGCCCACGTTGTACTTCACAGTGCAAGTACATTTCTTCTTGCAATAGCTTTTAGTGATTTATCTGTGCAAAGCCGTGCCAAGGGTCTTTGGCCTTGTGCAACTTGGCAAGAAAAATACACTTTAAAAAGCACAGTAAGACTTTGAGAAATATAAGCACTGCATTACATGCACGCTAAAAATAGAATCCCTAATACAGAACCTAAAATGAAGAGAGCTATTGAACATAAGATATCTGGTATCATTCACATCACTAGCCCCTCACTTAACCTCATATTTACCTAGGTTTGTTGGCGGTAATTCCGAATCAATTTGGCAGGCAAATCTTCCCCAGTCTTTCTGCCTGCCTCACAGAGGGTCAATCCAGATAAGGACAGCTTCAGCATCGGTCAGCTTGTCAGCACTGAACTCTGTCTGCCCAGCCAGCACTATGCTCCTTCATCTCCCAGCGCTGAAAAGGAACTGCCTCCTACACTGTCTCAAAACCCTTTTTAACAAACCCCTTTGTCAATCAGAAAGACACCTCCCCTTGACCAGAACACTCCACTAAGAATCATGTGATCTGCCTCTGTGTGTTTTCCTCATTGTACTAACTGCATTGCTGTAGAAAAATTGAAATATTTTTCTCTTGCACTTCCTGCTTCAAAACAAAGCTTTGTTTCAGCGAACAGAACTTCACATTTTTCAGCTTAGCACACAGCACAAATCCAGTCTGCACGTTTAAATTCCCATTTTCGAAACATCATGCATTTTTCTAAATCTGCACCCAGCTTATTTCATCATGGACTAATTTGCACTAAATGTTATTAAGGGATTCTGTTACATGTTAACTGGGGTTGGGTTGATTAGTATGTTAATTTATGTTAGTATTATATTTAGTGCAGCTCAGTTCATTGAAACAGCATCATGGATCAAAATGCAATTTCAAGCATGTGCTCTGTGCATTGGCATCTATTTAATTCTGCCTGAGACACACACTCTAAAATCCAGTAATGAGTTTCACACCCTAGGCCCCAGTTGAAGTTCAAACCCACGCTAAAATATGAATGCTACAATGCTGTTAAAATGCGGAGCCCATACTCCTGCACCCCTAACTATCGTTATTTAAATATAGAAGGTGCCCACCTTTTAAACTCAACTATTTATGATGAAGTACTCCAAGGAAAACAAAATCCAAAGAGGAGACGTTTGCTTTAATGACACTTTTATGTGGTCTTGTGGGTAAGCGTCTGCGCAGGGAACATGATAACCTGGAGTGACATCCTAGTAGCCAAACACTTGAGCAGGCAAACTTTTTTTAATGCAGGCATCAAAAACACCCAATGGGCCCTGTCCACCCACACGCATCATCGATTTGTGCCCTGAAAATCCACACATGGCTAGAACTAGTGAAAATGAGCGCTCCAGTCTCCACAATTGCAACCTCTCTCGCCACATCCTGGGGAAATAGTAAATACTCACTTGCCTTCTCGTCCTTTCTCCTCTCACTCCCATGTTTGGCTTTCATCAATAGTCTATTTTATAAAGATAACTTGAAAAGCACACAAATCATAGTAAAATACTTGCACAAATGTATAAATCCTTATAGAAATATGCTAGGCAAAAGGTTTTCAATTGTGGAACTATCTCCTCCCCCCACCTTGAATGAAAGACTACAAATACCAGAATGCAATTCAGCAGAATGCGAAAAATGACCCGTTGATTTTGAAAATGTTCTTTCAAGACTTAAAGACACATAACATATTGTAATGTGTGAAAAGTTTGCCTGTTTGTGTTTTAATGTTTAACAAAGGCATGCTTCATATACAATGTGAGGCAAATGTCACATTCTACCTAAAATATACGCTTTTAGGTGTGTTAAATACGAACGTGTTAAAATAAGGCACATAGTTTGTGTGATATGTTTAATTGTCCTGGAGGAGTGCACATATTTTAGGCAGCTAACTGGTACTTTGCATGTGCTTTCAAAATAGAAATGTCCCTTTGCAGTTCTTGACATGAAAACATTAACAACATCTTGTCCAAAACAATGGTCTCTTTAACGGGCCATAACTTGTAAATCACTTTCACTTTAAATGCTTTGCTTGAAGAAAGAAAGTGATAAGCAGTGCTTGCGAGGCCTGCAGCATCTCGTGGGCCCCTTGCAGGGGGTTATTTGTCTCGAGAGTATAGTAGAAGGAGATGGAGAGGTGACATGCAGCATCCCATCCCTTGCTGCCAGGGCAAAGAGGGTATTGAGCAGGAACACCATTCTCCTGCTCAGCATCCTCACTGCCCTTCCAGCGGGACACCTTTCCCGTTAGGCTCCTTTATTGTCAATGTGTGGTATCGAATGGGAACTGGAGAGGTGACCTGCTGTAAAATGTCCTGGTCTGACTTTGAAAAGAGCCTCCAGGGGGGTGGGGCAAGCTTTCCCCTCCTGCCCCTTGCCCCCCCCCCCTCCCCGCACGGTATGCCACTGCTCATGTGCAAAGTAGTGGTTGAGTGGTTGGTAAACTTGCGCAGTTCATTATGTGCTAAAGTTCTTCTGTCATTATTGCTTAAATGCGAGCAGATGGCAGAGCTAACATCTCTCAAGCAAACAGGGACATCCGTAGAGGATGCTCCGTTCGCATGCAATGAACGAGATAAGCACGACCACCAAATGCAGGCTTCCCTCACAGTCAAAGAGGCACTCAATACAGGGGTGGTGGGCATTTTAAAGGGAAAATTACCTAAAGCTGAAGCGCTCAGGACTTTACAGTTATTGGGTATTTAGCGACAGCGGCATTTCTAAGGAAGGCCCCAGCAGGCAATATCACGCAGTTTCAAAGTGGAATACAGGCTTGATGTACCTTTAAATCACTGACACCACTGGTGGTATTTCGGTGAATCCACATGCATTGCCGCTGCCAAGGTGGTATTTCTGTAACTGGGCAGATTTCACAGCTTACCGAAGGTGTTAATGGGGCGATATGCTGTGAGGTGGCGGGTTGACCCTGTCGATAATGGCCCAGAGCCCAAGTTGCGGCCCTGAGGTAAGGAAGGGTTCCTCAACGTGGGCGGTGGTGCTTTTACCGACAGGGTCAGCCCACCACCGAGGGGCATATCGCCATTAGCACTTGTGTCGTTTTTAATCAAAATGAACGTACTTCGCTGAGCAGCCCGGCTCTGCACCATTGTTTCCCCAAGTATGTTTTCAATGTTGATGACCGGGATGTCATCAACAATGAAAGAGACTCGGGGGGGGGGGGAAAGCATTAAGAGCTACCGGGCCGCGCAACGAGGTATGTTTCTTTTCTTTTTTTTTATTACATACTCTTAGCAACCGAATAGGAAACTACACAGGTGTTAAGTGGTGGGCCGAGAGAAGGAAGAGTGGGAAAGTGAAGGGGGGTTGGTTGGCAACACACAGGCTGCTTGGATTGTGGGCTTGTAACATGCAATAGTTTCAAGTATCCTGACTGGCCACCACCCCCTTCCCGGGTGCTAACAGTAATTAACCCTGGTGTAAATCCAATGGAAATATAATATCCACCCAGGTTTTAATGAGGCCCACAAAATGTACTGCACGCAAGCAGCAGTGCATGAGATCCCCACGGTGCAAGATTGCTGCGGCCGTGCAGCTTTTTGAGAACATTGCTAGAAACCACAATAACATGCTTGCCTCTATTCCCAGACTAACAAACAAAAATATTAGACGGAGGCCAGTATGTTTGGGTTTGAACACTATTCCAACAGGATTTACAACACTTGGCTGGCTCCAAGCACACACATGAAATCTTAACTGGTTTACTAAGTAGCAACCATCTGTGGACAAAACCTCGCTGCCACGTCAGAAGTGAGCAAGTTGTATAGCCACTTGTCACTGGAACTTTTTGCCAGCATGCTGATAAGAATGCCCTCCCCGGCTTAGACAATATTGATCTTACCTAGATAGAAATACCAGAAAATAGTAAGGATCATTACTTCATATGAGTTTGACTTCTTAATGCTTTCTTGCAGGGTCTCTCTGTCTTGGAGACTGCACCGTGTCATGTCGGTTGCTTGTTAGGGGTTATTTCGGTAATAGCCTATTTGACCTAAATCAATTGACCTGATGACCAATTTGATCTGATTTTGATGGGTGATTTGGCCCTCGGGGCAATTTGGTCACAAATATTGCAAACTACGAGAGCAGGGGTTGCGGGGGTGTCCCCCACTCCCCATGTTTGATATTTTGCAATTTTGGGAGTGCAGTGGTGTCCCTCGCTTCCTTGAAAATGCATGTGCGTTTAATTTGGGCCCCGGGCAGATACATTGCGTTCAGTTTGCCGCAATCAAAAGAAATTCGGTCAAACACACCCAAACCGTTATTTCACCCTAAGGCTGCTTCATAGCATTGAAGGAGACGGCATTAGAATGTATGCAGGGGCATGAGAGCAGGATGGGAGAACGTGGTGGGGAAGGTGACATTATTTAAGTACTGAAACCACATCACAGAGCAGAAAGGAGGAACTGGTCTGAGAGTGAATGGAAGGAAACGGGGTATACAAAGAAACCAGTGAGCAAAAGTAACCAAGGGCTAGCCCATGGACACATTTGAAAGTAATACAAAGGAATAAAAACTACAGGTGGGATTCAAAAACTAACCAACAAAGAGATTGAAGAAAAGAGGCAATGTAAGAGGGAGGGGGATACCACAGAGAGTGTGAACCACTGAATTAATGATGGAGCGCTAGGGAGCAAGATGTGATGCAGGGACACCAACAACAAGATAGGAACAGTAATCAAGACGGAAGAAGACTAACGTAGTGATAAGAAGTTTAGTAGCATGGAAAGTGGGGAAGGGACAGGGTTTCCGAGAGTTGAAAACGACAGGACAGACATAGTTTGAGATATGTGGAGAAAAGGAGAATGAAGAATCAAAAAGAACATATAAGTTACAGGTAGAAGATGATAAGAGAAGGGAAATAGGCGGAAAATTAGTAGAAGGTGGAGGAATCGGAGAAGGAACTGTAGAGGGAGGGAAAAAGAGAATTGATGTCTTAGAAGCATGTAGGTGTAAAAGCTGTGAGTGCATCCAGGCTGGAATTGAGAAAAGACAATCAGAGATAGACGTGGGAAGGGTGTCAAAGAATGAAGAAAAGGAAATATATAGTTGGTAGTCATGAGCATAAAAGTGTGATGACATCCCAAAAGAGAAGATGATAGAAGACAGAGAAGAAGTGTAGAGTGAGAAAAGAAGAAGACCCATGACTGAGCCTTGGGGGACACCATGAGCAAGATGCCAAACTAGAAAATCAGTGCTCCCAAAACCATAACCATGGCTAGGTGGTTCACCATATAGAGTGGTTCTTTAGGGCATGTGGGACCACAGCAGTGTCAACCACTAGCTTCAGACCTAATATGCCACTGTATCTTAGAAGATAGCATTATTCAGCAGAAAGTTAAAGGATTTTTTAGAGCTCACTATGTCATAAACCATCTTATTTGCTCTCTATGTACTTTCTTCTCCATCTCTCTTTAATTGTTGCGGCACCCACCATACCCTCAAGCAGAAAATTCATTCTCCATTTCCCATTTCCAGCTCTTCAAGGCTCTGTTGAGGTGGTTGTTGTGACCAAACCATGTCTGGCAGGTTCATCTGTGAGAAGGACAGAGCTGATTTCAAAGACCTGATTTAGCACACTAGATGTAATTTCTGCTCAACAACCTAGTTCAACAATTTTACATTGCTCTCCAGGTCTTTGTCTTTGAAGTTACTCAATAAATTATCAATTGCAAAGGTGAATGCAGATGCTGGTTGTGACAAGCAGGACATGTATCAGCATGTTGAGGTCAAGCATGATTTACTTCAAGATATGATCCAAAACCTGCAAGTATTTGAAGAAAGAACATGAAGGGGTATTGCATTTGCCCTGAAGTTCAACAAGATACCCGAGACTGAATCTGCAAAAACATGTCGAGTAATTCTAAAATTGTGGCACTTTCCAAGATTTTACAAACTGCATCCTGATAGAGTGAAGGTCATTAAGTATTGCCAAATTGAGGGGTGCATTTGGTAATTGATGTGATTTATGTGAACTTGCATGCATCATTCCAGGGTACTTGGAGTCTTGAAAATAGTTAAAATGGCCATTTTGCAATGTTTTAGTGGAAATCAGTTTTTGTCTTTTTCATTATGAGCATTTCAATCATTCATGATTTGAACGCTTAATCAGGAGTGAATAAGATTTTCTTCCCAGATCCTTGTTGTCTTGCCATTTAACTTCTCTACTCCTCTTCCAGGTTGTTCATGTTGAGGTGTATCTGTCTAACCTTCAAGCGTCTACCAAGCTGCAATGCCATTGCCTCAAGCTTGAAGGCTGCCTTACATTTGATGCAATTTCCAGGTCACAAGAATTTTCTGGTACTTTTTTACACAGCTTGTTTGTTTGTTTATTTGTTAATGCGCGCCAAACCCGTGGGTAGAAGGGCGCAACAGTTTACATGAAGACTTAAGCTTGTTACAATGTTTGGCATGAGTATGTACAACACAATGGCAAAAGAGAGCAAATATATGTGAGACTATATACAATCATATGCATATAAAACACAGCGGCAAAAAGCGGATATATATACAAGAATATATACAAGCATGTACCCAGAATCAAGGCATGTCTTGGGGTGGCTAGGCAGAGGGTGGGTCGTGGCTAGGCAGGAGGCTGGGTAAGAGTTTTGTTTCATTGGCATGCAGCCAATTGATTATCTTGTGCCTGAACTTCGGGTATGGTTGTTCCGTTCTGAGTTCAAGTGGAAGTTTGTTCCAGCAGTGAGCAGCTTTGACAGGAAAGCTAGTTCCTCCTGCGGTGGAGCGTTTAAACCTTGGAATCTCTAGTTTGGAGGTGTTAGCCGATCTCGTGGGTCACAAGGACATTTTCCTGTTAATTCTTTCCATAAAATACGGGGGGCTAGGTTGTTTAGACATTTAGATGTGAGGGATGCTGTTTTAAGTAGGATTCTGTCCGTTATTTTTAACCAGTTGACCTCTTTCCTGGAGTTAGTGATGTGCTCTCTGAAGGGGATATTTAGTGCTGCTCTTAGGCATTGTTCTGTAGTCTTTGAAGTTTATCGGTGATATATTTGTTGGTTCCAGAGTACAGGGCATTACACTAATCTAACCTAGACATGATAAGGGCATTGGCTAATGCAGCTGGCACTAGAGAGGTAAGGTCTAGCTGCGTGGATGAGTTTGCAGGTGTAGGTGGTGGAGGAGGCGAGGGAGTTGACCTGCTTCTTGAGAGTAAGGGAGGAGTCCAGATAGAATCCAAGGGTTTTTACCACAGACATCACCTTTATGGGGTTGTTATCAATGCTGCCCGTGTTCCAAGCTGCCTCATAGCTGGTTCGCCCTCTCGGCATCTTCCCCCCACCCTCCGTTCCCCCTTTTTTTTTACATTTCCCTCCTCCCCGCTTACCTGATTCCCATGCTAGTATTCTAGTATAGGAGGCATCTGTTCTGTCTCAGTTTATTTATCACCTGTTTTTCCTTTCATGCCCTTTTTCCACATTTGCCTAGCTTCTTCACCACCTGTTTTAGTTTCCTTTATTCCAAACCCTGAGTCAAAGTCAGTCCAGTATTTTCCTTGAGCCCTTGCATAGTCTCCAAGTCCATCCAGATTGTCCCTGTTTTTACTCTCCATGTGTGTGTCCTATATCGGTTTTATGGACCAAGTGTCTGTTTCCATTGGTGGAAGCAAGTTTGAAGATGCAAGTGGTCAAAATGGAGGCAGGGAGTTCTGAGAGGACTGATTAGCACCTTCCAGACTTGAGTTCTCTTTCACCTTTGAGATGCCTGCTCACTTATTAAGAGCAAACCAGTGCTAAGTAACTTGTTGGCCTCATTGATTGAGGTAGCAAACAAATTGTACATGATTTAGTGCTTGTTGGTCTATCCTGCTCCTTATTCACAACCTTCCTATTTGCACCTGCCCCTGCGCTCCTCTCCTGATATGTTACTTTGATGTTGTTCCACTCAAATGTTACATTAAGGTCCTTTGTCAATATGACACACAATTATTTCTATCTGTGTGTCTCCTCTTTCCAAAGGCTTCTCAAAGCATATCTGAGCTCGCTCAGCCACATACTTCAGCCCGGTTCACAAGTATTGTTAAAACCATCCTGTTCACTGCCTCACTGTCTGGTATGCATCAGGACTATTTGGGTATATGAGTAACTACAGACGCGTACACATGTCTGTACATCTGTATATAGTAAAGCGCTGGATGATTGTTAATTCTAACCAGATACTGTGGCCGGACACGTGCTGATAAAGGTGCAGAACTGCCAAGCAGCAATCATACCTCTCTCCCTTCATGCGCCAAGAACTACAGAGCCACTCAATGTGCTCACAAGGTGCGGCCTGCACCATGCCCAGTGGTTAATTTGACTCTGGCATAACCTTCTGTCCTATATCGAGCTCCCAATGGGCATTTCACCTGTGGCATGGCTTTCGTGTAGGCCTTGGACTCCACAAAAGCATGCCTAGTGGCCTACCTGGTCCTTACATGGCTTCTGGCAGAGGCCTGTGGTCATGGCCAGTATTTGATAAGGCCGGTGCAGATACTCTACTTTGAGCCACCCAAAACGTGGACTGGCTATAGCCTGTGGCCAAAGTCCCCCGGGCATCATCTTCAGACAGACCCATTTTAGTCTACCAGAGTGGCAACTGACCATGCTCCGAGCCACCCTGAACCAACCAAAATGTGCTGAGTGGCAACTGCCCACGGCCTGCAGCAATCGCTTATCAGCTGCACTGTGACTAATAATGAATGTTCTGACCTGCTTGCTCGTATTCCTACTTTTGCATCGTATATCCATCAATGCTGTAATATGTATAGCCAGCCCCAGTCGCTGATATAGGCTAAGGGGCGATAACAATACCAAATCTCCCCCTGAAACAAGTGGGATGGGCCCTGTCCTGCACAGAGGAAACAGCCTGTTTCAAGTTACTGTTGCTCTCTGTTGGCAGACCAAGGGCACTGTCAAGAACATGCATCCATGGAAAGAGCAATACAATTGCACAAGGAAAACAATAAAATAAATAAAGCCCAAAGATTTAATCTCAATAAAAATAAAATAAAGACCTAGCAAATCAATTAAGGATAAACCGAACTGAGACTCCAAAAATGGTTGCTAGCACGTTTTCCCATACCACTAGAAAAGCGTGGCTGGGGTGCAGATAGAACATTAAGTTGAAGGTGGATCCTGGGGTCAGAGAGATGCAGAAACGCCCTGTCTCGTCCAATGGCATTGTTTTTTCCTGTGGCACTCTGGGTCCCGGATTCAGTGGCTCCAGTTTCTGGGGATACCTCTCTGCCCTGCTGCACACCCCAGCATTTGTGCTTGCCAGTGGGCCACCGTCTCCGCTGACAGCTAATGCTTTGTTTAGTCCTGCCCCTGCACCCTCCCAAGTCCATGCACACATCCTTGCTGCTCCCCTTGACTAGGTGCTGAGGTGCACAGTCTCCTGGACCCACATTGATGACTCCCTGCTCTTTCTCATGGTCTGCACACATGAGCTGTTCTCACTCACAACCCTTCCCGGCGAGCCCTCTGTTCACTCGTGTTCCCAGATATCTCAAGAAATACATTTGGTCCATAAGATGGCCGCTACTTTAACAAGCATTGCCAGCTCGCCACGTTCATTAGCACATCCCAATTCTTACCCACAATTGGAGTTTCAGTGGGAACCACTCAAGTAATTATTCCTTTGGACTTCGCATCTTCGTAAAGCGGGTAGATCTGTTTGTAAACAGTGTTAAGCCCCTGTGCTGAGAATCAAGGCGCCTTACCTGCATAGATTTGTAAGGTTGTATTTGTGTATGCATGATTGCCTGCGTGTGTCTGTGCGTGTGATTCTGACACTTGATGGCCGTCTCAGCCGTGCTTCAAAGAAGTGACTGTGCATCCCGCTTAGAAGTGACTGTGCATCCAGCTTAGAAGTGACAGTGCATCCAGTTTAGAAGTGACAGTGCATCCAGCTTAAAAGTGACTGTGCATCCAGCTTAGAAGTGACTGTGCATCCAGCTGTGCATCCAGCTTAAAAGTGACTGTGCATCCAGCTTAGAAGTGACTGTGCATCCAGTTTAGAAGTGACTGTGCATCCAGCTTAGAAGTGACTGTGCATCCAGTTTAGAAGTGACTGTGCATCCAGCTTAGAAGTGACTGTGCATCCAGCTTTCTGAGTTGATCTTTACCCCTCACGCAGATTGTATGCACACGGGTGGGAAGTGTGATGTGGCAGCACTCTGAAGTGTAATAGCTACATTTTAATAGGACAGTAGCAGCACTTCGTATTTGTTAGCCAGTCTTGGCAACAAAACAAAAAATACATTATTTGCAAGTTTTTGAATTCTGACTAAGGAGCTCTAGCAGGCCTTATACACATATCCTACATGACCTCTAGCAGGCCTTATACACATATCCTACATGACCTCTAGCAGGCCTTATACACATATCCTACATGACCTCTAGCAGGCCTTATACACATATCCTACATGACCTCTAGCAGGCCTTATACACATATCCTACATGACCTCTACCAGGCCTTATACACATATCCTACATGACCTCTAGCAGGCCTTATACACATATCCTACATGACCTCTAGCAGGCCTTATAGACATATCCTACATGACCTCTAGCAGGCCTTATAGACATATCCTACATGACCTCTAGCAGGCCTTATACACATATCCTACATGACCTCTACCAGGCCTTATATGTAATTAACACTGCACAGCCATATCCGCCACACATATATATGGAGGGCTCGTGTCCCAGCCGAGTTGTAGAGAGTTATGGATTTAAATTTTAATTTGACTATGGTGTGGTGTCTGATTTAGCCCCCCACCCCCTATTTTCCAACCCCAACATTCTGGGAGAATAAACAGCTGTATTTGAATGTATCCTTAGGAAATAATTCCCGATCCGGCGGTCCATATCGGGTGGTAACAGCCCAGAACCCAAGTTACAGCACAAGGGCCTTAATGATGGGCCTGGTGCCGTTACCAGCTGATCCGGCCTGCTGGACTGGGCATTATTGATGTTGGCACCCCAGGTTTGCAATCCAAAAACCAGGGGAGCTAACAGCAAAGTATTTTGTATGAACAATGAACGGACACCGCTTAAGATGGCTAGCCTGGAGTTGGAAGACTGGGCTCCAAGCGGAGCCCCTCTTCCATTTCTATGGTGGCCCGGGAGACTGGAGCAGCAGTTGAGCTGCTGCCAAAAGAATAAGGTGAGTGGGGTAGATGGGTGGAGAGGCGAGGGGAGGGAATGGTGGCAGAGGGAAGGAGCGGGTGAGCGGAAGATGGCAGGGCCGGGGGAGCAGCGATCAGGTTGCTTGGATCACTGGCTTGGATCGTGTGATTCAGCCCACGATCCGAGCAACCTGAGTAGATGGCTCCCAGCCGAGGGTGATCATTTACATTATTTCGATGAAAAAAGGAAGTCAAAGATGGTCCCCTAATTTTATGTAGGCCACAATGACAGCTTGTCAACTGTGAATCAAATATATATATCCCTAAACCTCTAATCCTAAATAATTCATTGCACTTCTAAGCAGCACAGTGCACTCCAATTTCTGCATTGACACTAATCGGTAATTGTGTTTAAATACTTCCCAAAGCATATCCATAACTAACTTTCATTTGATGCAAGACAGATTCTTAAAAACAATCATTTCCAATATCAATGCCAGGTATTTATATCAGTGAAAAAGGTATACAATAACCAGCATTAGCTGAATAACATTTGAATGGATTCCCCCCTAGGTCTTGGTGTGGTGCGGTGGGTTCCCAGCATGTGCCTATAGGTGAAATACAAGCTCTGGTGGGTTGCATTGAGATCTGCAGGCTTGGGTTTAGGAAAGGTGTCCTAGCAGTTTAGAGCGCACACAATATTGATTTATCAACACGCCCTAGGAACATGGTTTTGTGATTGCAGCCCAGCACATTGCATTGTGGGATAGTGCTTTTATATTGTGCTTGCTAAATGATACACATTACTATAAGATTTCTGAGGAGCAATCACATGGCCTTCCCATTTCTGAACACATGAACTCTGATGCCAGAGCTACACGTTCTCTCATCTGGCGCGTGCCTAGGCATGAGCCGGTCAGGGGAGCAGGACAAATGAAAGTGTGCGACTAAAAGCTGCTTCTGGCTGCCTCGGAATGTGCTCATGAACCTGCATGCAGTACTTATGAATGGATACATTGACTGTGAATGTTAAAATACAAAGCTTTTATAAACATTTTTCAAAAACAATATAAATTGATGAAAACTCTCTTCCTTTGTGTGACCACATGCACTCTTTGATGGACAGAGATACAATAAATCACCACGTACTCCCTAAGTAAGGTGGACTCAGCTTGCAGGATTGCTAGGGAAATAACATTGATTCTCCTCTTTGGAGGCTCACCCACCTCCTATGTGTAGGGATGGCCATAACCCTCCAACTGTCGTTGCCCAAGTCACACTGACGTGGCACATCAATGACCCTCTTCCCCTCCCCCTGAATCGCAATTCCGTGTACTTACACACTCTCCAAGGCCACCTTAGAAGGTGCTGTCTAGGTGGATCCCTTATGGGGGCTACTGGGGATTTTAATCTGTGGGCCAACATCCCAGATGCAGGTGTTGGTCTTCATCACAAATGTCTACATAAACTATCTCACTGTCTATCAACAGGTATGGACAGTCCATTGGCTGAATTCCTTCTTCTGGCTACTTTCTCCTGGTAGAGTGGCACGGGCCTATTTTCCTCTGATAAAACTTAATAGGAGGGATTTCTCCTCCAGGTATCTTGAGGGTGCTTGCAGGCATATCCAGTGTGTTTGGCTTATAATTCGATGCAGCACCCGGTAGAGATGTTTGGTGTCAGTGGTTGGCAAGGCAGTCAACACCCTGGCTCCCTGGAGGAGTGTGAGATGGCAAGCTCACTATGCACCATAGTTCATGGTTCAAACAGTGTTGCAGGAAGGCTGAAAGAAAGTGGCAGAAAGATTACGTGATAACACCTATAAAGGACAACTTCAAGTAGAACTAGGGGCCGTACACATTAATTTTGGAATCCAGCCATTCTGGCCCATTCTTTTACAATACAATGGCCTAACTTCGAGATGACGGCTAGGTCTTGTGCTCGCTCAAGTACATCCCCGCTGGTACTGCCCCTCCTTTAGGGATGAATCGCACATTTCTCTTCAGGCAGCTCTTGACTACTGATACAGTGTACATACTTAAAGCTACCAAACCTTCAGAACCATTTGTGGGCCTATCCTAGCCTTTGGTTTCCAGGCCAGAACACCCCTTTTGTGGTAGACATTCTGAATGATCCCCTCATGCACGGTTTGGTGGCTATTGCATTCAGGTCTAAGTCGGAATCCCACCCGTTGAAGGCTGCATATCAAAAAGGCTGAATTTTTAGGCCGATTTGGTGTGGTCTTCAACCTCCCAATATTTTGCCTAAAGCAGCTTGCCCTTAACTAATTTCCCTGTCAGCTGGTCATGGCAATTGTTGCAGTGTCTGTGTTGATTCCTGAGTTCAGCACCATAAACCGGTTAGCTCTGAAAGATTTCTTGAATCTCTTCATTCATTCATTCATTCATTCATGGGGTGTCCAAGAACTGAAAACCAAGGAAGATTGCACATGTCTCTGGAAAAATGTGACTGCAATTTGGCACTCCAGGATCCTTTTTCTGGTTTTTCCCCTGAATAATGTCTGGCTCTGAAATAAAGCCCTCTTTGACTGCGCCTCAAACAGGCAGAATAATAGAGAATTACCAAACTCAGCAGTGTACCGATCAGTAATGAATAGCCCCATGGCAAATTAATCACTTTTTTTCAATAAAGATACCACCAGTTTGGTGTTCCCTTTTCTTTCAGTGGGACAGACTTGTGTAGATTTATTTTGAAAAGTGGCATGTCTTTATTGATGCATTTGCATCTTTCTATATTTGCATCTGTACCTTTGCATCTGTGGAGTTAAATTAGTTTTGAAAAAATGTTCACCGGACAAGCAAACTAGCAGTATCAAAAAGGATAAATGGTATAGAAAAAATGATAAGATAGAGGACAGTGGGGCAAATGCACTGATGCAAATACATGAAGATGTAAATGCTGAGATGAAAAGACATGGCACCATACAAATATCTTCTTGCTTCAACTCTCAGTAAAAATGGTTCCCAAAATTAATCTGTAATTATCTTCAAAGAAAAACACAATGTTTTCACTAAGTACTTTCCCACGTCTTTTTTGGTTACCAAGGCAACTATGTGCCCTGAGACTTAAGACTCCCTCTGTTACAATGTCGGTTCCATCTACAGCTGAAACATCCCAATCAGCAAAGAGACAGAAAAGCGGAGAAGATACTGAAAAGAAAGTTGACAAATTATTGGACCTTCTAACCAAGGTGACTTTGGACATCAAGGCAACACTGTTCAATGCTGAAGAGAGATATGTGGAGCTAACCTCAAAGTTGGATACAGTTGAGGTACACCTCACTTCAGTGGATGAAAAAGCCCTGAGCATGGCAGACCAAATAAGAGAGCTGCAGATCCAGAATGCGAAATTGGCTCTCAGGAAAACTTCTCCAGAAGAAATTACATCAGTGTGGCTGGATTTCCAGAGAATGTGTAGAGGGGTACTCCCATGGACTTCTTGGGGAAAACTCTAATCTCTCTACTTAATTTGGATCCAGAATTGCCCCTCGAGATGGAAAGGGCTCACAGATCCTTAGGCCAAATACCTGTGCTTGGCCAGAGACCTAGGCACTTAATTGAGAAGTTTTTAAGATTTGCCATCAAAGAGATGATTTTGAAGAAAGCTTATGAAATTGGTGATCTCTCTTGAGGGGTTCATAAGTTCATAATTTGTGGCGATCTTAGCAGGGATGTTCTAGAAAAAGGAAAGGCATTTGATGTGGCAAAAGAAAACACAAGAAGCAAGCAGCTAAAATATTACATGGCTATATTTTGTGTTATCTTGGAGGGTCAACAACACTCCCTTTACTGACTATAGGAGTGCAGAAGCCATAGCTCTCAACTCACACGCTTTTGGCGGGTGTCACCCGCCTTGTAAAGAGCTGACTCACCCGCCAAGCCTCCTGCATGCCCATTCACTCCAATGGGCATCTCACCCACCAAAAACAAAATCGGGTGATTTCACCCGCCTTTGCAACACAAATGGTTGAGAGCTATGAGAAGCTTTTTTGACTGACTTGGACCGTGAGCCAGTGCTGGCGACTGCATGCATCTATGTGTGAAAAAAGCTCCCAAGCCAAAATAAAAAGATGAATTTTTGGGAAGTTATTGGTACTATTGACTGAGTTTCATCACCCCAAATACGTTTGTTCAGGTTATTTTTTTTGTTGTGTATTTATATTATTAGTTTTTAGTGTAACATATTTTGATTTCTTCGTTTTCGTATAATTTGATGTTTAAATTGCACCGTTACCGTTGTGGCGGTTTGCTGTGTGTTTCTCCGGAATTCAGAGCAAGAGGCATTGGATGCTTGAAGAGAGTACCCTACATCTTGGCGAGGTGATCATGTGACCGCGACGCTCGTTGAACGCTGTTGGTGTTCTGGAGGACGAATGCATCAGCCATTAGCCTTATGGTTTTCGGGAAAGTGAAAGCTGAACTGCGTCGGCTTCCGTAATAAAAAAAGAAGGACTCCACAAACATGAGAGCTGGAGCGATGCAATGTAATGGGCGCTGATATGCTTGAAGATCTATAAAGGAGGCCTGTATGTGTGAAGGCCTACTGGACCTCTGTATCTGTCTGGAACATCATAATGGCTTCGGTGATGAACTGGTAGGGGGAGCAGCATGATTGAGAGGGTGGAAGGAGTCTCATGATACACTATGTCAACTTTAATGTGCACAAAGTAATATCCTGGAAAGTTTAATGTGTTGTTTACCAACATGATTTGTATTCAAAGCAGCATTACCATTTGCCTTTTGCCCTAAACTTCGTTGTATTTATCCCTAACCCTGGAACGAAAACGAGACAAAAGCTTGTTTTCATACACCAATATTAGAAAGGGAGACGAAAGAGGAAATACTCTGGCTTTGAAGCTTTGACCTAGGATGCCCGATGGACAACTGTGCAAGTTTATGTCAAGTAATGGGGAATATTTTTGGATAAAACGTATGCTAATATATTTAACTTTGAAAAGGAATAGCTGTCTGCACATAATACGTGCAATGGGTAGCGTCTTTAATATACGGGGTTGTCATTGCATGAAATGATAAACAGACTATGATGACTTGGCCATGGAGCTAAGTGCTGTAATTGCCTTACATGTTAGAATGAAATAGTCACTAGTTGGTGTGCCTTACACTTAAAGTATTTAAGATGTTTGAGGATCACTTATGATTAGGTAATTATATAATGCCAACTCTTAAATACTACAACTGGTAGGAATGGGAGCTTAATTATTATTATTTTTTATTTTCATTAATTTACTTAATTTTATTTATTTTCTTGTGGCCTTATTGGCACATGAAGAATGAAGCACATCATACGTTGACTGGTTGTTGATGTAATGGTTTGTTGCCTTGTTGAGGTGATATGGATTTGAGAGTGTCAGGTTGGATGGAGGGTTGGCAATTTGACGCTTGCAGATTCTAAGAGAGAGGAGAAGTGTATATTTTGATTGAAGCACTGATTAAATAAGGCATATGGGTTCTGGGGGTCTGGTTCAGAACAGCGAGCAGGTTGTACATATCTATATATTTTATCAGTCTGTTATGTTCCAGTCTGTTTTTGGTAAGAATAACTTTTTGTTTGTGTGGTTTTGTGTCTGTTGTTTGTCCTTTGTGTGGTTTCAATGTAGTGCAAGATGTATGGGTGTTTGTTTTGTCTTCTCTCCTTCTTGGTTTATGATGCCCCTAAAACTTCAATGGTTTCAGACCTAATAGTTGATGATTCTATTACAGTAGATTTTGAAATTGACTTTCATGTCCACATGAGCTGTAGACTCTGAATATTACAGGGACCTGTTGAGTACCACGAGAAGGATTCCCTGAGATTAGAGCATTTCTATGGTGAACCAAGGCAATTTCTGAAAATGAAAGGAACATTCATTTTATACGTAATATCACAACAGGAGAATATCATAATTGTATCAGTACTTAATTTTTTTGATGAACTCTTTTAGGGCTAAATTATAAGTTTGAAAAGATCCTAGAACTGTCTGATAAAATGTTAGTAGGAAATGTATTACATTTCCATGAGAGGATATTTAGAAGGTGGGGTTTTCAATGGTTCTGATAACAGTCTTCACAAGGACTATTAAAGGGCTGAATTGCCCACAAAAAAGGACAATCTTGCCAAGGGTATGGAGGGCTAGGACCAATATTATTTTCATGCAAGAGACACAATTGATAGAGGGTTCAACAAATCTCTCAATTTAAGCTACACCAAGGTGATCTTAAATTGTTATACTTCAAAATCCAGAGAGGACTGGATGTTGTAGTAGAAAGAGTAACTATGGATGATGGAAGGAAAATTAATCTCAATATGGTCAGTTTATGGTCCGTGTTCTGCGGGGGGTGCCTTTTTTTTTAACAGGTTTGGCATCCTTGTCATGAGACATGCATGGAGAGTGCATTATTTTCGGTGATAATTTCAGTTGCGTGCTTAACCACAAAGTAGACCGATCTGCCTCATGCAGATATACGGGCTTGGGTGTGTGTAGGGAGTGTCAGAATGTCATTGAGGTTTTGATTTGGTGGACATCTGGAGAGTTTTGCACCATGGAGAAAAGGAATATAAATGTTCTTCTCCTGTACATGACTCTTGCTCGAGGATTCATTATTTTTTAATTTCGGATAGACTGATTGAAAAGACTGTTTGTGTAAAGGGAACATGGAGCTATCAGATCATTCTATGATTGTTTCGAGATTGGATTTAGAAAACCTGAAATCACGTTTTTGTAGGTGGTGCCTAAAACTATTCACATTGATTGATTGTGAGATCTTGAAGAATCTGGAGAACTTATTTACATTTTTCTTTGAAGAAAATAGCATGTTTTGATGGTTTCTGACAGTTTTAAAGCTGCCATTCGCGGAGAACTGATGAACTGGACAGTGCGTTGTAGAAATTCAGGGTTAGAAGACTTGAAGCAGTTGGGAGACACAATTGGGAGTTTGCAACGATGGTATAAGCTGATGAGGTGCCTGGGGGACAAGTTGAAGATGTACAGGGCTAAGGAGGCTTTGAAATGTGAAATGGACCTGCAGGCGGAGAAGGGAATGTTCTTCATGGAACAAAAATACGGGGAGCAAGGAGATCGGGGTGGTCGACTTTTAGCTAATAAATTAAAAGGTTGGTAGAGAGGTTGTATATTCAAAAGGTCGAGAATGAGCTGGGTGAAGTAGTAATGAAAAAATCAGACATTTGTAAAGGTTTTCACTCGTTTTATGCCTCTTTGTATACAGAGGAGTTATCTCCATCAAGGTCTGATCTAGGCAGGTTCTTTGAGAAGATTGTGATTCCAAGCTTGTCTGAGGAGGGTATAGCCGATTTGGATGCCCAGGTTATTGTGGCAGAGGTTTTGATGGCAATAGACTAGCATAACATTGGTAAATCTCTGGGCTTGGACGGCTTGCCTATAGAATTTTATAGATCTTTTAGCTCTCAATTAGCACCATCAGTGTGTGAGCTGTATGATTGCTTTTTATTAGATGGGGTACTTTGCCCATCCATGAGGGAGGCAATCGTTACCCTGATTCCTAAACCGGGTAGAGATCATACCAAATGCAATAATTACCGACCAATCTCATTACTTAACATAGATGTTAAATTGTTTACTAGGATCCTGATTAACAGTTTCGATAAATATATGGGAGATTTAATTGGCCAATCGCAGGTTGGGTTCATGAGGCAGCGATACAGTTATGATAACATCAGGACAATTATAGATATTTTGGGGTTCCCGGACACTGAAGTGGAAAACAGGTTGTTCATTTTTGTGGATGCGGAAAAAGATTTTCATTGCAACAACTGGACCTTCTTGGATTTTACTTTGCTTAAGATGGGGTTTGGGCCTGCTTTTTTGAGAGAACTTGGCGGTTTGCTTTCAGCTATTACCGTAAGAATTTGGGTGAATGGAAAACTTTCAGCCCCCTTTCCTTTATCTAGGGGCACCAGGCAAGGGTGTCCGTTGTCACTTTTCGTCTTCAATTTGGCTTTGCAACTTTTAGTGCCTTAACAGGAACCGGGTGTTCAGTGCCTAAGGGTAGGGCTAAAGAAATTAAAGTTCCATCCTATGTCAAAGACATGACTGTGATTCTGGCCAATCAAAATGGGGGGGGGGGTATTGTTGAAAAGCATGTTTGAAGAGTTGGGCTGTCTGTCAAGCCATAAAATCAACTCGGAGAAATCAGTAGTTTTTCTGCCAATAGCGTCTTTCTACCGCAAGAGGTTGGCTTCATGGAATTATCAGTGGGCGGATTCAAGTGTAAAATACTTGAGGGTCCATCTTGTTCGAGATTGGAAGAAGATTATTAAATTTAATGTTAACAAATGGATAGAGGCACTCCTGTGGGATGTATGTAAATGGGATCGACTGACTTTGAATATTTAGGCAAGAGTTAATGGCATTAAGATGGCACTTTTACCTAAGGTTTCTATATCCTTCAATCTCTGCCGCTGAAATTTCCATAGAAATTGCTTAGATCTATTGACAGGGTTTTCCAGAGGTTTCTGTGGGGTCAAGGGAGGAGACCAAGAATAGAACGATACATTATGCTGTGCAGTGTACGAGAGGGCGGCTTTGGTTACCCTGTCCTTGAGAATTATTATAGAGTATTCCTATTGAAGAAATCTGCTTTTTATTTTGCGGACAGGGGCTCTCCTTGTCAAGGTGCGCCCCCCGTGACTCCCTTGTACCTGGTGTTTTGCTCCATTGACGGTCCTGGGTAGGTCGTCAGCCTGATGTCCCATCCGGTCCTCAATAGGGCAATGTGAGAAGAAACCCCCGTAATCCGAGCCTGTGCTAGTATCTTGGTATCACAAGCCAAAGACCGGGAGCTCCTTCCCAACACCATGGGGAAGGACTAACCACGGATTAGCGTGATGTCAGGCAGTGCAAGGCACTGATGAGAAAGGCCCAAGAAAATACAGAGGGAAGGAGGAAGACAAAGGAGATGGCAAAAGAACACACAGGAGGGTGAAGCTGAATAGCAAGGCCGTGGGTAGCGAGGTCAGGGGAGCAAAGGTTCATCAGCAAAAAGGTAAGGCAGCAGGAAGGGGCTGGCAGACACAAGGCAAGGTGAGTGGCAGCAGGCAGAGCCAGCAGCAAGAAACAGGTAGGCACAAGGCAAGGTCAGTAGCAGCAGGCAGATCAGCAGCAACTAGCGTCCATTACTGAAAAGGTTGTGATGTGCAGTGATCTGGTCAGGAGCGTTTTTATGCTTCCACATTCTGGCGTGTGTATGCCCGTTGGTGAGCTGGTCCAGTACATTTTTATGCTTCCGGAGGCTGGCGTGTGTATGCCCGTTGCCATGGGCGACCGCCAACGCCAGTTTCACCATGCATGCCCAGACACGGGCGGCAGGTCCTGCGTGCATGCACACAGAGGGGAAGATGGTGGCCCACATGAAGCAGCGTTGCTGCACCGGTGCGCGTTGTGGGAGTCCCAGCGCTTGCTTGTCCTCAAGCCTCCAGGTAAATTTCCAGGAGGGCACAGCGCGGCATGCATGTGGAGGCCGCGCCGGGACACTCCTGAGCCACTATGAATTTTCATTGATAGGTTTTCGCCTTATGTCTGAGTGGTTTACATTCCATAGGAAAGCTTCCCCCTTTAGCTACCAAGTTACCATCATTGAGGCTACTAGGATTGCACTTACATCATGGTTTATTGGTCACAACCAGAATTTATGGATACACTATGGGGCTTCAATCTGGCATAATCCTGGTTTGCAAATTGGGAATAAGACATTGTATTGGCGTATTTGAATTATGAGATGGAGTCTAAAGGTTGGTGATGTTTGGCATGATGTTAGGATTTGCTTTGCTTCTCTTAGTCTCAACTTTGGCCTAGGCAAAAGGGAGTTTAGGAGGTATACTGATTTAGAGGCTCTATTATCAGAAAGACAGGGGATGTTGAATGCGCCAATGAGGACTAAACCAGTGGTTTGTGATTTGTTTGATGCCTATGGCGGATTCGTATGTAGCTTCATCGGGGAAATTGAGGGAGGTATGGATTGAGGGGTTAGGAAGGGATGTTTCTGGCAAGTAATGGGAAGGATTATTGAGGGTGGGCGCAAGGTCAAAGATGGATTTGAGTTTCCGTTATACTCATCAAAGAATATTTGTCATTTGTACTGGACTCCAGTGCGGATGCATGGGTTAGGTATGCAAGGTGGCAAGACATGTTGGGGTTGTGGTCAGTTGAGAGGCACTCTATTGCACATGTTGTGAGACTGTCCGAGCGTTATTGACTTTTCTAAGGAAGTGTTGGACAGGTTGGACACAGTTCTAGGTGTGACATTCCCACGGTCACCTTCCTCAGTGGTTTTGCTTTCGACACATGGGAGATGTATTGTGGCCCATAGCTCCGGATGTTGGATAGATAAAGTGCTAATGGTGGTCACAAGCAACTCTTGAGAGTATGGAAAATGAGGAAGAAACCGATGTTAGAGAGTTGGCTGTCAGATTTACAGACCTTATCCAACTATGAGAAGTACATGATGCAAAAACAGGATTGAGAAGTATCTTATTTGGAAATGTGGGGACCATTTAATGAGTTATATGGCTGAGGGCATGCTTTTGAAAGGTTTGTGGCGAGGGAACAAATGTGCGTTTAGTTGAGTTGTGTTGAGAGTTATGCGTGTGTGTATGCAGTATGACTTGTTGTCTTTCTATGTATGTATGTGTTTTCACTGTTTTGTTGCTCATCCTACATGGGGAAAATTGTATATAGGCATTTCACGATAAAATAATTTGTTATACGTTTCTTCTTATGTTAAGTTATCTTTGTCAAAATTGTTGCTTGGATTGTTCGTGCATTTCTAAATGTATGTATCATTCTATTTGTAAATTGATTGTTTTTATTGGAAAATACAAATAAAAAGTATACAAAAAGAATGGTTACTTTATTGCAGTTAATTTGTATATTTGATTAGACCACTTTAGGATTATCTGATGAGTAAATATCACATGCAGGCTGACGTCAGCACGAAGGAAGAACACTTAGAAGGATTTCCACAGAGATTGAAACTCTCACAATTCTGGCTATTCCAGCATTCTTCAGACAACTATTGGCTATTTCTTTTGGACTCTCCTTTCTAGAACTGAGAGGGCACTGAGAGGGCATACCCAATTTTAAACTGCTGTGTAGTTGGAAGGGTTTTTGGAACTGCATGCACATTTTCGGACACTGTCAGGAATGATCACTCAGGGCAAGGGGTGTAAATGTGTGAATGCATTGATGTCTGCTGCAGTTGAAATCACTGTATTTCATTAGTATAGACCATGTTTAAATCCCTGGGGCAACAACGGACCCCCAAATTTTGGGAACCTTTTTGAGCCACACTATCATGAAGGGATGACTAATAATCAATGATTAGTCCTGTTTAGAAAACCTTGAATGTGGTGCACAGGTTTCTTTGGGATTATCAGAGATGCCTGGAAGTTAACGGATACACATTTCTATGTTCATGTGCACCTTTGAAATTAATTTATGTTTTTGGTAAGAGAATAGTAATTGTAGTAAACATTTCTGGTTGTTTTACAGATTCTTTTGTTGAGCCCACAGGAATGCTTTGCCATATTATAGTAAATAAGAGGACCTGATGAAGACATGATAGGCTTTCAAGAATTGCCATTTTGTTTTTCCCATTGAAACATGTGTCAACCAATCAAGAACAAAATTTTACTAGACACTTCAGTGATTTATTCATTCATTCATTTTGACATTTGTATAACGCCCTTCACCATAATTATTGTTCCAATGCGCTGTTGGTTGAACGCCCTCGAAGGAACCGGAGTCCAAATTCAGGAGGTGCTATTATGCATGCGTGCATTTCAACAAGTAATGTTTTGTGAGGGTGGGCAGGACCCTGTTAGGCACACATGTCTGAGTGGTGTGTGGATGGGGGCAGTGGAGTGTATGGTTAGTTTTGTTGGTCATGTAACTCTGCTTCGCAAATCTTGCATACTTTGCTTGATTAACTTGGACTACAGAATTCTTGTGGATGAATTGTGTAATCAAAATCACAACATGAAACATTCTGTAATTTAGCTGTATTAATCTGGATGGTTGTTAATTAATGCATACAATGGATTCTTCAATGCTCATTCATGTTTAGGTCTATGACTGAAGTGAATGTGCTTACAACTGATTCAGTTGTGTTCGGAGTAGGACACCCTGATTTTCTAAACAAGAAGAAATGAAACTGGATGGTGCTGAGAGGTGAAGTAAACCGGATGGCCCAAAAGTGTAAAGAACAAAGAGAAGAAGAATTTTGGTGCAAAGGAGCAAATGAAGGGAATGGCAAAATAAAACCGCTTATTTTTCACACCGGAATATTCAGTGTGTTTTGGAGTTATCTGTAGCAAAGTAATAGCAAAGCCAGCATGTTGTTATTTTTCGCTGGGACTTTAACTGGTGCCTTCTACAGGAAGGTAGAGTCAGACGTGCGGGCCACACGCTCTGTTAACCGGCAGTCCTCAGTCTTAAATTCTGATTTACCGGAGGAGCACAAACACGTCTTTGTTCTAAGAGGCGGACAGATTTGCCTCGCAGGACAATACGTTTGGTGTGAAAAATAAGCAGCCTGATACATCTGATAAAGAAATAAAAGTGATTTTCAAAACCAGTGACCCCCAATAGGGGCTACCTGATTGTCACAAACTGTGTTGTGCCGACGGTCCTGAGAAAAGCTCAGAAGGACACCTTTGAGTGGGGACTGATGCAAGACACAGCTCACCCTCTGAGCTGGAAACACCATTGTGTCGACCTGTTTAGGGAAATGATTCAACATTTACCAATTTCGAGATCTGTTAGGGACATTTTTTGATATTCATCTGGATAAAGTGTGATTATGCTGTCACTGTCACTAACTTCACTGGGCCTCATTACGAGGAGGGCGGTAAGGGGTTAACGGCGCCGGTAAAGGTGCCGGAGCCATTAACCCCTTACCACCCTATTACGAGGTCTCCTCCCGGGACCCGGTAAGGACGCCTGGTAAAACCAGGTAAAACCAGGCGTCCTTAGTGGGTTTTAGCGGGAGGAGACCAGCATGCTAATAACGAGCCCGTTAATTACGGCCCGTTATTAGCATGCTTACCATTCCCATTGAGCCCTATGGGGGCTCGAATGGGAATGGGGATGTTCAGGGTCTGGGTTTCTTGAATGAGGAATTACTGGGCCCTCCAAGGTCGGAATGGCCCGGTAATTCCTCATTCAAGGAACCCGGACCCGGTACCCGGTAAGGGGATAGCCATGCCGCAAATAGCGGCATGATTACCTCCTACTGTGTAATGAGGCCCACAGTCATTTCGACAATTCACACTCCCAATGGACTACAAATTTCATATCTATGCTCAGGACATCATGTATGACACAATATATTTGTGTTATGTTTTGCACATTAATTCCATACATGTAAAACATTTTAAACAGGTCTTTTGTTTTACAATTTGAATAAATGCTATGTTATCATTACATATGTCCCATGAACATATGTTGTGTTTGATTTACACAACTGCACTGAAGATCCCCCCCACCTTGGAGGAGTGTAGAAGGGCGAGGAAGCCTGGTCTCAACTTTCTTGTATTCATGACGTCAGTGGTGATGTCATCAGCTCCCCGAGGTTATAGTCAACTTGTTCGATCGAGGACAACTGTATCTCCTCCATATTGTCAGTCAGATATGGTTTGAATGGCTGTCTGCGCAAGTAGCGTTTCTCACATCTGTGATACATCAGTGATGGCGAGGAAGGGCCTAGGACTGATGTGCATTTCTCTGTCTGCCTTCGGGCTGCGAGTTGATGGGAGTCACGAGGGCCACAAGTGGATCTCCCTCTTCAAAGCGAGAAGAGGGGGGGATAGACAAAAGAGAAGAGTGAAAGGTGTCTTGAGGAAGTAGGGGAGCGGTAAAGGTGCTGCGAATGCAGTTTCGTTTGGGGTGTCGTGACAGGGGGACGTTTGCCTAAGCTTAGAGTGACCAGAGGTCCCGGTTTTGCTGGGACAGACCCGGAATTGGGCCTTACGTCACGATGTTCCAACTGTTTTTTAAATCTAAAATCCCGGTTTTGGGGAAAGAAGGGTTCCAGCCGCGGTTTTTATGAAAAGGTAGGGTCGACAATTATAAAGTAAGTATACATTAAAATACACACAGAATTTTGCCATGGCAGACTGGGCTCAAACCTCAACCTTATAGGTACCAGGCACACGCCTTAACTGATTGTGCCACTGGGACCAATGGTAAAAGGTGTGGACAGCAAGGCTTGTAACACGTATCAAAGCAACATCTATTTTCATTATTAATAATATAGAGTCAAAAGTGCTACATTTATAAGAGCAGGCGCAGTGCTGGAAATTCTGTGGGATGTAAAGGGGACAGGGGGCAGTTTGAGGGGGGTAGTGCTTCTTTTATGTTGTTGACTGTCCCGGTTTTTCATCTTGAAAATCTAGTCACCCTACCTCAACTGGATAGAGAGACTAGAAACATAGGACGAGAAAAGGAAAGAAAGCAAGAAAGCGGGAAACAGAGAGAAAGAACCAGAGAAAAGGACAGGTAATGCGAATACTAATTACTACAACATCATTTGAAACCTACACCACTATCGCACCCGGGAACCCAACTAAGGACCACATCACCAGCTACACCAAAAACCACCACAGAGACCACATTGGGGCCATTCCTCCCCAGTTCTGACATCATATGCTAGACCACTAGGCCATCTAGGGGACAGAACCCGGGCTTTATTAGGTTTCTTTAATCCCATGAATGCTGCTAGGGCCACTCCCCAACATCTTTCTTGCCAGTAAGTGTGTTTTAGGGGCACGGGGTTATGGGCCTGCATATGGGATAGAAAGGAAATCGGAATGGAGGCGGGATGTGTTCTCTATCGCCGCACACAATAGCAGCAGGAGGCTTAATGATGGCGTTCCACCGCCTTTCCCCACTTCCCACCTGCAAAGAGCATTGAGGCCATCATAACATTCTAGAAGATGCCACCTGTTTACACTGCACCTGCGCACAAGGCATTTCAGCATACTTTTAGGCCCTTTAGTGGTCGACAGGCGATGCGGGCAACATGTTTTACCAATTTACTGTATGGTATTAAAGCACGTGTGTGACAGTGAACAAGAGAAGCAGCAGAGGTCAAGCCCTAAAAATTAAAGTGGGGGACTCATCATCAAACGCAATAGGATGTGATGCCGCCAGAAATTAGCATATAAACGTGAAATATGCACATTTCATTAAATTGGCTTTGCGTAACCACCAAAATTGCACTGGACGAATGCCATTTGCCTCTCATAAAATCAACAGACACACAAAACCAAGAGAGGATATTTTCTTCTAATAGTGTATTTGAAAACGTTAAAAGGTGTGCGTGTAGAATCATTACAAATGTTTTCCCTGGAACTTGCAGTACCGAAATGAGACAGTTCACCTTCAGTTGTTTGTTATTTTTCATTATGTTATATAGTGCAGTGGTGAAGTGTCCGGCCTGCAAACCTGACTGCGGTCAGCTTTATTTCATAAATTCAAAGAGTACATTTAGGGTTTCTCATTTTAGCTGGGCGGGGACTGAGTCCACCATTGATATATTAAAAAGGCTTGTTATAGTCTTCCAAATATCAATCCAGAAAGAAGAAACACATTTACAATCAAGAAACATGTGTTTGAAGGATCATGGGGATTGAAGGCAGCTCCAGCCTTTGTCATTTGAAAACCGACCACATTTAAAAACATATAACGGTGTGACAAAAATTCTGTGATGAAAGAAAAACATTGTATTAGATTTGCAGCAGGTGTCACTTTAGACATATGGTTCCAAATTCTAGGCCATTCCAGTTGATTATACATAAGTGAAACATCTTGTTGCCATGCTGAAATACAGTCTTGTGATGAACTTGATAAGGAAGTTTTACAAAGGATTTTATGGCAGCTGACATTATTGACTTACTGAGTAATTCTAACCTTTCAGCATTAGGAGAGGGGATTTTGATAACAAGAGAGTCATAGTTTTCGGTTATGGCATTAATAATAGAAGGTGCTGTAAAAAAAGAGAGGGCAACATTACATTTACATGCAAGTGCATTAAAATCAATTGGGCTACCAGAAACAACTAACTGATCTAGATATTTGATGGCTTTTCAATCGCTAGCAGGATGGGTGGTGGAAGAGATAAATACATTACAGGTGGTATAGCAGGCACTCAAATAGAGAGGTAAAAGGAAACAGGCCCACCTACGGGCCACTTGATCCAAGAACGGCTGTCCAAGAATGCACACTGCAGAAGGTGGAGGGCTCTGTGTGTCAGGGGGCCTAAAAATTTACAAAACACATATACACGTATACACATGTATATGTTTTGTACATTTTCAGGCCCCCTGACACACGTAGGTGGGCCTTTTTCCTTTTACCTCTCTATTTGAGTGCCTGCTATATAAAACCTGTAATGTATTTATCTCTTCCACCCCCCATCCTGCTAGTGATTGAAAAGCCATCTTTTTGCTTTTCCTTGCAGCTACGCCTAGGGAATATTGATTTCCTCCTTTGAGTACTCACTATCCGAGTTTTTCGCCGCCACAAGAACTGTTACAAGGTAACTGGCTGCCTTGTTTTTCTAGGTTCACCTTCCATTTATGGTTATTCTGAAACACTAATGGCATTTTACGCTGATTACGTTTCTTTCTTTTATTTACAATAGGTCTTGTGATTGGCCCACACTTATAGTTTGTGATGATAGGAATTCTAATAGACTCCTCTCCTGAAGAAAGATCTGTACTTATGACAAGGAACTGAAACATGTTGAGACTTCACGACTCCGGATAACATCAGAGCCTCTAAACTGAACTAAGTTTAAAAACATCGCAAATTAGTACACATTGATTGAACCACTGATATTGTACTCATCTGTTCTTACTTTTGTTCACCACCAGTTTATTGCTTACCGTTTTGTCATTGTTTTCCTATTTCTTACAGTATGTTATTGATACCTTATAATTTATATTGTTGACATTATTTATTGGTGTTTGATTGTGATTATGTTGTCGCATGTTGACTGATTTAATACTTGTTTTAATCCGGCTTTATTAAACTTAAGTGTCTTACTGTCAATCCTGTAGTAGGCCTGCCTATCTTTGCACTTACAGCAATAGTTGCAATTGACCTGTGCATCCTTGTTCTATTCCCTTTATTCTACTGAGTTAAATCTCCATCTATTGGGGGAGTGGGACTTTGGCATGGGAGCTAATTGCAAATGGACCGGGGCATGATCTGATAATGCTATACAATCAATCTTGGTACCAACAATAGAGTTTACATGGGATTTGGGGATAAATATATAATCTAATCTAGATAAGGTATTTTGAGGACTAGAAAAGAAAGTGAATTCGGAATCAGAGGGTTGAGTTATACGCCAGGTGTCCACGAGGCCCAATTCGGAAATAAATCTGGTAAATTGCTTATGGGATTTCATAGGTTTATAGCTCACATTGGATTTTCCATCTATGTACAGATCCATCATTTTGTTGCAATCTCCACACACAATCAAATTATATGGGTTTGAAAGGAAAATATAATTTTTAAGTTGTACCCAAAAAGAGGGATGTGACGACGTGGGTCCATAAACATTAAGAACAGTAAACTCTATAGAGTCAATCAGAAGCCTAACCATTACCCATCTACCCACATAGATTGCTTGTTCTTTTATCAATAGTACAGGCACCACTGGACTACGCTTTCCAGAATGCCTTGTACTCATTCACTTTAGAAGTTGAAACAGTGTATTATGACCGGCTCAGTACTGTCACCACTGGCATTCACTCTGCCTCACTAAGTATAGGTGCCTGTACGTACTAATATGTTCCATAACATATTTCCCTCACCCTATGTAAATTCAAGCTGAGGGCGGCATATCCTAGGCTGCATTCTCTCCCTCACTCAGTGTGGAAAGCCAGTTAGTAGACTATAGGTCCCTGAATGTACTCTATCTTAGCACAGCTGTCCACCCGAAGTGACAGTTCCCACAAGGCCCTTTGCTTGTCAGCGCAGACAACTACATTGTGTTATTTATCCCAGATCGCTGCATCTTACTTAATACAAATGGCTCCACAAAACGATGTGTTGCATATACCAGCAGGCCTCCCACAATCCAGATGCCTCAACAGGATTCCATGACACAAGAGGCACTCTCCCCACCACGCACAAGACTACGGGCATAATTCACAGAAGCTTTTTATAATGGCAAAAACCCATTGGAAAACGTTTTGAGAAGTAGTCCCGTGCACAGTGTGTGTTTAAGAATTAAGGAATGCACGTTGCTCTCCTGCGTTTGGAATACACTACCAGACTGCATTTCTATGAATGCACGCTCATTTACACAGGACAGGGACCTCCAGACGACTACGTGCCCCAGTATACACTTTCCTTCACAAGGCACAGATGACCCTAAAGGCCACTTTTCCACAAATACACTGCCTACCTCAGTTTAGAGCTTTCCGCATAAAGCCCACAAAGAATGCACTTTGGTCCACTCAGTTGACGAACACACACGCACGCACGCACACGCACACTTTCTCTCTCCCTCTCTCTCTCTTTCTCATTCTCTCCCCCCCCCTCTCTCGCTCTCTCACTTTCTCTCTTCCCTCTCTCATTCCTTATTATTGGTGAATGATTCTTGGGTGAAATGACCTTGACTTTCCAGCTGTGGACAATGAAACTATTTCACCCTCAAATGTGCCTCCCAAGAGTCACTTTGCCTCACTCAATAGGCATAAAGCTCATGACTACATGTACCATGATGCACCAGCTCAAAGGGGAGGATGGGGACCACAGACTATCAGTGATCTGTGTAGCCTTACCTTTTCCCTTTACCCATCTGCCCACCCAAGCAGAGTCTCATTGGTTGAGGACTCTGGGTGGGATCAGAGTGAGGACTTTAGTGGCTGCTGAATAGCCGACACTATCAGAGACGGCAGGAGGAGGAGGAGGCTAACCACTCCTTTTTTGGCATGGCTGAGCACTTTTCATATTGTTTGGTTCCTTGTCTAATACTGTAGGCATGTCTGTCTTTAGGCAGAGCGAATAGAGGAACGTTTTAAGGTTCTTCTCCGGGGAAGGGAAGTATTATTGATGTAGTCATTGTTTATATGAATGTGGGTTGTTTCTGTTCTTAACCCGTATCGGCATTAGAGCGAAGCCACAGGTAAGTTAATAATGTTTAGCGTGCACAATGTTTACGAACATACAAAGACTTGGCACATCATCTGAAACATATATAGGCAAGACATTAGCATATGATTTAGGGAGATGCCCTAGCATTCTGCGACGGTGAGGGACAAACACACGTAGGGTTGTGTTTAAAAGTGCATAGTGCATGTGATATGTCAGAACACACTAAATTTATGGGTAACGATGACAAACATCAAATAGCACCAAGACTGAAAACACTATTTAAAAAGAGAGCACACAATGTTAACACCATGGTGAGCACCATGTGTGCAGAGGTGTGCAATGTGTGTGCGTTTGTCCTTTACTGTGGCGCAAGTTCGAGCCGATCAGGAAAAGCTGAGATTTTCGGGGAGGGTGTATTCGCATGCAGTCTCCGGTGCATGCACATTACACGCATGTCTGGAATGTGTAGTATCCACAGTGCAAACATTTGTGATCCATTGCCCACCAGAGCACTGTTTATAGCGTACAGATTGAGGCTATGTCTACAGACAACCAGCCCAACACTAGTTTAGTTTAGTTTATTCATTTGTATTGTGCACCAGGCCCGAGGGTATGAGGGCGCAGGAGCAACAAGGTTATTCGCAGCTTGGTTACATGTTACTATGCAGTACAGTAATTACAATGGTTTTATGGATACAATGCAGTAGATACAATAGATAATAGATGATTGAAGCAGTCATGAAAAAGGCAAAAGTTTACGGATTTACCAATATACATATTTACAGGTAGGTAGCGGTGAGGTGGGATGAATGGAATTGGCGGTCATTGTTCTTTATCCAGTGTATGTAGTTGCGTCTAAAGTGTGTGTAGGTTTGGGGTGTTCTTAGAGAAGGTGGTAGGGAGTTCCAGTGTTGGGCTGCTTTCACCTGGAAGCTGTTGCCACCCATTTTGGTGCCTTTGAATCTGGGAACTGTGAGAAGATTAGCGTTGGAGGTTCTAGTAGGTCTGTTGGAGGTGTGTGTACTTATTCTGTCGACTAAGTAGCGGGGGGCAGCGTTGTCAAGTCACAGAGAGG
Organism: Ambystoma mexicanum; assembly: GCF_040938575.1. Lineage (NCBI taxonomy): Eukaryota > Metazoa > Chordata > Amphibia > Caudata > Ambystomatidae > Ambystoma > Ambystoma mexicanum. The sequence continues at coordinate 107,667,450 of NC_090926.1, read as the reverse complement.
CTCTCCAATGCGGATGCCATAGGCTTAAGGAGATGGGATTAAGTAACCGATACACTTTCACATTTCAAGTGCCAGAGGCCATTCATGTTCTGGGACACCGAAAGGGCCAATCCTCTCACTTAAACGTTGTCTTTGAATACTGTAATATTTATCATTATGTGTCTGGCAGTCTAATTAAACTGAGCATGGCCCAGCTGATACTAATGTGTTTTGCAGGGCCTTGAGTGGGCAGTGGCTATCCGGGTGGAACCTCAGTAGTCTCCAAAAGGTACCCCTGAGACTGGGCTCCACCTTAACTCCCCCCACTAGCGCTGAACCCTGTAGGCATCCCTTTCACTGTACATGTTAATGTTAAAGGATATTTGTACCAGGCACTATCACCACTGGAGTGGTGGAAAACAAAAGGGCTGCAAGCAGGGGTCAGTGCCACAAATTAAGAAACAAAGGGAGAGGTGGATGCAGCCAAATAAATGCTAGCAATGCACCTGCTTCTCCCACTGACCTCTTACAAAAGCGGCATAAAACGTACCAGTGCCTTTTTGTGAGATGTCAGTGAGAGTTGCAGGTGCATTGCTAGCACTTACCTCTCTGTTTGTTACATAACTGATATGGTGATCCGTGCAGGAAGTCATTTTACTTATTGTGAAAGGGCTGTCTGCAGGGTTGGTGCTGCAGATTAAGATACACAAGGAAAGGAGGGTGCAGCTGAATCAATGCTAGCAATGAGCCTGCCTCTCCTTTGACCTCTAAAACAAATCCTGCCCTGCCATCTCTTGCTTTTGACCTGCCTCCGTCAAGTACTGAAGTACCCCCATACACACCCTTGCCCCTCAAATCCCCTGTAAATCCCCCTCGATTTCTCATCCCACTTAAAGCACTGCCATTTTGTACCATTCTTAGCACATTCACAAAATATTGTGCCATATTTGAAAACAACTTTTGTGTTCATTGTAAAGCTACATGTCCATATAAGCTGGAAAGAGTTTCATGTCTTCTGAGGACATTCCAGATGCTGCACATAGCTGTGAAGTGGAGGCCACATGCAGTGTGAATGAGTATTGAATCTGCTATCACAGGAAATGCCCGCGGCTTTACCGCCGTTCGCTTCTAATCAGGACTTGTCTGATGATCACCAATGACCATACCGGGCCGGCTCGAGGACCTCATTCCACTGAATCGAATGTCTGAAGGGACCCCCAAAAATTGAAGGAGGCATAGGAGTTTGCTAGATAGGGGTGTGGGGGGTGGACATGTGGAGAATTGAGGCCAGGGATGTCCCCCTAGAAATGAAAGTGGGGGGTTTATGGGATATTTTCAGCCATGGAAAAATTAACTGTAAGGCCAGGTAAGGCCACTATGAAATACTTTGGTCTAATGGCAAGGCACACTAAAACATGACAGGCCTAAAACCTTAACACAACGAAAGGGCCTGGTGAGTGACAAATGTGTCTTGCTGGAATTACACAGTGAACAGAGTATCCTGAAAAATGTGTCTTTCTGAAGATGCCACAAGAAATAGTGTTTTAAGGAAAGTGTGTATCTTTCTATAGTTGAAACATAAGTCTGCTGAAAAGTATACTCAGATTGCAAATTGGAGAGGCACATTGCTGACTGAGAGATAAATGCAGTATTGTCATTGAAACTGACACACATGGAAATGCTGTGCACCATGAGAAAGTAAATAAGTGGGCCTAGCTTGCGAAATTCAAAACAATGTTAGACTCTTTCATTTCAGGTGACTAAGGCCCATTTTTCAGCAAAAAAACAGATATCATGTAAATAAAAATAAATTTGTGAGTGACCAAATTGAACAGCAGCCCTTCAATTTAAGTTTGCCACATTATTAAAAATTGCTGCATGCAAAGCAAATAAAAAGACTCTGGGTTAGCCAAAATGACATGTCTAATGGACAGAGGGGCTGACTCCAAACACATAAATTCACACAAAATACTTCCCCCACACCTGGCTTTGCAGAGGCTTCCCCACCTGACAAACAATTGCTTTGAACCTTTCATGCCCAAGTAGAAGGATGTAGCTATAGCATGAGAGATATTTATTGTGGGGCTGTACAAACAGGGGCTGCAATCCAGTGCAGTTGAATTTTGAGAAATACCCCTAATTGAAGAAATGTTACGGACTAATTCATGGCTTCCTTGGGGGGTGGACTAATTCATGGCTTCCCTTCTGGGGGATGGCATGCCATAAAAAGAAGATTCAATCTTTGCTGTATCCCTTAGTTCAGCTTTTGGGCTCCACAAGAGTGAGTGATCATTTTATTGAAGGCCTGAACCATGTGGGTTTGGAGGCTGCGGGGTGGAAAACTGAAACTACCATTTGTTGATGCTAATTATGTGGTCATTGACTTACATTGAAAATTGTATTTTATTTAATAATTTTGAGACTGGGAGACTTACGTGTTGTGGCCAATTTTAAAGCACATTTTCAGGCTATGGTATTAATGTGACTTTCATTTTGATGCGATTGGGAGTTTTTTAGTTACATAAAAAAGGTGTTTCTAGCTGCCCTGCAAATGTCCTGAATCTGAAAGTTGGGGAGCTGATGACTTTTGAAATCAAATATCTGGTTAGGACGTTTCATATTCCCAACTATGTTAGTTTTCGATTAAAGGCCGAAAAACCATAGAGCGCTCGTGCTATGTTGTGCCAGAGTGAAAGTAACTGCTACCAATTCATCATGAGTATCGGAATATTAATATCTATTTTATCAGTAAGTTACTAAAATTTGCCATGCAGGGAGCTTTTGAGGAAAAAAGCTGTAATGTTAAAAAAATGCAAATGATAGAAGGTGTGTTCTTCTTCACTTCACTCCAATGACAGAACTCGCCTAGCTTATCCGCAGGGAGGGGTAGGCTCTTGGGAGGAGGAAGAGAGAATGATCCTCCAATAGGAAAATGTGCACCAAGAAACTGGCATCTCCTAATTGTAATAATTGGAGGTGTGACTTATAAATTAAAACGCATTTGCTCTATGAAGACCGGGATCAGACAAGGAGATAAGCTGCCTAAAAAAAACATCCTTGAGGGAGAGCTGGCAAACATCTTCCAGGACTTGCCCTTAATCCACCTGGGGGTTTCCTGAGACACCTGCCTGACATCTAACATTGAGAGGCCTTAAACCTTGCCTGGGAGAGAGAAACTAGGGGAAGCCAACAGATGACTAGGTCCTGATCCTTATGGAGAAGCAATATGACGGATGAAAGTCGGTTACGATCTCTGACTGAAGTGACCAGGCCCTATGCTGTCCTAAGAGGAGCCTGTTTGTCTTCTTCAAGCTCCCAAAACAGAGGTCCCATGTAAGTAGAATTGATCAATTTCAATCCAAGTGTGTGGGGGGTCTGCCTGCCTTAATATCTTCCCTTCATAGTGGGTGGTGGTGCAAATTGTGTAGACCCTTAGCATATTTGACTGTATATTAATTTAATTAACTCCCAATTAGATTGACACAGGGGTGGGGGAGGCTTGGAAGAGTTCAAAACGTCCACCCTCTGTCTTAGCGGGAATAATGTTATAGTCACATAAAGTAATTGGGGTGTCCTGGCCACATAAACAAAATGAGTAATTGTCACCATTCCCAAACCTTGCCTTTAAAATCAAAAGGTTTTTGTTTCATTTCCAAACCTTGGCTTTAAAGCAAAAAGGTCATTTTGCCTAAAACAAAATTCCCCACTGATACCACTTCCCAAAACGTGCTTTTAAAAAAAAGGTATTCTTATCCCAAAAACGAAAACCCCAATTGTCACCACTCCTTTAACATAGTATTGAAACAAACAGTGTGCCCTTGGCCCAAAACGAAATTTCTAAAGTTTCCCCACTCCCTAGACCTGGCCTTTAAACGGGCTGCTGCATATCACTGATGCCTGGATTTTGGTGCTGGGGGAGAGGCATTTTACAAAGTGAAACTAGTGTCCTTTCCAGTGACCAATATACACTCTCTCCTGAGAGTGAGTAAGTGACCCTGATAGCAGAAGGATTTTAGATTATATTTTGGTGAAAAGGAAACAGTATGCTTGTTGCCACATGCATTTGTCCAAATCTGTGTTTCCAAAACTGCAAGCATTTTAAAGTGTGCAGGAAATTAAACAAAGAACGGCATGTACAATGTGTAACACATTCTCATGTTAAAACTGTGCTTTGTTTTCACTCTAAACTTTATCAAGTAGTATTTCCCTGTTTATTGTTGAAGTTTGGTTGTGTCCCCCAGAGAAGGTGGCATGTCTCATCATTAAAGATTCATTGACAATAGAATATAAATAAATATATATTCTGCCTATACCTATGCCTGGTTCATGGCTCATTGTTGGCACGGGGGAGGGGTCTACATGGCTATATATGAGTCATAGATAGGACGTGTTGAATCCCAACCACCAGTGTGTTATGGTCTCCTTTAATTCGGTGGGGGAGGAACTCCCTATGTTGAGCGTGGTATCACACTATATCATTACAGGTGCCTTTTAGGCATTAAATCGAATGTAATGTAACATGGTTTTATATAGTGGCCTTATGCCAATAATATTGGCCATGCTACGTATTGTTTGCCTTGCTGCACAAAAAAGGGAAATGCCAAGAAAAAAGATGGAAAGAGGCGTTCGGTAATCAGCTTGCAGCGTCATAAAATTGCAGCATAGTGAAATCAACGGCATAAAGACATACAACCGCTGTAAAGTTCTCCTGCATTAGGAAAAGTTGACATTGAAGGAGCCTGTAGGGTACCATACAGCATTTAAATTAATCATCTCTGGAACTATCCGCCATCTTTACATATTCCAATAAGCAGTTGGGCTACCAACCACCCTGTACACCAAGAACCACCGAGCTGGTCGAAAACGATCCACTCCTCTGCAAATTGTTCTAGTTGTAGCTATGATGTCTAAGACTTGCTTGTTGCTCGCCAGGACACACCTTTCAGAAGAATGTTATCAGTGGCACAGCCAAAAATAACTTCTTGGAAGACAGAGGGTAAGTTACCTACAAAGCCTGAACACATGCAAAAGATTTCGACGAGTGTCACAGAAAACACAGAGGGACACGTGCAATACATGGATACTGGGGATAGTTTCATCCCAATGAAACATGACTGAGTTGAATGAGTATTTAATCAAGGAAAGGTCCTTATGATGTTGATATGAAGATTGTGAGGTGCAACGTGTGTTCTGGTTAACAGATTGCATTATGAAGAAAGAGGCATTGTTGATTTTAAGGCACAAGGAAAGAATTTCACTCTATCAGTATATCAATTCTTCAGCAGGGGGTGCTGTAGGATAAACATCTGTTATCTGTCAATAGCGCCAAGATGCCCTGCTGGGGGTGAACATGCGCTATACAAATACACCTGTTACGTTATGTTATGTTTCACCCACCACACACCATAGGTAGCCCCAAATCCAGTGGTCACTTGAACTTGATGCACCTTGGGGCACGTGCCCGCCTCTCCGGGGCTCTTGGGAAATTGTCCTTCAGCCACCTCACGACTTTTTCCACTACAGGAGTATTTTCGAGTGTAAGGTTTCCACCCCTGGCAAGGAACATTTTGGAGGCGACCAGGGCATAAAGAGAGGTTCAAGTGCAATAATGACGTGCACTGTCATGCGGTTTCTTAGTCTAACGATGCCACAGGCAGAGGGAGCTACTGAAGCTGTTGTCTGCAGCTCGGTGAATGCAAATTGTAAGTTGTTGATAGTAGATAATTAATGCATAATAATTACCTGTCTTGTCGGGTGTAGTTGATAGCTGTCCGTGCAGTTGGTGGTGGTGTAGTGCAGCCAGGGAATGTCGGTGATTGACAGCTATTGCAGCACCAGTTTAGGCACCAACTTCTCCATGATCATGTAAAGACATTCTTGACTGTATGTTATAGATTGGACCCACAGGGCGAATCCCAACACGAAGGGACCGAGATTCCATTAGGATGCTAAAAGGTGGTTTCTCTTGACCCCGCTAAAAACACCCCCGGACCGGCTTTGGTTGTGTACCCATGTCAGATGACTACACTTCTCTTCATACATTAACATTTAGCCATATGTTTGACCACCTGTTTGATACGAATGGGCTGGATGGAGCTATTTAATCCCAAGCCAAATTCCTTTTATTGTCTCGGGTGGATAGATACCGGGCGGTTGCTCATTGGTTAAGCACTCGCCTCTGGCATGGGCTAATCTGTACTTCGTGAGTTTGAAAACCCTAATAGGCCAAATGAGCCCTTCCTAAATTGGTAGTAGTAGTTAGTAGCACAGCTGTTAAAGGCGGGAAGGAATCCGGCATAACCCTCTGATATTATAAAACTATAACATTATTATAATTGTTCTTTTATATACCAGAGATTGTTTTTTAAATGCGGGACCTGCATTTGAAACTGTGTTGCGCTGCGCGGTCTTGCTTCCAAGACAAACGCGTTGCCCTTGAGCTATCCTCCCTCACCAATTCTAATTTCCTATTCTAATTTCTCTCTAGTGTTGGCATTTCTGTGCATTTCTATAGAATATTTTGTTATATGCGGCAGGAGGTAGATGCATCCTGGTCACCAGGGCTTTCCGACTCCCTCTAAAAAAAGCTACAAGACAGACAGGCAAAAGCATTACTAAACAAGAATTGGCAATGCCAACAGTTTGGGCTTTTGTGTAGTCATGGGAAAGGCAATTGTCAGGCACTACCAGACTTGTATTAATTGCCCATTGATGGTAGCAGGTGCAAAATGGTGTGAGTACATGGGCATATAATAGCATACGGGTGCCTGGCAAATGTTTAATACTTATCCACAAGCCAAAACTGTTGTCTTTGTCAATACTTGTTTTTAACAGGGCCTCAGTGAATGACAGGCATAGTGCTTATAAAACGAGTGGCTGGAGGTAGACCTGATTAAAGACATTTATATTACACCAGTAACGTGTTTACATGTCCAATTAAGTCATTAACTCTCAGATGACTTCTTAGAAAAACACTGGCAGGCACTTTGAGTGCACAGTTTGATGGTAAGGAGCTCAAAGAGTTCCCATGAGAAGGTGTTTTGGGTAGGGAGGGGCAGGAACAGGGTGGTAATGGCCATGGGGAGTAGCATGGCCATGGGCAGTCAATGGGTGGCAAGTACCCAAACAACACCTGCAGGCTTTGTGGCCCTCCTCCTATGCCATTTCGCCCGATCTGTGCTCTAATGCAGTCGCTTTGGCATATAGGTGGCGCTAAAGCACCCCCTCATAGACTATTCAGTCTCTTTTTAATGTGTACTATGAATCATAGTACACATTTAAAAGAGACTGAGTTTAAAAAAGACCTTGTCGTAGAGAGAGGGAGAGGTAGAGAGACAGTCAGTATGGAAAGGAACTTGAGAGCAAGGGGTGCAGAAAGACAGAACAATGATATGGAGCTCAGAGAGAGTGCACCAGGCTAGAAGGGCAGTGAAAGACAAGAAGAGGAACAGAACGGAGCAAAGCGGGAGGCACGAGACAGGACACGAAGCAGCGGGAGACAGCCGAGGGCAGCCACACAGACTCGGCGTGCGGCCAGAGAGACGGGGCTAACGGACAGAGGGCAGCGAGACAGGCTCGCGTGAGCGGCTGAGTGAGGGCAGTCAGAGAGAGTGGGCTGACAGTGATGCAGGCTCGGCTTGATAGACCGAGGGCAGTAAGAGAGACAGGGCTGAGAGACACAGGGCAGCCAGGAAGGCTCAGCGCGAGAGAGCCGCCGAGCCGTAGACAGGCAGTCAGGTGGCGCTGCACCTTCCCGCTCCGAGGGACTGATGTAAGAAGATGGATTGGCCGGCTCGATGGGTATTGATGTTAATGGAAGCATCTCCTGCTAAGTGCGCGTCTCTTTAAAAGTAATTTTTACACCGCTCAGAGGGCATTGACATGTCAAATCCGTCATTGTTACGGCCCTTCCCGCCTGTGCCGCGTAAATCTTGCAGCGGTTCGGATTCTGACCCGCCCCTCCTCCGGCCTCCCACCGCACCTGACTGCAAAATGGAGGCACGGCACTGCGAAGCTCGCCACTGCACATGAGCGCTGCCAGCCGCAGGTGCAGCGCCAAGCATCTGCAAACTGGCAAGCTATGGCAGGCCACCAAGCCTTTTGGTTAACACTGCAGTGCAAAGTCGGCCCAACCTTCTTTGTGCCAGCGGCGAGAACGATACAAAGCGCTCAAAGGTCGAATTGTGAGTTTGGGGCGAGGTTCCAAATGCCTCCATGCCAATGGAGCTATCACATCAATCTATTTTTTGACAATGTCTCTGTCACAATAAAAAAGTTAAGGTGAAGTGCCAAGCTTCTGCAAACCAATGAGGAGATTAAAGGTACAGTGCTAACCTGCTCCACGCTAATGTGACTACAGCACACGGTCTAGTGCCTAGATCCCAGCGAGGTTTTTACACAGCTCTACACTTCTCTGGGCCAGTGATGAAATGACATCGTGGAGCCTTGGCTTGTCCTTACCAATAGGATGACTGCAGGCTATGGCCACACTTCTCTCTGGACCAGGGTGGTCCAACTCCAGGCCTCGAGGGACCGAAACATGTCGGATTTTCAGGATATCCCTCATTAATATTCCTGAGATAAATGTGCACACAATTATTCTAAATGTCTGCACATTTTATCTCATGAATATTCATGAGGGATATCCTGAAAACCCGTCAGGATTCCTGCCCTCGAGGCCTGGAGTTGGACAACCCTTTCTAGACAGAAATGCCTAATCAGAGAACAAATCTTCTATGCGCTTCTGCACATGAAGGTTTGCAGCACTCAACTTCTTAAGGGTGACCGGGGCTCTCTACAGAGCTTCCCCTAACACAAGTCATACCTGCACTGGAGTGCACTGGGGAGTTTCCAGAGCATAAAACACCCAGAGGGATAAACCCTGCCTGTCTCACGTGTCAAAAACACTCCAGTGATGCTAGACATTGCCAACCACAAGTTTTAAACTGGATATTTTGCACAATTTTCTCTGGAACTGGGCTAAATTACTCCTACTTCAAAAACAGAATAAAACATGACAAAAGGCAAAGCGTGCAACAATTTTGTATGAAATTATTTAGAAGTATCTGGTTCAGTGTATACACTTCTAGAGGCTTTCCAAATTGTTCAATATTGTTAGATTGCAAATCCATAATCATTCATGAAATTCCCTGACTTTTCAGAAACTCAACTGTGATTTCAGAAGGAGGAAATGTGAAGTGCTGGAAACTTCACAATTGTTTCTGTTTCTGAAGCAGAATCCTGATCATTTGCACAGCACCTTATTCCAAGCAGGTAGGAAAGGTCAGAATTCTTCAAATACCTTCTGCCAGTGCCAATACTGGCTTCCACTTACCACTGTGTCTTTCAGTGTGCCGGCCAACCATGACCTATGACATCACCGCAGAGGGCCTGAGGTCCACTTCCAGGAGAAACATAATAATTGGTGACAAAGACAAAGGGATCCTTAGGCACAAATGAACAGATGGGCTTGCATGGATGAGGTGTGCAGGAAGGCCACGGGTTGAAATGTGGCTTTGGATATATGCTAGAATGAACAGACGTCCCGGTTTTCCTGGGACAGTCCCGGGAAATCGCCCTACGTCTCTGGGTCCCAGGAGTTTTTTGATTTTAAAAACCAAGGGTTCGCAAGGGTGGGTGGCCACGGTCCTGGTTTTTGCCAGGACCTGATTTCAAATCCCGAAATCGGGTCCAGCGCAACTGTTCCTACGTGAATATGGGCATTAAATGCTTTAGACAACCTTCCCCTCCCCGGCCGCTCTCCTCCAATGAAAGGAGTGTGCCTGTGAGCACACCCCCTACCTGCTCCCCATAACAGGCCAGCGACATAGAAGTAGGATTACAGTTTTATTTATATTTACTTTAGTCCTACTTTTATGTATATGGACTGTCCCGGTTTTAAAAAAAATCTTGTTACCCTAATGTATGCATGTATTTATATTTTATATGCCGCAAAACTAGCTTGAGAGCAACGGAGAGCTGTACAATAGTTAATGGAATAGGAGGGCAGCTGGGGGTACAGTTTCGCTCACCCCACTTTTGTCAAAGGGGACCCCACTCCAAAAAAAGACTCAGACGGTTGGTCAAGTCATCCATTTATTCAATTTCAGCATTCGCGAATGGGCATGACTTCCTGCACATTCAAAAGACTGCGCAGGAGTGAGCTGATAAGCATTAGGTCGGCAGGGTTTATATACATTTTCAAGTATCATTGGTTCCAATCTCTAGCACGTGCACAAAGAAGGAGTTTACATAAGCATAGCAGTTAGTCACGTAATCTTCCTCCCCCCATCCCTCCTTCGTGCAGAAGAGTTCCTCGTAAACACACTCCTGGGGTGAGCTGATAAGCCTAAAACTGCAGAGTCGTTACGCCCTTCTCTGCATCTCAGGGGCACTCTTCAGGAATTCACTTCTGCTGTTCATGGCTATTTTGTATCTGTCGTGCCATGCCTTTACCACCCTCCGCCCTTCCCTTCTTCTTGGAACTTGTCATCTGATTAACAAGAAAACCAACTTTGCAACACTGCCTAGTCGCACGCAATCACCCTTTTCTGCTCTGAGGCTCTACAGGATTCACCTTGCTACAACATGGGCAAAACCTTACTAATTTTTGTATCCCCACAGCTCACCCTTGGTCCAGAGTGGTGATAGAACCGGGCACAGAGTTACCTAAGTTGAGACTCGGAGTTCCATGAAGGGAAGGCTTTTTAGTTGTTTCCTGAACTGCAGGAGTATTGAAGCAGTCCTGATTGCCACTTGGATGATATTCCATTATACCAGGGTGTAGAGGAAGAGGCAAATACCCCTACCAGAAGCTCCGCCCCCCATGTTGCCTATATGTTGGGAACCGGAAATTGCAACATGCGCAGTGCCAGTGAGGATGCCTATACCGCAAAGAATCCTTGAGACATGGTATTCATTGGGAAAACCCCATATGCATTCACAAAGGATTAACGGTCTTCTGGAAAAAGTCCCAGAAGAAGTGTGAAAATGAACGAGAAAGACGACTGGTGACGTCATATGAAGCAGAATTGACTCACTCAGAAAAGACACAAACGAAGAAGGAATAATGACATTCTATAGGATCTAATGATGAAGTATCGAAGTAAAGCAACATTTCGGTATCAAAATGACAATTGCTTGTGCGAAGAAACACTGAAGAAAATGCAAAGTCATTTTACAATTGTACAGATGCAGTAACACAAGTAGTAAAAGTGATCTTGAGGCTGGCTACGTAGTAAATAGATTGTTTTGATGCTCCAATGTATATTCATAGGAATGTATAGAATCTGGATGTTGCACAATGCACTTTAGCAACTTAAACCCTGTGAATTTATTTATTAAATTTATATAGCGCGCAGGCAGCCCAGGGGCATTGTGGCGCTGTTACTTGCAAGGAAGACTTAGTTACAATGTGTGCAGGTTGTGCCTTGGGTTACAGTGAGGCAGTGACCTGTGATCAGATATACCACATAATACATCATACAATACAATTATGAGGGCTAGGCCATGTAATTGTTAGATGAACAGGGTCGTTTTCAGGGTTTTCCGAAAGGCGGTCAGTGAGGGTTCAGATGAAAAGGGCTTGAAGTGTGGTGTAGCTGGAAAATAGCTGATGGCGAAGGAGAATTCAAGAAAGGCCGGCTGGCCCAGTGTCAAGAGTCAAGGCCACCGTGAGCCTGGTTGTCTGTCAAGAAGCTACATAAACATAAGAATGAAACAAACGTCTGTTTGAGGTGGAATGGAAAAACACTGAAAGTGCCAAGAGTTCATGATTTAATAATATTTTATGCAGCAAAGAGCTCGAAAACATGGTCTCCAGTCACATGGTCAGATGGAAATAGATTGTGGGTCGAGTTGCACCGAAACCAGAAGATAAGACCATGCCATACTGCCTTTTATTCTCAGGCACAGTGAGCTTCTACAAGACCGAGTTCAAAGCCTTAATTGAATGGCAGACTGAAGGAGTGATGATGGATGAGGGCTAATTGGGTGGGGAGGCATGACCAGGCCAACCCTCCCAGCACCTGGGGTAACCAGCGTGTGTGCTGCTAGCAAGTGGAATATTCCAGAAGGGTACAAGCGTGCCAACCAATTATAGAGGGCTACGTATCAAAGAGCCCTATAGTTTAAGAAGCCAATAGGGTGTTGAGTATTAGTATGACACGGAAGATGACTTGCACTTGGGATGGGCTTAGTTGTCCACCTGACCTTAGAGACCCAATCACAACCCATGTCAGTATGGAACACATACCTAGATGTTCCCTTTAAGCCTATCGCTTTCCATAGTAGGTTTTCGTAGTTTGCCACGTAGGATGACATCAGTAGTGACACACTTTTAGTATAAGAATGCTGTTTTTTCATGTGATGCTATGGGAGAAATTAAGCGAGCGTCTGATGATGTCCGTTGTAACTCCCTGTTTTAGATAATTGTTAATAAAACAGTACAGTGTTTTGCCAACTTCCTGAGTCGTTTTGATTATTGATGTATGAGTAAGTTCTGCATCCCATCCATCTCTAAGTATTGCTACTTTGTCTTAAAGGGCCCTAAGTCGCAGGGTTTACCTGGTAGTAGAGGTAGGATGGTTAAAGACCCATTGACCCAGTAAGCTCTTAAGGGTCTCGGAATATCGGACGTCCTCTGCCATTTAGCTGGAGGACCGCAAGGCTTCCTATGGATAGCGGCCTAAAGGATCTTGCAAAATAATAGAGGTAGATGGGACGGGTCCCTATTTCACGAAATCCCCTCCTGGTTTCGAGAAGCAGCTGTGCGGACCGAAAGCAACAGTGGCCGGTTGAGGAGGAGACGATCCGGGTGGTCAGGATCTGAAAAGCGAATGGTGAGTAGATTGAGAAAGGTGGCAAAAAATGAATGAATAATGATTGGGGAAAGTGATAATGGGAAGAAAGTAACGGAGGGTTGGTTGGGTATTTATTTAATGACGAAGAGTGTCACATAGAGGTATATGGCCAGGAGCATCACAGATAAGCCGAGAATTCTACATTCAAGGAATGTTTAGAAGAAATTATTTCAAAATCCAAGTGGATAAGAAGACGACGTGCTAGACATGGTCTGTGAAAGGAAATAACGTACACTCCAATTGTAGTAGTATATTTAGGGGCAAGGATAGCAGCTAGGAGCACTGAGAAGAGATACATGTTGAGGCCAGCTAGTCTGTCTGTTTGTGTATGTTATGTATTTATTTTGTATAGAGAAAAGAATGAGATGTTGGATAAGCGACAAACGATCGATTGTGTTAAGAGGTTGAGAGTAAAAACATCTATTTTATTTAGTAATTATCGGTACAAACTGAATAGATAGATTGAAGTAAAGTATGAAATAGAGGCTTGGAGTAGCAATGATTGGTGTGTTCTCATACTTAGTATTTTTCTGAAATGTATTCTTTTTGTGTGAAATAATGGTTAGTATTGACAGTCAATTGAGACCCGTCACAATGGGGGAGGTTACTAGAACATCTATGTAAGCAACTGCCAAAGCTCGCAGCCAAGCTTAAGCAATACAGTGCAGAATGGGTTAAGGGCTCGGCAGATAAGATGTTCATGCCATGGCCACAAGGGGGATCGCTGTCAAAAGCGGTTTTGCAACACATGACCACATACTTGCAATTGGAAAAAAGGTTAGCTAGTTTGGAGCTTTGGAAGATGTACCAGGAGGAACGGGAAGTCCCGTCTCCTGAAGACTGGATGCTTAACCAGTGTAAAGAGGGGGGGTGTTGCGTCTTCTGATCCCCCGACCGTGCCTGAAGTAAATGGTGATAGTACAAAGGATGATGGATTGTATCCATTAAGGGAACTAAAGGGAGCAACAGGGTATAGTAATCCGATACATGAATCACCTGCTTATAGCAGTGATGAGAGTCCAGAAAGGACTTCAGAAAAAAAAGTTATCTCTAAAGTCTTGAAAGACAAAGAGAAAAGTGAACGGCCAAATGTGACCCTAGAGATGGAAAGAGAAATTAAGAGATGGAAAGGAGAAAAAGAAAAAGCTGACGAGCTAGCGCTCTTACAGAAGGAGTGGATGGGTGGTCAGATATTGCTCAAACTTGATGGGAAGAGCATCGAGGAAGTGAGGCAGGGAGAAGATCAAGATGAGCAGGATAAAAATGAAATGACAGGGAACAAAAGAAACGACTGAAAGAAGATGAGTAGACAAAGACGAGAACAGATGTACCAGGAAGAGCAGCCAAGAAAGGAAGAACGAGCAGAAGAGCAAAGAAGATATGACAATAGACAGAGAGCAATCGAAGAAAGAGATAGGTTGGAAAAGAAGAGAGAAGAAGAGTAAGAACAGAAATGGAGAGATAAAAGAATGCAAAGACGCAGAGATGAGAAGGTATGTAGGGCAAATGAAAGAAGGGAAGTGAAAAGACAGGAAGAAGAAATGGTTAGAGAGGAAGCAAAGAAACAAAGGGAATTTGACCATGAGATGGAATGAAAGAGAAGACAGAGGGCACGCGACATTGATCTCATTGAAAAAGAGATAATGGGACCAAGTCCATTAGTATTATGGGGCAACATAGAAGAGTTTTTCCTGTTGCAAGATGCAATGCCAGGCCCATCTAGGGTAAACTTAGAGGAGAATTTTGAGATAGGAAATATCAGGATCGATAAAGTGTATCAGGAGATGAGGACAAAAGTGGATTAAGAAACAGGGAAAAAGAAGATTGATCAGAAATTGCCCAGTCACAAGGCAAGGAAGGAACCCTGCATAGTCTCGAGCATAGAGCCTTGTCTTTAGACAGGCAGACTCTGAACAGAGACGAGAAAGATGACAGACATACAAGTTGGGGACAAGATATGTCAGATGAAGATAGGGAAAACTTCCATGAGGAGGAGGGTGTCGGTGCATGCGGTCATGAGGGATGTTTCCACACAGACAAGGAAGTGAGATGGTCAGACTTAGACCAACATAAAGAAAGGATGCCAGAGCCTATGGCATACCCAGAGCAACCTAAAGGGTGATCACATAGTCAGAGGGGGAATCACCGACATATGTGAGCAGACTAATGTCATTGCCAGGGAAAAGCCGATTAGAAACCATTCTCCCTACTATGGATAGGCAGACGATGGGAGCCGATTGCGACTTTAGGATTCTGCAATTCCCTTTATTAGAAAAAGGAGGGGTCAGGCCGCAGTATATCCCCTGGCCCCAGGTGGATAAAGATAATGTACGATGCAAATTGCCCAGCTTAACAGCGGGTACATGAAAATGAATGTTGGAATTGGAAAAAATGACAGGATGAAATACCTTAGCCAGAGTGAACATTAAGGGACTTTTAGCAGCTATCCTTGGGGGAAGGGCTGATGACATTTGGACGAGAGCAGGATACTCAATTTTCACAGCACAGAACACAGCGCATGACAGAGCGCTGTTTAAATACTGTAGGGCGGAAGTCTAGAAAGTGCTTAGAGTACAATATCCTGATACGTCAGATATGGGTGTAATTATGGCATGTAAGATGAAAGAGGATGAAGATCCGCTTGCTTACACTCAAAATGTTCAAGAACGGTGGTATTTGTAAACTCGAGAACCCTGGGGGAGATAAATACCTGTATTCTATCATATTTTGTGTAAAGGGTTGCCAGAAGCAGTTCAGAGACAGCTCAAGAAGCTGGTTGGAATGGAAGCAAAACCATGGCCAGAAATACAGTTGACCATTGTGCATCATTGCCGATTGTTGCATCAGAAAAATAAGAAGAGGGAAGATGCTAGGAAACTTGAGGAAGCTAAATTAGTTCAGAAGAAATTGTCAAAGTACGCTGTAGAGGGAGCAGTACTGACAAGCGGAGAGGGCTGGGAACGCAGCAAGCAGCGGGTATGTCGCAGACAAATAATCAATGACAACCAGATGAAGGAGGGAACTGGTTCATGCCGAGAGGCAGGGGAACTGGTTTCAGAGGGATAGGAAGGTTGCAGAATAATCAAGGAGGCTTTCACAATAACCAAGGTGGTTTTCAGAATGTGCAGAATGATAATCAAAGCATGCAGGAAGGGCAGATTAGGAGACTCCCTCCTGTGTGTTGGACATGTAGAATGACAGGGTACATCACACGGACATGTTGGAGCCAAGGGTATGTACAAAATGGGCAATTCTCAAGAGGGGGGACAGCTTATCCTCCAGCATATAGCTCACAAGGCAGGGATGGGTTCGCCCAAGGTCAGACAGCATATCAGGCACAAGTACCACAAATGCAACAGGCTTTACAACCACAGCAAACACCATTGAATCACCACAGGGGCAGTCACAAAATGCACCCATGCAGATACAGCAGAGTGCAAACACCGGACAGTTATGGACTCCTTGAGTAGGGGGTGTCACTGTTACGGGAGGGAGTCCTTTTACAGGCACAGGAATAAGCATGTTGTTACGCTCACCTGATATCCCCGGGGGCGTCTGGAAGGCTCTGAGATCTGGAACCCTGGATGCGTAGTTGCCCAGTGCTGAATAATGAATCTTAATTATTTTTAGGGTGAGCTCTCCGTCCTGCGCTTCTTGTGCAGAGGCGCTTGACGTTTGTTGGCGAGCTGCCCGAGTTGCTTCACTGGTGCAGTACGCCTTCCTTGGGTCCAGGCCTGCTGTGACCTCGAATCTGCTGGTAGGCAGGTATGTTTGTTAATTGTAAGTCTTTGTTCTGTTTATGGTGGGAATTTGTTAATGTCTTTATCTCCTTCTTTTCAGGTGCGAAGGTCTTGATTGCTTGCGTGCTGGATGGAGAGGCACGTTTCTAGGTAAGAGAAAGCGCAAAACGCAGTGCCTTTATTGTCTTTTAAAGCTAACCTGTGTTTTCTTCTTCTTCTCCTCACAGGCCGCTGTGGTGCTGCGAGTGAATGAGAGCGCAATGAAAAACAGGCCACTGGAATCCGTTAAGGTAAGTATAGCGCTGTGCGGTTGTTTAATATTGAAAGCGAACCTGAATATGTCTCTTTTCCTTTGCAGATGTTGCTGTGGTGCTCCAGATGGAAGTGTGGTGTAGCGCGATGGAATTCAGGTAAGACTCTTGGAATTTGATGTTTTGGAAGCATGCATTGTAATATTGTATTTCCCTTTCTCGTTATTGCAGGTCGTAATGTTTCGAATAGCAGCTGTGGTAGTGGTTCGCCGGAAGTCCTTAAGATAGTACTCACAGGTGAGTGATGTTTCTTCTTCTCTCGGTTTCCACAGATTGCAGCCCAGTTGAGATGCTGAGTGCTGGATGGTGTTTTCTCAGGTAAAACAGAATAATCTTGTTCTTGTTCTTGTTCTTGCAGGATTACAGGAAGATGCTGAAGACCAGGAGCTGGACACGGTGAGCGTCACGCTGCTGGTTGCAGAATAACACGAAGCATGTTCTGCAGTCAGTGTGTGGTTTATATAGCCCAGGTAAAGTAGTACCAGGAATAGTAGTTCCAGGCCTGCCACACACAAAACACTAGACCGCATGGCTTGGTTCTTAGAACTAGACTGTGTGGGTGCTTCGATGTTGGATTTAAAGGCCCATGTACATAAATGGGACCTAGTTTGAACAGCCCTTCCTTCCTACATATGAGCCTGGTGCCAAAGGCGCCAGGACTGGCTCCAGGAGCCCTTTTGCAGTGGTTTTAAGGCCCTCAGGGTTCTGGTGGGAGCCTGCATTGTCGCACAACTTGTGCCCCCTCACATTGGTCATGACACATGTACCCGCAATAGGACAGCTCACAGGGTGATTTGATGTGTTCAGTACTATCGGTAACGCCAAATCCCCAAGAGGAACCAAGGAATGATGTTACCATAGGAGGCACATCTTTTCCTTTTTTAGTAGACACTGGGGCAACTCGCTCATGCATACGAGAGGGAACATTTTCGTTATCAGGAAATGCCATGAATGCTCAAGGCTTCTCTGGAGCTACAAGTAGAGTTCCTTTCACTGAGAAATTACCAGCCTCCATAGGAGAGTGTGATATGTTTGTCCCAGTTTTGTATTGGAGGCCGACATCAGTTAATATTTTGAGCTGAGATTTAATGACGAAGCTAAACATTTTGATTTCCTTCCCTGACAAAGGTATAGTGTGTTCAATGCCAGGAATACATTATTGAAACATGGGTGAATTTATCATGACATTTACAGGGCAAATAGGTCTGCGAGGAAAGCAGTTGGAGCCAGAGGTCTTTCACTATTGGGTGCACCTTTTGTTAACATGGCTACCTGGCTTAATGGGTAAGATTATGAGGATATCTGATGAATTCCTGTTCAGGGCACAGGTACCTATGGACAAAGAGCAGGAACAGATTATTCCCCTAGAATTACAGGCAGCCATAGTGCGAGGGGAATTGACCCTGCTCAAAGGAACCGATGATGAGGGCAGGCCATGGAGAACAGTAATTGCCATTGGGGAAGGGTATAGATTGACTGAAGTCACTGATGAAAATATGTTTAAAGACGATCCATCAGATGATGAAGTGGTGTTCGAAATTAGCATTACTTAATGGATTAGGAAAGAAAGAAGAGAGATCCCACAGCAAATGGTGATAGTGTGGGAGCACCCCACATTTTTTGATGAGGACGTTGAAAAGGTGCCAACCACTTTATGGACTACATGCCCCTATGACGTGGGCCTGTTGAAGGTGTATAGGTGAGGCTGAATTTGCTGGAATCCTTTCCCCCCTCAAACTAAACGCAGAAAGTTTGTCAGGTTGATCGATAGTTTTAGTGTTGAATAAATCAGAAATGTAGTGCCTTTCAGACTGAAAAGCACTTTGAAGGGCGATCTATTTTGTGGGGTCAGAATGCCTTGCATAGCAAGAGGGCATGTTGAATAGTATACATTTATTATAATTCTCAAGCAATCTAGATTCAAATCTGGGCAGGGATTAATTTAAGGCAAAAAACAGAAGGTAGTCATTTCATAAATTGGTCGGCCATTTTGGTTGATACAAGGTCAGGCAAAAAATCTTAAATGGTTGTTGAGCATATAAAATTGTGCACTTTTCTGCAAGTCATGTCGATATAAATATATAAATCCATCATAGCAGTTCCTGGAGAGTTCATTGGGCTACAATAAGCTAGGTGAAACCTGGTCAGACTTGTTCTGAGTGACAGGCAAGGCTAAACAACCCTGGATTGGAGAAGGTTTTGTCTTTAATTGCAATGTCCAATAGAAATGGTTTTTGTATTGAGCATTAAATTACATCATCTTTGAATATAGAGGAGCTTCTCCCATCACAGTATGCAATGCCAGGACCATCTAGGGTAAACCTAGAGGAGAATTTTGAGATAGGAAGTATCAGAGACAGGATCGATAAAGTGTATCAGGAGATGAGGACAAAAAGTGAATTAAGAATTAGGGGAAAAGAAGATTGATCTGAAATTGCCCAGTCACAAGGCAAGGAAGAAAGCCTGTTTAGTCTCGAGCATAGAGCCTTGTATTAAGACAGGCTAACTCTGAACAGAGACGAGAAAGATGACAGCCATACTAGTTGGGGACAAGAAATGTCAGAAGAAGATAGGGAAACCTTCCGTGAGGACGAGGGAGTCTGTGCATGCAATCCTGAGGGATGCTTCCATACAGACAAGTAAGTGAGATGGTCAGACTTAGACCAACTTAAAGAAAGGACGCCAGAGCCTATAGCATACCCAAATCAACCTAAAGGGTGATCAGCCAGTCAGTGGGGTGAATCACCGCCATATGTGAGCAGACTAAGGTCATTGCAAGGGAGAAGGCGATCAGGAACCATTCTCCCTACTATGGATAGGCAAATGATGGGAGCCAATTGCGACTTTGGGATTTTGCAATTCCCTTTATTAGAGAAAGGAGGGGTCAGGCCGCAGTATATCCCCTGGCTCCAGATGGATAAAGATATTTTAAGATGCAAATTGCCCAGCTTAACGGCAGGTGCAGGAAAATGATTTTTGGAATTGGAAAAAATGACAGGAGGACATACCTTAGCCATAGGGAACATTAAGGGTCTTCTAGCAGCTATCCTTGGGTAAAGGGCTGACAACATTTGGACGAGAGCAAGATACTCAAGTGTCACAGCACAGATCACAGCGCATGACAGAGTGCTGTTTAATAACTGTAGGGCGGCAGTCTGGAAAGTGCTTAGAGTACAATATCATGATACGTCAGATATGGGTGCAATTATGCACATAAAATGAAAAGGACGAAGATCTGCTTGCTTACTTTCAAAATGTTCAAGAACAGTGGTCTTTGGAAACTCGAGAACCGTGGGGGAAATCAATACCTGTATTCTGTCATATTTTGTGTCAAGGGTTGCCAGAAGCAGTTCAGCGACAGCTCAAGAAGCTGGTGGGAACGGAAGCAAAACCATGGACAGAAATACACTTGACCATTGTGCATCATTGCCAATTGTTGCATGATAAAAATAAGAAGATGGAAGATGCTAGGAAACTTGAGGAAGCTAAATTAGTTCAGAAGAAATTGTCAAAGTACGCTATAGAGCGAGCAGCACTGACAAGTGTAGAGGGGCTGGGAACACAGCAAGCAGCGGGTATGTCGCAGACAAATAATCCATGATAACCAGACCAAAGAGGGAAGAGGTTCATGCTGAGAGGCAGGGGAACTGGTTTCAGAGGGAGAGGAAGTTTCCAAAATAATCAAGGAGGCTTTCAGAATAACCAAGGTGGTTTTCATAATGTGGAGAATGATAATCAAAGCATGCAGGAAGGGCAGATTAGAAGACTCCCTCCTGTGTGTTGGAAATGTGGAATGACAGGGCACATCACATGAACATGTGGGAGCCAAGGGTATGTACAGAATGGGCTATTCTCAAGAGGGAGTACAGCTTATCCTCCAGCATATAGCTCCCAAGGCAAGGACTGGGTTTACCCAAGATCAGAAAGCATATCAGGCACAAGTACAGCAAATGCAATAGGCTTTACAACCACAGCAAGCACCATTGAATCCTCCACAGGGGAAGTCAAAGCATGCACCCATGCAGATACAGCAGACTCCTAGAGTAGGGGGTGTCACTGTCACGGTAGGGAGTCCTTTTACAGGCACAGGAATAAGCATGTACCCGCAATAGGACAGCTCACACGGTGACTTGATGTGTTCAGTATTATCAGTAACCCCAAATCCTCAAGAGGAACCAAGGGTTGATGTTACCACAGGAGGCACATCTTTTTCTTTTTTAGTAGACACTGGGGCAACTCGCTCATGTATATGAGAGGGAACATTTTCGTTATCAGGAAATGCCATGAATGCTCAAGTCTTCTCTGAAGCTACAAGTAGAGTACCGTTCACTGAGAAATTACCAGCTTGCATAGGAGAGTGTGATATGTCTGTCCCATTATTGTATTCGAGGCCAACACCAGTTAATATTTTGAGCTGAGATTTAATGACGAAGCTAAACATTACGATTTCCTTCCCTGACAAAGGTATAGTGTGTTCAATGACAGGAATACATTATTTAAATGTGGGTGAATTTATCATGGCATTTACAGGGCAGATAGGTCTGTGAGGAAAGCCGTTGGAGCCAGAGGTCTTTCACTATGGGGTACACATTTTGTTAACATGGCTACCTGGCTTAATGGGTAAGATTATGAGGATATTTGATGAATTCCTGTTCAGGCCACAGGTATCTATGGACGACGAGCAGGGACAGATTATTCCCCTAGAATTACAGGCAGCCAATGATGAGGGCAGGCCATAGAGAACAGCAATTGCCATTGGGGAAGGGTGTAGATTGACTGAAGTCACTGATTAAGATGTGTTTAAAGAAGACCCATCAGATGATGAAGTGGTGTTGAAATGAGCATTAATTATTGTTTTAGGATAGAAAGAAGAGAGATTCCACAGCAAATGGTGATAGTGTGGGAGCGTCCTGCATTTTTTGATGAGGACATGGAAAAGGTGCCAACCTCTTTATGGACTACAGGCCCCTATGACGTAGGCCTGTTGAAGGTGTATAGGTGAGGCTAGATTTGCTATACTCCCCTTGCCCCTCAAACTAAACGCAGAAAGCTTGACAGGTTGATTGATAGTTTTAGTGTTGAAAAAATCAGAAATGCAGTGCCTTTGAGACTGAAAAGCACTGTGAAGGGCGATCTATTTTGTGGGGTCAGAATGCCTTGAATAGCAAGAGGGCATGTTGAATAGTATACATTTATTATAATTATCAAACAATCTAGATTCAAATCTGCACAGGGATTAAGTTATAGGTAAAAAACAGAAGTTCAGTCATTTCATAAATTGGTCAGCCATTTTGGTTGATACAAGGTCAGGCAAAATTCCTAAAATGGTTGTTGGGCATATAAAATGTTGGACTTTTCTGCAAGTCACGTTGACATAAATATATAAATCCCTTATAGTAGTTCATGGAGAGTCCACTGGGCTAGAATAAGCTAGGTGAAACCTGTTCAGACTTGTTCTGAGTGACAGGCAAGGCAACCAACCCAGAACTGGAGAAGGAGTTGTCTTTAATTGCAATGTCCAATAGAAATGGTTCTTGTATTGAGCATTAAATTATATCATCTTTGAAACAATATATCAGCGGCTGAAGTCAGGGAGAGCAAACCGTTGCAGAATTTTCTGCTGTGTGCTGTATGCTGTCTGCCGGTTTGCTGCGAAGAATAAAAATGACTTTAAAATTCAGACTGAGTATGCCTCATTACGAGTTTGCCGGTCCGGATACAACGGTACCGGTAAGCTTGCTGGTACCATTGTATCCGGACTGGCAAACTCTGAGTTGTGCTCGCAGGTGCCTTTCATTCCGCCAGGTCTGACCTGGTGGAATGAAAGGCACCCGCGAGCACAGCATTTCGGAAGCACAGGCACCATTGATAACAGTGACTGTGCATCCGTCTTCCCCATTTGCATTGAGCCCTATGGGGCTCAAATGGGAATGGGGAAGAATTTTTACCAGAGCCCAGGAATGGGCAAATACCGGGTCCGGCAAGGCCGTAATGACCCGGTAATTACCCATTTCTGGGTGCCAGAAATAATGCAACTCTGCGGCAGCCTTGCCTGTTTTAGGCTGCCACCAGGGTTGTAATGAAGCTGAGAGTCTTGCTGCTTCCATATTTGGCCTTCAGTGTTCCAGTCCTGAACCAGAGATGCCACAGCTCTAAGGTGGGCATTGGGCCCCCCTGTTCAAAGGGAGTGGGAGAAGTTAAAATTAAGCTGAAACCAGGAACAATTTTACCCTGAGCAAGGCAGTATCCTATGTCTCGAGAGGCAGATGAGGGTATTTTTAAGACTATATCAGCTATGATGGAACAAGGCATCTTGGTGACATCAGAGTCACCATGAAATACTGCAGTGTATCCTGTGAAAAAATCGAAAAGGGGGGTCATGGCGTTTAATTCAGGACATGAGGCCGATTAACTAGATTGTAGAGGCAGATTTTACTCTGGTTCCAAATCCTGCGACAAATTTATGTAGTATTCCCCCAGAAGCACGATATTTCATGGTGATTGACTTAAAAAATGTGTTTTTCTCAATCCCGTTGCATAAGGATTCTAAAGATCTTACGTCATTCACGTTTCGTCAGACTAAACTGAAAAGCACATGTTTGCCGCAAGGGTACTGTGAATCTCCATTGATCTTTAATAGGGTCCTGCAGATGGACCTCAGCAATATTGACTTGCCGAGCATTGTGCTGCAGTATGCAGACAATATTTTACTTTGTAGCACATAAGAGGAAGAGTGCAGCCGAGACTCGATTCAGCTGATGATCATTCTAGCAGACAAAGGATACAAAGTGGACAAAGAGAAATTGCAATATTGTCAGGAAGAAGTGTTATATATAGGTCAGTTGATCTCACATGAAGGAAAGAAAGTTACACATGAAAGAGCTGAGGCAATTATGAAAACGCCAAAACCGCACATGATAAAGCAAATGCAACAGTTTCTAGGACTATGTAATTATGTTAGAGCATGGGTATTTGACTATAGTTCATATGCGAGACCTCTTTTGCAGGCTTTGAAGAAAGCACGGGTAAATAAGGAAAACATTGAATGGACAGAGGAAATGGAGGAAGGGTTGAAGAATTGAAAAAAAGTAATTTACACAGCTCCAGTTTTAGGGATTCCCAATTATTCTGAGGAATTCTATGGAACAGTTGTGACAGGAGTACTCACACAGAGAACCACATTAGGGTACAAACCCATGGTATATTATAGTGGGATTCTAGACCCAGTTATGCAAGGACACTTTCCTTACGATCAATCGCTGGCAGCATCCGAGTTCGCTATTTTGAAGTCTACCAGCATAGTGAGGGGTGTTCCATGACTTTATTTGTTAAGCGTGCATTATTTGCTTTATTGGAGAAATCTAAGGGGACACTGACATCTCTGAGAGCTTCTGCTTATGAGGTGGTTATATCGAGTCCAGCTATCAAAATAGTCAGGTGTAAAATAGCGAGTCCTGCCATGTTTGTAGCCAAACCATTGGCAGTCGATGAGCAAGCGCATGATTGCTCCAATTATGAGGAATTCTATGATGGGATCCCGAAGGTGAAGGAGAATGCTCTAGCAGTGGGGGAGATTCTCTTTATTGACGGCTCTTCAATAATTGATCAAACTAATGGTGAAAGGCATTCAGGTGCTGCCGTGATAAGGCACAGAGCTAATGGCGAATTCGAAGTAATGATGAGTGCAAGACTACAATATCACTTTTCAGCACAGGCTGCAGAAGTAGAGGCGCTTATTGTCGCACTTGGAAATCATGTAGAGCAGGAAGTGACAGTGTACAGCAGCCCTGCCAATGTGTCATCAATCGTGCACGTAGGGTTAGCACGTTGGTAGAGGAGGGGATACCTCTGAGTGGACGGCACTCCAGTGTAACATGCTGCCTTATTGGACAGGCTTATTAAGGCACAACAACTGTGCAGCACCTACTCAGAGAACTGACTTTACTTCACACAGAAACCAAGCCGCAGATGAAGAGGCAAAAAGGGTTGCACAATAGGGATCTGCAATTGTCACACCAGTGGAAGTGTCAGTCTGGAGACTCTACACATTACCATAAGCGAAGTCATAAGGGTTATGGGATGCAGGAATACCTAATACAGTGATAGAAAGGCCTGAGATATGATTAACCCGGGTGCTCTTTTCAACTTCCTTAGTATGCTGGGTGGCCGGGTGAAAGTCATCTCAAATCCCACTCTAACTTGCTCATATGCTGTGCTCAGTGTGTCTGCCGAGATTCTTCCCATCAGGCAATTCCCCTTAAGGTCAGTGATCAGGGGTGTGGTAGCAATGCCTTGTCATTTTGCCCCAAAGTATGACCTATTGTCGCCAGGATATCTCAAACCCTGCTAATGCAGCCACAGGCTTATAATGAATTCCCACTGCATCCCTCCCAAACCCTTTCCCCTCACCTGTGGTTGAGGCCGCTCCATAACGTTTGGTTCGGAATGATGCTGCAACCTTGCATGACTTTTTTGCCAGGGAGATCGATGAGATTCGGAGCAGAAAAGATAAAAGTCGGAATGTGGATTCCATCAAGTGCCCCACTAAGCTGGTTGCACCATCCCTTGGCCTAACTGGGTTCCAGAGGTTTTTCTTTTAGAGGTTTCCAGCCAGAGCGCTTATTTTGGTGAAGGGAGAAAGATGGTTCTTTTCTTTGGAAGACGTGTGGAATGCACTATTTTGGGATAAAGCAATGTTTGGAGGGCTTTTCTGATCGCAGGGAGGATGATGTATTCAGCAGACTCTTTCATACAAGGAGTGCCCCTTAAAAGGACAGGATCACAGGTTAGCTCCTTGTGACAGGCCCCTGCTGTATGACTAGGGTGTGGGGGGTAAGTCAGGGGACGCGTGCCACACCACCTACGGCCCAGCATTGCTAAGCTTGTGGCAGCAGCCAGCCCCCACAGCAACTCCAAACTTTACCCTAAGTGTCATGTGGTGGACCTTGTTAAACTATCCTGCTGAGCCCCCCTTTCCTATATTTTTGCATGCTGGTCTAACTTTGTAGGTGCTGAGCAGATCTTTGCTTGCTCGCCTGTTGCCTAAGGCTTGAGCTGGCTAGATCTGTGACATCGGATGTCGACGTACAACCCTTAAACTCTAGCCTGTGACTACTCCATCTTGGTGCAATGGAAAGTTGGCACACAGTGGAAGTATACCCAGCAGAACCTGCACTACCTTCACTGGAGACATCCTAGTGGCTTATAACTGATTTGAGAGTCCAAGAGGATCTGCTCATGGCTGCAATGGCGTCATCTGATTTAGGGAGTGAGAGCTCGTCTTACTGTAAACCTATTGTTGAAAGCATCCACAATTTTACTCTTTTTATGATTGCTTGATTACATGTAGAGTTGCTTAAGTATTCTTCTTTCAATAAATGGATGTACTGTAGCTGTATAATAACCTGATACATTCATGTTTGTTCATTAAGATTGCGTCTATGTGTTATAATGTAATCTAAGCCAACCCACCAGCCGGAGAGTTAAAACCTGCTATTAATGGTGGCCCTGTAGTTCACATAAATCTTTTGTTTGTTGTTTAACATTAGATTAAGAGTTGTGTATGGTGAGATATCAGGAGTTTGGGGAGGACCACCTATAGTCCTCCCAAAACTTCCCTGAGGCGTAAGTGTCACAGGCCCAGTTGGAGGGGCAGTGTGTGTGTGGCTGGTGCAGGACAAAGGGGTTGGTGTTGTGTAGGATGAATCATGCAGGACAAAGCGGTGGTCCAGTTAAAGTTACCGTATGCCTACATGTCTCTTATCAAAGTATTACTATTACCTGTGAACCCAGGGGATATGCATTGCTTAAATTTTGTAGTGAGGTCAGTGTTTTCTGGGGTACGTACTATTTTGAAAGCCGGACTGTTTACTGAGTGAGCCAGTGTGCATTCTGGGAAATATCCTTTTAGAGTTCTTTCTGGACCTATTTTGCTACGGGATCAGTCTTGCCTAGATTAGGTTAGGTGCAGTGCTTTCTTTGACATGTAGTTATGCGCATATTAGTCAATACTAAGCTAAGTAGAGTATCATTACATATTATCCCCACCAAAAATATAGCCGTATATTTTGGTCGTCTGGAACGGCCATAGGTGATATTTTTGGGGGGCATCGTTTTTGGGGTTTTTGGGAGCAGGGGTTGCGGGGGTGTCCCCCGCTCCTTTAAAAATAATGCATGGGTTGCGAGAGTGTCCCCCCGCAGGTTCCATGCCTTAATATCGCCGCAAAAATATGGCATATTTTTGTATGGCGATATTTTTGCGGAGATATTAACACATGGAACCGCTAAGTAGTCCTTTGTAAGGGATGTGTCCTCCACAATGAAGTAGAGTGCATTCTGTGGTATGTAGTCCTGGGTGGTGCCTGTCCTCAATGCCGGAGATTACACTCCTCGCCATGCATGCTTTATTGAGTGGGGTGGGGCACATTACTTTGCATGCGGTCCTTTATGTTGGCATGTATTAGTAATGTGTGGCAGGATGCATTTTTAGACATGTCATATTTTGGGTCCTTCAGACTCGGTAGACAGGTAGTCATATGAGGCCATCTATACTGAGAGAATCAATGTTCATTCTTTGACTTGTCTTTCTGTGTGTAGTAAGGGACATATGTATTGAGAGAGACAGACGTATCTTGTACATGAAGTCATATTAAGGCCTCTGTCTTGAGAATGGTTGAACGCATCTTGGGCGATACCGAATACAACAGTGCAGACAATATATCCTCTTCTGCTTGGACTCTTTTGTGTAAAATCATATTTGAAGAATTGCTGCTTCCGATCTATATCGTTTGCTCAGATTAGAAATGTAAAATGTGTATAGTTTATTAATGTATATATCGCAATTCTTCCAAATCTTGTTTATAGCCAATTCTGTGTTTTTGCTTTAAATAACACTATCTTTATTGATAAATCCTAAACTCTTGTGTATCTGGGCACTCTTTTTGGTGTTCCATGCAATGAGACACATGCAACTAATTAATATTTATGAACTAATAAACTCATATACTAAATTCCTCCTGAAGAAGATGAAAGAAAGCAGTGAAACACGTTTTGAGATCATAACATAAGATTGAATTTCTAGGCTATATGGTCATCAAAACAATCTGTAGTAAAGGAAACCAGGAATCAATGTTTGTATAAGAATAGTTCAAGATTAATTATTGGATATTTGATCAATACAACTACAGAAGAGTTTGCAATGTATTAATTAAGATTGTTTTATTTAAAACAAAACACACAATTGCTTTATTCATGATTTGGAACAATTAAGCTATGTACATCCATAAACTACATAACGTTTCATCATTCTTGGGCTATGTAATCCAGGGAGCTGGATTTATTGACTGGATGATGCAGAGTGCATTGTGTGATCTGTAGTCTTGATGAAGTGTTAGTGATGTGACAGGCATATGGGTCACATAATGTTGTGCATGGATTTTTTAAGCAGGTAGACTGTATCATGACATTTATCCCATGGGTGAGTGAGGCCGAGTGTATTCTGGGACATGCACTCATTTGGGAGCAGGTATACTAAATAAAAAGGTGCATTTTCTGATATGTAGTCCAATGTTGTGTCTTCCATAGTAAATGAGACGGAGTGTATTTTGGGACATACAGTCTTGTTGCGGCATCTATGAAGAAGGAGAGAGACATAGGGGATCATTATAAGTTCCCCGCTCCAGAACAAATGCTGGTAATTCTGGCACCAGCATTTTTTCTGGACTGGGGAAACACAACTTTTCCGGTGGGGGCAGTGAACTACCGGCAGGCCTGACCCGCCAGGAGTTCAGGCCCTTACCGGCAGATAAATGTCAGAATCACCGGAACCGGTACTACTGTTGCTGGTAATTCTGGCAACCCCGCCCATGGAGTCCTATTGGACTCCATGGAGTGTGAACTTACCAGCGTCTCCGCTGCCTTTAATATCCCGGTACTGGGATATCGGGCGGCAGAAACAGTAAGGCAGTTTTGCAGGTATCCCAACAGAATTACCAGCAGGATGCAGGAAAAACTGTAATGAGGGCCATCATGTATTCTGGCACATGTAATCATGGCAAGTGCATTATGTGATATGTAGTCCTGTTGTGTCATCAGCATTGATTGAAACACGTTCATTCAACTATAGTCATTGTGGCCTCTTGTTGGGATAGATAGAGCGCATCAGAATACTGGGTGAGGAGCCCTGGATTTTGGAATGGCTTGTCCTGCCGGGACCTAGTTTTGAGTGGAACTTATTGCATTCTGGAAAATGTAGATATCATGGGCTTGGCAACAGGTCAAGGAACAGCCATTCTAACATGTTATGTTAGTTGTTACTGTGCCAGTCACCACTGTATTGCTCTAACAGCTCTGTGTTTTATCTTGAAAGTGGTGCATTTTGGACCTGCGAGGGGTATCCAGACCTTGGTCTGTGAAAGAATAGGAAATGGGAGGCAAAGGAGAGGGAAAATGGCAAAGCTGGGAGAATGTTAAGTGCACATGGCAGGATTATACAGATACAAAATGGAATGAGGGGTGCAGATGGAGTTTGTGGTGGTTTGCATGCCGGCTGAGTCAGTGTAGGACCATCAAAGCATAGTTCATAGATCAGAAAAAAAAATGCGTAATGCTCCTGTGAATTGTCATGGGTTATTTATAACCCGCTTAATACCCAAAGGTTTCTAAGCGCGTACCCGAGGATCAAACCTGTGTTGCTCCTCCTCGTTTTACATTGAAGACGAGCACGTTGCCCCTGAGCTATCCTCCTGAGAATAAGCGTATAACTGTATAGAAAGTACCCAGTACTTACCAGGAAGTGCTACAATTAGTGAATTAATGTGTGTTGGCCTTGAGGTGTGCTCCATTGTTCCCTTGAAATAAGGTGTGGACTGTGACCCAATATTACACTGTGCAAGCAACCACAGCAAGCCCTATCACTCTATGAACGGTGTAATTTCACCCAGGAACAGTTGAAACAAATGAGGTTCAAGTGGTTCATTGAAAAGCACATGTCCTCATTATTAGTGATTTAAAAATTTGTATAACATGAAAAAACCTAACATATAACATCTGTTTTTTAAGAGTAAGGGAAAACATACTGGAAACATTATAAAAGATTCTTTACTCCAAAGGGTTGTCGGGGGGGGGGGGGTGAGGGAGCTAAGGAATGGTGAGGGTGACTCAGAGAGAGGGTAAGTGGAGGACAAAAGCAGATCGCATCAATCTTAGTTTACTGATATGATGTGATTTATGATGCGTCCTTTATTACGCGCCTGCACACAAGTGCTTCTAGGTACAACAAGACAAGGTAGGAAGACACAGGGAGGACGAACAAATGATCTTACTAGGACTTGTGTCCTTCAGATTGCGTAAGTGCAGGGGCAGAGGGAGAAGCATTACTGGCCCCTTACATAAGACGCCAAGTTGAAGAACAGCCTTATTTTGAAATCGCCTGTAGGTGCGTCACTATTTTTTGTGCCTAAGAAAGAGACCACAGAGTTACGACCTTGCCTTGACTATTGCGGATTCAATAAGAAAACTGTGAAAGATAAATATCCATTGCCCTTGATATCAGACATCTTGGAATCCCTCTGAGAAGCCAATATTTTCCCCAACTGGACTTGGGAGGTGCTTATCGTCTGGTTTGAAAAAAATAGGGTGATATATGGGAGACAGAGTTTCGAACCCCATACAGGCATTACAAATATTGGGTAATGCCTTTTGATTTCACACATTTCCCGGCTGTCTTTCAATGATATATGGATCACAGTTCTTTGGATTTACTTTACCACACTGTCATCGTTTAACTAGACGAGATTCTCATGTCTTCCACGTCACCTCAAGACCATACCAACCATGTTAGGGAAGTGCTACTCCAACTCTGCTCTCACCACCTATTGGCAAAACCGGAGACATTCTCCTTCCATCAGACAAGAAATGCCCACTTGACCTTGTCTCTTTGGATCCAAAGAAAATCCCTGCAAATACCAGATGGCCGGAACCTCTTGAAGAATGTCCAGAGTTTTTTAGGAGTCTTCAATTTCTACTGCAAGTTCATTTCATGGTTTTCATACATTATTGCTCCTTGAAGGGCAAGAAACTGTTCTCTTGGGGATCGGAAGCCAACATGGCTTTTCACAAGCTACAAAACCAGTTTAATTCAGCTGCTATTCTATGTCACCTAGGCACCACCAGACCATTCATTCTCAAAACGGATGCCTCTGAAGTCCTCCTTTGTGCAGCCCTGATGCTAACAGTTGATGATGGCTTAGAACAATCAGTGGCTAATCTGTCGAAAAAGCTTACCCTGTATGAAATCAATTACTCAGTGATTGAAAAAGAACTTCTAGCTATTTAACATGCCTTCCTCGAATGGAGACAACTTCTACTGGGTGCAGCTCACACTGGGCTTACTTCTTCCTAGACATTTAGGATTACATATATTCCAGGATCTAAACATTTCTTTTCTGATACATTGTCTTGACGTTCGGATTGTACTTCCGAAACTCTGGTTTCCCTAGAACATGTCATACCTAGACAGGTGATTATTGGAATAGCATCCTCCTTCTTGTCCGACATTCGCCAGGCCGCCACAGCCTCTGAAGTGTTTCAGAATATTGAGGTTGTCAATCTATTTCAGCTGCAAAAAGAACAGGACTACTAATTTTTCCCAGACAGGTTCTACAGCCCTACAGAAGCCCTACGGAATCCTGTGTTACAACTGTGCCACGACAACTCTTTAGCCGGACATCACAACGCTTTAGCCACTAGAAAACGACTGGAACAGTACTGCTGTTGTCCTTCCTTTTTCAAAGACGTGGTTCAGTACGTATCTTCCTGTGCCATATGTGCATGAAGGAAACCATCCCAATATTTACCACATGGGAAACTTCATCAAGAAGGAGTGCGCATTTAGGACCATGACACACTGTATTCACATATAACATTGTGGACATACCTAATTCCAACGGCTGTACCACCACAGTGGTCATCATTGACTTTTACACCAAACTAATTTTTATCCACTACCTAAAATTCCTAGTTCTAATGAAATGACGCACATATTACTCAAGGACATCTGTCATATACATGGACTGCCCAGAGAGATTATTTCTGATCAAGGACCTCAATACGTATCAGCCTTCTGGAAACATCTATGTAAGTCTTTAAGAATCAAGAGGGTCCTGTCTTCAGGCTACCACCCCCAAACTAACAGCTAGATTGAGAGGTTTAACCAGTCCCCAGAACAATATTTACATTGCTTCAGATCAGCTGCTCAAGACTATTGTGGGTCCCTATTGGCTACAGCTGAGTTCTGCTACAACAACTCCAACCATACGGCTTTAAGGATGAGTCCTTTTATCTGCACACATGGATTTTAGCCTCAGCTCTTTCCTGTACCCGTTGCCAAGGAGACTCCTCTCTATAATTCCTTCTTCACAGACTCCACGATGCCCAACACGATGTTGTATGTAGCCTGGAGGACTCAAAAAATCATGACAGTGTATCTGCTGATAACAGGCAATCTGATGCTCCTTTGTACCAACCCTGGGACAAAGTATGGCCATCCTTGAAGCTTCTTCCTAGACACCTGGTACCCTCTACATTGTCTCCTAAATATTTGGCCCCTTTATTATCGAGGAAGGATCCAACCCGGTTGCCTATAGACAGTGCTTACTCACTTCTTGGAACATAATCCATCCCGTTTTTCATTCTTCATTACTGAAACTTTTCCATGCCAGGCTGACAGGATCTCACTGTCAGATCTGCTGAGTATTGGCCGCTGAACCTACTGAATATGAAGTGTCAGAAATGTGTGATTCCCGATATCATTGTGGTTGCCTATAATACCTGGTGGATTGAAAAGGATACAATCCTTGTGGCCGCACCTGGGAACCAGCTGCCTAAATTCATGCTCCCCTCCTGGTCGGTAGTTTCCATTGTTTACATCCCTTGAAACCCAGCCCTGCAAGGTTTGTATGGGGGTATATTGTCATGACTTACTACTGGAGATCACATCACGGCCACCTTGCCTATTGGCGTGCTTAGAAACTCCAGAGAATCCACACTGCTGGTGCAGCCCACGACCCAGTGCCACCTCCTAGATGGGGGCTGCAGGGGACACAGTACCTGCTCAAAGATGGCGCTGTTTCCGCTTCCTGTTGCCCCTACCAATACACTGGTATATTTTTGCAGCCCAGCACAGGGTAAGCACACCTTATTGCGTTCGGATTCCTTCTACCCATTGTTTTTTGTTGTTCTTGCCTCCAGTTCATTTTTCTCACCAGTCCTGACTTCCTGTTTGTTTTTCCCTGTTTTTGGTCCCTGCTGCTCCTCCTGGCCACCTCTCTCCTCCTCGTCTTGTCCTTGCGGCTGTCTGCTGCTTCTTCCTCCATTGCTCTCTCTGGACTCCTGCTGGTTCACTTCCAAGTCACCTCTGCCAGGCTCCGTTATAATGTTTCCATTGTGCTCCTGGATGCTACCTTGCAAGCTCTTGCGACCACCTCTTCAGTGAGGGTTTTTCCGCTTTGGGAGGATTTCCCCTCGAAGTCTGGGCCCAGTCTTCAGGATTACCGCCCTGATTGGTTACTTTCCATAGAAAGGTGGCTTTGTGAGACAAGCAGCCACAATGCTGCAAAAAGTAAAACAAGACCTCTGAGGAAAGGCCCATGCTTGACACCTGCATCTCTGAGCAGGCCAAGCTGGGACGCCATTTTGTCTAGTGTACTGAGAGCACCTATCCCATAAATGCGTGCTGGCATATTGCCGCTTTCTATTTGGCCTTTAGGACAAGTACAATGTTCTCCCTGTAGCCAGGGGGGTCCCAAAGTAGGGCTTCTTCGTATAGTATAGTTGCCCACAAACGGGGACCTGCCAGTTTAGGCTAAACCCCTGTTTTTAACCATGTCAAATACAGACCAATGTACCCTACTGACTAATCCACCAAATGCCCAGAAAACCCCAAAATATCACATCACACATATAGATGCCCTACAGCACCATGCAGTAGCATACAAGTGTAATTTCTGCATAGCTAAAGTCATGTCGGTGCTGCTTCGTCTCAGTAGCAACGGGGATGGCCTGGAGATGCCTCATTGGTCTCTGCTTATCTCTGCGTTTGCATCTGCCACTGCCACACACAGTACTTCTAGAACAGACACTCGGCACTGTCAGCAGCTCTCTGGCAGTGCCCCAATCACTGTCATACTAACGTGCTCGGTCCGCATGAACGAAGACTGTACTGCAGTTCTGCCTCCCAGCAGACACAAACTACAAGTCTCCCTCACCGAAGGGATCAACACGGACTGCATGATACTCTTGAGTGTGTGATGGATTTGCTCTGTGGAAGCCCCAAAGTTGAATGGAGTGGGTGGCATGCTGTAATGTGTGACTTAATAAACAAGCTAGTTTCACGTATCCTTTCTTGTGGACACCATGTATTCTGTCTAGGGGTTGGCTTATTCTCATGCTATACAGCATTACACAGCAAGGACGAGCCACCAAAGCGACATGTTCATGCAGACCTTGCAGATGGATCTTGCATATGTACTTACTAGCCCCGTAAAGTGTACAAATAATCCAAATCATCTAATATTAGTAATTGCATCAAACCGTGCAATTATATTCCCTGTAGTAGATAATTCACACCATTAAATACAGCTCTACCACCACACAGAAACGTCCAACCATGCACTCCATTAGATGTCCTCTCAAGTATCCTCTTACAGGGGAGCTGGAATAGAGGTCGCCTGCCTTATTTATTTATTTATTTATTATTATTCATCTATTTCTAACGCGCCATAGCCCATAGGAGTCTTAAGTCAGGACCTGCCACAGAATAACTGTGTTCCTTGCCGGGCTGCATATATAGGAAGTTCCTAATTGAGGCTCTACTCTTGACCACCCGCCACCTTCCTCCGACCCACGTCACAGGACGAGTATCAGATCCTTGTCAATTTGGGGTACGGGTCAGCACCACCCACCTCCGATTTTCTAGAAACAAACTCAACCCTGCGTACCCCTTTCACTGTATGGGACGACAAGTTTTCTGGGTTTTTCCCACATTTTAATTGTATGTGATGCCTGGCGCAAATGTATATACTTCAGAGTGCCCTCGCAGGAGGCCCATGGCACATAGGACTCCTGTAGAATCTCAAGGCGCACCCGTAGGCTAGGCCACCACTGCTTGAAGGGTGGGGGCCTGTTTGTCTGTTGGGTGTTACTGTACACTCATAGATATGAGCGACAGAAATCTGGGATTGCCCAGGTCACACAACCTAGAAAGAACTGTGTACAAGGTGAATGATGTGGACTCACTGAGGAAGAGAAGTCAAGTGTATAGGCTGTGTCTCAGCGGGCCATCCATGCATGGTCACATACTGAGGGCATAATGGATTAATACGCTGATAACATAATGTAATATATTGTTTGAGATTCATTCACCCCACAGCTCAGTTGTCCTGTACATAGATGGGGCTGAGTGTGTCACATGACTTTCACCACACAAGGCCATGAGATGCTTGTTGTTTGCATTATGCTCAGTGCCACAATAGGGCCACCTTGCAGCATTGTGGGTTAGTAGGAGAACTTGTTTGATGCTGCAAGCGAACCACGTAAGCGCCAGGGCTGCACTGGAGGGCTCCTCTGCCCTGGAAGGCCAGTTTTATAGTCGGGATAGGTGGGCGACCATGGAGGCACTTCCATTTTATGGTGGCATTCACTGTATGAGGCTGCTGACTGAGCCGATTTTGGACCCCTGCCAGAAAACCTATGAAGATGCTTTGGCTGTCACGGGAACTGGGACCTTCTTGGTCAGCCATTGGGCTCCTCTGGGAATACTTAGCATATATACACCACCCTTTCCAAACAATTCCCTAATCAAGTTGCCTAGTTAGGCTAACATGTGGCAGTTAGGTGAAACCAGACAGCTTTGGGAAAACGGCTCACCTTTCAACAAAATGGCAGGAGGGCGAGAGGAAGAAAGAAGGAACGGTATGGGGAGGTGGCGGTGGAGTGGCCCAAAATCTATGTGCCACACTTACTTGGCCGCCGTTGGAAAATAGACTGACCCCAGCAGTGGTTTTTGTGTATTCCACTGAATCACGGAAAAGTGAATGGTCTGTGTGAGTCAGCTTTCCAAGTAGCCCGTCCACGGGCAAGAAGCAGGACAGTCTTCAGGCCGCAAGTGGAGAGGGAGAACCCAAACACATTTGCTCAAAAATGGATTCACAGGCAAGAGAAATGGCGATCAGATACACTTGGAAACCCTTTCAAAACAAACAGGCAGCCTTGCATTAAGACCAATCACAACACAAAGGAATGTTCTGAAAAACCAAATAGGCCGGCAATCTAGGCCTTCTTCTGACAAGTGGAGAAAGGCGGTGGGGGTTTGGGCAGTAAATGGGGATGGGAATGATTTACAAACTAAACCTGTCAAAACAGAAATGGGCGGGAGTCTATACGCAAAGCACACATACCCTGCAGCGCAAGGGTAGTGCCTACCATGCAAGGCTGGCCCTGAGCATATAAGGCTGCAAGTTATATTACATGAATCCAAATATAGTGGCTTTGTAGTGAAGGCCTTGGTTTTGTAGTGTCGTTCTTTTGAAATAATGGGACCATTTAAAATACAAGTAAAAGAATCACAGAAAAAGAGTGCCCAAATAGCTGCTCGCTGGTAGAAGGGGCACATTAAGATAACACAGAGGGTGAAGGGAGGCAGGGAGGCAGAAGGAAAATGGGGAGGAAAAGAGGAAGGGAGGTGTGTGCAGGGCTGGACTGGGAATGAAAAGAGGCCCTTGAAATCATTTTCAGTGGCTGTATATTACACATTTTCAGCAAGCCCAGCCCTTTTCCTATGGGAATATTTGGAAATACCACACAAAAGAGGCCCAGGGTGCAGAGGCCTGCCGGGAAATCTCCAGAGTTCCCTATAGGCCAGCCCACCCCAGGGTGGGTGACTGGAAGGGGTAGCGGGTGAGAAGAGGTGGCAGGGTAGAAAGAGAGTAGGACCTGGATGCGGAGAGGAAGATGGGGCTGTAGGAAAATTGCGGAGGGACATTGGATAGGAAGAAGAGAGCACACAGGATGTAGCCAGCAACCTGGAGATGGAATATTCTGGAATGTTCTGGGAAGAGGAATGCATTGAGCGGGATGGAGGGAACAGGTGAAGGAGGGAGGGTGAAAGCGGAAGGAAGAAAGCGAGGGCAGGGTGAGGCTTAAGTCGAAGAAACGAAGTAAAGATTGGGGAAGGAATGGGGAACCGAAATGGGAGAATGAATGACGATGAAGTGGGTAAGAGAAAAGGCCAGAGATGAGGCAAGTTCACAGCTGTCCAAATCATCCAATATGAAGAGGTTGTGAGATATGGGGCCCGGCCGCGGTATTCATCACCTCCACGAGCAGCAAATCACGAGCAATGGAACGTCATGCTCCCGCCCGGATATTTATGGTGCTTGGCAGGCCAGGGCCCCGGAGCAGACATCCCGCCCAGCCTCTTCCTAAAGCCCTGCGCATTAACAGCAGCTGCCTGGCCTTGAGAGCGCGCGGAGCAGGCCCCAGGTGCACCGCAGCCGGCTTCTCCCCAGCGCTTTACCACACACTGAAACGCCGCAGCTCATGAGCAGAACCACACGCTGCGCGGGCTTCCCTCACACACCGAGTGGGTGCTAAGTAAAGGCTCCAGTAGCGCCGGTGTCCCGCACAACCGCTACAGCAAAGGCACCAGCAGTGCAAGCTTCCACCGCACAAAGAGCCTGCACAGCAAAGACATCGGCAGTGGAAGCTTCCACCGCACATGGAACCTGCACAGCAAAGGCTGCAGTAGCGCCGGTTTCCCGCACAACCGCTACAGCAAAGACATCAGCAGTGCAAGCTTCTCCCACACAAGGAGCCTGCACAGCAAAGGCACCAGCAGTGCAAGCTTCTACCGCACAAAGTCTGCACAGCAAAGACACCGGCAGTGGAAGCTTCCACCGCACATGGAGCCTGCACAGCAAAGGCTGCAGTAGCGCCGGTTTCCCGCACAACCGCTACAGCAAAGACATCAGCAGTGCAAGCTTCTCCCACACAAGGAGCCTGCACAGCAAAGGCACCAGCAGTGCAAGCTTCTACCGCACAAAGTCTGCACAGCAAAGACACCGGCAGTCGAAGCTTCCACCGCACATGGAGCCTGCACAGCAAAGGCTGCAGTAGCGCCGGTTTCCCGCACAACCGCTACAGCAAAGACATCAGCAGTGCAAGCTTCCCCCACACAAGGAGCCTGCACAGCAAAGGCACCAGCAGTGCAAGCTTCCACCACACTAGGTGCATGCACAGCAAATACACCAGCAGTGCAAACTTCCACCGCACATAGAGCCTGCACAGCAACAGCACCAGCAGTGCAAGCTTCCACCACACAAAGAGCATGCACAGCAAAGACACCAGCAGTGTAAGCTTCCACCGCACATAGAGCCTGCACAGCAAAGGCACCAGCAGTGCAAGCTTCCACCACACAAAGAGCATGCACAGCAAAGACACCGGCAGTGGAAGCTTCCATCACACATGGAGCCTGCACAGCAAAGACTGCAGTAGCGCCGGTTTCCCGCACAACCGCTACAGCAAAGACATCAGCAGTGCAAGCTTCCCCCGCACATGGAGCCTGCACAGCAAAGACACCAGCAATGCAAGCTTCCATTGCACATGGAGCCCGCACAGCAAAGCCACCAGCAGTGCAAGCTTCCACCGCACAAAGAACATGCACAGCAAAGACACCAGCAGTGCAAGCTTCCATTGCACATGGAGCCTGCAGAGCAAAGACACCAGCAGTGCAAGCTATGTTCAGAAACAGAGCAGGTACACACAGACAGCAGTACTGGGAGTATTTGCTCACACACCGAACAGACAGCAAAAGCAGCATGGGTGCAAGGTTCCACTGCACAAAGAGCCTGCACAGCAAAGACAGCAACAGTGCAGGCTCCCACCGCACGTTGAGCCTGCACAGCAAAGGCACCAGAAGTGCAAGCTGCCACCCCACAAAGAGCCTGCACAGCAAAGGCACCAGCAGTGCAAGCTTCAACCCCACAAAGAGCCTGCACAGCAAAGGCACCAACAGTGCAAGCATCGTTCAGAAACAGAGCAGGTACACACAGACAGCAGCACTGGAAGCCTTTGCTCACCCACCGAACAGACAGCAAAAGCAGCATGGGTGCAAGGCTCCCTGCACAAAGAGCCTGCACAGCAAATGCACCAGCAGTGCAAGCTCCCTCCACACATAGAGCCTGCACAGCAAAGGCACCAGCAGTGCAAGCTTCCACCACAATAGGAGCATGCACAGCAAATACACCAGCAGTGCAAACTTCCACCGCACATAGAGCCTGCACAGCAACAGCACCAGCAGTGCAAGCTTCCACCACACAAAGAGCATGCACAGCAAAGACACCAGCAGTGTAAGCTTCCACCGCACATAGAGCCTGCACAGCAAAGGCACCAGCAGTGCAAGCTTCCACCACACAAAGAGCATGCACAGCAAAGACACCGGCAGTGGAAGCTTCCACCACACATGGAGCCTGCACAGCAAAGACTGCAGTAGAGCCGGTTTCCCGCACAACCGCTACAGCAAAGACATCAGCAGTGCAAGCTTCCCCCGCACATGGAGCCTGCACAGCAAAGGCACCAGCAGTGCAAGCTTCCACCGCACAAGGAGCCTGCACAGCAAAGGCACCAGGAGTGCAAGCTTCCACCACACTAGGAGCATGCACAGCAAATACACCAGCAGTGCAAACTCCACTGCACATAGAGCCTGCACAGCAACAGCACCAGCAGTGCAAGCTTCCACCACACAAAGAGCATGCACAGCAAAGACACCAGCAGTGTAAGCTTCCACCGCACATAGAGCCTGCACAGCAAAGGCACCAGCAGTGCAAGCTTCCACCACACAAAGAGCATGCACAGCAAAGACACCGGCAGTGGAAGCTTCCACCACACATGGAGCCTGCACAGCAAAGACTGCAGTAGAGCCGGTTTCCCGCACAACCGCTACAGCAAAGACATCAGCAGTGCAAGCTTCCCCCGCACATGGAGCCTGCACAGCAAAGGCACCAGCAGTGCAAGCTTCCACCGCACAAGGAGCCTGCACAGCAAAGGCACCAGCAGTGCAAGCTTCCACCGCACAAAGAGCCTGCACAGCAAAGACACCGGCAGTGGAAGCTTCCACCGCACATGGAGCCTGCACAGCAAAGGCTGCAGTAGCGCCGGTTTCCCGCACAACCGCTACAGCAAAGACATCAGCAGTGCAAGCTTCTCCCACACAAGGAGCCTGCACAGCAAAGGCACCAGCAGTGCAAGCTTCTACCGCACAAAGTCTGCACAGCAAAGACACCGGCAGTCGAAGCTTCCACCGCACATGGGGCCTGCACAGCAAAGGCTGCAGTAGCGCCGGTTTCCCGCACAACCGCTACAGCAAAGACATCAGCAGTGCAAGCTTCCCCCACACAAGGAGCCTGCACAGCAAAGGCACCAGCAGTGCAAGCTTCCACCACACTAGGAGCATGCACAGCAAATACACCAGCAGTGCAAACTTCCACCGCACATAGAGCCTGCACAGCAACAGCACCAGCAGTGCAAGCTTCCACCACACAAAGAGCATGCACAGCAAAGACACCAGCAGTGTAAGCTTCCACCGCACATAGAGCCTGCACAGCAAAGGCACCAGCAGTGCAAGCTTCCACCACACAAAGAGCATGCACAACAAAGACACCGGCAGTGGAAGCTTCCACCACACATGGAGCCTGCACAGCAAAGACTGCAGTAGCGCCGGTTTCCCGCACAACCGCTACAGCAAAGACATCAGCAGTGCAAGCTTCCCCCGCACATGGAGCCTGCACAGCAAAGACACCAGCAATGCAAGCTTCCATTGAACATGGAGCCCGCACAGCAAAGCCACCAGCAGTGCAAGCTTCCACCGCACAAAGAACATGCACAGCAAAGACACCAGCATTGCAAGCTTCCATTGCACATGGAGCCTGCACAGCAAAGGCACCAGCAGTGCAAGCTTCCATCGCACAAGGAGCCTGCACAGCAAAGGCACCAGGAGTGCAAGCTTCCACCACACTAGGAGCATGCACAGCAAATACACCAGCAGTGCAAACTCCACTGCACATAGAGCCTGCACAGCAACAGCACCAGCAGTGCAAGCTTCCACCACACAAAGAGCATGCACAGCAAAGACATCAGCAGTGCAAGCTTGCACCACACATAGAGCCTGCACAGCAAAGGCACCAGCAGTGCAAGCTTCCACCACACAAAGAGCATGCACAGCAAAGACACCAGCAGTGCAAGCTTCCACCGCACATAGAGCCTGCACAGCAAAAAGGCACATGCAGTGCAAGCTTCCACTGCACATAGAGCCTGCACAGCAAATACATCAGCAGTGCAAGCTTCCATCACACATGTAGCCTGCACAGCAAAGGCACCAGCAGTGCAAGCTTCCACCACACAAAGAGCATGCACAGCAAAGACACCAGCAGTGCAAGCTTCCACCGCACATAGAGCCTGCACAGCAAAGGCACCAGCAGTGCAAGCTTCCATCACACATGGAGCCTGCACAGCAAAAAGGCACAAGCAGTGCAAGCTTCCACTGCACTTAGAGCCTGCACAGCAAATACATCAGCAGTGCAAGCTTCCATCACACATGTAGCTTGCACAGCAACGGCACAAGCAGTGCAAGCTTCCATCACACATGTAGCCTGCACAGCAAAGGCACCAGCAGTGCAAGCTTCCATCACACATGGAGCCTGCACAGCAAATACACCAGCAGTGCAAGCTTCCACCGTACATAGATCATGCACAGCAAAGACACCAGCAGTGCAAGCTTCCACCGCACATAGAGCCTGCACAGCAAAGGCACCAGCAGTGCAAGCTTCCATCACAATGGAGCCTGCACAGCAAAAAGGCACAAGCAGTGCAAGCTTCCACCGCACATAGAGCCTGCACAGCAAATACATCAGCAGTGGAAGCTTCCATCACACATGTAGCTTGCACAGCAAAGGCACAAGCAAGCAGTGCAAGCTTCCATCACACATGTAGCTTGCACAGCAAAGGCACCAGCAGTGCAAGCTTCCATCACACATGGAGCCTGCACAGCAAAGGCACCAGCAGTGCAAGCTTCCATCACACATATAGCCTGCACAGCAAAGGCACCAGCAGTGCAAGCTTCCATCACACATGGAACCTGCACAGCAAATACACCAGCAGTGCAAGCTTCCATCACACATGGAGCCTGCACAGCAAGGAGACCAGCAGTGCAAGCTTCCACTGCACATGGAGCCTGCACAGCAAAGGCATCAGCAGTGCAAGCTTCCACACCACAAAGATCCTGCACAGAAAAGGTACCAGCAGTGCAAGCTTCCATCACACATGGAGCCTGCACAGCAAAGACACCTGCAGTGCAAGCTTCCATCACACATGAGCCTGCACAGCAAAGGCACCAGCAGTGCAAGCTTCCGCCACACATAGAACATGCACAGCAAAGACACCAGCAGTGCAAGCTTCCACCGCACATAGGGCCTGCACAGCAAAGACACCAGCAGTGCAAGCTTCCACCGCACATAGAGCCTGCACAGCAAAGACACCAGCAGTGCAAGCTTCCACCACACAAAGAGCATGCACAGCAAAGACATCAGCAGTGCAAGCTTGCACCACACATAGAGCCTGCACAGCAAAGGCACCAGCAGTGCAAGCTTCCACCACACAAAGAGCATGCACAGCAAAGACACCAGCAGTGCAAGCTTCCACCGCACATAGAGCCTGCACAGCAAAAAGGCACATGCAGTGCAAGCTTCCACTGCACATAGAGCCTGCACAGCAAATACATCAGCAGTGCAAGCTTCCATCACACATGTAGCCTGCACAGCAAAGGCACCAGCAGTGCAAGCTTCCACCACACAAAGAGCATGCA
The DNA here is from genome assembly GCF_040938575.1 of Ambystoma mexicanum. NCBI lineage: Eukaryota > Metazoa > Chordata > Amphibia > Caudata > Ambystomatidae > Ambystoma > Ambystoma mexicanum. The sequence continues at coordinate 107,624,648 of NC_090926.1, read as the reverse complement.
CAGCAAAGACATCAGCAGTGCAAGCTTCCATCACACATGTAGCTTGCACAGCAACGGCACAAGCAGTGCAAGCTTCCATCACACATGTAGCCTGCACAGCAAAGGCACCAGCAGTGCAAGCTTCCATCACACATGGAGCCTGCACAGCAAATACACCAGCAGTGCAAGCTTCCACCGTACATAGATCATGCACAGCAAAGACACCAGCAGTGCAAGCTTTCACCGCACATAGAGCCTGCACAGCAAAGGCACCAGCAGTGCAAGCTTCCATCACAATGGAGCCTGCACAGCAAAAAGGCACAAGCAGTGCAAGCTTCCACCGCACATAGAGCCTGCACAGCAAATACATCAGCAGTGCAAGCTTCCATCACACATGTAGCTTGCACAGCAAAGGCACAAGCAAGCAGTGCAAGCTTCCATCACACATGTAGCTTGCACAGCAAAGGCACCAGCAGTGCAAGCTTCCATCACACATGGAGCCTGCACAGCAAAGGCACCAGCAGTGCAAGCTTCCATCACACATGTAGCCTGCACAGCAAAGGCACCAGCAGTGCAAGCTTCCATCACACGTGGAACCTGCACAGCAAATACACCAGCAGTGCAAGCTTCCATCACACATGGAGCCTGCACAGCAAAGAGACCAGCAGTGCAAGCTTCCACTGCACATGGAGCCTGCACAGCAAAGGCACCAGCAGTGCAAGCTTCCACACCACAAAGATCCTGCACAGAAAAGGTACCAGCAGTGCAAGCTTCCATCACACATGGAGCCTGCACAGCAAAGACACCAGCAATGCAAGCTTCCATTGAACATGGAGCCCGCACAGCAAAGCCACCAGCAGTGCAAGCTTCCACCGCACAAAGAACATGCACAGCAAAGACACCAGCATTGCAAGCTTCCATTGCACATGGAGCCTGCAGAGCAAAGACACCAGCAGTGCAAGCTAGGTTCAGAAACAGAGCAGGTACACACAGACAGCAGTACTGGGAGTATTTGCTCACACACCGAACAGACAGCAAAAGCAGCATGGGTGCAAGGTTCCACTGCACAAAGAGCCTGCACAGCAAAGACAGCAACAGTGCAGGCTCCCACCGCACGTTGAGCCTGCACAGCAAAGGCACCAGAAGTGCAAGCTGCCACCCCACAAAGAGCCTGCACAGCAAAGGCACCAGCAGTGCAAGCTTCCACCCCACAAAGAGCCTGCACAGCAAAGGCACCAGCAGTGCAAGCATCGTTCAGAAACAGAGCAGGTACACACAGACAGCAGCACTGGAAGCCTTTGCTCACCCACCGAACAGACAGCAAAAGCAGCATGGGTGCAAGGTTCCCTGCACAAAGAGCCTGCACAGCAAATGCACCAGCAGTGCAAGCTCCCTCCACACATAGAGCCTGCACAGCAAAGGCACCAGCAGTGCAAGCTTCCACCACACTAGGAGCATGCACAGCAAATACACCAGCAGTGCAAACTTCCACCGCACATAGAGCCTGCACAGCAACAGCACCAGCAGTGCAAGCTTCCACCACACAAAGAGCATGCACAGCAAAGACACCAGCAGTGTAAGCGTCCACCGCACATAGAGCCTGCACAGCAAAGGCACCAGCAGTGCAAGCTTCCACCACACAAAGAGCATGCACAGCAAAGACACCGGCAGTGGAAGCTTCCACCACACATGGAGCCTGCACAGCAAAGACTGCAGTAGAGCCGGTTTCCCGCACAACCACTACAGCAAAGACATCAGCAGTGCAAGCTTCCCCCGCACATGGAGCCTGCACAGCAAAGGCACCAGCAGTGCAAGCTTCCATCGCACAAGGAGCCTGCACAGCAAAGGCACCAGGAGTGCAAGCTTCCACCACACTAGGAGCATGCACAGCAAATACACCAGCAGTGCAAACTCCACTGCACATAGAGCCTGCACAGCAACAGCACCAGCAGTGCAAGCTTCCACCACACAAAGAGCATGCACAGCAAAGACATCAGCAGTGCAAGCTTGCACCACACATAGAGCCTGCACAGCAAAGGCACCAGCAGTGCAAGCTTCCACCACACAAAGAGCATGCACAGCAAAGACACCAGCAGTGCAAGCTTCCACCGCACATAGAGCCTGCACAGCAAAAAGGCACATGCAGTGCAAGCTTCCACTGCACATAGAGCCTGCACAGCAAATACATCAGCAGTGCAAGCTTCCATCACACATGTAGCCTGCACAGCAAAGGCACCAGCAGTGCAAGCTTCCACCACACAAAGAGCATGCACAGCAAAGACACCAGCAGTGCAAGCTTCCACCGCACATAGAGCCTGCACAGCAAAGGCACCAGCAGTGCAAGCTTCCATCACACATGGAGCCTGCACAGCAAAAAGGCACAAGCAGTGCAAGCTTCCACTGCACTTAGAGCCTGCACAGCAAATACATCAGCAGTGCAAGCTTCCATCACACATGTAGCTTGCACAGCAACGGCACAAGCAGTGCAAGCTTCCATCACACATGTAGCCTGCACAGCAAAGGCACCAGCAGTGCAAGCTTCCATCACACATGGAGCCTGCACAGCAAATACACCAGCAGTGCAAGCTTCCACCGTACATAGATCATGCACAGCAAAGACACCAGCAGTGCAAGCTTCCACCACACATAGAGCCTGCACAGCAAAGGCACCAGCAGTGCAAGCTTCCATCACAATGGAGCCTGCACAGCAAAAAGGCACAAGCAGTGCAAGCTTCCACCGCACATAGAGCCTGCACAGCAAATACATCAGCAGTGCAAGCTTCCATCACACATGTAGCTTGCACAGCAAAGGCACAAGCAAGCAGTGCAAGCTTCCATCACACATGTAGCTTGCACAGCAAAGGCACCAGCAGTGCAAGCTTCCATCACACATGGAGCCTGCACAGCAAAGGCACCAGCAGTGCAAGCTTCCATCACACATATAGCCTGCACAGCAAAGGCACCAGCAGTGCAAGCTTCCATCACACATGGAACCTGCACAGCAAATACACCAGCAGTGCAAGCTTCCATCACACATGGAGCCTGCACAGCAAGGAGACCAGCAGTGCAAGCTTCCACTGCACATGGAGCCTGCACAGCAAAGGCACCAGCAGTGCAAGCTTCCACACCACAAAGATCCTGCACAGAAAAGGTACCAGCAGTGCAAGCTTCCATCACACATGGAGCCTGCACAGCAAAGACACCTGCAGTGCAAGCTTCCATCACACATGAGCCTGCACAGCAAAGGCACCAGCAGTGCAAGCTTCCGCCACACATAGAACATGCACAGCAAAGACACCAGCAGTGCAAGCTTCCACCGCACATAGGGCCTGCACAGCAAAGACACCAGCAGTGCAAGCTTCCACCGCACATAGAGCCTGCACAGCAAAGACACCAGCAGTGCAAGCTTCCACCACACAAAGAGCATGCACAGCAAAGACATCAGCAGTGCAAGCTTGCACCACACATAGAGCCTGCACAGCAAAGGCACCAGCAGTGCAAGCTTCCACCACACAAAGAGCATGCACAGCAAAGACACCAGCAGTGCAAGCTTCCACCGCACATAGAGCCTGCACAGCAAAAAGGCACATGCAGTGCAAGCTTCCACTGCACATAGAGCCTGCACAGCAAATACATCAGCAGTGCAAGCTTCCATCACACATGTAGCCTGCACAGCAAAGGCACCAGCAGTGCAAGCTTCCACCACACAAAGAGCATGCACAGCAAAGACACCAGCAGTGCAAGCTTCCACCGCACATAGAGCCTGCACAGCAAAGGCACCAGCAGTGCAAGCTTCCATCACACATGGAGCCTGCACAGCAAAAAGGCACAAGCAGTGCAAGCTTCCACTGCACTTAGAGCCTGCACAGCAAATACATCAGCAGTGCAAGCTTCCATCACACATGTAGCTTGCACAGCAACGGCACAAGCAGTGCAAGCTTCCATCACACATGTAGCCTGCACAGCAAAGGCACCAGCAGTGCAAGCTTCCATCACACATGGAGCCTGCACAGCAAATACACCAGCAGTGCAAGCTTCCACCGTACATAGATCATGCACAGCAAAGACACCAGCAGTGCAAGCTTCCACCGCACATAGAGCCTGCACAGCAAAGGCACCAGCAGTGCAAGCTTCCATCACAATGGAGCCTGCACAGCAAAAAGGCACAAGCAGTGCAAGCTTCCACCGCACATAGAGCCTGCACAGCAAATACATCAGCAGTGCAAGCTTCCATCACACATGTAGCTTGCACAGCAAAGGCACAAGCAAGCAGTGCAAGCTTCCATCACACATGTAGCTTGCACAGCAAAGGCACCAGCAGTGCAAGCTTCCATCACACATGGAGCCTGCACAGCAAAGGCACCAGCAGTGCAAGCTTCCATCACACATGTAGCCTGCACAGCAAAGGCACCAGCAGTGCAAGCTTCCATCACACGTGGAACCTGCACAGCAAATACACCAGCAGTGCAAGCTTCCATCACACATGGAGCCTGCACAGCAAAGAGACCAGCAGTGCAAGCTTCCACTGCACATGGAGCCTGCACAGCAAAGGCACCAGCAGTGCAAGCTTCCACACCACAAAGATCCTGCACAGAAAAGGTACCAGCAGTGCAAGCTTCCATCACACATGGAGCCTGCACAGCAAAGACACCTGCAGTGCAAGCTTCCATCACACATGAGCCTGCACAGCAAAGGCACCAGCAGTGCAAGCTTCCACCACACATAGAACATGCACAGCAAAGACACCAGCAGTGCAAGCTTCCACCGCACATAGGGCCTGCACAGCAAAGACACCAGCAGTGCAAGCTTCCACCGCACATAGAGCCTGCACAGCAAAGACACCAGCAGTGCAAGCTTCCACCGCACATAGTTCCTGCAAAGCAAAGACAACAGCAGTGCAAGCTTCTACCGCACAAAGCCTGCACAGCAAAGGCACCAGCAGTGCAAGCTTCCACCGTACAAAGAACATGCACAGCAAAGGCACCAGTAGTGCAAGCTTCCACCGCACAAAAAGCCTGCACAGCAAAGGCACCAGCAGTGCAAGCTTCGTTCAGAAACAGAGCAGGTACACACAGACAGCAGTACTGGGAGCCTTTGCTCACACACCGAACAGACAGCAAAAGCAGCATGGGTGCAAGGTTCCACTGCAAAAAGAGCCTGCACAGCAAAGACAGCAACAGTGCAAACTTCCACCGCACATAGAGCCTGCACAGCAAAGGCACCAGCAGTGCAAGCTTCCAACGCACATCGAGCCTGCACAGCAAAGACACCAGCAGTGCAAGCTTCCAACGCACATAGAGCCTGCACAGCAAAGACACCAGCAGTGCAAGCTTCCACCACACATATAGCCTGCACAGCAGAGGCACCAGCAGTGCAAGCTTCCACCCCACAAACAGCCCGCACAGCAAAAGCACCAGCAGTGCAAGCTTCCACCGTACAAAGAACATGCAAAGCAAAGAGACCAGCAGTGCAAGCGTCCACTGCACATGGGGCCTGCACAGCAAATGCACCAGCAGTGCAAGCTTCCACACCACAAAGATCCTGCACAGCAAAGGTACCAGCTGTGCAAGCTTCCATCACACATGGAGCCTGCACAGAACAGACACCTGCAGTGCAAGCTTCCATCACACATGAGCCTGCACAGCAAAGACACCAGCAGTGCAAGCTTCCACTGCACATGGAGCCTGCACAGCAAAGGCACCAGCAGTGCAAGCTTCCACACCACAAAGATCCTGCACAGAAAAGGTACCAGCAGTGCAAGCTTCCATCACACATGGAGCCTGCACAGCAAAGACACCAGCAGTGCAAGCTTCCATTGCACATGGAGCCTGCACAGCAAAGGCACCAGAAGTGAAAGCTGCCGCCCCACAAAGAGCCTGCACAGCAAAGGTACCAGCAGTGCAAGCTTCCAACCCACAAAGAGCCTGCACAGCAAAGGCACCAGCAGTGCAAGCATCGTTCAGAAACAGAGCAGGTACACACAGACAGCAGTGCTGGGAGCATTTGCTCACACACCGAACAGACAGCAAAAGCAGCATGGGTGCAAGGTTCCACTCCACAAAGAGCCTGCACAGCAAAGACAGCAACAGTGCAGGCTCCCACCGCACGTTGAGCCTGCACAGCAAAGGCACCAGAAGTGCAAGCTGCCACCCCACAAAGAGCCTGCACAGCAAATGCACCAGCAGTGCAAGCTCCCTCCACACATAGAGCCTGCACAGCAAAGGCACCAGCAGTACAAGCTACATTCAGAAACAGAAGCAACAGATCAGGTACACACAACAGCACTGGAAGTATTTTCCCGCACACTGAACAGAGAGCAAAAGCAGCATGGGAGAAAGCTTCCATCTAGTACACAGAAGTATGGCACGAGTGGCAGCTTTGCAGGCCTCACTCATGAGCGTAACTGGTACAGTACTGCAGGCCCAGTGCATGCTTCTCTTGCCCACACAAAACAGGAAGGGCCTGATTCACAGACGCGTTTTCCAGTGATGCAATCCCATAGGAAAACGCTCTGTGAATCGGACCCTAGGAGTACAGGCTGCATCACTAGCTTGCTTCACCCAGAGAACGAGCAGCAGTTCATTCAAGATTCCCTGAGGCAGGATTGGTGCAGCATGAGTAGCAGTAGTGCAAGCAGACATTTTGCAACGGTGCGAGTGACAGTGTTCATGGAATTAGCCGTAAGAAACAAGCGTCGTCTTTCAATGCATTTTTTCACTGTGGCATTTTTGCCCTGGTGCTGTTTGCAAAGATTAGACCTGTGCAAAAATGCATTGAATATAGATTTTGCACTAGGGCATTTTTTCCCTTAGTGCTAATACCTTGCAGAATTGCAACGCATATGGGATTTAACCTGCAGCAGATCAGGCACAACAATATGGCTGGGTGAATCTACGGAAGAATGCATCTGCCCTCTGTGCCCGAGTGTTCCAGAAACCTTGATGGTTTTTATGTTATTTTGCAAAGCTTCCAAGCAAATCCAGAAGGAAACGTTATTGCCTTTAATACAAAGAAATGCCTATAATGCATGCAGTCCTGCTTATCGCCATTTGGTATAGGTCCCTATTGTGCTAATGTACAGGAGGTGCCAAAAGCCCTTAACAAGAGCTCCGCCCCCATGTTGCCAATATGTTGGGAACCGGAAATTGCGACACGTGCAGTACCAGTGAGGATGCCTATTTCGCAAAGAGTTCTTGAAACAAGGTACCCATTGAGAAAACCCTATATGCATTCACGAAGAAGTGATGGTCTTCTGGACAGTGTCCCGGAAGAAGTGTGAAAATGAAGGAGAGAAAAGACTTGTGATGTCATGTGAAGCAGAACTGACGCACCCTGAAAAGATACTTAAGACGAAATAACATAGACATTCTATAAGCTCTAAAGAGGAGGTGTCAAGGAGAAGTAACATTTCGGCATCGAAATGAAGATGCTCATGCGAAGAAACACTAAAGAAAATGCAAAGTCATTTTACACATGTACAGATGCTGTAACGCAAGTAGATGAAATAATCATGAGCCTGGCTGCGTAGTGAATAGATTGCCACGATGCGCCCATATATATACATAGGCATGTATAGAACCTGGATGTTGCACGATGCACTTTAGCAAAGCTTGAACGCTGTGAATAGAAAGGGCTTCAGTGTGACACAGTTGGAAAATAGCTAGTAGCAAAGGAGAATTCAAGAAAGGCTGGCTGGCCCAGCACGAAGAGTCGCAGCCACCGTGAGCCTGGTTGTCTCTCAAGTAGTTACATGAACGTGAGAAAGAAACCAACTTCTGTTTGATGTGGGATGCAAAAACACGCAAGGCGTCAAGAGTTCATCATTTAATAGTATTATATGCAGCGAAGAGCTCTAAAACGTGGTCTCCAGTGACATGGTCAGATGAAAATAGACTTTGGGTCAAGAAACCCTGAAACCAGAAGATAAGACCATGCCACACTCCCTTTTATTCTCAGGCACACAGAGCTTCTGCAAGGCCAAGTTCAAAGCCTTAGTTGAATGGCAGACCGCAAGAGTGATGATAGATGTCGGGCTAATTAGGTGGGATGCATGACCAGGCTGACCCTGCCAGCACCTGGGGTGACCAGCTTCCATGCTGTTAGCAACTGGAATATTCCAGAAGGGTACAAGCGTGCCAACCAATTCTAGAGGGCCACGTAACAGAGAGCCCTATTGTTTGTATAACCAATTAATCATTGTGTATTTTGTGACGATGAAGATAACTTGCACTAGAGGAGGGCTTAGTTGTCCATCTGATGTCAGAGACCCAATCACAACCCCCTTTAGTATGGAATGTATACTTAGATATTCCCTGTAAGCCTATCACATCCCCAAATAGGTTTTTGTAGTTTGCTAGTAGTGTGACGTGAATGATGATGAATTTTGACTGTAAAAGTTATGTTTTTTTTATTTGTTGAGATTGTGCTTTGCAACGTCCGTTGATGTCCGTTTTAACTCCCTGTTTTAGATAATTGCAAATCAAACAGTACTAAATTTTGCCAACTTCCTGAGTCAGTTTGATTATTGATGTATGAGTAAATTCTGCATCCATATCCATCTCTAAGTATTGCTACCTCGTCTTTAAGGACCCATCTCTATGGGTTCACGTGGTAGCAGAGGTAAGATGGTTAAAGATCCATTGACCCAGTAGGGTTTTAAGAGTCTTTGAATATCGGATGTCCTCTGCCATTTAGCTGGAGGACCGCAAGGCTTCCTGTGGATAGCAGCCGAAAATAAGCAGCAGCTACGATGGAGCTGGTTCCACAAGACAATAGGGAACACGGCCCAGGTCCTTGGAAGTCACAGAACCTTTGACACACAAGACTTTGATCATGCCATCATGGCAAAACTACAATTGAAATGGCGCATTAACAAACGTCCGGTCCCACAACCTACAAATTAGCTAATGGGCTCTGCACATGACCAAACCCCCATGTGCTTATCCTCAAATTGACCACTAATGAATTCCACCTGTGAATCCTGGCTACACCACATGGATTTGCGCAGGGGCACAAGAACCACTCCCTCTATGTGTTGACAGAACGGAATCGAGCCACACCTGCAAACGGTCAAAGACACTCCTAATGTGCCGCACCTGCCACACAGTATGTCATTGAGAGCTAATTGAGCAGAACCTGTCTGTTCAGACCAGCGCTTCATGCATCAAGGGAGAGATGCTGAAAAGCCTTGCTGAAGACTGCATGTCATTCTACCAGCAGCTCTGAGGAGGTTGAGCAGCAGAGGCCCTCAGTGGACATGAGACCTCTAGACTATGCTAGACCCGGGACACCCAGCCAACCAGACCCTCATCCATCTTGAAGGAAACCACGGCTGCAGCAGGAGACACCACACGGCCCAATGTAACAGATATCAGCCCACCACAAAGACTTTTTGAGATGCGATGCCAGTCATGCGCCGACTCAAATAGGGGCTGGAAAATATCACCCAGAAGAACACCTGCGAAGAAATATGGAGGCCCCTTTGAGCACAGCACACACATGCGTGCACACACACCCACACCAGCCCCACCCACCTAAGCACCTGGGAATGTTGCATAGCTCAGATGCAATATGGCAGATGGGCCTTCATGTCAGATGCTGGATGGTGAAGAGGAGCAGGTGCATGTCAGCAGCCAGAGCCAAGATTTCAAAAAAAAAGTTACCAAACGCGAGTACATGGTTACCAGTAGACAGACCCAAGAGCACATCTCCTTGGTGGCTCACGCGGATGCCCTCTACAAGCAACACGCCTATGATCTGGTGACAATCATGCAGCATTGGAGTGACCAAGTTGCGTGAAGGTGTAGTGCCAGTGCTGCTGACAAGGCATAGGGGGCTCCCCTGGTGCCTGTCACATGCAGATGCTTTTGTATCAGATCCTTGCTGAGGTGGTTTCATCGGTGGTTTTGCCGTATCCCTTGGCTGTCGGCGTAGCGTGCCCACATCCCGATGCGTACCATTTCTACCGGTGATTGGGAGAGCTGTTGCATCAGGTCCCTTGGCACAGGATTGTGGTGATGCCCGAGTGGTTTGAGAGGTTGCAAGGGTGTGTCGGCAGCACAGATGATGGAAGAAGTGGGATGCTAGTCATATTTTGACTGTTCTGTGTGGATGGAGCTTGCTTCGTGGATGGCGAGTTGCATTCTTGAAGGTGTTGCTATGTGGTGTGTGCTTGGTGAGAATATCCACTGCCTTGAGGAGACTAACGTGCATTGCCTTTCGTATTGCGGGTGCAGGGGGCAGGGGGAACAGACAAGGCCACAGCACTGAGGTCCCGATGGATCTCAGCTCATATCAATGGTTTCTGCATTTTCAGCCATTATCCTGCTTAATTCGCCAAGTGCATTGTTTGATAGCAATGTGTTCTGTTGTATTGTTGGATTGCTGCTGGCTTTTATTTTCACCACTCATTTCTGCTTGCCTGTGTTCATTGTATGATTTCTAGGTTTGTCTTATTCTGTTGTGTGTTTGCTTCTTTGGGTGTTCCTTTGGGGATCGTGCCTCTAGCATGAAGGCAATTTGAGGCATGACTGTGTACTGAGTGTGCTGAGAGATTCGTCGTTTGTAGTGCGTTTCATTTCTATGGTTGGTGTAGGGGCTTTTGGCTGTGAGTGTGGTTATGTTGATGAGGTGCTAGTTGCTGGACTCTGAGCCTTGGCGACCAGTGCCTAATGTAATGTGAATTTCTGCATGCCTCTAGGAAGTAATCGTTTAGCGGGGGAGTCTTTTCACTACTTTGACACACCCTCCATCGGGCCCATTCTATGTTGTCTCATTTGAAATCACCTGGTCTTTGATGATGAATGTTCTGTTCCTGAACTTTCAGGTGCCTTTGTGCACCTGGCGACTCCCAGTGGACACCATATAGTGCTTAGATGTTATTGGTTGTGAAATAGTGCAAGATGATTAACCAAAATGCTTGCTGTGCTTCTGGGATCCTAAGCGCAGGCCAGCGTTCCAGTGAACAGGGCACCGCATTTTAAAATCTGCAAATGATAGATGGGGTAAGAGGACGAATATGTTTAAATAGTACTTCAAAATTTGTGATGTCACCACGCCATTCAGTGAATTAACACATGGTCAGATCAACGCATTTAACATTCTGAGCGCCACAACGCATCTAACGTCCTGCACGCCACAAAGCATCTAACATTCTGCACGCCACAAAAACGCATAGAACATTCTGCACGCCACAAAGCATCCAGCATTCTGCCGCCACAAAGCATCCAGCATTCTACCACCACAAAGCATCTAACATTCTGCACGCCACAAAAACGCATATAACATTCTGCACGCCACAAGGCATCCAGCATTCTACCACCACAAAGCATCCAGCATTCTACCACCACAAAGCATCTAACATTCTGCACGCCACAAAAACGCATATAACATTCTGCACGCCACAAGGCATCCAGCATTCTACCACCACAAAGCATGAAGCACTCTGCCGCCACACTGCATCTAACGTCCTGCACGCCACAAAAACGCACCTGTTCGATTGTTAGCCACAACATTGTGCAAATTCTCCTTTGGACGATTCCAGGAGCTTTAACGTATTTGAACTATAAAGAAGTACATCTATATTCCTGCTTTTCTAAACACAAATCATGTACTCCCAATTTCACCCAGCTACTACCACAAGAAGAAATCCACTGGTGCAGTGAAGGAAATGGAGTGGGTTGGCAGCGGTGACCTGGAGAAACATCCCCCTAATTACACGAGAATGGACATGTTGATGCTCTGTTGTCTTCATGGACATCTGGACATCTGAACACTGCACATCTGCCACTCGTGGGGCTTTCTAAAGCTGCTGTTTAGTCCAAAGGCGGTAGGTGGAAGCCTGGGTGCATGGATGGAAGGGCGAATTCCTAGAGTGGATACTGTTGGATGCTGCGTATGATGGCTACGCAGGTGATCTGATTGTGACGCTGCATTCTTGATGCAGCACCTGAGCTCTGCAGTGCAGGTGCAAAGGGTGTTAGGCACATAATAGAAATGCGCCTGTCAGCCCAACTGGATGGATCCCATGGAGGCAGTCTTGGTGGAATGTGTGAGGTGCATGTGTCTCTTCTGTCTTCCTGGCGGGTTTCTCTCATTCGTGATCTTATGACTCTAGGGGTGCTTCAATGGAAAGGGAAACATGGGTCTCCATGCACATTCCATTGCAATCCCCTAAAGATGAAGAGGTCATCTCTATTCGGGATGCTGGCAATTTCTTACAGTTCAACTATAGGATTCCATTGATTGGCTAGCAAATTTCAGACCGAGTCAATATAAGCCACAATTTCTCTATCACTATTTTTTGGAGAGACCATCTCTGGGTTATTTTAGATATTCTTAATCAGAATGTTTAAATAAAACAAGTAAGTGGAATTAAAGTTATTCTGCCGGCTTGCAATATATCCGCTGAGAGCCTGGAGACCTGGTTCACAAAGGAATAATGTTTTTAGTTCCAGAGTCTCCGCTCTCTGCCATCGCAGGCGATCAGGGTGGAAGAATTCTTCCTCAAAGAAAAGAAAGGAAGGAGCTTTGCCTTTGAAAGAGTGTCCTCCTTGTGATCCCCAGAGGGGGCACGAGGCGAGCCCCGCCACTCACAGAATTAGGTGCCGATAGAACGTGAGTGGCAGGAGGAGTTGAGGAAAGGGTTGCCCTTAGCAGTAAAGCTTGAGCAAGCTTAAAGTAAGGTAATAGGACCCAGTGGAAAGATCCTACGATTTGAGGTTAGGCCAAATCACATGAGCGGGAGTAATGAAGTGTAATCCTACTTTGCAGGTTCTTTGGTGGGGATGTCTCCTAATGGTGTCTTAGTTTCATATCCTATCGGCCATCCAAAGGGGAGGGACGGGAGATAAGGCGCAACAACCAATACATATTTTAGAGCACTACTCACAATGCCATGATGACAAAGGGGTCCAGATTAAAACAGATTTGTGTTGATATGTTCACTTGGAGGAAGCAGAAGCCACAGCATTTGAATCTCTTCCTACTTTTTCTAATACCTTCTATAGCATGGACAAGAGTTGGTCTGTCTGTGCTTCACATGGGATCTGGGGCCTTCTCAGAAAGGCTTATGCTTGAATATTAGTTGGAGAAGGGCGTGCGAGCTGAGAGGCGACTGAAAGGCGTGTGATAACCAGCCAGCTGATAGTTGGAGTACAGAACCAACATTCAATTAGAATGACATGCATAGCTTTTATATCAAAGCTTCATGTAGCCAAGGTTGTGCATGACCCATCATTATTTTACTGTGTACTTTAAGTGAAGACGCAATGCCAAAAAGCAAGCAATGGCATTGGCCGGAGCGATATGCTAAATTCTGGCTCCTCTTAGTATGGGCTGGCATATAAGTGGGTGGGTGATTTAGGTTCCTGCTATGCCAGCAAAGGGTGAACCCCTTCATGCCCCCCACAACACTCTGTGGATAACTTCCTAGTGCATGCCATATTCTTCAGAGCTTAACCAAGAATGGAGGGTCCACAGCAACCCGACCTGCAAGGCCTTGCCTTTAGGGCCCCTAGTCAGATGGCAGCGTTTTTTCAGCAAGGGAAAGGAAGCAAGTTTAGCAAGTTGGGGGAAGGGTTGCTGGAAAAATGGCAAGATGGGCTGGTCCTGTTTATATGAGAAAAAGGGCATTTTTGTCTGGGGGAGGGAGAAAGGGGTCTCAAAGGAGCCCCTCCTGAAGCAGAAAAGTATTAGTGCATCAAGTTCCCTGGGTGCATGATTCATGTGTGTAATCCTGACTGCAACAAGGCTTGGGTCTTCATCCATATTTATCATTCTGAACAAGTGGTGGGAGGAAAAAGGACATAATTCACCATGTTAGACTTTCTTCCAGCTTCAAAGGCCTCCTCCACCAGCCACCAACACCATGGACGCCTGGCCTTTCCACTAAAAGCCTGATGTGGGACATTCAAATAAGTTGGAGAATTCATTGACTTGGCATGTGAGACCACAGTGTCCGTGGTTCATCCTCCATGCTTTTCTGGCCTCTTTAAGCTTCCAGTTGATTTGTGTCTGTTCCTTCATGTTCACAGTTGTATTTGCTTAAACCTTGCACCTGGGTGCATGTCACACGATTGTAGTCTGCAAACCAAATGTTTCTGGTAACTGAGCTCTAATGTTGTCATTGGGATGTACAGGGCAAAAGCCCTGAGAACACTATGCCAGGTTGATGAATGGGTGTTTTTTTTAGGTGCATCAAACTGTAAAAAATAACCTCTGGCCAACACCTTGAGTGCCCTATACTATGTAAACCCCACCCCAAACGACAAGCCAATGAATTGGCCAACTCTTTCCTCCACTGTCAAAACACATAAGCCGGTTGTCATTTTTCACTTGCCATCCTACTTTCACCTCACAGTTTCCGCAAACCTGTCCATAGAGCCACTTGTAACGGTTGTTAGTCCATCAGACCATATAACCATCTTCCATTCACTCTTTCTTCCTGACCTTTGCCTAACGAACCTAACTAGTGTCCAAGCCTGTCAAAAACTCAGGGACCAGACTTGTCAAAATCATGATCCTCATTTTAACCAGACTCCATTACAAACAAATATTCCCGACACCCAGCACCCATTGTCCTTTTTCTGCACACCCACTCCTTTTTTTTGGTGTTACTTTTAGGACTTGCTGTACACATTCCAAAGTAGACCAAGCCATTTGAGCCAAGCACACATTCCAAACTGCCACCCAGTAGCCATCACTGGAAATCCACTTCCAGTTCTGATCCCTGTGAGCAAGGCATTATGGGTATGCAAATTAGCCCAAATGCAAGCCTTTTGCTCCAGAAAGTTGCCTTTGTTTTACAGGGCAGTGCTATTTTATACATAGAATAATCAACCCAAGACAGACAATTCTGAAGTCTGCAGACAACCGCATACCTGGTGTCACCCATATTATGGATCATCAGTGCAGTCTAGTCTGTCAGCCTTTGTGGTTGGAGCATTGGGGCCTGTTAAGTAAACACCAGCAAAGTTATGGTGGCCTTAAAAAGGCTTGAACAAATATTTCACCTGAAATTCCATGAAATTAAGCAAAAATGTTATTGTTTACAAAATGTGGTTACCCCTATCTTGCAGAACACTTCCTGGTTTACTGAGCATGATTTTATTATGCTCAATGCCCACTAGTCTTCTCTGTCCACACATATCTATTATCGTCCAACTTGTGTATCTGCATGCTCGGTTATTTGCATTGACCTCCTTTTTACCCTCTAATATGAGCTTTGATAAGAAGAGCGAGCATTGAACTCAAGTCCTGGGCCACCGTAATCTCTTTATTCAGCCCTATTACCCCTCCTCCCGATCCAACTCATTTTCTCTGGGGGGTACATGAACAAGTCCGATCTTAGAGGCTATTGCACCAGCTCCAACAAAATAGAGAACAGCTGACCTTCTCCGCTGCATGCTCCTCCTGTCCACTATATCTGTACCTCTTGGTATATGCGCTCCTGCTGCTTCCTGTGGTTCACTTTTTAGCTTGGCCGAAAGACCCTTTCATTATGGAATGGCTGTGGGTGCAAGTCCTGTTTTAGCTACCGAGCCACCAGTGGAGTAACGTTGCTGAAATGTTGGGGGGACATCACGTCTGAAGAAAAGGTGCCCCAGCCAAATGAATGGGGACACAATGGTGTGCTATGAAAGTTGGGGGGGACAAACACCCCCGTTCCCCCTTAAAATTACACCCATGCGAGCCACCATTCCAAGTCTCGGCATAAAGATGGAAAATAACAACTTAATCAAATCCTCACATTCCAACCTCTCAACAGGTGAACACAATCCTTCCACCATGCCCATCAACATCTCCCAATTTCTACAACAATGTCATGGTCATGCCTAACCCATCTGCTCTCCTCGGTTTCCCTGCCGCGTAAAAGTACACGCCGGAGTCCCTGGATTCCAGTTTGATCTAACCCAAGATTTTCCTGAACACTCCCATTATTTGTTTCATCATTGGGTCTTTGCTTGGGAAAAGGGAACCTTAATACAAGATGTGCCTGTCCAAAACCCCTCATGTTTCACACAGGGCAGAGGTCAGTGTCGTTCAAATTTGCCAGAGATACTTTCACCCCCCATTATTATTGTGGTATTTATTGAGCGTGGACCTAGATTTGAGAAGCAATGGAGCGCTTTACAGAGGTATACAACAGTACAGGGCTCAAGTCGAGGGTACACGCGGGTACACTTCTTTCAGAGGGTGGACTCAGTCCCCCCAGCTAAAATGAGAACCATTGAATGCCCTCTTTGAATTTATTATTTAAAGCCGACCTCCGTGATCGAACTGCAGTTGTTAGGAATGCAGCCCGGACATTTCGCCACTTCACCATATATATGACCGGAGGAAAAATAACAAACAACTAAAGGTGAAATGTCCCATTTCGGTTCTGCAGGTTACAGGGAAAACATGTGTATTGGTTCTTGGATTTCGAAACACGCACACCTTTTAGCGTTTTCAAAAACACTGTTAGAAGAAAATATCCTCTCTTGGTTTTGTGTGTTGACTTTATGAAAGGCAAATGCCATTAGTCCTGTGCAAGTTCGGTTGTTATGAAAAGCCAATTTAATGAAATGAGCATATTTGACCTTGATATGTTAATGTCCAGCAATGTCACATCCCATTGCATTTGTTGATGAGTTCCCCCACTTAAATTTTTAGGACTTGAGCCCTACAGATACATATACAGTAGGGGATAGGATACAGAGGGGCAGAGAGGGGTACAGCTGTACTGGGAGGCAGAGCGGAGAGTGCCGGGCGGCGTCTAGTGAGTCAGGTGGCACGAGGGGTGACATGATGGTCTAGGTGTTGAGGAGGAGAGACTCCTTCAAGAGGTGGGTCTTGAGTACTTTTCTGAATTGAGGGAGCGTGGCGGCGGGTCTGATGCTGATGGGCAGGAGGTTCCATAGGCTCGGGCGTAGGCAGAGAAGGCTTGATTTCTGGTCCTTTCCTTTCTGGAGTGGTGGATTTCAAGTCTGCACTTGTCCATCCTTTCTCATTATCCTTGATTTTCTAAGCTGAGCCATCAGACAGCTTCTCTTGAAGGCTGTTGGCTGAAATCCCATACACATGTAGGATGTCAAACATCATACACGTGACTCTAAAAATATGTCTTCAAAAGAAAATGTGCAAAGTGTCCCCAAAGCTGAGGCGATCTCCTTCAGCAAATTGTGACTGTGTTTCTCCTCTTTCCCACACACCACACTGCCTTGTCCACTCCCTTCTATTCTGCCTCAAGGTCAGTGAGTGATGCACAATGTGCGCTTAAGTAAACATTCTAGAATGTGAAACTAGGAGAACTCAAAAAAATGTTCAGGCCTTGCAGGTTGTGGGAGAACCTGGAAGCGATAGCCCTAGTTTTCCTCTGCGAAATAAATCTCCTTGAGTTTACTATTTGGTACTGCCCACTAGTGTTTACTGAGATTTATATGTGTGCTTCTGTTATGGTCTATTCCACCGCCCTCCTACGGGGGACTCATATGAGAACATACATCAGTGATAGCGTAGTGGACCCATGGTACATGGAAGCTTGATATTCCATCTTAGGCACCACAATGCCATTATCTTGAGGAGACTCAAAGCTTACAGGCCCGTGCCTGCTCAATGATGTCTCCAGGAATCAAATTATGACGGGGTAGGAGGGGCACGGAAGGGGCTGCAGGCAAAAAGTAGGGGGGCACCTATAAATGAGCGATGTGACTGCCTTTCCCAAATTGATGCAGGCGAAGTAGCCAAAGAGACCCAGGGGAGGTAATGATGGTGCATTCCTACAGCGCAATGTTCGAAGCAAGTCGGATACAAAAATAAGTATTTACAAGCAATTCTGTAGGAAACATGTAATATTCTAATTCTTCTTATGCTAGGGTGTCAACTCTAAGTACAAGAATAACTATGCATCATAGGTCAGTAGTAATGACACCAGATGTAGTATTGTGTCAGGATATAATGCAGTAAAGTGTTGGTTTTGGAAGTACCAGCATATAACTAAATTAGTTGCAAGGTGTTGCCACCAAAATGCCAGGTTACTTCAAAGTATACTTTCCGGTTGCCCAAATGGTGCAGGCTTCTATCAATTCGGGGTGACCCGAGTTGCTAATAAAAGTGCCAACCTGCCCGGGTACTGTTTAAATACACTATGCTTGTCTTAAACACATCAGTGTTAAAAGATAACTGCTGCCATTTAAGCATAGCCTTGCCAGTTTTAAACAACTCTACTTAACCACAGTCAGCATAATGCCAGTTCCAACAGTGCCATGCCAGCCTCGCTGAAGCCTGCCCCTGCATGGTATTTTCTGATGTAAGGGGAGCTTCAAATCCGCCAATAATACCAAGATATGCTTAGCCCATCACCATATGTAATGTAGGGGGCTGCAGGAATATGCCAAGTGCAGCTGCAAATGCCGCAATAATGCCATGTTATGGTTGGTAGAGTCACCACATTTAGGTTACAGCCTCCACAAGCCCAAACTGAAATTGGCATCCTGCCCACACCGACCAGGTTGCAAGCTCCATGCCTAACATCCTTCCCCCAGCTCTCAGAGCATAAGCTCTTTACCTGGCATCCTGCCCCCACCACCCAAAACACAAGCACTATACCTGGCATCCTGCCCACACCACCCAGAGTATACGCCCCATACCTGGAGTCCTGCCCCCACCAAGATTGCAAGCCCCATATCTGGCATTCTACCTGCCAACACCCAGAGCACAAGCCCTATACCTGGCATCCTGCCCCTCCCCCACATCCCATGCACAAGCCCTATACATGGTATCCTGCCCCCACCACCAAGATTGCAAACTCCATACATGGCATCCTGCCCCCCACCACACAAGGCACACACTGTATACCTAGCAGTGTGCCCCAACACCCAGATCATAAGCTCTATATGTGACATCCTACCCCCACCCACCCAAAGCACAAACTCCATACTTGGCATCCTGTCCCTCACACACCCGATACCTGGCATTCTGCTACACATCATCCAGAGCGCAAGTCCCATACTTGGCACTCTGGCCCCCACTACACACAACACAAGCCCCACAGCTAACATCCTACCCCACCACCCCCAGAGCACAAGCCCCATACCTACCATCCTACCCCCACCACCACAATTACAAGCCCAATATCTGGATCCTGCCCTGCATTACTTACAACACAAGCCCCATAGCTGGCATCCTGCCCCCGACTACTCAGAGCACAAGCCCCCTAACTGGCATCCTGCCCCTCACTGCTCAGACCACAAGCCCCATACCTGGCATCCTGCCCCTCACTGCTCAGAGCACAAGCCCTATACCTGGCATCCTGCCCCCACTACCCAGAACACAATCCCCACAGCTGACATCCTGTCCCATTGCCTACCCAGAACACAAGCCCCATACCTCACATCCTGCCCCTTACTGCTCAGTGAACAAGCCCCATACCTGGCATCCAGCCCCCACTACCCAGAGAACAAGCCCCATACCTGGCATCCTACCCCCTCCTCCCAATCAACTACCCAGAGCACAAGCCCCATACTGGGAAGCCTGCCGCCCACCACAAAGATTGCAACCCCCATATCGGGCCTCCTGCCCCCTAACAGCCAGAACAGAAGCCCCATACCTGACCCCTGCCTCCCATCCAGGCCATGCCAACACCCCCTCCCATTCAAGCCCCTGTAAGTGGCGGTGGGCAGCACTGGCTGACAGGCTTCACGATTTTGGTCCTGAGGCGTCAGCCCAGAAGTGCATTCCCTGAGGACCTGTGCTGGCTTTCTTCATAGAAGGGCAGCCAGCACAGCAACCCGGGCCCATGCCTGCTGCCTGGGGGGAGGGAGGCACAGGAGAGGCACGGCATTTTGCAGGGGAGGCAGATGCCCTCCCTGGCCCTACCCTAGAGACGCCACTATGGCTGCTGTCAGCATAATATCCCACGTTGCTGTGTGACATACTTGAGCCAGACCAGCTTTTTGCTGCAATCACTGCTGAGGACACAAGACATGCTGTGCTGTTCCTTCTTCCTGTCCACCGAGCATGTTCCCATGCTCCATCCCTCCCTCATGGAGAAAAAAACCCAAGTGAAATCATTTGGCCCCAGTAGCATCTTCCAAATCTTGCATGCCCCTTTGGGTGGGGTCAGCAGGAAGCCACACAGAAGTTCCATTGAAACTGGCCAGGCATACCTTATGCACTGTCGGGTGTTTCTGACCTTGCATTTGACTGTCCCGGTTTTGCCCCTACTTTGCCTCTATCCTGCAGTCTACCTTGTCCTCTATCAACGCTTGGTCTTGCGGACAGGCCGACCGATGCATAGCTCTGATGTTCACCTGCTTTTACTGATAATAATATGTGTTCTTATATAGTTTTTCATGTCAGATTCCCCCAGCTTCCAAGCCCTGTCATGGGATTCGAACTTGGAACGTTCTGGCTGCCCTCTTGTCAGAGCCCTTTACTGGTGATCTGTTCACCTGGACATTCATTATAATCTCATCGTGCGGCCTAAGAGGCGGGGCACCATTCTTCATTGTCCTCTTTGCCAGGAATGCTGAGCCAATGATGGCTGTGGCTTCTTTCTGCTGAGTTAATGGCTTCCATCTCTCACCCCCTCTAACTAGGCTGCACTTGCCCTTTCAGTTCATTCTTTCCTTATGCATGACACAATGCTACCTTCTATCCCTCATCACACCTATGTCGGGGCATAACTGACCTTGTCCTGCAGACCCTAGTTTCCAGGCCTGGGTATGGTTGCTGACTAATAAGGGTGTGGTGTCACCACTGCTCCCCAAAAGTGGCTGTTGGAAGTGGCCAGGCAGCTATAAATGTAGGCCTGGGCCAGTGATGGAACAGGGCAACAGCAGGAGAGCACACTTGGCCAGTGATGGAACAGGGCAACAGCAGGAGAGCACACTTGGGTGCTGCATTTGCCCTAAATACATCAAATGTGGCTATGTTGGCAAGTGACAGCAGGGTAAGAAAAAAGCAGGAAGCAAATTTGAGTGGGCACCACAGGGGTATTAAACTTTTTGGTGTTCTTAAAGGTCTCTGATGAGATGAGTCTCTTTTTAGAAGTTAGATCGTATGTACAGGAGCTGGCTGAAAAAGACCTGGAGACACCCAAACCCACAAAAACAGCTAGAGCAAAAGATTAGGTAAAATACCCAATCATACAGCCGCTCTCTGGAATCCCAAACCGGGTTTTCTGTTAGTTGCAATTTGCTGTGTGCACTTCCTGTGAACCATTCATGGAAAAATTCAAAATTCAAAGTTGTAATGGTTTTTCAATGTTGATTTTATCCATCAAACAAAAGTTCTTTTAGGAAAAAAGTAACAAGTAATCACTAATAGTGTTCTTAGTGAGGAAGAGTTTGCCACAAGTCACTATATCCGTAGACTTATATTGTGCCACTGCATTTCGGAATACAACAATTCCTTCATCAGGGCAAGTCTGATCTATTTAAACATAACATTTACATGTAATTGTGCCAGTCATATCATGGTTAATATCCATATAAAATAAATCCCATTTTCAAAAGGACATAAGTATGTAAACATAAACATGAACAGTCATCATCCAAATAGTTGAGTAAAATATGAAAGAAAACACATACCCGGCAATGTAGTGTGCAGAATCAGTAGGCAGGTCGGAAATAAAAGAAACAAATCAGATCAGTACAAAGGTGAGTTAGGATGTCATGTAACTACAAAGGAGGGAATTGGGTCCATTACCTGATGTTGGTGAATAATGGCGAATTCTGTGTTTCAGAAACCAGACTGCTACACCGCGCTCGGCAAGCAGTTGCTGTGAATAGGAAGGTATGTATAAAGGGCCTATCCAAAGTGTGGCTAATCGCTTAAAGTAAGAGCAAACGTGGATAGTAGCTTACCGTTTGTAGAGAACGGAGCGGAGCAGTTCTCTCCGCATCTGCCGAACGCAGACTGTCCTCGTTGCATCGGCGCGTTGCCGAGCAACCTGGTTTTATAAGATACGTGATTGAAAGCAGACTGTCCTCGTTGCATCGGCGCGTTGCCGAGCAACCTGGTTTTATAAGACACGTGATCGCGGCTTCACGATGGAGGGCGTGAGCCACGATCCGTGTCTGTAAACAAGCCAATGGGCTTGAATATGATAAAAATAACTAATTCTAGGACCTCCTGGGTTAGTTATAGGTAAAGTCATCGCATAAAAATCGAAAAGGATAGAAAATCCGTCGCCCATGGACATAGAAAAAATACTGGAAGTAAATAATCAAATACTAGAAGTAAATAATCAAAATGACTCAAATGGATGGCAGCAATGGCTGTTTCATGAACACCAATCATGAGGCTATGTTATAACTAATGTGTGCCTTAATGCGATTATATAATAAATAGTTCCTAGGGAACAAACCTAATGGCTGTATCATGCACTATAAGTGTGTGCCTTAATGCCGCTAGTGGTGTCGTCCAGGCAGACGGCACCTTGGGTCCTGGATGAAGCTCCAGTATGCGCAGCATGCAGGTCACTACATGGGGAACCATTTCTATTCATATAAATGTATTAAATTAAATCAATTCCAAGTGACCATCAACATTCAGGTCATGTGTGTAATGGTGTCAATCCAAACAAAAAGATGCAGCATACAATTCCAGAAAACAATTAGAGAAAACAGTGAAAATTGATCTCCTCATTTAGTTCATTAGGTACCAAACTGCCAAGTTTGTCAATCCAGTATGTCTGCCTGGACGACACCACTAGCGGCATTAAGGCACACACTTATAGTGCATGATACAGCCATTAGGTTTGTTCCCTAAGCGCCCCCGCACACATTCAGAGCTGCAGACTCAAGCCTGCATCCCCAATGGGCCATACAAGGTTGGGGAAGCAAAATGCTCCATGCCTTTTATGGACCATTAAACATGTGCCCTGGGGTATGAACTGTCAAAGGGAAACCACGCGTCCCGTTGACAGTTCAAGCCAGCCAAGGATCTCCCCCTTAGCCGCTTTAATTGCGAGCAAAATAAATACTCAAAATGTGTTAGTAAATGATACGTGGTTTCATTTGGTAATATTTATATAGAAAGGTTGTCTTTTTAAGGTAAATATTTTGATTATAAAGTTTGTTCTTAGGAACCAGTTTTAGCATGTGCATGCTTTATGTGTGATGTAACAGTGAATGGTTTCGCTATACGAAAGTGAAAGTATTTTTCATGTTTTAGCTTTGCTTTTTCTTTATTGCCAAGAAAGGGTTTCTTTCGTTTCCAAGTCTGATTCTGAAGGATGAATGTTTGGAACATAGTCAATGGGGCTCATTATATGTTTGGTGGTATCCTACAGCAGGACAACACCGAACGGAATTACCTGCGCCTCTCTGCCCGAATTACAGGCAAATTACAGGTGCTAGTAACGGTAAGTAAATCCTTATTCTGTGTAGGACTGAGGTGAGTAATAGCTTCTATGGCAGGTGAGTAATAGCCTCTATGTGCCATTCTCCGCATGATCGGGTGGTGCAATCACAAGATGCTGCCTGGACCCAGAGCTTGGGTGCTCATGTGCTCACCAGACTGGAAGTGCATTAGCCCTTTGATGCTAAAACACAGAAATACAATAGAGGAATCTCTGGAGCAGAGAGCTGTCATCTTCCGCTCTCAGAGATCCAGGCCCCGCCCACCAGCCCGCCTCCCTGGCCTCTTAGCTCCAGGTGCTGCGTGATTGGTGCCTGCTCAAGCTCAGAACACGCAGGGCCTGTCCCGCAGCTGTGGGGAACGTCAAGCCCTGCCTGTCAGAGGCCTCTGCAAGATTGAGTAAAAGGAGGGCTTCGCCTGACAAAGTTAATTTGCAGGTTGAAAAATAAATTTCCCAGCTGACGTGTAATGGACCGGTAAGAAGCAGCCGCCACAAATCACCTGACGGCAGGAGACCCGTGCGCTTCACGCCAGGGGCTGGATTCCCTTCGGGGAGTACGTACGGCTCTCTGACCAGTTGCAGCCTCTGGACAAGGGTTTGGCAGTGAGTACAGTAAGCCTGTTAGTCCCAGCGCGCCCATGGCGTACACTGGAAGGGCATAGTGGGCCAGGGTTTTTTGCTGCATATGGAGCCTGATGGGTAATGCATGGTTCTGATAATAATATCACATTATTATACAGACCTTCAAGCGATATTCCTCCCACTTCAACGCGCTGCAATAATAGCTATTGCTTTTACCCAATTCAGTGGTACACACTTAACCTACCCCGGAAGGACGAAGGGCTTGCTCAGCTGTGCAAAGAATTGAACTCATTAGTCCCTGAAGGGGGCGGGGTGGGAGGATGATTTGTTTGGTTTGAGATGTCTTGTTGATGGGGGTAAAAGCAGACCGAAGAGTTGTACCAAAGTCGTGTGGTGGCTAGAAGTGAATTGTGCATGGTCGAGCCAAGTCGCAAAGCACCCTGAGGTGGGAGAAAGGGCATTTGGCTGCTTCTTGGCTTCTGAGTTACTGGTAGGCACAGTCCAGGTTCTAAAGGGACAACGTGAGTACTTTTGTTCTGCACTTCTCCGTGCCAGCAAGTTTGCCAGAGAGCAGAATCTTGGTTCCAGTGTTCAGAAACAGATAGGCCTTGTGCCACACCAGTCCCCTCAAAAGGCCCCTTTGTATGGTTGGAGGAAAGAGCTTGCCTCTGTCTTGGAATCCTGGGCCTTCGTCTCTATGGCTGAGGACTTTGGAGCAGACTGTACTTCCAACGTGGTGACTTCTTCGTCTTCAGTAGTAAGAAAAGGTGAGTTAATTAAAAAAAGGACCATCGCCCTCCACCCCTTATGTAGGCAAAAAGCTACAAAGGATTGGACCCTTCCAAATATTATTTAAAGGGCTAATTCATGCGGATGTAAAGGGAGTCCATGCCGTCTGTTGTCATTGCCAGAGCACTCTGGCTATAGGAGTTGGGCGGGGGACAGGTAGTGTGGAGTTCCTAGGAAATCCCCAGATGGTGAAACACTTTTCCCTCTGGAAAGTTGTCTCCCGGGATACTTTAACTCTGCCCCCTTCCTCTCTCTGTCTTCGTGAAAGAATCTTCAGTAATCATCATCCTGGTGAGAGCTGTCCATTGTACTGCCATTGCCGCCTTTGAAGCACTAGTTCCCAACTTACTCCCCAGGGAGGTTGCCTGTTCCTTGTACAAGGTGACAGGCCTTCTCAGGGTTTCCGCGGGTGAGCCCAAAGGTGGTTTTGTGTGAAACTCAGCCTGACAATCGAATACACAGCAGGCTGGTTCAGGAATTAATCAATTCCCATAGATGACAAAACAAGTACACCAAATGCCTCTGGCCTTTATACATTTTTAGGTCAACGAGTTTTCTGCCACCAGAGCCTGGCACCACACAATCATACATAATTTACCACGGGTAAAGGCAAGCCCCTGTCTGTTGGAATTTGGATTCCAGGAAACTGTTTACCACAATGAACATTTTATCTCTAACTGCCATGTTGCCAAACTACCTGGCAGCTGTGGGGTTTGACAATAGACAGACAGTTCCAGCAGAGATACATGAGTGCACTTATCATTTTTTAGAATTATTTGTATACACAGAACGTTGTCTGAAAGTCATACAGCAGGCCTGGCGTTCATGGTAGAATTCATTACTAGTGCTCGTACCATTTAGAGAAATCTGGGAGATTCCCCCTAGCAGATGGAAATCAGTTGTAGTGGGCTGCTGGTTCAGACCGTTTACACTAGAAGGTGACAGCACATACAGCAGGTGTGCACAACTCTGGTCGCAGCGACTGTTGTTCTGCCCATGCCTTTGGGCTCACTGGTGCCTCAGTAGTATGGGAAACCTCACACATTCTCTATGTACACAAATATTTTAGTATCTTTGTATTCTAATGATTGTGAAAAGGATCACACATAATTAATTACTCCTTATGTACCTGTTGTAGTACTCATTTGTGGGCTAATATGTAATTCTTGGCTTTATATATGTCTCAGAGTGCATTATTGCCCAATAGTGCACCCTTGTTTTTCTTTTAAGTCCTTGATAAGAAGAGACCTGTTTGTGATATTTGATCTATGGTCAAGCTTTTGGTGCACACTCTTCTCAAATTATGAACAATTATGGTTGATCTTTCGGAGTGTGGGGATGCAGTGGCTACTTTGAATGTGATATGCCCACTTTGAATCCATTGACGCTATTGTAGAGGAGTAGTTGCATGCCTCTGAAGGAAATCTCACCCCACTACCTCCTATATGTTGGAAGCTTGAAATTGTGCCATGTTTGAGACCAGCCGTTGTGACTATACCACAGCAAGTGTTTGAGAGTAGACCTCTTCTGAGAAAACCCTATCAAAGGTAACCCCCGAAGAGATGACAATCTGATGGAGGCACTCCCTGAAGGAATATGAAAAGGAGCAAAAAGAGGAGCTGGTGAAGTCACGAAAGACGAGCGTGACGCCCTGAGAATACTGCTGAAGAGAATGCATGGATCTTACAGAAACTGATGACGAAGTTAAGTATCGAGTAAACTCATATATGAAAGGAAGATTGCACATGTGCGAAGCACTGCAGAAAATGCAAGCTGTTCAATGATTGTACAGATGCTGAAAGCATGTAGACTAGGTAATCATCGAAGCTGGCTATATGTAGTGAATAGACCGCAGGCAAAGCCACCATTGTATAGAATCTGGACATCAGTGTTATGAATTTAGTAACCCAGGACCCATGAAGAGGAAAGAACTGTGTATTTAAGACATTTAAATTCTGCAAAATGGACCAAAGCGTGGTCTCCTGTCACGTGAACCAAGGATGGAAATAGCGTTGAGCGTGGTGTCCTAGAACAACGATATTGAAAGCCTGTACTCCCATATATTCCCACGGACAAGGATACTTTGCAAGGCCAAGTTCAAAGACAATCTGCATGGCAGAAGGCTTGGGTGATGAGAGATGTTTGGTTAATTGGGTGGGGAGGTAAAGTCAAGTCTACCTCCTGGCACCTGGGTATGAGCTTAGGTGCTGCTAAGTGAACCTAATGTTCCAGACATGGCACAAGCGTACCAACCAATTTTGGACGGCCTTATAATGAAGGGCTTTATAGTTTGAGAGCCATGATATAGAGTGTAATTAATAGTGTTAAAGATGACATTTTTTTAGAGGTAGGCATAAGTTGGCCACCTTACAGTGGGCAGCAAATCACAATCCTAGTCCCTATGCAATGTACACTTAGATGTTCCTCTTGAACCTATAACAATCCCTCATAGGTTTTTCCTATTTGTCACGTAGTATGACATCACTGCTGCCATATTTTTTGCATATAAGAATGTTTTTATGAGAAATGCACTGAGAGCTCCAGCGAACGTCCGTTGTAACTCCCCCCGTTTTAGATAATTGTTAATAAAACAGCACCTTTGCCATCTTCCTGAGTTGTTTTGATTATTTGGTGTCAGAGGTACTCTGAAACCCGCATCCATTGCATGCACGATACCCAAAGGGCCATATGGTCACGTGGTAGCAGTGTGGATGGTTTGAAAAGATCCAAACCAGTTTGTCTACGGAGTTTGGGACGATCGGGCATCCTCTGCCAGTAGCCGGAAGATCGTGGGGTTTCCTGTGGAGAGCGGCCACTAGAAATAAACTTGCAAGAAGAACCGAGACAGTGGGCAGGTCCCCCTTTGATGAAATCCCTACCCGGTTTCCACAGCAAAGTGGTCGGATTGAAGGAGGAGTCATTACCGAAGGCCTTGAGTCGATTAACAAATGAATTGTGAGTAGACTAAGGGGAATGGCAAATGAAGGGGATGGGATTGTGATAATTTTTGAGTAACGGGAAATCATTGTGTAAAGAACAGGTAGCGCTTAGAGTCCTGGCTCAAGGGAGTTTCAGAGGGAGACGTTTCAAAGCCCAATGGGGACAGAGCAGAAACATATAACATGTAAACAGGTTTAAGTAAGGTGACGTCTCAAACCCTGTTTAGGGTACAAAGTAAAGGAGAGAGAAAAAAAGGTGATTACAATGTTTATTGATATGTAATGTCGACTAGTCTGTATGTTGTCTGTTGAGTAAAAATATCGAAGAGCGATAGAAGTTGTGAAGTAATTGAAAAAAGTAGAGGAGCAATAGTGATTGAGCATAGCGAAATGATTGGTACCAATCAAAAAGGTAGAGATAGCTAATTAAGAAATTAGAGGCTTGTGCGGCAATTGATGGTGCATGCTCATATTTGTTGTTTTAAAGGCGTTGAAAAAGTGGTGATTTAAGCGAAAGAATAATGGTTAGACAGTCAATTGAGACTTGTCATTATGGGAGATACTCCTCTGATGCACTTATGTAAAACATTACCAAAGCACTTGCCCAAGCTCAAACAGTACAGTGAGGAATGGGTGAAAGGCACGGCATATCAAATGTTCATGCCGTGGCCTCAAGAAGGATAATTGTCAATAGTTTTATTGCAACACATTACTAGTTTCTTGCACGCTGCGTACACAGGGAAGAAATTAGAGAAAAGATTAGTGATTCTAGAGCTCTGGAAAATGTACCAAGAAGAAAAGAAAGATCTGCCAACTGAGGAGTGGATGCTTAGTCATCGTAAGGAGGAAGGTGTTGAGCCTTCAGCTCCCCTTACCTCACCCGAAGTAAAAGGTGCTAGAATGGAAGAAATAGAGTTATATCCTTTAAAGGAGTTGAAAGCGGTGACAGGGCTCAGTAATCCAATATACAAACCTCCCGCTTATAGTAGCGATGATAGTCCAGAAGAGAATAAGAGAAAAGAAGAGATATATAAGATCATACAAGACAAAGGAGAAAGGGGTGAGCGGTCGAATCTGTCGACAGAAATAGATAAGGAGATTAATAGATGGAAAGGAGAGAAGGATATAGCTGATGAGATAGCGCTTGTGCAGAACGAATGGATGGGTGGACAGATATTACTTAGAATAGATGGGAAATGTATCCAGTAAGTTAGGCAAAGTGAAGATAAGGACGAACAAGAAAGGAAAGACAAGGAATGATAGAAGAGATTCAAAGAAGAAGAGCAGAGAAGGAAGAGCAGGGAGCGACAAGAACAGATATATCAGGAGGAGCAAGAGAAAAAGAAGAACAGGCAGAAGAACAAGGAAAGTATGACAATAGACAGAGAGTGATAGAAGATAGGGATAGAAGAGAAAGGAAGAGAGAAGAGGAGGAAGTACAAACAATAAGGGACAAAAGATTACAGTGACAAAGGGAAGAAGAGGAAAGAAGGGAAGGAACAAGGAGAGAAGGACGAAGCCAAGAGGAAGAAAGAATTAGAAGGGATGCAAGAAAACAAAGAGAAGAAGACGGAGAAATGGAACAAAAAAGAAGACAGCGGGTCGTGATACCAGTCTCATTCATATGGAACAAGTAGGGGCAAGCCCAGAAATACAGTAGGATAGAATAGAAGTGTTCCTTCCGATAAAGGAAGCAACACCAGGGGCTTCTAGCGTTGTGTTAGACGAAGAAAGATTTGATGTGTAAAACATCGGAGAAAAGATTGATAAGGTCTATCAAGAATGAAAAGAAGGTAGCAAGTATGGAAGTTGAGGGAAGAGGGATCAATCCCTAGCATTTCAATCATGAAGCGAAGAAGAAAATCTGTTCTGTCACAGACGTAGAGCATTGTCCTTAAGAAGAGTGAACTCAGACAAAGGTGAGAAAGATAATCGTCACACTAGTTGGGGACTAGACATATCAGATGAGGAAAGAGAATCTACCCTTGAGATAGGAGGAGGGAGCGTGTGCATCCCTGAAGGAAGCCTGCAAATGGATAAAGATGTAAGATGGTCGGATGTGGAACAACCTAAGGATAGGACGCCAGATCCCATAGCATATCCAGTTCATCCCTGAGGATGACCGTATAGTGAGAAGGGAGAATCGCTGCCATATGTGAGCAGGTTAAGGTTGCTACTGACAAGGAGACAGACAGGGACGATCGTCCCTGCCATGGATAGACTAATGATGGGAGCTGACTCTGGGTTGGGGTTCACCCAGTGTCCCTTATTGAAAAAAGGAGGAGCAAGGCTGCAGGTGGACAATGGTAATTTAAGGTGTAAGCTCCTGAGTTTGACTTCGGGTGCTGGGAAATGGATATATGAATTAGAAAAAAATGACAGGAGGAAATACGCTGGCCAGAGGGGACATAAAAGGTCTCCTGGCAGCTATTCTTGGGGAAAGGGCTAATGACATTTGAGGGAGAGCAGGATATTCAAGTGTGATGGTAGAAAACACAGCCATGTGGAGGGCTCTCAGGGTACAGTACCCCAATACATCAGATATGGGTGCAATTATGACACGGAAGATGAAGACACTATTGCTTACAGTCAGGATATTCAGGAGAAATGGTGCCTTGAAAAAAAAGACAGTGGCATTATTTTACAACATTTTATGCCTGGGGTTGCCTGAGCCAGTACAGTGACAGATGAAGAAACATTTAGGGATGGAAACAAAACTGTGGGCTGAGATACAGCTGACAATAGTATTCCATTGTCAGTTATTACAAGAGAAAAATAGGAAGAAAGATGAGACCAGGAAAATCAAGGAAGCCAAGTTAGTTCAGAAAAAATTGTCTTAATTTGCCATAGAAGGGGCGGTATTGACAAGTGGAGAAGTATTGGGAATGCAGGACGCAATGGGTGCATCACAGGCGAATTATCAACACCCAATGGATCAAGGTAGATATGGGTTGGTGCCACGAGGCAGAGGTGTGGGCTATAGAGGAAGATGAGTTGGATTCCAAAATAATCAAGGTGGGTTTCAGAATACACAGAATGGGAATTAGAGTACCCAGGGAGGATACAACTAAGAGGTACTTGTCAGACAGGCACCCCCAATATGTTGGACTTGTGGGATGACAGGGCATATTTCACGTATATGTAGAAGCCAAGGGAATGTACAGAATGGTCAATTCTCAAGAGGGGGGACAGCTTATCCTCCACCATATAGCACACAAACTAGGGAAGGGTTCACCCAAGATCACACATTGTATCAGACATAAGCACCGCGAATAATCGGGTAAAAGCAACAAGAGCGAGTGCAAATGAATCCACCACAAGGGCAGATACAACAAGCCCCTATGCAGACACAGCAGTATGCAAACACAGGACAAGTGCTGACAGCCAGAATAGGAGGTGTCTCTATGCTAGGAGGAAATCCTTTCACAGGGACGAGGATGAGCCTGTGCCCACAATAGGACAGCTCACAGTGAGACTTGAGGTGTTCAGTACTGTCTGTGACACCAGACCCCCAAGAGGAACCAAGGGCCGATGTGACAATAGGAGGCAAATCTTTTTCTTTTCAAGTAGACACTAGAGCTACTCATTCATGTATACAAGAGGGAAAATATCCAATGTCGACAATTGCCATTAATGCTCAAGGGTTCTTTGGAGCTACGAGTTGAGCTCCTTTTACAGTCTCTATAGGAGAGTGTGACATGTCTGTTCCTTTGTTATATTCATGACAGACACCGGTTAATATTTTGGGAAGAGATTTGATGACAAAACTTAACATGATAATTTCATTCACTGATAAAGGAATAGTGTGTTCCACTCCAGGACTACACTATTTAAAAGTGGGGAAATTGATATGGGCGTTCACAGGGCAAGTGGCTCTGCGAGCAGCGTTCCAGTAGATCCACAGATTTTTCTATATGGAGTGAGCATTCTACTGACATGGCTACCTGGCTTGGTGGGAAGAATTGTGAGGATACCTGATGAGTTTTTGTTTAGACCACGAATACCTATGGACGAAGAGGGAGGACAGACTATCCCTACAGAATTAGAAGCAGCCATAGTACGAAAGGAAATGGCAATGCTTGAAGGAGTAGATGATGAGGGTAGACCAGAAGGGTACAGATTGATTGACATAACTGATGATGAGATGTTCTGGGAAGACCAAAAAGATGTTCAAGTGATGTTCTTTATGAGCATCACATACTGGATAAGGATAGAAAAGACGGAAGTCCCACAGTGAATGGTGATAATGCGGCAGCATCCAGCATTTTTTCAGGAAGACTTGGAGAAGGTGCCCCGTGTCCTTTGGACTACAGGCCCTTATGACATAGGTTCATTAAAGGGAATAGGGGAAGATAAAATAAAGCTTAAACCAGCAAACCAGTACCCAATGTCTCTAGAGGTTGATGAAGGTATATTTCAGACTATGGCCCTCATTACGACCCTTGCGGAAAGCGACTGACCGGAGCGCCACAGCGTAAATAGCGTTTCCGCCATTGTACGAAGGAGCAAAGTGCGGCCCATTCCGACCCATCGGGCACGAGCACCACGCCACGGCGGAAGTGCAAAGTCCGCGATGGCGGAAATGACCCCAAAACGGCCCACACCGCCGCCGTACGGCGCCCTAGGTGCAATACCGCCACCCCTCTTAGCGGTCACCGCAGTGTGCGCCTACCGGAAAGTACGGTGCCCGGAAATATACGGAAACGGAAGTTAAAACATGGGCCCGGAACGGGAAACATCCCGGCGTACACCTATAAAAACACCAAAACCACACAACCACTAAAATCACTACCCTGAAACACACCCCAACCCGTCAACCACCCTAGCGAAACCAAGAAAAATGGGAAAAGTAGCGAAGAAAGCGTGCGACCGCAAGCGGCAGGTCCACTTCTCCCGTGAGGAACTCACCGTGCTAACAGAGACCCTCCAGGAGAATGCTGCCGTCGTCTTCTCCACGCAAATGACCAGGACGGCACTTGCAAACAAGAAGGCCATATGGGCTCTGGTGGCACAGCGGGTAAGTGCGGTGGGGACCGCACCCCGCACCCCACAGCAATGCCGCAAGCGATGGGACGACCTGCGGATACGCGTCCGCAGCATACTCTCTGCCAACCGCAACATTGCCACAGCCACCGGGGGAGGTCCTGAATCACCCATCAAGTTGACCCCCTGGGAAGAAATCTGTGCCTCCACCATCGGAATGGAGAGCATAGAGGGAGTCGGAGGGATGGAGAAAGGAGTGCAGACATCCGAAGATTCAGGTAGGTGGGCCAGATAAAACAATGCCAAATCCACAAAGTCCAACCATGTGAAGTACCATGCGTCCACATAGTGCAACAGAAACACATGTCCAGGAGAACGTCCACACACATCGGCCTGAAAGCGCACGTCAAAACCCACAATAAATACATAAATAATTAAAAACCCCTAATACACGCACTACACGTGCAGCAGGCACACCCTAACTGCAGGCTGCCAAACAACTGCACCCTCACTCCACACACAAATCAAAGCACCTCCAAGACCCCGACCCAAATCACCCTCAGGTACCACCCCAATGCATGTGATACAATGCCATTCCAATTCCCACTGACCCATCAATAACCCTCGCCCTCCTTTACTCCACCACAGGGTCCGATCCAAACGACGAGCTACAGGACACCCCTACCAGCACACCTGCAAAGAGGGCCAAGACCAACGGCCAGAGACCCTCCACCTCAGCTGCACGCATCAAGACACGGCAGCAGCACAAATCAGGTGGCAGCACAGAGGAGGGAACATCAACAGGCACCCCAGCAGCCAGCATGGCCACAACACCACCACCACAGGTCCCCCCAATGGATGCCACAGAAGGCACTGCCTCTGGTGGCAGCAGCACCATAGGTGACACCCCATTGATGGCAGCATGCTCGGACACAGAAGACGGGGATGTCGAGGTCAGATCCATCCATGACCTGTCCCAATCCCCCTGTCTGTCCCATCCCGTACAACATGAGGATACCACGCAGGTGCAGCCACAAGACGACGACTGGCCATCCCCCACAAGCCCTGTGGCAAGGCAACATGAGGACAACAGCCCCTCTGTGACACCACCGCAAATGGCCATGGCCCAGCAGAGGCAACAGTCCCTCGACAAGTTAATCGTCCAACAGCAGCAAATGGCCACACTCCTCAAGGGCCATGCCGATGAATGTGGGGGCACCAAGGCAGACATAGAAACATCAACAGAGACACTTAGGGCAGAAATGGAGAGAGGTACAGAGACGCTAAGGGCACAAATTGAGAGTAGCACCGAGAGCCTGAGAGTCCAAATGGAGAGTAGCACCGAGAGCCTGAGGGGGGAACTGCATGCGACGTCCAAAGACGTATGTGCCGAACTTGCCGCAGTGCGCCGTGTGCTCACTGAGCTCTCGCAAACCCTTAGGGACATGCATGGACGTGAGCAGGCAGACACATCATCCGTTGCAAGTTCCGTCCAGGGCAGCCCCCAACGTAGATCTGGAAGGAACCTGCGCTCCACAGGCAGGGGTGCCCCTGATACCCGCAGAGGGGGCATGCAATAGCGACAGCCCACTGACAATGAGCATCTTTGGACACTGGTGTTCGGGGGGGAGGTAGGAGGGTGGAGGGGGTGTGTTGGGCTCACTTGGGTGGCGGGTCGATAGGGTGTTCAACATGATATCACATATGCCATAAAAAGTGCACGATCAACCAATGAGAAGTGTGGACATTGATCTTTGTGTACTAGGCCATCATAGGCGTACAGTCCATATTGTGCATGTCCCAGACACACGCAGTGCCACGAGTCCCGTGTCCATGTATCAGCCACCAGGCGTGAGTGCTAGAAGCATACATCAATGAGATGCTGACGAATGTCACGGCCCTCCGGTGCCTCGCAGACTCCATGAGGTGCTGCCACATCCCCACCCTCATCATGACCATCATCAGGTGCTTGCAGTTCTGCGTCAGGGGGCATGGGCACATTTCTACGTACGCACATGTTGTGGAGCATGACACATGCCATCACCATCTTTGCAACCTTCTCATGGCGGTACAGGAGTGCCCCGCCAGACCTGCTGAGGCAGCGGAAACGGGTCTTCAGTAGGCCGAATGCCTGTTCAATGACTACACGGGTACGTGAGTGGGCATGGTTGTAGTCCTCCTCATGCTGGTCCCGTGGGTTCCAGACTGGTGTGAGGAGCCATCTCTTCAGTGGATATCCAGCATCACCTGTATGTGGACGAGAAACGTATGATGTGGAATGCCATTGATACGTACGCACACCCCCCCCCCCTTCCTGGCAGGTCATTGACAATTCACATACCCCACATCATCATGCATGTAATGAGACTCACCGAGTAGCCAGGATCTGTTCCCTGCGTGTCGCTCCATGTAGCGTGGTATTGTAGAGTTCCTCAAGACCATAGAATCATGGGTTGATCCAGGGAATCGGGCACAACAATGTGTAATGATCCTGTTGGAGTCACACACCATCTGTACATTCAGGGAATGAAATTGTTTTCGGTTGCGGTACTGGGCCTCCATGGCATGTGGGACGACCAATTCAACATGGGTGCAGTCGATGGCACCAATGCAACCCGGTATGCCGGCAAGTGCATGGAATCCCACTTTTGTGTTGGTTATTTCCTGCTCCGAGCGTGGTAGAGAGATGTAGTCGTCTGCGTGCTTCAGGAGGGCATCGAGCACTTGCAATAGTGTCCGTGAGAACAGTGGCTGAGAAATGCCATGCAACTGTCCGACTGTGTGCTGGTAGGTGCCTGTGGCCAGGAAGTGGAGTACAGACACCACCTTCAGTAGGGGTGGGATGGCGGTTGGGCTATCTATCATGCTGACAAGGTCAGCCTGTGTCATGTCCACAATGGCGGCTATGGTGTCCCGGTCCAGACGGTAGAGGGTGTGGATCTGCTCATCAGTGAGGTTGA
Organism: Ambystoma mexicanum; assembly: GCF_040938575.1. Classification (NCBI taxonomy): domain Eukaryota; kingdom Metazoa; phylum Chordata; class Amphibia; order Caudata; family Ambystomatidae; genus Ambystoma; species Ambystoma mexicanum. The sequence continues at coordinate 107,589,069 of NC_090926.1, read as the reverse complement.
ACGGATGTGCTCGGAGGCGTTGAATTGCGGGCTGCCTGCGTGGTGGTAGTGGCTGTGCTGGTGGGCCTTGCTGGCCCTGCCTTGGCCTCCTCCTCCTCCTGCGTCTCCTCCGTGCGGCTGGTTGTAGTTGGTGTTCCTCTACTTCTTGGAGTCGGAGCACTTGCAGTGCTATCAGGTCCCCCAGGGCCAACATCGCGAGTCCTGCCGGTAGCATTTCGGTGTGGTTGTGGGAGGAGACTGGCTGTGCAATTTATGTGTTTTCAGGCTGTATGGCCTCCACCTGTGGTGATTGATTCCACCTGTGCAAACTGCTCTCCCCTTTGGCCGAGCACGTCCCGCGCACAACGCTGCAATTCGGGGAATTGTATCTTGCTATTGCAATCATGTATTTGTACCCGATGGCCGTGTAAGATTGGTTGATATGTTCATTCTGCTGTGGTCCCATTGTTTCACATACTATCTGTGCAGTCGCGAACAGACTTGTGAGGGGTCAGTGGGACGTAGTACTCGAGTAACGGTGGGCCCTCATGCATCACTGTACCGAGTTGCAACGACGGGCGGGGCGTCCCATTCGTGGGTGAAGGCAGTTGCCATTTTCACACACAGCCGCACTCGATGGAATAATTAGTGATTTCAAACGGCCACAGATGCCTTTTCGACGTGATGTTGCAAATGAGGAATTCGAAGGGCGGCGCTTTCGGTTTCCAGCTAGCGGCGAGGAGATGCCCACAGGTCTGACTGCAAATGTAACGTTCTATTGTTCTATGTCCTTGAGACAGGGCCCATGGCGAGGGAGCAATGATTGATATGAATAGTTTGGGATGCGCAATAGCTACGTGGGCGATGAGGCCGTCCGTTCCCAAATACATGTTACTTCACAACACTGGAATTACGGGCTGGGGCACTGTGGATTTAGCAGGCTGCATAACGCACAGACTCAATGGATGTTTCTAATGTTATGTGAGTAATTATTCAGGCATTTTGATCCCGGGATGAGGGAATGATGGATGGATGCATGGGCAGGTGATTTGATACAGAGTTTGCCATGTACAGGGCTTCTTGGGATCTATCCGCCTCCCCTACGCTATGTGATGCAGGGCTGCCATAGTGGGACCATCGTCCATCTGGCCTTGTTGAGCCCTCCCTGTCTCGAGGCGCCCTCAGACACTCGTTTGTGATGGTGTTTGCACCTCGATATAGATGGTTATGAGTCGCAAGTGGTTTTGGGGTGGTGATGTTCCTTTGGAGTGGGCTAGCATGCATATGGCTGTGGATTTCGTGTGATCATTGAAGTGAGTTGTTGGTATGTAGTTCTGATGGCCATTCTGTTCTTTTTCTTTTCTTTTGGTTGACAGGTATCTCCTCCCCTTTTGCCACTGCCATCTGTATGCCACTCCTGCAGATGGATTTTACTCCCGACACCTGCTGCTTCGTGTTAATCAGTGGAGCAGCATTACGATCTTATGGGACGATCGCCAATGGGCCACATGCCCTTACGCAGTACTGGTGGCTCGGAGCAACATTTCGGCCTTTCAGCTGGACTAGTGCCTCCCCATTGGGACGGCCCTGCGGTTCTGTGCGCTTCCATGTTGCCTTTTCGTACGTGAATGTGGCTCTGTGTACCATGGGGGAACAGGGCGACACACAGGTAGTGGCTGGTCATTTCTTGCGGAAGCAGCCCACAATGGTGATTAGTGTTTTGGAGTTCATGGCCTGATGGCTGTATGTGCTTGGTGATTTTGATGTGCATTAAATTTCTATTCTGATTTGGCCCGTGTAGCGTTTTTCTTTGCAAATGATGTGGCATATGCCTATTTGGGGGGCGATGTATTGTGAGGAGATCTGCATTGGGTTCCAGCTTCGGGGTTTAGTTGCGTGGTACTGTGCTGTGCGCGTTTGCCTACGAAGCCCAGTGAGGTCAGGGATGGGGGCTGCCAATATGCCAGTTTGAATGTTGTCATGCTCAGGGGCGGGGGATTGGGTTTTGTGTAACAGATGCCGGTCAGCCAGGTGGACTGGTTGAATGATGTGGTTTTCGGAATATTGCTGGTCACAGGTGCCTGTGTTTGCGTGCGTTTCTTGGTGGGGGACTGTGGTCATGTCCATTGGGATGGCTTCTGTATTCGTGCCATCTGTGCCCTGCAGCTCCCATTGGCCCCTCTTGTGTTTCTTTTGTTCGTTGGCATGCATGGGTGACTTGTACATTTCAATGGTTGCATTGTGGCTTCATTGCACCTACGGGGAGTTGTACTTTGTGGGCAGGGAGCGGTGTACAGGCACTCAGTGGGGCCGTTTACGGTTGATTCGCGATGCCGTACTTCTCGCCATGGCGGAATGGTACATTCCGCCATGCCTGATGGCGTTAGGTACATGTCCGCTAGGGTCGGAATTGGCGTACCGATGCACCATGGTGGTGTTTGCGGTTTGGCATGGCGCGCGCGCGCGTGCTTGGTGCAGTTAGCGTTGGCGTTCACTGCGGTGTCGCTAATGGCTTCGTACTTTGCGGTGACGGGTCATAGTCGCACCGAGCGCTATTCGATGGCGGTATTGCATTTCCGCCATCGTTTTTCGATTTCCGCCAGGGTCGTAATGAGGGCCTATTTCAGCATTGATAAAACAAGGGATTCTGGTGCCATCAGAATCATTGTGTAATACTGCAGTGTATCCTATCAAGAAATCTAAAGGCGGGTCATGGAGATTTATACAAGATATGAGACTGATTAATCAGATTGTAGATGCAGAGTTTCCTTTAGTTCCTAATCCGGCGACGATGCTATGCAGTATCCCAGTGGAAGCGCAATATTTCACAGTGGTCGATTTGAAAAATGCATTTTTCTTGATCCCGTTGCACAAGGACTCACAAGACTTGACTTGTTTTATGTTCTGTCAAACTCGACTGAAACATACTAGGCTGACCGAAGGGTACTGTGAGTCCCCACTGATTTAGGCAATATTGGTTTTAGGAGTACAGTGATACAATATGTCGATGACATTTTAATTTGTAGTACCACGGAAGATGAGTGCAGACAAGATTCTATTCAGTTGATGACTATTCTAGCAGACAAGGGATACTAGGTCAACAAGGAGAAGTTACAATACTGCCAAGAAGAGGTGATATATATAGGGCAGCTGAGCTCACATGAAGGAAAACATTTGACACCTGAAAGAGCTGAGGCGATTATGAAAACCTCAAAGCCAAATACAGTGAAACAGATGCAACAGTTTTTGGGATTATGCAACGATGTTAGAGCCTGGGTGTTTGAATATAGTACATATACAAGACCCATTTTACAAGCTTTAAAGAAAGCACAGGTGGATAAAGTAAAAATAGAACGGACTGAAGAAATGAAGGAAGGCTTTCAGGAGCTGAAAAAAGCTATTTGTACAGCCCCTGTTTTAGGAATTCTCAATTATGCTGAGGAATTGTATTTGTTTTCGCACACAAACGGAACAGTCATGACAGCAGTGCTTCTGCAGAGAACTACATTGGGGTACAAGCCTTAGCGTATAACAGTGGGATTTTAGACCCAGTTATGAGAGGACACTTTCCTTGCAAACAATCTTTGGCAGCTGCCACATTCGCAATTGCGAAGCCTACAAGTATTGTCATGGGCTGCTCTATGACCCTTTTCATGGAGTATGCCCTATTTGCCATTTTAGAGAAACCCAAAGGCACATTGACATTCGAAAGAGCTTCAGTTTATGATGTAATGCTTTCCAATCCGACGATTAAGATTGTAAGAAGTAAAATAGTGAATCCTGCCATGTTAATAGCTGAGCCAATAGAAGAAGGCGATCATCTACATGACTGTGCAAATTATTTTCAATTTTATGATGATATACCTCAAGTCAAGGAAAATTCTTTGACGGGAGGGGAAATTCTCTTTATTTATCGTTCTTCAAAAATTGATCAGACTAGTGGGGAATGGCATTCAGGTGCCATGGTAATAAGACACAGATTAAATGGAGAATTTGAAGTTGTAGCAAGTGCAAGGCTACGTCTCACTTTTCAGTGCAAGCAGCAGAATTAGTAGCGCTTATTGTCGTGCTCGAGAAACACGAAGAGCAGGAAGTGACGGTGTACAGTGACTTTGCCTACCTGACATCGACCACAGATGCAGGATTAGCACATTGGAAAAGGAGGGGCTACCTCCGTGCGGACGGCACTCTGGTGCAGCACGCATCTTTATTGGATAGGCTTATTAAGGCACTACAACTCCCAGTAGCCATAGCGGTCATTAAATGCTTAGCGCACACTAAGCAAACAGATTTTATTTCTTGGGGAAACTAAGCCACAGACTAAGAAACCAAAAGGGTTACATATTCCCCAGATATTTTGAGTTTTGATACTGAGAATAGTAAAAAAAGTAGTAACAACCATGTTAGTGCAAGAAGGGTTTAATAAATTGCTGATAACCCACCTAATGGAGATTCAAGGGAGTGCACCACAGGAAGAGCAGGAATTGTGGAAATGAAGGAGGTGTCCTTTATCCCCCACAGAAGCATTATGGTGACAAGACAGCACTGTAAAGTCAGTGATGCCAGTAGACTTATTAAAGGTCACGCTTAAACAGCTCCATTACCCCGTGCATGTAACTAGGTAGAGTCTTGCTGCTATTATTGCGGAAGACTGGTTCATTCTGAATTTGTTGGAGCACGTTGCACTATTTATGGTAAACTGCATTGTGTGTCAAAAGTTTACTGTTGGGCATGCACTGTGAACAATTAGAGAGGTAATACTTTGACCAAATGGTCAATTTCAGCATTTACATATTGAATATGTCGATATGCTGCAGGTATGTAATGGAGATAGGTATCTATTAGTGGTGGTGTGTCCCTTCTCTAGGTGGATCAAGGCAGGTCCATGTACACACCCTGATGCCACTTATGCAGTGAAGTTTTTAGTGTGCAAAGGTTTCCCAAGATGGGGTTTGTATGAAGATCTCAGATACAACAATGGGCCACATTTTGTTAATGAGCTATTTGAACAAATAGGGCTTCTATTTAATATAAAGCACAAGTTGTCTTCTGATTATCACCCGCAAGTGAACGCGATATGTGATGAACCCAAACGACATCCTTGAAGAAAGGACTGCCAAGATTAAATTGACTTTGAAGAAGGGATGGCTAAATTGCCTACCTCTAGCTTTATTTGCCCTTCAGAATCAGCCAGAATAAGACATCACCCCTCATGAACTAGTGACAGGGTGACACATGAGAATACTCCTTATACCTCCATCTAGGAGTAGAAGTGATGCCCAGAGTAAGGCTAAAACTTTAGGTGATGAATTGTATGACTATTTCACATGTATGACCTCTAGCATCTCTCTCATTTCAGATCAAGTCAATCACAAGGGGGTTTGGGCTCAGAACACAGAAGAAGTCAATTTAACAACCAACCCAAGTCAACTACTATCGGCACCTGAATTATATGTTGGAGATCTAGTTCTCATTAAAAAAATTACTAGAAAGTGGCAAGCCACACTTCAATGGTCCCTTTTGTGTTGAGAATATAGCCCCTTCAGCTGTGTAGTTCCAAGGAAGATGAGCTTGGCTTCACCTGAGTGACGTAAAAGTCTATAAAGGTGAGCCCCCCCCCCCACCATTGCTGATCCAGAGGCAAGGCAAGAAGAATTTCAGCATGTGCAGACTCGATTGATGATGAAGAAAGATGATGAAGCAATTAGCTAATAATACAGATTTTGTATTGAACTGAGATTCAGTAGACACTCCTTATAGATATTTCAGCAGGAGTGCAAAGACTTGCCAATAATTTCAGGAATATTGAAAATAAATTTTCAGAAACACATTGAAGAATCAAAGTTATTTCTAAACATCAGTGCTTGATCAGAAATTGGAAACAAGTTCAGTATCCAGATTCATTTTGTGGTGAATACTTGTTCTAAGCAGCTAACCATATGGTACTTACCGATAGTGATCATCGACTTGTGCTTGCTGTTTTTGTGTTTATACTTCAAGCTTATCCTACTCTTGTCAGAAGAGACATTGATATTCACACTTTTTTACAGGATCCTAAAAATGGCCCTGTGATAAGAAGGCTCCTCATTGCAACAATTGAGCACATTTTACAGTTGCAAGTATAAAGATATTTGATGATAGTATTAAAGATGAGAAATGCAGAAGCCGGCACGGTTCTAGAGAATGAACAAGTGCAACAAGCATCAGGATGGTGCAAAAAGTGGATGCCTATGTTTTTGTGCATAATATATGCCTCTAGGATTACTTCATTTGTCTTTCTGTTTCTCATTTTTCACAGTCTCTATTATGTTAGTACTTCCACTGAGGTAGACGTCCCTATGGTTCTTACTACTATGGGAACTTCCTTTGATGTACTTCATAAATGGTAAAAGACTTCTGAAAGACACAGGAGAGATGCAGAGGAAGATAATGAGACAATAAATACATATCTAGATAATGCAGCACACTTGGGTAATAACATGTGGTATCAACACATGAGGGAAGTAGGAGAGAAAACATCTAAGGAGAGTTGCAACTTCTGTGCTCTTATCCCCTATGCCATGAATGCAGTGCGAACATTCATTTACAGAGAAGTCACAGAACACGATGCTAGATGCCTCGTTCATCTTGCAGCATGTATGACCAGAGGACAATTTCAAGGAAGTTGGGCCACATTACGATGGAGATCAAAATGGTTGTTTCCATTCCAGGAAGATTATATCAAGACTACACAGATGTAAAAGGAACCTGGATGGGAGAGCAAGAGGCTTGTGTATCCTGCAGCAGGACAGGAAGAGGTAGTCATTGAAGACATGAAAACAATGGTTTGCCCTGATATAACGGAAATAGCTGGCTCTCCTGGATTTTGGGAACAAACTCAAGTCTTAGTCTATGGATGAGTGAAGTCCAAGAAGGGATGGGAAGGAGGACTGATGTCCTGTGCAGCTCATCTACTCTGAAGTCAGAATATGTTCAAGAGGTGCAGAGAGTGAACAATGGGTGTTTGAAGTCATGGGATAAGCATGCCAAACAAATGATATGGCTAGAAGAGGAATCAGGTCAAATGGTTGTGGTCCCTTTGGCGAATGCAACATTGTGCTTCCGAACACATGGAAAGAAGCATGTGGGAGACAACAAATGCTGCAAAACTACAGATGATGTTTCCAGGATGGGAGCAGGGACAGCCATCCTGATGGATCGATATTGGGCTTGTGGACCTAGGGCCTACATGAAGTTGCCCAAGGATTCGGGAGGAACGTGTTCCTTAATGCTTATTCATGTTCTAGCATTAGTGATTCCTCTGAGTGACCTGAACATTGGAGAATTTGCAAACGTAGATGCCCATTTGAGAAAAAGAAGATTGCTTGAATTTCTCAATCAAACCAGAAGAGGGAATTACTTCTCAGCCAAATCAATAGAAGCATTTGACTCCATTCCTTACGAACACAGGTTGTTCAGCAAGATTGCTTCAGCATTTATGACTATATTCAATGCAAATGGTTGCAAATTACAGATGGGAGCTTCTGAAGACAATCAGCACCACCATAAAGGTATTCAATGCTATCAAGGAAGAGCTGAGGGCATTACAACTAATGACCCTGCAGAACGGATATGTCCTTGATATGATCACAGCACTGGAAGGAGGAGTTTGTGCCACAATCATGCCATCATGTTGCACATTCATACCTTCTCACGATGACCAGAATGGGACCTTCACAGAGCCCATAACGTTGCTAACAAACCTGCATAACAAGATGGAAGATGAGACAGAGGACATTATAGATGACAGTTGGTTTGCTTTCATATTCTCATGGATTCCTCAGTGGATAGCAAACCTCTTCAAGTTTCTTGCAGCAATATTGGTCATGGTGATGTTTGGATTTTATGTGATCAGGATAATAATTGCTCAATGCAAGAAGACGGCAATGAAAGCAGTAGGAATGAAGATCATGATCAATGTCAGAAAATAAATAAAGACCAGCATCGTAGCACCTGAAGGAACAAAGTTCCTGTATCCAAAGTATCATAGGAAGTATGTGGGATGATGGGTCTATTGTAATCTGAATGGACAGTGCAACTACATGACCTGGAGTGTGGATGAACCTGTTAAATCAGATGGCACCCTGAAGGGGCTGATGAAGATTTGGACTATGAAGAAGCACTTTTTCAAGAGAAAATATCAAAATGTTGAGACCATTGAAGAGGTGGTCGATAACTCGACCAGGGGGGGGGAATATAGAGGAGCAGTTGCATGCCTCTGCAGGAAATCCCACCCCCTCACTTTTCATATGATCAAACGCGCTTAAACCAATGGGGATCGTAAATGATATGGCAGATCCCGGTGAAGGTCTTGCACATGGTATCCCTAGCCCTCAATTGTCTGATGAGAGAATGTGCTCCATGGGTATACAGTTGAACACATGGTTGTTAGACTGTAATTACCGTGCATAGAATGGACGTCTATGCTCGGATGTTCCGGTTAAGACCACATTTGTTGGCTCCCAGGGTAAATCTATAATTGACTACTTTTGTATTTGTGTCCAACATTGGCCATTAATTGTGGATTTCAAAGTCATTGATGAGATTACTAGTGACCATTTCCCTCTGAGGCTGGTCTTGACTTTGGGTTCTCCTTTACCGCCGGTAATTATGCATCCGCATTTGGATCTCTGCGACATCAACCCATTGTGGAAACATAGGATAAAATGGGCTAAGTGTGACCCAATCTCAATCGAGTATAAGGCGACCCAGCCAAACTTGGACCATATTGCTTGTATTTTCTCTGATGATGTACAACGAGGAGAAGTTATTCATGCATCACATATACTATGGGATTCCTTAACAGAATTATTCCAACATGATTTCAAAAACAGACAAGTATGGTGCATAGTTGGTTTGATGAATCGTGTAGGAAAGAACAGAATAATCTGAAGGGTATCTTGAGGGATAAGGTTAGCACCAGAGAAGAGGTCATCAGCGTGAGAGAAGGGTATGAAAGTGCTCTCACGTTAAGAAAGAACTCCCTAGAAAATTTTGCATGGGAAAAACTTCTTTTGCCAGTTCTGAATAAGGATTCAAAAACATTTTGGGAATTTGTTGCATGTGGCCCAGCGTATAAGAGGGGTAAGACCCATAGAGAGAATCATGTCAGTGCAAAAGCTTGGTCAGACCACTTTAAGCTATTGTATAAAGGTCAAGCAGCTAGATACGAGGAAGGGGAGTGGTCCTCTACACTACATCTCACTATGAAAGAGGTGCAAATTGCGGTTAGTTGACAAATGCATAACCTGGCCCAGATGCGGTTAGTTGACAAATGCATAACCTGGCCCAGATGCAATACCCGCTGACCTATTTAAGGAGTAAAAAGAACTATGGGCTCCACTATTGACTAGATGTTTTAACTCCTACTTAAAATTGGGGGAATATCCACAGTCCTGGAAAAATGCTGTAATGTACCTGATTTTTAAAAAAGGAGACCCGGGAATTCCCCTTTCATACAGACTGATTTCATTATTGGACACCTCTTTTAAGATTTTTGGATGAGTAGTATTGCAGCATTTGGAACAGTAGATCTCTGATAATGATAGTCTTTCAGACATCCAATATGGTTTTCGACCAGGTCTGGGGATGCGAGATAAGGCTCTCAACCTGTATTTGGTTGGAGCATCCTCGATCTACGTAAGGGAGAAACCAATCTATCTGGCATTCATGGACCTGAGCAAAGCATTTGATAGATTTAATAGAACAACACTATGGCGAGTGCTCGGGTTCATGGGGTGTCTGGCTGAATTGGTAAAGGTGTTACAGATTATTCATGAGGATACCAGGGCCTATGTGAGGTTTGGAGAACAGGGGCAATGTACGGGTTTCTTTGAGGTGGCTTCCGGAGTCGCCAAGGGTGCGTTGTGGCCCCGGTCCTACTTTCTCTTTATATAAATGGTTTATACAGGGCACTAGTTAAGACAATGGGCCTCATTACAAGAATCGCGGTAAAAAATGGCCATTACCGGCATGCCGGTAACAACATGTCCGTGTAACCTCGATCCCGCAAACAGCTGCTGATCATGGACCACGGCTGGAACACTTCGCCGATCCCGGCACCAGATCAGGCCATTAAGCCTCCACCTGGCACCCTAACTGGGGGGGGAACAGCTGCCAGCTCTACCACAAGCCTGCTGCCACTTCACCTCTGCTTTGATAAAGACTTTGGTTGAAACGCGCGTTGGCTTTTTGTTTTCACCACCTCTTGCTTATATTGCCATATTGACCTTGTTGATAGTGTACACCAATAAAACACCTTGGGCCTTATTACAACTCGGGCATTAAGGGTTAACGCCGTCGTTAACCCTTAACGTCTGATTCCGATTTTAACGGCTGCTTTTAGCAGCCGTTAAAATCCATGGCGCTAAACCGCCTTGGTGCTAATTACGCCACCGTAATTTATTTAGAATATATTAGAATTGCTAATATTGGACACACGGATCCAGCCAGCGCCAACACCTCGCCCATCATACACACATACACATATCCCTGTCCAGATGCTGGCCCCACCACTGTCACATCCAAATGCATGCTGCAAGCCGCTCCCATACACAAATACACACCCGACACACAGATAACCTGCACGTGTCACAAAGCACACAAGACACAACACATCTGTAGGCCCCACAGCAGACACCATGGTGAACATGTGAACACCTGAGGGATGGCAACATCCCCCCCCCAACCTTGCACGTACCCAGCCTGCCACAAAAACAGGCATGCAGTTGATCACATGGCGCCAACTGCACAAAGACCAATGCATGCATGATGCAAGCACCACCATCACTGATGACCTGCCTCTCTCTGTCCCCCACAGTATGGATGCAGACACTGAAGAACGTGATGGAAGTGCACAAGCCACGACACCAGCCAAAAGGCCCAGGGGCCAAGATGATGGCACCAGGCCATCCACGTCAAGGGGATCAAGGATGGTCTAAGTGCCACGCAAGTCAGCAACTAGTGCTCAACGTGCCACAAAGCCACCTACACAGGACCAGCAGACGGTGTCCAGTCATTATCTCGAAAACAAAATGTCGAATTACAATAATGTCGAAACAATAATGTCGAAAACAAAAATGTTGAATTGTTTTTTTTTTAATTTACATGTTTTTTTGGGGTTCCGGTGGTAAAAAAAGGGGTAAAACATAAAAAAAAAATAAAAAAAGGGGGGTTGGGGGGGGGGAACCCCCCCATTTCGAATAAAAATCAACAAAAAAAAAAAATTCGACATTTTTGTTTTCGACTTTATTTTTTCGACATTATGACTTTCGACATATTTGTATTCGAGATTATGACTATAAACCCCAGCAGACACCTGCCCCTGCACCCCTGGAGACACAACCCACACAGGGTGAGGCCACATATGCGGAAAATGACCATGAGGGCTCACAGTCTTCTGCCACAAGCTCAATAGAGGAGACGGCTGCATCGGCACTGCATAGTGGCGACGAGGAAGGGGTCCATGACGACAACACTAATGCAGGAGTCCTCCACTCAGAGGATGTTGGTTGAACCCCAAGCCTGCAGGTCACCCAACAGGGCACCCCTCACCAGGAATGTGTAGGACAGGGCAGCCATGGAGAGTGGTCTCCAACATTGCACAGCCCCGTATTGGCTGCAGACACACCACCAAACCCACCATCCACCACACCACCGCAATACGGGACCTCAAAGGACGTCTGTCCATGATGGAGGGCCGGAAGGAGCCCTCCATCATGGATGCATGGATATGTGAAACAGTACCTTGCAGAAGGCGAGGCAACACGCCGTGCAATGCGTGACACCACTGCAGCCATAATCAAGGCCATCAACTGGAACACTAAGTACGTTCACGATGGATTCACTGCTGTGGGCCAGATCCTCACCAGGATAGCAAACAGTATGAAGCAGCGGCAAACAGCGGCTTCAGGGACACAACTATCAACATCATCTGCATCTACCATGCCAGCAAGTTCCACTCAGACCAGCCTTGTGCGCAGGTCCCTGCGCAGTGCGCGGCGCTCAGAGATGCAACCCCCACCTCAGAGGGGGGTCCACAGTAGCAGGGGCACCCTGCACATGTTGAGTTGCACCGCATCCAGACACATGTTGTGCCATTGATGTCTTGGGGTGTTGGGGGATAGGGGGTGGCGGGAGCGTGGAGGGGTGGAGGGTGTGTGGGGTGTTTGGGGGGTGTTGGGAGGAGGGAGGAGGGTGGAAGGGGTTAGAGGGTGTGTGGGCGGTGTTGGGGGCAGGGGGAGGGGAGAATAAGGGGTGGAGGGTTCATTCACATTGTACAAACCATCACTTGCATACACCCGTTGTGTAAAAAACTTCACATGAGTGGACAGTGCTTCTTTGGTGTGTGTTAATTTATTGATTTACAGTGCACTGTGCCCATATCCCACCACACCCAGTGCCCAGAGTCCCACATACATGGCACCCTCTGCATCCCAGTACATCAGAATGATTGGTCTATGACCAACTGGTGCACAGCACGTCCCTCAAGTGTATCGCGTCCTGGCCGATGTCCAACATCTACTCCTTCCTCTCCTTCAACTTCATCTGGGGGTGGCTGATCCATATCAGGTGACAGGGGTACGTTCCGCCGGATGCACTTGTTGTGCAGCATGACACATACCATGATGATCTTGCCCACCTTCTCAGGCCCGTAAATGAGGGCGCCACCCGACCTGCTGAGGCAGCGAAATTGTGCCTTCAACAGGCTAAAGGTCTGCTCAGTGACCACACGCATGCATGTATGGGCACGGTTGAAGTCCTCTTCATGCCTGTTCTGTGGATTCCTGACAGGGGAGAGGAGCCACGACTTCAGAGAATAGCCAGCATCACCGGCATGGGAGCAGAAGAAGGTATGTTTAAGGATACTGCTCAGTTTCCATATGTGCTCGGCCTGTACATCGTTCATGTTCATATGCAGTATTCCGTTGATGGCAGCTATTGACTTTACATCTGCACAACTATCTGCGAAGGACGGTACTTGCCAATCCATGGTGCTGTCTTTGGGTGACGTACATGACTTAGGGGCTTTGATATTGGAACCACCAGCCACCCAGATGGATTGACAAGCTCCATGATTTACACACAAGTGAGGGCTGTGTGGCAGGGGATGACTCCAGATGCATCTTGGGCAATGTTTGATGCCTTAGGCTGCTGCACTACATGATACTGCTTGTTCAGACTATGATGCATATGGGTCATTGTAGACACCATTCACGTGACCCTCGACGTCTACACACTTGTCATATTAAATGGCACAATGTGAATGTTGGTAGTGTCCGCCAGTGTTGGATAACGTACCTTAGGTGACGCATGGTGTCGACTTGCATGCTGTTATCATGTGCTGTGGGCAATGCCCACACCTATCGCACCGATGTAGGTGTTGCTTGCTACTTAATGTGTTCAATTTGATGCATCCTTGTTGCATGTGTACTGCCATTTATTTACATCTGCACATGTTGCCATGGTGTTATGCAGTGTTGCTGTCGGGGAGGTGGAATTGATACTGCGCACTCATGGATGCTTGTACTGGAGGTGCTTCAATGTGGTCATGAGTTTCTAGCTTCGTGGACATGTGATGGGGTGTTGTGGTGCTGAGGGCATGGTCAGGTGATGTCCAGTGGACATGTTCAAGGGTTTGTGCTGATTGTGTGTGTGACATTTACACATTGGTGTGCGGCCAGAGTGCATATTGGCTGTGTCATGCATCAGATTTGGTTGATTATGGGAACGGTCTTTGGCAGCATGGACAGTGTCCAGACACCCCATTGAGGCCACTCCCATGGGCCAGAGTGCAGTCTCCTTGCGTATGCATGTACGCCACCGCCCCAACACTCTCCCATGGTCCAGAGGCAGTCTCCTTGCATAGGCATGTAGTCCCCTCCAACTCTCTCCCATGGGCCAGAGGGTAGTCTCCTTGCGTATGCATGTAGGCCCCCCCACTCTCTCCCATGGCCCAGAGGGCAGACTCACCCAACAGCCAGCCATGTCGTATGATGTCTTCTTCCATGTAGCGGGGTAGTGAGGAGTTCCGCAGCACCTTGGCATCATGCGTGGATCCTGGGTATCTGGCACAGCAATGTGTTATCATCTTGCTGGCATCACACACCATCTGCACATTGATGGAGTGGTATAGCATCCGATTGCGGTTCACCACCTCCACGGCATCTGGGACTACCAACTCCACGTGGGTGCAGTCGAGGGCACCAATTACATTGGGCATGCCTGCCAGTGCATGAAATGCTATTTTGGTGTCATTCGCTTCCTGTGCTGTCCATGGTAGGGATATGTAGGCCCTTCCATGCTTTAGGAGTGCATCCAGCACCTGGTTTAGCACACCAGAGAAGCATGATTGCGAGATGCCATGCAGTTGGCCCACTGTGTGCTGGTAGGTGCCTGTGGCCAGGAAGTGGAGCACAGATGCCACCTCCAGCAGAGGGGGGATGGCAGTGCGGATGTTGATCAGGCTGACGAAGTCTTCATGTATTAATTCCACTATGGTGGTGATGGTGTCCCAGTCCAGGCGGTACAGGGTGTGGATCTGCACTGGGGTTAAGTTGAACGGATTGGCCTTTATACGTGGAATTGGTGGCTGCCTGCGGCGAACAACTGCCTGCACTGGTGGGATTTGCTGGGCCAGTCTCACCATCCTTCTCCTCCTCCGTCTCCTCTGTTTGCCTGTTGTACTGCCTGTTCAAGGAGTAGCAGTGCAGGCATGTCCTCCAGCTCAGGTATGGCGAGTGCAAGTGGTATCATTTTGGTCTTGGAAGTGATGTGATGTGTGGGTGTGCTCCTTTTGTGCAGGGGCTGGCTCCATTGCCTCCACCTGTGCTGATTGTGTGCACCTGTGGCAGTTGGGTGTACAGCAGTTTCCTATTAATGGGTGATCCGAGATTCAGGTATTGACGGCATCATGGTGGCCCTTCTTACCGGCATCTGGATGCGAGTATGTGCATGTCAGTGCGACTTGTGATGTCCTCTTCCTTGCGGCATGCCGGTATTACGGGCACGGCACCCGCGTGCATTCCGGTACGGTGGTGCACGACCACAGTGGATCTTTGTCAATGCCGGTAGGAACGGCGTCTAGGGTCGTAATACTATGGCCCGGTAATGGATGCCGGTATTGCCTTACCGGCACCGTTATTACCGGACCGCCAACCTCGTAATGAGGCCCAATGCTTGATTCCCTCAAGTTGGGTGGGACGCCCTTCCCCATACTGGCCTATGCCGATGATATGGTCCTGATTGCACAGACCCCTGAAATTCCTGAAGAAGCAGAGCCAATAAGCGTTAAGGATGAATGGTATGTTATTTACCATTGCCAATATATGCAATATTAAGCTGAGATGACGAATATAAAAGAGATGCAGATATCAGAGAATGCGGATATTCTATAAGGCATCAAGAAAGTATCAAGGATAAGTGACATCTTGGGATCAAGGTGAAGAAGCTTATGCCACAGAAACAGATGAACATATCAAGTTATTTTACACGTGTGCAGATGCAGAAGAAACGCAAGCAGCAAAGTAATTGTGAAGCTAGCTCCAAGCTTATAGTTAAATAGATTGTGGCAAGCGCCAACGTATACATATAGGGCCTCATCACGAGTCTGGTGGTAACCCTTAAATCCGGCGGTAGCGCTGTTACCGCCGGATTTAAGGGTCTGCCAAATCAGGGCTTTGACGGATTTCTCCCCAGCTCTGAGGGGGAAATCCGCCGAAAATTCGCGCTCATACCGCTAATAGCGCCGGTGGGTTTGGCGGTAGGGCAGATAGCGCCAGCGCTATTAGCGCCGGCGATACAGCCCAACTCGTGATGAGGCCCATAGGAATTAATTAACTATGGATGTTAATGTGTTATCAACAGGCTGGACAGTAGCAAAAGACCTTATTTTAGTGTGCTGCGTTTAAAAACAGAAATTTAATTACAAGTGAGTTTCAGCAAAGGTGAGGTTTAACGAGCTAAAAAGCCAAGGTCTTACCAAACTGGCGCAAACTGACTTTGGATACAAATCGTGTGAAAGAACAAAACTCCTGTTCAAAAGGCATGAACATAACAAGGAAGACGTCAGAGGTCTATTGGAAAATAATATTAAATACACAAATATACTCGATTTTATGGTCTCTAGTCACATGGAAGCATGAAGTTGGATGAACAAGATGGTCACACCTACGCATGAAGGCAGACTGTGTGCCTCACTCCCTAATTTTCTCAGAGCTAAGAACACACTCAAGGATGAAGTTCAAAGGCCTAATTGACAGCAGACCACTGAGGTAATGATGGATGGATATGCTAATTGGTGGGAAGCTGAAGTCAAGACGACCTCACCAGCACCTGCATGGCCAGTCTGTTTGCTGCTAATGTAGTTGGAAAAACACTGGAGCGGGTAGAGTGCCAACCAATTGTAGAGGACCTGCATATTCAGAGGTCCTATAGTTGTGTAAACCAACGGGATTTGCGTATTTAGTGACGTTCATAGTGATCATTTGAAGGGAGGGCTAAGTTGCCCCAACTGATGTTAAGTAACCAATCACATATTCACACTTTTTTAGAGTAGTATGGACCATATACTTAGATGTCTACCAACAACATATCCCTGTTACTCTTAGGTTTTTGTGGTTTGCCACGTAGGATGACATTAGTACACACATAGTTTAGACATCATTGATGACACATATTGCTTATAAAAGTTCAGTTTTTTCTTAAATGCTTTGAGTTTGAAGATCGAGCAATTGCGTTGATGTTTGTTATGCTCCCTGTTTTAGAAAGTTGATATTAAAACAGTCTTCCTTTTTGTCAGCTTCCTCAGTCGGCTCCATTATTTGATGTATGAGTAAGGTCTGCATCCCCATCCATCTCGAAGGTAACTGCTACTCATCAAAGGGGCTGGACTATCCATTTCACATGGTAGCAGATGAGGATGGTTCAGAGTCATCGATCTGAGTAAACTTTAGAGTCTCAGAAATATCGGACGACCTTTGCCATTCGGCTGAAAAGAACATGAAGCTCCACGTAGATAGTGGTTAGTATAAAGCCTAAATAGTGTCTTGCAAGACCAGGTGTGACGGGTCCCTTAGTTTCTATAGAATCCCCTCCCACGTCTACACGAAGCAGATTGCTTGAAAGGTTGAAGAGGCGGATGAAAAGGGCGGACGATCCCGAGGGTCAGAATAGGAAAAGATGATCTCGGTGAGTAAAAATTGAGTGAGTTGACAAAAGAAGTGGGTAATGAATAAAGAGAAAAGAGAGTAACGGAAGGAAATGGGATAGAAATATAACTTAAGAGTATAATATATATGTGGAGAATGAGAAATTGACTTGAGTGTGGCCGAGTAACAGACATTGTGAGAGAGGCCACGATAAGAGAGTATGCCCTGGTCTGCGTTTCTTTATGACGTAACAGAAAATGTTTGAACCCATAGTCCCATAACGGGATGCTAGGAGACAGTGCCAATTGAGGGAGTTTAAGGAAGCAACCGGGTATAGTAACCCAGCATATGAGTCACCTGTACAAAGAAGTGATGAAGGGGCAGAGAACAATATTGAAAAAGACGTAATTTCCACAGTCCTGAGGGACAAGGAGAGACGCGATAAGGACAGAAGTGATAGGGCAAGTACAAGCACATCTCTAGACATAGGAAGAGAGATAAAGCGATGTAAAGGAGAAAGAGACAAGGCTAATGAAATAGCGCTTTCACAGAACGAATGGATGGGTGGTCAGATTTTGCTTAAACTTGATGGTAAAAGCATTGAGGATGTGAGACAATGGGAAGACTAAGACGAGAAAGATAAGGAAAGGGAGGAAGGATTGAAAGACGAAGGAGCAAAAAGCAAGGCTAGGCAAAGACAAGAGCAGTTGAATCAAGAAGAACAATCGAGAAAACAGGAAAGAGCAGAAGAGCAAAGAAAACGCGACAACAGACAGAGGGCGATTGAGGAACAAGAGAGATTAGAGCAAAAAAGAATGGAAGCAGAAGAACATAACTTAAGGGATAAGAGAATACAAAGACGGAAGGATGAGGAGACACATAGACGAATGAGAGAAGGGACATGAAGAAAAAGGAAGAAGATAGAGTCAGAGAGGAAGCAAGGAAACAAAGAGAATTTGATGATGATATGGAACTTAAAAGAAGACAGAGAGCATGCAATCTTGATCGCCTGGAAAAAGAGATAAGAGTTCCTGAGCCAGAAGTAGCATGGGATGATATAGAGGAATTCTTCCCAGAATACGAGCTGTTACCAGGGCCGTTTAGAGTAATTCTGGAAGACGAGTTTGACTCTAGGAGCATTGGGGAAGCAATCGACATAATTTATTATGACATGAAAGCTCAGAAAAGCTTAAAGGGGTAGGGAAAAAATGATCGACTTGAAAGTACTCAGTTGTATGACACAGAGGGAGCCTCATGTAGTACGAGGCCAAAGGAGCTGTCTTTAGATAGACTGACTGCATGAATTTGTATAGCTTATGAAATCGCCATTCAAAGTGGGCGAATTGACTACGTGACGGCTGCAAGCAGTAGTTAAGCCCGTGAAATTGACATAAATGCTGAGCAATGATCCTGCTGGCCCAGGAGTAGGACAATCGGATCCCTCTCCATCCTTTGGATTTTTCTACTTTTTCTACCAATTCGAGGTAAGCGTCCCTCGCTCTCCGTTCTTGATGTTAAAATATAACCTGTGTAATTATTCATGGTTAATACTTAAGAGGGGAGCGTTCCTCCTCTTTTTCTATTATATTATATACTAAATAGCTGAAATTCTCAATTTTTCTCATTCAGGCCAGTGTATACTTTGAACTGGACCCGACAGATCCATTTTCCTCCCTTTTCCTGTTAAAATCAAGAAAAGGGTAATCACCTTAAAAGCAAAAAAGAATACTAAGTTTGACTCACAGCATAAGGACATGGTGAGCAGCCTCATCAAAATAAAAATAATTTAGAATCTCTCACAAAGAAAAGTTAAAAATTCAAATGCAACTGCAATTGTTACTGTGATTTCACAAACCTTTTTCCTTTATTATTCCTCTTTGGTTTTATGGCACTAACTGCTTTAAACTCACCATTTGTTTTGCTTGTAAATTTATTTTATTTTGATTATTGAGGTAAAATTTTGGTTCATTTGACCCCCCCTTTTTTCAGAAACTCTCCAGAAGATCCCTTTTGACTTCATAAAAAAAGGGTGAAACACATGTAGAGAGTAAGGTAAGTACTTACATCATGATAATTCGAGCACTAAGCAATCATCTGCAAATAAACACTATTTAAACTTTGACAACCAATAGTGTGAGATTTTTTCTCTTGGCTCTCACCTTTTCAAGTTTTCACGATTTATCACTGGATTGGCGAAATTAGGATTGTACACTCTACTCAACTTTTAATTAAATAACCAAAGGCAGTTTGACCAAAGTAATAATGGGTTTAATATGCGCGGAAGGTGTGTATTTCGAGGAAGAGGTTTTCAGAATAATCAAGGAAATTGGCAAAACAATCGAGGAAACTTTCAAAATAACCAAGGTGGGTTTCCAAATATGCAGAATGATGGTCAGAACATGCAGGATGGGCAGATTAGGAGGCCACCTATATGTCGGACCTTTGAGATGACTGGGCATTTTGCTCGTATGTGTATGAGTCAAGGGTTCGTGCAAAATGACCAATTTTCAGAAGGGGGGATTTCAAACCCGCCCGCATATTCACAGCAGTATAATGATGGGTTTGCGCAGAATCAAACGATGCAGCAGCAGCAGCAAGCGCTGAGAATGCAGCAAGGCCTGCAGACACAACAAGTAGCAGTGGCTCCGCCACAAGGGCAGTCACAACACGCGCCCATGAAGATTCAACAGAGCACAAGCACAGGACATATAACAACACCTAGAATAGGGAGTGTCACTGTCAGTGGAGGGAATCCGTTTTCAGGTAATGGAATGAATCTGTATCGGCAATAGGACAGCTCACTGGGAGATTTGATGTGTTCAGTCCTATCTGTGATGCCAAATCCTCACGAGGAACCAAGGGTAGACGTCACCATAGGGGGTAAAAAAATGTAACTTAATTATTAGTAGACACAGGTGCAACGCGCTTATGTATATGTGAGGGGAAGTTTTTAATGTCCAGCGCCTCCATGAATACTGAGGGCTTCTCAGGAGGTACCAGCAGAGTTCCTTTCACAGAAGAATTACCAGTCTCCATAGGAGAATGTGATATGAAGGTGCCTTTACTATATTCAAGCCATGTACCTTTGAATATTTTGGGTCGAGGTTTGATGACAAAACTCAATATGACAATCTCGTTTACCGATGAAGGCATAATATGCTCAACACCAGGATTGCATTATTTGAACGTATGCAAAATCATTAGAGCATTTTCAGGACAAATAGCCATGAGAGCAATACCTTCAGAACCAGACGTTTTCTATTATGGAGTGTGTGTTCTGTTTGCATGTCTGCCAGGATTGGCAGACAGACCAATGAGAATATCTGATTAATTTTTGTTCAGACCAAAGATACCTATGCGTGAAGAGGAAGGGCAAGTGTTCACTTTAAGATTGCAAGCAGCCATAGTGAGAGGAGAAATGGCTTTGCTTGATGGGAATGATGACGAAGGCAGACAATGGTGTGCAGTAATTGCCATCAGAGAAGGTTACAGATTGACTGACATCACTGATGAAGACCTATTTGGTGATCATCCATCTGATGACGAAATAATATTTGAAATGAGTATTACTTATTGGGTAAAAGCAATCAAACAAGAGGTACCTCAGAAAATGATGATACCACAACAACGTCCGGAATATTTTGATGAAGACATGGCAAAAGTTCCAACTTCATTATGGATCACAGGCCCCTATGACGTAGGCCTGCTGAAAGGGGTCGGAGAAGTAAAAATGAAGCTGAAACCAGGAGCAATTTTACCTCGAGCGCGACAATATCCCATGTCAGAAGGTATTTTTAAGACAATTTCCACCATGATGGAACAGGGCATCTTGGTGACG
The DNA here is from genome assembly GCF_040938575.1 of Ambystoma mexicanum. Taxonomy (NCBI): domain Eukaryota; kingdom Metazoa; phylum Chordata; class Amphibia; order Caudata; family Ambystomatidae; genus Ambystoma; species Ambystoma mexicanum. Next base: position 107,568,066 of record NC_090926.1, on the reverse strand, counting down.
TCAGAGTCACCATCTAATACCGCAATTTATCCTGGTAAAAAAGGGAAGGGGGGTCTTGGAGACTTATTCAAGATTTAATGCTGATAAACCAAATTATAGAAGCCGAGTTCACTTTAGTTCCTAACCCGTCTACAATTCTATGTAATATACCTGTTAGAGCACTGTGCATTTTTCTCAATCCCATTGCACAAAGACTTGCAGGATCTGACATCATTTGCGTTCAGACAAACACGACTGAAAAGCACTCATTTACCCCAAGGGTATTGTGAGTCCCCATCAATTTTCAATAGAGTCCTGCAGATGGACTTGAACAATATTGAGTTAGAAAGTGTTGTTCTGCAATATGTGAATGACATCTTGGTTTGCAGCACTACAGAAGAAGAGTGCAGACGCGATTCTGTTCAGCTAATGGTGACACATGCTGAAAAGGGATTTAAGGTTGACAAGGAGAACTTACAGTATTGTCAACAAGAGGTGTTGTACATTGGCCAGTTGATTTCACATTTGGGGGAAAAAGGTTACTCCTGAAAGATCTGAGGCTATTTTGAAAACTGGAAAGCCACACACAATAAAGCACATGCTAAGATTCTTGGGACTATGCAATTACGTTAGAGCATGGGTCTTTGATTATTGCTCATACGTAAGGCCTTTACTACAGGTCTTGAAGAAAGCACATGCAAAACAGAAAAAAATTGTGAGGACTGAGAAAAATGGAAGAAGCATTTAAAGAGCTGAAAAAAGCAATTTGTACAGCTCCAGTCTTAGGGATTCCTAATTATGCTGAGGAATTCTTCTTATTCTCGCATGCAGATGGCACTGTCAGGACAGCAGTCCTTACACAGAGGACCACATTGGGGTACAAGCCCCTTGCATATTACAGTGGGATTTTAGACCCGGTAATGAGGGGTCACTTTCCATGTGAACAGTCTTTGGCTGCTGCCGCATTCGCTATAGAGAAAGCTGCAAGCATAATGATGGGATGATCCATGATGTTATTTGTAGAGCACGCACTATTTGCCATTCTAGAAAAACCCAAAGGCACGTTGACTTCTCAAAGGGCTTCTACCTACGAGGTGGTCATATCAAATCCAACAATCAAAATAGTTTGATGTAGAGTAGTGAATCCTGCCATGTTTGTAGCTGAACCACTTGCAGAGGATGAGCATGCGCATGAATGTTCGAACTATGAGGAGTTCTATGATGAGATCCCTAGGATAAAAGAGAATGCCTTGACAGGTGTAGAAACTGTTTTTATTGGCAGTTCTTTGAGAATTGATCAAAATGATGGTCAGAGGTATACAGGTTCTGCTGCCGTAAAACACAGCCAATGGAGAGTTTCAGACATTGGTAAGTTCACGACTCCCGTCTCACTATTTGGCACAGGCTGCAGAATTAGTGGCGCTGATTGTCGCACTTGACAATCATGCAGACAAGGAAGTAAAAGTGTACAGTGACTCCGCCTATGAGACGTCAACAGTGCACGCAGGATTAGCACGTTGGAGAAGGAGGGGCTACCTCTGAGCGGATGGCACACGAGTGCAGCATGGCGCTTTATTGGACAGGCTTATTAAGTCACTGCTACTCCAAGTGGCCATCGCAGTCGATAAATGCCCAGCTCACACTAAGAGGGCAGATTTTATCTCACGTGGATACCAAGCAGCAGACGATGAAGCAAAAATCGCTGCATGTTCAGAAAATATAATGTCCATTGAAACATTTGATGTAAAGGAGAAAATGGTTGTGTTGATGAATGTGACTGAAAAATATAGCGATTTGTCAAGACCACAGCTTATGGAGGTACAGGGGGAAGGACCCCGAGATGAAAAGGATTTGTGGACACAGAGAGGGTGTTCTTTAAACCCCTCTGAAGCATTGTGGCGACAGGACAGCACTGGTAAACCGGTGATGCCTGTAGCCTTATTAAGGGTGGCGCTGGAGTAGCTACACTACCCCACACACACAACTAGGGAGAATCTTGCTGCAACGATTGCTGAAGATTGGTTTGTAACAAATCTGTTAGAGCATGGTGCATTTTTTATGACAAATTGCATAGTCTGACAACAATTCACGGCTGAGCATACACGGCGCACAGTTAGGGGGGTTATTCTTATTGGCCCCTTTCAGCATTTGCATATTGACTATGTCGATATGATCCAAGTATGTAATGGATATAGATATAGGATTGTTGTGGTATGTCCTTTCTGAAGGTGGTTTGAAGCAGGTCCATGTACACATCCAGATTCCACATGTGCAGCTGAATTTTTAGAGCAAGAAGTGTTTGCCATATGGGGAGTATGTGAGGTAATAAGATCAGACCATAGCCCGCACTTTGTGAACCAACATTTTGAGCAGATCAGCTTGTTGCTTGGTATATAAAGCACAAGTTTTCATTGGCTTATCATCTGCAAGGAAATGGGATCTGTGAGAGGTTCAACGGCTTGCTTAAGGAAAGGATAGCTAAGTTGACGCTTACTATGAAGAAAGGGTAGTTGCATTGCCTACCACTGGCCTTATATGCTTTGAGGAACCAACCAGGTTCTGAACACCATCTCAAGCCTCACGAAATTGTGACTGGGAGGTGGATAAGAACACCCCTAATGCCTCCATCTAGATTTAGAAGTGATGCTCAGCCAACCGCAGACTTGTTTGGAATGGAAATGCGTGATTATTTGAACTGTATGACTTCCAGTATTTCTGTCATTTTAGGACAGTTGCAGCAACAAGGGTGCAGTGCAGGACAGAACACAGAAGGAGATGCTTCAAGAAGTCAATAGAAAGAGCTTTGTATTCCCAAACTATTCGCCGGGTATGAGGTCCTAGTTCCTAACCACACGAGGAAAAAGTGGGAAGAACCCTGTTTTAACGACCCATTCATCGTTGAAGATGTCACGTCATCTGCTGTCAAAGTACAAAGCAGACGTGTTGGATTTTTTTGGGAGACGTTAAGATATTTGCTTTAAAAACCCCTATGCCCTCCGTACCCCACGAGAAGCAAGTACAAGTATCGGGGAAGAACCACAGCATGTGCAGATGAGGTCTATGATGAGGAAGAAAGACGCAGAAGCTGACAGGTAGAAAGTGAAGAAACCTTTGTTGGACTGTGGCTTGGTTCGGGACACTCTTTTAAGCCATCTTTGAAAGAGTGAGGAAAATTGACATTGACGCTCTGAGCTGTCATTTCGGGGTGAAAGAAAACTGTTTTGTTAAGCCACAGAAGCGCTTGTTAGAAACTTTGGACCGAAGCATGCTTAAGCCTTGATAAAGAAAAGAAATATGCCAGACTCTGATCGTGGCTTTGATAACTGGAAGAGAGTGCAGTATCCTGATTTGTTCCACACAAAGTTCTTGTTTGGATCTGCCCATGGTGTTATCCAATGACAACGTTTCAAGGATCATTTTTGAAGTTTTCCTCTTTGTGCTGCTTTTATATCCTGCTATTGTGGGTAGAATTTCTAGTATTCATACTTTTTTACAAGAACCCAAAAATGGCCCAATCGTAAGGAGATTACTTGCAGCAATCATTGAACAAGTGTTGCAGCTACCTGAGTATAGTGGGGATAGCACAAATGCCCCTATCACCTGATGCTATACGCAGACTTGTTACAAGAGTTTTCTTTCATTTAATTGAAGAGTACCCACACCTTGTTAGTAGGTGCACAGATGTGCTTACCTTTCTAAGGGATCCTAGAAACACTGCAAAATTGAACGAGATCTGGGCAGGGATTGCACTGCAAGCGTGTGTTTATTCCGAGGGAACCCGCAGGACGGTGATGTGAAACTTTCCTTCGAGGGACAGATCGAAGGGTTCATCATGTAGTCTGGACTCAAGGAGATTCGAGAGCTTGACTGGGAGCTAGTGTACATCATTGAACTAGTCTAGACACATTGAAAGTAGTTCTCTTCTTGCAAGAAACATTCATATTCTGTATGGTAGAAAACTGGTTCCAAGAAAAAGTCAAGAGATTGTTCTTATCATTCAGTACACAGACAAATGAATCAAGGAAGACATTGCTGAAGCAAGACAGCAGTTTCAAGAAAAGGTGTATAATGCTGATGTATTAAAGATAACTTTTTCCTTCCTTGGGCAATAAAATGGGGGGTATAGACAGCAATATAGTAATGCCAAATGTGGAAAGACGTTCACGATGTCCACAAACTCAATATAAGTCAACCCACCTCTGCCTCATTTATGGTTGCATTTTATTTATAATCATATTACTTTCACATTTAGTATTTCCTACTACCTCAATATACATGGAGCTATGACTCCAGTGACTCTTCCTGAGAAAGAGGAAGAGGTTATTGTGGCAACTACTAGGTACCCAAGACCCTACGTAGTTTTTCCTGTTCCAAATAAAGATGACCAATTACCTAAGCCTGAGATAAGTGCTATTAGTAATGACTCACATGCAAGGAAGGTTGTAGAAATTCTGGTTGGACACAAAAAAACAGGCTTGGCAAGATGGGCAAGACAAGATATTGCCAGACAATGTTCCTATACAGGTGTTTCATGAAAATATACCTGGTCCTATGATAACTGACCCAAAGATAACTCCTAGGAAGCAGACATATATGGAGTTTATGTGAGACTTTTTTTGCCTAAACGGGTAACTGAGCAAATGTGACGTTCTGATCTTTCTTACAATCAGGGAACATTGACAGATGTACCCCGTCCATTGATAAATGTGCCTATGATTGATCTGGAAAGAAGAAGTTATGCTGGGACACTTCATGATATGATTATGGAAAGACACATGAAAAGAATGAGAAAGAAAAAAGCTCAAGAAGATGATTTTGAGCTAAATTATTACCTAGACAGCATGGCTCATTTGAGAAATAACATTTGGTACCAGCATATGAAAGAAGTAGGAAGAAGGACCTCGAATGAGGAATGCTTTGTGTGCGCACTCCTGCCATGCAGTATGGGGACGTCTCAAATCTTTATAGCTATCAAAATAGATGACCAGACAGCTCATTGTCTTTCGCAAGTTGCACTTTGCAAAACCAGAGGCCAGTTCATGGGTCGAGCTGCCTACATGAAATGGGCAACTGAATGGACATATCCAGCTGAAGATGACTATGTGCAAGATACAAAGACAAGAGACAGAGAACACACCAAGAATCATGTGATCAGATATAAGAAGCCTGGAGTGAAAGGAGCTGAATTCAGATGGGAGGTGAACAAAAAACTTGACACTTCAGGGAAAACTGAGGAAAACATCAAGCATTGGAAGAACAGAGGCCAAATGCAGATCTGGGGATCAGTGGTGTCTCCAGATGGATGGGAAGAAGGAGTGGTTATCCGCAGAGTATGGATGGTGTATGATTGTCCTGAATCGACTGTTTGGAATGTGCAGGTGCTATAAAAGCCCCTGTGGAAGAGCATTGCCAAATTACTGACATGGGTCGAAGACAGAGGAGGACCCTTGCAAATAATTCCATTAGAAATAGCAAAGCTGTGCTTTAGAAATAATGGCACTAGAAAAGGTGGAGAGAATCACAGCTGTGACAGAATCTTTGATGCACCAAAGATGAACATTGGTACTGCAGTAATCATGGATCATTATTGGGCTTGCAGAGCCAAAGCTTACATCAGACTGCCTGCATATTGGGGAGGAATTTGCACACTGGTGAATGTCCATGTTCCAGCTTGGGCAATTCCGAAAAGTGATTTGCACATTGACAATTTCCCAAAAGCAGATGCTCATCTGAGGAAGAGGAGATCTGTGGAGCTGAGGAAAAGGATGAAGAGAGAGAATTATTTCTCAGCTAAATCAATAGAAACTTTTGATGCCATACCATATGAGCACAGACTGTTCAGCCAGACTTCATCCGTGTTCACGTTGATCTTCATGCCGGCTATCCAGGATGGAGCAAATACCAAGTGGCTACAAATCACCAGATGGGAATTGCTGCAGACAATTAACAGTACAATAAAAGGATTCAATGCAATCAGAGAAGAGCTGAGAGCCAGAAGACTGATGACTCTTCAGAACAGATATGTGCTGTATATGATTAAAGCAATGGATGGAGGTGTTTGTGCAAAAATCAGAGAATCATGTTGCACATGTATACCTTCTCACGACGAGAAAAATGGAACTTTGACAGAGGCCATAGACATGCTGACAAAACTCCATGGCCAGATGATAGACGAACTTGAAGACATTGCTGATGACAGCTGGTTTAGATATATGTTCTCATGTGTTCCATAATGGATGGCAGACATGTTCAAGTTTCTTGGAGCCCTGATCGTGTTGATATTGCTTGGATTTTGTGTGGTTAAGATAATAATCTCACAATGCAAGAAGGGAGCAAAGAAAGCCATAAGGATGAAGATTATGGTCGATGTTGAATCAGGATGGAAGCCTCAAAATCAGACAGATGAAGAAATCAGAGACTTTGTGAAAGCCAGTATTCATGCACCTGAGGGAACCAAGTTCCTGTATCCAAAAAATTATAAGAAGTATGTGGGAAGATGAATCTACTGTAGTCCAAGTGGACAATGCTATTTCATGACATGGAACAAAGATGAGCATGCGAAAACAGCAGGATGTCTGAAGGGAGTCATAAAGATATGGGTCCCAAAGAAGTTGTTTTTCAGGCCAAAATGTGTGGATGTAAAAGATGATGTGAGAGTGGTTGATGAATCGCCCAGAGGGGGGAGTGTAGAGGGGAAGCCAAGTACCCTCACCTCAACCGCCCCGTCCAATTTACCTATAGATTGGAAACTAGAGTATGAGACATGTACAGCACAGCTGAATCGACAAAGAGTAGTCCAGTACCAGTGAAAGGTCCAGCACCTAAGAGAATCTGGGAGCCAATGTATCCATTGAGAAAACCATACCTGCATACAAGAAAAATATGATGGTCATTTGAATGAAATTCCTGAAGAAGCAGAGCCAATAAGCGGTAAGAATGAACGGTAATGTTATTTACCATTGCCAATATATGCTATATGAATCTGAGATTATGAATATAAAAGAGATGCAGTGATCAGAGAATGCAGATATTCTGTAAGGCATCAAGAAAGCATCAAGAATAAGTGGCATCTTGGGATCAAGGAGAAGAAGCTTATGCCACAGAAACAGATGAAGATATCAAGTTATTTTACACATGTACAGATGCAGAAGAAACGCAAGCAGCAAAATAATCGTGAAGCTAGCTCCAAGCTTAAAGTTAAATAGATTGCGGCAAGCGCCAACGTATACATATAGGAATGAATGAACTATGGATGTTTCCACTAACGTGTTATAAACAGGCTGGACAGTAGCAAAACGCCTCATTTTATTGTGTCGCAGTTAAAAAACAGAAATTGAATTACAAGTGAGTTTCAGCAAAGGCGAGGTTGAACGAGCTTAGAAGCCAAGGTCTTATCAAACTGGAGCAAACTGACTTTGGATACAAATCGTGTGAAAGAACAAAAATCCTGTTCAAAAGGCATGAACATAACTAGGAAGACCTCAGAGGTATATTGGAAAATAATGTTAAATACACGAATAAGCTCGATCTTATGGTCTGTAGTCACATGGAAGCATGAAGTTGGATGAACAAGATGGTTACATCTACGCATGAAGACAGGTTGTGTGCCTCACTCCCTAATTTTCTCAGAGCTAAAAACATACTCAAGGATGAAGTTCAAAGGCCTAATTGACAGCAGACCACTGAGTTGATGATTGATGGATATGCTAATTGGTGGGAAGCTGAAGTCAAGATGACCTCACCAGCACCTACATGGCCAGTCTGCTTGCTGCTAACATAGTTGGAAAAACACTGGAGAGGGTAGAGTGCCAACCAATTGTAGAGGACCTGCGTATTCAGGGGTCCTACAGTTTTGTAAACCAATGGGACGTTGTGTATTTAGTGACATTCATAGTGGTCATTTTAAGAGGAGGGCTTAGTTGCCCCACCTGATGTTGGGTAACTAATCACATATTCACACTTTTTAAGACTAGTATGGATCGTATACTTAGATGTCCATGAACAATCTATCCCTGTTACTCTTAGGTTTTTGTAGTTTGCCACGTAGGATGATGTTAGTACACATATAGAGCAGAGTCCAAAGCAGCAACGAATTATGGTGCTGCTGTGTGGGGCAATGAAAACATTACTGCTATTGAAGTAATAGAGAATATTTTTTTCAAAATACTTTTGGGCCTCCCTAGTTCAACACCGAACTTTGCTGTATGTGTTGAACTAGGCACACCGCATATAGGTGATGAGTGGCATATAGTTCTGCTTTTGCACTGGCTGGCACTGTGGTCTAATCCAAGGGCTAAATTGACGCACATGATCTTCAAGGCCCTGATGCAGAGCTCATTCTGGCGCAACATTCCCTGGCTACATTTTATCTCTCAATGCCTGTTACAGATGAACACTTTAAGTGTGCAGTGTCCTCTGCTCTTTTAACATTGTCTGCAGCTACCAACTATAAGCAGATGTTTGGTTCTTTAGTTACTGCGAATAGGGCAACATCTGGGCTCAGGGTTGAATCTAATATGAAACACTTGTTTATTTCAGACCCAGCTGGCGTTCAAACATACCTTTTGCACAGTACTAAAGTGACAGATCGCTGGGCTCTTACTAGCGCCCTATTTAACCTTTTATGGCTTAAAGCAGTCATCAAGAACTGGGGACCTCATGACCAGTCCACAGTTTGCCCGGGGTGTATTGTTGCAAAAGAAGATCTGTTGCACTTTGTATTCTTTTGACCCTTTTATCATGATGTTAGAAAGAAAACTATTGTTTTGTTGCTTAAAGCTACAAATTTCACGCAAGCCCTGCCAGCATTGATGTATCTTTTATGTTCAGAAACAATACCAGTTGCATGGGGTTGCTTGGAATTATTGAGAAAATCTTGGCATCGTAGGAAAAGAATGTGGAGGGCAATTTTTAAACCACTGTTTTGATCTTGTATGTTTTGTTATGTTCTAAATTTCTGGCACATATTTTGATTTTATACTGTTTGGAGATTATTCTTTAGATGTACTGTTGTATTGCTGTACTTATATGTGGTTTATGGATTTTTTATCCAAATAAACTTTGATGATGATTAATACTGTCTGTAGAGAATGCATGGATGAAGAAAATGATGATGAAGTTAAGAATTGAGTGAACTTTCATATACGAAAAGAAGAGTGCACTTGTGCGAAGCACTGCAGAAAATGCAAGCCGTTCAATGATTTTACAGATGCTGAAACGCAAGTAGACTAAGTGATCATAGAAGCTGGCTATATGTGGTGAATAGACTGCAGGCAAAGCTGCCATTGTATAGATAGTGGACATCAGTGTCATGAATTTAGTAAGCCAGGACCCATGGAGAGGACAAGCAGAGAACTGTGTCGCAGCAAGAATAACAGGGATCGTGGAAACAAATGATGAGGCTGTCTGGCTTGGTATCAAAAGCTGAAGATGCCAAGGTCGGTTATCTATTCTGGAAGGCAGTGAACTTGTGAAGCTGAATCATCCCTTGTTAAGGTGCAAAGAAGGAACACCAAGCGTGTCAAGTTGTATTCATTTAAGACATTTAAATGCAGCAAAATGCACCAAATTGTGGATTCCTGTCACGTGAACCAAGGATGGAAATATAGTTTAGTGTGGAGTCCTACAACAACGATAGTGAGAGCCTTTAGTCCCATATGTTCCCAGAGACAAGGATACTTTGCAAGGCTAAGTTCAAAGACAATCTGCATGGCAGAAGGCTTTGGTGATGAGAGATGTTGGGCTAATTGGGTGGAGAGGTAAAGTCAAATCCACCTCCTGGCACATGGGTATGAGCATACATGCTGCTAAGTGAACCCAATTTTCCAAACATGGCACGAGCATGCCAACCAATTGTGGAGGGCCATATAATGAAGGGTCTTATAGTTTGAGAGCCAATGATATATTGTGTATTTAATAGTGTTAATGATTACATGTTTTTAGAGGTAAGCATAAGTTGTCCAACTGACAGTGGGCAACAAATCACAATCCTAGTCCCCATGCAATGTATACTTAGATGTTCCCCTCGAACCTATCACATTCCCTCTTAGGTTTTTCTTATTTGTCACGTGGTATGACATCATATAAGGATGTTTTTATGAGAAATGTACTAAGAGCTCGAGCGAACGTCCGTTGATGTCTTTTGTAACTCCCTGTTTTAGATAATTGTTAATAAAACAGAACCTTTGCCATCTTCCTGAGTTGGTTCATTTATTTGGTCTTAGAGTTATTCTGCATCCCCATCCATTGCATACACGATACCCAAAGGGCCATATGCTCACTATAATGTCATATCCTCTCGGGATTGTACTCCTGATTCTACGACTGGCCAAGCAAACGATGGCTATTAGTCTATCATGATTGCTTTTAACTTAGATAATTACTTTCATATTTTCAATGAATCACAGCTAACAAGTTAGCAAACAATAGTGGGGAAAGGCAGGCCACATGGATGGTCAACCCGGAGCAAGTCCAGAGCTCCCCATTGGAACATCCTAAGAACCTCAGTTGGCTCTTCCAGAGAAGTAGACTGGTAAGAGGGACCTGAGCCCACCTGACATTCTAGGATTCTTTATGTGGTCCAAAATGTTTTCAGAAAGCCCCTCACATTGCATGCTAGCCTTTGACAAATTATATTCATAGTTCACATATAGTTTCTTTTCCCTTGTCCCACCAGTGGCAATAGAGAGGGGTAACCGTATCTTCCACATTTTATGTTCAGCACTAACGCGGAGGAGTAAGGGTATGGGACCTGTTCTTGGTAGTAAGAGTAATGGAACCTCACACACTCAACAAATGGGTCTAACAGAAGGAGAGAAACATTGGAGTCAAGGAACATGAGTTTTAGGGGTGCCGTTTCTTCAAAGAGGGACTTTACCCCCAACACCGCCCCTTCCCCTGCTTATTCATCATCTGGTGAGCTGGGTGCACATTCAATTAGAGGAAAATAAATACCTAAAAATTACCAGCAGAAAAATAAGTCTTCTGAAGCCTCTCTCATTTGCTGCTTGTTCTCCCGTTTCTAAGATCTTGTGGTATCCTATTTTACTTTGATTGGTATTGTTGGAGTAACACGCAGACCAGGTGTACACAGTTGTATATAGTTGAGAGTGTATTAAGGTTCTGTGTTCTAATAGTTCTAGAAGTAAGAATGTTAAACATGTTTACATTGGAACTATCTTCGGTATTTGCTATGCGTTGGTAGGAGAGAAGTGCCAAATTTGACAACAAAGTTATCAGAAAACAATCCCGTGTTCAGTCACCAAGCAGGGGTTAGCTGGTCGGTGAGCGAAATGGGCTCTAGACCGAGGACGGGGGAGAAACCCCATGCTGTTGTAAGTGTGTGAGGTACCAATGCTGATTGGCAGTGTCGCAGACTACACTATCATAGGTAGTAAAATATAGGTATGTGATTGTAAGGTTGTGGGACTCAAAGCACAGTGGGTGAGTGCATGTGCGTATGGTGGCGGTACCACAGACATGCTGGGTGTACTTCAGGCCTAGCTGGAGCGTCAGGCAAAAGGACAGTTGCTAGTTTGTACATGTCCAAGAAAGCAGGCAGCTTGCTGGGTTGGTACAACCAGAATGATATGGGAACCATCAACGACCCCAGCATGCCCGGACAAGTCGTGACAGTGGCACAACAGGGGGAGACTATCCTGAGAGAAGGAAAGAGCATTCAATAATTTGGCTGCTACAATGGCGAACAAGTGGCCACACATCCTGCTGAGTCGTTATTGGGGAACCACCAGGATGCCAGCATCAGATGAATGGAGGGAGCGGCTAGGCACATACTGTTGGAACTTCTCCTGTACATACTCTGCTCCCAGTCAGTTGTATGCCCTATGAACTAGGCAAATGAATGATCCGTTCCTGGACTGGCAACCAATGGAGAGACGGGAGGACCAGAGAGATATGTGCACCTTAAGGAGTTGCTGTGGTAGCATGGCCACAAGATTTTGCAGTAGCTGAATATGATACAAAATACAGAGAGGTTGAGAAAGGTTGAGCCAAAAAATGAGAATTGCAATAGTCTAGGTGACTCAAAATCAGGGAGGAAACTACCAGGGTACAGAGATGGATTGGAAGGAAAGGCAAAACTTTTCACAAAACCCTTAGTTGATAAAAGTCGATAGAACTAATCTGGGCTGAGGCAGACAGAGAACTGGCAAACATGAATCCAAGGTTCTTCACCTGCGAGGCAGGAGAAGGGCAGGGGCCAAGATCCAAAGGCAAATAAGCAGGCAACCAGAATGAAGAACAGCGAGGGGAGCCAGAGTGGGCACCAGATGGCGGACCCACCACCAACATCTCCGTCTTGTCTCCATTCAACTTAAGCCAATTGCTACCCATCCAGCTACCCACCACTGCCAAGCAACCCCTAAGCTGAGACGCTGTGTCTGGCTACGCTAAGTCAAACCAGACAATGATTTGTGTGTCATCAGCATAGGAGTAGCAGTGGAAGCCGAGGGAGCAGATAAGCAGCAGAAGAGGCAGGTTATAAATGTTGAATAAAGCAGGAGACAAGGCGAAGCCCTGTGGGACACCACAAGAAGGTGAATTGGTTTGTGAAAGAAAAGAGGAGAGAGCAAGAGTCTGTGTCATATCCATCAGGAAGGAGGTGAACCAAGAGAGGACTTGCCCGGAGTGGCCAGCCAGGGAGAGGCGGTCCAACAGCACATGGTGGTCCACAGTATTGATAGCTGCTGAGAGATCTAAAAGAATCAATGGACCCACCCCCACTCCTGGTTGACCGATCGCGTCATGCCATCCAAAACAGAGACCAGGCCAACATCCTGACTGGAAGGGATCAAAAAACTTTTCAAGTGAAGAGGTGAGTAAAATAGAGACCAGAGATTCCAAGAGTTTCATAAAAAATTGAAGAAGGGAAATGGGGTGGAAATTATTAAGCACACTGGGGTCAAGAGAGGGACCCATATGCCTGTCATTCTATATGCTTGTAGAATGATACTGTGCCAGTGGTGGCCAAGGTCAAGAGCGTACCCATATCACTGAGGGAAGAAGTCTCAGTTGAGATGAAGAAACTAGAAAGGGAGGGCGTGATAGAGGTTGCTGAGATTCTGAGTGGGGCTCTCCTTTAGTTTGTAAAGCCAGTGGTCAAGTGAGGTTATCTGTGGACCTCAAGGGGTTCAATAGCTGTGTTGTGGTGGATAAGTACCCTCTACTGAATAGTGGGGAATTAGATAGCATGGCGGCTGGTGCGGCGGTGTTCAGCACTTTGGACCTGTCCTCAGCGTATCATTAGGTGAGACTTCACTCTGATTTGAGGGATTACACTATGTTTGTCACTCATGAGGGTACCTACATTTTTAAGAGGATGCCATTTGGGCTTGTATACATGGTGTCTTTTTCCAAAGAGTAATGCACAATCTCCTGGGTAGTATCAAGGTAATTGTGTACTTCCAGGATGACAATTTGGTTTTAGGGACGAGTGTTGAGAAGCATTATTTAAGACTTGCTAGAGTGTTACAAGTATTGGCCAAGGTAGGGCTCACGCTTAGGAAGGAGGAATGCCGTTTCTGAGTAGTGTCCACAGATTATCTTCAGCACAGGTTGAGCGAGAGAGATTTGGAACCAACGAGTGAATTGGTTGCTGCCATATGAGACCTAGAACCTCCCACGGACAGGTAAACTGTGATGTCCTTCCTGGGTATGGTTGAATACTATTGCAAATTTGTTCGACACTTTGCAGACAGCTGTAAAAACATCAGGGAGCTATGTAAGAAAGGTGGGGCTTGTAGTTGGACCGGGAAGTGCCAAAGGGAATTTGATGATGTAAGATAGCCCTTTGCAACTGCAGTGGCTATAGAGAATTTTGACAAAAGGTGTGAAACGTTTGTCATGACTGATGCCAGCGAGTTAGGACTGGGAGCTGTACTTGTGCAGAGACAGGGTGGTTGTGAAAGGAAGGGTTATTGCCATTGCTTCAAGTGCATTGAGGTCTGTAAATGTTCATTACACAGTGATCGAAAAAAGAGACTCTTAGCATAGTCTGGACTTTCAACAAGTTCAAACCTTATTTAGGGGCAAGGGCATTTGTGGTGTATACCAACCATACATCTTTGGTGAGTGTATTTATGAGCAAAGGACTCAATTGTGTTTCCTGGATGATTGCGAGATGGGTAACATACTTACAATGGCATGACTATGTAGTGGAACATATCCCAGGGAAGGAGAATGCATTGGCCAACCATTTGTCCAGGTCAAAAGCAGGAGGATGTGAAAGTAACCTGAAAAGTGAGGAGGAGAGGCAACAGGTTTTCTTGGTGAGTGAGGGGACCATCAGTCAGGAGCAATGGACGCTTGCCACCAATGAGGTTCTATGTTCTAATAGTTCTAGAAGTAAGAATGTTAAGCATGTTTAGATTGGAACTATCTTCACTTATTTGCTGGGTGTTGGTAATAAAGGAGTTTACCAGCTGGGGGTCTCTGTTCCCATGCACCTGACACAGAGTTCACTCACCAAGCATTTAAGCTCTTTAATAGATGTCCCTTTATAATTTAAACAAAAATAACTTACTGACAAAGGCTGGAGCTGATCTCCTGCATTACTCTTACCTAGCCCCCTCTTCTCCCGCTCACCCCTCTCTCAGCCTCCCACTCAGGAGTTACCTCTTTCAGGGCACATTTTCCCAAAAACCAGGTTTCTCCCCTCAGCACAGACTCTGATGTTTCTTAGGCCATCAATGCCTTATTTCTGAAATGGTTTCTCCAATTTCCTGCACTTCCCTACCTGTGCAGATGGGAATGGCTAAACTGCAAAATTAAAACTGGATATATCGCTGCTCATTTTCATGAGAATCAGTTTGTTCCACCCTGTCGTTCAATATAGTCCCACCAGGGTCGTACTGGGGCATAAAATTGTCATGGGCACCAATGAAAAAAGTGGCCCACAGTTGCAAATGGCACTTCATTCCTTTTGTGACAGACTGTTTGAGTGGTACCCAAGGGAGAGGTTTGTGATTCAAATGTGATTAAAATTGGGCATTCTTAAGAATATTTGTTCAGTAACACTGGTCAAAATTACTATCTGCATTGTGAAGTAACTTATCAAACTGACCCACTTTGAGCAAAAGAACTGGCCCAAACTAGCATTTTGTGATTTTGGTTCAGGAGACCCTATTGCCCAATAGGCCAGTCCGAGCCTGAGTCCCTCCCAAATGCCACAATGGAAGAAACGCCTGACTCTGTCTAGTGGGAGAAGCCTATGCATCTGGGCATCAGGGCTCACTATGATAGACTGATATCTGCCATGCCACCTCTTATACAGGGAGCCTGTTTTACTTATTCTTCAGGCTGTTTTACAGAGCAACCCATGGGATCGCCTCTGAAAACCAATCAGAAGTCATATATAACTGTGCTTTTCATAAACATTTTGCGACATACAGGACATCATCTGAAGGAGTTTGCATAGCTATGTAACAGAACTAAAGCGTAAGAATATTGGAGTATGAGTTATGAAAACAGTTGCAGAAACACTGTAGGTCCAACCATCTAAAGGTTATCCATTGTGCCCTGTGACAACAATCATGATCAGCCTGATTGGCGGTGCTATTTCTAGGAAAAATCTGGACCCATCAATGATTTACATAAATGCTCTCCGACCCCCGCCTTATGACCAGTTGTCAATCAGACTACACGACAGATCTCCAAAATCCTTTTAAGAAATCATTGTTTGCATGGAACTGTTCCAGACATATTTGATGTATACAAGAGTATAAGATGCACTTGATTACCTAGGAAACCTATGTGCACATGTTTGCTTGACATCTTGATAAAAATCAGCTTGATATTTTAGGGGAGGAAGGATAGCTCAGGGGAGGAAGGATAACTCAGGGGCAGCCAGGGATTCACTGCCCTGCTACACTAGCAGGCAGCTCAGGAAGAAGGAACAATGGAAGACAGTAGGGCTGGCGCCTGACCAAGAGGTGCAATTTCCTTCAGCAACCCCTCTGAAGGAGGAACTGTCAAACTTCAAAGGGCATTATAAAAATCCTTTGTTGTAAGCTGAGCCTGGCAGAGACAGTTTGCGGTGGGGGTCTGCATCACCGCCCACGCAAGTGACAAATCCACCCCATTGACATTAAAGGACTGCAGTATTTTAAGACATTTTTCCCAGCACTCTGAATAAGTAATAATTTTGTACTATGCCAGTTTTCCATGTGATTTTTGCACAAATGTAAAGAGACCAAGTACATGTTTCTAGCACTCAGTGAATTTAAATGGCCATGAAAGAGCCATTTTGGGGTGAATTATAAATTGGACAAATATGAAACTAGGGGGGATGATGCAAATTGTTATTTTGCATATGTGAAGTCATTGGCAGAATTTAAAATATTATGCATTCCTCAAAAATGGTGAAAATGTGTCAAAGGGGTGATGCAACCTTGCACAGAGTCGGCAATTGGATTGTCCAATTCCCTGTGACCTATTGAATAAGCATAGCTACTTCTCACGGCGGTGGCTAGAATAAGTTTGAAGTTTTGATCTATAACTAATTTTTGTTAAAACATAGGCTGGAGAGACAAAGAACGGTAATAAATGCAAACACATAAATGATGACATTTCCCCTGACACAATGAGCCCAGGGGGAGGGGAGAAGTCCGGATGGCTGTCCTATCCCAGGATAGGAATAATTCCAGAGTTATTCCCCCAGGTTGTAAATACGATGATGTCATTTTGACTATATAAGGGGGAGATAGAGAAACACAAGGGACTCTCAAGACTTACTCACTCACTCAAGACTCAAAATCCATTCAAGATCCAAGAAACCAGATCCATCAATCCAGGCAGATCCATCCATTCATCCAGATCCAGACACACCCAATATTCCAGGGAGAAAGGAGAGGAGGCAGCTGGACCCATCCTAGAGAGTGCAGTGACCAGACCTTGCCTAGCTATCCAGCATCTCACCCAGGAGAGCCCAGTGACCAGATCCCTTGGCACAGTCATCCAGAGTGACAAGTTCCCGTGGACTAGCTGTCCAGAGACCTTGCTGGCTTTCCAGAATCCCACACTCAAGCTTACATTGTAATTAGCACATTACCCCAGTTCCCAAAACCTTATATCCCACTCTTTTTGACCCTTGAACCCCATTGAAATCCAATTCAAGTCCCAAAATGCCAGTATAATCTGTTCACCTTTCCATAGACTAATCTGTATTAGCCTGTGTATGTTAATGCATCCCTTTTCATAAATCTTTCAAAAGTCTGTATAAATCCTTAGCATTATATGCAAGTACATCAATTCATTTCCCTATAATGAGAATCACAGGGATATGGTTGACTTTAGAAATCAACCACCTCATGTCAAGTGCCTTAATGATTATAGCCAGTAAAATATAGTCTCAACAAAACTAGCCTTGGTCTAACAAAACACCAATTTGCCCGTGTATTGTGTGCTTTCCCACCAATTCCGATTTGCATTTGTCCCATAGAAAACCCCAAACTCTAGTCCCATTAAGAGTAACCCCTTTCTGTCAGAATCCTATTTGTTATGTGCCTCTGTTCCTTGACCTAGAAACAGATTTTCCATTTTGACAGCCAACCCCTTTCCACGGCTGGCCGTCATCACAAGTCCCGTGTAGAAACGAATTTCCATTCTGCCACGTGTGTTTTCTTTTGCATTTGTTTTTCTTTTCAAAAATGGATTTTCTTACCTTGTGTTCTTGATGCCTTGCTGCCCTGCCAAGAAGTCTGTCAGCTTCCTTAGCTCTCAAGTGTAGCAACACAAATCTCTGTCCAAGCCATCCCACCCTGTTGCAAACTGCTGTGTGAGTGACCAGTGAAATCTGATTATGCTGTTTTGCTCATAAATAAGGATTTAATTATCTTTTTTACAGCCTCCCATCTTGGGTTGGTGGGATGAATCTTAAATCTGATTTTTCCCCCTTCTTACTGACTCTTTGCCACTGCCTTCCACCCAGAAAGAATTTAGTTAGCAGAAGTTTGGGGGTGAGTGTTGCATGCTAGGGGGAGTGCTTAACTTGCATGCTATCTGTTACTTTCAAAAACGATTTTTCTTCTGTTTGTTATTAAAGGTTTCTCTAAATGGTGTTAAGAGTTTGAACTAACCGTGTTGTGGGAATCTTTGTCTTGTATTGCCACAACATTGGTGGCTGCAGAGAGAAAAGACCAACCTCTTTTGTATTTCAAGGATACCAGCCACCCTTCCGGGTGAACTGCAGAGCTGGGGCGGTGCACCGCCAATTATGGTATCAGCCTTTACTTCAGGATCAAAGCTGCAAAGAAGAAAATGAAGTAAGACAGCCAGTGAGTTGATGAAAGCAATGAAAGTCCGGTCTGTGTTAACTGAAACTTGGTGGCAACAGTATCCGACGAATTAAGGTTGCACGTGTGCCGATAAGACACAAGCGAAAGCAAAGCATTGTAAAGAACTGTAGATTAAAGATACAAAGCAGCAGAGTGGTCCGGCAAAAGAAGATTGCCCAATCGAAAGTCTCTGCGAAATGCCTGATGCTGTAGAAGTGGCAGGAAGAGAAAAATGAAAGATTTTAACTGTTAGGTTTGATCGCAGCAAAGGGGAACCTGGATGTGAGAGATGACCTTGAGCTGTTAGGTTTGATCCCGGCAGAGGGAAACCTCAATTTGAGAGATATCTTTGAACTTTGAAATAAGTACTGTGCTCGAAACTGCATTTATTAGAGGTCTTGGTGTAGGAGGGAAAAAGTGAAGTTTGTGGAAAGAAGGCCAAAATTATCATGCCGAGGTAAGAACAAAAGCTTTCCCGTTTCGAAAGCCTACGACAGTGGAAGAAAGGTGAAAGGTGGCCTAGGCCCGATGGAGTATGAAGGTGTGATTGAAGCTTGGGGAAGGGAACCCCCACACATTTTGATTGAAAGGTTTGAGCTCGGGGAGGAAACCTGTACTGAATTGTGGTAACCAGAAGGAAACAAACTTTTGTTGAACTGTATTACAAGTTAAAAGGTGACCTCGGTTGGAGTGAGAGAAAGCCGAGAGGTCCAGCGGATAAACTAGTGACTTTTCGTGGAAAGCCAAGTGGACCCTGGTCCATGAAACAAACTGCATACTTGTGTCCGAGTGTGTCGCAAGGTCCAAGTGTGCCGCCTTACCCCATGCTTCAAAATGTGGGGAAGGGATTTTACTCAGCCATACTGACATTTCTTTTGAACACTGACTTTCCTTTTTGCATTACACATTTCCTTTACACATTTATTGTATTAGAAAGAGGGCAGGCATTAGGTTTACTAATATAGGCCATTTTATTTTGACTAAGGACTGTATTTTCTTTTTGTTTGATGGTCGAGAGTACTCCCATCTTAGTTATAGGGCAAGATAGGACTTTTTTTAACCCCTTTTAAACCATCAATAATGGGTTTGGAAACTTGCAGCTCTTGTATCAATGTCTACTTGTAATACTATGCCTCTCTCACAGTACACAGATCATCCTCTCGACTCCCTTTGTGCCATGCAGTTATTCCTTGTAGTGGCATCCTTGATCTCTGGCCAGCAGCTATTCTTTGTTTGTGCATGTATTTGTATTTCCAGCCTCTGTCAGCTCTGCAGCTCTGGTCTCTCTCCTTCGAACTCTTCAATTACTATCAATAAGAGCCGACATCTATCTTTCCACATGGCCGCTTCACCCATGTTATGTTTTCTACTGCAGCAAGCTTCTATGTGGCTCAAATACCTTGTGTTTCTGCGTATATACATTAACTTCTCATCTGGTTACTTGTCTTCCTTGTATATATGGTTTCTTCATACTTGTACGTATGTTTACTCTTCTTTCTTCAATTACATCTTCATTTTTAAGTATTCTTATATCGTTTCAGTGCCTCATTGTATCTTCTCCTTATGATATCACTTTCAACTTGTCAGATCTTCTTTACAACTGCTCAATATTCAGTGGTGCCTGCAAATCTCCTGCTACCACCTCAGTACGAGGGTACATTTGATACGGTTGTCAGGGTGAAAATCGTCTCTAATATGATATGATATGATATAAGTCATTTATTACACACCTGTACACAAGTGTTTCTAGGCGCGACAAGACAAGAAAGGGAAGACAAGAGAGGACAAAACGCCAATCTTACTAGGCCTTGTGTCATTCAGATCCCACACGTGCAGGGCGGAGGGAGGGGGAGAAGTGCCGGTGGGGAGTGGAGAGTGCAAAGGAATTCTTAAGTGCTGCCAGGGAGGTGGCTCGTAGGTGGAGAGAATCCAGGGACTGCAGCATTGCAGATACAGTCCCTAAGTGGTTGGGAGGCCCAGAGGCAGTCCAAGGGCAACTGGTCGTGCAGGAGCCTGGCCCCATAGGTTCAGTGGGTGGCCAGGTGAAATGTACGCGCTTTAGACAGGGACATCAGTAAGGGAGAGGGAGAAAGAAAGCGGAAGCAAAAATGACGGTCTTGGGTTCCTTCTTTAACCTTAGGTGGTCCTGCTCAAGTTTGAGAGAGGCAGGGAAGCTGTTCCAGAGGGAGGCCCCAGCTGAGGACAGGGATCTACCCCCCACTCTCTGCCCAGAGAAGTGTCTGACCCTCAGAGAGTTGGAGGTGAATGAGCAGAGAGCTTGAGAAGGAAGAAGCTTGGGAAGAGAAAGTTGAATGTAGTGTGCTCCCAGGTCCCAGAAAGCCTTGTGGACGATGCAGAGAGTCTTGAACTTTATCCTTGCAGCCACAGGGAGCTAGTGGGGAGATTTCAGGGCTGGAGAGATAAAATCCCTGGGCTTGAGTCCCAGGACAAGTCTCGCAGTCCTGTTCTGGATTAGTTGTAGAGGGCGAACAGTAGAGGCAGGAAGATTTAGAAAGAGGCTGTTGCAGTAGTCCATCCTAGAGAGGACCAGGGCTCTGGAGACAGTGAGCTTCTGGGGGAAAGGGAGACAACTAAGAATATCTCTGAGGAGGTGTTGCTGATAGTGTGACTTCTTAGAGACATCAGAGATGTGAGGAGAGAAGGCGAGGGTGGAGTCGAAGATGACAAAAACGTTCTTAAACTCACAGGAAAATGCAGTTAGAGGGTCCGGGTGGGCAGCCAGAGTGAGAGAGGAAAGGCAGGAGTAGGTGTTCCAATGAGGAAGATCTCAGTCTTACTGGCTTTAAGGCAGAGATTGTTGGAAGCACACCACCATTCCTGAATTGCAGACTGACAGTCAGGTATGAGAGAAGGAGCAGAGGAGGCTGAGAGGAGCCTGAAGGAAAGCTGGGTGTCATCCGCATAACACTGAAAGTTAGAACAGAAGGTAGAGATGCAGTGGGCCAGAGGTGCCAGGTAGTGGTTAAGGAGCCAGTGAGAGAGGTTATACCCCTAGGGGACACTAAATGTAGAGAGAGAGAGATAAAAGAGAGGAAAGACCCACGTTGGACCTGGGCGGGTTGATCTGAGAGAGAGCAGGTCAACCAGGTTAGGACCTGACCATAGATACCCAGGTTGTCACTGAGTCGATTGAGCAGGATGGCATGGTTGACCGTGTCAAAAGCAGAGGATAGATCAAGGAGAATGAGGACACAACGAAGGTTAGATTAGAGAGCAAGTCTTCACAGGTGTTTAGGAGAGCAGTATCTGTGCTTCTGGCTGCTATGAAGCTAGATTGGTGGTAATGGAGACAACCAGCAGATTCAGTATGTATTTTATGTAGATTAAGCTAGGAGATGGCCAACTTTTCCATGTGTTTGGCCTGGAAAGGAGTGATGGAGATTGGGCGGTAGTTTGCTGGAGAGGAAGGATCGGCAGAGTGCTTCTAAGTCGGGGGTGCACAAGGGAGTGCTTAAGGGGGAGGGGAAGGTTCCAGTGGCAAAAGAGTGATTTCAGAAATCGGTCAAGGCTGGAGCAAGGGTGTCAATGTGATCCTTGGTGGGTCTGGAGGAGCAGGGGAGCACCTGCTTTGACGCGACTTTCCTATATCGGACTTGTTTGGAAACCTCATCAGGAGTGAACAGGGAGAAGGAGGAGAAAGGAAGAGGAGATACGGCTGGAGAGGGGCCTGGAATGGTAGAGGGAGAGGGAGAGCAGGTAGAGGAAGAAGAGAGAGTGGACAGAATATTAGTGCTGAAATAAGATGCAAGAGCCGTGCAAAGGGCCTGGGAGGGAACAGGAGAAGTGGAGACTGCAGCAGGATTGCGGTTCACTCAATGTGGTATTGAAATGATACCTGGTATCATGCACAGTGTCTTTCTGTTATTCATCCCATATAATGGAGGTGAGGGGACAGAGTTTATCAGTGACATACACGTCTGCTCCTCTACAGGCTCAACATCCACTATTTTTGGGATGGGTCCCCTTCCTCATCCTGAAACATTTTCCATAGCTCTAATACAGATAATCGATTACTGAATTTATTTCCCTAATAGACAGCATGTAAATACATGGTCATGTGTTGCTGCACATATTTGGAAAAGCTTCCATCCCGGAAGCATGGCTTTTGCCATTTTGCCCACTGTGTTGCAAGTACATTCTGTGCTATATTCACATATTTTGTCTTAATAACAAGGGAGGGACTTGCATAATTGTTGAAGGGGTGTATCCCTCCTGGTTGCACGTTACTTTTTGATCATCAATACTTACTTGACCTCAAATCTGGATTGTGACATGTATGAATATCTTTATTAATTCCCAGTTTACATAATTATCATCAGTTTCAGTCAAATTCTCAAAAACCATAAAAATCCTCAAATCGTTCCAACAGCCTCTCAGGCTCACCACCATTGACATGTTCATGCTCCATGCACCGCCCTCACTGCGGTTTCCACCCTTAACGCCAAGGCATAACTTGCCTCGTGTGCTCCTGGAGCTCAGTCTAAATGACCTAACACTCTTCAGCAATTGAAGCAACAGTTCAACAAGATGAAGCCCAACACCTTCTAATCATTCCAAGTCGTATTCAACAACCTCTCATGTGACATCACAAACCCTCAGGAGAAATCTGCAGTACTTCAAAATATCCCCCCTTTTTGCAACATAAACACACCAATAGACACAACATATTGCACTGCCGTCTTCCTGCCTTGCCAAGACACAGGGAACACCAAAAATTATGTGGTCCTTCTTATATACCACTGCATGTAGGAATACATCTCAATTAGATAACTTAAGAAACCACTGTCCGCGACCTAGGATAGTGTACCGCTAATACCTAGACACAGGAATCTAAAATCATTCATGAACCAAGCTACACTGCCCAGAGCCAAGGCATTCTTTTTTATAGGGTTTTTTCATATTTTCCATCCATAAACCAAGCTAGCCCCTAGAGTACAGGTATACTTTTTATGTTATTTTTCAATTTTTCACCTGTAAGCTAAGCTGACTGCCTAGAAACCGGAATTCTTCACATAACACAACACCAAACAAAGCCTTCCCCTACCCGATATTTGCCGTATAGTTGAGTCTACACTCCATGATCAGCTGAAGTCCCATCGGACACTGACTTTCCCACAATCTGCCACTCTGCCATCAGTCTGTTTAGCGTCCCACAGGGAGCAGGCAGGAATTTCTCCAAGGCGGCTCCTGAAGACCTCTTCGATTTGCACGCGTGGTCTTGGGGTCTGATCCTTGTGGGTCACGACTCAGCCCTTCAGGCATGTGGCGGCACAAGGCGGCCTCAATGCTGAAAGGTCTTAACAACCAAGGGAAATGGTTATTCAAGGAAAACTAAATATGCAATCTGTATGGGTTAGCCTGGTCATTGGGTTGCCATATCTGGTAGCTCCTCTTAGGAGCACCTTTAAGTGTCAAAAATGTCAAAGTTGCAGGTTAGCATGAAAATAATTGGACAGTGCAAGTGTGTTAACATGAAAGGTGGTTAGGGATTGGGTAGGACAGCTACCAGGTGAAGTGAAACTCCACAAGGTTGGGAACGATCCCGGAGGTGTTGTGTGTTCCCAATAAGTTACCATCACTGATCGCCTAAGCCCTCAGACAGATAATTTGGCTTTGAAACTGTATAATAGTTGCATCTTTCCACCTTTGATTCGATGGGAATTGCTTATCCCATCCACCTCGAATGAATAGGCTCTGTCCTGTGCTTCCAGGTCACATGTGTAGAGTCCACAAAATTGAGCTCTTCTGCTTGTAATTATGAGGTTTATATGCTCTATCACTTGCAGGTGCCTTATCGCCTTGGCTAACTGGAAACTTTACACCCTACTCATCCTTGGCAAGGCTGTGCACAGTGTCTGCACTGGAAGCCCATCTGTGTGTTTCAACTAGATCAATCTGTTAGCCTTTCCCCATTCACTTCAATACACATATTGCTTCTATCTTTGTTCTTATGGCCGTCACAGTTAAGAATGAGCAACTAGCTATATGTAGTCTTAGGTGTCTTACTGTTTCTGCTTAATAAAGAATATATGTGCGTGTGTGTCAGTCCTCTAACTATGTTAGTCTTACGTGTTTGCTTCGTGTCTAACTGCAATAAACTATTGTGTTCATTTAACTTTGTTCATGGATGCCTATTTGCTTCACGTCTAACTTATCTATGTCATGATGTCAGTGATGATGTCAGCTTCTTCTACGTTGTAATCAGTCAACTTGTTTGATCGAAGACAACTGCAATTCCTCCATGTTGCCAGTCAGGTATGGTCTAAATGGCTGTCTGAGTGAATAGCGTTTCTCACATCTGCGGTACATCAACGATGGTGAGGAGGGGCCCAGGAGTGATGTGCATCTCTCGTTTCTTTGTATTTGGGCTGAGAGGTGGGTGGGGATCGTGAGGGCCACACTTGGGTCCCCCTCTTCAAAACCATTCCAAGGAAGGGCCTTTTTAATGCTATCCCTGTGGATGACCATCAGCTGGATTGAAAGTAATGCGTCTGATGTAGAGGTTAGTTTGTATCCTGAAGACCAAACAGTGTGAATGCCCAGTGAGTTTGTGTCTGCTGTAAAGATAAGTGTGTGATCTGTAGGTCACATGTTATAATTCCAGACAAACCAGAAAGTTTACTTTTCGCCTTGGTGCAGAGGCCTTCATGCAACTAACAAGTTGCAGGTTTTAATCACAGAGGGAAAAGCTCACAGAGTGTGCCCGCTGCAATGATCTGATGATAGTCTGTTAGTTCTAATCCCCTTAAGGTAGTACAGCAGGTTCATGTTCTTGAATGAGGTGTGTTGATAGCTGTTTTTGGACAGTGGCATTCTGAAGATGACAAATAAAGTCCCTTGGCCTAGCGATAAAAAAACAAGTAATTTTTGCTCTTTTTCTCTTCCACTCTTAGAGAGACAGCTCATCAGCGCAGACTAAGGACACCTTTAGCTGAAGTAGGGACAGTTAGAGACCCTCTCTGTCCCCCTTTTGTGTTGTACAAAAACTAACTCTATGTGCACCCCAGGGCCTCAAATGCCTGTATAGTGGTTGATGTTTATTCTCTGAATTGCAGAATATAGTGAGGTTGCTGTGTACTGGGAGGAGAAACAGGGAGGTGGGGAATGGTCAACAGATCACTAATGGGGAATTGGGCTGAGTAAGAGGGTAAAGGTTAATGGCGTACTGATATGAGGAAGTGGGAGGTTGCAAAAATATAACAGATTACTAATGGGGTGCTGAGACTAGCAAGAGGGACGTGAGCTAATGCAACAGATGATGGGATGAGGATGAGGAGGATGGATGCTCGGGTCAATGCTATGTATTATGAATGGACTACTGCGATGAGAAAGAGGGAGGAGGGGGTAATGTCGTACTACGAAGCAGAAGTGAGAGGTGGATGTAATAGAGTACTGGGATGAGGAAGTTGGGGTGGGGCTAATGTAATGGATTACTAATGAGGTAGTGGGGTGCGGATGAGGGAGGTGGTGGTAATGTTACAGATTACTAATAGCTTACTGGGATGAGGAAGAGGGAGGTGAGGTTAATGTTTTACCTTACTATGAGTAAGGTGAGGCGAATGCAATGGATTAGTATTGGGGCATGCTGGGATGAGAAAGAGGGAGGTGG
The DNA here is from genome assembly GCF_040938575.1 of Ambystoma mexicanum. Classification (NCBI taxonomy): domain Eukaryota; kingdom Metazoa; phylum Chordata; class Amphibia; order Caudata; family Ambystomatidae; genus Ambystoma; species Ambystoma mexicanum. The sequence continues at coordinate 107,542,167 of NC_090926.1, read as the reverse complement.
TAATGTAACATACTGAGACAAGGAAGAGGAAGTGGGTGTAATGTAATGGATTACTAATGAGGCACTGGGATGAGGAAGAGGGAGTTTCAGTAATGGAACTCGTACAAGGAAGAGGGAGGTTGTGATAATGTAACAGATTAATAATGGGCACTGGGACGAGGAATGTGGGGGTAATTCTAAGGATTACTATTGGGGTAGTGGGATGTTAATGTTAATGTTAATGTTAAAGGATATTTGTACCATGCACTATCACCACCGGAGGTGTCCCCTGGTGCTCTGGCGGCTCTAAAAAAGGGGATGAGGGGGGTGGATTAGTGGGAATAAGCTGGAAAAGTGCAAGAGAGCAGTGATGTGCTGTTGTCAGCCTCAGCCCGGTGGGTCCGTTGGCTGGGCTTGGGGTGTTTTACGGTCAGTAGTCGTCGTGTGCTGTTGTGCAGGCCTATGTGTGTTTTTTTTGTTGTTGCAGTGTTGTGAAGTTTGTGCGCATTGCTGCATTTTAGGTTTGTGGTTGTGTTTGGTTCGGGTTTCAGAGGTGTATGCAGAGGGATGAAATTGTTAGTTGGTTGGTTAGTTGACATTGCTGTCCTTGTTATTATGGGATTCCATCTAGGTGCGGTACATGCTGAACATTCACATTTCTATCTAGATGCGATGCAAGCTAAAGTTAAGAATTCCATACAAGTGTGGTACATGCTAACCATCACATTTGTATCAAGCTAAAGTTAAGAATTCTGAGTGTGGTGCATGCTAACAATCACATTTCTATCTAGATGGGGTGCAAGCTAAAGTTAAGAATCCTGAGTGTGGCGCTTGCTAACAATCACATTTCTAACTAGTTGCGGCACAGGCTAAGGTTAAGAATCCTGCGTGTGGCGCTTGCTAACAATCACATTTCTATCTAGATGCGGTGCAAGCTAAAGTTGAGAATCCTGAGCGTGGTACATGCTAACAATCACATTTCTATCTAGATCCGGCGCAAGCTAAGGTTAAGAATCCTGAGTGTGGCACTTGCTAACAATCATATTTCTATCTAGATGTGACGCAAGCTAAAGTTAAGAATTCCGAGTGTGGCCCTTGCTAACAATCACATTTCTATCTAGATGCGGCGCAAGCTAAGGTTAAGAATCCTCAGCTTGGTACATGCTAACAATCACATTTGTATCTAGATGCGGCACAAGCTAAGGTTAAAAATCCTGAGTTTGGTACATGCTAACAATCACATTTCTATCTAGATGCGACGCAAGCTTAAGTTAAGAATTCTGAGTGTGGTGCATGCTAACAATCACATTTCTATCCAGATGCGGCGCAAGCTAAGGATAAGAATCCTGAGTGTGGTACATGCTAACAATCACATTTATATTTAGATGAGACGCAATCTAGAGTTCAATTCCCTACAGGTGTCGCGCTAGCTAAAATTGGCAAGTAGGTTCATATGCATCACAAGGTAACATTTACAATCCATTCACAGTGGTCATAAGTCTTCCTAAGTATGTATTGTCTAAGTCTACGGCAGTCTATGCTATGGAAGGTAAGGTAGAGTGACAGGGGCTTTCTGGAGTAGAGTAATTGCTCTACACCCCACCCATGGCACACTCACAGTTTTGTTGGTGTCTGCTGGCTTCCTTGGCTTCCCCTGCGGACACCTGCAGACACATCTTGGAGCCGCCAATGTAGGAGCTGCCCTTTGCCTTGGGCCCTTAGCCGCAGGGGCTGCTGGGCAGAGGGCTGCCCAAGTCAAGTCCAGCATAAGGAGGGGTTAGCCAATGGGAGTCGGGGGGAGGGCGAGGGAGGCAGGACTCGAGGGGAAAGTTGGGAAAGGAGCCTCGCGGACATCACAGGCCGCACTAGGGTGAAATTATGGGCAAATTGGAACGCATGGGCAGCCGGGGGCGCAGTGGTTACCTGATGGCTAAGGTGGAAATGGCTCAGGAAGCGCGATGGCAGAGGGAGTAGGTCCTCAAGCCAAAACATACGGCAATAGCCAATGGGCGTCGGGGGGTGGGCGCGGGAGGCGGGACTCAAGGGGAAAGTTGGGAAAGGAGCCTCACGGACATCATGGGCCGCAGTAGGGTGAAATTATGGGCAAATTGGAACGCATGGGCAGCCGGGGGCGCAGCGGTTACCTGATGGCCAAGGTGGAAATAGCTCAGGAAGCACGATGGCAGAGGGAGTAGGTCCTCGAGCCAAAACATATGGAAATAGCCAATGGGAGTCGGGGGGGTGGGCGCGGGAGGCGTGACTCGAGGGGAAAGTTGGGAAAGGAGCCTTGCGGACATCACAGGCCGCACTAGGGTGAAATTATGGGCAAATTGGAACGCATGGGCAGCCGGGGGCGCAAAAGTTACCAGAAGGCCAGGGGGGAAATGGCTCAGGAAGCGCGACGACAGAGGGAGTGGGCCCGCGAGCCAAAACAAATGGAAATAGCCAATGGGAGTCGGGGGTGGGTGCGGGTGGCGGGACTCGAGGAGAAATTTGGGAAAGGAGCCTGGCGGATATCACAGGCCGCACTAGGGGGAAATTATGGGCAAATTGGAATGATGGGCACCCGGGGCGCAGCGGTTACCTGATGGCTAAGGTGGAAATGGCTCAGGAAGCGCAATGGCAGAGGGAGTAGGTCCTCGAGCCAAAACATTCGGCAATAGCCAATGGGCGTCGGGGGGGTGGGCGCGGGTGGCGGGACTCAAGGGGAAAGTTGGGAAAGGAGCCTCGCGGATATCACGGGCTGCAGTAGGGTGAAATTATGGGCAAATTGGAACGCATGGGCAGTCGGGGGCGCAGCGGTTACCTGATGGCCAAGGTGGAAATAGCTCAGGAAGCGCAATGGCAGAGGGAGTAGGTCCTCGAGCCAAAGCATATGGAAATAGCCAACGGGAGTCGTGGGGTGGGCGCGGGAGGCGGGACTCGAGGGAAAAGTTGGGAAAGGAGCCTCGCGGACATCACGGGTCGTACTAGGTTGAAATTATGGGCAAAATGGAACTCGTGGGAAGCCCGGGCGCAGCGGTTACCTGATGGCCAAGGTGGAAATGGCTCAGGAAGCGCGATGGCAGAGGGAGTAGGCCCTCGAGTCAAAACATATGGAAATAGCCAATGGGAGTCGGGGGTAGGCGCGGGAGTTGGGACTCAAGGGGAAAGTTGGGAAAGGAGCCTCGCGGACATGGAGTGGAAATGGCTCAGGAAGCGCAATGGCAGAGGGAGTAGGCCCTCGAGCCAAAACATATGGAAATAGCCAATGGGAGTCGGGGGTGAGCGCGGGAGGTGGGACTCGAGGGGAAAGTTGGGAGAGAATACTCGCGGACATCACAGGCCGCACTAGGGTGAAATTATGGGCAAATCGGAACTCATGGGCAGCCGGGGGCACAGCGCTTACCTGATGGCCAAGGATGATGAAGAGGTAAGTGGGGGCAATGCAGCAGATTACTGATGGGGTACTTAGATGAGGAAAAGGATGGTGGGGTAATGGAGTACTGGGATGAGGAACAGAGAGGTGCGGTATTGGAGAACTGGGATAAGGTAGAGGGAGGTGGGAGTAATGAAACAGATTACTATGAAGTACTGGGACGAGGGAGAAGGGTCTGGGTGTAATGGAGTGATGGGACAAGGAAGAGATAAGTAAGGGTAAGAGAGTACTGAGACAAGGAAAATGGAGGTGATGTAATGGATTATTATTGGGCTACTGGGATGAGGGAGGAGGCTGTAATATTACGGAATACTAATGGGCTACTGGGACAATTAAGAGAGAGCTATGGTTCATGGAGTGCAAGGATGAGGAAGAAAGAGGTGATGGTAATGAAATACTAGGACCAGGAAAAGGGAGGTGGGTTAATATAATGGATTACTAATGGGGCACTGGGCAGAGAAAGAGGGAGGTAGGGTTAATATAACAGATTACTAATGGGGTACTTGGACAAGTAGGAGGAAGGAGGGGATAATGGAGTACTGGCAGTATTGGCACGAGGCAAACAAAGGATGATGAAGAAAGAGGTGGGGTGATAAAGTACTGGGACAAGGAGAAGGGAGGTGGGGTAATGTAATGTATCACTAATGGGGCATTGGGTTGAGAAGAGAGAGGTAGGGGTAATGTAACACATTAATAATGGGTTACTGGGACAATGAAGAGGGTTGTGGGGCTAATGCATTGGGTTACTATTGGGGCACTGGGATGAAAAAAAGGTAGGCAAGGGTAATGCAACAGATTATTAAAATGGTGTACTGGTACGAGAAATAGGGAGGTGGGGGTAATACACCAGATTACTAATGGGGTACTGACATGAGGAATACGGATGTGGGGGAAATTGGGGGTACACTTTCGCTCAAATCACTTCCGTCAAAGGGGACACCACTCCAAAATAAGACTCAGACAGCTAGTCAAGTCACAAAGGTTTATTTGTCAATCTTTCACGAAAGGGCCGGACCTCAGCGTCCTTGATAGAATGGGGAAATGAGCTGATAAGCATTAGGTCTGCATGGTTTATATACATTTTCAAATATCATTGATTCCAATCTCTAGCACATGCACAGAAAAGGAGTTTACATAAGCATTAGCAGTTAGTCAAGTAATCTCCCCCACCCCTCCTTCGTGCGGAAGAGTTCCTCTTAAATACATTCCTGGGGTGAGCAGATAAGCCTGCAACTGCACAGTCATTCCGCCTTCTCTGCATCTTAGGAGCCCTCTTTGGGGAATTCACTTGTTCCATTCATGACTATTGTGTATCTGTCGTGCAAGGCCTTCACCACCCTCTGCCCTTCCCTTCTTCTTGGAATTTGAAATCTGGTTAACAAGAAAACAAACTTTGTTACACTACCTAGTCACACGCAATCACCCTTTTCTCCTATGATTCTCTACAGGATCCATCTTGCTACAACATGTGCAAGGCCTTACTAATTTTTATACCCACAATGCTGCTCATTTGCTCATGTTGAGCAAGATTAGACTTCAATCTTATTCAAATCCACAATTTCCTTTAACCACATTGACCGCAAATGCTCCTTTTCCCGATGAGAGGGGGTATACCGTACCTTGCGGGCTGTCCTGCTACAGCAATCCATACAATCTCCAATAAGCATTGGAGAACATTGTATGCACAGGCAGCAAACCAGGACTAATCCCATCACTACCAGTATTGGGGTTAGCAACTTCCAGCCAAGATCTTTCAGAAACTTCATCCACCAACCATCTCTGATAGTAATATCTCATAGTGGATTGTCTCGGCTATCTTGTGTAACCTGGATATCCCGGACAACACTCCTTCACTTGCATCGGGAATATACAAGCAACATTGGGAACCCACCATAGTACAAACTCTGCCCCTTTCTGCTGTCAACACATCCAACACGTACCTATTCTGTAATGCAACTAACTGTATGGCCTTCATCTCATAGGTAATATTAGTGAGTATATCGGATGTTTCACTAATCATGGTTTTCGCTGCCCTACTTAATCTGCGTACCTCTTGGGAGTTCAAGAATATTCCCACAGGGAGTGTCATCGCCTTTACTATGTCGATTAATATATCCAGGTCAGGGTCTGATTGGTCAGGCCTTGGCTTTATCTCTCTCATATACCTGTGTTTAGCATACATTTCTTTAGGGGTATAAATCATAGCAGCAGGTATTTTCCTTGAAAAATAACATGTTCCCGAAAGGTTCCTGGGAAGCCATAGATAAGCCTTTTTATTACAAACATAAGCATATCCTTCAGTTTCCCCTAGACCCCTACCATATCTAGAAAGATCGTATATTATACGACACCCCTAAACAGGTTCTCCTTTCGCTCCCTTGAAACAAATGTTCTTCCTTGAGAACTCCCTGGTTACCATCAAGGGGGGGTGGAGCTAATTTCCCTATCCTTGCCTGACCTACAAGGATTTTTGAAGAGTAGGTAGCTGTTAGGCAGAAACCTGTGCAGTTCCCTCTGGGGCCACTGCAAAAGATTTAAGACTACAGGTGTTTGGCAGTAAACCCACTTGGTAGCAGTCTGTACCACACAGATTCACTTGGTAGCTGTGGCTGAGCAGTCAGACTTCCCTCTATAAGAGTTAGGCAGTATACAGAGTATTCACAATAGGTCAAGAGAACACAATAGAACAAGTAAACAATAACCAGGGCTTTGTGTAAAAGAGATATATTTATTTATTTAAAAACCACATCTAGAAAAACACACAGGCACCAATAGTAAGCAATTCAAAAACACGGTCACTAAAAGATATACACTCCCTCAAAAGAATATTAGACAAGTCTTAAGTAAAGCCCCACTTATTTTCAGACAGCGGTGAGCGCTTAACGTAGATGGCACTCTAATAGTTCGTTTTTAAAAGGGAGAGAAAAGCAGAGAACAAGTTCAAACAGATCCCAACACTTTTACAAGAACATAACAAGAGAAGAAGGCAAAGTAAAAGCGTCAAGTTAGAGTCCAATAGGCCGGATCCACTTTCAGAGGATCAAACGAAATGTGTCCAAGGTCACACAGTTTCAGTGCACAAAAGTCTTGTAACGGTTCAAAAAGGAGTTGGACCAAAGAAAGGGACCAGTTAGAGGGTCAAGGCGGCCAGCCCCGTCCAGAAGGTTAAGGAGTTATTATTACCTTGTAGCAATCTTTAGAAAGGGAGGCCTGGCGGACACGGTACCTTAAAGTGGTGAGAACACTCCAGCGGGGGCAGTTGTTCCTGGCAGCGGATGCAAGTTGGTGCTTCGTCCAGGGGAAGAGAGGATCTCGTCAGGGAGGAAGACAGGAGTCTGTTGCACTGCCAGGGAAGAAACCAGCCGCAGAGTTTCTCAGGTACAAGGAGCGGTCCGTTGATTCGCAGTTCAGTGGTGAGTGGCTATCTGGCTGCCGGGGTGCTTGGCGCGGGCAGTTCGACCACAAACCGGTCTGGGGTGCGAAGAAGGAAGGTAAAACTGGTTGTGCCCACCAGTCAGGGGAAGAAGCCTCTCCAGCCGGGAGATCTTCTCTGTCATCGGGAAGTGGTGAGTCGGTTCCACAGGGCTTCACCGGTGGTGTCGTCGTGGTAGGTCGGCTCAGCTTCTCCCTCATCGGATTCTCAGGTCCTGTGGCGACTTCTGAAGTTCCAGTCCCCAAAGCCCTGCTTTTATGCAACATACCCCCATTCACTCAGCCTAGCTGTCAATCAAACATGCTAAGTGGTGAGCCGGCCGGCTCACCACTTGGGCCAATCACACAAGAGTGCGACTTGAGTTACCGAGGTAACTCAGTCCAGGGTGCCTAAACCCCCTCCCACACCTCCTGTGGTACCCAGGCAGAGTGGCACCACTCTTGGAGGCTTCTGTGGAGAAGCCTGCCAAAAAGTGGAACAAAGGGCTCGACTTGGGTTGGAGTCACAGAAGAGAACACAGACGCCATTCTAGAATCGAGTCCTGGCAAAAAATACCAACCGGCGAATTAATATTAAATAAATAAACCGGCGGTATGTTCGAGGCTATGAGAATTAAATAATTAAAGTTGGTAGCCTCGAACAATGGGAAAATCCCATAGGAAAATATTTGCGGTTGAATATAAAAAGTAGTTTCCACTGCCACCAGCCAAAACTCGATCAGGGGGGATGGAGATGGGCCCCCTCGACTAACAGACCCCGGGGCAATCAAATTGCCCCGACCAGTATGTCCACAATATGATGGTTTGTACTGGTTTCTGTTAATAATTTGGGACTAGTAAAGCCAATGGTGACTTTACATGCCCTGGGAGACAGTAGTCAGTCCCAGGTTATGGAGTCTATGGTGGGGGGTCACTATGACACCCCTGTGTTACTGCACGGAGGCTGCTGGGTAACACACATAAGAAAAACACATTAGACCATATGGAGTAAAGGACCCCATAGCCCATAAAACACATTAACAGTCAAAGGAACACCATAAACATGTCCAAGAGTGGGAGAAAAAGGGTCTCACTCTTGGCAGGAGGAAAAAAACAAACTCCAGAAATCCAGCAAAGCTGCTGGGGGACTCACTAGGTTAGGAAATTCAGCCTAAAGAGAGAATTCTCCCTAACACTCGCCCCTCCTCCCCCAGACTAAGGGTCAGGAGGATTTAAACCACTCCTGGATGAATCTCATACCTCTAGTCAATGACATACATCCTAGAGAGACCATCAGCATCTTGGTGGTGACACCCTGACCTGTGCTCAATGGTGAAATCAAACCCTTGCAGGCAGATTGACCATCTCAATAGTTTTGGGTTTTCCCCTTTCATTTGCATTAACCATCTCAAGGGTTGGTGGTCAGTCTGAATGACAAAAGTAGAACCATACAAGTATGGCCTAAACTTCTTCAGAGCCCACACAATAGCAAAACACTCTCGTTCAATGGTTGCCCACCTTGTTTCAGGATCCTTCAGTTTTCTACTGATGAAGCAAATGGGGTGCTCCCTACCTTTCCCATCCAGTTGACTGAGGACTGCACCTATTCTTACATTTGAAGCATCTGTTTGCACAATGAAAGTTTGGTGATGGTCAGGAGCTCTGAGTACTGGGGCTTGGCAAAGAGCCTTTTTCAGGGTTTCAAAGGCCTGATTGCATTCCTCATTCCACCTAACCTTTTTGGGGAATTTAAGAGAGGATATGACATTCAGTGGAGAAGCTATGGACCTATAGTTCTCAATGAAATTCATGTAATACCCAGTGAGACCTAAGAAGGCTCTCACCTGGGTCTGAGTAGTAGGTGTTGTCCAAATTTGCACAGCTTCAATCATACTGGGCAAAGGCCTTATTTCTCCACCTCCTACCTCATGTCCAAGGTAGACCACTTTATTCTGTCCAATCTGGCCTTTACTTGCCTTTATGGTCAGATTGGCCTTTCCAAGAGCCTGCAAAACATATCTCAGGTGGTCCACATGTTCTTCCCAAGAATTGCTGAACACTGCTATGTCATCCAAGTATGCCATGCAGAACTCCTCCATCCCATTCAGAACCTGGTTTACCATCCTTTGAATTGTAGCAGGTGCATTTTTCAATCCAAAAGGCATAACCTTAAACTGATATAAGCCAACTGGGGTAGAAAATGCAGTTTTCTCCTTGGCATGGTTTGTCAGGGCTATTTGCCAATAGCCTGACGTCAAGTCAAATGTGCTGAGGAACTTGGCTGCACCAAGTCTATCCACCAACTCATCTGTCCTTGGCAAAGGGTGGGCATCAGTCTTAGTGACTGCATTACGAGCTCTGTAATCCACACAGAATCTAAGTTCTTTAAATCCTGCCTTTGGTACTAACACAACTGGGCTAAACCATGGACTAGTAAGGGGCTCTATTACCCCGAGATCAAGCATCTTGTTGACCTCACCTTTGATGTGGGTCCTTACATTTTCTGACATTTGATATCCTCTGCTTTTGACTGGCAGACATTCACCAGTGAGTATGTCATGCTGTCCCCAAGGGGTCAAGCCTGGTGAAAGTGAGAACAGAGAGGTAAACTGATTTAACATAGATTTGCACTCTTCCTGTTGCTCAGGTGTCAGATTTGAAGAGAGATTTATTCCTTCAATCCTTTCGTCTAAAGGTAAGCATCTGAAGAGATCAGGAAGAGCTTCACTCTCTTCTTCTTCCTCTGATGATGCTAGAAGCAAAGCTCCTACATCAGGTCTGGAGACATACGCTTTTAGTCTGTTGGTGTGGAAGACTGTTGGAGCCTCCTTGGGGTTGCCCAAATCCACCAGATAGTTGACCTCTCCAAGTTTACCCACAACTGTGAAGGGTCCCATCCATTTGTCTTGCAAGGCCCTCTGCCTTGTTGGAATCATAACGAGAACTAGCTGGTCCTGAGTAACCTCAACCATGTTAGCCTTTTGGTCATGCCAGTGCTTGACCAATGCTTGTCCAGCTTTCAAGTTATCACTTGCTTCTGCCATCATTTGTGACATTCTCCTTCGGAGACCTATTACGTAGTCAGTCACTCTGACTGGCTTGGGGGAAGGAGCACTCTCCAACCCCTCCTTGATCAGGGCCAATGGACCTCTGACCGGATGACCATAGAGAAGTTCAAAGGGAGAATAACCTACCCCCTCCTGAGGGACTTCCCTATAAGCAAAGAGAAGGCATGGCAGTAGAAGGTCCCACTTTCTTTTAAGGGGGTCCTCTAAAGCACCTATCATGCTCTTCATGGTTCTGTTGAACCTTTCAACCAGCCCATTTGTCTGAGGGTGGTATGCGGTTGAGAACTTGTAAGTAACTCCGCAGGTTTTCCACATGGCTTTCATGCAGTGGGACATAAAATTTGACCCTCTGTCAGAGATTACTTCCTTAGGAAACCCAACCCTGGTAAAAAATACCAAGGAGGGCCTTAGCCACAGCCGGAGCTGTAACAGTCCTCATAGGAATTGCCTCAGGGTATCTAGTAGCATGGTCTACTACAACAAGTACAAACCTGTTGCCTGAGGAAGTTGGAGGATCAAGGGGACCAACAATGTTAATCCCTACTCTCTCAAATGGGACTCCCACTACAGGGAGAGGCACTAAAGGTGCCACATTCTTGGAGCCAACCTTACCAGCAGTCTGGCAGGTGTGACAGCTCCTGCAGTATTTATCTACTTCAGCCCCCATCTTTGGCCAATAAATGTAGAGTGAGAGCCTTTCCTTAGTCTTCTTGAAACTCAAGTGACCAGCCAAAGGAATCTCATGGGCTAACTGCAAGAACTGTGGTCTGTTCTCTTGGGGTACTACAAGTCGTTTGTTGTCCCCAGGTGCAGACTCCGTTGGTTCACTGTAGAAGAGGCCATCTTCCCATTGTAACCTATATTTCCCAGGCTCTTGCCCTTCAGCCTGAGCATCTGCCTGCTGGCGAATACCTTCCAGAGTTGGACATTCTCTCTGTCCCTTACTGAAGTCTGCCCTGTTGGGTCCACCTTCTGCCAGTAAAGACTGCAGCTCAGGATGGTCAACAGGATCCAGATCTCCAATGAGTTCCTGGCCTTCCACTAGCTCTTCTTCAGAGTCTAGTTCAACCACACAGGGTTGTACCTCCCTCTCGGCCTCAGCTGGAGGGGGAGTTACTGGTGTAACTTTGGACAACCTAGGGGAAGTCCTTGTTGGCTGCACTGGAGTCCTGGCTGTGAGGTTCTTTTTAGAAGTTTCAGGTTTCCCTTTTTCTTCTAGTTTCTTAGAGACAGCAGCTGACATCTCCAGTGGAGCAGGAGTGATCTCTTTCTTCATCATCTCCTTGGGAGTACCTCTCATGGTTCTCTCCCTTGCAGGTCTGGTGAGCTCCTGTAACCTTTTACTAGGAGGTCTGGGGGTGTGTGACACTACTCCAAGAGTTTTCAAGTCATTATCCAGCAGAACCCTTCCTGGCACCCACTTTGTATGCTGACAGGTATCTTCACAGTCATATCATTACACTGGATGAAAACTGGTAATTGGGGAAGCATCTGCACAGGCCCTCCAGCTAACTTGGTGAGGCGTTTGGGTTCCTTAGCAACATCCTCAGCCTGAAAAAACAATTTGTCCACCACAGTTATGCTGGCCCCAGTGTCCCTAATGGCAGGAGTCTCCTGACCATTCACCTGGACACTGTCCTTATAATACTCTTTAGTATTATCTGGGATAGAATTATAGACATCTAAGTTATGTTGTTCCCACAGACCCAGAGACACTAAAGAAACACTGGCTGAGACACCAATGGGTTCGTCAGCCAGTAATAGAATGTTTTCACTTGCCATTTGGACTTCCTCCTCTGGAGCGAAGGCTAAGGAGACAAGATGGACCCCTGAAGGTTTACCCTTACATCTGGCATCTCCTTTCACATGGTCAGTATAGCCACAAACAAAGCATTTACCAAATGCTTTCTGGAATGTTGGCTTGTTCTGACCTCCTTCTGGTTTGGCACCAGGAGGTACACTAGCCTGATTTGGTTTCCCTGGTGGCTTACCCTTTTGGGTTTGTTTGGGGCCCTCTTTGGAATTGGAATTATTAGAATTCTCTTTGGAGTCCTTTTTTGGCTTTTTTCCCTCATCCTTTTTCTGAGTAGCCCCAGAATCCTTGTGAGTGGCCCTGTTGGCAACCCACAAGTCAGCAGCCTTAGCTAACTTCCTGGAATCTAATTCCTTTGAATCAGCCACCTGCTGTCTGAGCTCAGGAGAGCAGGCATCATAAATTGACTTCAACATTACAAGATTCTTCATTCCTTCATAAGTGTTAACTCTGTAACCCGTAATCCATCCCTCTAAGTTTTTCAAACTTTCACTCACCCAGGTAGCCCAAAGGGTACCATCTTGCTTTTTGAGGGTCCTAAACCTCTTAAGGTACTGGGAAGGGGTCTTCCCAAATCTAGCTATCAAAGCTAGTTTCACACATTCATAATCCTTCTTATCCACCTCCCCCAACTCCATTACCACATCAGTTGCAACAGGGGGAAGCCTAGAGAACAACCAGGGAAGTAACTCATTCCCTGTGATGTCCTGGAGCCCATGGTTATACTCAAACATGTTCAACCAATCCAGCACATCCAATCTAGGTTCATACATACCCACTAATTCCTTAGGCATCCAGGGTCTTTTGGGACTGGAACTCCTAGAAGAACCAGAGGAGAGAGAAGCATTTTCCACAGACAACTTTTTCATTTCTAGTTCATGATTAAGCTCTATTTCTCTGAGTCTTAATTCAGCTTGTTTCTGCTCAGCCTGGGCATTCATTCTTCTGAACTCTAGCTCTTGGTTTCTTTCAGATTGAGCAATAAAACGTTTGTACTCTAATTCAAGCTTAATTTTTTCAAGTTCAAAATAAGCAGGGTTACATGTAGGACCTGGTATAGGCCCGGTAGGTACAGTAGGTAAGGCAGACAGAGGCTCAGAGTGGCTAACTTCATTAGGTTCACTTTCCTCTTCTGACTCATTATCAAGACTTTGATTCAGATCAATACCATCACTGTTTTCTACATTTGCTGGGGGGGTAGATTCCTCTGTACCACCCAGACTTTGGTTTTCTAACAATCTTTCTATAAGTTCCATTTTCTTGCCCTTCTCAGAGTGATTCTTATGTCTACACAATACTTTTAAGCAATCAGCAGTTTTGGCAGACAATGGGCCTCATTACAACCTGGCAGCTTCGGATCGTGGTGATTTCGTGACGGCGGTAATAAAGTTTCCGTGTCCGCAAGGTTGCGGAAAGACCGTCCGATTAGGTGCTGTTGGTCGCGCGCACCACACAGACGCGGAAACGTTGTAACCGCCGTCACGGAAAAAGCCACGGAAATGGACATAGCGCTGCCACAAGTAGCGCAAAACCCGTGTCTGCCTCCGTCGCCACGGAAACGGAACCGGAAATACCATGATCGCCAAAAACCGGAAACAGAAAGGCGGCCATCATATAAAGCACAATCCATTGCCATCCAGAGTCAGCACAAGCACAATCCATACTGTGAGAAGGCAAAAGGGACCACCCGCATGTCTGCCAGGATTCCAGCGCAGAGGCAGCGCAAACAGTGCTTCAGTGAGGCGGAGCTAACTGTGCTCGTGGAGCACATAGTGGAGCATGCAGAGATGCTGTTCAGTGCCGATCAACGGCGTGCCACACAGCAGCGGAGGAAGGAAGTGTGGGCAGAAGCAGCACGCAAGTGCACCGCTGTGGGCATGACAGTGAGGAAGGTCAAGGACTGCCACAAGCGCTGGGACGACCTCAGGCTGAGGGTTCGTAACCTCATCTCCACACACCGCCAACGCAGCAGTGGGACAGGTGGAGGACCCCCTTCCCCACTGAGGCTGCAAGCATGGGAGGAGCGTTGCAGCAGTGTCCTCCACCTTGAGGGCATTCATGGGATCGGGGAGGCTGAGGCAGGAGTGAGCCCACCTGCAGATGCTGGTAAGTGGTCAAACATGAATGCCATATGAGAATATGTTGATGGCATTACAGTGCCAAAGGACCCATTAATAACCCCCCACCCCTAGGCAGTGCATGACTGGCCCAAAGGACCCATTAACAACCCCCCCCCCCCAGGCAGTGCATGACTGGCCCAAAGGACCCATTAATAACCCCCCCCAGGCAGTGCATGACTGGCCCAAAGGACCCATTAACAACCCCCCCCCCAGGCAGTGCATGACTGGCCCAACGGACCCATTAACAACCCCCCCCAGGCAGTGCATGACTGGCCCAAAGGACCCATTAATAACCCCCCCTAGGCAGTGCATGACTGGCCCAAAGGACCCATTAATAACCCCCCCCCAGGCAGTGCATGACTGGCCCAAAGGACCCATTAATAACCCCCCCCCCAGGCAGTGCATGACTGGCCCAAAGGACCCGTTAATAACCCCCTCCCCCTCCCCAGGCAGTGCATAACTGGTCCAAAGGACCCATCAAGATCCGTATGGCACCCAATATCACAGCAATCCATACCCCCAGCAATCAGATGCATGTAACGGACACTATACAATGACCAACCTGTATGATGCATGTGATGCACCCATCAGCCACCACCACAACACTAATTGCATGTCCTCTGTGTCCCCACAGCCGTATCCAGTGACAGTGACACTGCACAACAGGCCTGGCAATCCGCACCGGCATGTGCCCAAGTCACCGCCCCCACACAAGAGGATGTTGCAAGCAGTTTGGCATGTCAGCCCTCACTACCAACTGCAACAGATGTGCCGGCCACCACCACTGACATCCCCACCGTCTCCACAATGCCTGAGGCAAGGCAGGTGCCACGGGAACCCACCATGCCCACCCAAACCAACAAAGAAGGCAGCTGCACTGCAGAGGAGGCGGCCTGTAGTGACAACAGTGCCCCGGTAGAGCACTCTGATACTGGGCCACAGGGGGAGACGCCCACATATGATGACCTGGGTTCCTTCCATCAGCTGGAGTTTAGCCCCACTTCACTCAGAAGTCCCATGAGGTCCCCCACCCCATCCATTGCAGAGTTGAATTCCCGCATGCAGCGGATGGAGGAGCAGCAGGCAACCCTCACCCAGCTGGTGGAGAGGCAGCTTGAAGAATCTAGGCTGCAGAGGGAGTGCTATAGCACGTCAGTGCGTCGCCTCTCAAGGTCTATTGGACGCTTTGCAAGCACAATAGTCACCCTGGCCCGCCATGTGCGGGAGGGTAACGACAACCCCTCCAGGTTCATTGAGGCCATGTTGATTGGGCAACAGGCAAATCTTGCACGGATGCCATCCATACCGGATTCTGTGCCATCAAATACCACCACCCAATCAAGCCCCACTACTGCAAGTCCAAGGAGGCGCTCAAGTCGGCTAACGGGGCTCTCGGGCAAGGATGCACAGGCACAGAAGCGCACACGGAAGTGATGATATGTGTGTGGTGCACTGCAGGACACACGTGGACTTGAAGGGTGTGAGGGGTGGGTACGTTTGGGTGGTGGGGGAGGTTGTTTTGGGTGTTTGAACATTGGGGCCTGGGTGGGGGTGGGTACATTTGGGTGGTGGGGGAGGTTGTTTTGGGTGTTTGAACATTGGGGCCTGGGTGGGGGTGGGTACGTTTGGGTGGTGGGTGGGCTCGGGTGTACAGCTTCCCTAACCATTTCACCTCCTTCCCTGTTGTGAATTCATCAATATATCATCATTTGAAAGCAAAACATACATGTGTGGACATCTATCATTTCATTTGCAGTAAAACAAATCATTTATTGTCATCACTCTATGCATTGCTGTGAATGTGCTGTGTCCCAAAGGTAAATGCGAATCAGCTCATCCCGTGCTCTTTGGCCATCAAGTGCACCCCCAGGGGGAGGTGGTGCCATCCCATCCCCATCTCCATCCCCATCCCCATCTCCATCCCCACCTTCTTCATCTGCGTCTGGGGGCATTGGGATGTTGCTGCGCAGGCACAGATTGTGCAGCATGGCACATACGAGCGTGATTTTACCCGTCTTCACTGGGCTGTACAGCAGTGATCCCCCAGATCTGCTCAGACAGCAGAAACAAGCCTTCAGCAGTCCGAATGTCCTCTCAATCATTCCACGTGTGCGGACATGTGCCCTATTGTATGCCTCTTCGTGCTTGTTCCTTGGTCTCCGTACAGGTGTCATCATCCATGGCGTGAGTGCATATCCAGCATCACCTACATGGGATGAAGATGGGGGGACATGTCAGTGTTTGTGGTATCATGTCTTAATCTGATGCTGTGCTATCTTGTATCATTGTTCATTCATGCATATGTGCCATGCAGTGGTTTGAAGTGTTCATTGGGCATCACAGTGGATGTCCCCAACTGGATATTGGCCTACACATTTATGTGCATGTGTACTGTGCCCTGCGGATGACATTGGATTGTGAGTATGTCATAGTGCAGTGATGTGCACACATGGCAGAGTGACTCCACTGTACTGAAGTAGTCAATGCACGACCTCTCATTTACAGGCATCTCGTGCATTGGGAGGGCAGTGTTCCATTTGTGGGTGGGTGTCTGCAGTGGCACAAGGTGTATGGTACAGTTACAGGATGGGCTGTGGCAGGGTGTGTACATGCACACAGTGCTGGCCTGTCATGACTTCCTTTGTGATGTTTGGTATCCGCTGTCTATTTGGTAGTTGGGAGTGGGGGTGATGCATGTGCGGTCCAGCGGCACACTCACATTGCTCATTGCCCTGGACACATACATAACGCTACAACAGGGTCAGAGCATTGTCAGCTGTACTCACCCAATAGCCATGTGCTTTGTCCGGCATAGCGTTCCATGTACCGTGGCAACGTGGAATTCCGCAGTACCATTGAGTAATGGGTTGAGCCTGGGAAACGTGCGCAGCAGTGTGTAATCAGTAGCGTGGCATCACATACCATCTGTACATTCAGTGAGTGATACTGTTTCCTATTGCAGAACACCATCTCAATTGCACGTGGTACTGTCAGCTCAATGTGGGTGCAGTCAAGTGCACCTATGCAATTTGGCATGCCTGCTATGGCATGGAAGGCCAACTTTGTGGCAATGACCTCGGGGAGGGTACGGGGTAGGGCTATGTGTTCCGACACATGGCGCAAAAGGGCATCCAGTACCTGTACCAGGATTTCCGAGAAACAGGGTTGTGATATGCCGTGCAGCTCACCGACCGTGTGTTGATAGGTGCCAGTGCCAAGGAAATGCAGCACAGACACAACCTTCAGGAGGGGGGGATGGCAGTGGGGGTGTCTATGTGGCTGCTGATGTCGTCCTCAATCATGGCAGTGATTTACAGGATTGTTGGGCGGTCCAGCCGGTATAGTGTGTGGATCTATCCTGCGGTAAGGTTCCAGGGTGAGGCCCTGATGTGTGGTATTGCAGGCTGCCTGCGGGGTAGTGGTGGCTGCACAATGGGGTTTGCCATAGGTGCAGGGTTGGCTGGTTGGCGCCTGCGCCTCCTCCGACTCCGCCTCCTCCTCTGCACCATTGCTGCCATCATGTGCAGTGTTGCCTGTTGGTTGAGTAGGCCCAGTCCAAGTGCTACTAGAGCTGCTGCCTGCATGGTTCTGTGTTGTGTTGGGCTGGGTATGGCCCTTTTGTGGGCTCCCAGTGTGCTGCTGGGTCCAGCTGGGCTGATTTGGTGCACCTGTGCCCTGATTCTGTTCAGCAGGCACTGTTTAACGACATGTTCGCGGTGGCGGCGGTACCGCCACCGTGATCACGGTTTTAACGCCATTTTTCTGGCGGTGTTTCCATGTCCGCGCTAGTTGTGATGCTCGCAGTGTTTCGTGTTGCCGGTAACGGAGGGGTTTCCGTGCAGGTGGACTTTACGGGACCCATAACTCCGTGGTGGCGGTTAGGAAATTCAGCCTAAAGAGAGAATTCTCCCTAACAGTAGCTCCTTCCTGTTTCATTTTATGAACTATCCCTGCTGATATCTCTGACCATTTCACTGGAAAGCACATAGAAGTGTTTGGCATGTACCTGTCTAGTGAAAGAACCCTCATCCAAAGCAAAATACAACGGTCAACTTCTGGTACCGCAAAAGCATACACAGGTGTTGCATCCCCTGTATGGCGGGGAACATGACTGCATATCCAACATTTCAACGCTTTCTGTGTTGTATTCATTAAACGTATATATGCATTCCTACTATACTCTTCACCTTCATGACCATCATGCTCATGCCTATCTTTACTGTATACATAAGTAATATTGGTGTCATTTGGGGAGTTCACCACAGAAAACATATTCTTAAATTCATACACTGAAGGGTGTTCCAGATACCATAAAAATACACTAAGCCCTATTATCACCAAGACACCTGCCATACATAAAACAGTTTTTTCCTTGATGATTGTACACCCATATTTGCCCACCTTCTTCCATCCTTGTGGGCGGGTAGGCAGAGGTAAATCCTGCAGTTCCATCTCACTTGTCATTGCTTCTGCCACCTTACCTGAGTTTATGCTGACACTTGCAGGTTAAGTTCCATGGGTTGGCTGGGTCCAAGTGCCTAGCGTTCTACCCTAGGGAGCAGTCTCTCACTCTTACATCTTACGTTCCCAACCCTATTTAAAGCTCCAGTGTCTTTGTACCATAAACGTACAGGGCGCACCAGTGGCCCTTTCACCGATCTGTCCCACATGTCATTGTGCCTTGTCCAGGAGGGACGATGGAGGCCCTTCAGGCCAATCGCCCGATGTCTTCAGTAAGGCTGCACAATGCTCTGATAAACAAAAGAGTTCATTTGTTCTTAATAATCAAAGTTCATCACACAGTTCTTACTCGTTGCCTGGCATATATGTCATCCTTGATCTCAGATTGTGTTTAGGAACATCCATAGAGAGAGGGGCCTGGGACTATTCCAACAAACCCGTTTGTACCCTGGTAGGTTGTAACGGTTCTATAGCAGTTGCCTTCTTCACATGGTTGGCGTGATACCAGTGTGGTTTACCATCAACTTTCAGTGCTGTCTGTGTTGTCAGCAACACTTGGTAGGGTCCTTTCCACCGCGGCTGCAGGCCGCTAGTTCTGTCAAAGGCTTTGATTACCACCTAGTCCCCGGGTTTCACATCATGGTCTGGCCCAATTGGTGGTACTGGGCCGCATCTTCCACCTGCGTATGTATAGAAAGAAGCCTGTTAGTCAATGTAATACAATATTGTTTCAACGCTGGCCAGGTTTGTTCAGACAATCTTTTTGGGTTTACAAGAGCACCAATGCTAGGTGGCCGACCCATTACTATCTCGAAAGAGGATAGTCCATGGGTGCGTTTGGGCGCAGTTCTTATGCTCAGCAATGCCAGGGGCAAGGCGTCAGGCCACTTCAAACCTGTCTCTGAGCATGCTTTTCTAGTTTGTTTTTCAACATTTATTGGTACCCTCAATCATTCCTGCAGACTGGGGTGAAACATGGCATTGAATCTTTGATCAATCCCCAGTGCCTTTCTTACCTTCTCCACCACCTCACCTGTGAAATGTGACCCATTATCTGACCATAGATAGGTAGAGACCATATGCAGGGGTACACAAAGTTTCAATATGCATTTTGCAGTTGAGGTAGCACTGTTGTCTTGGAGGGGAAAAGCTTCCACCCATCCTGAATAACCACATTTCATTACCAGGCAATAAGCAAACTTGTTTACAGGTTCCAGATGTATAGAATCCATATACACCACTTCAAAGGGTTGTGTGGGCAGTTTACAGTGCCCTGCTGGGGCCGGCACACCCTTTCCAACATTGTACATTACACAGATCTTGCACTGCTTTGCCTATTGCCTGCAATAGTGACCAATTATTTTGTTGTCCCAGACAGTTTTTAACACAATTTCCATTGTTCTAGCATTTACGCGTGTTGGCCCATGTGCCACGCTTACTGCGACAGGGAGGTATGCATTTGGTAACATCCACCTCCCTGTGTTCTCATTTGCCCATGCCCCACTCTTCAATTGTCTTATATTTTCATCTGAGTGCCAGGTTTTCATTTCTTCCTCTGTCGCATCTTCCTGGATCCTTGCCACCTGCTCCCCTTCACCCAATTCCCCTCCTTTCGTTTCACACATATATTGTCCAAGTTCATCATTTGCACAATTCTTTGTGGCATATTTCGCAACTTTGTCTGCTAAATTGTTACCTGGGTATACATAATCAAGTATTTTCCGGTGGGCTGCGCACTTCACCACTGCTACCCTTGTGGGTAACATGAGGGCATCCAGAAGTTCATATGTTAGTGCTCCATGTTTTACCTTTGTACCTTGTGATGTCAAAAATCCCCTCTCAGCCCAGAGCCTCCCAAAATTAGTTACCACCCCATGTGCATAAGCTGAATGAGTGTATATAGTTACACATTTCCCTTCACCATGTCTTAGCGCCTTTATTACAGCATGCAATTCTGCTGCTTGTGCAGATTTTTCCAGTACCTTTCCCATGTCTATTATGGTTTCACCTGTTGTTACTGTGTAACCTGCCACCGTGTCCCCTGAATCTAATTTATAGCAAGACCCATCACAAAATAATATACCATCTTCATCCTCCAGAGGCCTGTCTTGTAAGTCAATCCTCTTTTGTGCTTTCTTCTGCCCTAATCACACAATCATGCATTACTTCATCTCCATTTGCTTGCACTGGTAACATAGATGCTGGATTTAACACATTGCATTGTTCGATCTTGACATTGCTGCTAAATAGGTACATCTCGTACTGTGTCAATCTGGCAGCCATGAGGTTTTGGGTCTGAGTCCTATTTAATAATACCTGTACAGCATGTGGTACTTTAACAATGACATCATTCCCTAAAATTATTCCTGCGCTTTGCTTGAGAGACAGGGCTGCCGCCACCACCGCCCTCATAGATGGTGGCAGTCCACGAGTAACTGCATCCAACCATGTTGAGAAGTAAGCACAAGGCCTCTGCCTCCCACCTTGCTCCTGGGTCAACACCGACACAGAACACCCATCTACCTCATCCACAAATAAATAAAACAATTTCTCATAATCAGGTGTTCCCAGAGCTGGTGTGTTACATAGGGCACTTTTTAGTGTGCAAAAGGCCTGCTCCATTTCCACTGTCCAACAAAATGCTCCACCCTCTTTTTCTGTTTTGAGTGCTGTCAATAAAGGTTTTGCTGTTACTGAAAACTCAGGTATCCAATGTCTATAATATGAGAGCACTCCCAATACTTTTGGCAAATCTGTATATGTCTTGGGATATGGTATAGATTGCACTAATGATATGCAATCAATTGACAATGCTCTTCCCTCTTTTGATAAAACATAACCCAAGTAGTTAACCTTTTGTTGTACAGACTGCATCTTTGCCAGGGACACTTTATGATTGTGTGTAGCCAAATGGGACAACACCAAAACAGTTGCTTCTCGGCATCCTTCCTGTGACTCTGCACTGATCAATATATCATCAACACACTGAACTAAGGATGTCCCCGTTGGTAGCATGAGTTCATCTAACTGGGATTTTAATACCTGGCTAAAGATAGCTGGGTTTCCGTGTAACCCTGCAGGGCTCTTGTAAAGTGGTATTGCCTTTGTCTCAAAGTAAAACTGAACAGATATCTTGACTCTGGGGCAATGGGCAAACTAAAAAACGCATTTTTCAAATAGATTACACTGACCCATTCAGATGTGCTTGGTATTAGGGTCAAAATACTGGCAATACTAGGCACCACTGGGAATCGCGGCTACGCGATTTTCTTAATTTCTCTTAAATCAATGATTAACCAATAAGGCAGTGTCTCATCCCCTTTCTTGTGGACCGGAAGAACCGGAGATTTGCAAGGACTATCCTTACACTCTTCCACCACTCCCATGGTTATCATATCACTAACAATCTTTACCAAGGCTTTTTCTCCCTCCACAGATATCTTATATTGTTTTACTCTGGGGAGTCTAGCACCCTCTTTGAGTTTTATCACAATCAGGTCCACCAATAGTATTCCTATGTCATTATCATGTGCTGCCCATAGATGTTCTGGAAGTTCCTGCAATTCCACTGGTAGAGGATGACTAAGTGCCATTACAATGTGGTTACCTGGGTCATTTAGGGTCATACGCACCCCGCTTGGTGAACAATAGATGATTGTGTACAATGCTTTTAATGCGTCAATTGCCAATAAGTTCTCTGGACATTTATCTGTCAGCAACCACCCATTTCTCCATTTCACTGCTCCTACCTCTGCCTCTATCTCCTTACTTACTGGGGCCACTATGGGTTCCCTGCCAAACCCAATGTATGGTTTACTTGTTCCCAATAGTGGCGTTGAGGGGACGGCTTTAAGATCTATTGAGCTGTTTGCAGCACCAGTATCCACCAAACATTTCACTACAGGATGCTGTCCCAGTTGCATAGATATATATGGACCCTTCTGATCGGCTGGCACAAGGACCGCTCCCCCAGCTCTACCTCGGCCCCTTCACAACAGCCCACTAGATAGGTCTTGAAATCTCTTTGTTTTTTCCCAAAATTGAATGCAGTGCTCACTTTCACACTGTTCAAGCTGTTCTATTTGCCTGAGCCCCTGATCAAAAACGTTTGGCCCAGGTGGAGAGAAGTTCGCTCTTGGTCCTGGTGCCATCCCTTGCTGTTGCATTGTCTGCCCTTGTCCTCCTCGTGTGACACCCCTCCCTCGTCCTACACTTTCCGGACACTGGCTCTTCCAGTGACCTGGTTTTTTACAAAAAGCGTAAACATTCTGGGCTAGTCCATCCGGCCGTGAATATGTACTTACCTGCCCTCCGCCCAAACCTCGAGCGCTCCATTGTTGGTTTCCGTTCTGCTGGTTACCCCTAAACCCTTGGGGGCCCTGTTGTAACTGCTGCATTAATACCTTATTTAGGTTCCTTTTCTGCCCGTGTCTTTGTCTGAATTTTTATTTGTTCACTACGCTCGTAATATCGTGCCATTTCTAATATATCTTTGGGTGACCTTGACTGCCAGGTAGACTCAGCGCTCCTCAAACCTTTCTGAATCGGGGCGTGTAATCCTTCCATGAAACTCCCAGCAAAATATCTCTGGCCTGTTTCAGTTGCTAAGTCCAATCCGCTGTGAGCTTTGACCGCTGCCTTGAATCTCAGGAAATAAGCTGCAACATCCTCAGCGGGTCCTTGCGTCACTGCGGCTAATTTCTCCACGTTCACATCTTGGACTTTAGTATCTGCTCAAGAGCTTTTAATACTCGTAACCCATGCCCTTTTACATTGGGAGAAATGGGTTCTTGGGGTTTCCTGCCGTTGTCTTCGTCTTCTATGGTTTTCCATATTATTCCTAAATCATTTCTCTGCCTAAAGGGTACCCATATTTCTTCAGGGACTAACACCATCACGATATTATCCACATCTTCTACTGTGTACTGGCCTGGCCCAAATAGTTTCCTCATCTCCTTGTAAAACCCAGCAGGGCCTATTTGTGCATCAGGTATACTCTTAATTATTTGCATAAGTTCCAGATGAGTTAAGGTAACATATACATAGGTCTTTACTGGCTCATTATTGGGGTTATTACCTGGAGTGGGCTGGCATTCTCATAGTGGGAAACTTTTCTCGTGCCTATTTCCTTCTTCCTGAGTAGTTCCAGATTTTATTTCTACAAAAGCTTTCAAGACCTTGCTAAACTGCCCCTTTCTTTTGCTTTACTGGGGCTTAGCATTCAGATCCACATCTAAACGTACCTCAGTTCCTAAGAAAGTTTCCGTTCCTGTTGCCCTTCCTATTCAACCAGGTCTTGAGTGTCACTAAACAGATGCTGGAAGCATGCCAGTTGTTCTGCCCAGTTATGGGTCATTATTTCTTCCCCTGCTTTGGTGATGGATTCATTAATTGCGCATTTCTCTATTCTGTCTGCCAAGTTCCTGCCTAATGCCCGGGCTTCTAACCTCTTCTTCCTATCAGCCCGTTTCTCTATGTTTTCTTTCGTTCGTTGATTCTGTCTTTGTTCCCCTAGGTATATTTCTGTCAGGATAACTTCCATGTACTCCCACAACTGTTTATTAGTACGGGCTACATCTCTTCCCTTTGCAGCATCCTGGTAACTCCCAGGGAGATCGTCACTTACCCCACATTGTCTCCTGTTATAATCATAATCTTCAACTAGAGTTCTAGCTACTTGATTAAATTCCACAGGCCTTAGTGTTCCCAGCATGTTCTTAACCTCGTCTCCTATCCTTTCCTTACATATATAGTTTTCTATGGTCTTCAGCTCCTTCCGCCGTTCCTCACCTATCTGGGTGGTCCTTGTCAAACCTACATCAGTGACATCCGCACCATACTTTAAGGGGTACTCACCCTCTTCCACGGCTCTAGTTATTATAGCTGGGGCTGAGGCCAAGGTGATAAGTCCTTTATAATTATTTTGGCTTGCCGTGCTACGTCCTCATATCGGGGCGCCGGTACGGATGGGTACATACCTCCACTTTCCTTTATCAACATATGTCTATCCATATGCTCACACTTCTCCTTTATTTCCTCATTGTCTAACTCCCTTGCCTTCTGATAAGTGGACCGCTTCTGTTGCTTTCTCTCATTTTTATTCTGCACATTTTTCCTCCTAATCGCCTCTGCCCGCCACAATCTTATAGCCTCAAACTGTGCCGGACGGACTCTTCGTTTTGCCAGTTCTATTTCTATGGTCGCTATAGCTATAGTAATGGAGTACTGCAATGAGGAACAGAGAGTTGGGGTAATGGAGAACTCGCACAAGGAAGAGAAAGGTGTGAATAATGCAACTAATTACTATCGGGGTACTGGGATGAGGGAGAGGGAGTTGGGGTAATGGAGTGCGGGACGAGGAAGAGAGAAGCTGGGGTAAAGGAGCACTGGGACAAGGAAAAGGGAGGTGGGGTAATGTAAAGGATCATTATTGGGGTACTGGGAAGAGGAAGAGTGAGGTGGCTGTAATGTTACGGATTACTAATGGGGTGCTGGGACGAGGAAGAGAGAACTGGGGTTAATGGAGTGCTAGGATGAGGAAGAAAGAGGTGAGTGTAATTAAGTACTGAGACGAGGAAAAAGGAGGCAGGGTAATGAAATGGATTATTAATGGGGTACTGGGCCGAGAAAGAGGGAGGTAGGGGTAATGTAACATATTACTAATGGGGTACTTGGACAAGGAGGAGGAAGGAGGGCATATTGGAGTACTGGTCTGAAGAAGACCAAGGATGAGGAAGAAGGATGTGGAGTAATGAAGTACTGGGACAAGGAAAAGGGACGAGGGGTATTGCAATGGATTACTAATGGGGCACTGGGCTGAGAAATAGGGAGGTAGGGATACTGTAACAGATTCATAATGGGTTACTGGGACAATGAAGAGGGATGCAAGACTAATGCATTAGCTTACTATCGGGGTGCTGGGATGAGGAAGATGTAAGTGGTGGTAATGCAATGGATTATGAATGATTTCTGGGATGAGGAAAGTGGACCTAGGGGTAATGTAATACTGGGATGCGGAAGAAAGAGGCTGCGGTATAGGAGTACTGAGACAAGGAAAAGCGAGGCACAGATAGTGTAATGGATTATTAATGGGCTACTGGGACGGGGAAGAGGGAGGTGGAGGTAATGCAATAGATTCATATTTGTGCCCTGATGAGGAAAGGGGTTGTCAGGGCAATGAAACAGGTTACTCATGGGGTACTGAGATGAGGAAGAGGGAGTTGGGGGAATGGAGAGGTATTCAGTGCTGATGTGCCAAGAAAATAGAGATTTTCACTATTAAATCACGTTCAGCGCTCGTACAATCAAAAAAAGGCTATTGAACACATGCATCGGTACCACTCAAGCTTGTGTTGAGCCCTTTATTTTCAATGTCAATGATCAAATCAAAGCTTTCCAAGCTAATTCAACATCCCCAAACAATAATTCCTTGCTAATACCAACCTATCACACAATTGAGGTTAATTTAGGAAGCAATCCCTGGCTTTTTTCTTTATTTAAAAATTCATTGATTGCTTCCTATATTCACTTAAAACACGCCTCTTCCCCTGTCTAGCAGTAACTGTGCCTACCACATCTAATTATTTTACATTTGGGAAGAATTTACTCTTTTCTTTTGCCCCTAAAAATGACTATAGAGCTAAGAAAAACACTTTTTAAAAATCTGCACTATCCACAACCCCACACGTTCACAAAGCCTACTCTTTCCATGCTCACATGCTCACCAGCCTCAAAACTACCCCACTCACTCCCCTTACATCATGTTAGGGCTGTTTTAAAAAGGAAAATCTAGATCTGAATCTCGATTATCATAATGCCAGGTTTTCAGAAAGAAAAAGCTTTGGATCCAGCAGTGCATCACGTAACATGTGGATAACGTTTGGGGTACAAGGGGCACCCTGCTCTCTGCAACATTTTTGTTCACTCATGTTTGCTTTGCACATAATGCCAAACATGTCAAGGATGGCTCAGCCAATATATGGGAGTATCCCCACAGAAAGAAACATACCGATTGGATTTGTCATCAAAAGTGCTACATCACAATAAGAAAACATGTCCAAACTGTACGAAAATGCCAGTCTAGCCACATATTAGCAATTACCATGCACACACAATAGCCACACAATAACACATGAATGATTTATCAAAGATGCCCAGTAAAAGAAGCCATGCCACACTAGGAAAATGCTAGACTAGCTGCCTCCAAATGCCAGTATAGCCAGGTAATAACACTTATCATGATTGCTTTATCATAGATGGGCAGTAAAATATTTCATAGCACAGTAAGAAATGATTAGACAGGTTGCTCCAAAATGCCCGTCTAGCTACATAAGAAAACATATCATGCTTGCTTTATTGTGGTTGGAAGTCCATTAAAAATGAAATGCAACAGTGAGAAATGGTTAGCTGGCTGCACAAAGATGCCAGTATAGCCACGAAATGCCACTTATTATGCTTGCTTTATGATGGACTAAGGGTACCACCTGGTGTTGCCCGGGTCTGTAGCTGACATGCACGTGGGTGTCTGCTATAGCCTTATTTATTTTTGCTTTGCATCAGATGGAGCTTTTCCAAGTGATGTTCGTTTTTTGCAAGGCATGTTTGAGTCACTTATTGGCACCAGCACATTTGATAAAATATCCAAGAAAGATTGACGCACAATCACCCTCTTCTCGTGAAGTAAACTTAAGTAAATTGTAGTAACTTTGCCATTTCCCAGATTTGACACTTTTCTAAATTTAGCCTCCTTCTTGTACCTACTGTAGTGAATCAGTGTGAATACGGAGTCCATTTTTTTCAATCAGGGCGACTACGGTGTACATTTTTTTTTGGCATCCAAACATAGACTACAATTTTTCCCCAGTTAAATGAGGAATCAATGCAAAATTCAGTAGAAGTGGGTTCAACAGTGTTGATTTGTATAGCCGGCCAAACAATACACACACACACAAATGTTTTTGCATACGTTTTTTGCTTGCAAACCTAGACTATAATCTTGGCCCAAACAAATGAGGAAACCATGCAGCAGAATTCAACAGTGTGGATTTGTACAGCCGGACAAACACACACACACATAAATACATTCAGCATTATAGATAAAATGTAATATAAAATGATGCAGTAGTAGCACCCCCTCTAAAGTCCCCCCGTTCATCCCCCACATGCCAAAATCAGCTTCTCAGAAGCCAACCCAGCACAAACACTTGCGCATACACATTCATGCTTCCATGTCTTAAAATCGCAGCAAAAATGGCTGTGTATACAAAATATTGCGGCAAAAATGCTGTGGTTTTATCACCACAATCATGTAAAGGATGTAGGGGACACCCCCGCAACCCCCGGACCCATTATACCATTTAAGAGGAGCGGGAACACTCCCGCAACCCCCGCTCCCCTTAAATGGTATAATGGGGTACACTTTTACCGGGTCGAACCACAGCATTTTTGTCACGATTTATTTTACCTGCGACATTTTTGCCGCAATTTTATTACCTGATACACACATTCACAGAACACTCACTCACTAACTCATTTACTCACATCATTCACTCACACCATACACTCACTCATTCACATACATTCAGTACATTTAGAGACTTACTACACAAACTACGCAAACCAGACCAGGATGGCCACAGTGGGCGACTTGCGGCAGGCCTCTCACCATATGGGAAAGACTATATGCAAATCAGGCTTGGCCCCACCCCAAAAGGGGCAGTCCAGCTCGAACTGCTAGGTCACATCCCTTCTGCACAAGACCACACGCATCCCCAAACATGTTTCGCCCTTGTTGGGCCTCATAAGTGAGGAGTAGCTTGGGTCTCTAGGCCCAGCAGGCACAGGACCCACGTGTGAGCATACCCGTCCCACTCGGGGTGACAAAGCAAAAACAAAGAGGTGATGGCTGGAAGGTTTAGAATGAATCTTAACCACTGGCGTTGCTCTGGGCAACCCTCCAGAACACTGTTCTTCGCCTGCCAAGCCATTACAGAAGGGGAAAGACCATATGCAAATCAGGCTTGGCCCACCCCAAAAGGGGCAGTCCAAAAAAATTGAATGGAAACTCATACCATACTAATTTTTGTTTGAGAAATGAATAATATGTTAAACATTGAGATGTGAAAAACACATACATGTTGAACTCTGTTGATTGAATTGAAGGTGGATTTTGTATAGAACATTAAATTTCAAGA
This sequence comes from Ambystoma mexicanum, assembly GCF_040938575.1. NCBI lineage: Eukaryota > Metazoa > Chordata > Amphibia > Caudata > Ambystomatidae > Ambystoma > Ambystoma mexicanum. Next base: position 107,513,704 of record NC_090926.1, on the reverse strand, counting down.
TTATTACAAAAAACAGTCCGAGTAAGTGTATGAATTTGATGACTGCATATATTGGGTCTCATTACATGTCTGGCGATCCGGAAACAAGGTGCTGCCGGTAAGCTCACCGGCACCCTTGTTTCCGGACTGCCACACTACGAGACTGCCTGCTGGGCCCGCTGCGCCCAACAGGTCTGACTCTGCTGGGCACAGCGGCCCTGGCAGGCAGAGTTGCCATGGAAGCACCGGCACCGTTCCCAATGGACTCCATGGGAATGGGGGCCTACAAAATCCAGCGCCCGACTTCACGCGTTGCTGGGATGCACCGGGAAGTCAGGCGCCGGATTCGGTGTTGCGGGGTTGGTTGATTTCTCCCTGGATGAGTGCACCAGGGTTACCTGTTGGCAACAACGGGCTTGTTTTTTCAAAGGGCTCTCCCAGGACATTGTCCAGCAACGCCCCCCACATTGCAGTGGCTGTGAGCCCCCCGCCCCCGCTACATCAGTGCACCAGACATATACCTCACCTGACATGGCTGTGACTTTTAATATGCCGCTCTTATCTGTAATTAATGAATCAGCGAAGCTAACCATACTGCACTTTAGCTTATGTGTAACTCGGAGTTAAGTTACTTTATAATAACTTTTTTTAAATATGCTGGTCCTACCCATGTTTGCTTCCTTTTTTGAATGTGGCTTCTGGACTTAGCTGTGAGCATCCTTTGACTTCACCCTTTTCCCACTTTTTGGCCTTGTAATCCCTCTGGTTCGTGGTCCCCCAACCAGGATTAATTTCTCAGCCATCGGGATTCACTCCTACCTCCCAACTTCTCTCTCCTGAGCACTCCATCAGCCCCTCTTCCTCCTTACCCTGGCCTACTCTTCCTTCTTGCTCTTTGCGTCTCTTTGAAGTTAAGTTTTTTGTAATGTGTTCTGTTACAAAACACCAATAAATAAAGTACATGGCAGAGAGCAGTGCAAAGAGTATGTTTGCTTTGCTCTTTAAAAAGACACTTTGCACTGCTCTGTGAATTAGGCCCGGTTCAGTGAGTTTGTTGGCAGTGCAAAGTCACTTTGCACCACGCGGAACGTTCCATAATTGTGGCCCTAGGCCTCTTTCAGGGATGTGTACCATTGGCTGACAATGCGATGTCTTGTAGTCACTGTCTTAAGCTTCTGGGGGCATTCTGAGTTTATCCTTTTTATCTTTGCTGGATCCTTCTTCCGCTATGACAAATGTAACAGCTGCAGCCTCTGCCTGTGCCAGCATCCCGTGTAGTTAAAGCCCGCATGCGCAAATTCTCAACCAATGCACACGGCGAGACCAAAGACGGGGAACGGCGACGAGGGGACATGGCTCCATGAAGAACCGCGGGGCGGATGGAATCTGCCGATAGCCTGCCTCTGAGAACAGGAGGGGACCAGCGCTTGCTTGGCAATCGATGGCCTGTATAGTCGGGCATTAAGTACACTTATCTGTCCTGTACAGGGTCGAACTGGACATAACATGGTCTTAGGCCCCAATGAGAAAGTGGTGTGTGTGTGTGCAGGGGGTAGGGAGGGTTGGGGGGGCAAATGTGCTTGAAATCGTGCACTTTAATGATAGGTTAAAACTAGAGCAGAACCTGATGAAACTGGCTTCATTTCTTCTTATTTTCTTTTTAAAGGGTTCCGTATTACAATGTTAGGCCAGACCTGCAGGCATTGCCCTATTGGCCTAGAGACCAGTCCGAGCCTGGTCCTGTACTACTAGAAAATGACGCTTTTTAAGGCAAACATCGTTTCCTCAGCCTCAAAGACCCGCCACAAAAGCAAAGACGACAGCAACACATGCATATCACCAATACATCACAAGATACAGCAGTCCGACACAGCTCATTAAGTGAAGCGACCTGCACTGGGGCCAATTTAATACTGCGTCACCACCTTATATTTCAGTTGGCACACCATGGCTTCTGGGGGCAATGCCACACTACGTTCACCCTTTGTATTTAAGTTGGCACTGCATGCTATCTCGTCTTGCCAATAAAGGACCATGCATTATAGTGCTTCCTGATGACGAGATTATCACGCGGGAACCCATTTCTTGTAATTCACGGGATGGCCTTAATTGTGAAACGATAGGGGGGGGGGCGCGGGTTGTTGGGATGGGGGGGGGGGGAGTTTGAGGTTACCTTGTCATCAGCTCTCCCCCCTCCTCGGCTCAAACCCCTCTAGAGATATTTCATCGCAGGGTCCCCCCTTTCCCGCCCTCCACCGTCCCCATTTGCAGGCCCTCCAGGCCGCCTTCAATGCACAGTGTGAACTCTGACCCGTGGCTATGCTGACCAGCCTGGGACCTATAAAACGGGAAGAATTTACAGCCTGGGACTGAAGGCGAAGATGAAAGGCAGTGCCCCTAGGCGCCACACGGGGCTCCGACCTCTGCTCCCAGGGGCCTCCGCAAAGAGAGGCCTCCCCGCACTGCTCTGGATGCTCTCTACCCAAGGTTAGGAAAGGCCACCGGGCAAGGCCCGAGCCATAAGAAGCCTTTGACTTTCATAGAGAGGAGAGGGAGGGGCGTCCTGGAGAGGGGAAAGCGGGCCTCCCCGATATTTCACCGTCACAAAGCCATGGCAGCAGCAGACAAGTGGGAAAGGGGGTCTGCCGAGAGTTCTGGGAACCTGAGCGTGCAGATACTGCAATCTGCGGCCTGCAAAGTGGCGTGAGCAAGATGGGGCCTGGCGCCCTCGCTCCATGGAGACAGATGCAATACCAGCTCCATTATTGGCATGAAAAGTCAGACAAATACATGGGATACATACATGTTACATTCTCTAGAGCAGTGACCTTTAGGGTTTTCATTTTTTTCCCAAAAGTCCATATAGCTTCGGCGCCATGGATAGACATATGTTGCTGTTCTCTGCTAATTCTGGTGGTTGTTCGTCGACGATGCAGAGCTGTTTGGGTCCTGTTTTACTTGCAGAGACTCCCTTAATCTCAACGGGATGTGGCAAATGTGTTTCACAGGACAGTGCTGGGGAAAGTGTGTGTCAGTCTCCACTTCTCATATTTCACACTCTTGAAAGGTGCTATCCTCTCGGAGCTTCTTGTGTGAGCTATGCTGACCAGCCTCTATTTCCCAATTGTGGTAACCAACTCATTCTGTATTTTGGGGAGTGTTTTCTCTATGCTTTAGGTTTTTAACCACACTTATGTATTCTGCAACTTTAAAGCCCCACTCTGGTGTTCTGTATCACGCTAGCTTGCAGTGCTGCCGTAGTAGGACTTTCCAGTACATTGTGCAGGGTTTCTATAGTGCTGGTTGTATTGCATTGTATTGTAATTGTCATTTGTATAGCGCCTTTTACCATTATTATGGCCTCAATGCGCTCTTTAGTGGGAACACCCTTGGAGGACCAACGTCCAGAGTGTTGAGGTCATGGAGGATGATTATGATGCGTGTATGTATGTATTTGGCCAAAACAAGCTTAGCAGGGCTGGCCAGGCAACCCATGTGGTCAGGCATGTGGATGGGTTCTGAGAGGAATTGGGAGATGGCGAGAGTCGCTAGGTGTTCAGTGTCCCCGAATTTGTCATAGGTCTGCGCTGCATTCTGCTGTCAGAGGTGTTGAGGCATAGTCTGGTGTAAGTAGGCGGAGATTATGTGAACAGTGTGACCACATTTTGTTATAGTCCTTTCTGTATACTGATGTGTGTGGATAGCCATGCCTGCGGCCAGTGTTGTGTTACACGTACCTGGCAGAAATCGATGTCACTTTGTTGTTTGGGCACCCAATCAGGTACTTGGCTACTTCTGTCAGTTGTTGCAACTGCATGGTAATAGTTCTGATTGGTTCAGAGCCCATAGCCAGTTTTTCTTCCAAATTACGGCAATTGTGTAATATATTGTTGAAGGATTGTGTCGAGGGTTTTGCTGTTTCATCTTGCATTGCCTGGAAGTTATGTTATGTTATTGGGATTTATACCGTGCACCACTACCGTTTGCGTGGTCTCCAGGTGAGTGTGGGTCGCTGCACTACAACTGGCACCGGAATTTAGAATACATTTTTGGTTCTTGAGCAGCACAGCAAATCTGTCTAGTTCCGCTCTGCATCAACGTTTTGGGCAGTTTCTATGCACCAGGGGTGTTGCTAGGTCTGGAAAAGATCTGGGGCTGGGCTAATTTTGAGACCGTCGAGACTTGGCGCTAGCTAGACTTTGGTTCTAGCCCCTGAGCTTCTATCTGGGGCTACAACCAAAAGACCCAGGGCTATAGCCCCCTCAGCCCCCTCCCTAGCAACACCTCTGCTATGCACTATGTTCCTCTGGTAGTTGCAGCGGTTTTCAGGGTTCAGTGGTCATCATCGTTCTCAGGGTACATTTAAAACATTGGACCCACTCCTGCCTTTCCCACCCTGCAGTCTGGGCCATTGTACACTTCTTCATGCTGGGGGATCGTGCAGTAAGATATTTCGGTGGGTTGAGTTCCTGCTGCAGAGATGTGTGCGTAACGTGTAAGCACAGCTTCGATGCTCTGCATTTCCTCCCTCTGAGGACTATAACTTAACTGCCGTGAAGTTGGCAAACATTTCTGCCTTCTTTCAGACACCAGGCAGCAATTTAGGGCCTGATTTCCAGAGCGTTTTCCAATGGGATTGCACCATTATAAAAGGCATCTGTGAATCAGGCCCTTAGTGTGTGATGGAGTCTTTGTAAGTCATCACTAATATTAAATATATCTAGTTCCTGCATCTTTGCACAGCGAGGGAGGCCGCGCACGGGCCTCAGAAGTTGTTTTTTCAGCAACTTTTGGAATTGGTGTGTGTGTATATCCTTGTGTGTGTGTGTGTGTGTGTGTTTGTGTTACGTTATGGAATGTAAAGTGATCTTGTATAGTGCAGTTCTGACATTTTGGAGGCCGTGTTGCACATGGATGGCCCTGCTAGAAAAGAAGGTTGGTGGTGGTGAGGAGAATGGAGAGGAAAACTGGAGGGAAACCAACAGACTTGATGCTTGTTGGACAGAAGCACAAAGTCCGGAGTGTTGGTGTGATTCTAGGTGGGCTGTGTTGGAGACACTTGGGCGTACATTGTGTCAAGAAGAGCAAGCCCAAGACCAATCCGTGGAAGGCAGCCCTACAAGGTCTGACATGTTGCTGATATGTAGGGTATGTGCGCGCGCGCAAAAACACACAGACACACACACACACACACACTCACACACTCACTCACACACACACACGTTGATTGTGTGAGTAGTTGAACAGGGAAAGAGATAAGGATGTGGCTCGGTTCTTGGCAGAGGTGGGAATGTTTATGTCAGAGGGAAACGTTTGGTTCAAGATACTTGTGTGGTGTAGCTGGAGTATTTGTTTGACGTCTCTGCGGGCAAAGTTACTGTACTTCAGGACTGTGGCCAACTTCGTATTTTGATTAACACAGGTATATTTGTGCATATTCGGGCACTGCAACATAACTGGAAGGATTCATCTCAGCTTTGAGGATCTTGGCAACTGATCATAAACAGTCCATTGAATCAGGACTGGCTTGGCATGATGCAGATACACTAGACATCAACGGCGATCACACGGTGTGAAGGGAACCACATTTCTCTTCAAGCAAACACCACTTCACCCCCTAGATGCCTTCATAAGCCTAGTTCAAACCAGGATTATGAAAGAAACCCCTTCCTTGGCGTGCACTTGAGTAGCGCGATCCTTTCTTCAGGATTTTTTCTATTCTGGACATCTTTTGTCATTGAGTCTGACAAAGTACTCACTACACGGGTTAAAAAATAAAATAAATTGGAAATTCACCTTCAGCTATTGGTCCTGCTGCAAGGGGATGAACGGGGAAGGTAAGGGATAGACCGGGTTATAGGATAGACTTGGTTATGAAAAGATGTCCTTGACGACGTGTGTCAACAAACATTTTATCCTGCTTAAGAGTTCGTATACTCTGCCAGCCATCATCAAAGAGGTCTGACAGCCCCAAGGCAAGGAAGGAGCGTGGCGTATTGTGCTTCCGGCTGGAATGGATGGGCTTCCAAGTCAGCAGGGCAAGAAATTGACAGAAAGCTGCACACTTGCCACCACACTGATGCACAGGATCCTCTATGCAGAGGCGTCACTAGGGTGGGGGGCAGAGGGCTTTGCCCAGGGTATTTTGGTTGTAGCTCTGGATAGAAGCTCAGGGGCTAGAACCAAAAGGCTAGCTAGCCCTCAGTCCCGTTAGTCCTGACATTAGCGTAGTCCCAGATCTTTTCCAGACCTTGCAACACCTCTACCTCCATGAAACATCCAAGACTGGTGGCCCTATAATCAGATGCAGACAGGTGCCCTCCCTGGCAGTGTGTAAGCCTGTGCCCTCCAAGATATGTCCACGCATGATGCAATACACTGAGCTTGATGGCTATTTGCCAGCGCAGATGCAAGGGTTTGGGTCATTGAACCAGGTGCGGCTCATCCAAAATGGGCGAGGGGGCATCGACCCACCACGTCTTGGCCCCCTTTCACCCATTATGGAGGAGCCAGCCCAGTAAAATATGAGCACTCCCTCAGCTGTTTTTTTTTACAGCTGATGGAGTGCTCTTAACTGCGAAAGGGAAACTTTGTTTCCCTTTCACAGTTACATTTCCTCAGCAGTGCATGCTCGATGAGCCATGCAAGGTTGGGGTTGTTTGCTTCTCCAGCCTTGCATGGCTCATGCGAAATGCTGCCTGGGGAACTGCACATCTGTATGTGCAATAGGGTGCTCCCGTGCATCCTCGCACATACAGACAGAGCAGGCTGGATTGGGGCATCTACGGACCCACGCTCAGGCCCTTTCATGCATGTGCAGGAACCAGGAAACGTCCTGATTCCTGTTCATGCTTTCAGGGGGCTGGAGCACTGGAACCTCCTGGCAAGTGGCAGAAGGTACATTTGTTTATGTTCATTTTTTAAATTTAAATTATGTTTATGGATGCGTGCATGCTTGTGTGTAAGATGAAGGAATAATGGATGCTGGTGTGAATAAGAGAGGGCTTTCTGTGTGTGTATGTTTTGTAAATGTGTGTGTATGTATGTTTGTTTTTTTAGTATTTATATATGTGTATGGATGCGTGCATGCTTTTGTTATGAGTGAGTGCATGATGGATGCTCTTGTGAGTGAAACAACGTGTTCGCTGCATATGTGTTGTGTAATGTGTGTTTGTATGCTCATTTATTTAAGTATGTGTATGGATGCATGTATGCTTGTGTTATGAGAGTGCATGATGGGTGCTTGTGTGAATAAAAGAGTGCTTGCAGTGGGTATGTTGTCTAAATGTGTGTGTTTGTATGTTCATTTGTTTATCCAAATAGGTTTATAGATGCATCTATGCTTGTGTTTTGAGTGAGTGCATGATGGATGTTCATATGAATGAAATAGAGAGTGCTTGCTGTGTGTATGCTGTGTAAATGTGTGTTTTTGTATGTTTATTATTTAAATATGTGTGTCGATGCATGTATGCTTGTGTTAATAGTGAGTGCCTGATGGGTGCTCGTGACTGTGAATGAGACAGCGAGTGCTTGCTGTGCATATGTTGTGTTTTTGTTTGCTGGCCTGAGATGATTATGGCGAGGGCGGGTAGGAGGTTTGTACATCAAAGGCATTTTAAACATTCCTTTTCTTGCACAAACCCCCTCCCCACCGGACAAAATCTGCTCTCCGTCTGAGGTGCTGTGGGGGACAGTCATGGTATTCTTTTACTGGGCATCTATGATAGATGTCTAGTAAAAAATACCATACCTGCCTCCCTGACCCCCTAGTGCCTTGAATACACATAATCACTTTGTGTGTGTGTGTGTTTGGCGCTGTGAGGCCCAGGGGA